>NC_137073.1:107770988-108999900 GCF_951640355.1 Cnephaeus nilssonii | reverse complement strand
TCGTTGTCGTTTTGATTTGCATCTCTCGGATGATTGGTGACTTTGAGCATGTTTTCTTATGTCTGTTGGCCTTCTGTATGTCCTCTTTTGTAAGGGGTCTGTTTAGGTCCTTTGTCCATTTTTGATTGGATTGTTTACTTTCCTTTTGCTAAGTTGTATGAGTTCCCTATAAATTTTGGAGATTAAACCCTTATCGGAGATAACATTGGCAAATATGTTCTCCCATGCAGTGGGCTTTCTTGTTGTTTTGTTGATGGTTTCTTTTGCTGTGCAGAAGCGTTTTATTTGATGTAGTCCCATTTGCTTATTTTCTCCTTAGTGTCCATTGTCCTGGGCTGGAGTTTTAATTGAATGTTGGTAGGAAACTGTTGAGTCTTCACCTGCATTGGTCCAGCAGGTCACTTGGACTAGCACTGTATGTCATTCAGGACTCTCCACTTCTTAATCTATACACCAGACCCTGATCTCGTGTCTTGTGTGACTTAATGAAATAAAAGATTTAAAAAGTGTTTTGTAAAGAGCTTAATGTTATTTGTTTTATAAGAGCACGGAGTAATTTTTGTCTAATAAGAATATTGGTATATATTTTAAATTGAGACTCTTTTCTAATTCCATTTGATGGACTTCTCTATCTGAGGTTTCCTAAAGTGGTCCTCAGAAATGTTTAATTACTGATGGTCATTCTAGGAATTTAATGAGACTTTTGGCTCTACAGATGCCAACTGAAACTAGAAGAGACTGGGGATATGAAAGGATTTTTAGTATATTTACAGAGTTGTACAACCAGCTAATTTACAACATTTCCATCACCCCAAAAGGAAACCATCTTCAGTTGTTCCCCATACTTACCCCCGCCACAGGCAACCACTAATCTGCTTTCTGTCTATATATTTGCCTCATATGGACATTTCAGGTAAATGGGATCATACCATATGTGGCCTTTTGTGTCTAGCTTCTTTAACTTAGAATGTGGTTTGAGGTTCATCCTGTGGCAGTGGGTAGTGGGTTGAATGGCAGCTCCCCAAAAGATTTTTCCATATCTAATTCCTGGAACCTGTGAACGGTTCCCTGCTTGGGAAAGGGATCTTTGCAGAGAGATCTTATCCAGGTGGGCCCGAAACCCAGTGCAAGTATTCTTCTAGGAGAGAGCACAGGAGACGACACGCAGAGCGAAGGCCACGTGAAGATGAGGCAGAGCTTGCAGGGAGGTGATGAGAGCCTAGGAAGCCAAGCACTGCTGACAGGCACCAGAAGCTGGGAGAGGCAGGAGGGTTGTCCCCTAGAGCCTGCAAGTGTGAAAGAATAACTTTCTGTAGTCTGAGGCCACCCCGTTTGTAGTCATTTGTCACGGCAGCCTCAGTCATATGTGTATCACTTAGTTATTGCCAGTTTTCCATTATATGGCAGCTTGGTATTTTGTTTATCCATCCATCACTTAATGTACATTGGGGCTATTATGTACAATGCATCTCTGAACTTTATGTTAAAGTCGTTGCATGGGGAATGTTTTCAGTTCTCTTGGGTGGATACCTAGGAGTGGAATTGCTAGTGAATCTGCATTACAAAACTGCCAAACCGTTTTCCAAAGCGGTTCCACCATTTTACATTCCTACCAATAATGTATGAAGGTTCCAGTCTCTTCCTCACCAACACTTACTACTGTCTTTTTATTATAGCTATCCAGTGGGTATAAAGTGGTATTTCATTGTAATTTTGATTTGCATTTATTTTCTTAATAAAAGGTAATGTCACGTATCTTTTCATGAGCTTAATGGGCATTTGTATACATTCTTTAATGAAGCTTGTATTTAAATCTTTTACCCATTTAGAAAATTGCGTCACTTAGCTTTTTATTAAATTACTAGAGGGCTGATGCATGAAATTCGTCCAAGAGTAGGCTTCCTTCCCCCAGCTGCCGGCACTGGCTTCCCTCTAGCACCCGGGACCCCAACTTCCCTTGCAGAGGGAGGCCCCGCCCACCCGCCACAGCCCGCCCGGTGGCCCGGGCCTTCCTCTGCACAGTGATCATGGGGCGATGGCCGGGCTCCCGACCAATCGCATTGCACCCGCCTTGGCAGGCCTGGTGCCAGTGGGTGTCATAGCGTGGTTGTCTGGAAGGTTGTCTGGAAGGTCGTTCGGTCTAATTAGCATATTACACTTTTATTATTATAGATGAAAGCTCTTTAGATATTCTAGATACCATTCCATTATCATTATATGAGCTATAAATATTTCCTCCAAGTATATGTCTTGTCTTTAAACTTTCTTCATTGTATTTTTTTTAATTTATTTTTAAAAATTATTTAAAGTATTACAAATAGTAGTACATATGTTTCCTTTTTTCCCCCCAATTGACCTTCCCCCAGCCTTCCCTACCCCCCGGCACATGCCCTCACCCCCCTCCCAATGTCTTTCGTCCATTGGTTATGCTTATATGCATGCATACAAGTCCTTTGGTTGATCTCTTAACTCCCGCCCCCCCCCCCTCAACCCTCCCCAGCCTTCCCACTGTTGTTTGACAGTCTGTTCGATGCTTCTCTGCCTCTGTATCTATTTTTGTTCGTCAGTTTATAATGTTCTTTGTTATCCATAAATGAGTGAGATCATGTGGTATTTTTCTTTCTCTGACTGGCTTATTTCACTTAGCATAATGCTCTCCAGTTCCATCCATGCTATTGCAAATGGTAAGAATTCCTTCTTTTAAAAAAAAAATATTTTATTGATTTTTTACAGAGAGGAAGGGAGAGGGATAGAGAGCTAGAAACATTGATGAGAGAGAAACATCGACCAGCTGCCTCCTGCACACCCCCTACCGGGGATGTGCCCGCAACCAATGTACATGCCCTTGACCGGAATCGAACCCGGGACCTTTCAGTCCGCAGGCCGACGCTCTATCCACTGAGCCAAACCAGTTTCAGCTAGAATTCCTTCTTTTTTATAGCAGTGTAGTATTCCATTGTGTAGATGTACCACATTTTTCTAATCCACTCATCTGCTGATGGGCATTTAGGCTGTTTCCAAATCTTAGCTATGGTGAATTGTGCTGCTATGAACATAGGGGTGCATATATCCTTTCCAATTGGTGTTTCTGGTTTTTTTGGATATATTCCTAGAAGTGGTATATACTGGGTCTAATGGCAGTATCTTTTGAAGCAGATAAATTTTTAATTTTGATGATATCCAACTTATCTTTTTTTTTTTTTTTAAATCATTTGTGCTTTTGATGCTGCCTCTAAGAAATCATTTACTAATCCAAGGTCATGTTTTAAGAGTTTTACGTCTATGTCTATGGTCCATTTTAAGGTAATATTTGTATGATGTGAAGTAAAGGCCACATTCACCTTTTTTGCATGTGGATATCTAGTTGTCTCGGCCATGTTTTTGAAACACACACACACACACACACACACACACACACACACACACACACACAGTTTTCCATTGAATTGTTTTGGTATCTTTGTTGAAAATCAGTTGGCCATAAATGTAAGAGTACAAGTGGTATTTATTGTAGCATTCATTCCCTACTCTGATGCTAGATTTCAGAAGGCCTAATTTTAGTAATTGTACGTTTATAGCATTAGTACCAAATCTGTTTCTCTTAAGTGCATTCTTATTTGCAATTACTCTGTGGGTGCATGAGAATTATGTATGCTTATAAAGATTATTGTGGGTTTATATAGCAGCTAAAACATTTTCCCCATTTCTGTGGAACCTTAATACCTTAGTATTTGGGCATTTTTGAAAAGAAGGTCGTTCTTGTTGGATTTGTTCTGCCAAGAGAGCCAGCCAGTTTCAGAGTGTTCCACCGCTCACGCTGCTTGTGTAGTCTTTCGAGGAAAAATTAAACCAAGATCTCTTAAGAGATTTCCATGCAAAATTAATGCTTCCCTTGACTTCTGCCAAATGCTGTGATGCATTTATGCAGCAGATGCCAGAAAGTTTAGAACTTGTATTTGGAAAGAATTCAGAATTTTAAGATAGAAAGCATTTGTGCCTGGGGCAAAGTAACGACCCACCTGTGTTTTTTTCTTGTCGTCTGGGTGTTTTCATTGTGTTCCCAGAAAGGCCCAGGCAGATACTTCTTCTATTTTCAAATCTTTTTTATAAAACAGTTTTAATTTTACAAGACCAGATCTCCCTTCAAGTTTCAAAATATGTGTTCTTTAACATAAAATGTTTTGACAGATACCTACTGGCCTTGTACTTTAGCATTAATTTTTGAAGACCGAGACTCAGAGAATCAGAGCCATAAAACATAGTAATTAGTCACCACCAGATTCTGCCTAAATTTATACTTCATACATTTATATGCCACATTAGCTGCTTACTTTTCTTCTGTTATTTTGATAACTAGCTCAACCTGTTACTGTACAACTGAAATAAATGGAACATACTTAGTGTTGGGTTTATTAGCTTTAATATCTTATTTATGGTCTGAGAGGAAGAGCAGAAAGGAACTAGTATTTATTGAGTGCCTACTGTGTTCCAAGTGCTGTCCTGGACACGTTTACATCCCTAATCTCATTTAATCCTCATAACTCCTCATTGTGGCAGTATTATCCCAGTTTTAGAGATGAAGAACATTAAACAAGCCTGATAATGATAATGATATTTGTGTGTGGTCTTTCATATCATAATTCTAAAGTATCCGCTGACTTTTGGGGATGTTCAGTTATAAAAAAGGAGAAACCGTCATAATTTATCCCCCGGTTGCAGAGCTGCTGTAGAAAGGAAAGGCACACAAGTTATTTCTCAATGTTTTGTGCATATTAACTGTGGGAGACATAGTGACCCGAGATAGGAGACAAGTAAGCAATACAGAATATGTTCAGTAGGGGTAAGGTTTGAATGTTCAGATACAAATGTTACAAAACAATGGATATTTATATGCAGAAAAAGAACATTGACTTCGTACCACATATAAAACAGCCCAAGAGCCCATCAGTAGATGAGTGGGTAAAAAAACTGCGGTACAAAATGGAATACTCTGTGGCTGTAAAAAAGAAGGAGCTCTTACCCTTTGCATCAGCATGGATGGACCTGGAGATTATTATGCTAATAAGCACAACAAGCCAGTGGAGAAAGACAGCTATCACATGATCTCACTTATATGTGGAATCTAATGAATAAAATAAACTGACGAGCAAAATAGGTCTAGAGGCATGTATGCATGGAACAGACTGACAAATCTCAGTGGGAAGTGGGGAGGGGCAGGAAGAGATTAGCCAAAGAACTTATATGCATGTGTGCATAACCCCTGGACACAGACAATAGTGTGGGGAAGGCTGGGGTAGGGTGTATATATGCAAATTTGTTCATAAAATTCCTTATCCTTTTAATGTTGTTAAGCTTTATAATGATATCCTCTCTTTCATTCAATATTTGATATTGTCTACATTTCTGTGGTTTTTTTCATCAATTTTGCTAGCGATTTGTTAATTTTATTGAACTTCTCAGAGAGCCAGCTTTTGGCTTCTCCACTGTTTTTCTGTTTTCTATTTTATTCTTTGTACTCTCATTTTTATTATACCCTTCCTTCTGCTTGCTTTGGATTTAATTTTCTCTCCCTATTTTTAGTTTCTTAAGGTTGAATGTTAGGTCATTGATTTGAGGTATTTTTTCTAATATGTACAGTTAAGGCTGTATTTCTCCCTGTGTCCTGTAGTAACTGAATACCATGAATTTTGATATGCTGTCTTTTAAAATCTGTTGTATTCTATCCCCACCCTAGCTCTAGACTGCTGTTGCTTGTTACTTAGTGAGAACTCAGGGGCTGACAGCTTTGTTTTCACTCCTCCCCAAGAGGCATGAGGTCTTTGCCTGGGCCGTAGAGCAGTACAGCATTCTCTTTTAATGACCTGTTTTTTCAGTGTGCTTTCTAGTGTGTGTTATAAAATGGTGCATTAACACATATAAGGAATTCAGGAAGTAATGTGTATACACGCGGTGTATGGTCAGCAGTTTTACTGGTCAGAGTGTATCAGTCAGAACTGTGTGGAGGCCACTGCCTTAGAGGGTCAGAACGAATCTGATAGATGTGAGGTAGAATCTGCCATTTGCTGTTTGATTTGACAACAACACGGTTCACCTTATTTCAGAGAGTAACCTCATTTATAACTGGAGAATGTTTCACAGAGCACATTTCATTTAAAAATATTTATTAAATTTATATGCTTAAAAGTTGAAGCAGTCTTTATGGGCTCTTTTGTGTTTTGAACTCCTTTCTTTTTGGTACATGACAATCTCCTTATTCTTTTTAGGACTGTGAGGACATGGGAAGTTGAAAATCCAAAGAAACAAAAAAGTGTGTTTAAACCACGGACGATGCAGGGTAAAAAAGTGATTCCCACCACGTGCACATACAGTAGAGATGGAAACCTCATAGCAGCCGCCTGCCAGAACGGAAGCATACAGATCTGGGACCGGAATCTGACGGTGAGTCAAGGACATTTAAGTCTGTTTTTCTTAGAAGAAAATCACCTTATCCATACTAATAAAAGGGTAATATGGTAATTAGATTAGGTGACCGGACATCTTCTGGACATCCAACTTCCTTCCAGACAAAGCCACGGTGGTGGGGGCTGAGGCAGAGGTGGTTAGGGGCAATCAGGTGGGCAGGGAAGGGCAGTTGGGGGCCATCAGGCCAGCAGGGCAGGACAATTGGGGGCCACCAGGGGAGCAGTTAGATAGTGATTATGCCAGCAGGCAGGCAAGCAGTTAGGAGCCAGCAGTCCCGGATTGCGAGAGGGATGTCTAACTGTTGCTGCCCTGTGAATGGGGCCTAAACTGGCAGTTGGACCTCCCCCAAGGGGTCCTCGATTGGAGAGGGTGCAGGCTTGGCTGAGGCGGATTCCCCCCGCCACCCCGTGCACAAATTTTGTGCACCGGGCCTCTAGTACTACTATATAAGACAAATGTTAAAATGTTATGAAGATCAATTTTCTGAGTTTAGCCCTAATTTAAACTTCAGTGTTAGTTGATAAAACATTGGAACTTTTGCAGTAAACAGCATTTCAGCAAATATACCAGCTTAGTATTTTCTAATGCATATTAGATTTTGTTTTTAAAATAAATTAGGTCTTTTGGTATAAAAATTAAGAAGCACAGTGCAGTTTATTATACAGCATTTCAATGTACATGATTTTGAAAATGAAGGATTTGATGGTAATATAAAGCAAGGCTAAGCAGAGAGCTAGAAAATACCCTTTATTTATTTATTTATTTATTTTTAAAATAATCTTTTAAAAAATATATTTTATTGATATTTTACAGAGAGGAAGGGAGAGGGATAGAGAGTTAGAAACATCTATGAGAGAGAAACATCGATCAGCTGCCTCCTGCACACTCCCTAGTGGGTATGTGCCTGCAACCAAGGTACATGCCCTTGACCGGAATCGAACCGGGGACCCTTGAGTCCGCAGGCCGACGCTCTATCCACTGAGCCAAACCGGTTAGGGCTAGAAAATACCCTTTAAAAGATTGAAGAAAATCGTGAGATGTCCAAGAAGATACAGCCATTGCTTTGCAGTTATTTCTGTAGTAATTTAAAAAATATTTTGTCTTTACATTCCATGACATTCCATTTGAATAGGTTTCAGATTTTTCCTTTACATTATTAGAATAAATAAAAATTGAATTGGAAAGGATCATAGAATTCTATAATCATAGAAATGATGGATATAAAAGACTTCGACTAATTTTGTGAATTACCAATATGCTTTAAAAAGGGCTTTGTATGCCTGGCTGGTGTTGCTCAGTGGTTGAGGGTTGACCTATGAACCAGGAGGTCATGGTTCGATTCCTGGTCGGGGCACAGGCCCAGGTGGTGGGCTCGATCCCCAGTAGGGGGTGGGCAGGAAGCAGCTGATCAATGATTCTCTCTCATTGATGTTTCTATCTCTCTCCCCCTCTCCCTTCTTCTCTGAAATCAATAAAAATATATTTAAAAGAAGGGGGGGTTTGTATATGTGATAAAATAAGAACTTTTGATAAGTAGAATGATTCTACGTTACTATAGTACAATTTGGTTATCTTTTTTTTCCCAACAGTAATTCATTTTATTTTTATATTTTAAAACTTTATAGTTGAAAGTATTACATATACCCCCCTTTTTCCCCAACTGACTCCTTCTAGCCCTCCCCGCCCTGCCCCAGGCCTTTACCACCCTATTGTCTGTGTCCATGGATTCTGGTCTACTTATTAATTTTATTAATTCAGTACATTTTTGTTAAGTACCTACTATATGGCAGGAACTATTCTAGGCACTAGAAATATTGCAGATTAGCCAAAATTCCTGGCCCTGGCTGTGTAGCTCAGTTGGTTAAAGCGTTGTCCAAATCAACGTGTTTCTCTCTCTCAAAACCAATCAATCAATTAAAAATTTAAGAAAGAATTCCTGCCCTTGTGGAATTTACATTCTAGTTCTTTTTAAAAATTATAAAAATAATGTCTTTTAAATAAAACATGTACATTTTGAAAGGGATCCCAGGAAAGTAGTTGTCCTTTCAGGCGGAAGAGTTAAAGTTAGTTTTCTAGGAATAAGGTAAAAAGTAATGGTAGTGAAAGAAGAATCCATGTTTATAAATGCCAGAAATAGCTTTGGCATTTTCTGTTTGTCAGATCTCTTTATTTCTGTTTTCATCTTCACTATAAACCCCGTAAAGCTTCATAACAGCACAGAGATTTTTAAAATCCTTTGAATTGTAAACTGAGTTTTAGCCAAGCAATAAATTTTTAAGTAACTGGCTTTCATTGTCTCTGGGAGCTGTTGATTTAAACATAGAAATTCTAAACCATGAAGTTTTCTTGTGTAGCTTTAATAGTGTCTGTTTATCATGGTTCATATATATTAATGTGTGTGTATTTCTCTTAGAACCTTTATATTTTTATAAAGTTAAATATCTTTTTTAAAGATTGGCCTTGCATATCTCTTGAAGTAACGAGTATCCTCTGTTTCCAGTTTTGTAGAAAATAAAGCTGTTGGACTGCTAATTCTCCCCGCCCCCCATCTTTTCTAGCCATTCTGCTAATCACAGTCCTTGATTCTATATTGTTAGAATTTAATAGTACATGAATGTATAGCTTATTATACCACATCCCATTCATTATATTTTATTTATATTTTTACGTTTGCATGTAAGTGTGGGTCGGGGAAGCTGGGGCTAGAGCTGGGCATCACATCAGGAGATAAGCTCCTGGGCAGGTAACCCTGGTGAGTAAGAGAGCATATGATGGAGAGAGAATGCAGGAAAGAAGTCCCCAGTAATAACTTACACCCACTACGCCTGAATCTTTAAGTGTCTCCAGTCACTGTCAGGTACCAACTGAACCACCCAACCAGGGCAAAATTGACATTCTAACCCATGTTAACATTTGCTTGATTTATGACCTTGTTTACCTTACCCTTTATTAATAGGGATTAAAAGGTTTTATTTGTTTTACATAGAGAGAGGATTTGCAATGTGCTTAATTTAATTGAATATAGCATGGACCACCTTGTAAGTAAATACGTATAACTCTGATTTGCTTTTTTCAAAATTTTTTATTTGAATTGAATCATAATTTTATACATGTGAAATGTATACTTTTCAAAAAAATCCATTACTGTTATTTTATTATTAATTGCCTTTCCTTCCTAATCTCATCATCCTATCTCTACCCCAAATGCTTGTAAATTACCTGGTATGTATCCCTCTGTACTTTTCTCCATATCTCTATAACTGTATATATTTATATATCTAGCTATCTATGTAGGTCAGGAAATTTCACCTCGTATTTTTGAGCACCTACCACCTCACTGAGGAGTCAAAAGTAAAAAATGTGTTCTTTCCCTTCTTTCTCCAAAGACTGATCACTTAATAATTCACAGCCTTTACCCAATCGTTGTTCAAGTTAAAGCAGTGAAATACTACTGCATATAGGGGGGAGAGAAGCATATTATAGGGGAAATAGGACTTTAAAAAAATCCTCACCTGAGGATATGGTCATTGATTTTTAGAGAGAGAGAGAGAGAGGGGTGAGAGAGAAACATTGATCAATTGCCTCCCATATGCACTCTGACTGGAGGTTGAACCCACAACCCAGGTTTATGCCCTGACTGGGAATCAAACCCACAGCCTTTTAGTGTATGGGATTGTGCTCCAACCAATTGAACCACCTGACCAGGGTGAAATTGACATTTAAAAAACAATTTTTAAAAAGCAAGTGATTTAGAAAATGATTATAGTATCATCCTTTGGGAAAAAATGGTGTATCTCTATAAAAAATATAAACAGCAATGTTAAAACTTCAAATAGAGATTTTTGTCTTTTCATTAGGTTTAATAATACTGGGAGTCTAGAAGACTATCTATGGACAGCTGAAAGTCTACTGTATAGTGCTGTAGCACATTTGGTCAGTGATACCTGAGACATGCAATTACATGGAACTTCCTGTCGATCAGTTCTGTTTCCTAAGCTCTTACACACTGCATTTTCTTTATTCATGAAATGAGGGCATGATCCCCACTTGTCAGATTATTTTGAGGTTTATATTAGGCAATGTATTTAAAGAACCCAGAATAAGACTTGTTGCACGAAACAGGTTCTTAATAACTATTGGCCTTCTTCCTCCTTTTTCTTCTTAGCTCCCAGATGTTTTACAGTTTTTGTGGAATGATGACCAGTTGCTAGAAGTTGCTCTACATCCTCACCAAGGCTTATTTATCTTTTATATAATAGTCATCCTAACAGGGTGTCAGGGTTATCTCATTGTGGTTTCATAAGTATTCTTAAAACTTAAAAATTTTATAAGTACTCTTAAAACATTTTCTTAATTTTTTAAAATTTTTATTGATTTTAGAGAAAAGGAAGGAGAGAAGGAAGGAGGAAGGGAGGGAGAGAGGGAGAAAGAGAGAGTGGGAGAGAGAAGAGAAGAGAGAGACAGAGAAGATAAAGAGAAAGAGGGAGAAACATCAATTTGTTGTTCCACTTATTTATGCATTCATTGGTTGATTCTTGAATGTGCACCAACCAGGGATTGAACCTAAAATCTGGCGTATCGGGAAGATGCCCTAAACATCTAAACTGAGCTACTTGGCCAGGGCTAAAAAATGTTAACTTGTAAGTAAAATAGAATAATTTTCCCTAAATGTGGTAGGAATAGAAAACATATGTATACCCATGGGTGTATGTTGATACTTAGGAGAGAAAAAATGGAAATCAGTCATGAACCCAAAACCTCTCATTTAAAATGTATGAATACTAGATGCCCAATGCATGAAATTCATGCATCGGTAGGGTCCCTAGCTGCTGCTGCCGGCAGCCAGCTGCTGGCTGGGGCCTCCCTTCATTCCGCGCTGCCCCCTGGTGGTCAGTGCACATCATAGCGAGCGATCGAACTCTCAGTCTCCCGGTCGAACTCCCAAGCCTAATACACTTCGCATATTAGGCTTTTGTATATATAGATATGAATAAAAGCTTCTGTTATGGAGTGAAATGAATAAACATTATAAGTAAGCAATTGGTATAATGTTGTATTTCCATTATGTTGAATAAATAGACCAGAGGGCCTATGTAGATTAAATAGAGAATGATGTAATTTTTGTCACTATTTGGTGACTTGAATTTAGCCAAAAAATTAAAGTGAAAGTAATTATGAACTATTTTTTAAAGGCCAGACATTTCTACCTGCATTGTGTGCAGTCATGATTACAGAGAGTCATTTTGTAACTCTGTTTTCAATTTCATTATACATGTATCCAAAGCATAGCTCATAATTTCCTCTGAAAACCAGATCCCAAGCTTTGCCCTCTTAATGGCCTCCAAAAAAAAGTTAATTTTGGCTTTTTTCTGATTATAAAAGTAATCCATAGTTATGTGTAAAAATGTTCACCCAAAATAGAAAAGCATCTGAAGAAAATGAGTCTCCTATAACTACACCATCCAGAGGTGAGCATTTCTAGATTCCTTTCTGTACTCACATAAGGTGTGTGTGTCCTACAAGTGTGTTTGTTTCAGTGCTAATAATTAGCACCCCTCTTCCCTACCTGGAATCTAATGAGGAAATAAGACTAATCACTAAAGCAGGACAGATGAAGGCCAGAGTCCCCTTTGTTACAGATGGCAGAGGAAGATGAAAGCCAGATGTGCCTGCTGACTAACTCCTGGAATTCGACAGACTTGTCTCCTCACCCCCACCCCAGTCTCATCCAACACTGAACCTGGCCAGGCTTGCCCCAGGAAGACTCAGGGCATGGAGAAGCAGAGACTTACTCCCTAAGGGCAGTTTGCGCTCAAGAAAGAAAAGGGAAGCCCTGGCTGGTGTAGCTCAGTTGATTGAGTGTTGTCCCTGAGAGGTCACTGGTTTGATTCCTATCAGGGTACATGCCCAGGTTGTGGGTTCGATCCCCAGTAGCGGGCATACAGGAGGCAGCTGATTGATGTTTCTCTCTCGTCCATGTTTTTCTTTCTCTTGCTCTCTTCCTCTTTTCTAAAAAATCAATAAAAACATATTTAAAAAAAAAAAGAAATGGAAAAAAAAGAAAAGAAAAGGGAAGAGCTGAGCCAAGCATTCTCCCCACATTCACAGGTCAGATTAAGAAGCCATCTTCCTTCTCAGGAAAGCCTGAATGGGAAAAGGTTGGGCAGAGGACATCAGATCGAAGAGTACCTCGGAGGCTATGGGAAAGAGTTTGAAGACTCTTCTGAGGGCAATAGGGCCATTGGGTTTTAGAAGATTGACATCATCATCCAAGTGATATTTTAAAAAGAATCACACTAGCACGGCCAGTGTGGCTCAGTGGTTGAGCATTGACCTATGAACCAGGAGGTCACGGTTCGATTCCCAGTCAGGGCACATGCCTGGGTTGTGGGCTCGATCCTGAGTGTGGGGTGTGTAGGAGGCAGCTGATCAATGATTCTCATCATTGGTGTTTCTATCTCTTTCTCTTCCTCTCTGAAATCAATAAAAAATATATATATTTTTTTTTAAAAAAAGAGAGAATCACACTGGCTGTTGTGCATGGGGACAAAGGCAGAAGCAAGGAGATGGTTGGGGGTTGGTGGTTGCACACATCCAGATCATTTCCTGGGCAAGAGGTCACTGGTTTGATTCCTATCAGGGTACATGCCCAGGTTGTGGGTTCGATCCCCAGTGGTGGAGGTGATGTTTGGACTCTTTAGGGTTTTTGAAGCTACAATTGACAAATGGGTAAAATTTAATAAAGGTAATTTTTCCACAGTATTTAAAACTATGCCTTTTAAAAGTCTTGTACACTGGTATAATATAGATAATTTAATTTAGAAAATGATTCCATATAACCCATTTGATTATTACCTTTCATGATGCCTGATTTTTCTAATGGTGAGTAGGCTATGTGAGAGTAGAGAATTTAGATTGCATGAAAGCCTGCTTCAGTGTTGTGTTATTTTAGCAAATTTCGAACAGCTTATTTTACTTTTATTGTTATCTTGTTTCATTGACAATATGGTATGAATGCTCCCCAATTATTTTTTAAAAGACTGTTGGGTTTTTCTCTGGCACAAGTCAAGTCCCGTGCAGTGTGCAGATAGGACTGCCGCGTCTTCTAAAAGGGCCAGGCTCTGGGCGCGCTGAAGAACCTAGAAGCCTATATAAGGGATGCCTCTCTCTGGGAGAGACTTCCTGAGCCGGCTCCTCAGCTGCAGGACAGCCGAGATTTATTCTGTAAGCTGACGAGGCCAAACATTACTGTCCTAACCATTATAAACAACATAGTAAATGTTAAATGTTCACTCCTAGAGCCACTAGTAGGACTTTATATACAGAAAGTAAAGTCTGAGCCAAAAATGTGAAACAGTTCTCTGGTCTGCGTGCATTCTCTCAACCAACCCTGATTCATTGCACACGGACGTGACGCAACCAGCAGTGACCGAGCTCCCAGGCCCCGGTGCTTCAGGAATCCACCTGGCCTTTTCTTTTTCCTTCCTTCTTCTGCTAATTACTCAAGCCCTAATGATTGGCCACATTTCTTATAACTTCTCAGAAACTTGCATTTTTGCATGTGAGGCCGAAATGGAAAACATTGCAAGATTCTGTTAAACCTCAACAATTCAGACTGTTTTAAATATTTACCCATTTTGTGACTTATCAGAGTTTTGGGGGCTTTCAGTTCTATTCTACAAAGTAATGCTAGGATCAGATCTTAATTCAGAAGTATTTTTGAAGTCTTTGCCCAAATTTGCTTATAATAAGTTATATAAAGAATTACTCTCACTTGAAGCTATCTGATAAAGAATTTTATAGTAGTTCCCCCTTATCTGCAGGAGACACGTTTTCAAGACCCCCAGTCCAAGCCTGAAACCAGACTGTACTGAACCCCATATAAACATATACTATGTTTTTTCCTATATGTACATACCTATAAGGTTTAATTGATAACTTAGGCACGGTAAGAGATTAACAACAATAACTAATAGTAAAATAGAACAATTATAACACTATGCTGTAATAAAAGCTATGTGAATGTGATCACTCTCTCAAATACCTTATTGTATTGTACTCAGCTTTCCTCTTATAATAATGTGAGATGATAACAGTGCCTGTGTGAAGAGATGAGGTGAGGTGAGGACGTAGGCATTGTGACGTAGCGTTAGGTTACCATTGACCTTCTGGTGATATGGCTAAGTGACTCATGGGTGGGTGGTGTATGCAGTGTGGCTATGCCGGACAGAGGGGTGGTTTGCGTCCAGGTACGAGGGAGTGGACAGCATGAGATTTTATCACACCACTCAGAGGTGCAAGAGTTAAAACTTATGAATTGTTTATTTATGAAATTTTCTATTTAATAATTTGGATCACAGTTAATTGTAGATAATTGAAACTTTGGAAAGCCAAACTGCAGATAAGGGGAACTACTGTACTTTTTGCAGGAAAAGTGTGACCCGCATGGGCAGAAAACACTGATGCGCATGGGACAGGTGGTGAAGGAGCCCGTACCTGTGTACATCACGGGATAACCCTGTTTTATTCTAAGAGACGGGTCTTATGCTCTCTCACCCTGAAAATATTACAGAGACAGAAAGGGCTGATTTGTCTTAGAAAATTGTATATATATATTTTTTTACCCATAGTCTATTACAGTTTACGTTATGGGTGACTGAACACATATCTGTACACCCCAGCACACACACCCAAAACTGAAATAGACATTTACTATAACAGCTTCTAATTTTGCAGTATACAATGCATTCTTATCTATTTTTTCATTCATTTTTGTTAGAATCCAGAGTTTATACAGTACTTTAAAGCATGTCTCAAATATCATTGGATCTTCACAACAACCTTGTGAGGCAGGAAAGGCTAATATCAGTTCTTTCAAAACGTAGTTAAAGCCTATAACTAAAACAGAGAAGTTTTGAGTGATGATGAAACAGAAATGGTTTGGGGCATCGAGTGACCAGAGGTCCCCATGAACATGGGCACCTGAATGGTGAGGGAGAGGGAGGGAGCTGCAGATGGAGAACAGGAGGCGGATGGAGGCAGAAGATGCTTTGCCTGCCTGGGGATTTTTGCCTGTGCCCTTGAAGATATCTGGTATGCCACCAGAAGTCACCTGAGCTTAGAAGGTACTAGGTTGTTAGTGTCTTGAAAAGCTACCAAAATTAGTTTGCTGGGCTCTACCTATGCAATTACCATAGTTCACCCCCTGCCGTCTCAGCCATACTAATCCAATCCAGTCTCTCTAATTAAGCCTGTTTCCTAAACTTCATCTGTTTGCATAGTACTCTCCTAATTCCTTCATATCTATAGACCACCTTGCTGTTTACTTAATTTAAAAAATGATTTATTTAAAAATTATAAATACTTTTGAAAATTGATGTAAATGCACATAACATTGCAACTAAACACTTTAAAACATACAATCCAGTGGTTTTAAATGTATTCACAATGTTATGCAACTACCAGCTCTCTCTGGTTTCAAAACTTTTTATCACCTCATAAGAACATGCAGTGCCTATCAAGTAATCCCCCCCAGACCCCCCTTCCCTAAGGAAACATTATAACACTACTATAAATAAGAAGCCAAAGTTGCTGTAAATAGAGCATAGCAGTTTTTCAAGTTCTGTAAAAAGTAAAACAATTATAAATACTAGCTAGCTGTCTGCCAAGGCTCCGTGCCTGAAATCGTGTGTTAAAGAGATATTGGCAGGTGTTATGGAGGTATTAAAGACAAATTAGTGCCAAATCAAGACTTTCTGCTTGGTATAATCAGAAGAATTGAAGGAGAATTTTAAAAACATAACTCTCTTGCTATGAGTTTACTGCTACTTAATGCTGTTCCCTTTAGCCACCTAAAATTTGTCAGCTATAGCTGAATTCACCTTCACCTCCTCTCATTCCTCTTCTCATGAAAGGGACTGTACATTACCCCCAAAGTTTTCTATTACTGAGCCTCTGGAATTCAGCATGTTCTATCAGGTATGTTGAGTGTAATTTTCATTATTATCCTGATAGTATCAAATCGGGTATTTACCAAATAGTGAACTAGATGCTTGGGGAGTTTTAAGGAAAGGACAGATATTACTCTCAAAAAATATAAATCTTGTTGTGAAAATTAATTTATGCACAATTAACACAGAAAATAAAACAGATAATAGTCAGTAGGTAAGTAGGTGGTATTCTAAAAGTTCACTGGCTTAAATTATTTGGAGCTTGAGTACTTTTTCCGTAACTAAGACTTAACATGAGTTCTTACTGTGAATGTTCTGTATTAGCCCAGTGTGGCTCATCTTTCTGTGCTGTTCTTTGCATTCCCCAGAGGTGGCTCTGATGTGATAATAAGAGTACTTTGCCTCCCAGATTTTATTTTTCTCCTCTGAATAATGAGCTTCATCTCCAGCTGCTTATAAGGATGAAATAAGATAAACTTTGTGAAAGTGCTGGGCACAGGGCCTGGTACTCAGGAGAAGGTCAAGACGCATTCATTCTTTTACGCAGCCCTTTACATTCATAGTCCTTTTCAATATATTAAAGAACTGCATCAAGACCGTTTGCCCACATAAACCCAGTGGCATTGTTCTGATGTGACCTGTAGAATGTGACCAGACATTTCACCTCCTCTCACTGCTACCTACCTCCACATTAGTAATGGTGTGGTGGCAGTGATAGTAATAATAATAATAATAATTAGAATAGGAGCTAACATTGCTTGCCTGTTATGTACCAGGAATTTTTCTAAATGCTTCCAATGTATTTGCTTGTGATACAGCTCCAAGGCTAATATTCCTGTCTCCATCTGAATGATATGTTAACTGAGATTGAGTTATTTACCTAAGGATACACCTAAGGAGTGGGTAGACCTGGGATTTGACTCCAGGGAGTCTGGCTCCAGAGTCTGTTCCTTAACCAAATCTTTTGGGCCTCTCAGGGAGTGGACTCCCATTGTTCCTCTCCAGCTGAAGGACCATCAGCAAGGAAGAGATGGGGGAGGAGGGGGACGGGGGTGGCGGGGGAGGGGGGGCTCATTCTCCTCTAAAGGTTTGAAAAGCCAGGAATCGCATATGCTCCAGGCAAACATGTCCAATAGAGGATCTGCTTCACACTGAAAAGACCCAACTTCCGTCTGTCTGTCCAGACAGGGCCTACAGAGTTGGGTGTGTGGGGAGCCAGGAGAGAAGGAAGGGGTAGGGGACATAGTGCAAAGGGAGTTTCTAGGCCCTTCTATCACGTTAACAAGGACCCAACTGCAATAGAGGTTGAGGAAGACAAGAAATCAGTTCAGACTCCAGTGACTTCCGAGTCATTCCCTCAGCTGTACTCCCAAGTGCTGTCATCTAAATTGGCTGCATTAGAATTACTTCCAAATTGTATTTCTGGTTTCCTTCATGAAAATAGTGTGTAGAGTCCACATAAATTGAAGAAATAATTCATTTTGCATTATATTTATGCCTTATATGTTTTATTACATTGAGAGAATCAAGAAATGGCATAAAATTAAAACATTTTGCTAAGTTTAAATGTCCATAACTTAAATTCCTTGTCATTGACCAGATCTAGTAGCCAGATGACATCTTGCTGTTTTATTTTTAAACCTAGAAAGAGTTGTCTGTAAACCGTTTAGTAGCAGAGCAAACTTTCCAAATGCTATGAGTTAAAACATATGGAGATGCTAAAGATACTTGCCCGGGGCTTGAATGTTTTCCCACACATAAACCGTGTATCTCAAAGAAGGAAAGATGTTTTAGACATTTCACTGAAATATTAATCTGAAACCCTAGCAAAACACATGATAACTTCTTATTTTTTTTTTTAAATTCTTCATTGTGGAAAGTATTACATATGTCCCCTTTTCCCCTCATTGTCCTCTTGTATGCATATAAGCATAAACAATGGACACAAATAACTTATTTTTATATTGATAAATTGAGTATTTTTGTTAGATATGTTAAGCCCCCCATATCTCTAAATCCACATTCTTAGAAAGTGACCCTCTTGTATAAGCCTGAAACTGATATGGTAGCTGTGTGTGTTTGAATGTTTGAGGTTGATAGTGATTGCTCATTTAGATAGCGTTTCTCCATTTACAAAGATAGACTTGGACCAAGTGTTTCTATTTCATCTTATAAGAGAGTGGTTTTCAGTATTTAAAAAACCAGTGCCTAGTCTGTTTTTCAGTTTGTTAAGAAGACTTTGTGACGCTTTATGTTCTGTACTCTGTTACAGAAACAGTGGATAGATTGAGTGTGCTTTTCAAACGAGTCTTTATGCTTACCCCACATAGTTATTTGCCATGCCTCTCTCGGCGGCTTTGGGGTGGGGTGATGTCGAGAGGGAGGCCTACTTTTTCCCCTTTCAGTAAAGGGCTGTAAGCAAGAGAGATGCATGATCAGACTTAAGTTTTGAAGAACCACTTTGTTTTCCATCTGGGAGATAAATCAAAGGGAATTAGGCAGGTGGCGGGGGGTGGAGGGGGTAAGCGGGGTGGGGTCAGTTAGATTTCAGGTGAGTCCAGTCCCAAATGAGAGGTGATGAGGAGCTCAATTGAGTATATGGAGTGAGAATGGAAGATCAATCCAGAGAAGTGAATTAGAGAGTATTAGGTTACAAGGCACATATGACTTGGTAGATGATTGTGTCTGAGGAGTGAAGGGTGAGTGACTGACTAGTTTGAATGACTGGAGGCCTAAGCCACCCTCCAAGGTGGGGAGATCTGCCTGAGGAAGTGGGGGGGAAAGAGGAGGCTGCAGGGCAGTCGGTTTTGGATGTGCTGAGTCACAGAATCTTCAACTCCATAGCCAACTCAGTTGAATAAGTCAATGAATTTATTAATTACTGGGGCTTGTATCCATACCCATTACTCTCTTTCCCTAAATTTTGACTGAAAAATGTCCTCACTTTTTGGCTTAGGGCTAGATTTCTATTTCCAGAACTTCACTGAGATTGGATTATTTCCTCCATGATCTCCTAGCCCAATTTCCTTGTTTTTGCTGATTGAATTTCCATGCCCTGACCCCATGCCTTCTTTACCTGTATTACCACTTTGCTTAGGACCTCTGGCCCGTGTTAACGATGATTCTTACCAACTCCCTCGGTGCCTTACTCAGCTGTGGATCAGAATCCCTTCTGGATGCATATATTGAGAGAGATGGCACAGTGATCCTCCATAGAGATTGTATTTTCTCCATGTCCCTCTGCACTAATTTTGATGGAAGTCGACAGGATACAACACCGCCGTGTCGAGGCAGAGTGCTAGACGAGGTCTGTGCCCTGTTGCTTCTGAGCTGCTGTTTGAAGTCACTCCTTCTCCGCTACACTGGAGAATTCTGACTGTAATGTACAGATCTACTAATGCTGAGATGTTAGTGAAAATGTGAGGAGTGAGACAGAGTCCTTTAGCATGATTTTAATGGATTTAATAACCTTTTCCTGTTATTTAATGGAGAACTATCAGGAACTTGAAACTCTCTTCACCTTTCTTATCCTGTCTGTTAGGACACTAAAATGAGTTTATGTTGCAAGAGTGAGGCATGTACATTTTTTAGCACTTTGAGGTCTAATGTGCTTTTATATATATTATGGTGAGCTAGTAAGTAGAGTTTGAAAGTCATTATGGTGTAATGGTTACCAGTGTACACTATGGAGATATACCTGAATTCAAATCCAGTCTCTGCCATTTATTGATAGTTTCTCCAGTTATAAAGTGGGGATAATTACAGCACCGCCCCCCCCCCCCCAAGGCTTGTTAGGACTAAATGAGTGGTGTGTGTATTTGCATATGTATGTGTGTATAAATATGTGGTGTGTGTGTATGCACGCTTGGAACAGTGCTTGGGAGGTAGTAAGCTCTCTAATGTTAGCCATTGTTCAGCCTCATCAGTTCAGAAGTTTATTTATGTTTGTTTCTCTGGTTGACTTCAACACGTCAGGTCCTAACTCTCTGAGTCCGTAGTGCCTTCCCTCTCGGTGAACCTCTCCGGTATGTGTCGCACAGAAGAAAGGTCACACTGATGCTGAGACCTGAGATCACACTTTGTGAATTGGTGTGGTGCTGAATTAGCTCTGTTCCTGGCAGTTATTGGAATCTATGCAGCATCTGAAGTTTTAGCTGAGTTGCTTGTAAGAGAAAGTGATAACTGACACTTGTTTTCAAGAGCAAGACTAAAATATTTGCTTCGATGAATTATCTTTTAAGTATTTCTAGAATAATTTAATATACATAGCCTTTAAAGAAAAATATGTAACTTAATTAAATGGTTTTATTAGCCAGATGAACAAAAGCTATTCACTGGCTGCCCAAGGGATGAGTAAGTTAGAACATTCAGAAGAGACGGAAACATGAAAACAACCCCAGAGAGGGCATTCATTTAAATGATGAACAGCAGCTTCATTGTGTCCAGCCTTTGAAATTCTCCCCCTAGTTGCCCATTGGAGTAAGTTTTCCTTAAATAATTACCATATTAATATGATGGAAAAACCTGAAAAAAATTTTCCCAACAACTTTACACTTTCTGGCCATGTGATTAAGACTCAGTGAAGCAATTTTAATCATTATAATAGGACCATGATTCCCCCCCACACTCCCCAGTGGATATGGACATATCTGTGAAGACGCATCAAAACTTCCTCAGACTTTTATTGTAGTTATTTAGAAGTCTATTTAAAGGAAAGCCAGAGAGCTCACTGGGGCTGCTAGCAAGACAGGAAGAAGTTAAAAATTACTCTCTAAATACTTTCTCTGCCCCATCTGTGGGTTCAGGAACTCTGGTCTATGAGCCTTATTTATGCACACATTTGTCTTAATACCTTCACTTTCTTGGCTCTTAGCTCTTTTAGGTCTGAGCTCATTGTATAATTTTCTGTCCATGGCTCTAGCCATTTACCTCTGAGCTGATGCCAGTGTCATCTGTTTTGGGTTATAAGCTCCTTGAGGGCAGTGTGTCTCTTTTGGCTTGGGTTCGACAACACCCTTTGATGGTTATCATGATGATGAAGTGGTTTGCTCCCTTGATTTGAAATATACTCTTGACTTCTGGTTAGCATAGTTTGAGATTTCACAATATTGCAACTATTTCTTAATATTCTTCAACTTTCCATCTGCGTGTGTCATAGCAAAACAACATAATAGCTATGGTATTGTTTGTTGATCATTTTCTGGGTACTAGAAGTGTGTTTGAGCACTTTACATCTATTATTTCATTGAATTCTAGAATTTGTATTATAGTCTCGTTTTATAGATGAGAAAACTAAGGCTTAAAGAAGTGAAATAACTTGGGTCTTGTGTACAACTAGAAATATTAAAACCAAGAAACTCAGGTCCATCTGACTGCAAAAGCACTGCTTTCAATCATGGTTATATTTGACCCCCATGGATATTTGTATGTGCTATTGATTCTTTTATATCTCTGAAATACATATTTAAATTTTTTGTTATAGAATGCTTATAGAGTTCTCATAATTCTAATACCATGCCATTGAAAAACAAGTGTATTTCACTTATTTGTCTTCATTGATTAGAGAAAAATTCTAAAAATATCTTATGTAATTTATCTAACATTGAAAAACCTGTGTTAATGCTGTTTTATGGAACGAACATTCCTGATGGTAGCTGTCAGTGTTGCTGCATTTTGTATTTCCATGATAATTCTATAGCTGTGTCTCAGCTTTTCTGATGTAGTAGTCACTAGTCATTGATCAATAGACTATTGTGCGGTTTTTCTTTGAGAGAATGATGGAGTTAAAAATAATCACAAAATAATTTTAAAAGAACATGCTGACATTTAGATCTAAAGACTTTCTCCTCTAGGCTATAAAGTCTTGAAAGTGGGTCACACTCTGGGTTTAAACTCTGAACAGATACTTGCTCTCTGTATTAGCTTACCTTTTGATCTCAAAGCTGCACTTATTCTTGACTTCAGTGAATTTTAAATTGTCCTTCCAAATTTGGAAATACTGTGTGAAATGAAAAATCACTAGTCACTTAAAGGAGATTAATAAATAAACAAGTTTGTCCTTTTTTGTTCCGTCTCCTGGAAGAATTGGAACTTTGCTTTAGTTGGTGATTTAAATTAGAAATAGGAGACAGCTTAAAAGTCCAGAACCTCATGCTTACTTGAATGAAATGAGGTATAGGGTAGCATCTTTAAAATTCCTGTTAGGACAATTTTTTATTGACCAGAGGACAGTGGAATAGGAGAGTGTTTGTGGGCTGTACCCCAACCTAGCCCGTTTCTCGGCGTTAGCATCATTGACATTCCACTTGTTTTCCAATACTCCATTCATTACGGCAAAATTGCTGTGGGTCTTTTGAACTATTTTTCCTCAGTTCTACCACCACCACAAACCACTGAAGAACATGACCTTTAGCCTTTTCTCTTTTATTTCTCTGATTCATAGCACACTTTCTTATACTTAGAATTTCTCTTCCAGATTTCCCTGCCCTATACTGCCTAGTTCCAGTAGATAGAAACCTCAGGTCACTTCTCTGCTATAGGTACTGAACACTGAAACACTTAATTTTGTAAATTGATTTTTGTTGTTCTGTATGGTGGTGGAAACTATTTTAGAGAGGCCTGTTTATTCTATGGCCGGAGAAGATTGGTGATGGTGGGGAGGTGTCATTAAAGGTTACATTAAGTATTCTAGATCTAGTAACTTCCAATAGAATATTTGATTTAAATATACCTGTAGGAGTTTTGAAAGTGATTGCTAAAAGTGTGGTACCTGCTTTCTGAAAGTAGGTCTTCCTTTATTAGTATAAACTCCCTACAGTTAAGTTGACAAGTATTTATTGCAAGATCAACTAACTAGTGATGATTTATTTCACATTTTAGTTGCTTAGCCTACTATTACCACCTCCCCACAGTATTACCTGGTCTATTTTCTGTTTCTCTCTATATTAGCATTAGTTTTTCCTCCGAAATGCTTAGTCAAGTTCTTTCTTTTGTTTTTCTTCCTCCATTTCTTTATCGTCTTAGTATGGAAAGTAATAGTTAAAAAAATTATTTAAGTTTAGAAAATAAACTATATTATTTGTCCTATTGTTACTTATATTTGACATTTTAATCTTGATTTCTGTTGCCAAGATTTAAAATAGGAGCACTGAGGAGACATTTGAAAATGAGCGTATAGGTTACTATCCTCTATCCAGATATTGAAGGGGTCCCATTTAAGATGTTCTCAAAGACAGTATTTCCAGCATAAAGCTGTCCAGATAAGACAGGTACCAGGCGCTCATAACAAGCAGGAAGTGGGAAGTAGAATTCGAATTAGAAAAGAGAACCTTGTTGGCGGCCCAGTGCCTAGGGATACACAGTGAGCATGCCTTGCATGCTGACTCACAGGGGACTGAAAATGGAGAGGCATGTCTCTCTCACCTAAGGGTGGCATAGGAAAAAGAAAAGGGTAAACAGAGAGATCAACAAAAACTCATCCACAGCTGTTTTTATGTCTTCAGTTTCTTACTGCCAGCTCCTAATTAATTCCATCAGGTGTTCATAAATCGAGAAAATAAGCCAGCACTCTCAGTTCACCTCATTTTTATTGCATAAATACTATTGCCAGGTCCATTATTTTATAAGATTATGATCCAGATCAAAGTATGAAAACAATTCAAAACTGACTAGAATTACACAATACATATTTTGGTGTTTTTTTTTTTCTTTCCGGTTTTGTTTGTTTTTTGGTGAGCAATAAGTGATTTGTTCTCCTAAAAAGAACGAAAACTCATTTGCTAATTAATTCATAAACCCAGAAATATTTTGAAATTAAAAAAAAACACATATTTTTATTGATTTTAGAGATAAAGGGAGAGGGATAGAAAAATAGAAACATCAATGATGAGAGAGAATCATTGATCAGCTGCCTCCTGCACGCCCCACACTGGGGAATGAGCCCGCAACCTGGGCATGTGCCCTGACCGGGAATCGAACCATGACCTCCTGGTTCATAGGTTGATGCTCAACCACTGAGCCACGCCGGTCAGGCTATTTTGAACTTCTAATGACATTTCTTACTTCTATCAAATATAGGATTAGATGAGAGGTAAAATGTTCTTTAGAACATGAATATTATACTTTCAAAAACATTGTCAAGCTTCACTTTTTCATGACTTCCTTGGGCATTTTGGAAAATAATTTTTAGATTTTCTAAAATCTTTTAAACTTCACTCAAATGAAAAGACAGAATAAGAGCAAATTCCCTTTCCAGCCTTTCTTAGGGGAAGGCTAGAGCTTTGTGTCTGCAGTCGCTTCAGAAAAGGTGGAAACTCGGTGGGGTCTTCCCAGCTGCAGTCGATGTGATGTGTGACCGTTGTGACACTACCCAGGCTGTAACCAGACACATCCTGCAAAGGCTGCCTGAACTTCGTGAATGTTCTCATGAGACCTGGAAACAGAGTTGGTGCTTGTTCTTCTAGCTAGCTCATAACTTATACAAGAAAGGCAACAGCTCTGCGTTTTTGGTAACCTGTGATATTTCCAACCTTACTAAACTATGCCTCATGTTACAATGAACTGAGGGACAGCTGAAATCTCTTCTAAAACCGTTGCCAGTCAGTGGAGTAAGTTGAGTGTCTTTCATTCAGTGCCGTGCCTGTGACACTCGTGAACTCATTTGGCCACTTTCCCACGTTCACATTGTTGTACATCAGCTGTAGCCAAATGTCTGTGTGTCAACTGTGCGACATAAAAATGCTGAACGTCAATACTTTTCTCATGAAAATAATTCATAGTTTAGCTTTGAGTGCCTCAGACTCAGGAGACACTCAATAAATATTATTGACAGACTGAAGTTTGTGTAAAGAGGAGTTTCAGAAATATAAAATGGTTGTTTTTTCATGGAAACAATTTGTTTTCCACTTTTCTTTTCACAAAGAAACCCCCATACTAAAAACAGCTCATCTGTAAATATGTAGGATGAGCAAATGAAAATGTTTATTTTGAGAGGATGTACTAATAAGTACTTTTCTTCAGCGTATTTTCTTTATTTGCTTGACTAAAGTGGTGATAATGTCTGCAATGTATGAAGAACCTGTGGGTCCCTTTTTAAAAGGCCATGTCTTTCAGGCATGTTGAATTTTCTTTTGTTTTTATATACATTTACGAAGCTACTCTACTGTAATTTATGAGGCTGTAATTTAGAAACTTACTGTAATTAATCTCAATATTGACTTGAATTTAACTTTTTTTTGTTAACTTCTTTTTAAAGAATAGCATTTCCCCCTAAAAAAGAATTAAATATTCCAGAGAAAAAGGGCTCTTATTTTAGTGATAATCTGTTGGTAGCTAGATTGTCAGAGGTCACTATAAAATAAAATATCAACAAACATCCTTCGTACTCTACCGATTTTTTGTCATCTGGAGTTTATGTACAAAAATAGTGGTTTGAGATATTTGTTTGGCTTTAATGAAACAACATTATGAAGTTGAGCATTTGCTGCTACTTTGTAGTTTGTTATTCACAGCCTTTGAATTATAGCTAAAAATAAGCATGCCTTTTTTATGAAAGGAAGAGTAACTGGACTTTTCAAATATGAAATTTTATTTACATATTTTATTTTTTTGATAAGTTGTGGTATGAGCGCGCGCGCGCACGCGCACACATACACACACACACACAATGGAATATTATTTAGCCATAAAAATAATAAAATCTTGCCATTTGTAAGAATGTGGTTGAACTTTGAGGGCATTATGTTAAGTGAAATTAGCTAGGCAAAGAAAGACAAATACTATGTGGAGTTACATGTATTTTAATCCATGTAAATTGGATTAAAAAATGTTACAGCACATAAAAAAATGGTAATTTGGAGCAAGAATTTTCTCTGCCATTTTGTATTTTTATCTCTTCTAAATTGCACTGATCCTATTGAATTTTGTTACTTATGACCCTGTTGAATTTTACTTCTAAGGCATTAAGTTTCTTTTTTTAAATTATTAACATTGTTAGCATATACTGAATAATTTTTGAAGTGGTTTTAGACATCATTTAGAAATACATAAAACGAAACAATGTGAATTTTGAATGATGAACTCCCTGAAGCATATTCCTGTACCCAACTTTATAAAACTCAAATCAAATTTTTCAAAAGGCATTTTAAAAAGGGTGCTTGTGCAAGCACTAGAAAGCTTCATGTAAAAAGGTCCCTGGTCTGAGATATGCAGGGTAATGACAGGAGACAGTCAGCTCTCTGAGTAAGGATCAGTCTGGGCAGAGGTAGAGTGAAGAATGAAAGTCTAATGACAGTACCACTCAGGTGTAGCTAGAGCAAAGGGTTTTTACTGGGAGTAGTAGGAAGACGGGCCAGGAAGCTAGGTTTGGGTCAGGCCAAGGAGGATGACTAAATCATTGCGCCTGATTTTAGACATTCATTCATTCACTTACTTTCTTACCTATTTACTTACTTACCTTCTTATTTTGCAATGTCAGTTCCCAAAACTTTATGCATATGGAAGTAACACAACCAATAGAAAGTTTTAGAAAGATTAACTTGGTTGAGATGAAAGAAATGAGATCTCTTCTTACCTAAAGCTAATATAAAAATGAAAACTGGGATGAAGCAGAGGAGCATCATGGGAAGTGGGACTTGAGATCTTGAGCAGGTTATTAACCTTTCTGACCCTGTATGGTGCATGCGGACAATGGATGGAGTAAAAATATCTTTCCTAATTATCTTACTGGGTGGTTGTGAGCATGGAAAGTGATAATACACAATAAAAGTGCTGTGTACACTGTGAAGCTTGCATGCATTTAGGCTTATATTACTTTTTATATTACTACTAGAGGCCCAGTGCACGGATTCATACACTGGTGGAGTCCCTCGGCCTGGCCTGTGCCCTCTTGCAATCCGGGACCCCTTGGGGGATGTCGGACTGCTAGTCTCGGCCCAATGCCCACAGGCCAGGCCGAGGGACCCCACTGGTGCACGAATCTGTGCACTGGACCTCTAGTGTGCATATAAGATCTTTGGTTAATCTCTTCCCACCCTACCCCTTCCTCCTTCCCTCTGAGATTCATCAGTCTGTTCCATGTTTCCATGCCTGTGCATTGAGCGTCTGCTCCCTGGTGGTCAATGTGCATCATAGCTAATGGTCAAATGGTCACTTAGGCTTTTATATGTATACTAGAGGCCCGATGCATGAAATTCGTGCAAGGGGCTCGGCCCTCACAGCCCCGGCTGCCTCGGCCGGCCCTCACAGCCCCTTGCAGCCTTGGCTGGCCCTTGCAGTCCCAGCTTCGTCCGGAAGGTTGTCTGGATGGTTGTTCTGCTATTCAGTCTAATTAGCATATTAGCTCTTTATTATATAGGACTAGAGGCCCGGTGCATGAAATTTGTGCACAGGTAGGGTCCCTAGGCCTGGCCGGCAATCAGGGCCGATCGGGGCCTTCCTTCCCCCGGCTGCCGGCCAGGGCCTTCCTTTCCCTGGCTGCTGGCTGCTGGCTGGGGCCTTCCTTCATTCTGTCTTGCCCCCCTGGTGGTCAGTGCACGTCATAGCGAGTGGTTGAATTCCTGGTCAGTCAAACTCCTGAGGGGACAATTTGCATATTAGCCTTTTATTATATAGGATAGATCAGCATGTACTGGCAGCTCAGGGGGTGTAGGCCATTGTACTAGTTACTAAAAGGAGGATTGGGTGTGAGAGGAATACTTGGTAAGGATCAAAGATGATGCTTAGTGACTGCAAAAAGTGTAACTAAAATAAGTTAGGATTGGGAGTAAAAATATATGAGTATAATTCTAAGAATATTGATTGGGAGAGATGATAGTATGATAGTATATCTAAGTGGAAATGGCTAGTATCATTAGACATACAAGACTTTGCTAGAGAGAAAGTTAGAGAATAGCTGAGTGAGATAAAAATTTGGGGATCATTTGCATAGTAGATAACCGAAGCTGTGTGTCTTCATGAGCTCTGGGGCAGTCGGTATGGAGAGGAAAGCAGACAGATTTAAGGGCAACACCATGCATGTGTTTTATTCCCTCCCAGACCCTCCCTCACATGCTCTACTTCCTGTTTTGAGAAGGAAAAGAAACTGTCCTTTATAACTCTCTCTGCTGCTCATACCCCCACTCTTTTTAAAAAATACTGCCTTGAAACAGCAACCCTTCCTTCAACAGAACTTCCCTGAGGGCTTTCAGAACATCAATAAACAAAATGCACTTGATTTTCCGCAGGGGCAAAGTGTTAAGGAGTTGACTGGCTACTTACCACTGGTTTCCAAGGGGGAAACTCTTTAAATATGCATTAGCGTGTAATCCTCTTGAAGGCAGGGATAGTGTTTTTGCACTGTACCTACAAGCATAGCATAACATCAGGGACCTAGAAGTCAGCCAATAAATGTTTGCTTTAAATGGATTTCTTAAGTGAGCGAAACAGGAACACCTGCTTTTTTGAAGTTAGTTAATGCTATGCTCAGAATAAGCAAAATGTTGATACTATCACTTACAGTTGTTGTGAAACCATTTTCTCTAATAAAGTGTACATTTAAAAAGGACAGAAGCCTGATTTTGTAATTGAGCTGTCAAGTTAAAGTTGCATTTCACTGACCTCAACTTCGACTTTTGGGGCAAAAACACAGTTAACTCTAGGGCATAGTCCTTGGAGAAAAGGCAAAAAAAAAAAATCATCTGATTTTTGTACGTTTTCCAATATTTTGAGCTGAATTTTTGTTTTCTGCCCTGAGATCCTAGTAGTATGGCTCTCGTACTTCCTTGCTCTAGCTGTAAGTCCAACTTGATAAAACCCACAATTTTGCAGGTTGGTACCATTCCAGATTTATGACATACATTTTCTTCTCACCCTTCTTGCCTTTGGTAATTGCTTCCTTTTTCCTGTCCAGTTATCTGTGTCATTTCATATCATCGGGTATTTTCAAACTTATCCAGGTTCATCTTATAATCCCTCATCTCTCCTCCTTTACATGGAAAAATAAGGGCAGTGGGCTGACTTCTGTGGGACTCTTCACCTCGTGTGTACAAATGTGTCTGTGTTCGTGCCCATTGGCCTCTCAGCCTCCTTCCTGCAGTCTCCAAGGAGGAGGCCTTTCTCGACTAGTTCCTCACTAATCCCGCCACCTGTGCGCTCCATCGTGTCCTTCCTGCTTCCTCTGAGGCCTAATTCTATCAGTTGTTCCCTTTCCTGTATTTTTATCCTTTTCATCCCTATTGGCTCCTAGAAAATATGCTCAAGTTTCTGCTTTTTATTTATTGGATTTAACAAAAGCCTTCTTCAACTCTTCCTTCTTTCTTTGTCCAGTTTCTTTCCAGAATAGACCATATTTGCTCTGTCCACTTCACAGATTCATTGAAAGTGCCCATACCTAAGTCACTAATGCAACTGCAGCTATTCTCAGGCGTCCTCTTCCATTACTCAGCTTCAAGCCCTCACTTGATCCCCTGGACCACTGCAGGTGGTTCTCAACTCATCTCCCTGTCTACGGTCTTCCCTTTTCCAGGCTGTCTTTCTCACCGCTGCGGGGTGATCTGTTGACATACAGATGTGATCAGATTACCCCTTTCTCCTTAAACCCTTCAGAGGCTCAACGTAGCCCATAGAGCACACATTCAAAACTCCAGGGAAGGGCATGTGAGGCCACTGATAGCTTGACCTCCAGCTCTTCAGTCTTCCGTGCCACTGGTCTGTTCTTAGTACCACCTAGAGTTCCCAAAGCAGAGTGCTGTTTCACACTCCTGAGTCTTACATTCTGAGGCTCTCCTGGAGTTACTTTTCTTTGTATCCCTAGTAATCTCCTACTTAACCTTCAAAGGCCACGGTCAAGAATCCTCACCAGGCTTTACTGATTTCTCTTTCTTCCACTCCCAACATATCACCATTATGCTACCATGGTAGAGTTGACCATTATTTTGTGGGTTTACTACATACCGGTAGTTTATGGATACTGCCATTATTTATTACTAGAGGCCCGGCACATGAAATTCGTGCATGGATATGGTCCCTAGGCCTGGCCTGCAATCAGGGCCATCTTCCCCTGCTGCCCGCAGCCGGCCCCGCCCTCCATCGCCACCCACCTCCGGTTCCCCGTTCACCATCGAGTGATCAGAGCCTTCCAGTTGCGGGGAGGAACCGAGAGGTCAGCCTTCCGCCCGCTCGCCGGTCCTGCCCCTGCCGCGGGTCACCTTCTGTATGTGGGGTGACCGGCGGGGCGGGGGCCTTGGCCTAGCACTGCCTACATCCCCCACCACCCACCCCTGGTTCCCCGTTCGCTATCAGGCGACCAGAGCCTGCCGGCCAGGGAAAGGCTGGGGAAAGGGACCGAGAGGTGGTCAGTGTGCCTCATAGTGACTGGTCAAACGGTCGTTCTGGTCGTTCTGCCATTAGGGTCAATTTGCATATTGCCTTTTATTATATAGGATAATGTGCATTACAAATACATATTTTTATGTCTGCCTTCCTTTCTAGACAGATCTTCTTGAGAGTAAGAAGCCATTTTACTAGTCTGTTACTCATTTCTAATACCTAGCATGGTGCCTTGCACATAGCAAGGACTCCATAAATATTTGTAAAATGAGTGAATAAACAGTTGTACTAATTTCAGCAAATATTAAATGGTGGTGCTTCTGTGGGCTCAGTATTATATGTTTCGAGTTAGATAACTTTTGGATTGTATGTCACTGTACTTAATGCTGGTTGACTGTGGTGTCAGATAGTTTGAAAGAGATCTAAAGAGCAGGGAGAGGATGTGTTTGTAGCTAGTGACTTAATGTTATAGTCTAGCTGAATATTTTAGGCCTTTCTCATATTGTCATGGTGCATTACATAAGCTCATCTATACATTCCTTCCTAACCAAATTGCACAAAACCAGAGGAAAGATTTCATGAAATGTATGATCACTTCCCCCCAGGCTTCTTGTCTCCCTGTCTCCCGTCTCCATGTAGCTACCAGACAGCTCCATCTAAGATGCATATCTGATGATTTACCATTCTGTTCATGACCCTCAACTCTTTGTTTCCATTTTCTCATATCTCAGCAGTGTTCATGGTCTTTCAGTTTCCCAAGTTTAAGATCTTGGTCTAAGTTAGACTTCCTTTGAAAGTTTGTTGTCACTAACAGAACTGGTCTCATCCCTTTTACACCTGCAGCTGATAGCACTCACTACTCTCCACTCCAAGCCTGGGGCTCCAGAGGATAAACACAACAGCACATGGGCGATGTTTATGTTCAACGAGCCCATCTTCTCCAAGCATCTGCTGCACAGGCGCAGACACAGACAGTGGCTTCAGCTATTGGCTGCCAGGGGAACAGAAGGGTTGCCACAACACACTGGCAAACAACCCCCAAATCTTCCAAGAAGCGTAAACTCACGTGGCTGGAAAATCAGAATTAGTGAAGGGCTGTGCCTTGTTGGTTTTGACCTTAGCTTTGTCCCCTACTTCCCAGTGTAGAGATTAGACTGTTTTCTGCAGCAGCTGGGCCATCTTTACAAGGGTACATTTGAGATTCCCTCAGCTTTGGAAGGAAAGTGCATTTGAGACCTCTCTGGTCTCTCCGAAGTTGCTTTGTAGTGGAGTTGGATTATGTGCCCCTTGGAAGCTCGCTTTTTGACTGACATTGATCAGGTTGGCTCCAAGGAAACCCAGCATCCTCTTTGCCCTGGCGCCACTGGGCTCGCCACCCTCCTCCCCCACCCCTTCCTCGCCCTCCCCTCCCTTCTCCACCACCTCTCTATCCCTCACTTGAACTGGCTGCCAGAGTTCACAGACAGCTGGGCAGAGTGGCTAAATCTGCCCAGCTGCCCGGGAAGCTTGGCGGCCAGGCTGAGGGAAGGAAGCATCGGCTCTCTTTGAAGGGCGGCTGCCAGTGAATCTCAGGCAGCTGGACTTCAAAGGGGGGCACCGCCGGGCTTTCCCTCCTGTCTAGGCAGGTCATTCCATGGCGCTGTGCTTCCGGTGTTGGCGCGGTGGCTCTCAAGTTCCTCTTCAATTGAAGAGCTGAAGTGAGAGCTGCACTTGTGTTCCCATGTGTGTGTCTTATGTGGTAGAGACAGGCTCACATCCTAAGCCCTGTTACCCCCGACTTCAGAGGAAAGATGGGAGAAAAACGGTGCCACCGAGCAAAGCAGCCAAGGAGAGCCACACCATTGTGGGATTTCTTCGTTGCCAGTTGTAACTTGTGTTGTTTACCAAGTTTTAAGTTAATTCAGGGGCTCTTGGTGATCTTGGTGAAGGCTAATCAACCTGTGCTTGTGGACTGTTTAGCTAGTGGCCTGGGATTGGGTTGAGTCAAGGACGATGGTTTTATCTGTTGCCAGGGCTCACCCACTATCCCCACTTCACTCTTGCTGCACTCCTTCACCTTTCATCTCCAGACTCCATAGCGGGTGGGGGAGAGGACAGGCCTAGGCAGGAAAGAGCAAGGAGGCCTCATTACTCAGGCCCAGCTTAGGTGCAAATGGGAATCAGAGCGGGGGGAGCCTGGAGTCAGAAGAGCTGTGAGTAGGTAAGAGTGCGGGCCCTGGTGCCAGGTTGCCTGGGTTCAAATCCTGGCTCTGCCACTCACTGGCCACATGATCTAGGGCCGTAGTCGGCAAACTGCGGCTCGCGAGCCACATGCGGCTCTTTGGCCCCTTGAGTGTGGCTCTTCCACAAAATACCACAGCCTGGGCGAGTCTATTTTGAAGAAGTGGCATTAGAAGGAGTTTAAGTTTTAAAAATTTGGCTCTCAAAAGAAATTTCAATCGTTGTACTGTTGATATTTGGCTCTGTTGACTAATGAGTTTGCTGACCACTGATCTAGGGCAATTAACCTTGCCTTTCTGCACCTCCATGCCCTCCCTGGAAAGCAAGGACAATAATAATTCTTACCTAATAAGGCCATTGGAAGATTCAAGGGGTTAATACATACCTTGCACTTAGGACAGTATCTAGTCCATAGTATGCGCTCAATAAATGTTAGCTGTTATCATGTACCAGATTCCATTGACTGGGACTAGAGGTGGGTGAAAAATGACTGGTTTGTGAAATTTACTGCCCGTGTATGGATAAAATACTGCTAGCTTCTGCCTTTGGTGGAATTTGTAATAGAACTCCCTTCCCAACTCCACTCCCTCCCCCCACCCCACCCCCGAAATCCCTATTAGTGTAAAAAAATATGTTAGGTAGTTTGAAGGAGAAAGTCATTTCATATCATTCATCTCTCTCCTTGTACTTACAATATATTGAGGGCCATTATGATGATAATCTATACAAATCCAAAATAAGCCTGGTGAAACATGGCAGTGTGTGTGTGTATGCATGTGTGCCCATTAAACACATGCAAAATACAGGTAAATATGTATATAATACACACACATAAAATACATATAAATAAATTGGTGTTTTAGTGAAGAGTAGTTTCTGAAGTTGGAATCAGGGTTTGAATTTTTGCTCTGATGGTTTACTAGTCATATGTCTTTGGGTAAATTACCTTGCTAAGCCTCAGGTTTTTTTTTGTGTGTTTTTTTTTTTTTAAACTAGAGGCCCTATGCATGAAATTTGTGCAAGAGTAGGCCTTCCTTGCCCCAGCTACCTGCACCGGCTTCCCTCCAGCACCCAGGACCTGGGCTTCCCTTGTAGAGGGAGGCCCCGCCCACCTGCTGTAGCCTGCCAGTCAGTGGCCCGGGCCTCCCTCTGCGGGGCGATCATGGGGCAATGGCAAGCCCCCCGACCAATCACATCGCACCTGCCTTGGCTGGCCTGGCACCAGTGGGTGTCATAGCGTGGTCCTGGAGGGTCGTCTGGATGGTCATTATGCTGTTCTGCTGTGCGGTCAATTTGCATGTTATGCTTTTATTATATAGGATGACATAATAATTACATACCTCCGGAGGCTTGTTTGAAGAATGAGATTAGAAGACATACATTTCATTGCACTAAGGATCAGCATGTTCAATAAATGTATCTGTTGTCATTGTCAGTATTATCGCCACCACCACTAGTGACACAAGTTAAAATCATTATAGTTTATGTAACAATGGCTTTACAGATAGAGTGTTTCTTCCTCAGATTTTTGTTCTCTCTAGATCAGAGGTCAGCAAACTGTGGTCCAAATCCAGCCTGCCACCTCTTTTTGTGATTAAAGTTTATTGGAATACAGCCTCATCTGTTGCTTTATATATTGCCTGTGGCTGCTTTCATGCCACAAAGGCAGAAGTGAGTCGCCTAAAATATTTACTGTCTGGCCCTTTCCAGAGAAAGTTTACTGACCCTTGTTCTGAATATGTGTTTTCCCAATTAAGGTCCAGAAAATGTTAGTTCTATCTGTGTTAGTAAGTACTATCTGGTGGGTGTGTGTGTGGGGAAGGTTCCAGAGTCAAATAAGCTTGGGACATGTTAAAGAAGTTGATTTATTCTGAGACTACTAGTTAAAAGACTCTGGCTTTTAATACACTAATGTGCATTGTGAATCTCGAGACAAGGCCATGGTGTGCAAATAAACTCTGGTTTCCCAGACTTCCTTGGCTGCAGAACGACCCCCACCCGCCACCTACCCCTGGATGCGATGATGTTACACAAAACACCCTCTGGGAAGCTGCTTGGGCTGTCTCTGAAGTCATTCCTCTTGGTGATTTAGGCGCTGCCCTCATTTGGAACCTACAGAAGAGCAGATGAGATTCTGTATAACCTCATCTTCTCACCAGGAAAAAAAATAGACTTTCTTTAAAATCAGAACAGTAAACACCAGGTATTACATGGTCTAATCAGATAATATCCCCGTCTTTAAATGTTTCTATATGATGTCCAGACATTAGAAAGGAGTATCCAAAGTTTTATTTCCCGCCTTCTTGAAATTCCCAAAGCGTGGGTCTTCTGTAGGGCTTTGACATTTCTTACATCTAAACTTCTGAAGCCTAACTGGTACATCCACTGCTCTCAGCTAGGGTTTTTAAGAAGAGAGATTAATGTGAAGGTACCTTGTGCCTTCACCGTAAGGGGTTTGTTTTATAGACTAAAGTAAACACCTTGAATTCCAAGTGGCAAGCACATGGGGAGCCAGGGATTCCAGAGCAGTGGCGTCATGTTCTGCCTGTGGCTCACACGTCCAGTGGCTGAGCTGTCTCCTGCTGCTGCAGCGTCCAGCCGTCCTCGGATAGAGCCCAAGGTAGTCACACACTGCAGTCACCTGGTCTGAGATGACCAAACAGGCATGTGATTGCAACACTGTCTAGTTATGAATGAAGGCTGGGCTATCTCTTTGCCAAACACAGTTGAAAAAGAAATGCTAAGTCATAGCTGTTTTCTGAAATCACAGTCATTACAGAGTGAACCTGGGCTAAGAATGGAGAACCCTGCTGCGAGTTCAGCCCTGATCATAAATAAATGCTCACTCTCCCTAGTTCTCTGTCTCTCTTTTTGTCTCTGTCCCTCTCTGTCTCTGTCTCTGACATGTGAGCTTCCCATTACGGCAGAGGCCATTTTTTTTTTTGTCATTTTGATGCCCTCTAAACCCAGCTCAAAGTTGATGCAGTAAATGCTTTATGAAAAAATGAAGGTTTTTAATGTGTTTCTCCCTTTTTCCCAACTTGTACATCATTTGAAGAAAATTCCGTATTGCCTCTCTATTTATATATCTCAGTGTTGTGTGTATAATTGACCCTCAGTGAATGTGGTTGACACTGTAGATGTGAATTCCAAAAGTCTCATTACCACACGTTTATGGGGGATGATGAATGGAATTTTCAGAAACTTTTGTCAGGTGTCATTTCTTTTGTCTTTAAATTATTTCTTTAAAAAAAGAGAGAAGGAGGGCGGTGAGAGAAAGAGAGAAGGAAGAAAAGAGGAAAGGGAAAAACATCCTGGCTGGAACAATAATGATCTTTTTTTAAAAAGTTAGAAAGTTGGAAAACTGTCAAGTTACTCTGAAATATATTGTTTCCTTGAAACATGCTCAGAAGTTCAGAGTTTCATTTGCTATATTTATTAAGTATGTTCCTCTTGAAAGAACCATGGTATGTGATGCATAGCATATTACACTGCACTCAAGACTCAGATGACGTGCCTGGGAAAGAGAGAATCTGAGGCTGACCTACTTGAAAGGAAGGATCAGAAATGTGGGGAAATGAGATGAAAGAGCTTTCATCTTACTACATTAAGAAAGTCAACAGAAACGCAATTCTCCCTTCCATGTTTCCAAGCATGTTCTTCTCTCACTTCATTATTGTCTGCTAGAATCATTGTCTTATTCGGTGTCAAAGGACATATAGAAGAAACGGCTGCAATTGGTTGGAAACAGACTATAACTACCTGGAGACGCTGTGTGTGCCGAGCAGCCACAGCAAGGATGAAGGAACGCTGCTAGAGAGAAGCTGTGCTCTCACAGGCAGATACAAAATGGCAAGAGAAGAGCGTAGTGATTATATGAAGAGCAAGCCATGATAAAGTTGAATACATTTGAGCCCTAACCGGTTTGGCTCAGTGGATGGAGCGTCGGCCTGCGGACTCAGGGGTTCCAGGTTCGATTCCGGTCAAGGGCATGTACCTTGGTTGCGGGCACATGCTCAGTAGGGGATGTGCAGGAGGCGGCTGATTGCTGTTTCTCATCGATGTTTCTGGCTCTCTATCACTCTCCCTTCCTCTCTGTAGAAAATTAATAAAATATATTTTTAAAAAGTTGAATACATTTGAATTATAGGGTGGCAGGGCTAATTGATGTTAGTTATTATTTGGTAGAATGCCAAGTTGGGGGAGAGAGAGTCCACCTTCTTAAAAAGTTATTAGTGCTCCTGTAGCATCATCCGACTTATAACAGGGACAAACTAACCTAATGTTTACTGTCTGTTAGGCACTATTCACAGTCTTCATTTTTTTAAAAAGTATTTTTTTTTAATTGATTTCAGAGAGAGGGAGAGAGAGATGGAAACATCAAGGGTGAGAGAGAATCATTGATCAGCTGCCTCCTGCACAATTAGAGATCAAACCTGCAACCTGGGCGTATGCCCTGACTGGGAATCGAACTATGATCTCCTGGTTCATAAGTCGATGCTCAACCACTGAGCCACCGTGGCCAGGCCCACATTCTTTTTTTTTTTTTTTTAATATATTTTATTGATTTCTTACAGAGAGGAAGGGAGAGGGATAGAGAGCTAGAAACATCGATGAGAGAGAAACATCGACCAGTTGCCTCCTGCACACCCGCTACCGGGGATGTGCCCGCAACCAAGGTACATGCCCTTGACCGGAATCGAACCTGGGACCTTTCAGTCTGCAGGCCGACACTCTATCCACCGAGCCAAACCGGTTTCGGCCCACATTCTTTATATATGTTGCATTAGTTAACTTTTGCTGCATAAGGTATTACCCTAAAACTTAGTAGCTTAAAACACCAAACATTTATTATTTCTTATGATTCTGTGATCAGTGGGCAGTACTTCTGGTCTGAACTGGCTTGGCTGATTTTTCCTGGGGTCTCTATCGCATCTGCAGTTAACTAACAGCTCAGTCGGGGCTGGATGGTCTAGGATGGCCTCCCCCAATGTCTGGCTGTTGGCTGGGTGTCAGCTGGTGCTACAGGGATGACTGGGCACACGACTAGTCACCTAGGAAGCTAGCTCGTGCATTTCACAAGGTGGCTGTGTTCCAAAGGCAGCGAGAGGAGGGCAAGTCCCAATGTATATGCCTTTATAGTTCTGTGCTTGTGTCTTGTTTGATGAGGTTGGGATGCTGAGAAGCAGAAGCTAAGGCAGCATTAGGTATGTAACTCTTGTAAGAGCAAAGTGGGTGGGGAACCACGGGAGGCTGTCAGATGGTGATGCCGGGCTGATCCCTCTGAAGGAAAGAGGGAAGGAAGGAAGGAGGATTGGCCAGGAAGATGCTCAGGCTGCCACCCAGTTCTCAGAAAGCTTTGGCCAGGCCAGTGGGAAGTCCTTGGTCAAAGTCACCGCTAGGCTTTGTTAATCTGCTCTGCCTGTGCTACCCCATTCAGCACAGCCACAATTGGGACCACTTCTTAGTCTGTAGAACTAGAAGGACTAGAATCATTGCTCCACTGAGTAGCTCAGTGTTTTCTCTTAGGAATATGGCTACCTCTGTAGCCAGGAGGCTCCTGATCTGAAAATAGGCTCAGATAGGGAGACAGAGCTAAGGATCGTGACTTTTATTGGTGTGATCACCCTGAGCCTCCTGCTCCTCCATTTGGTTCTCTTTTTGATTGTAGATATGAAGCAATAATTTTGTCATCTGCCCATCTCTCCTCCCATAGGAATGCAGTGTTTTGTCAGCCATCCCCACAATTCCCTACACATCAAGCCCCCATGGTTGTCTCTCTGATTTTGTCAGTCATTATTAATTGTAGCCTTTTGACTTCTAGCAACTAAACACTGCAGCCTGGATTTATTGCTTTGGGCCTCATCTTCCTCATGGATATGAATGGCCAAACTCTGTGACGTTAGCCCTGGGCTGCGGAGGGGAGCTACCACTGAAGTTCTTGGCGCTGCTGGCTCCCTCTCACCTGTGCATTCCGGATGATGGCCTTGGTGAATGGCATTTTCTCTGGGCCCTCCCAGGAAAAATAATATTCTGTGTTTTCAGGATTGACACAATATATCCATTCCAGCATGCCCACTTCTCCCAGTCTTCTTATTCCCCTTGTCATCTGCCAGCGCAGTTGGGTGTCACTTTTTCAGGCCTTTGATAGCATCCTAGCAGCAAGTTTGTCCTTGTTTAAAAATGTGTCCCTAAATCAGTAGATCTTGCTTATCTAGTCTTACATTGAAGCCCCCTTGAGTTAGCATCTTCAAAATCGAAAGCTTAAGGTTAGTGGATGGCTCCTGCCAGTAGCTGCTAGCTAATTCTTGCATCTCTTTTGGTATGTAATATCCTCCTCCCTTTTCGGCCCCAGCCACTTCCCCAACTGCATGAAGCTGGGTTTCAAGCTTAGTTATTGGTCTAGCAGCCAGGAGAAGAGGTGGGACAGGTCCAAAGAGAAGGTGCCTGCTGCCTTGTGGGGTGGGACAGTTAGAGCATCTTCTAGCGCAAAGGAAGTTCTAGCTCTTACGAGGCGAGAGCGGGCCGCCTCTGGAAGCCGTGAGTGTTGCAGGGGGTCTGCAGATCCAGCATGTTATGGGCATCTGTTCAAGTATCCTCTCCTTTGTTCCAGGGTCTCCGGTTTTCCCAGTGAGAGCCCTGACCTCAGAATACCAGACCTGCCTTGGCTGAGCGTGGAAATGTCTCCGGAGCTCTATAAATCCACTACCAGAGCTCTCTTGTTTGTTGCTCAGCTGTGCCTGCTCTCCCACTGCAGTTCTTTGGAAGCAACTGGAGTGGCCCTTGGCTTCTCACACTGTGTCTTTAACTGTTACTGACCCTCGTTTCTCATTATCCCTCTGCAGGGTATCCATGTGACTTAGCAGTAACCAGCCAACACTATTGTCTCTGTCATTTTCCCTCCCATATCTTTTAAATGCCTAAAAATCCTGTTCTGGTTACTGAATGATAACTGAGTGGCAAGATTAGTGTAGTAGAGTTACTTTTATAAGTCTGTGTAGAAGTGACATGGAGTTAAAAAGACTATTAACATATATTAGTAGAGGAGCATAATGTAGTGCCGCTCACTAGATGTGCGACTTTGGACAAGGTACTCAAGTCTTTGTGCTTTAGTAAAATGGAAATGATAATGGTAGAACCTGCTGTGTAGAGTGGTTGTGAGAATTAAATAGGCAAGATAAAAAAGGATACAGTGGCTAGGATATAATAAGCATTGTGAAAGAGTTAGTTAGCTGTCATCATCGTTATCATCATCACTGACAACAGCATCATCCTGCAGGCACATTAAAGAGGGTTCAAGCCTTACATCTACGTGCAGTGTCTGTCTACTAGGCATACAGTGATATTTTGGGTTAGTAAATAGTATGTTCAGGTGTGATTTTTATTTACATATACTTTCAGATAACTATAAGAAATGGTCCCAATAACTATGTAATAAACTTTGTAAGTATAAAACAAAAAGCCAGGGGCTGTGGTTTCTTTAGTTGCTCTGAGCTTACTAAGGCAGTCTGGAAAATATCTTCTACTGACACTTTATTCTCTCTTTTTTTTTAAAAAAAAATCTTATCTCTCTTTTTAAAAAATATATTGTTATTTATTTCAGAGAGGAAGGGAAAGGGAGAGATAGAAACATCAATAATGAGAGAGACTCATTGATTGGCTGCCTCCTGCACGCCCCCTACTGGGGATTGAGCCCACAACCCAGGTATGTGCCCTGACCCAGGAATCAAACCGTGACCTCTTGATTCATGGGTTGATACTCAACCACTGACCCACACCAGCCGGGTACCTTATCTCTTTTTTTGCCTCTTATTAAAGCAATTGGATGTCATTTTCCCTCCCATATCTTTTAAATGCCTAAAAATCCTGTTCTGGTTACTGAATGATAACTGAGTGGCAAGCTTTTTGAAACATTCTTTTTCCCAGAGTAAAGAAAACCATAATCAGGTGACATTAATATTTTACATACAGATGGATATATATCATTTTATGGATGATAATGTGAAATATATGTAATTTTAATCCTCACCCGAGGATATTTTTCCATTGACGTTTTTAGGGAGAACAGAGGGGAGTGGGGGGAGAGAAACATTGATGTGAGAGAGACTGGTTGCCTCCGTTTGCATCCCTACCGGGGCAAGAGATCAAGCCTGCAACCAAGGTACGTGCCTTGAACAGGAATTGAACCTGAGATCCTTCAGCCCCTGGGCCAACACTCTAACCACTGAGCAAACCTGTCAGGGCTAAAGTGAAATATTCTTGCCACAAAAATGTTCTCATCTGAATTCAGGTGCGATGTTAACACTTGGCTTTCTTCTCAAACAGGTTCATCCTAAATTCCACTACAAACAGGCTCATGACCCGGGTACAGACACTTCTTGCGTGGCTTTTTCCTATGATGGTAATGTCCTTGCCTCTCGTGGAGGTAGGTTAAAAACCTTCTTTTTGATGTGTTTCTATATATAAAACGATCATATTTGACTCTAACAAATGTTGCACTAATATTCTGGCACTTAGTAAAGCTAGTTTTGGCTAATGCACCTTTGCCAGGTTGATTGTTTTTATTAAAATGCATGCCCATCCTGGCAATATTATTTTATTTAAAGGTATCAAGTAAAATTTAGAAAATATGTACCTTTGTGCTAAGTTTTTATTTTAGCTTCAAATTCCATATGAGTTTGGAGCCTCCAAGGATGACTTTGCCTCTGCCTTATGGAATTTTGTAGATGATGTTCTACATTTTTATACCATTTTATAATTCTGGGTCTGGTATTTCAAGATCTTTATTTGCTGACCATTAATCCCCCGTTTAACCAGTATAAGTCCTTTTACCCCCAGGAATTCCATTTAGATTCTCAATTCAGTTAAAAAAAAAAAAAAAGGTTGGATACCTGGATGTTATTTTTTAATAGTTACACAATTCCTCATGGTCAGATTATATTCAACTACACTCATGTGGTTGAATGGAAGTTGTTTCTAATTTTTTGCTAAATCTTTCTCACAAGGATAAGCTGTGTGTTGATAGATAGAAATAAGAGAATAATGAGGGCAGCTTATGACCAAAGCATTGTGGGGAAGTATAGGGCATGACGGGACCGAGGCCCATTTGTGGGGAGAGAAAAGAAACAGCAGGGTAAGCAGGTTGGAGCCATGCTACAGATGCCCTAAAATATGACGTCGAGGAGTTAGTCTTTATTCTGTAGGCCAGATTAATCTAGCAGCACTACCCGTAGTCATTCACTCACTTACTCAGCTACTATATATTGAACGACTGCTCTGAGCTAGCATTATGCTGGGCGATGGGTATAAACTGTGAACATCATGCACAGGCTCCTTCCCTGAGAGAGTTTACAGCCTGGTGTGGGGGCGGTGGAAGTGAGGAGGCGATGGGACTTGCACAGCTCTCCCCCAGTTTAACCAGGCAGGTCCTTTTACCCCCAGGAATTCCATTCAGAGTCCCTTTCCTTCAAAGAAGCTTTATCCATGACATCACTCACATAACCAAACCAAGTAAAAAAATACATGTGCCTGTATTTTCTATTTATGGTACACATGGCAAAGGTGGATATGTGCTAGTATAAAATATGTATTTTGGTCCATCTATTCTAAACTGCCACTTGAGTCCTAAGATAACTCTTAAGTAAGACTGTATATACTCTTTACTTATAAACAGTGGTTCTTACCCCACGAGGGTTTCTGAATCCTTGGTAAGATTTTTTAAATGAAGTCCTCACATTCACTCTTGCCTTTTTAGAGTGGTATACCTAGATCTCCAAGGCAGAGTGGGGAGGAAAGAGGGAATGAATTAGAAGGGAGCATAGTCTGAAATTTATTTTTTGCACAATTCACTTTCTCATCAAATAGGCCAGCCTCCACCTAGTTGATAATCACTCCCTTAGAAGTGTAGGACGGATTCCATTTCAGTCAGTCATTTTGGTGATAATTCTTACCACCCCTTCCATCCTGTAGTGGCTGTTGGGTAACGAGCAGTTGTCGACACAGCATGTATGCTGTATTCCATCATTTCCCTTCCTGGGCATCTAGAATATGGCAAATGGAAGTCTATTCAGCATAGTCCCCAGGCTGTTGTAAGGTGCTCCTACTAGCTCCAGAACCTGCCAGGTTAGCTAAACTGTTTAATGGAGGTTGATGTTTTCTTACTGATTGAAAATTATGAGGAAGAATATGTAACCTTTTTTTTAAAGACTGAAGCAAAAAGCCGAGTCTTGCAAAGTTCTTCCAATGCAAGCGGGTCCCAGTCCAGCCTGTTGAGGACTAGCACACCTGCCTAAGTTGGGTCTCAGAGGAAGGGTCGCTGGGGAGAGTGGGGATTTTTATTGAACTCTCCACTCACCTCGCTTGCACCTGATCCTGATTCCGTATTGGACCCGAGGGGTTGAAGCAGGTCTCAGCTGTGGACACCGGGGAGAAAGAACAGCAAAGACATTACTTATATGGGTTTTGGCTTTTGTTATGGTCGGGAATTAGTTAGTAGCCCTATAGAAATATAAAAAAGTGATTCTTAAAAGAATATTCATGATACTTTAAATAGCGTGGAGCAGTCGTACTCCCCAGCAAAGCGAAGAATGATAGCCACAGGTCCATTGGGCTGGAGGGAAGGGAGTCCCATGGCTCTCCCTCATTAATGTTAATGGATAGCTTCACACACACACTCCAGGGAGAAAGAATCTGATGTGAGTTGAGCTATTTTCAGTCCTGATGGCTGTTAAACTGATATCCTCCTAAGAAGTCAGGTTATGCTCAAGTCTACCACAGGGAACTACCATCTGCTCTAAAATCACTCCTTAGAGTGGATTCTCCAGGGCTCCTTCTACCTACAGATGCTGCAGCCATCTGGAAAGGAATTTCTGACGGCCAATGCATTATCATATATCTTCTACCGTTCTCGCAACTACCACTTTCAAGCTCCCCAAACAGTTAAAAAAGGAAAACATGCCTATGGGCCTCTCCTTCCTCCCATCCTCCCCCCTCTCTCCCTTCTGATGGCTGTGCACTAAGTTTAGCAAGCTCTACGCTGGGAACTAGTTCTTTTTTGTACAATTCACTGTCCTTTTTTTTTTTCCTTCTTATTCGTCTATCAGGTGATGATACATTAAAATTATGGGACATCCGACAGTTTAATAAGCCACTTTTTTCAGCCTCGGGTCTTCCCACCATGTTTCCAATGTAAGTAGCATATTCTTAATATTTGATAAGCATAAGAGAATAGAAAAGAAATTATTCACCGCTGTGTTAGTTTATATCATATGTCTTTTAGATCTTCTAGAAAAGGTATTTGGAGAGTGATTGAGATAGGTGTTTTGAAAAATGCATTTTATTTTTCCTTTTCATTTTGCACATTCTTCAGACTGTAAAACTTTGTTTGAAGTTGCGATGATGTTTGTCCAAGTGTTTGTGTATATATATTGGATGTATGCATAGGTCTTGGGGTAGCAAAAATATTTTAAGGGATTGGATTGTTCTCTTAATATTGTATAAATGACAGGGTAGGCCTACATTTTTGTTGTCTTTTAACAATTTGAATGCTTTATCATCAAAGCGAGTTTTTATAGTTAGTAAGCATTATTAGATACCATTTTCTTTTTTTACATATATTTTTATTGATTTCAAAGAGTAAGGGAGAGGGAGAGAGAGATAGAAACATCAATGATGAGAGAGAATCATTGATTTGTTGCCTCTTGCATGCCCTCAACTGGGGATCGGAGCCTGCAACCTAAGCATGTACCCTGGCCAGGAATCAAACCGTGACTTCCTGGTTCATAGGTTGGTGCTCAACCACTGAGCCACACTGGTCAGGCCCAGTTTCTTATCATCATTAACCTGGATTTGTTCAGACCATCTTGCTGTGGGTAGCTGATCACTGTTATCTCTATCTTACTAAGTTGACAAGTGAGGCATCTAAAGATTTTTTTCTCAGGCAGCTGAGTTGGAATTTGACCTCCATGCCCTACAGTTGGTGCCTAAACAAAATTTCCAATTTTGGTAGAAATAAAATTTCACGTCTGTATTAAAAAATGACCAGCATGGAGACACGGAGGTAAGGGGAGCATCAGGTGCAGGGTGCTGTGTGACAACAGCACTAACTCTAACATGGTCTGTTGCCCACGGCATTTATCTGTTAAGACAAACAGATGGACAAACATGGATTAATAGCTGATGAGGTTTTTTGGAGCTATTACGCCTGTTACAAGTAATGCTAACTACATAACTTGTTTGGATCATGACTTAGACTATTCCCAATCAGTGGCCAGACCTCTAATAACAAGAGCTATTCTCCTATATAATAAAAGGGTAATATGCAAATCGACTAAATGGTGGAATGACTGACTGCTATGACGCGCACTGACCACCAGGGGGCAGACGCTCAACACAGGAGCTGCCCACTGGTGGTCAGTGTGCTCCCACAGGGAATGTGCCGCTTAGCCACAAGCTGGGCTGATGGCTGGCGAATGCAGTGGTGGTGGCGGGAGCCTCTCCTGTCTCCATGGCAGCGCTAAGGATGTCCTACTGATGGGCCTAAGCCGTCAGTTGGACATCCCCTGATGGCTCCCGGACTGCTAAAGGGCTCAGGCCAGGCTGAGAGGGGATTTCCTCCCCCTCCAGTGCACGAATATTGTGCACTAGGCCTCTAGTTGAATCATATCACCAATTAGGTTCCAACTGTGCAGACTGCTCCTTATTTCATGGTACTCGACTCAACAAAATTCAAAGTATTGGAGTGGTGGTGGTGGTGAAAAATACCCCAAAACTGGTCAAAGTACTCACTGCTTATACATTAGTCATACCATGTCTGTTTGCGTACAGATACTGTCGATGTCTGCATGGAGTTTTTCCCAGACTCTCTTTACATTAAAAATATTCTGATGTGTCAAAGTTCAAAGCACAGATTCTGGAATCAGATGGCCTAAGTTTGAATCCCACCTACACCACTTACTTTGGTGATCTTGGACAAGGTTTATTTAATCTCCTCCTGCCTCAGTTTCCTCATCAGTAAAATGGGGATAATAATAGCTACCTCAGAGGATTCTTGTGATGATTAAGTGAATTAATTTAAGTGCTTGACTTGTTGTAAGTCCTATTTAAGAGTCACTTTTGTTATAGTGATCTTGCTTATATTTTATTTAATTCACACATTATTGCTGCACTATTGTGAAGTCATAAGCTTATACTTACACACTCTTTTTGTCTGTAGGACTGACTGCTGTTTCAGTCCAGATGATAAACTCATAGTAACCGGCACATCTGTTCAAAGGGGATGTGGCAGCGGCAAACTCGTTTTCTTTGAGCGCAGGACTTTCCAGAGGGTGTATGAAATAGACATCACGGATGCGGTATGTAAACTCTCTCTTCCCAGCCTTGAGAATGAAGTGAAATTTGCCTGTGAGCTGTCTTTTGTTTTGTTTTTTAAAATAGAACATAAGCCCTGGCCCCTTACAATGGTAGCTACTTTTTTCTTCATCACACTGAATTTAGTTTCTGTTTAGTTATTTGGAAGTTTAAGACGTTTCAGATTTAACTTATACATCTCAAAAGACCCCTTTAGTTTTCTTTACAGATTAATATGAGCACTACAATATCAGCATTCATTCATTCATGTCCTGAGAATGAACATGATATAATCTATAATAATAAAAGCATAATATGCTAATTAGACCGGACATCCTTCCGAACGACCTTCCAGATGACCTTCTGGATGAAGCCGGGGCTGCGAGGGAAGCCCGGGTCCCGGTGCCAGAGGGAAGCTGGTGCCAGCAGCCGAGAGAAGGAAGGCCTACTCTTGCACGAATTTCATGCATCGGGCCTCTAGTAACATAATAATAGTGAAGATTCTCAGGTTCTTTAGTAATATCCTATATCTTCAACAGTGCTCTTATGTAGGTTTCTCCAGTTGTTTTAGCTCTTTATAAACATTTGAGACATATTAAGCACTTAAATGATTCAGACAATTGAACAACTGTTTTTAAATCACCAGTAAAAAGCTTCTGTCTCTAATATTCTAGCATTACTTTGGAGTCTTAATTGTAGGCCTACATTTGAAACCATGGTACAGTTAGACAATATAGAAATAACAATGAGACCGATTCTAGATGAGTACTTAAGTTTTATAGATCTAATCTCATGACATCATTTGAAGTGTGCCAGCACTAATAATACTTTTTTGGGGTGCATCCAAGAGCCAACTAAAACAGTAGAATCAAAGAAAAACACTCTTGATTCTATCAACTTTAATCTCAAGAAATAAAATTATTATAATTGAGCTGTTCTGTTATGCCTCTCAATGACTGTGCATTTCAGTCTTATTCATGGTGTTGTGTTTTTAAATTGTAAGTTAAGTGGAAATGTGAAAAATTGAGGGGTGCAGGAGTATGATCACACCTTTAAAGGCATGCTGGGTTTTGGTAGTGCACAGAACATGCTGCTGTGTAGCTCCGAGTTGCTCATCTATTGTATATGTGTTTGCTTTTGTCTATCTCGTGCCACCAGATGTATAAGCCCAGGAGGACACAAACTTTGTCAGTTTTGTTCACTGTGACATCCTCAGTGTTTAGAAGAGTGTCTGATATACAGTGAATGAGTGAATGATATACAGTCGGCCCTCCGTATCCAGGGGTTTTGGAACTGTGGATTCAACCAAGCCTGGGTTGAAAATATTCTAAAAAATTGCAGAAAGGTGATCCCCAAACATTTCAGTATAACAACTATTTACATAGCATTTACATTGTATTAGATTTTACAAGTAATCTAGAGATGGTTTAACGTATAGGGGAGGGTATGCAAATACTATGTCATTTTATGCAAGGGACTTGAGCATCTGCAGATGTTGGTGTGGGGGCAGGGGTCCTGGAACCAATCCCCCTCCACCCCTGGGAGGATGACTATATTTGGGAGTGAGGTGAGTAGTGTATACTGTGGGCACAGGTGTCTTTGGAGAGTGAGGCAGGAGAGAAGTATCGAGAGATGGAAAAGCAAACTGACCTTAGACACCATAACAAGAAGGTGACATTGTGTTTGGCTTTGTTTTGTTTTTTTTTAAAGCTAAGGAATGGCACTAGGTGTTAAAACAGTTCTACGTTTTAAAGCAGTTAATTTTTACTGAGGTGTTAGATTTGTAATATTCAATGTTAATTTATATATGAATGCTGAAGTTTATAACTTGGGAGACTGGATCAGTGTTCTGAGAAATTAAAAAAAGAAAAGAAAGGAAGCAGGTTTTTGAAGAAAGACAGTGAGTTCTGTTGTGGGTAGGTTGAACCTGAAGTACCTGTAGGACGTCTGGGTAGATGGGTAGATGATTTTGGTGCTTCAGAGAAAGGAGACAGTTTTGGGAGAAGCATTTATAATTCATAGTTAAAATGTTGGTTGCGGCCTGGCTGGTGTGGTTCAGTGGTTGAGTGTTGACCTATGAACCAGGAGGTCACGATTTGATTCCCGGTCAGGCCACATGCCCAGGTTGCAGGCTCGATCCCCAGTGTGAGGCATGCATTGATGTTTCTATCCCTCTCTCCTCCCTTCCTCTCTGAAATCAATAAAAATATATTTTCAAAAAATGTTGTTTGCTGATGAGTTAGATTAAGGAAAGGGCACCAAGGAGAGAGAAAGTGAGCCCTAGGAAGCCAGAGCATTGAAGGGATGAGCAGGTGAAGAGAAGAAACAAAGGAGCCGGGTCAGAAGCAGCTAGACCATCTACTGAATTATCTTAGAAAAGCCACAGGCAGATTTGGAGATCCATTTTAATAGATGGGTGAGAGAGAACTTCAAATGGGCAAACCACATACCTTCCAGGGGCCTTTTAAATCACTGATTTAGGATTTGTTTGTCTTTTTATTGTTGTTAACATCAGACAACTTTGTTTTCTGTTTATATAGTAGAATGGTATGTTAAAGAGACTTTAAACTGCCTCTTTGATCTGTTTTCTCAAGTTTTAAGTCTTCTTGGAATGAAAGAAAATAAACAAATGCCTTCTTTGGGATGGATAAGGGGTGGACACTGCAGTGGTGTGCTTGATGGCTAGGCACAGGCAGTGGTGGCCTTAGGTCTGTCCTAGATGTAGCCATTTACTGCAGTAAAGTGTGATTGATTGTACTAGTATTCTTTACGCACCCTCTTCTAAACAAAATAAACACATAGATAGCTACTAGGTATGTTCTAGAATGCTAAGCTCAACATGTATATGGAGGCAAACATTGTTTTCAGTCAGGGGGTATTCGAATCTACATAATTAGTTTCCTAATAACTAATAACTGTCCTACAATCTTCACAATAAATAGCTTTTAGGAATATAACAATTATACTTCCCATATTTATTTTTGAAACAAACTTAGAAAAAAACTGGTTATAATTTTGCTATCTGCATTGTCATATGCCCTGAAATTTTTTTCCCCTCTGTTCAATGTTGAGATTCTCAACTTGCTTCACTAAGAGATGGTAAATGTTTAACATTTATTTTTTTTACTGTATGCTATTTATATACATTTTATAATTCTGCTGTAATTCTTTTTAGATGTTTTCGTTGTGTTTCCTTAAGTTAAAGGAAACACATGCATATTCTTCACATATCTAATTCTTTGTGATTAGGTGGTGTGATTAGCCTCTATCTATGATGAATTCCAGAATATAACTTGAATCTTGAGTTTACACCCTCACTGTTGTTTTTGTGGAAGATGGGACAGACTTTTTATATTGTGTAAAAGGCTTTTATTACCTTAGTAGAGACTCGATGCATGAAATTCATGCAAGAGTAGGCCTTCCTTCCCCCGGCTGCCGGCTCTGGCTTCCCTTTGGCACCCGGGGCCTGGGCTTCCCTTCAGCCTCCAGCAGGCACCCGGGACCCAGGCTTCCCTTGCAGCCCCGGCTTTGTTTGGAAGGTCATCTGGAAGGATGTCTGGTCTAATTAGCATATTATGCTTTTATTATTATAGATGTTCTGTGATAAAAGTATAGGAGTGAAAAAATGGACAAAATATAATTTGGCCCTAGCTGGTTTGGCTCAGTGGATAGAGTGTCGGCCGGTGGACCAAAGGCTCCCAGGTTCGACTCCGGTTAAGGGCACATGCCTGGGCTGCAGGCTCAGTCCAACCTGCAGGAGGCAGCCAGTCAATGATTGCCTCTCAGCATCGATGTTTCTATCTCTCTCTTCCTCTCTGAAATCAATTAAAAATATATTAAGAAACAAACAAAACGAAATATAATTTGAAGATGATGCATCAATTTTAAAAAATTATTTAGAAGAAACATGGAAAATTTTCAACCTTTTCAAAATTCCAGTTCTTTTAGGGAATGCTTTAAATAACATCATAAACTATTATTAGCTTAGTAATTTTTTTTTATCAAACTAATTTGTTGTAGAGTGACTAATAGAATTTCCTTTTTAGCTGCTATAATTCAAGGCACGTAGTTTATGCAATTGTATGAGCATATTACCATTTATATACTTTAACCCAGGCATAGTGACATAAAGTTGTTTTGACCTGGTGTTATTTAAGATGGTGGCCTCTTTATCTCAGTTGCTTTTGGCAATAATCTGAAAATGCTAGTAGGCATTTCCTTGGGCAAGGAGAAGAAAGGTGAAAAAGAAAAGCCAGAAATGTCACACCTGATCCTGACTTCTGATTTGTTTGTTTGCTTAGGTACTTTGGTGGGGACCCCTGTTTCAGTGAACATTGACTGAACAAAATGAGGAAAAGAAAGAAAAAAATCTAAACCTTTATTTTAAAAACAGCTACAGTGTCTTAACACAACTGATGTAGCTGAAGGGAAGGGAAGAGGAGGGGAATTTGCTCTATTTTCAACTACTCTGCCTTTAGCATTTCCAAGTTGATTGAGAATCCTAGTGCCAACATAAGAAATATAATAGTAAACGTCTTTTAAGGAAGAAAAAAATTCATTTGTGATTACCTAAAGAATATTTGATTATCTTGAGGAACATTTTTTAAACCACCGAAGAGAATAGATAGCAAAGAACAAGGATATATTAGATAGTTGCCTCTTTTTACTTGTTTTCCAAAATATCCCCTTCCTATGAGAAATGAAATCTGGATTATGCAACGGCCTTGGGTTCTTTAAAACAACCACTCAGAATGCCAAGTATTAGATATCTTCTTCTATCAGTTTGAAATCTTACTATTTTTTTTCATGGCCCTACCTCTACAGTTAGAGAAAGTATATATTCTGGATCTGTCTTCCTGCAACTTTATCAGTTATTTTCATCTTCATCAGATGGAGGAAAGTGAAATAAAATGATATTGTTGTTAATGTTTACTCTGGCCTTTCCCTAAAAGATAGGGAGAACTAGATGTTTTTCCATCAGATTTATTTACTTACTTACTTAATTACTAACTACAAGCTGTATTCATGCTCCATATTATTATGGGCATTGGATGAAAAATAGATAATTATTGTTAAATTATGTTAACTAAGTCACAGTTTATATATTTACCAGAAGGAGGGAAAAGTTATATTTAAGATCCATATGTCTGATTATAGAGATAGCCTACTACATATGTTGCGGAGAAAGTGAGGTCCATATTGTGTAAAAAATGATTCATTTGAAAAAAATGTCCATGAAGGTATCAACTACATTTTCTTCTTTATTTAAATAGGTGAAGTTCTGAAGAGAACTTGAGTTTGCATTATTTTTTCTCACCGTATAAGATCTAATTCTTCATATATACATTTCAATGAGGACTATCAGATTAGCTTTTTATATTTTAATTGCATTTTTCTGGTTATAAAAACAGTACATATTAAGTCTAAGAAATTGATGATGAATGTAGAAAAGATCATTAAGGAAGTACATATCATATATAATCACATCACTCATAGAATAGTACCAGATGTGACATATAAATTTAATAAATTTTGATGTAGAAGAAAATTGTGTGTTAACATATAAAATGGCATACCATATAAAGTGAAAATATCACCACTTTTATTTCACATAAAGAGTTTTTGTGTTCTTATTAAGAGAGAATATTGATATTTTAAACCCAAAGAGATTGAAGAGGAAAAGTAAATGGGTATAACAGGGCCATTGAGTAATAGACCCTCCCTGAAACTAGCTACTTATCTTGATTTATAAGTGTAAGGAACACGCTGACCATTCAGACTACATTCATCCTCCGTTATTTGTGCATATGTAGGAGAACAGAAAGGCCGTTCAAATGAATGGATATTGCAGGAGTTCTCAGAATTGGCTTTGGAGTGTATCTTTGTTCTTACATTTGAATATAGATATAACTAACCTGAAAATTGACTTCAAACAAATGAATGAAGCTATGCCTGGAAAAGCTTGTCTGAGGAAGTGAGGAGCTCACCTGTTCCTCCGTTCGTACTGGGCATAGGCTAATGATCTGTCTTCCGGATCCAGTCCCAGGCCAGGCAGAGCTGCTCCTCCTGAAAAGGTTTCTAGAAATGAGTGCAGGGGTCCAAAAGGACTGCTACACAGAGGGAACTTGCACTATCAGTGGCGCAAATGCCAACTGAAAATAAACTTGAAAGAAAGACTGTATTTGGCATTTATCTGCCTCCTAAAATGCAGTGAAACCTTCTTAATGGGTAGCACACGGGGATGGAAAAAATAGGATTTGAGTTAACTAACTTTCCATTATCTGATTTTTATTAAAGAGCAATCAGGCAACTGGTTGACCAGGGAATAGCAGTTGCTTTGAATTATGTATTATTTTGAATAAAGAGATATCAGCTGGATGAAATTTGACTGTAATCCACTTTCTTGGGAAGATTAAATAGTGCACCTTCTAGATAGATCCTGATGAACATACTTACGTGTAATAAAACAGGTATTTTCCCCCAGTGAAGCGGTAAGACAGTGTATCATAGGTATAGGGAGCTTTTGCTCACTGAGAACTGAAAGGCAGGGTATGTGAGCACTGGTTGTACCCTCGGGTCCTGAGGTGTATGAATATTTGATAGGGAACCTGGGAGTAAGTAGGTGATGGTGGCTTTTAAGTGGAAATCTGCCCGTACAGCAGTTGCATGGTTATTTCTCTAGCACCGCCCTTTCCCGGGTCCAGAGCTAGCTTCCAGCATGGCTGCTAGGACAGTGTTTACGGTCAAGAAGCATGGTGATCAGTCAGTCTACTTTCTGCACCGGCATTTTCTTTCATCACTGAAAAAGAGAGATGCCATTGGGCTAAATGAAAAACAACATTGCATTTTCGCTGCTTTCGTGATTTGGGTTCCTGAGCCCTTTCTTGGGGTTTCCTGAAGCAAGCAGCACACACACCACTGAGCCACGCCGGTCAGGCTGGTTATGCTTACTTTTCACAGAAATTTTACCTAAAGAGCTTATTCCTGCTTATGAAAGCCCTTACTGTCAGATCTTTTTCTCCTTTACTTTTAGCCTCACATCCTTAGAGTCCGCATCCTTTACTCTAGTCCTCGTGGACTCGGAGAACAGCTGGCCAACCTCCTCTGTTTCCTTGAGGATTATAAAGTTACTGTTCAGTCTTCTCTTGTCTAAAGGAACCACACTTAGTTCTTGGTATTCTCATTGTTTTTAACATTTCCTTGTGGGATATTTTCTCACCTTCTCTTATATTTGATGCTCTCTTCTCAACCATTTCTAGATTCTAATGTGACCAAATTGGAGTACGAGTCCCCTAGGTGCCATTTGGGTGGTAAGGGCATTCTATTCACATTGCTTAGCATAACATGTGGCACATAGTAGGTGTTTGGTGAAAAGGTATTTGTTAATGTTGCTTTACCTCTTGTTTTATTTTATTCTAGTGTGTCCTTACTGGTGCCTACTGTAATGGCCTATTCCCTATCACCCTTTCTTGTTTCTGTTTTTTTGTTAATAGATTACAAAAATTAATTTGGTATTTCAGAGTATAAATGTTTTCTTTTAGATTTGATGAAATAAGTGCACGTTTTATTTTGTCTGCTTCTTTAAAACTTGAGATGATCCTTTTTCAGTCTTACTAAAAATAGCCCTGTTTCAAGTCCCACGGAGGAAACAAATTTACTGCGGATGCTTAAAATGCTAGTAATTTAAAACTCGAATGAATATCATTTGTTTGGGTTGTTATAATGTTGATGAATGTGATCTGTGCCCTGGCTCTATTTTGTAGAACACACTCTGCTTTGAAGTAAAGATTATTTGTTGGAATTTGTCACTATATTTTATCAAAAGTCTGATCATTGTTCCTCCTTAGAAGGAAGAATTCTCATATACTTATCACTTCATTTCTGTTCTCATCTCCAGTCTTTTTAAAAAGAAAAACCTCATAAATTTATGTAAACCAGTAGACTTAATTCAGGTGCAGCTATTTTGATTCTCTATCAACATTCTCTTCTTTGACATCCTGTTTGCTGTTGGAATCCAGACTCGGAACCCACAGGGAGATGTCTTCTCCTGTAATCACCTGTTTGACCGTGGCCCCGTTTGGGGAGTTACATGGTAGGAACGTTCCCACTTGATGCCTCAGGCTTCATAAATCACCAGAGGCAGAGCATGAGGCCTGGGGGAGGGCTAGTCCAGTTGAGCAGTTTATCCATTTTCTAGTGTCATTTAATCTTGTAACATCCTATGTTAAAAGGCATCTACCACTTCTTGGTGCCAGCAGTTTCTTTCTTTCTTTTTTAATGTTTTTATTGATTTCAGAGAGGAAGGGAGAGGGAGAGAGACATAGAAACATCAATGATGAGAGAGAATCATTGATTGGCTGCCTCCTTCACACCCCCTACTGGGAATCGAGCCCTCAACCCGGGCATGTGCCCTGACTGGGAATTGAACCACAACCTCCCAGTTCATAGGTCAACGCTCAACCACTGAGCCACACCGGCCAGGTGGTTGCCAGGAGTTTCAAAGAAATGTTTTCTGTTTACTGTTTTGCTTTCATTTCTAGTAGAAAAGTCAGCATTTCCCTTTTGGTTAAACAGAAACTGTTTTCCCCTTCTCTGCACAAGAGTTTGGTGTTTTACTTAATTGATATTTGAACTTATCTGTATTTCCTTAAATAGCCATAATTGCTGTGAATGCCAAAATTGGGTGAAGAATCAGGCGCTAGATAATACAGCACCGAAGGAGAAACATACTTGACTCCTCTGTAACATATCAAAAAGGAGAGCTTGATTTTGTAGATGTTTGAAGGTGTTCAAAATGACACACTGTTCTTTATATGCTGTATAAACATATAATACAGTAATAACCGGTGCCCTCTTGCCTGACCCCAGCTCCGTCCCACTGAGCGATGACCATGAGAAGACTGTGTGTCTGGTAGAGTTTTCTGTGACACTTTCCCTCTCCCAACCTGAATCTGATGAATGATCTTCAGTAATAAGTTTCCCAGCTGTTCTAGCAGAGCTCCGGCCAGAGTTCACTGTTATATATAGTGTGGGGAGGAGAGAGGTCTGTAATTAACACATCTCCCCGGAGAGTGGTTTTTCCCTCTGTGGTGTGACAGGTAATGCCGTGTCTTGTATGAGGAGGGGTTGTGAGACCCCCAAAGAGCTAAATAAAGGAGCATGAGCTGTGAAACATCTCTTCCTATACTCGATTAAGATAAATAGCGCTTTACATATCCTGTATAGCTCATCTTTGAAGATTTAGCTTTTCCTGTATTTTTTTGGTCTTACGTACTTAATGACTTCCAAGCTCTGATCACATATATTCCTCATCTAGTAAGTTAGGGATTGAGTAGTTCTATCCACTTATGCCTGTTTATTCCTATACACAAAGAATTTGTGGTTCTTGTCTTTATGCCCATCTCTAACTATTGATGAATGAAGAAGGTCAGAGGGCCTGGGTTCCTGTGGATTTGGTTGAGAGAGGGGCTGGGTAGTGCTGCCCAAGCTTCTCCACACCCGGTCCCCAGGGTAGATCATACGTGATGTACACGGATAAGACTGCTCTTTGCTGGCAGGGACTTGCCTGAGGCTCTGGCACCCCAGGTCCCTCTCAGGCCTGGGGCTCTGGGTCTCGGCACACCCGCCACCCGTCCCATCTCATGCCCACAGTGGGAAGCTCTGCTGGATGCTGGGATGTGCTTCCAGTAGTGATTCTGAGTGGATCCCTGTGGGGCGGGGCCTCTGGGCATGTGCCTATGGGACCCACCACCCGTGTCCCTCACCCTGTAGACGCCAGCTTCCAGGCTCGGGTTTGCTTCTTGCTCCCAGACTGCCATTGATAAGAATAATTACCAGATTTCCTTCAGCCATAAGTTGTGCTTTTGACTTTATAAATTCTTTTCAAGGATTGGACTAAAATTTAGTGTTTTCAATTAGATGAAGAAAATTGTGTTTAATTTTCTTACCCAAGAGACTTTCCATTTTCTCCGAGAACTTTTTCTCGTGATGAAATTCTTTAGGCGAGTTTATTATCAGATGCAGATGTGATTCATTTAGTGCCAAGGACAACTACCAGATTCCAGATTCCTGCTGCTTAGTGGTTACCTTCATTTTAGAGCATAAGCTGTAAATGAACTGATTTTAATACATGCATTTCCTAGGGGCTCAATGAGAATTAATTTGCTAATTAGATGACAGTTTTCTAAACGCGTCATCTGTGTATCTGAACCAACATTCTGGCAGGGGCGGAGCCACGCTTTTCCGTGTTTGGTTTTTATGAAAGTGCTCTGGCCTTGTTGCCTTTTCACCTTGGCCTTCTGTCTGGTTGATCAGAGATTAGGGGGGCCGGGAAGGGGAAGACAGAAGATTCCCAGCGAGCAGTGACAGTTGCCACAGGTGTGGTCCTGTGCTGGAAGTTCCTTGGAGTATGCGGAGTGTGGGACAGGTGCGAGCTCACTTAGAGAGCAGAGCAGAGCAGATAATGTCTGTCTTTGGTCTTTCCATTCGAGGCTTGTCTTCGTGGGGCTCAGGTGGGTGCTGAGGAGTCTTGTTTATCAGACTGAAGCTCACGCACACGTTTGCTTCCTGAACTTCAGAGGGCTGAGGCCCAGCCCCATGGCCTGTGCATGCGGCAAGATAATCCAAGTTTGGGAAGAGCGAGGCTTTGGGAGGCCAGGGCAAAGCCTGGGAAGGTGTACAGAATCCCCACCTCACTCTTCCACCTCCCCAGCTCAGTATTTTAATGTGGAAAGCTGTTTTTCTTTCTCTGTGAAGTAAAACCTGTGAAAATCGGAAGACAGTTCTTTCTCCAGTACTTTTCCATTTTCATCTGACTCTTTTTATTTGTTTTGGACTCAACATCTTGATCTGTGTTCTTCGCCTTGGGGATCAACACACACGCACAGGACCATGCCGATGTATTGGGTAGTTCCTGAGGATGCCCATGACGGGGGGCCGCCCCTGAACAAAGCTGCAAGAGGGCGGCAGTCTCCCCACAGTCTCCCCACAGACAGGTGCGGGCTCTTCATTTGAAAATCCTGAGACGCTTGTTCTCGCTGGGATCCCTGAGTGCGCCTATCCATTCTTGGACTTACTGACAGAAACAAACAGGAAAAGCCAGATGCAGCTTGGTTTACAGTGCGGGTCAGCAGCTGGGGAGGATCAGGAAGTGCCGCAGAGAGGGAATTAGGAAGGGTGCCGTCTTCTCAGCCGGGCGGGGGAGTGGGGCGCTGTTTGGGTGCGTGCGTTGCAGACGCCTGAGATGTTCCGCAGGCGTTGGTTTCTTTCACAGAAACATTTGTGAACCGGGCGGTGGTGGGCTTTTTCCTTTATGGTTTTAGTCATACCATCTGCTTTTTAACATAAACTTGCTAAGATTTCTGCTTCTGGGTTAGGTCGGTTTGGAAAGCATATAAAACCTCCGCCACCCCCTCCTCCCCATCTTCTGAAATAGGACTTTGCATAATTAGGTCGTGTGAGGGAATAAGCATTAGACTTGGAAAAACTTCCCTGCTTTTCCCAGCTGCTCTCTGTACCAGGTCGTGACCTTGGGCAAGTTACCCACCCTTCAACAAACCTCCGTTTTTTTCTTGTGAAATGGAAATAAGTTTACTAATTTTGTAGTGTTGTTGTGAGGATTCCGTTACTTTAAATAAGATAAAATTCCAGATACCTAGTTCTCTTCCCACATGTCCTAAAATGTAAGTTTCTTTCTCTCATTGGCTTCCTTCTCCTCTCCTTATTTGCTTCCACAATTTCACTTAAGGTAAACCCCAAAACCACAGAAGTAAATTATTTGGAATTTTTCATGGCCTTTCACTCGTGCTCAGGGCTAACTCCGGAATCCCTGTCGGGGCATTTGGACACTGCCGTTCATACCCAGCGTCTCTTCTCCTCTAGCCCACCCTCTTCCTATGGTCTCTGCAGGGAAGAAAGACCTGTGTGGAGCACATTAAAGTCTGGAACTCCTTCTTGTCATCTTGCTTACGATTTCCAACTCCAGTTAGCGTCTAACTCGGTGGCTGCCGCAGAGCTAAGTACTCTGGGGACAGATCGGGACTATTGTGCACTGCCAGTTTATACCATGAAAATGAAAGTAGGCTTTGGTTTAAAAGACAAAATCGAATTTTATGCTATAGTGAAGTTTAGCTTGAGCAGCTAGGGGAAGCCATTAATGTTCCCACATGTTTTCCTAAGATGAACTAGATGAAATTGACAAAATGCTTTATCAATGTAGTTAAGCAAATCGTGAAAGTAGTTGTGAAATATGCAGACTCATTTCAAAATCGAGTTCTTTGCATGACAGTGTCTGCTGCCATTTGAAGCTCGCGGTATGACGTGAAGGCTTTTGCTCTGATCCTTGTAGACCCCTCACGCCTCTCTTCTCTGGTCCTCCGATGCAGATGTGTTCTCCACCTGCCGCGTGGCCGGTAGGTCTGACCGCCTGAGTGTGAGCCCGCAGCCACAGAAGCGCCTCTTCCAGAACAGAGGCTGGAGGCAGGTGGGTGGGTGGGTGGGTGATCGAGGGAATGCACTCTTTCAAGTAGTCGTAGCTCATCCATCTTCGGATGGCTCCTCGGGCTTCTAGCAGGCACGTGTCCCGTTGTTGTGAAGGAAAGCCCGGCATGTATGTTTGACAAGTGAGCAGCGTGGCAGCTCTGCTCGCTCCCAGCCTTGCGCCGTCTCGGGGATTGTTTGGGTTGGCAGATGGCCAGCTCTCTGCTATAAGATGCATTTCCTTGACAGGACAAAGTGCGGGGCCGCATTAGCTGCAAAGTTTCTGAAGGTTAGCTAAACACGCACAATAAATATTAATAAACAAAAAAGGCCCACCCAACCTTTGACTTTGAATTCTGTTTCTTCATTCCACGTTCTGGAATCCCTGTAGTATTTGATTAATAACCAGTCTTAGGGTAATTGAGCCTTAAGTATCCCTTGCCTAAGTCTGGCTGCTCAGAGCCCCCGTTGGCTGCACTGGGGACTTGTTGCCACAGTGGATGGATGGGCTCTGAATGACTGGTTAGTACAAGGGCGCTTGTTTGCCTGCTCCTTGCTTCCGTGTGAAAGGAGTGTAAATGCTGGCCAGCCATGTGTGTCTCTGCGAGCTCTGAGGGAAGTTGTGAACAGGAGAAGAGGTGCAGCGTCCAACGGGGCCTCCCTGGAAAGCAGTCAGACGTTGGTCTGTTGGCCTGGGCAGTGGCCTCTCTCTAACATTTACACCCGCGGCGCGGAGGGAGAGGAACAGCAACCTGCACACTGCCTGTTTGGCTGGGTGTCTTGGAATTTCCCAGGCCTACATTGTGGATCGTTTCCAATTCTGCACCCTGCTCACTTGAAAACATATTTGAAAACCGGTAATCTTAGATGCTTAGCCAGACTTCTAGAGAAACAAGGAAGGGAGAGAACTTGAGTACTAGATCCTTACGATTGTCCCGGGACTGTTTGTGAGTGGCTGAGGTTCTGAAGGCTCTTGACAGTCCCTCTCACTCTCCTCTCTTGCTCTCTGGTTCATGCTCTTCCCTCTTTTTAGGACCACAACGGGAGAACTGACCCACTGCATTTGTGGGATACGTGAGTATAACAATGGCCAGGAGAAAGAAAATTATTCCTTATAAGTGGTAATATTTTAACTTGAAAGTCATCTCCAACTCCACTTAGCAAAGCTATCCATTTAGGCTTCGGTGAACTGTAACTTTTGATTCATTTCTTCAGCAAAAATTTATTGAGCACCAGATACTTGGCATACATTGCCACACCAAACAGACCAAGATCTCTACCTGTGTGGACATGTGTTCTAGTGCAGAAGGCAGGAGGATAAGCATAATTCGCAATACATTATACACTATGTTAAAAGGTGATGCACGCTGTGAAAAAGGAAAGCTCGGAGTCAGGGGAGTCAGGGGGTGCAGTGTTCCATAGGGTGGTCGGGTAGCGATGCCATCTAAGCAAAGACTGGAAGGAGGTGAATATTGGCTTGGCTGAACTTACTAGTATGCTCGATAGGGGCTATGAAATTATGTTTGTGACTCTTCTCAGGCTTCCATGTGCCTGGTCGTGACCACCGGAAATTTCCACTGTTCTCAAGTTAGTCTCAGTAGTGAAGCTACTTTGCAGACCCTGAGCTACTGATATATTTAATTCCATCTTAACAACCAGGCATAATTTTACTAGGAAAAATGTAATTTTTATATACGCATACATTTTAATGTATGTTCCACAAGCCTATGTACAAAACTATGTACACAACAATGACAACCCTCCCCAAAAAGTCAAGCTCTAGGTGATTTTATGGTTTATGATTTTTCAAGTTTTTCTGTTAACCTTTTGCACTCGGATATCGAGATTAAAATTACTCTTTGAATGTATCAATAATTTGAAATATAAAAAAATCCAAATAAATAAGTATGTATGAAAAGAAACTCCAGTTTTTTATTCTACTGCCGCGCTTTGTAAAGTCTGGGGTATTTAAAAAATTAAATCCCGAGTAGAATAAAGGAATCGAGAAAAAAGCAAGCGAGTGCAAAGGGTTAATAGTGACTCACTATTGTAAGTGTGAATATTATGTAGATATAATATATATATTAAGGACTTATAACTGAATTAGATAGATTTACAAAAAATTGTGGAAAGAAAACCTAAGCTGTGAAAATCTACGCTTTTAGCTTCATTTCCCTCATACCAACAGGGGAAACCAGCCATTCTGATTTGATTTTCCTCAGTAGAACATCTCAGCCCTTGTCAGTGGTACAGAGCTGCGGCCACTCTTGGAGGGTGTTGTCAGACTGACCTGAAGTCTGCAGCCTCCTTACACTTCCTGCCCAGCTCCTCAGTCTCAGGGGAAGATTGGTAGCCATTGAACTACATGCATGTTTTTTGCCAGTCAGGCGGGAGCCAGAATTTCTATAAAAAGGGACTGCAGAGAGTTCCAGATATTCTGTCTTAACAAAAGAGTAGGAGGATTAGGGAGGAGAAATCAAAGATCAAGCCAAGGTAGACCTAGGAGAAAGAAATTCCATGGTTTTCATTTCACTATTAGAATGTAAAATGGCAGCACCTAATGTACCCTTTCTGCCTTGGACCTTGCACATTGCTTGGTGCATAAGTTGTTAATAAACGTTGAATTGCGGTTTCCACTCACTTCCTGTCCCTTCCCAGTGGGATCTGCAGGACCTAGCTTGTGCTGTTTGTTCCTATCAACTTCTGCTTCATCCTTTTCCCCTTAATCCTATCCCTGCCACCCTCCCACCTGTGCCCTCTCACTGCAGGCCCTCCCACCTGTGCCCTCTCACTGCAGGCCCTCCCACTGCAGGCCCTCCCACCTGTGCCCTCTCACTGCAGGCCCTCCCACCTGTGCCCTCTCACTGCAGGCCCTCCCACTGCAGGCCCTCCCACCTGTGCCCTCTCACTGCAGGCCCTCCCACTGCAGGCCCTCCCACCTGTGCCCTCTCACTGCAGGCCCTCTCACTGCAGGCCCTCCCACCTGTGCCCTCTCACTGCAGGCCCTCCCACCTGTGCCCTCTCACTGCAGGCCCTCCCACCTGTGCCCTCTCACTGCAGGCCCTCCCACCTGTGCCCTCTCACTGCAGTCCCTCCCACCTGTGCCCTCTCACTGTAGTCCCTCCCACCTGTGCCCTCTCACTGCAGGCCCTCCCACCTGTGCCCTCCCACTGCAGGCCCTCCCACCTGTGCCCTCTCACTGCAGGCCCTCCCACCTGTGCCCTCTCACTGCAGGCCGTCCCACTGCAGGCCCTCCCACCTGTGCCCTCTCACTGCAGGCCCTCCCACCTGTGCCCTCTCACTGCAGGCCGTCCCACTGCAGGCCCTCCCACCTGTGCCCTCTCACTGCAGGCCCTCCCACCTGTGCCCTCTCACTGCAGGCCGTCCCACTGCAGGCCCTCCCACCTGTGCCCTCTCACTGCAGGCCCTCCCACCTGTGCCCTCTCACTGCAGGCCCTCCCACTGCAGGCCCTCCCACCTGTGCCCTCTCACTGCAGGCCCTTCCACTGCAGGCCCTCCCACCTGTGCCCTCTCACTGCAGGCCCTCCCACTGCAGGCCCTCCCACCTGTGCCCTCTCACTGCAGGCCCTTCCACTGCAGGCCCTCCCACCTGTGCCCTCTCACTGCAGTCCCTCCCACCTGTGCCCTCTCACTGCAGGCCCTCCCACCTGTGCCCTCTCACTGCAGGCCCTCCCACTGCAGGCCCTCCCACCTGTGCCCTCTCACTGCAGTCCCTCCCTCCTGTGCCCTCTCACTGCAGGCCCTCCCACCTGTGCCCTCTCACTGCAGGCCCTCCCACCTGTGCCCTCTCACTGCAGGCCCTCTCACTGCAGGCCCTCCCACCTGTGCCCTCTCACTACAGGCCCTTCCACCTGTGCCCTCTCACTGCAGGCCCTCCCACCTGTGCCCTCTCACTACAGGCCCTCCCACCTGTGCCCTCTCACTGCAGGCCCTCCCACCTGTGCCCTCCCACTGCAGTCCCTCCCACCTGTGCCCTCTCACTGCAGTCCCTCCCACCTGTGCCCTCCCACTGCAGTCCCTCCCACCTGTGCCCTCCCACTGCAGTCCCTCCCACCTGTGCCCTCTCACTGCAGGCCCTCCCACCTGTGCCCTCTCACTGCAGGCCCTCCCACCTGTGCCCTCTCACTGCAGTCCCTCCCACCTGTGCCCTCTCACTGCAGGCCCTCCCACCTGTGCCCTCTCACTGCAGGCCCTCCCACTGCAGGCCCTCCCACCTGTGCCCTCTCACTGCAGTCCCTCCCTCCTGTGCCCTCTCACTGCAGGCCCTCCCACCTGTGCCCTCTCACTGCAGGCCCTCCCACCTGTGCCCTCTCACTGCAGGCCCTCTCACTGCAGGCCCTCCCACCTGTGCCCTCTCACTACAGGCCCTCCCACCTGTGCCCTCTCACTGCAGGCCCTCCCACCTGTGCCCTCTCACTACAGGCCCTCCCACCTGTGCCCTCTCACTGCAGGCCCTCCCACCTGTGCCCTCCCACTGCAGTCCCTCCCACCTGTGCCCTCTCACTGCAGGCCCTCCCACCTGTGCCCTCTCACTGCAGGCCCTCCCACCTGTGCCCTCTCACTGCAGACAGAAATTAAAATCAGGTTGTGGCTCTCACTGAGAACTCGAGCTTCTTTCTGACCCAGAGCACCGCTCACTGCCCTCACAGCCATGGATTCAGGGATCAGAGCTTCCACGGAGCCTCCTCTGAAACAGCTTTTCATTTAGGTTCATGTCAAGTCCGTGTTCTGCGCCTCTGCTTTCCTTCTGCTATTGTCCTCTGGTTTATCTCACAGACAGGGAGGTGTGCTTCAATGCCTGCAAGTATGTGCTGTCCCTGAGAAAGCTTTATGAGATCTGGAGCCTGTGAAGCGAAAACAATAACCACCTGGTCGCAGGCTGCTGTCCAGGGACGCACTGAGCGTGCCCAAGCATTGAACTCTGAGCTCTAACTGCGCCAGAGGCCGCAGGACTGAGTTCTGTGATGAGCTTTCCAAGATGCCAGCCTCTCGTGGCAGTGGAGCGGGGAAGCCCAGCGCTGTGGTGTCAGGGCTGTTAGGGAGGGAACATCTTCCTTACGTTACTAGGTGTCACACAGACAATAGGTGTTGGAATGGAAATGGACCTCAGGAATACCTTAGGTTTGGAAGGAAATGTCCTAAAAGATACAGAGGCAACCACTAGGTTGATGGTCTGTTTAGCACACTGGCCGTGGGAGTACCAGCAGGATTTTCCATCTGTGGCTGATCACTTGCCTCTCCTTTTCAGAGTGTGGTCCGCTGCCTGTGGCATCCAAAGCTGAACCAGATCATGGTGGGAACTGGAAACGGGCTGGCGAAAGTCTATTATGACCCCAACAAGAGTCAGAGGTATTCAGCAGCGTTGCCTGTTGTAGATGGATGACAACAACTGGGGGAGGGCCTTTCTTTCACCTGCTTTCATTTGTTCCCTCCTTTGATGGGGACCCACCCTTTCAGAAAATGCAGCTGGCACAGAGCAAAGCCTCAGACTTTTAGCATTGTGCTTTAGAGGATTTGGGTATCACCCTTGATCCAGACAGAATTCAAAGTGAGAGTGTTCTGGGGATTTGCAGTTCTTTAGCTGAAATGCTGAGTGCAGGGGGAGGCCGGCTCACTCTACATACCACCCTGGACAGTGGCATTAGCAGTGATGCATGTAGGGGATCAACAGGGCAGCGAGCTGACCACTGACAGGAAATGGGGCCGGCCAGTCTGCTTTGTTCCCTCTCTATCTGGCCTTTTATAAGACAGAAGGGTGGTTCCCTGCCAGCAGAAGGGGACAGCACAGACTTCCGCCTCCCAACCCCAGGCTCACCCCAGATGCCCAACGTAAGCACACCAGAGAACTTCGCTAAAGCCCAGTCGGTCCTCTCCCATTTTCCTGGGGCACAAAGATGGACATGGATGGACATGGGAAAGGATGGTTTTGCCTCTCTCTGACCGAATGGTTCTTTCTGGAGAGTAAGCCTGGTTAGCGAGTATTAAAATTCATGCTCATGTCACTGGAGTCCCCATAGACCTGCCTTGAGGTCCCACATCCTTCACTAATGAGTCTTCATTGGCCATAATTGGGCTCTGAGTGGAAGCAGACAATCTTGTCTTCTCAGAACTTTCTGGACTAGGGTTGGAACCTTTGTCCTAGAAAATAAAGGTACATATTGTGGTATTTCAGAACAAGTAGGATTTTGTTTTCCATAAAGAATTTGAAAATGCTAATATAACTCGGATGAGAGGGAGTGCGGTCCACTTGAGAAGACGACGAGCCCCATTTGCTAGCGCCCGTGTGGGGAGCACTGCCTTGGGGATCTTTAGGAAATGGCTTGTGTCTGCCTCTCCCGAGTGGTTGGCTCGTGCTGCTAAGGAGCAGGAGGTGTCCTGAGCACACTTTTGGTCCATCCCCCGCATTCTTGTGCTCAGCCCCTGGCAGCGCTGCCCAGCCAGCTCAGCGCCTGACGCTCACACTCCTGATTCTGAGATGCGTCCAAATGCCACTCGGGGTCTAGACCACCCAGACTGCTTTCATCTGGGACATAAACGAACATTTGAACCCTCCGACCTTTAGGGTGAAAAGGCTGATTAACGTTATTTCTGTCTCCTGAAGGTTTTCATGGTAGGTTATTTCTGTACATTTTAAACCAGCCTTCTGCTGCCCAGTTACCTCTCCATCCCTTTCCCTCCCTGGTAACCACTGACAACAGACTTGCTTTCCTTACGGTCGGTCTCTGATCACGGGGCTCCATCTGTCACATCCCCGAGAAAGTCAAGGGCGTGGTAAGACGGTGCACACAGCGTGCTCCTGAAAGCGTCTGATGCTTTCTACATGTGCTTTCTGCTTCTGAGACCAAGTAAAGAAAACGCTGTGCTTTTACCCTCCCCAGGGGAGCTAAGTTGTGTGTGGTCAAAACCCAGCGGAAGGCGAAGCAAGCCGAGACTCTGACCCAGGACTACATCATCACCCGTAAGTTGTTAGCTGGTCTCTTCACACCCACTCTCTCCGCTCCAGTGCGGTGCTGATCTCGTGGCTCTGGAGGCAGGAGAAGCCCTCGGAGCTCAGGCGGATGCCACCAGCGCGCCCGTGCATGTGGACAGGACTGCGGCCGGGGAGCCGCTAACCCTGGGCTTCTGTGACTCATCACGGAGACGGAGTCATTTTATGTAACTTTCAACCCCAAACGGAAAAGCCTGTTGGAGCCTAATGCATTACTCTGTAGCAGCCTTTTAAAGAATAACAATCTGTTCTAAGAATAAACAAGAAGGAGTGCTGGTCCTGGAATCAGGGGAGCTGGCGCGTCCAGTTCAATTACTGACCGGCCATGTGATGCTGGACAACAGCTTTATCAGGGGAGGGAGGAGGCCGCGTGGAGGCTCTCCCACCTCCCTCTGCAGTTCTCTGACCTGCCATCGCCCGGCCCAGAGGCACTGAGATGGAAGGCTAACTACCTGGGGTCTGATCAGAAATCCCGGGGACAGCAGCTCCTCTGGGTTTGCCACACAGCCTCATCCATCGGGCAGAATTGTGTGTCCCCAGAGCCTCAGTGTCAGGCCGGTCCTAGGCGGCGGCCAGGAAGGCAGCCTCGGATGCTGTAGCACTTGTCCTGGGCGGAAGCCCCTGTGGACTTACCCGCTCTCCTCTAAGCCCAGGGGCGCTGCACTGCTGGGCTCTCCCGTGGGGGCCTCCTGTGAGACCAGCTCCCTTAGAACTTGTGGTCGCGAAGGGATCCCACGACACTTCTTGCAGGACTAGAAGTGTTAAAGTCGGGTCATAAAGTCTGGCTCATGTAATTACATGCGGCCTGCTTAAATTCCTCCAGCCGTTTGAAGTGAAAAGCTATGTTCCCCTCCTAAAAATACTGCGTGCCGTGTTGCCCAACGGGGACGGCGCTGTGTCCCTGAGCTCCGGACTCTGCTGCCTGTTTCACCAGCGCGTGATACGGCCCAGGCCCAGGTGCTGGAGTGGCGGCGGGCGGGGAGGGGGGCGGGTACTAGGAGCATGTTGAAGGTGGTGCAGACATTTCTGTTATTCATATTATAAGCTCCTTTTAAATTCCTGTTATTCCTCTACCTGCCTCTCCCAGTCCTCTGGGGACAATTTTCCCTTGTAAGGAGGTTTTAATCTGCACGTAAGCATCCAAAGAAATAATTCAGGTGCTTTTTCTGTTCAAAAAAGATATTTTATTCCCCCACCTCCCAGATGTTCTCCCTCTTCCCCAGAATATCCGTTTCCCTTTTAAATCCATATGCTCTTTTATGTTCTGAAATTTAATTCTGACACTGAGTAAACACACAACCGTAATTGGACAAGCATTGCTTTGATTTTTATTGTTTGGCTTTGCCCCACAGAGATGTAGGAATAATGCCCATCCAGTCGCCACGGCAGGAGAGCCGGGCACCCCCTGCCTTCGGGCAACCTTTATCCCAGTTTCAGTGGGACAAGTGCCCCTCCCTTCCGGCCACTCAGTGTCGTCAGCTCCTCCTGAGAGGTGGTCACATTTCAGAAACGTGTGAAGTGATTCCAGTGCCTCTGAGGCATCTGAGGAGACCTCGGGCTGGCGCAGGCTGTTGGCAGGATGCACACGCAGGCCCGTCAGGGAAAAGAAGAGGCGGCCCCATGACAGCGTGTCTTCTCCAAACCACAGAGATTAGGTCTGACTGCCCCCCGGCTTGGGAAACGGGGAGCCTCCCCAGTGTTTCCGTGACAGTCTCTGGCCATTTCCTGCGTGCCATTGGTTGCCAGGAGAGGTGAACCAGAGTCTGGTCTCCAACAGAATTGGTTAATTGGTTACAGTAAGACTGTCTTTTGTTATTAGACGAAGGCTGTCATTATGACTTCCATTTCATCTTTCGGTTAGTCATGCCCTAGCTATGTCTTTGGGTGGAAGGCTTATTATTATAATGAAATTTTTCACATGTGACTTCTCGTAGCTCACGCCTTGCCGATGTTCCGTGAGCCCCGCCAGCGGAGCACCAGGAAGCAGCTGGAGAAGGACAGACTGGACCCCCTGAAGTCCCACAAGCCCGAGCCTCCTGTGGCGGGCCCAGGTGACTGCTCTAGGCGTGGCCCGCAGAGGGGTGGGCGCAGCACGGGGGAGAGGCTGGAGAATCGGGTCCATCCTTGGGGCCTGGATGCTTCTTTGTCTTCAGAGAGATTGACTAAATAGGTGTTTTCAGACATTTTCTTGCTAGCATCAGAAGCTTTTGCTTAGATACAGGATGCAGAATTCCAGTGCACGTAGCTGACAGGATGGCGCTGCGATGCAGAAGTGGAGAGGAAGCCCGGGGCCTGTCAGCTCGGTTTCTAACTTGAGCCCTGGAGGTGACCTCGGTGGAACTCTGGGGCTCCTGGGAACCCACTGCTAAAACCGTGGCTCTCAGCGTTGGCTTAATATGCACCATTGGGCACTTTGACCAGAATCCAGGCTGGGTTAGGTTTCACGTGCGGCAGAAAATGGCCATCATTTTAGTTCCGTGCTGATAAAATGGAGCTGCCCACTGCCCTGGGAGATGAATAAAAGTCCTTACAGGTTTTAACAAAGTCTGTACCGGAAGGAAGCAAAGCAGCCTTAGCCACAGTACAGCACGCGCCTTTACCAGAACCCCACTTTCTGTTACCCGCGTGGAGTTTCCTTCGGTCCCAGGCTCACAAGCCTACAGCTTTTGACTTGTTCATTCATCTGAACCCGAGTTGTGGACCCACATCTGTTTGGCCTGTCCCTTCAGCACTGAACACATACCACATATCAGTCTCACTTTTTAGCAAAGTTTTCTCTGCTGCCATCCTAATCAAAGTTCCGAAATAGTAGGGCCTGGATTACTGACAAACGCTTCTGACGAACTCAGCACCGAACTCAGCACCTTATCTCCGTCCCTCGCCCTCCTCCCCACCTCACCTGCATGCTCCTCACACCAGCTGTCATTCCCAACTCCGCCAGCGTTCCCATTGCTGTAGCCCCAGGTCTTCCCAAGCTTCCCACCGCCAGCTGCATTTCCAGAGATGGGAAGTTCTCGATAGTCTGACCCTAACCTCTTCTGAGCTCTGCGCCTCACTCCTCTCCTCCCTGAGCCTCTGAGCTGGCTGTTGGTTCGCTCCTGCCCCCCAATGCCCAGTGCATTTCCCTTTCTGTATTTTTGTACTTAGCCCATTCTGCTCATCGAAAATAACCTTCTCTCTCTTCTGAGCTTTCCCCAATCGGATTCATCTCTTCCTAAAGACCCCGCAACCACCTCACTCTAAATCAGTCTTTTAGTGCTGTTTGGCTTTTCATTTTTTTTTTTTTTAAATCTTCCTGCGTTTTTGACTGTCAGGCATGTTGGGGACTTACAGGGAATAAAGCCCCTGCCTTAGGAAGCTTGCTGTCTCCCAGAGCAGTGAGAGTGAACTACCGAGTCAGTGCGCTCAGCTTGCTTGTTTTCTCCCCTGCGAGGGCCTTTGGGAGATGGGAAGCCCTAAGATAGGTTTGTTCAAAACGACAATAGCATCTAACAAATACTGGTTACTTTTATTAATTGAATTCCAAATGATCATACCAGAGGAATTTTTTAAGGTATATACATGGCAAACTACTTGTAATTCTTCCAACATCCATATCATTATGTAAATTAAGCAACAGAGACATAACAAAAATGTCTCTATTTACAAATGTGCCGGGGAAGTTGAGGTTCAGTGCGTTGCTACTTTGGTTGTGACCGTCATAAAGGAAAGCTGAAAGGACGATGTCCAAGCACTGCTGAGATCTGTGCGCTTCACACAAGTCTGAAGAACTTGGGCCCCTGGCTCGAGACCCTGATTCTGGGGGGAAGGACAAAAATCGGGTCGCGCCAGAGCTCCAGCCCGACTGTCATTCATTAACCGGGTGCCTTGGAAGCCAGCGCCGAGGGCGTCTCAGCCTTGTCAGAAGTAGAGCGTGCACAGGGCACACCGATACGTTGTTTTGCGTGTTATGTTCCTGACGTGGGTGTTTCCCTTTGAACAGGTCGTGGCGGCCGGGTGGGAACCCACGGCGGCACCCTGTCCTCATACATCGTGAAGAACATTGCTTTGGACAAGACCGACGACAGCAATCCCCGGGAGGCCATCCTGCGCCACGCCAAGGCCGCAGAGGACAACCCGTACTGGGTTTCTCCAGCCTATTCCAAGTAAGGGAACAGCCTTTCACGTGGGGAAGTCCTTACGCTTAATGCATTGGGAAGAACGGTGGCTGCTCTGAGGTCCTAACGCCTCCACTTCATGTTTTATCCTGGAGCATGAAAACTAGGCCGGGCACCATCGTTCTGAAATCCGGGCATCTGCGTGTCTTAGGACTCTAACGTGGTGAATTGTCAAACCAGGCCAGTTCCACCAGATTACAGCCTAGTGTAAGCCCATTAATTATGTGAAGTCCATTCCTCCTGTGATAAAACAATTACTGCCTGTGTGCAGTATCTAAGTTGAGGAGGGTTGAAAGCAACCGAAGGGGAGGAGCTCTAGGTCTGTTATTAGGACTGCCTTTCATGTGTAGAGCGGTACCTGTGAGTAACACTTACACAGCCGCGGAGAGCCTGCCTGCTCAGGTTCCCTTACATGGCCCAGCATGGGTGAGCATGTAGTGTTCCTTAAAGCTACACTTACACGAAAGAAAGGCACTATTGTAGAATTGGGGCTTTAAAATTTTTTATTTTAAACTTACAAAGTTGCAAAAACAGTACAAAGTATTCATGTATGCTCTTCACCTAGCTTCCCCTAATGTGAACACCTTACATAAGCAAAGTACAGTTAATTAGCACAATACAGATTGAGATTGGTACAATACTCTTAAGTAAGCTCAGGACCCTACTTTATTTTCCCGCTAACATCCTACCAAGGATCCCAGCTGCGTTTAGTTGTTACTTCTTAGTCTCCTCCAGTCCCACAGTTTCTCAGCCTGTCTAGTCTCTCATGACCTTGACACTTTCCGTGAATGCCAGCCTGTTAGTTTGTACACTTTTCTCCGTTTGTCCGCTGTTTTCTCATGATTGGAATGAAACTGCATTTTTGGCAAAAGCAACACAAGGGGGGTGTATCGTTCTCAGTGCATCGTATCAGGGCCTCCTGTCAGTCACTGTGTCTTCTGGCGGGTGATGCTAACTGTGACCGCTTGGTTGAGTGACGTGTCCTCCGGGCTCTCCACCGTCAGGCTACTGTTACGGTTTGAATTAATACATTTCGTGGGGGAGATATTTTAAGACGATGCAAATCCTGTCTCTCCCTAAACTTTGCGCTCTCTCTTTATCATCCATCCATATGTTTGCCTGCAGCAGTGATTACTGTGGTGCTTGCCCAGTGGTAACTTTCTAGTTCCCTCTTTTCTTCTGCATTTATTAATTGGAATTCTACTGAAAGGAAGAATTGTCCTTTCCATATTTACTCATTTTTTTTCAGGTACTTTTTATATCAGTATGGACTTTAAGATACTTTATCATCTGGGTTAAAATCCAATATTACTGTTTAGTTTTTGTGCACATTGTTCCAGCTTTGGCCAACGGACTCTCCTTCAGAATGGCTCCTGTCTTCCTACAACAAGCCCCTGTGTTTTTTGAGCACTTCCTTACTTTCTGGCACCACAAGATGTTCCAGGTCATCCTCGTCTTTCTTGCCACAGTCTTAGAATCAGCCACTTCTCCAGGGAGCCTGGTTCCTTTGGTTGGAGAAGGATGTTTTGAAACCAAAAGTTGGTGCTAGATATCCTCATTGCTACTGGAATGCCATTGCCTCTAGGCCCTCTCAGCTGACAAAGCTTGGGAACACATGTATGTACATGAACCTACACATACACACATACATGTTTCTGTGTATAATTATCTGTATTGGTATTTTAAAACCATGAATATGAACTGATGCCTCTGATTTCAATTCCATACCCAGGGTTCACTTAACCTTCCCCCTTTCCGTATTTGTAACTTCTTCCTCCAGTAGTAAGAAACCCAGCCTCGTTACCTGCAAGGTATTTATTTATTCGTGTGTTCATGCCTTGTGTGCACATAAAGCAGCTGCTGAGGTGCTAGCCTCTGTGAGAAGCAGCTTCCCTAACTAGCCTGCAGCATTTGTGCCAGTTCTTTCTGTTTCAGCCTTGCAGTCTCCAGTCAAGATACTGTTTCCAGTTACTCAGTTTAGATCTTTTCTTCTTCCTTCCTGTCTGTGTCATTATGTTATTCATTTGGGAAATAGTTAATCTCATTAGTTAGTGTTTTTATTCCTTTTTGGGATTTCCCGCACATTCTGTTATTTTTTAGCGTGTGTATATAGGGTATGCAAAATATTACTGTGATGCTAGGAGTCAGAACTTTTCCCACATGAACAACTGTAAACCTGCTTTTGACCCACCATGTACAAAAATGAGAAATTTATGTCCTCCTTTCCAATTTTATACCTATTTCTTTTTCTTCTCTAACTGCATTGACTAGTGCTGCCAAAACAATATTAAATACTATCAGTGATAGCACACATCCTTTTCTCACTTTGAACTTCAACAAGAGTGACTATTAGGTTAAAACATGTAATAGCCCTTTTTGTATGTGGAGGGAAAAAGTAGCAGCAAGTTCATATTATTCAATTTAATGGTATTTCCCCATAAAGCATGATAACTTCTGAAAACATACACATACAAGATGTTAAGGAAAAATCCATCTTTTTGTTTACTTATTCCATAAAGATTTAGTGATCAGCTACAATGTATAAGGTACTGTCCTGGGTTGTAGGGTAACAGCAGTGTTTATGGAGCTTATATTCCAGTAGAGAGTGAGAGACAATAAATAGATCCGTAGGTGTTAGATGGTGGCAAATACGAAGAAGAAAACCACATTAGTTCCGGGGACATGGAGCACCAGGGAGAGGGAAGGAGCAGGTAGGGCCATCAGGTGGAACCTCTGCTGAAGTTCTGACCTGAGCGAAATGAGGGGGTGAGCCTGCAGGCCGCCAGGGGAAGGACATCCATGCAAAGGAGGCACCGCACAGAGGCCCCGGCACTTCATCTGCAGTGGAGGCTGAATTTCTTTTCTTTTCTTTTTTTTTTATAACTCTAATAATTTGTTTTTATTTTTATTTATTTATTTATTTTTTTAATTACATATAGTAATACATATATCTCCTCCCCCCTCCATTGACCTTCACCCAGCCTCCCCTACCCCCTGTCGCATGCCCTCATCCCACCACCCCAGTGTCTTGTGTCCATTGGTGTGCTTATATGCATGCATACAAATCCTTTGGTTGATCTATTTCCCCCCCTCCCCAACACTCTCCAGCCTTCCCGCTGTAATTTGACAGTCTGTTCGGTGCTTTACTGCCTCTGTATCTTTTTATTCATCAGGTTATAATGTTCTTTATTTTCCATAAATGAGTGAGATCATGTGGTATTTTTTTTTCATTGCCTGGCTTATTTCACTTAACATAATGCTCTCCAGGTCCATCCATGCTGCTGCAAATGGTAAGAATTCCTTCTTTTTTATAGCAGCGTAGTATTCCATTGTGTAGATGTACCATAGTTTTCTAATCCACTCATCTGCTGATGGGCACTTAGGCTGTTTCCAAATGTTAGCTATGGTGAATTGTGCTGCTATGAACATAGGGGTGCATATATCCTTTCTGATTGGTGTTTCTAGTTTCTTGGGATATATTCCTAGAAGTGGGATCACTGGGTCAAATGGGAGCTCCATTTTTAGTTTTTTGAGGAAACTCCATACCGTTCTCTACAGTGGCTGCACCAGTCTGCATTCCCACCAGCAGTGCATGAGGGTTCTTTTTTCTCCGCATCCTTGCCAGCACTTGTTGTTTGTTGATTTGTTGATGATTGCCATTCTGACAGGTGTGAGATGGTACTAGAGGCTGAATTTCATTGCATTCTTTTATTTATCTCTTTGGAAGTGATCATAGGGTTTTTCAGTGAATATGATTTTTATTACTGAGTTTTCTCCCATTGCATCATCCTTGCACCTTTGTAGGATCCTCACAAGGTTACGGCTTATTCTTTGCCGGGTGTTAGCCTGGCTGTGTAAGCTTTGTACCCGCTCCTTTCCTGTGTGTATTCTCGAGCTGTTTTGAATACCATTAGGTCTACTTGGTAAGAACTGGATAGACTCCACCTGCAGAGTGTCCAGGCCTGGTGCTTGTGTGGAGGCGAGGGCGAGTAGTAATTCCTTAATGTCTCTCTTCCGTCCCCTCAGGGTAAGGAGTCCATTTGGATTTCTCTCTTCTGAATCTGCTTGTCATGAACATTTTCTTAGAAAATCATTCATCCATATTTTCAACTTCCTTTATATAGAATTAGTTTAAGTGGAAATTGTCCTTGTTCGTTGTTGACCATTACCTAATGGCATTTTCCTGCATGGTAGGCGAGTTAGTTATGTTCACAATTGGATGATATGCTAGTTTAGTAGTTGCTCTGGGAAGCAGGTTGAGCAGGTATTGTCATATCCTCACCTTACAAGTGAGGAGACCGAAGCTCCGAGATTGCAATTAACAGTGAATCCCAACCAGAAATGGACTGTGATCTCTGCTCAGACACACTTTGCTGCTGCTGCATGTTGCTCCCCTCTCTTTCCTTCACCCAATCTTGTCACCTGAGGTTTATTGCGTGCTAGCTGAGTTCATGGCACCGTGTGCGTGGCATGCCATGTGTTAGCCAGGGTTTTTCTCCTGCTCACCTGCTCAAGTGTACGGTTTACTGCCAAGTGGCAGAGTGCTTGAAGGGAAGCGAATATTTAAAAGGATCCTCTCATAAAGGTCAGTGTAATTGAGAATGTGTGTCTGGTTGTTTTTCTTCCCTGAAATTGACTTCTGTCAGCGATGAAATGAAGATTTACTGCATCTCACTTTTTCACAGAAAAGCACAACTAGCCCCTACACAGTCTGCCTGCTTGTGCATGGCACACACTCACCTTCATTCTGCAGGGATGCTCGCAGAGTCTTTGCACACTTGACATTTGTCGACGGAGTGTTTGAGCCTCCCTTCTGGCCCTGGCAGGGTGACAGCGTGGGAGTTCAGAGACACAGCAGGTCACAGAGGACTCGGTCAGTCACACACGGCAGATTCGATTACGGTTTCTTGTTGAAAGCTGCTGCTGGGGGGAGGGGGAAGGGGCTGGCTGGGAGTGGGCAGGTATCGACCAGGCCTGCGATTCGCTTACCTCACCTCGGGCTGTGTGCGGAGGCTGCCCCCAGCCCTGACAGCCTGACAGCTCTGTCAGCGTGGCCTCTTCCTGCCAGAGGAGCCGCCTTCGTAGCCGGTTCAGTCCTTTTCATGTTCACCGAGCGTGTTTGCTCTGACACAGGATCTGCGGATATGTGGATATCAAATACCATTCCCCCACAAGGGGTGCGTTCGAAGTCAGTATTGAAAGAGGCCGCTCTCTGAGTGCGTGAAGCTTTATTTGTGTCAGCACAAGACATAGGGAAGCATAACTTTTTCCTGAGTTATGCTTTGGTGACCCAGCATCACGGACCACGTCCTGTGTGGAGCCAGTGTTTCTCCAAGAGGATTTGTGGGCCATCTGTGTTGGAGTCGAGGGTGGGCATGGAGAGGTTGAAAATGCAGATTTTTAGATCCCGCCCCAACCAGCTCAGTCTGTGCACTGGGGCTGGGGATTTGCATCCTATGAACTTTCCCAGGTGATTATTTTGCCCACGAAAGTGTGATAATAATACAAAGTAATCCTTTAGAACAGACCACATATGATTTGCCCTTAAGAAAATTCAAGCGTCCATAATAGATTATTTTGGTTATAGAGATTCATACTGAAGACATATTGCATAACAAAAGTATTTCCCTCCGGGTTTAAAAAATAGCAAACACCTATGTTATATTTAATATAGAAATTATTTTATTGAATATATTTTAAATATAACTTTTTAAAAATATACCTATTATATGGAGGAACACGTGATAACCAAAGCAAGGTAAATAATAATAATGACATTTTATATACTTCACCATATCAGGCTTATTTAGAAAGGTTACGTATCATTCATTGAATCCTCACAGCAGTCCTATGAGCAAGTGACATTATTGTCCCCTTTTTATAGATGAGGACATTGAGGCTTCTAACCTGATCAAAGCTACATAGGTTGCAAGTGGCAGACCTGGAATTTGAACATAGTGGTCTGGCTTCTGAGTCAAACTTCTGTGTTTGACACTGTAGTGCACGGCCTCTCATCACAAAGCAACTGAGAATACTTACGGGAAACGTGAGTAATAGTGAAGCTGAAAAGAAGCAGAAGTGCTGGGCTGTTTCTGCTGAGAATGACTTACCTTCGCCAAGGCCATTGCCCATCCCGGAAGTGAGAGCGTAGGGCTACAGTACTGCCAGCTTTCATACGTGTTTCTGAATGGAAATCGTGGCGCTCACAGTTACATGCTTTATAAATGTGAGCTTAGAGAGGGCACTGAGATACCCGGGCGGTCTCAGTGTGCTCTTCAAGGATTTAGTCATTCCAATTTTTTTATCCACTTTGGGGTAAGGTGGGTAACAGTGATTTTAGAAGGTTCTTTTGTTTTTCTTTCTCTCTCTCTCCCCCCCCACCCACCCTTTTTTGTTTCCAGTTTCCACGGATTTCATATAAGTCCCTTTCTCCATCCTCATCCAGTCTCTGACTCTCATACAGATCGTTGTGAGTTAGTATGTGCTATTTAATGAGTCTGAGATATGTTTATCTATTTTCCAAAATGTTATTGTCCATTTCCTGAAGAAAATAGGACTTTTTTTTTTTTAAACCTAGAAACATCTTGTTACTTCTCATGTGTCCCTCATATGTTTTTTAAAGAACTATCTTTGATTAGCTCTTCACCAGAAAGAAGAGACCATTTCAAGTGGAATCTTTTGGTCAAAGTCTTATTGAGTCTTAATAATTCTGCAATTGTGAGGATCGGGTCAGAGTGCATCTGGACTGTGTTCATTCTAACAGGGTTAACAAGTGTGTCCGATTGTCAGTCATGGCTGTAATTGGCTTTGGCTTTGAGGTTTTCCTTTATAATAAACAATGGGCCCTGAGCCAAAAAAGCTTGTGGTTTGTGCTCACATACTGATGACTAGATATTATAAGGGATTTCCCCTCATACCCATTTTATTGCCCTGGAGCTCAGGTTAGCTTTTTGGATGAATCATATCAGAAGAAAGTCCCTAATTAAAAGGAGTCTGACCCGGGGACCCTTCATTGCAGCTGAAAACACTTGCGGCTTCACTGTGGCCTGAGCGCCGGAGGAGGCATGACGAGGGCCCGTCAGAGCTCAGCCCGAGAGAAGGGCAGCCCTGCGCACACTGTGGGTCCCTCGCACAAACAGGCACCCAAGCGCCCTCTGGCAGGTTGCTGGGAAATCTTATTCATTCCCCACTGTTCTACACGAAACTCCTTTGGGGGTGGCACTGCAGGTGGGTGGGGCTCTCCCGGGCTTCGGTCCCTTTTCTGTAGCACACAGTGCCGCAGAGCCTCGCTTCCTACAGACCACGTTGAAATTCAGTTTTTAAGGTGTTCCAAGGGGGAGTTAATTAGCACAAAGTAGCTGATAATTTATAAAGTTGAGAGAGGCATTTGCTTAAGCTTTTATTTGCACTAGTAGCCCATCGCGTGATATCGCGCTCAGTAGGCTGCTGCCTGCCGCTTCTGTGGGAGCCGAGCCGCTTCCGCAGGAGGCAGAAGCGAGCCACCGGCGCCCATGGGAGCCGGGAGGGAGCCGCGCCGCTTCTGTGGGAGCCGGGAGGGAGCCGCACCGATTCCACAGGAGGCAGAAGCGAGCCACCGGAGCCCATGGGAGCTGGGAGGGAGCCGCGCCACTTCTGTGGGAGCCGTGCCGCTTCCGCAGGAGGCAGAAGCGAGCCACCGGCGCCCATGGGAGCCGGGAGGGAGCCGCACCGCTTCCGCGGGAGCCGGGAGGGAGCCGCGCCGCTTCCGCGGGAGCCGGGAAAGAGCCGCGCCGATTCTGTGGGAGGCGGGAGGGAGCCGCACCGATTCCACGGGAGGCAGAAGCGAGCCACCGGCGCCCATGGGAGCCAGGAGGGAGCCGCGCCGATTCCGCAGGAGGCGGGAGGGAGCCGAGCTGCTTCTGCTGGAGTTGGGCCCGCCGTCTCCTCTCTGAGCCTGCACTCGGCCGCAGGCTGCGGGCTGGCCCCCCTGTCCCTGTCCATGTCCGTTCCAGCTCCGGGGGGCTGGCCTGAGCCAGGGCGCGGAGGCTTGCTGGCACCCCTGTCTCTGCCTCCATTCCGGGCCTCACCTGCGCACGCAACCTCCTCCTGTCCAGTCGTGACCTGTTACGGAGTCCCGGCCTAATTTGCATATTTCCTCTTTATATATAGACTAGAGGCCCGTTGCACGAAGAAATTCGTGCAATAGGCCTTCCTTCCCTTGGCTTCCAGCACCGGTTTTCTTCCGGCACCTGGGACCCAGGCCTTTGCTCAGGCCAGAGTCTGCCTTCTTCGTCTTCGCTGCAGACTTCGGCCGGTTCGTCTTCTTTGCTGCTTCGCTGCAGACTCCAGCCGGAGTCTGCCATCTTCATCTTTGCTGCAGACTCTGGAGTCTGCAGTCTTGTCTTTGCTGCGGCACTCCGCTCCTGTAGATCCCTTCGCCCCCCGCCCTCCCTCTCATAGCAGGCGTCCTGCCCCGCCTGGCCACTCCATGCCTGGAGCAGCTGGGCGGCCACCATCTTTAGCCTTCTAATTTGCATACTCACTCTGATTGGCTGTGGGCGTAGCAGAGGTACGGTCAATTTACATGTTTGTCTACTATTAGGTAAGATAGATATGAAATAATAACTTAGCAAATGTAGAGTTTACCAAAGCTAAAACAAAATAAAAACCCTCCAGCCCTCCTCTGGTTAGTTTATTTAATGGTTAGTGTCTATAACCATGCTGATATCTAATCTGCTCTTCTTTTCTTGGTAACCCTAGTAAACAAGTTGACATATATAGTCAAGTGAAAAAAGTTTACTATTCAAAGTTAGTTAAACTGGAAAACAAGTTTCTCATCAGCCTTCTGTATGTTTAAGTTTCCGATGAACACTTACTGCAGGTTTTATTACATAAGCCAATAATACAGTAGTCTGGATGAAGCCGATTTCAATAAAGTGGGTACGCAACTGGTTGTCAGGAACCCGGGGAGCACCTACAGTGATTACACCGTTGCCGTTGCCTAATGAAATGTTCCTCCTCGTTTCTTTTTCTTCACTTTGATCCCTCTATATTAGCTTTTGTTTTGGGAGCTGAGATAAACCTGCCATGAGGCTGTAAGTTTGAGCTGATGATTTCCTGTCTCTTGAGAAAGGAAGCATAGAATTCTGGAGGAACTGATTAAATAGAAGGCAGGGAGTGGGTAGGTGATGGAAATGCTGCCTTGAAGTAGTGGGATACATTTCCCGTAGGTTTTCTTTTAGCAGTTTTATAGTTTTTGCTCTGAGGTTCAGCTCTTTGATCCATTCTGAGTAAATTTTTGTATCTGGTGTAAGGTAAGGGCCCAGTTTCTTCCTTCATTGTATATGGATATGCAGTTTTGCAAGCACCATGTATTGAAAGCAGCCTAGTTCTCACACTCAATTTTCCCTACTTGGCCAACAAAACGAGAGAATAGGTGGTAAACCGCATTGCTGGGAAATTTGGACACTGGTTTATGCCTTGATTTTGGCAATTTGGGGAAGGGGAGCATGGGTATCTGAAAGTTAAGTGTCATGATTTGATATCGCACACACATAATATGGCCATTTTTCTGACGATATTGTTATTAGTTCAAAGGTGGAATTTAAAATAAATTTTGTGGAGTTTCACAAAGAGGACCATCCCACCTTCCAAACAGGTTGCTATCCCCTAAGTTAAAGTACCCATAGAGGAAATGGGAGTAGGAAGTGTGTGGTTGGAAGTATGAGTGACCATGATGTAAAAATTTACTCCGTGAATTTTGCTGAGTTCAGTGCTGGAGGGAAAAAAGGTATCTCCTTTGAAAAACAAATCTAGTCCTTTTGTCTTGGCTGCCAGGCAATTCAGTGCCCACTTTTGTGCTCAGTTATGTACCCTTTAATTCCTTGGTTCTTGACCTTCACCTCATTGGGTTTGTCTTGATTTTCCTTATATTAGTAAGTCAACTTTATTGAGGTATAATTTACATACAACAAAACACAAAAAGCACTCATTTCCTGTCCTGACAAATGTATACATCTGCATAATCACCACTTCAATGAAGATGATAGCCTGTTTACATCCCCCAGAATGTTCCGTGAGCCCCCTGGCGATCATTCCTCCACCTCTGCCCCTGCTTAAAGCTGTGCCCTTCTGTGATCGCCCCAGTCTGCTAGACATGCTTTCAGAAGTAGGTGGACAGGAAAAGAAGAACTACTATAGTAGTTAACGGAAATAACCTTTTCAAGCTTTAGGTTTTCTTTCTGTGAACTTTTGTTCACTTTCTTTTTTTATATCCAAAAAAGCAGCATTACCACTTCTTAGTACTTAAGCCTCATTACAGCTAAAATCGATGCGCATTGCCAGATATCTTTAGAAGACCATCTTCTTTTTATTTTCCTCTTAGATTAAATATCGAATTCAAAGGATTTTTAAAACCAGACAAATGTATTCCTCTATGGGTTTGTTCATACCTGTGCAGTCACTGTCTTTGCCAGGAGATGGAGTATGTAATGAGCACCAGTTGCATATTAGAAAGCCCGGGTCCTGCTTTCTAGTAATTCGGCATCTCCCAACCTATGAAAACCTGCAGCTGCGTTTGGAACGGTTAGAGTGTGGCTATTGTTGATGCTGTAACAGTGTCTGGGAGTGACAACAGAAGTTTGATCAGCTGGACTGCGTATGGGGACAGCTTGGGCTCCCTAGGTACATGTGTGACGTAACTGGAGAGATGGGATTGTGGCCGATGTACGCATGTGGAAATGTATGTGGCTCGATCAGAACAACACCAGCATGAACATGTATGCTGTGTACATAAATAAGGTCTTAACCCTGCTCCACTTGCCAAATAAAAGCAGTTATTGTTGTTGATATTATATTGACCATTCTGCAATTACCTCATACAATGAATTGAAGTCTAAACAAAGATTTAAGCTAAAATATATCCTCTTCGGATAGAATGCTTTCATGTTTCCTTAAACTTGGATAGAGCTGTTTTTAAAAGTAAGTCAGCAGTAGCTGACCCAAAGGGGCACAAATTGAAACTACTTGACTTTTTAAAAAATCACTTTCGGTGCAAAAAGGAGTGTCATTGGACCAGGTACGGTTGCAAAGCACAGAAGGTCCTCATGCAAAGATTGCCAGTCCTACAGCAGCGATTCCCTACGATGTTCCCCCAAATGCGTGACCTTCCCACGCGTTGAGCTGAGTGCTGGAGGGAATGTCTTTTTGTTTGTTTTGCTTGTGCTGGCGGTGCTCAAATTACTCTGTATGTTATCTACTATTTTAAACTTATTAGATAAAATAACTATTAACTCAAATTCTCCCATTCATGAGTACTGTTATCAACATGTGTTTGGACTACTTAAGTCTAGGGACAGCCACAGAGCTATAAATAAAGAGCGTGTAGATTCTTGCTCGGTGACTGTACTAGTAATCGGTCCTCCCAAATGATTCCAATTAGCCTGAGTTTAAGTGGAGGGTGGTTATGGGTATGCGAGGATCCACTGAACTTGACTCGTTTGTTTTATTCAAGGAAAGGGCAGCATCCACAGTTGACCACAGAGGAAACCCTCTAAAAGACTCTGGCTCTTTTCTTGAACATTATTAAGTTTTCATTATTCTTTTCTTTGCCAGAAGTGTAACGATTGATATTTAATAATTGAAGTGTAATTGATTTCCCAAATGTGCTTCCACTCGATGAAAAGTAGAGTCTAATCTAATAAGCACTTGCCAACTACCTTTTCCTCTTCTCTTTAACTTTCTTTTAGGACTCAGCCCAAAGCCATGTTTGCACAAGTTGAATCTGATGATGAGGAAGCAAAGAATGAGCCAGAATGGAAAAAACGTAAAATCTGAAGAATTGCATATGAGAACTGTTTGCATGAGGGGGAGTATATTGGATAGGTTTTTTTGTGTTTGTTTTTTTAAATGCAATGAAAAATACACTTTTTGAACAGATTTTGTCCTTTGCCTTATTGAACCATTTAAAAGATAGGTAGCTACCCTTCCCTGAAATTTTGCTTATATTTTCTTATCTACAACTATTAAACTGTATTATAAGTAAATCAGAAACAGATTCTTAGCCTATTACCAAGTACTTTAGGTATTTGGAAACTTTATTCAACAACCATTGGTCTTGTGCAGATTCTCATAACCTGGGGGAAGGGAATGTACATTGGGATGTACATCTTGAGCAATCCTAGCAGCGGAATATGGAAACAGACATCAAACAGTTTGCTACTTCTGTGTAATATCACAACAGCTGTTTACATAACTGTAAATAATTGGGCTGCGTTCAGACTAAAGCACTGCCACACGAGGAAAGAACGTGCATCCGGTGACCCTTCTACAGCAGAGTCCAGTGGTTAGGTGTTAGGGAGCAGGCTGTGAAGTCAGACCCGTGTGAGTTCAAGTCCCGCCTCTGCTCCTGCTGTCTGGGTCACCGCGGCAGAGCTGTTAGAGTCCTCTCCTCTGGCCTCTGATGATCATCGTACTGCCCTCATAGGTTTGTTAAAAGGATTCGATGAGACTCCTTGTAGAGTGTTTAGCATAGTACCTGGCACACAGTAAATCTACACTCAATATTTGCTGTTTTAAAATAGAGTTAAGGATATCGACGTTGCCTGATTTTGATCAGTATTAGATTGGGTGTAGAAATGCTTTGTAAATGTAAGAGCTATGTAAGGAGAAGACACTAAGAATCATTCTGAAAGATCCTTGTGCTACAGTGACTAGAAAGCTACAACAAAAGTTGGCAGTTTGTCCAAAGTAATAACGAGCCAATAGGCTACAATCCTGGGGACCGCTTTCCCACGGACGGGGTAGTTCTGCGTGTCGGAGAGTGCCTGCTGCACAGTTCCCGTGTTTCCGGTGTTTCCGGGCCGCCCTCCCGCCTTCCCGCTCTCGTTTGTCTAGTGAATTAAATGATTACAAAAGTGAGTGACGATCCAGAGCACATGTCAGAAAGCTCCTGCTTCTATAGGCTTCACATAACATCCCTTCCCCAAAATCTTCTTCAATGCCCAGTCACACAGCTTTCTTACCTTGGCAGTTCTGGGTAGTATTGGCATCCTTCCGTAGATTAAGTCCTAAAAACCATCATTCTCATCCACTGTTCTGTCCTTTTTCCTTTGAGCTCCAGTTAACCCCTCCCTCATCCCTTGTCACTTAGCTTATAGGTTATAAGAGGAAGAACGAACATTTGCTGAGTAGACCTACCTACTAGCTGATGACTGCTATTCTGAGGTCTTTACCTGCATTAGCTTACTTCATCCTTACAAAACCCCCCTGAGTGGGTACAATTGTTAAACCCACTTTACAGATGAGAATAAAGAGGCTCACGAAAGCAAATAATCTGTCTGAGATCACATTAGGGAGCGCTGTATGAAGACATCCAAGATCCCTAAACATCAGTAATTAACTGCCCCAAGTTTCCTATTCTTGGGTAAGTACCTTCATCCCAAATCAATTACAGACCAATATTTTATTCCAGCTGTTTAGGATTTGTAAATTTATTGCTTCTTGGATAAAATTTACTGAAAACATTTCATATTTCCCCCCGGCTCAACATAAACATTGCACCATATGGAAGTATTCGTCTTGTTCAGCCAGAAGTTACAGGGGAGGGTTGGAGGGAGGAGTAAAACTTGATCATAGTGGTCTTGGCGGAGTCTGCGATGACATAAGGGGAGAGAAAAGCAAATTCTGCACGAAGACGATTTTCTCATCGTTACCCACAACACAAGTGGCCCTCTTCATGCTTGACATGATCTATCTCACTGGAGAGAGATTTAGAAAAAATTATTTTTTTCCACACAAGATTGGCAAAATACCCGTTAAGTATTTCAGTCTCGATTTTGGTGAGCGAGGACCTTAGAACCGGGGCTGGGCAAGTAGTGGTGCTCATTTGACCTGTAGTTGCATCACCAAGACGGATGTCTCTTGAGGCCCTCACCGGCCGCACACTCGTCAGGCCTCATTACCTTACCTCACACAGCCTCGTAGTTCCCGTCTTGGTCAACTACATTTCTCTTGGCTCAAGTAAGGAACCTGGAAGTCATAATAATGACCCCTCCCTTCCCCACTTCCCCTCATTTAATCATGTGCCAGTTTCTATTCATGCTCTTTTCTGAATTTCTTATATTTGACCTTCATTTCTTTCCCTGCTGCCCTGCTAGAATTTGGACCCTTTCATCCCTCCCCAGGAGCCGCCCTCCAACTGACCTTCCTGTTTCTCATTTGGTCCTCACCTAATGCATCAGAGTTAGCTTTCTGAAACCCACACCTATCACATCATTGCTCTGCCTAGAGTCTTCCAGAGGCTCTGTGTCAGTAGTTGGCTTTTTTTTTTGTATGGCACTTAGGACATTCAAGATTTGGTTTCTCCCTGTCTTTCCTTTCTTGCTTTAACTCCTGCCCTCCTGCTGATCTTGCACATGCTTCCTAGGTCCAGCCACGTTGAACCGGACAGTACCATGTTCTTTGGCATCTGAATGCCTTTCCACATGTTGTCCCTTCTTCCTTCCTTGTCTGCCTATTTTTTTTTTAAATATGGGGGTCAGTTCCCCTTTCATGACCCACCCTGGAAGACAGTTGTCCTCCTCTGCCCTCACAATTGCTTACGTATGTACCTCTCCACTATCGCCTTCTTTTGAGTCACATTACAAATGTGCATATGTGCATGCTTGTGGGACGTAGGTTGTAAAAACTAAAGTGCACTGGGTTCTGTGAATATTCAATGACTTTGTTTAATGAATGATGGGAACCAGAATTTATTCACATGTGTAGTCCTAGACCCCTGGCCCTGAGAGAGGGGTTTAAAAGGTGCTCATTAAGTATTTGGCAGAGGAGAGCAGAGGAACAGGGGAGCGGGAGGAAAGGATAAAGAGCACCGGGTATAGGAAGTATTTCTGCCTCGTGTGTGGGCAGGAGGATCACTGGTACCGAACCTTGGTCTGTATCCAGGCTGCTTTGCCTTTCTCTGTTGGGATTTAGTCACATCACTGTTGTGATGGCTCAGGGAAGAAGCAGGATGGTAGACAGGTGTGTGTGTTCCTGGCATGGCCCAATAGGACCTAAGCCACCATGACATCTTCAGGCACTCACCTCCTGTCCCAAGTCACCATAGATCCGAGCTCTCTCTAGTGTGGGGGTTTCTGAACCTCAGAGGGTGTCTCTGAAGCCCCCAAAGTACGCAGCATACTTTGCTTATGCTCATGTACATATACATTTTCTGTAGAGAGGATCCATAGCATTAGTTAAAATTCTGGGGTATTGGGTATTGTTAGCAGGCCTAGCTAGCATCTCCCAAGAGGATTGTATAGAATTGGGCCATTCAGACTTGAAAACCAAGGCAAACACCCCCCCCTCCTCTCCCTCTCTCTCTCTCTCTCTCTCTCTCTCTCTCTCTCTCTCTCTCTCTCTCTCACACACACACACACACACACACACACACACACACACACACTACCAAACAGAACGAACTATGAAAACCTTTGACACACTGGTTCCCATTTCATCTTAGGCAGTTAATCTTACACTTTGTAGTCAGACCTTAATATTTATCCTTTGAAAGGTTATTAGCCTTCTGTTCCATCAAAAAGCAGAGGTCAGCTTCATGATTCCATGAAGGCAGCATCCTAAGATGGGTACTTGTTTAGGTAATCTAAGCGCAAAATGAGACGTGCTAATTTGAGAAAAGCTTTTCAGAATCAATATGACCATATCAGGTAACTGTGAGCCCTTTATTGTTTAATGACCACTGAGTTAGATGTGGTGGGAGAGAGGGAAGGCAACTGGTGCCTGCTTAGATGCTTAGATGTACACACACAGCTGGTTAGTAGCCCTTGAGAGCTGGTGAGCTTCACTCATTCATCAGTCTTCTTGTACATGAGGAGATCAGGAAATGGAGCGTTGTTAACAGACACCTTTTGAAAAGTGTCTGTCTGTAGTGGGGCGTGCCACAAATCACCATGACCAGTACTCTCATTTTTCCTTAATATCCTCACCAGAAAACGGAGAGAAGAGCAGGCCAGGAGCAAAGTCCCCAAATATGAGAGATTGTGTGTGAGTGTGTGTGAGTGTGTGTGTGTGTGTGTGTGTGTGTGTGTGTGTCTAGAGGTATGTAGGTGGAGAAGGAGCTTTGAGGGCAAAGAGAAGAAAAATTTGCTATTTGAAGTAGTTTTATGGATGAACGGAGTTTATATTGGTGTTTTAAATTTTTAATTAAAAACATTTTAAAGGTATTTTACATGGCCCCATTTGTGATAATAGTCACTAAAGAAAATTTGGACAATGTTGACTTCTCATGGTAGACTGAAGATGGCCAAGGTTCTTTGACATAAGAGGACCACCTCCCCTGAAGCTGAGCAGGCTCTGTGCCCAGTGCTGTGCTCGTTACCAGGCCAGGCACTAAGAAACTTGCAGGTTCCACTTCCTTTCTCTTGGAACACTCGTCTTGTAACCCTGCCGCCATACATACTGGTGGGAAGCCCAAGTAGCCCCAGGGAGAGGCCCACCTGGAAGAGAACTGAGGCCAGCAACCCCAACTGAACTCCCAGCTAACAGCCAGCACCAGCATGTTATTGAGCTCCCGGGGAAAGCGGATCCTTCGGGGCCAGTTGAGTCACATCAGCTGCTGTTGCATGAAGCAGAGATGAGCCAATCCCTACTGAGTCTGCCCAAATTGCAGATTAGCCCTAACTAGTTTGGCTCAGTGGATGGAGTGTCGGCCTACAGACTGAAGGGTACCAGGTTTGATTCCAGTCAAGGGCATGTACCTTGGTTGCAGGCACATCCCCAGTAAGAGGTGTGCAGGAGGCAGCTGATCGATGTTTCTCATTGATGTTTCTAACTCTATTCTCTCCCTTCCTCTCTGTAAAATATCAATTAAAAAAATATATTCAAATTGAAGATTAGTGAGAAAAATAAATGATTATTGCCATTGTAAGAAGTTGTATTGTTTGTTATGCAAAATATATCATTGGAACAACCTAAAAGACAAAAATCATTCATTCATCCATATACAGACAGTGCTAATACTTCCCAATTTTTTCTTTAATGTATAATTTTGAGATTTGTTTACTGTTCTTTTAAAAACAATTATATCTATTAAAATTGTATATTTTTCACTTGTTACACAAACATGTAAATTTTCTACATTATTATAAGCCTCATATAATTTTAGAGGCTACTCAATATAGAAGTAACTCCTATATTAACCATTCTCTTAGAATTGGTTACCAAGGTGGAATTATGGAGGAGCAAAAAGAATGATTCATATTTGCTTTGAATAGACTCGTTATAATCTTTTAGTTACCTTATCAGTGGATGCGCGACTGGAGAGGACAAAGATGATTTCGGGAAATATTCCTGGTATACTGGGTTGAGTAGTATTCCCTCAAAATTCTTGCCCACTCAGAACCTCAGAATGTGATCTTACTTGAGCTTTTGTACATGCGATTAGTTAAATTTTGATGAAGTCATAGTGGAGCAGGGTGGGCTCTAAGTCCCATGGCTGGCGTCCTCATAAGAAGGTCGTGTGAAGACCGAGAGAGGCACACACACCGAGGGAGAAAGACCAGGTGAAGATGGAGGCAGATATTGGAGTGATGAAGCTTCTAAGTCAAGGACCTCCAAGGATTGTTGACAACCACAAGCGGCTCCGAGAGGCAAGGAAGGATCTTTCCCCAGGGCCTGCAGAGGGCACATGGCTGCGTTCACTCCCTGATTGCAGACTTCTAGCCTCCAGAATGCTGAGAGACTATATTCCTGTTGTTTAAACCCCCCATTTGTGACGATCTGTGAGGGAGTCCTGGGAACACTTGGATCCAGATGCGGACTCCGCATGGCTGCACATCACAGTTCATTAAGGGCTCAGGATAAGAAAAGAAACCCACAAGAAGACTTTCAAGGTCCAGCAGCGAAGTTTAGAATCCTGTTCTCCTCCCCCACCCCACCCCAGGCCTCAACCGTCAGTATGGACTTGACTTACTATGGTGGTTATTTTAAGCCACTAAGTTTTGGGGTAATCTGTTGCACTGCAATAGACAGCTAAAACATCTTATACGTTGAGTATCTAGGGTGGACTCATTAAGATTTTGTTTTAAGACAGTGAGGTCACTTGGCTTTTCTTGATGGCATGAGGGGACAGATTTTATTCTACAGGATGGACAGACTGTCAGGAACCACTTGGGACAAGCTCAGAGATCATAGCTAGAGGACATCATTGCAATAGTCTTTCAGTTCTGTTGAGTCAGCACAGTTGCTGCCCCTATTTCATTTTCCCCTCAGCTGACTTGGTTGGACGTGGTTCCTGAGCTGCTTGGTCTTATCCCCCATCCTTGGGACAGACAGATGTCCAGCACTGCAGCCTCCTAGTCTCAAGTATCCATGAGGTTGGAATCCCACAAGTAAGTTTTCCTCACAGCTTGTTTTATTCGGGTCATCTCTGGCTGAATTGGGATGGTTTTGCTATTTACAGGTCACTTTCAAGTGTGGTGGCTGACAACTGGACTCTCAGATGTCTGGTGTTGCTCCTCAGATCTCTGAACTTGATCAACCATGGCAAAAGATAAACGTAGGATGGAAGGGTGCTTACTGCATTCATCAAGGAGCTTAATCATTGCTATGGCTGGTATCTTGGAAGCAGCATGAAATATGAAGTCAGAAGTTTTTGGTTCATGTTTCTCCTTTGCTATTTACTAATTGTGCGAGTTTAGGGAAGTCAGATAAACTGTGAGCCTCAGTTTCTTCGTCAGTAGAATGGGGACAATATTAATCACCCAGCCTTACATCCAGATGGATGTGATGAGAGAGAGAGAGAGAGAGAAAGAGAGAGAGAGAGAGAGGAGAGAGAGAGAACTTTACAAGCTATGAAATGTTAATATAGTTGTTTGCTCTTGTAGTTATTTCTTATAGTATCTCAGGGAATGTTCACGAAGGGCATATTCTTAGAAAACAAGCCCAAATTCATATTAGCCCCATAAGTGAGAACCACTGTGGTAGCAGATAGGACACTCTGCCCACAGGGAGGATTTGATGCTGTGAATTTGAGAGGTTCTGTCTCCTGGGGAAGTTACTCAGGCTTTGGTTAAGGTTGTCTTAGGTGGACTCTGGCCTGGTTGATTCAGCTTCTCACGGACCCCGCTGGGACCCTGGTCTCCCTCCTGCTGGCCTCACTGTTGGCCATGTGGACTCTGACCCTCCTGGTGCCGGTGGTGACAGCATCGAAACCTATCCAAATTTAGAAAAGTGGGAAAGTTATCCTCTGCGTTTCTTAGAGGCTATTTTGATGCTGCTTTTTCCTTCTTTGCCCTGTTTCTCCCCAGCATTAAAAAGGATCGTGTTCACTTCGTTGGGTGCCATGTGGTCTTTCCTTTGACTCCGCTGCCTCTTGTTTGTGAAACACAGTGAGTCAACCGTGACAAATGGCCAGCAGCCATCTGCCTCCAAAGGACAGAGACTTTTTTCTTCCCCTTATTTTGTTTTAAAAATAATAAGGTCTTTTTCCTTGGGGGGGGGGGGATTTTTTATTATTCAGAGATACATAGCATCGAGAAAAACTCTGAAGCCAGGAGACCTGGGTTCCAACCCCAGATCGGGCAAGTTACATGAGCTCTCTGGAGCCTCGGCGACTTGGGGGATGTCAGGAGTCTGAAAGCCCGTTGCAAACAACGAAATGCAACATGGATGTTCTTATCGCGGCCTCTCCTTCCCAGGCACCCTCACAGGGCTAGCGGGCTTTTCAGACTCCTGGGAATGCTGTATCAATGCATGTGTGTATTTGATCTGCAACAAGAAGGTCCTGAAGACCCCGTGGCGGATTTATTTCTCACCTGAAAGATGTGCAACCCTGCTTTTGAGATCCGGCCCCTGCCTGCTCAATGCCCTCCAGCAGTTGTGGCCCCACCTGCAAGTTTAAGACTAGACTAGACTGTGGCCCTGAGTCTCCTGTCGGTCCACCCCAGTGGCCCTGGGTCTTATTCCATCCAGCTCCAAGGCTTGCTGGACCCCACAGGGTGGCTATCTCTTTTGCCAGACAGTGTGGGCTCTGGGCCAGATGTGTGGCCCTAGCCGGCTGTGTGCTTGGATTCGCTTGCATCCTCCAGGACCTTTGTCATTATGACCAGTCCGAAGCAATGAATGTGATTCTCTTAATTTGTGTGTAGTTGGCTTTCCATGTTTCCCCTTCTCTGAGGGTCACAGGAGTGTAAACAATGGGAAGACAGAACAGCACATGCACATGTCACTGCTGTTCTCTCTGAAGGTGTCGGCAAGCTGCCCCGCACCTTTGCCTCAGTGTGCCCGGACGCTGCGGCCGGTGGCAAAGCAGACACTTATCAAGCAGACTGTGTTTGACCCAGAAGAGCAGTGTTGCAATTGGGAGGCCAAGGAGATCAAGGACTGAGCACCCATCAGTTATCATTAAGACCTATCATGTGTCATAAAACCCAGAGAAGGCGCAGAAGGCGGCCAGGATAATGGGAAGAGCGAGGCTGTAATGAGAGACTGGTGGGCTCGAAGGGACATTGGAGACCCCCCCCTCTGGACCCCACGTTTGGGCAAATGGAGCCCTGAGGGGCAGCCACCTGTGACAGGGCACACTGTTAGTTAACGGCAGGGCTGGGACCGTAATAAAGATCTTGGATAGCAGCCCGGGTTCCCTCGCTCCACTCTCCTTGGGGGTCATTGATTGGAAGGAGTCCCAGCTGTGCCATGTACTGTGTGACCTTGGGCAAGGTTATTTCACTTCTTTAAGTCTCAGTGTCCCCATCTATAAAACTGAGAAATTAATACTTCACTCATGGGCTGTTGTCAAGATTAAATGAGATAATTAATATAAGAAAAAGACTTAACCAGTGGCCAAGACAGCACTAAATGCCCAGTAAGTGACCGTTATGGTTACACGAAGGGCCAGTATACCATAAAGAATAATACATGAGTCGCTCTGTTGCGACACAGATTTGGCCTAGCTAAAATGGATTTCCCCACAATTCTAGACGAACCTTCTCTCAGCCTGGTTTGCCTCCCGTCGGCCTTGGAGTGGCTTTCAGAGGTGGGCCTGGATTCTGTCTTCCTAACGCAGTCCACGGAAACTGAAATCACTCTCTCCATGTTATCTTGCCAACTTCCTCAGCCGTAATTAGTCATGTGGGAGTCTTTTCGTTAATGTGAGCCGTGTGCTTAAAATTCAGATGGTTCTTAAATAAAATAAAATAAAAAAAAGACAATGGAACCTGGCTGGAGTGGCTCAATTGGCTGAACATTGTCATGTGCACCGAAGGTTGCAGGTCCGATGTCTGGTCAGGGCACATGCCTCGTTGCAGGCTTGATCCCCAGTCTAAATAAATAAAAATAAAGACATTGGGAATCCAGAAATGAAAGACTAGGTTTTTTTTTTGTACTATTATTTTAAAATATATTTTTATTGATTTCAGAGAGGAAGGAAGAGGGAGAGAGAGAGCGAAACATCAATGATGAGAGAGAATCATTGATTGGCTGCCTCCTGTGGGGGGTGAGCCCACAACCTTGGGCATGTGCCCTTGACCGGAATCGAACCTGGGACCCTTCGGTCCGCAGGCCCATGCTCTTATCCACTGAGCCAAACCGGCTAGGGCTGAAAGACTAGATTTTGAAGATTTTGAGTGTAGGTCACTCTTGATCTTTGGTCTCCCTGATATCTTTCCCTTTTTCTCTCAATCTCTGTTTTATTGTGTGTGTGTTTTTTTAAAGCCACCAACAATTTCAAGGCTGCTCCGGAAGGAGGAAGGGAAGAGGGCACTCAGCCCCTGGCCTGAAGGCAGCCTACAGAGGCTCCGGGGCTCAGCCAGGTGGGCCGTGGACCCACGGGCTCAGGCCCTGAGTGGGAGGAACAGGCTGCTGGGCCTGAGTGTGAGGAAGGAGCGGAGTGAGGCACCGGAAGGCCTGGCGGGGGATTAGAAGGGGCAGCTGGCTTCCCTTGGGCTCTGCCCCCCGCTCTGCCGCTTGGCAGGGCCCAGCCTGTGAGCTGCGGCAGGTGGGGTCCATTTTGACTTTCCGACGAGGCTGCCAATCCCGGGGCCTGTTCGCACGGGGGTGTGCGAGGGTGGGCCGAGGTTTCTGCAAAGCCCGCGTTTTCCTCCGGGCCCTGCCCCTCAGCGGCAGGGCAGAGAAAGAGTTGCTGTTTTGTTTCTAAAGAAACCGAGGGCCGGGGACTTAACCCGACTTAAACCAGCAGGTGTGGCTAAACCCCGGCGTGCAGCGTCTGTGCGCCCCATGGTAGCGGGTATGGGCCGTGTTCCTGAACATCCTGTTAGCCCTCGGACGGAGGGAACGCGATCTGGTCTTAGGAAATGCGCCCAGAGCCCGCAGAAGTCCGAGCCGGGACGGGGGTGTGGGTCAGGCCCACGGGCAGCGCCTGTCGGGGGGATGTGAGTGTGGCCGCCGCATTGCTGACCTCTGGCTCAGCCCCTTGCTGGAGCCGTCATTCTTTGGAAAGGGGGAGCTGGACCCCGCTCCCTCCTGAAGCCCAAATGCCATCAATGCCGCCCTTCTCCGGGCGCCCTCTGACAGCTTGCGGGGTTTTACAATTTGCTGAAGGCATGTCGCCCGGAGGGGCTCTCTGGGTAGAGACCGCTATGGATGCAGGCTTCCCGAGTACAGTCTCGACGTACAAGGGCGGCCCAGTGTCAGGAGAAACGGATTCTAGAACATTAGACTGCTTCCGCGTCCCTGGGACCAGGATTAGCAATGCCAGGGCCCGGGCCCACCCAGTCGGGTATGTCCTGGGGCAGAGTCCAGGCCCCTGCATTTGTCCTGGGGCCCCAGGGGTCCCGAGAGACTCTGACGCAGGAGGTCATGGACGTGCTGTGCTCCAAGGCAGTGTACAGTGTGCATGTTCCGTCTGACGGGAACCGGAGGAAATCCGGGACACGTGGCGCCTTCACGACCTTGGCCGCAAGGTGGCTGGGCTGGATCCCCAGTGCGGGGCAGCAGGAGGCAACGGATCGATGTTTCTCTCTCATCAATGTTCCTCTCTCTCTCTCTCTCTCTCTCTCTCTCTCTCTCTCTCTGAAAATCAGTGAAAACATATTTTAAAAAACGTGTTTAATGTCAAATCAAATTAGAAGTAGATGAGCAGTAAAGTGCCTTCTTTTCAGAGCTGTTTACATTTCTGCAGCATGGGGCTGAGTGCTCAGGCGGGGAGGAGAGGGCCTTTTATAACTAAGGGGACGGGAAAGGGCTTTTTACTTTTGCAGTCCCCGCACATTAAGATAATGTGATTTTTTGTCAACTACTGACTTTTATTCCAGAGACATGTTTAAATCCTCTGTAGTCGGCGTCAGGTAGCGGTACAGCTAAAATAGCACTAACAATACTAATACATCATCATATTGCATCTCTCTGTGCTTTCTGCGACCAGCCTGTTTGCCTCTCCTTCGCCAGCTGCCGTCCAGGTGAGACCTGGCGGCTAACCGGAGAGGGACGGGTGGCGGCTCCCCCCGGAGATGGCTCTGCCTCAGGGACACCTGTTGATTTTATTGGAAACAGGAGGGCGGCCGTGCGGTGAGCCAGAGGGCGAGGGCAGGCAGGGACCGGAGCCGTCTCCAGGGCGAGGTGCCTGATCACACAAGGTGGGGGGGGGGGGGGGGGAGCGCAGTGCCGTCCTCCCACCTGGAGGACAGCTTCTGGTGGCAGGAGCTGAGGACAGGGTGAAGGGAAGTGATACACCCCGGAGAGCGGGGTGAGGCGAGGAGAGGCTGGGCCTGGCCAGGGGCCCGCACCGCCTCGGCCCTGCTCTGTCCGGCAGGGAGCTCCGTGGGACTGCCTCGTTGTGGGGCTCAGTGGGTGTCCTGCCCGTTGGTCCCCGGCTCTTCCTCCCCATGATCACCCACATACACCCCTTTCTCCCGGTCCTGGCTAATGGGTCACGTGCTGGCTCCTCCCGCTGGGTTTCCTGAGAAGGTGGAAGGCAGGCAGGGAGGCAGGCTCTGTGCAAACTCCCCTCCCTTCCCTACACAGGTGGGACTCACAGCCCCCCCACCCCCATCCTCCAAGGGGAAACGCCCCAAGACCCAGGTGGATGCCTGAGACCACAGACCGTGCGGAGCCCTGAATATCTGGTGCTTTTCCCTGCACACACCTTCTCACCTCAGGAAGCCTCGGCCTCTCTGGGGCCGCTCCGCAGCTCTGCAGCCATTAGTAAGGGAAAGAGGGGTGACTCGGACACAAGACTGCGGCCCTAGACGGCCACTCAGTGACTAATGGGCGGGAGCATGTGCGTCGTGGGGATGCTACGTCCCAGGTGGGATGGGGGGGCAGAGCAGGGCGGCACCAGATTTCATCCCGCTCCTCAGAACGGCGTGAAATTTAGAACACGAATTGTTTTTTCTTTCTTTTTTATTTCCCCATTTTTTTATTAAGGTATTATACATGTACTTATCTTACCATTGCCCCCCCCACTCCCATACATGCCCTCACCCCCCAGTGTTTTGCGTCCATTGGTTATGCTCATATGCATGCATACAAGTCCTTCGGTTAATCTCTTATCTCCCCCACCTCTCCCTAACCTTCCCGCTGTAATTTGACAGTCTGTTTGATGCTTTACTGCCTCTGTATCTATCTTTTTGTTCATCAGTTTATAATGTTCTTTATTATCCCTAAAGGAGTGAGATCATGTGGTATTTTTCTTTCATTGACTGGCTTATTTCACTTAGCATAATGTTCTCCAATTCCATCCAGGTTGCTGCAAATGGTAAGAATTCCTTCTTTTTTATGGCAGCATAGTATTCCATTGTGTAGATGTACCATAGTTTTCTGATCCACTCATCTGCTGACGGGCACTTAGGCTGTTTCCAAATCTTAGCTATGGTGAATTGTGCTGCTATGAACATAGGGGTGCATATATCCTTTCTGATTGGAGTTTCCAGTTTCAACACGAATTGTTTTTCTCTGCAATTTTCCATTTAATAATTTCAGACCGAGGTTGACTGCAAGTCATTGAGCGGTGGGAGGCAAACCACGGCTAAAGAGGGACTGCTGTCCTGCCCCCATAGCTCTCACACATGGCACTCTCCTGGGCCTCTCTCCCCAGGAGAACGGGGACCACGGGATGCCCTTGGCCCTACCCTCTCCTCCCGTGTCCAGCCAGGACCTAGCCATGTCTGACAAATGCAGTCGGTTCGGTGAGTGTCAGCTGCAGGAGGCAAATCCAGGCTGGGCTGGAGGCGGCCGTGCCAGTGCTGCGTGCCTTCCCACCGCCGAGTGCCTTCCCACCGCTGCGCTGCTTTCCGGATCCGGAGCCCAGCGAGGCCTCGAGGTGCCTGGGGCAGGGGCCTGGGGCAGGTGCCTGGGAAAGGTGCGCAGGAATGAGGCGTCCGGGGAGCAGAGGGAGGCAAACACGACGTGAAACTGGTGTCGCTGAATGGCTTCAGAGCCTGGAGCGTGTGTGACCCTCCGATATGTGTGTGATTCTCAACGTCAGGCTCAGACGTGCTGGGCAAATCGGAGCATAGCATTCGTGTCAGCTATGGCCATCGATACCCCTTCTCGGATTTGGCACATACCCTGTTGCCACTGTTGGAGTCCTCGCGATGGTGTGTGAGTTCTGGCCATGACCTCGCTCCGAGCGAGGGCACCAGGTCCCCGCATCGCAGTTCTGGCCATGACCTCGCTCCGAGCGAGGGCACCAGGTCCCCGCATCGCCGCAGCGCCGGGGGGCAATGAGGAGACGTCAGGCTGGCCACCGGGCAGATGACCCTGTGCTCACAGAGACTCGGTTTCCACACTCGGCCCCTTACAAGTAGGGGGCCTTGGGGAAGTTCCTTAACCACAGCCATTAAGACCAGAACATCAGGAAAGAAAGCGGCATTCTCCTGGCCAACCCATGCGGGCCGGCAGGTAGAAGGCAGGTGCGTGACTGCCTTCCCGCGTGCGGGGTGCGCACCTGTCCCGTGAACTTCGTGACAGGAGGAGGCCCCAGGGCCAGGCATGCTTTTCACTGCTGCTTCCGGAGTCTCACACGCTGGACAGGCCTCGCCTTGGACTCGGGAGATTTATGACCTCGTTAAGCTCCTTCCACATTATCTCCCAGATATCAGCTCAGATTCAAAGGCCCGGCCGGGCAGGTCCGCGCCGGCTTCCGCACAGTTGCTATTGTGCCGCTTCCTCGCCGACTATAATTAGGTGATTGTGTAAGGAGTCGGCCGCACGCTGGAGAGCGACTGCATTTGGCCATGATGTCACTCGCACCGGCCCCTTCTCATCAGGTGGCCTTCCCGGTGCGGGTGGAATTCCGCGGGGATGAAATCAGACCTGCGCCGAGCTCTCCCTGGAGTAAGATAGCCCTTGGGATGAGCTTTCGGGACAAGTGCCTTTACATGCCTGAGATAATGATGACATAAGAGCTGAGGGTTCTGGGAAGACCCCGTTCTAGCTCTCCAATCTCGACAAGTCCCCGAGCCTCTCGGAGACTCCCTGGAGATTGGGGCTCATCGCACCAGCAGCCCCAGGAGATAAAACTGGTGTATAAGCTGGCTCCCTCTCTCTCCCTTCACACCCAGTCCGTGCCCACATCCTAAGCCAGTGGTCGGCACAAACTGCGGCTCGCGAGCCACATGCGGCTCTTTGGCCCCTTGAGTGTGGCTCTTCCACAAAATACCACGTGCGGGCGCGCACGTACAGTGGGATTGAAACTTCGTGGCCCATGCGCAGAAGTCGGTTTTCGGCTCTCCAAAGAAATTCCAATCGTTGTACTGTTGATATTTGGTTCTGTTGACTAATGAGTTTGCCGACCACTGTCCTAAGTGGTTCACGTCTTAAGTATCTCTCAACTCCTCCCACGTTTCTCTCTCTCTACGGCCACCGTCCTCTCTTGCCTTGGACCACGACCCTTGTCTGTTGACTGGTGTCACTGCACTCACGCCTCCACCCCTCTGCGCCATAGGCGTGTGGCTTCCACAGTGATCTTTCTGGACAGTCACTTGGAACATACCCTCTAGCTTAAAACTTTCCAGGGCATCTCTGTGCTCTTAGGGTGAGGCCCAGATTCCTCATCTTGACCTACAAGACCCCGCCTGATCTGGGCTTGTCCGTATCTCGAACCTCAGGTCACGTCACTCTCTCCCCGGCGACCGGCATTCCAGCCCAATCAGCAGCTCAGATACATCCAGAACACTCCTCCCTAAAGACCTTCGGATGTTCCTTTCGCTTAGAACTTCCTGTCCTGGATCTGGCTTTTCCTGAAGCCGGCCTACCCCAGGATGTGAGGCAATCAGTTCTCTTTCATTGTGTACAGCAGCTGAAGTTGAGTTTCTGTTACTGGAACCCAAAGTCCTGGCAAATACAGCTGCTTTTTGAGCATCTGCTACAGGTGAGGCACCTTCTTGTGGCTCTCCAGGATTCAGAGAGGAGCCAGACACGGCCCTGCACTCAAGGGCCCCTGCACCCCTCAGGACATGTAGATCAGTGTGTGATCACCACAAGCAGAGCGCCAGGCCCTCAGCCTGATCCTCGCCCGAGCACGGCTGGCGGCAGGACCACAGTGAAGAGGGATGGGTATCAACTGGGGAGCACTCGGAGCGCTCCAGAGACGAGGGACCTCATTCCCCACGGAGAGGAAAGCTTGGGCCAGGGTCAGCCGTGGGAAGTATAAAAACCGCACTGCGTTCTTTGAGGTTCTGGAGGTCACCCCTAGAGACTGAGGGCAGAGGTTGGGGGACAAAAAGAAAACGAGAGAAAAGATGTGTTTGAAACAAACTGTGGAGGCTCTGATGGGCAGTGTGGGGGATCTGCCTGGGGTCAGGACGATAGAGGGGATCTGAGTGGGGGGGGAAGGATGAGGAAGATTGCTGTGGCAGCAGTGAGCAGAGCTGGGGTGGGGGGAGGGGGAGGGGTGGGGGCCGGGGGGAGGCAGCCGGTGCCGTGGTCTGCTTGGACCTCAGTGCAGGCCTGGGAAGGGCCCGACGGAAAAAGAGGGCTGGAAGCGGTGGAATCCCAGCCTCGCCAGCATTCTGCAGACAGGCTTTGGCCATATTTGCTCAAGAATCTTCCTCGTGGTCTCATCTGAAAGCCATACTTTTTATTTCATGCTAAACATTGTCAGAGGGAGCACTGGCAGATCGTCCTGAGCGGGAGCCAGCCGGCCTGGCACGCACACTTCTAATGGCATTCCAGCCCGCGGGGCCTGGCACACCCCCTCATCCCTGCCTGCACCGCTCCTGCCTGACCCAGAGCTGGGTGTCAGGAGGGAGCGGCTGCCCCCCTCGGTGACCTTCCCCGCGGAAAAGGCCCAGGACAAGACTCCAGCCCTCCCCCACACGAGACGCATACAGTTTGGTCTTTGAGGGGTGCCACGGCTGTAGCTTCAGACTCGGTGCTGTTCTGACCACCCTGGGTCCTCTCGCGTTCTCTCCCTCGTCACGCCCAGTCCTGGGGCACGGCCTGCCCCTGCTAACTCTGGTCCAGGTCACCATCACCGCTCACGTGGACCTTGGCCGTGGCCTCGCTGGCCTCCCTGCTTCTCCTTCTGCCCCTCTGTCATCTGGACTCAACAAAGCATCCAGAACAGTCCTTTAAAATCACACGCCAGATCCTGTCACTCCTATTCTTTAAACCCCCGATGGCTTTCTGCCTGATTCCAAATAAAGCCTGAGATCCCTAATGCAGCCCCGAAGACTCGATCAGACTTGTCATGGTCTGACCAGTGGCTGCCTCTGTTGCCACTGTCCTATCCCGTGAGCCTTTATGCCGCTACTCTCCCGGCCGCTACGGGCTGGTCTCATTCTCTTCATGGCCCGTGACATGCTTCATCCTAGTAAAAGCTTGTATCTGTCAGGATAGGTTCAGCTATGCTGCAGTAACAAACACCCTCCAGATCTCAGTGGCTCCGATCACAAAGGGCGATTTCTCACTCACTGTGCCATGGTTGTCGGTGGAGAGAGGGGCTCTGTCCATCAGTCATAGCCACCCTCTGGAGTAGCGCAGGTTGCTCCTACAGGGAAAGAAAGAGATTCTCAAGAGGCCTGTCATGGCCATGGAATGTTAGGCTCAGAAGAAAGACCTGCCATTTCTGCACATTCTTTGTCCAGCCACAAGGGACCCCAACGTGTAACCTTACCACGTGGCCGGGAGTGGAAGGGGTCGGCCACTATTGATAAACAGCACTAGTGATGACCATGATGTCTGAGTCTTCTGTGCGTGTGGCATCGATAAAATGCCTTGGAGTGCCTTCCAACCCAGGGATTGCCAACGGTGGCAGGTCAGCCCGGTGGGGTTAGGGTATAGAAGGTGGTGGAGGATGAGGACTGTGGGGGAGGGTTGGTTACCTCAGCTCACGCTCAGGGAGGAAGGAGAACAAGGCTGAGTTTGGCTGGGCCGGTCCAATTGTTGCATGGAAGCAAAGGCGGTGGCCATGGTCAGGTGGTACTTAGCTTCTGATGTCTGCGATTCCTCCATGAGAGAGTCATTCCTTTGCTGCTAAAATGCCATTTTCCAAGTTGTGTCCCGCGGAACTCTGCTATTAGAGGTTCCCAGGACTCCTTGGTCAAGCAGAATCTGAGAGGCTAGCTGACCCAAATCCAACTGGCGCTTCCTCTGCAGGCCTTCTCAGGGCCGTGTCTAACAGGCTAACGTGTGTTCTCTCCTGCGAGGGGACCACCATGTGCGTTTCCTCAATTCCTCCCTAGTGGTCAGCGAGGTGGCTTGGGAAATGCTGGTCCTAGTGAGTCCCCTGCGGAAAGTAGGTGTCCCGGGACGGGGGAGGGGGAGGCTTTTCACGGGAGAAGGAAAGCCGTGCAGGCAGGGCCTTGACGGAGTGGGACTCGAGACAGTGGTCCGGGAGGCGCAGGTCCAAGAGGGAGAGGAGGCCTGATACTGTCCCAGCCCTGACACCTGGCCCTGCCCCAGACACAGCTGGATTTCTTGTCTGGACTCAAACCGCCCATCACAGACTGAATCTTATTACTGCCCTCAGCACATGCATTTTAATGCCTATGTCTGTCCCTCTAATCTGAGAGCCCCTCAGATTAGGGCTTTATCTTTCAATCTTCCCATGGCAGCCCTGACCGGTTTGGCTCAGTGGATGGAGCGTCGGCCTGCGGATTGAAGGGTCCCGGGTTCGATTCCAGTTGGGGGCATGTGCCTTGGTTGTGGGCACATCCCCAGTGGGAGGTGTGCGGGAGGCAGCTGATCGATGTTTCTCTCCCGTCGATGTTTCTGGCTCTCTATCCCTCTCCCTTCCTCTCTGTAAAAAACCAATAAAATATATTAAAAAAAAATCTTCCCGTGGCAGGAGAGAGATGCCCAATAATTAGTTGAATGAATGAGGTGCAGGCACGGAGCAGGAGGTGGGTTCAAATCCCCGACATACACCACATTAAAGGATTTCCCAAATTGAAATAATCTACTCCGCACATGAAACACCTCATCGTTGTTCGTCACCTGCTGGTTCTCTGGTTTCCTGGAGCCTGCGGCCTCACCTCTCAGCATCGCCCTCTCTCTGACCTGTCCCTTCCTCCTGGTCATCTCCCGCCAGCCTGCTGGGCCACCTGGGCCACCTGTACTCTCCCAGGCGGGCGGTGAATGGGTTTGGATTGTGAATGGCCCGCCTGAGGCTGTTTCCCTGAGTAGGAAGGACATGCATGTGTCTCCAGATGACACTCTGGAAGGGTGGGGAGGTGTTTGTTGTTGTTGTTTTTAAGGGGAGGTTGGCTTTAGTGATGGCGTGAGAAAGGGAAGACCAGGAGGAAACTGCGAGTAGAGACACAGAAAGTTTACCAGCAGCACCAAGACTTCTGTGTGTCCTTTCTTTATTTTCTTTTAAATATTTTTATTGCTTCCAGAGAGGACGGGAGAGGGAGAGAGAGAAACATCAACAATGAGAGAGAATCACTGATCGGCTGCCTCCTGCACGCCCCACACTGGGCCCTCTGGTCGTTTTGGGTCGCACTGTTCCTTCCACCTGGAATGTGTCCCTCATCCCAGCTGCAGCCTTTGCCCCGTCCACCTGACAGATGCCTGCTCGGACTCAAGGCCCAGCTCGAATGTCACTGTCTCTTGCCAGATTTAGCAAATTAAAACACAGGATGCCCAGCTGAATTTCAGATAAACAATGAGTAATCATTTTAGCCTAAGTCTGTCCCAAACTTCTCACGTCCCAGATCTCGCACGAGACAGAGCCAGAGGAAGAAATGGTGCGCGTTTATCGGAGATTCCAACGCGCTGGCTCCCCTCCTCGCCGTCCCTGACTCCTTTTCCGTTCAGGTTTTCTTCCCACCTGCTGCTCCCGGAGGCCTTCCAGCACTTTCTGTGCACCTGTCGCCACACTCCCTGCACCCGTCTGTGTCATCGTCCCCTCACCTGCCACGGGCGGGATGTGGCAATGCCGTAGCTGTCACACATGAGTAAATGGTGCTTTCCCTTGCTTCCCCGATCCGGTTACTCTCAGGGGTGACGTGGCGGCATCAGCGCAGGGGGTTTATTTTCATTCAGGATGTTTGTGCTGAGATGGGGGAGTTAACTCTTGCATGGGATCACAGAAACACTGCTGTTAACAGACATGTGTCCCAGGCAGCCACTCTGGGCTCAGACATTTCATGACCTGGTGGACAAAGGCCTGAGCCGAGCCAGCCCGTGGCGGACACCTCCACCCTCCCTGCCGCGGTCCTGAGAAGTGGACAGTGTGGGCTCTCGGGCTCCCGCCCCCTGCCAGTCTGGGGTCAAACAGCAAATCAACAGTGGCCCAAGCAGGACCCTGCGGTGAGGGGGAGGGCCTTCTGTTTTGGGGATTTAGGCTCAGGAGCTTCTGATCGCCCACCTTGACCGTAGGAGTGGATCGATTCTTTGAGAAGTTCTTTTAAACCTTTGCTTGGCTGCGATGGAGAAAGCCGGCTGGAGATGAGCTCCTGGGCATGAGCCAGCTGTGCCTGTCAGCCCCGGTTCAGTGCTCCACAGGATTCCCAGTAGCAGGGGGTTGAGAGCTGAGGCCCAGAGAAGGCACTCCTGCTGGGGGACCTGCGACGGGCCCATTCCTCGGGCTGCAGGCCAGCCAAAGCGCCTGCGGTTCAAAACCCGGAGCCTGGCCGGGTCTCCAGGGCGCGGGGCCCAAGTCCCCTTCCGATTGCTAGGCATGCCCCGCTTGCACACATCCTCCCCCTCCCGGAGCAATTCATCCTACAGTCTCCCTGTGGAACTGAAATTCCCCAAGGTGATCGTTGGTTAATCATGCTGAGCAAGAAACCACAGTGCCCCAGGGTCCTGTGTGCGTGTGTGTGTGTGTGTGTGTGTGTGTGTGTGCGCGCGTGTGTGTGTGTGAGCGCGCGCGCATTCTCACGCATTTGGGGGTGGTGGCTTTTCCGTTGGAGCTGTCTCGTAGTGTCCGCCTCTTTTTAAAAATATACATATTTTTATTGATTTCAGAGAGGAAGGGAGAGGGAGAGAGATGGAAACATCAATGGTGCGAGAGAAGCATTGTCCGGCTGCCTCCTGCATGTCCCCAACTGGGGATCGAGCCCGCAGCCTGGGCATATCTGGATGATACTCTAACCAACTGGGCTACCTGGCCAGGGCCCACACTCCTCTTTTTAATTAAAAAACAAAACAAACAACAACCACTGTTTGATCTTATTGAACTCAAATGTTTTCTAAACTTATTTGATCAGGGAGCCACCCTCCCACCCTCCTTTTTCTGAGGGGCACCCTACTCAGTCAGTCACCCTGGGAGCACACTTGGGGGAGTGGAAGTAAGCAAGTGCTTTACAGTCTTTGCATTCCTCTGCGAGTCCCTAACTCCATCCCACAACATGGCAAGAGAGAGCCTGGCAGGCCTCGGTGCCGCCCTGGCCTGCGCTCACTGCTGAGCCCACGGTCGGGGAGTCGGGGAGTCGTGGGGAGGGCAGGTGGCCCAGGCAAGCCCTGCCCTGTGCTGGGAGCCTGGGCTGGCGGCCACTCAGAGAGAGTTAAGAGCACCCGGGTTTTGTTTGGGATTGAAAACACCACCCAAGGCCACCTCTGAACAGTCACAAGGCCTGGGCCCTCCACGGGGCGTGCCATCGGAGGAGCAGGCGTGCTCTCCTCCCCAACCATTTCCTCTTCTCAGTGTGTTCTTCTTGCCCCACAACACACTGAGCTCAGGGCCCCCATTTGCACAATTCCGGGGGTGCTGCCGCCTTGCACAGAGAACGGGTGTGAGTGGCGTCACTCAAGTTTGTGCAAGGCGGTGGCTCCATCCCAGGGTTTGCCCTGTAGGGTTGGCCAGGATGCTCTTTGTTGGCACGATCTACTCCTCAAGTCCCGCCTCAGTGTCACCTCTAACGCAGGCGCCCTGTTATCTTCTGCTCTAATATCCTAACTGGATTCCTGATAGCATGTGTCACCACCTGGACCCCTATTCTTCCTTTTTTGCATATTGTCCTTCTCCACTTGAGTGAAATATCGATTCCATGAGGCAGAGGTTTATGTTTTGGCCACTTTGGGGGCGGGGGGGGGGGGGGGGGCTGGTGCCTTGAACAGCGCCTGGCACAGTGTAGACACCCCCTAACTATCTGTTGAGTGAACAAAGGATGTTTTTTCCTACTTGGGTGGTGATTGGCTGCGGAGAGTTGATAGGCAAGGCCATGGGCCAACCAGCAGGCTCTGTGGTGGTGCAGGGGACAGAGTGCTTGTGGCCGGCTGCCCGGCCCAGCCCTGGTCCCAGGCACGTGAGGAAGTACAGAAGTACAGAGAGCAATAGAAATGAGTTTTTATTTGTAAAAAGTTACAAAATGATATTGTACAAAAATAAAGTCTGTAGAGAACTTTGGTTGAATAACACAAACGACCGAGACAGATCAGAGAAGTCAGAACTTCCAAAGAAGGGCCCTCCTCACTGGACCAGGCGGTGATCGCAACGACAGAGAAAAATCACAAACTTTACCCTTTCGTGCACTTGGTGGAGGACTGGCTTCCGTTAGAACCGGCTACGGTGTGCAGGCGACGCTACGGCGTGTGGGTAGGACACCCACCGAGTCCTACAGCCCTCTGGGCGGGGACTCCCCACGGGGAGCTGGGGCTCACTGAGCCGACCCCCGGGACACCAGCCCCCAAGCCTGCCAGGCCTCTGAATGGGACAATGCCTCTGGGTGGGGTGGCACCTAGCTGCTTCCTGAGTGACCGAGGGCTGGGCTGGGTGCCCCGCTCCGGCCCCCGGGGAGGGCCGGGGAGGGGAAGCGCTTTCCCTCCATTTCCAAGTTGTGCAAGAAGGGACGGAGGGGGGAGAAGGAGGGCGAGCTTGGGTGTTTGGGGTTAGCGGGGAGATTGTCTGGTAACTGCGGCCTCTTGGGTACTTGGTGAAATTAGTATGATTTGAGGGAGGCCAGGGGGGTCTTTTAATGGCTAAACCTGTCAGACTTGGGGGCTCCTAGCCACTCAGGGAGTGACAGAGGATCTCCTTGGTAAAAACCCCTTTCGTGACACGTGTCTCACGCTCTGGTACAGGGCCCGGTGCACTGCGCAGGCACCAGCTGCCGGCAACCACGGGCTGGGGGGTCCGGGCTCTAGGAGGTGGTGGCTCCCCTCCCTCCTGTGTCCCCTCCAGGGTGTTCATCGGAAAGGTGGCCCACTCGGGGAGTGCGTCCACCCTCTGGGCCACCTTCTTCCACGGGAGGGGTCGGGGCACAGGAACAGCCACTGTCACCTGAGGGGACATCCCAGGGGCTTTGGTGGCGACCCGCAGACCCCCGTTCCAGAAGGCCAGCAGCGCGCCCCTTGGCCACACCGGGCTCCGGCGTGCTCTCAGGAACAGTGGGAAGGACGGAGAAAGAGTCTCCGTGCAGAGTGGACCCCTGGCGACCTGACAGGATTTTACTTTTAGGTCAATGCTGGATCCAGAATCGCCCACCAAAAGGAACTTCACCTTTCACACAGATGGTTATGCATGTCATAGATAGCTATATGTGGTGGGGAATAAGAGCTTAAGTCCATGGAGCATAAGAGCTGGAGCAACAAGGACATAAAACTCAGTGCCGAGGGTCTCTGCACGCGCCTCCCGGACAGGGAGCCTGCCAGACACGCTCCTTCGGACACATTTCTTTTGTAAAAAGAAAGAAAGAAAGAGAAAAACAGGGGAGATGCTGCAATCCGGGGAAATGAGTGAAGGCTTTTCTTAAAAAGGTAAAGTAAGTGATTTTTGCCTAGCGAGAAATGTTTTAATACTTTGACAAGCACGGACCCTTTGTTCCCAAGTAAGCTTTCCTTTGTCACCCTTCTTTGCATTTTGCGAGCACATATACTTTGGCACCTTTGAAAAGAAACTTTAATAAATAAGGGACGAAAGAGAAACTCATTAGTGAACGGTAATAAATAACAATAACTTAAATCTCAATAAATATCTTTCTCTATTTCCGTATCTGAAACAGATGCATTGCATCGAGTAGCTTGTCTGGCCACCGGGGACCACGCACAGCCGGAGCCGGGGTGTATGTAACGTGTCTCTCTGTAAACCGACAGCCGCCGGCGCGCCCTGCCCCGGGATGGGGGGGGGGGGGGGGGGGGGGGCTTCCCCGCTCGCTCTCCTGCAAGAATGTCTCCTGTTTCCAAAGGAAATCCTTGCAGGTTGGCTTTTAGTCTTGAGGACAGCCTTGTTGGTTCCTAGCCAGCTTCTGCCCACCCCACACACCCAGCTCCAAAGGAATCACCAGCCAGCCGCTCCCTGCACGCTGGTGGTGGTAACCCTCAGGCCTCCCCTTTCAGATGCAAAGGTTACTGTCTCTGTGTCTGCTTCCCGCCCATCCCCCTCCCTTCCGGGGTGTGTCTCCACTGAGTGACACAGAAATAAACCTTTCCTGCTCTCGGCAGTAAAACGTAACGACAAGGAATGACACCAGGATTCCGTTTCCCCGGTGTCTCCAGATGTGTGAGAACAAACCACAGGAGACACACTGGTTTAGTTTCAAGTGCATCCGCAACTGTGCCCGTGGCTGGTGGGCTGGTGGGCTGGTGCCAGTGGGCTGCCTCAGATGAAACCATGGCAACCCCCACCCCCACCCCCGCCCCAGGGACACCAGCCCTGGGCTTCTGGTGGCATTGGCTGTTGTCCGGGAGAATCCGGACGCTGTTTCCTCTCTCCTGTCCAGGTCTGTGTAGCTGGATCTCTCTGTCCCAGGCTCCCACACGGCTGTCTTCCTCCTCCTCCTCCTCCTCCTCCTCCTCCTCCTCCTCCTCCTCCTCTGCCTCCACCTTGGTCCTCATCTTCCATTCCGGGCAAACATTTCCTGGGAACCTTGGTCCCTTTCTTTGCACCGCAGCAGGAATGCAATACACAGCGGTCTCTGGAGCCGGAGTCAGATACATCCACACCTTTTTGCGGAATGCTTCCTTAGAATATGGTAAACCAGGTTATCATCTAAAAACGACAGGCTGTCGTCGAAGGCGATGGGCCTGCAGCAGGCCTGCCCTACCTTGTCACTCACCAGCCTCCTGCTTCTGGATAAGTTTTTTAATATTTTGTCGTACGTCGTCTCGGCGGCCTCACAGGAGCCGCTGCAGTACCGGAAGATCAGTTCCTCCTTGGTTTCGTAGCCCAAACCCAAGTCCGTGACGTTCAGGTGGATGGAGGTGAGGACGCAACCCCGGTTTTTGCCCCTTGGGCCCCGCCGGCCCTTCCCTCTGGGGTTCTCCGGGTGGGCGGCGGCGGCCTGCCGATTACGCTCCCTTCTGGGCAGCACGGCCATTTGTTTGTCCGGGGACCTTTTCAGTCTTTTAATGGTGGCCTGAATAAAGTCCATGACGTCGTCAAACTGGTCAGGATAATCCTCTGGCATATTGGCTGTTCAACAAGAAAAGAGAAAAGAGAAAACGTGAGACAGCGACCATGATCATTGCCAGCGTCTTCTAGACCCAAGTGCCGCCTAAACTCTGCCAGGACAGGATGCACAGCAAAGCCAGCAGCCCGGCCAGCGAAGTGACCACTGCTCCCCCCAGAACAGAGCCGACAGGCACCCTCCAACACTCCGCAGGAGGAAAATGGTTCTGTTGAGAGAGACTGAGCCGTGGGCGACACACTTTCTTGTAGAAAACACATCCTTAGAGGCATGGTTTTCATTGGAATAACGTGTCCATTTTTAACATGTTGCTGTGAGCAGGCTGGTCCTCAGAGCCCGTTTTCTAGACTAAAAACATAGCCTAGAGTAGTGGATCGCAAACACTGAGAATGAGCCAAGATGCTCCCCGAGAGGCAGATTCCTATCCTTAGGGGCGGGTGTGGGAGGGGGCCAAGGAGTCTGCCGCTTTTACCAAGCCCCGGAGGGATTCCGATGTAGGCGATGCATGGAAATCCTGAACAAAGGAATTTTTGGATGGGAAGTCTCCCAACATGGCTACTACCCAGTGCTCCTCCCTGAAACCTCCCCGACCTAATACCTCTGTGTGGCGGAGGGGGCTAGAATCGTTCTGATGGAACAAATGAAAAGCTCATGAAGGCAAGTCTATTTTAAAACTTCCTGAAAAAACCACTAAGAGACTGCAGAACAGATTACTTTTCACTAACAAAGAGGCTAATTTACCACTTTCTTGGAACAGCATGAGATAAAAAAAAAAAAAAAGGTAATTCTGCAAGATGACAATGAAATGTGTCGGCCGTAAGTGGAAGGAGATGCGGTGTGCGCACACGTGGAGTGTGACCCCCGGGCGGGTCCAGCCACTGCTGCAGGCTGTCACGTGACTCTGCCGTCTTTGGTTAAAATAGGACAAGACCTGTGCGCCTTAGGGACGTCCATCGCATGGAGGGATGAGGAGGCCCCTGCTACGATGTCTGAGCCCTTTGGGTAGAAGCAGGTGTTCACTACCTTTTGGTGTTTTCTGCTGGGTTTCGGCATTTGCTTTCGCTGGTCAAGTGAGAGAGGATGAACCATTTAAACAAGTTAACACATTTCTGAGAGAGGAGAGTAATTCGAATGCCCGTTTATTAGGTACCAGGCCTTTTATTATGCTCCCCTCATCCCATTTTCAGGAGATTTAGTCTGTTTAGGGTTATACGTGCCTTAACGAAATATACCACAGAAGAGCTGTTAGCAAGAGCGAATGTTTTCTTCCAAGACTGTGACAGAGCAGGGAAGGATTGCATTGTGCCTACCCCACGTCCAATTGTTCTGTCATGAACTGATGGTTAAACAGGTATCAGGTATCCTATTGTGTAAAACAAAATCCAGCTGACATAACTTAACCACAGCCAGCTATCGATCTATCTATCTATCTATCTATCTATCTATCTATCTATCATCTATCATATATTATATAATATATGAACTATAGTAATGAACAGAGTGGGATCGTGTGACATCCCCAGAGCACCCCGGCGCCCGATGTCTAAAATTTGGCACTGGACGGTTCTGCTGCCTGAAGTCCTGAAGTTACTCCACCCTGGCCTATGCCCCATCTCATCTCCTGCCAGGGTGACTCCCTCGTCCCCACCTTACCCTCCTCCCGTCCATTTTCCACCCGCAGCCAGAGCAGCACTCTTAAAACTGTTCATGCTGCTCACACCCTGCTCTGCTCCACACCCTCCAATGGCTCCCCGTTTCTCTTGGGGGGAAAGCCCAAGTCCACAAGGGCCTGAGGCCCTACCTGACCCTGCACCGCCGATCCCCCCGCCTTGCTCCCTCCGACCTCACCTTCTCCTCCCAGCCTCCCTCCAGCATCCCTGGCCTCCTCACTGTTCCTCAAACACAGGGTTTCTCAGCCTCAGTACTACTGGCATTTTGGGCCAAATCATTCATTCCTGGCTGTTGGGGGCTGTCCGGTGCATAGTAGGACTTTTAACTGCATCTCTGGTCTCTATCCACTAGATGCCAGTAGCGTGTCCCCCCTTCCCCCCCTCCCCCCCTTCAGTGACAGACTAAAGTGCCTCCAGACACGGCCAAATGCTCCTGGTGACAACATCGTGCGGGTTGAGAACCATAAACCAGACACGAGCAGGGACTGTTTTCTCTCCGCTGGAACACGGTTCCTCAGAGCACCCGTGGCTCCCTTCCCACGTCCCTTCAACTCCTTTCTCAAATGTCCCCCCACCAAGCCCCACCCTGACCTGTTTAGGACGCACTCTCCCCCAAGCCCCGATCCAGGCCCTCCTGCCCTCCTGCCCCTCCTGCCCGCCCTCACACGGGATGACTCAGCCCCTGTCTGTTCTGACAGATGTGAACGAACCCCAGCAGGCAGGGGCCTTTGCTTGCTTGCTCACCAACGGGCCCCAAGGCCTGAAATAGCATCTGGTCCCCGGAGGCCCTCAGTACCTTTGGGGTGAGTTCCTTCACATCAAGAGGGGGACGGAAAGAGCCCACCTTTCCAGGGGGCACTCTGGCGTCTGCTGTGCACCACACCCTTATGAAATGAAAGGCTCCAACACGCACAGCCCGCCTCACAGGGGTGCCACGGTGCCCCACCCACAGATCGGCACAGTCTTTTCCCACCTGAGAGCCGAGCTGAAGAACCAACTCCAAGCGGACCTCCCCCCGCCCCCCTCTGCCAGCCTCCTGCAGCTGTCCAGCGTTAGGGCGCACGCCCACCTCCTGCTCCCCGGTCCGGTTTCCCCTGCAGAACTGAGGAGGGGGCGGGCGCTGAGCTGTCACTTCCTGGGACACTTTCTAACCGCACTTCCCTAGGCAGCTTTCTTTTTTCTTAAAACAAAACGTTAAATATCTCCAATTTAAAGAAATGAACTACTTATTTTGAAAAATGAGCTGCTTATGCTGTTTGTGATTTTTTTTTTCAGTAATAAGCTATAAAAGGGGAAAGTAGGTGTGTTCAGTTTCAGACATCCATGCTTGAACTTCTAAAACTGCTGCTGTATTCAAAGGGCGATTAATCAAGAGAAGTCTTCAAATTGCAAAAAAGACTCTTTGTTTTACAAAGGACTCCCAGGATGGGGTCCCCGGAGCCATTTGAAGAATTCCCCGAATAGATCATTAACTTAAAAACCTGGGAACACAGAAAGTTAAAATCATTTCAGAATCAACTGGAGATTAATTATCAATGAGGATGAAACATTACTAAGATGTTAACATAAACTAATGGGGAAACATTTGATTTACTAAAGTTCAACTTACCCTGGTTTAGAGACTCATTACTTTATATAACATGATAAATTACAATTTCATGTGACTAGGGTTATAATAATGATTTGAACCAGAATTTATAATGTTCTTATTTATTACCAAATACTTTCAAAGTTCCTGACAAACATGTTCCCTCCTTTTTAAGACATTTTGACTGCATGCCTTTTTCCATTGGCTTTGCTCGCCAGACAAAACACAGAACACTTAGTTAAACGTGAGTTTCAGATAAATAGTAGATAGATTTTCAGTATAAGCATTCCTCCATAATGTCTGGGTCATACTTATACTTTATTATGAGACTGTTTAGTCCTTTTATCTTTTTTTTTTTTAAAAATATGTTTTTATTGATTTTGGAGAGAGAGGAAGATAAACATCCACTAGCTGCCTCCTGCATGCCCCCCAACTGGAGATTGAGCCCAAAACTGGGCATGTGCCCTGACTGGGATCAAATCAGTGACCTCTAGGTGCATGGGACAACACTCAACCAACTGAGCTACACTGGCCAGGGCCCTTTGTCTCTATTTTGGGATGATGCAAGTGGCAGGGTAAATGCACCAACTCTCCCCCAAGGACGCACTCTCCCCCAACCACGTTTCATTCAGAAACGTCCCCCTTCCCAACCACATCGGCTTTTGGGTGAGGGGTGCCCTGAATTCAAAGGCCTCCTGGCACTGGGAAGCAGTTGAGAAACGTTCGATGTGTTCAACTGAGGAGTATAGTTAATGAGGACTTCTCCTTTCTGTGGGCAAACCTCCCTCATACTGTTGTTAATGTGGGAATATTTATTTAAGTCCCAAGTTCAGGCCATAGGTGACTCTTATTGAGCTGAGGAGTTCTCCTCCTCCCCTTTCTTCTTATTGAAAAACAGAGAAAAAAATATGTATGCTGAAAGTTTTACAAGGATATAAATTTTGGAAACCAGAAAAGGGCAACATTATATTTTCTAAACCACAGAGCAAATAGTCCTGTCCCTTCCAACTAAATTCCCAATTCCGGGCCTTTTGATGCTGACTGAGTTCATTCATAGAGCGGCCTCAGCACTAGGTATCTGGGGGTGCCAGGAGCCATGCACCTCACTGAGCCTGTCCTCGAACCTCCTGCTGAAGCCTGACACCTGGCCGGGCAGGCGAGTGCCGGAAGCCCAGAGCTGCCTCAGTGTCCCAGGAATTCACCCAGCCGAGGGGGAGAAAGGCACTGGGGTTTGGAGTGGTTCCCTGAATTAAGACTTAAAGTCATATCATTTTGTTCTTTATGCTATAAAGGGCTTGGCAGACTGTCAGCTACACGAATGGCCCTCATTAGTATTAACTTTGATAGTAAAATACCTGCAAACCACAAAAGAGGACAATCTTTAAAAAAAAACAAACACAACCACCAACAAAACACTTGCTCACTTCCCAGACCAACTTGGGGGAGGGATCTTGGTTGGAAAACAGGTCCATCTAAAAGCTCAAGTTTTTGCCCTAGCTGGTTTGGCTCAGTGGATAGAGCGTCGGCCTGTGGACTGAAGGGTCCCGGGCTTGATTCTGGTCAAGGGCACATGCCCGGGTTGTGGGCTCGATCCCCAGGGACAGCCCTGCAGGAGGCAGCCAATCAATGATCCTCTCTCCTCATTGATGTTTCTATCTCTCCCTCCCTCTCTGAGATCAATAAAAAATATTTAAAATAAATAAATAAAAGCTCAAGTTGTCGAAAAATCAAAATACCCAAGTGCATTTAAGTCATTTTTCAGTTTGCAACCCATTATCCTGGCATCGTTCTATTTAAAATACTTGCACGTTGGTGTGCCCTTTGTATACACAGTTCTTTAAACACACGGGACCTTGTGCGGGGGCACGACTCCCAGAACAAGCCGCTCAGAGCACACTCTGCCTCCCTCGATTATGGAGGAAAACACGTCCCCTCGGGAACAAGGGGCTGGGATCGTGACTATTTTTTAAAGTTAATTGAGTTTTTACAGGAACAACGGTGAGGCCTCAGAGAATTCCCTGCAACAGCAACGTCGGAAGTACAGAACTCAGATGCTGCCTTGCGGAGGCTGGCCGTGGTGAGCTGGGTTTTAATCTCCCGATTACCAGATTTCTCTTGACAACAGGCCAGGTGAGCTGGGTTTTAATCACAGGGGTCATGTGATTCGTAGAGTTGTCCCCCTCTCACCCCGCCAGGCTGGGGGCTAGGCCGGCCTTCAGGCTGTCTTCAAGCTGTGGGCCCAAGAGAGAGGTTGTCTACAAACCCGAGGGGATGACCCCTGACCCGAGTGGAAGGGGGCTCAGAGGACCAAGGGAAGGTCCCCGAGGGTCCCAGGAAGCAGGAGCCATCTTCGCAGCCAGCTCGGGGCCGCGGGGGCTCAGGGCCTCAGGCCCAGGAGTGGCTTGCTCTGGGAGGACCGGGCAAGGGTTGGCGCACCGAGGACCACAGGGCTGAGCTACTGCCACGCGAGGCCGGAAGGTGAGAGGGCTGGAACCAGCGCCTGGGTGCCCGCACGCCAGGCAGTGCGGGGCGCTGGGTGGGCCAGCCCCGGGGTGTGCTGTGCGGGGCTGCGGAGGTGCCGGGCAGCCCCTGCTCATGTGAGAGGCTCCCTAGGGGCTGCCCGCAGGCAGGAGGCAAGTGGGAACCCCCAAGTGGGGGACATTTAACCTAATGTTTTTTGCCTACCTGCACCCAGGCAAAGTCCACATTGCTCTGTAGACCAAGTATATGAAAAATAGTTCTCTCTCTCTCTCTCCTGAGCCGCTGCCAGCTTTTGTGTGTGTGTGTGTGTGCGTGTGTGTGTGTGTGTATTATATGTAGTTACATAGCTATAGATAATTATACATATATGTATATATAAACACATGCATGCTTATATGAAAAGATCAGTATAAGATTCATATAACCTCTCAAGAAAATTCCCAACTAATGTCATTCATTTAAAAAAATATATATTGCCCTGACTGGTTTGGCTCAGTGGATGGAGCGTTGGCCTGCGGAATGAAGGGTTCCAGGTTCGATTCCGGTCAAGGGCATGTACCTTGGTTGCGGGCACATCCCCAGTAGGGAGTGTGCAGGAGGCAGCTGGTCGATGTTTCTCTCTCGTCGATGTTTCTAACTCTCTGTCCCTCTCCCTTCCTCTCTGTGAAAATCAATAAAATATTTAAAAAATATATATTTATTGATTTCAGAGAGGAAGGGAGAGGGAGAGACAGAAACATCAATGATAAGAGTCATTGATGGGCTGCCTCCTGCATGCCCCACACTGGGGATCGAGTCTGCCATCTGGGCATGTGCCCTGTGACCTTCTGGTCCATAGGTCAGCGCTCAACCCCTGAGCCGCACCAGCCGGGCTCATGTCATTCTTTAGATTAGCTATTTTTTCCATCAGATACAAACATGAGTTTCTTTCACTACTATTGAGATATTCTCAGAACCACATAGTGGGGTCTTTTATAATTCCTCACATGGCAACATTTCATTCTATATTTTAAAAAACAGCTTCCTTGATGCATTTAAAAAAAAACAAAACACCCACCTTACCAATATAAAGGTGGGGTGGATGCCGACTTTCACACAGAGCTAACTGTAAACCCAGCCACATCGCTGCAAGGCTGAAGTAGGGATCAGACAGTCTCTCCACTTTACAGATCGGGAAAGTGAGGCTCAGCGAAGAGCCGCATTTGCCCAGGGCCACAGGGCTCGTAAATGCGGACCCAGCTGACTTGGTGTCAAAGCTCAAGCTCGGTATAGTTCTCCATGGCGCCTGCTTGTTTCCAGGTAAAGCTGCGACTACCCTGCAGCTTTCGCACGGAGAGGGCACCCTATGCCTCTGTCCTCCCGTCGCCAGCACCCGAAGGCCAAACAGCTGACTCCACCTGCGCCTGGTCAGCCACCAAATCCAGAGCAGGGAGTGAGGAACGCACCTTCGGTTGAGAATTCAGTATGAATCCTAACATTAGGCGGCCTCGCCCACGGAACTCAGCACCCTGTGCCCACGAAGGGAGAGCGTGGCCTCAGGGGCCTCCCTCCCGGCTCCTGGCTCCTGCACCTCGGTCGCAGGCAGAGCTGGCGGCGGCCCAGCTGAAACCGGAAAACCGGCAGCCAAGGGCAGCGGCAGATTCAGACACAGCGGCCCCGTCTCCGGAAGCTCCTCAAACGCACCCTGGCACCAAGTGCGGGCTCTTGTGGCAGAGCCGGAGAGGACGGAGCCCGGGATGCCAGTCTGGGTCAGCCCTGCCCAGCCTCATGACCTTGGACTAGTCACTCAAAGCCTGGTGAGGTCAACCAGCCCCTCTGGGCCCCTCCCAGGCCCAACAGCCGAAGATGTGGACAGAGTCTTGGTGGGCAGTGCTGCCCAGCCTTGGCTTTTGGTCGCCTCTGTCCGGGAGGGGCCCCCTCGGGGATGTCCCCCAGCATTCCACCACGGAGGGGCCGGGAAATAGCCCAGGAAGTACTGAAGGTTCTAATTCTCAGCCTTTTCAGTTTACCTCTCGGCTCAACATCGCAGTTACATTTGAAATAATCACCACCCAGCGTCTGTCAGCACATCAAGCCCTCTTCCTGTGCCCTGCTCGGGAGAGGTGAAGAAATGTACAGAACGGGTCCTGAATTTGAGCCTCAAAACCCCCAGATTCCAGTGGGAGACATCCCTCCACCTCGGTCTCCATCTGACCTCCGAGAGGACAGCCTGTACCGCCAGCCTTCAGTCTCCAGCATCCAAAAGCCAAACAGGAGACCTGCCACTTCCTTAAAATCTCTTCTCTTACTCATCTCTGATTTTGCTACTTGAAGCACGTGTGGGTCAGACTCAGCTCATGTCCCTGAGGCTGGAGCCACCGAGTGGATCGCGAGAGCCCCACAGCTGGTCCTGGACACGGCCGACCCTAGTCCTCATTTGACCTTCATTGACCTCTGAAATATACAATGGTAATTCCACCAAGTTCTGTCATCTGCTATTACTTAAAAGTGTCAATGTGGCCATTTATTTGAACTAATTTAAAAAACAGTCCGTCAGTCACTAAGCCCTGGAGTGCGGTGCGTCTCACATTATGTAGCAAGCGTCCTTGCCTTGCTCTGGATGGAGCATTTGTCTAGTGCGAGCAGACCACCCTGACCCGGCGCTCCTCTTGGGTTAACTTCTCGGGGTCCCCAGCACCTACTTGCTAAGGATAATCACCCACAGAGCAGTCTACGAAGCCTCCGTGGCCACGGCCAGAGCTCCAGTGCGACTCTCCACAACCAGTGGTTTGTTGACAATAAGGCATAACGACATGGGTTTATTGGAAAAGCATTTGCGTTGTGAAAACACCCGTGTTTTGTTGTTTTAAAACTGCATTTCTGGACCTTCTCAAGGCAGAAGAGAAAGACCAACCAGACTGCAGACCATTTCAGAAACAGAAATCGGGGCCCGGGGTACACTTTTAACAGCCACTTCGCCCACCACAACGTCACTTTCTTTCCCATCTCCACCTACGTGGACCAATATCGCACACACTTATTTGTTATACTGTATCTTGAATTATTTTAATCCTACCACTTAACTAAAAAAACTTGTCTGAATTATAATGGAAATTGCTGCATGAATACCAACAGCCAAAAAACAACCCCCTCCTAACCGCCCCCCCCCAAAAAAAAAACAACCGTCACTCAGGCACACAGGCTATATCCATTTTGTTCCTCCGACCCTAATTACCCTGCTCTGATTTCCACCTGTGTCCATACTTTTATTTTAGTGATGTTAATCATTTTACAGTAATAGAGCATGGCTCCCCTGGGGGGAAAATGTCCTTTCTCCTGCTTTTAAGACAGGAAAACAGCCAACAGGGTGTCCATTTGTTAGCTAATTCACACACACCTGGTGTGAGCAAAAAGCACTCGCAGTCAGCAATGAATGCTGCATGCTAACGAGTGTGCACCAGGGGCTCGGCTACTGCCCTGGAATAACCTTGGCGGGGAAGGGCGAGAAGGTGACCCGATCAGATTAAGTGCACAGCAAGCCCCTGGGGAAAGGAATCCCTGTGGTGTCATCAGAGGCAGGCAGTTTGAGGGAAACCCCAATGGAACCCAGAAGCAATGGAACCCGAGCCTGCCTGTGGCCGGGAGGCCAGGGTTCCCGGGGACCCCCAGCCCTTCCCGGCGGCCAGCTGAGCTGTGGGGAAGAGGCCTGGGGGACCTGGGCAAGAAGAGGAGGGACGAAGAGAAGAAGAAAGGAAAAGCGAGGGGCGAGAGAAAAGTGTTCTCCATCATCTGAGCCTGTTAGACAGACCCTGTGGTCAGGTGTGGGGAAGGCCCTCCTACCTGCCCCCAGTGAGCACATTTATTGGAATGAATCTCTTAACCCTTCATATCATCAGTTCTAAGTTTCATCCAGAAACGTCCCCCTTCCCAAAACCCCAGCGCCTGGCTCTTCTCCTTGCTGACGTTCTGTCGTAGCCAGAGAGCTCCGTCGCTGTGTCGCTGTGTTGCTGTGTCACCATGTCCTGGGCTGGCAGGACGCGATCTTGTGACATGGTCGCAAGAGCCAGTGCTGGGCTCGGGTGGCCCTGGGTCTGGAGTCGGGCTAAGCTGCTTAACCACACAGAGTCCCAATTGCCCCTTAAAACGGGGATGGCCACCCCGTTCCCCGAATGGAAGAGAAGGTTTCAGCTCAGGCCTGAAAGCATGGGACACACGGTGTCAGGAAGTCCACATGGTCGTCACGTCTGTGGCAATTCCTCAGTGATGTCTACACAGAGGCAACGGCACAAAGATCCGCTCCGCCGGCTGTAGACAAAGCAAGATTTCCCCGAAGGGGTGAGACCCTGGTCCCGCGGCTCCCGGGAGAGGCCTGGGCCCCGGCATGGTGGTGTGTTCCGTGGGCAGAGGAGCAGGCCTGTCTGGGGAGTCTGTGCCGTGTCTTCTGTGTTTCTCGAAATGCCCGACCATGAACCTTCCAGGCATCAGCGGATTCCTCGGCCCACGAAGAATAATTTTGTGTGCCCTCTGGCTCAGATCAGTGCCTTGGGACTGAGGCTGGTCCCCTCTGGGGGCACAGGAACACTTCCCAGAGTGCCTGTCGGCTGTTTTAAGAGAATCAATTTCCAGATCCTCAAACTTGCACGTGTGCTGTCTCTCCCAGAACTGGCCTGCCTGCGAACACCCTGCAGCCGCCCCCCCTTTCTCAACCGCCCTCCTGCTCACTGGGAGGTGTGCTGCTCCCCCATCTCACTCCTTCTACTGGGAGCCACGGCCCAGGGCAACACTGAAGGTGCAGGGAAGCACAATCAGGCTCGCGTGGCCCCTGGGGACAAGCCGAGGCCAGAGCTCCTGCTGGGAGAGCCCAGCATCGTGAACTTAGCGTCCTGAGGTTGACTCACCCTGATCACCTAGACCAGTGGTCGGCAAACTGCGGCTCGCGAGCCACATGCGGCTCTTTGGCCCTTTGAGTGTGGCTCTTCCACAAAATACCATGGCCTGGGCGAGTCTATTTTGAAGAAGTGGCGTTAGAAGAAGTTTAAGTTAAAAAAATTTGGCTCTCCAAAGAAATTTCAATCGTTGTACTGTTGATATTTGGCTCTGTGGACTGATGAGTTTGCCGACCACTGGTCTAGAACCATCACAAATCCAAATGGAAGGGAAGTCTGCAGGGCAGCAGGCGAGACAGCCTGGACCTTTAAAAAAATGTCAGTGTCGTGAGAAAAAAAAGGCTTGGGGGGGCTATTCTAGAATAAAGGAGAATAAAGAGACATGGCGATCAAATGTGACCCCCGATTAAGAAAACAACTATAAAAGACGTGATGGGCAGAACAGGGGGAATTCACTATGGACTATCTGTTAGATAACAGTATTGTATCGATGTTAAATTCCCTGAGACTGGTACCTGGATTGTGGTTCCATAAGATCATCTCCCTATTCTTAGGAGGTACCCGCTGAGCCACTTGATGGTTTGCTGGGAACTAATTCTCAAATGATGCAGAAAATAAAAACGAAGCAGAATGCCAACAAGAGACTTGGTGAAGGGTACATGAGGACTCACTGTGCTATGAACACTTACTGAGGGAAGGTCCCGGATGAACAACCCAAGAAATACTGAAGCAGGTGGTGCTGTATTTCATTCTGGTGAGGCTTGGTGCCTTATCTGCCTGTCTGGCTATCCACCCATCCATCTATTCATCCTATAATTAAGATCTACAAGTGTGATGGTTTTCATGGATGCATGTTAACATGTGTATTTGACTTGAAAATGAACTTGGCCCTTTTCGGACCAAAAGGTCAATTTATTTGGGCCGATTAGTTTAATGTTTCTCTAGGAGTTGAATAAGCTAAATTCGCAGGGTCAAGGTTTTTCTGAAAATATATGCGAAGCACAGATACAGTTCTCAAATGGGCTGGACCTTACATCGGGTACAAGTAACTGAACTTATGATAAAAAGCTATAGAAGTCATCTTAGACGTATGCAATAGTTTACAACATCCTGGGCGCAGGTTCACAAAGCAAAAAAAGGCTGACACCTTAAAAACCATGACGCCCCACTTCAGTTACTAGTCATACAAAAGTGGGTTCTGTGTCACCGAGCTAACTAGGCGTTTTCCATGGCGACCCTCACTGCCCGTGCACACCCACTCCTGTTCCTCCTGTGGTAGTCACTGGCACATGTTCCCATGTGAACGCCCCATTCCCTGGGCAGAGGAGGAGGGATCAGAGAAGAAGCACCTTCCAGAAGCTTCCCAAAGGCGTAAGCCTAGCAAGCTATGAGGAGACCTTGCTATGTCCCGAACAGTTAGGGAGCCTTCTCTCATTGCCCAAGGCATCCGTGTTACCGGAGTATGTAGAGAAATTCACGTTTCTCTCCTTAAAACACGCTGACCTGGTCTGTGAAGTAGCCATCTATAATAATAAAAGCATAATATGCTAATTAGACTGAACATCCTTCCAGACAAATCCAGGTCTGCGAGGGAAGCCTGGGTCCTGGGTGCCAGAGGGAAGCCGGTGCCGGCAGCTGGGGGAAGGAAGGCCTATCTTGCACGAATTTCATGCATCGGGCCTCTAGTTAATAATATGAGCCCAGGCCCCACTGCAGCCCAAACAAAATCATGGAAAGGGCCTACAAGAGATTTATTGGCTTGCTTGCTTGATTTTCCTGGGAATCTGTGTTTCGGTGTTGGTCAATGTATTTTTTTTTTTAAGGGAAGAGGTTTTAAAAAAAATTATGTTTTTATTGACTTTAGGGAGAGAAGAAGGGAGAGGGAGAAAGAGATAGAAACGGAATCGAGTCTGAAACCCAGGCATGTGCCCTGACCGAGAATTGAACCGGCGACCTCTTGGTACGTGGGTTGATGCTCAAACAACTGAGCCACACCGGCAGGGCAGTGGATGTAATATTAACAGACCAGTGTTTGTGTTACCTTAGTCTTCTGATATGGGAGCACAGTCCATGTGGAGCCCAAATTACCATGTTTGGTGCTAGAAGTTGGGGGGTTGAATTCTGGATTCACCATTCCTGAATTTGTGACCCCGAACAACTCTCTAGGTCTCATTTCTTCATCTGCAAAACGGGGATACTAATATCTCCTCTCGTCTGCTGGGGCTCAAACACCCTCGATTTTAGGACAAGACATAAAACCTATTTGTTAAAAGCAGGGTTAGCATGTGGGTAACCAAGAGGTACTAGTCCCTTACTTGAGGATTGATAGGTGGACTCAATTGTGCTTATACCTAGAAGCTTTTGAAACACAAGGCACCATATCTCAAAGTGAAGACTGCACCTGTGCTGTAGACCCCACTCGTGAGCAGCTGGCCACCTGTGTAACTTTCACTGGGCGAGATGGCGTTGCAGCCAGATCCCACTCGCGGCCACCTGCCTGCGCCAGGAGCTTCAGGGGCGCCCACGGCCATCAAAGAACAGAGCAAGCACCTTCTTCTCCTGGATTTCACAGCATCTCATAATCTGGGTATCACCTACGGAGATATCCTAAATTTCACACCACTTCCCGCCACCTGTTCCCAGTACTTGGCGACGGGTCTGGCCTCTTCCTGTATCCACCACCTCCACCCTCCCCATATGGCGGCCACAAATTTGCCCATGCTTCTCCTTGGTCTGGAATGTGCTCTTTTCCTTCTTCTTCCCCTTCCTAATACCCGTCTTTCAAGTACCAGCTCAAATCCTCCCTCTCCCCCAATCCTTTCCTGCTATGATCTCCAAACTCCAGTGACCTCATTGCTAGGAATTCTTACCATGACCGCAGCTAACGTAAACCTCTGGCAGACAAAGGTATCTGTCAGGCTGACAACCGCCTGCCCACCCACCCACCCACCCACCCATCTGCCCATCCATAGTTTACAACTGGATCATAAGCTATTTAAGTTCACAGTTTTGCCTTTTAGATGCCACATAGGGCCTGGCGCAAAAGATACTTAATACTTGCTTCTTGATGGAGCTCAAGTGATTAATTAAAGAGCAAGTGTTTTAACTGAATAAAGGTTGGTACTGAATAAACAAAGATGAAAGGGATGTTGGAAGGGGAACATGCCAGATAGCTTTTATTTTCCTATCGGCAAAAGTAGAATCTTCTGAGCAGAATTCTTTGGCTGTTGGATCAGCCGAAGGTCCTAAGACGGGCCAATTCAAATTAAGCCTGAAATAGATTTCTCTAAACAGCCACAGTTTGAAATAGGTCTTGAGCCTGAGGCCAGAGTGAGATGGTGGACTCAGATCTCAAGTGAGGAATCAGTGACTCCTAAAAGTCTGACATTCAATTTCTTCCCCCAGCCCCTGTATTTATTTTTTTAAATTTTTTCTCCTTCTGACATGCAATTTCTTGATCCCAAGAGCCCCTTTGTAGCTCAGTCACTTTATTACAGTATTGCTCATTCCTATAGTCCCTAGAGCTATACGAAGCAATAGATGGGTGGTGTATTTATTCTATATCCCATCACATTACATTTGAAAGCTTACCATTTAACCAGCTAGTTGCACCAGAAATGTCCTTAGCTGGATAACCAAGGGCTGAACATTTACTAAAGTTCACTAAAGTTTTTTTGCTGGGTTTATGAAACATCTTAAATTAAATATCCAGCTGGGATCACTCAGGACAGAAACACAGTCTCTCAATACAGGTGGCCTCCAACTCACAGCCCCATGACCGCTCACATAGAAAGCTCTTCGCTTGCCCTGGCTCCTTTCTCCCCATAGGGAAGAGGGTCTCCCCAACATGACTATGGGGATCTGATGGGGAAAATTCCATAGGAACGATGTGAGCTTAGAAGATGGGGGAAGGGGAACCTGGGAAGCGCCAGGGGGAGCTGACCCAGGGGCAGACTCCCAGGCCAGGCTGACCTGCCTACGTGCTGACCAACCCCATGACGGTGGGGCCCAAAATAGCCTCCCCCAAGGCCTGCATTGCTTTCACTCCCCGAATTATGCTGCGCTGCTTGAAATTCCGCCGTGGAGAGTGGCGTCTTGGCTGAGGCGGTGGGAGAAAAGGCTCTCTGTGGGTGCAGGGCGATGGGCCATTGGAAACAGGAGGGTGACAAACAGCAACTACAATCCTCATCTCTGGGGCTTTATGAAGCATTACCTCATGTAACCTTCACGGCCACCCATGAGGCAGGCTTAATGTTACCCCTATTTTACCCACGAGGAAGCTCAGGTTTAAGAGATGTGAAGTAACAGCTGGGTCAGTGGCAAGCTGGGATCCAAACCATAGTCTGAACTGAATGGGGGGACTTGAGCTCTTGCTATTGAAATGCCCTAATTTCTTGCTCTCTGCCCTCCTACTGATGAAGGACCTCCTGCAGCCCAGGAAGAGACTCTAGCCTAATAATCTTGTGAATTATGTTTCAGTTGTATCGTGGCTTACTTGCTAGCTTGATTTAGAAGTTTGTTCCTCTAGGCAATTTTGTGACTTGCCACCAAACAGGCGGAACATAATCCCATTATATTACAACAAACTGCGGATGACCTGTAATTACAGCTTAACAATGCTCAACGTTTCCTCTAGCCGCTTCCAGTCCCACAAAAAAAGCCCACTTTACCAGTCCAGGGTTTTTCACATTTACTCTTAGTTTACAATGCTACCAAATCGTACCGCACCTCTGCATACTGGATAGTATGTTCCATGAGGGCAGGGCCTCTGTCTTTTATGTGTACCAAGGGTTCCCCAGCACCGAGGACAGTGCCTGGCACAGACAGCCACACATGAACTCTTCGTTAAGTGAATCATGCTATTAGATCACAGATTTTTAAAACCACTTACACTTGATGCCTTTTCTGTGAAACACCGTTAGAGCTGTCGCCCACAGCTGAGACCCCGTATGTGACTGTGATGAACTAATACATTCACGCAGGCTGTGCAAGATGGTTTTAGTCGATAGTTGAAGTCCTTCCTCCCACATAAAGGGTTCCCCCCCACATAGCAAAACCAAATGCTCCCTGTGCATGTCCGTGGTTTGGGGAAACTCTGGCCCCAGCTTCAGCGGACCCGCCTCCTGCCACCCTGGGACTCTTGGGCAGCCTGCTTTTGGGCTTCCTTGTGGCTCTAAAGGGCTATGCCGCCTGTGAGTCCCACCTTCTCGATTCCTCATGCCCACCTTAATCCCCTTTGGAGAAGATACCGGCAAAAAGCAGAATGAAAGAACAAAGAGAGCTAAAGGGAAGAAGTCTTGGATGCCCCACAGGGAAAATCACAAGTCCGTGGGTTTCCACACGTTCGAAGTTGCTATAGGGGCGGCCATAGCCCATTTACTTTGTGGCCAACCTCTAGGGAAGCAAGTGAGCCACTGACCGCTTCTCCTTGGGTAGCTCATCCTCGGAACAGAATCCCGACTACTTCACGGACACTGGGACCAGCGGGGCACAGGCAACGCCAGGGCGAGTACATGGACGGGGCGCAGCCCAGTCCCCTCTGAGCAGCACAGAATGCCTGGGGCGGCGTCGAAGAGCCTTTGCTCCGTCACTAAGTTACCGCGTTCGAAAGGAAGAGGGGCCAGGATTGATGGCACGTTATGTTTTCAAATGGAACAAGTGACTTAATGTTTTTCTGCATAAGCCTTACCCAGCGGCACGGTGTACAGTGCAGGATGTAAATGTCAGCACCGTGACAGGGCCGCGCTGACATGGTCGAGTGTTCAGAGCCTGCACACTGTCAGGATCCCGCTTTCCCTGTGCTGACAGCTCGCTACCGAATTGAACGTACCTGGAAAGAAGTCAGTCTGGCTTAGGAGGCAGCCCAGTTTCTCTGCAACTTTCCTCTAGGCCAGTGGTCGGCAAACTCATTAGTCCACAGAGCCAAATATCAACAGTACAACGATTGAAATTTCTTTTGAGAGCCGAAAACCGACTTCTGCGCGTGGGCCACGAAGTTTCAATAGCACGTGGTATTTTGTGGAAGAGCCACACTCAAGGGGCCAAAGAGCCGCATGTGGCTCGCGAGCCGCGGTTTGCCGACCACTGAGCTAGGATCTACTGGGTCTTCTCACAGAGACAGCAGCACTGGTGGGCTCTGCTGGTTCGGATGTAAGTGTAGTAGTCAGAATCCTGTCCACTGCGACTCAACATCCGTTTTGGAAAGGGGAAGGAATCGCCCTCCCCTCACAACAGGCTCCCTCTCCTCCCCCGTCAGCAGGAACAATGCTACCTTGCTGTGTGATTGGCGGTACCTTGGAGGCACAGATTTCCTTAGGGTACTAGCAGGTCATAGTGATTCTAACTAACCCTGACTGCACATCAGACTCACCCGGGGAAGACCAAAGTCTCCAGATGCCCAGGCCACACCCCAAACCCATTAAGTCAGAACCTCTCAGGTGAGGCACAGTGCCAACAGTCGTTCACGTTCCCCCGGTGATTCCAATGAGCAGGGGTCTCTTAGGAGACTTCCCCCAAAGGACCGGGCAGGGGCATGCGGGCCAGGGGGCAAGCCTCACAGCCACTGGCATTTGGGAGTAGAAAGTACTCCTTTCCTGTACAGTTTTAAATAGTTTATCCAGTTCTCAAGCAAGTAAGTAACGGGTCCAAAGTCACAGAGTCTGTCGGAAGTAGAGCCAGAACCAGGCGCCGGCATTGACTAAGCCCAGGTGGGCAGGACACGGATTTGCTACCTAGGGCTCCAGGAATCAAGGGGCTGCATCATCTGGCAGCCACTGCTCCCTCCTGCATGGCCCGGTTAGAGAACCATCGTCTACCACCGTGTCTCTGGTCCTCTGGCCTAAGCTACACGAATGAATGAAAAGCCACGTAGCTCACACGGGCGCTGTTTGAAAGACACTGGTACTGAGGGGCATTTTACATTTAAGGTCCTATTGCAGAATCATTCATGGAGACGAAGACGGAAACTCGCGCTGGAGACCAAAGCCTTTAAGAATGGGTTTCTACCATACACCTGAGTGACGGAAACTCTCGGGACAGTTACTTTAATTTCAAGGAGTCAAGCCTGTCCTCTTTCTAACCCAAGTCACTCTTGAAGTCTTCATTTGCCTTGAAAGAGGGACTTTTTGGGGGACGGCTGGCAGAAGATGCTTTTATTGTTGTAAAGAAGCATATAATCAAGGCATCCCATTTCCTTTAGCCCGAGGCTGCGGGGTTTGGGGGACCCTTACCACGCAGCTGACTTGTGGGGCCACTTCGGCTGTGCCTGTGACCACAGACTATTTCAAGTGCAAACTAGCTGGGGGGCCCCCGGGAGGGGGAGTAGCCAGGGTGACTTCCTGGCTAGAGCTCACTACGGCTTTCTTTGGGGATTGTGTCAAATGTTATGTCTTCGTTACCTACGTTCCCCCTCCCCCCATGACCTCTAACCTGTCATGTAGCAGGCCTGGCTTCAGGCAGCAGATGCACTGCTGAAGAGCGGAGGGTAAATGAAACCACAGCTGACGCCCTAATGAACTGCCCTCTAAAACACCTGGGAGAGGCGCCATCCCAGATGTATCTTCTAATCTGCACAACCTGGTTTCTTGTCTTAAGCGTTAACACTGTCATGTGTGGGGTGAACTGCAGCGCGCCCCCCAGTTCCGGCCAGCACGGTTACCCTGTCCTTCTAGACTGCAGGCGCTTGTCCCAGCAGGTCTGACACTGCCCAGCTCTTGCTCTGGAAACCCTGTCCCTCCTGTGTGTCCTCTGATGCGGGTTTGGCTTGTGAAACCCCAGCCCCTTCCCTGGCAAGGGCGGTTTAGGATGGAGACGCAATTGCTTTCAGGCAAGGGCTTTGGAAGAAAGGAAAAACAAAACAAAACACGTGTGTGTGTGTGTGTGTGTGTGTGTGTGTGTGTGTGTGAGAGAGAGAGAGAGACAGAGAGAGAGAGAGAGAGAGAGAGAGGGGGGGGGGGGACTGTGTGTTCTGTGGCTGGTGGTGGTGGTCTAGAAGATGCCTGTCCATCGGAATGCTAAAAGCTCAGCATCCAAGGTGACACCCTCTGTCCTGGGCAAACCAGCGCGTGCCATCTACAGCCTAGGCTGGGGCCTCTGGGCAGCAGCCTGAAGCGCCTGCGCGAGCCGAGCCGGGAGGTAATGCTGCCTCTGGGCTGGCCCGGGGTGCGTGCGGGCGGTGGGTGGGGTGCGTGGGGGTCGCCGGTGGGCCCCCCGCGGGGAGGGAACGGTTCTTACAGTCACTGCTCAGCGCGAAGGGCGCGCGGCGGCCGGGGGAGCGGTCTTCGGCGGGCGCCTCGGGAGGCCTCTTACCGGCGGGCAGCGGGAAGGCGGACGCGGTGTGGAGCAGCGCCAGGCAGACAGCCACGACATCCCATAACTTCATCCTTGAGTCCCGTCCGGCCGCGGCACCTGCGCCCGCGGGCGAGAGAACCGAGAGCGCGGTTAGGCCCGGGCGCCCTGGGCGCAGCAGCCCCCCGCCCCCCACATCGGCCCCCGCCCCCCTCCTCCGAGGCCCCCGCAGTCCCGCGGCGCTCTGGGCCTCTCCTACTCGCTCCCCGTCCAGGTGCGACCCGAGCGACCCTCTCTCGGGGTCCACACGCAACCGCCTTTCTCTTCTGCACCCTGTCCTTGGGTCTTATTGTTGCCCCGCCAGTCCCCATACGACGACACCAGGACCCCGGGCACCTCGAGGACGCCAGGACTCCTGGTCAGCCCCTATTTCTGGAGCGCCCCCGCCCCGCCCCCCATTCTCTGGGGGCGACCAGGAAGCCCCCACGCTGTGTTTTGCGCCGCCCCCCAGCCAGAGACCTCTCCAGACAGCCGCGGGGAAACCGGCTCTCAGCCCAAATAAGCGACCAGATCTTGTATTTTAGAGTAAAAGCCAGCGCCCCTCGGCCCGGGGTCCGGATCCTGCGCCCAGCTAAGCGGCGGCAGGCGCGGTGGCACCCCCGACCCCACCGGCCGCCCACACCTCACCCCACCTGTTCGGTGGTGGGAACCAGGAGTTAGCAGAGACCTGGAGGCGGAGGGCCGGTGTGGGATTATCTGTATTAAGTTACATAACCCCCGAAGCATCCACTCGGTGTAAAGTACTAGTTCCCCCTCTTAAAGGTGTGTACATTCACCGACGGGTGCAAAAGGCCCGGGGAGCAGAAGGCAAGCGCCCGCGCAACCCGTGCTGCAGCGTGCACGGGGAGGGGTGGCGTTTGTCTGGAAAAAGTTAATCCTTCGTGGCATACCGGACACTTTCCATGCTGCAGTTTTGCGAGATTTCGAGTCTACACTCCCTTCCCTTCCCAAAGGAGTCTCGAGCTCCCCGCGACCCATCATAGTCACTCCTGGACGATTGTACCCGAGTCCTGGCCTCTGTGTGTGTGTGTGTGTGTGTGTGTGAGGGGGGGGGTGAATGGGGGGGGGATGCACCGCCAACGCCCACAAGTTCACAAGTTGGGGGCTCAGCTCATCTCTGGGAGGGGGCTCCTTTAGGCTTCCCAGTCCTCACTCCCCCAGAGAGGAGGGCCACGCCACCCGGGACCGGCCAGGAAAAGGCTTGGTCAACTCGGGGCCAAACTCCACCCAATTAGGAGGTGGGGAGGGAACGAACGCCGGCACCTCGGGGTGGGGTGCGTGTTACCCAGGACCTTCCCAAAGCCAGTGTTCCAGTTCCTAAGGGAATTCTCAAGTCGGTTGTCCCCGCTCCTCCAGATAAAACGGGTTCTAGGAAACCCCCGAACTTCTTCCACGGGAGAGAGTGAGGCGGTTTCCAGGTGGTGCGAAGACCCGCGCGCCTGTCCTCTCTGAATCCCCAGGCTCGCCGCCTCCTCCCAGCAGCCGCCCCTCCTTCCCCCCGTCCGCCCAGCGCCCCCGCCGGGTTCCCGTGCAGGCCGCCCCGGGCAGCGCTTAACTCGGCAGCCACCCCCCACCGCCGCGGGGACGAAGGCAGTTTCCGCCCCTAGGGCGTCTGCTGGGTCGCCACGCCGCTGCTGGGCTCCGGGGGTCGGCAGGGACTAGGAACGCGGACAACCTGCAGCTCGGGGCGCCGGGCGGTTCACAACCCCGGGGAGAAGGCAAGGCGCACGGGCCCCGACGGCACCGCACCCAGGCCCGGCACCGGGAGCGCAGCGACGCGCGTTCGCAGCGAGGTCTGGGGGCGCGAGGCCTTCGGCCCCCTCTCGCGGGGGCAGCTCCCCGGTGCGTGCGAGGTGGCTGGCGGCCCGAGGAGCGGGCAGGCGCGGGGTGAAAGCGCCATCCCCGCTCGCGATGCTCGCCAGCAGGAAGCGACAGAGGCACCAGCGTCCTCTTCCGCGTGAAGAGGGGCTTTCCTTCTCTCCGGCTTGGCCTCGGGGGGCTTTTTAAACTGGACGTGGAGGTCCTCCGTTAGAAGGGTGACGAGGCTGGCAGAAGGGGCGCCGGGAGAAAACTCCCGCCTCGCCAGAGGAGGCTGCGGGCTCCCGTCCCGCCCTCGGCTGGTGCGGCGCAGGCCCCCAAAAGCTCTCCCACCAGCCGGACTGGGGAGGGCGAATTCTCCCCTCGGGGCGCCGCGGGGGCCGGCTCCGGCCCGAGCGGCTCTTTAGTTCCCGGAGGGGGAGGGGGTCTGGGGCCTGGGCACACGCCGCGGCCTACCAGGAGGCATTCTCTGCGCCCCTCGGCCCCTGCCCCGCCCGCCCGCGGCTTCCCGGTTGGTCTCGATCCCTTTCTCGAAGCACATCTGCCCGACGCCTTTCTGCCGCCTTCCCTGTGCGCGCGAGCTGCTTAACCAGCGGCCACGTGCGGTCCCCACGCTCTCCTCCCGAGTCGGCCGCGCCGGGGGCCTCCGCACCCCTTCCTGTACCCCTCAGGCCGGTCCCCGCAGGGCCGAAGGGGCGCAGCGGGCGCCGGCCCCCGGTGGTCCTTTCCGCCCCGAGAGCCGCAGGGCCCGCGGAAGCAGCCGCTCGCCCGGGGCGCTTCTGAGTTCCCGGCGCCAGGGGGCACCAGAAACCGCCGGAGGCCCGCCGCGCCCACGCCGGCGGGGAGGCTGCGCTGTCACTTTCAACAGAAAACCGGCCGGTGAACAAGCGCTCCCCCTACCATCCGCCCCAAATCCCCAGGACTCCCGGAACTTCTGGGTGTCCTCACCAGCATCCCCGCTCTCCGGGCTCCCACCTCTCCATCCTCTCTCCCTAGTGTTTCTCTGCTCACCGCACCGGGGCTGGTTTCCCCGCAACCTGCATGTGGAATCCTCCCCCCAGATCCCCGGCGTCGGGGTGACAGCTTCGCCGCCTAAGCCTCCGCGCCTTCTGGCGTCTGGCAGGCTGGGAGGTTCCTTTGGGCTTTGCCTTCAGGATCCAGATCTCAGGGAGAGAAAAGGGAGGTGGCGCGGGGTTTGCCTCTGGGGTGAGGACAGAAGTTGCTGGAATGGACTGCTTTACTTCACTGTGCCTCGTGTCCCTCCCAGGCTGTCAGAGGACTTAACTCTCCCCGGGTTGGGACCCAAGACTGGGGGAAGGGAAAGAACGAGGGGGGCTTTCTGGAGACAGTCTGGAGAGGGGTCTTTCTGTGAAAAGGCCCGAGGCCGGGTTTCAGGTTTTGGGGGTCACCTGAACCCCTTGCGAGAGTGGGGGCGAGGACGCTGCGGGCTTTCTGGACACGGAACACTTGTTGAAAAGGCGACTCTGTCCCTCCCTCCCCGCAAGGCGAAGGCGTTGCGAAACCGCGGGAGCCAGACCTGGCCGGGCCGGGCGGGAGCGCAGCGGCTCTCGCTTGGAGGGTTTTGCGGGAAGAGCTTTGTGCGTGATTTGGAAGCGGCATCTCTCTCTCCCTTGGGATACTTTGAACGTAGATTCAAAACCCCGAGGAGCCGGGCGCGCGCTGACATATCCGAGTCCCGCCAATAAGCAGAAAGTAGGCAGCGTGGGGTTGGGCAGCCCCTGCCCCACCCGGGGCGCGCGCGTCGGCTCTGCGGGCGGGTTTTCCACAGCCCAGACTAGGGGGGCGCCCAAGGCTGGGTGGGGTGGGTGGTGGTGGTGGTCCAGGGAAAGTACCTTCCCTGCCGTGATGAGGGCTCGTGTTCACCGGGTGGGGCTGGAAATCAAACCGCGACGAAATCTGCCCCGAGGGGATGCAAGGTGGTGGTGGTGGTGGTGGTGGTGGTGGTGGGGGGTGTTATTGTTATGGGGAAAGTGGCACAGAGCACAGGAGGAAAGAGGTCATTAAAATGACACCTCGCTGGCCGGCGGAGGCCTTGGGGAGGTTCAAGTGTGTGTTTGAGGTGGAGGCCCGAGTCCTGACCTGTCCAGGGAGACCCTCTCCTAACCTCGACGGCATGGACAGTTGGGGTTGCAGGCTTTAGCATCGTTCGAGCCACCGGGTTCCGAAAAGGGCGAGGAGTGTGAGCCCGCCCGCGCCCGGAGGAGGGGAACTCTCTATTTTAGGTCCTCAGCACCTTCGCAGCGTCCCCTCGGAACAGGCGGGACAAGATCACCAGTGAGTTTCACTCCCGGCAATATCTATGCAGACGCACGTCCCCAGGGGACTCTCTCTGATCGCAGTGGGTCCGAAGATGACCCCCAACCGCGCACTTGACAGAAGAGCGCCCCGCCGAGTCGGGGAGGAAAACTGCCCCTCTCGAACATTCCGGGGTCCACAGGCACCAGGTCTCTGCTCACGTGGGAGGGCAACTTGCCCCTCCGCAAGGCCGGCCTCTCGCGCGTCCAACTTCTCTCCCTCCTCGTCGCCCTGCGCCTCGGTTCCCTCTAGCCTTTCCCCTTTCCAATCCCACCGCCTGCCCAGGGGTCTAGCCGCGCCCCCTGCCCCGGCGCCCCGCTGCCTGCCGTGCCCGCCGGCGACTTCAGGCACCACCCGCCCCCTCCACCCGGGCCCGCGCCTCCGCTTACCTCGGATCCGGTCTCCGCAGACCCCCGGTTGGACATTAACTCCAGGAGCCCCAAGTCCCAGCCAGTACACCCATCCGGGCCGCGGGCAGGAGCGCGGAGCCCCGCCCCACAGGTCAGGGGCGCGACGAGTTCCCAATCCTGGGGCCGCTCCCGGCTGCGAGGGCGCGCGGGAGGCGGCGGCTAAGGCTCCTGCTGCTGCCGCCGCCGCCGCCAGAAGGGCGAAAGATGCCGACAGCTCCCCCGCCGGCCCCCGCACCCCCAGAGGCCGAGGTCCGAGCAGCCGCCGCTGCCTTGGGTCGGGGGGTGACACCGCTGCGAGCGCGGCGCTCTCGGCTGGGGCTGCGCGGGCCCTGGGCGCGGCGTGCGGCTCAGCGGTGGTGGCCGCGCTCCGCGCCTTCTCGGGGCGCAGCGCCTGGGCGCACGGGATGGGCCGGGCTGAGGCAGCCCCCGCAGCTGAGATCTGGCCTGGAAATCCGAACGAGGCACCCCGTCAACCAGCGCAGCGAGTCTGTTGAAGACATGAGGGCGCCAAGAGCGCAGGCTGGTCCTTGAAAGCCCGGCCCGGGGGGCCGGGGGCCGGGTGGGGGAGGGGAGGCGCGGGGCCCCTGGAGGGGAGGGGTAAGGAGGCGGCGGTGGAAGAGGTAAAAGGAGAGCAGCGAGGAGGCGCCCGAGCTCCCGCGGCGGGGGGCTCCGGGTGCGAGTGGGCGATTCGAGGCGCCCCTCCCGGGGTGCAGGGCGAGCACTCAGCGCCTGGAGACGCCGCCGGGCTCGCGCCTCCTCCGCCCGGGGTAGATCCGGAGGCGTGTGCGGAGCGCTGCGCAGTCCCGCCGGAGGGGGCAATCCGAACTTGACTAGGGCGTGCGCCCTGGCTGCGTCCCGCGCGCGGAAGGAGGGCACGCTGCCGGGTGGAGGGCTCTCTGCGCGGTCCTCCCGCCTGTCGCCTGTCCAAGGCTGTCCTCCCTCCTCGGTATCCAGCCCTCGGGCTGCTCTGCGGGCAGAAGCAGGCGGCGGCGAGGAGAGGAGCTGCGGGCGGAGTTCTCCTAGCGCGGCGAAGGAGAGGTGTGGAGCAGCCGGGGAGGGAGCCCAGTGTTTGCCAGGGGACGCGGAGAGCCGGGATGCATTTATAGGGCGCGCACTCCGTGACGTGCCCTCCCGTGGCTTCTCTGATTCGCTTTCCGACCTAAACACACATTAGTTGAGTCCCATACGGGGCCAACACGGTCTCCAAATATCTGCTGGCTGAAGTCAGAGGCTTTGCATATCATGTATTACATGGCAGGCGAGGAAGAGGGCTTCTGAGGCTGGCCGGCTCCTCCGTCCTAGGCTCCATTTCATGCCGTGGTAACATAACACCAGACGCGGGGTGGGCACATACATTCAAAATCCCAATTCCAGAGGCGCAAGGTCCCTTGATGGGGAACAGGGCAGGGAGGGTGAGCTAAACTTGCTTTCATCCAGATTTAAAAAAAAAAAAAATGTAGATGGGACACCTAAGCGGGCACTCCCATGGGGGCTGAGCTCCAGTGCGTGGGGACGCAGCTCCGGTCCCCAATCTCCAGGAGACCCTCTAGGCGTGCCTTTTGTTGGTTAATTGCCACCAGAAGCAGCAAGCGCCTTCTTTTGTAGAGGCGGCCAGGAGGGTAAGTCCTTGCACACGACTCTGCCCCCAAATAGGCTTCATTCGCACAGGGCACGAAGGGAGCTCTACCTTTAAAATAAGGGACCACGCCAGGTATGTCTCTGCTAAGCAGAATCCCGCCTTCCGGAAGCCACCGGCCCTGGATTCAGAGGGACCTCTTTGGCTTTATTAGCTGGAGCCAGGGAAAGCATAAACAGGCTCAGTTTACATCCACGGACCTCTGCTTTGATGACTCATCCGGTTGTTGGGGAGTATGTGATCCTTAAGTCGCTGATACAGACAATAGGCGAGGGGAAATATGTGTGTGTGTGTGGGGGGGGGGGGCGGGGGGAAGATCACATATTATTCAACGTGAAAGTCAAAGACCAGCTACTCTGGAGGTTTGTCAGTGAGGCTGGTGTGGGAGGGAAATGGTTCTTGCTGTCGTTCCTGTGGTTTGCAGATTCAGTGGAATGGAAGCCGACTTATCCAAACGCACCGTGGCTGACATGAGGATGCTCACCGCGGCTCCGCAGAAGGCGCCGTGTCCTTTGGTAGAGTCATGGCAGGAGGGTAGATGGGTTTGGAAATGGGAGGGCGGAATAAGCTTAATCCATTTATCCTAGTTTAGCATGGTTTCTGGAATGCGCAGGCCACACTGGTGAGTGTTCTGACCGCGAATGCTTTCATTTTCAGAAAGGTTTTCACTGGGGATGGTCATGCCATCCAGACACCTGCAGTGATTTGGCGCTGGTTCCGTGCCAGGCAAAGCGCTAGCCCCTGCGGGTTGTGCCGTTTGGGGCTGCGAAGAACAGAGAGCCCCGAGTTTACCCCAAGTCACGGGAGTTTGCTGTGGAAGCAAGGCTGACCGGAATCTCCACCACGCGGCCACGTGCCTCCGAAAAGCCTTCCGGCCAGGCCGCCCGGCCAGGCCGCACGAAAACTGGATTGAAGTTCAGGAACTGGAAGGTCATTCAGGATACAGATCTGTGCCTGGGTTATCTCGCTGCCCCTAAGCAGCAGGCGCCTGCCTCCGATCCCTCCTGACAGGCTTAGCCGCCAGGCGATTCAGCTCCTCTCTCTCTCCTCTTGCTGTTTTTCTCCGGGTGTCTCTTGGCTTCTGCTCCTGCTACCAACTGCTCAGCTCTCTGTTGATCTCACATTTAAACGCCTGTCGTGGAGGATCTAATGGGCCTGCTGGGCACTAACCAGGTGCTAGAGCTGGACTGAGCTTTTGTGTCAGGCCTGCTATGGGTCATGGGACACCCTGTGGACCTTGGTCAGGGCTATCTAATCACCCAGGTCCACGCTGTCCGGTCACGGGGTGCAGAGACTGGCCATCTTTGCTTAAGACACTTCCTAGGGCTCCTCCTTTCCTTCCTTCCACAGGATTTGTGCCCCCATGGCAGGCACTTGGAGTTTGACAAACTTCTGTCTCTTACAAGAAAGACTCAAGGATGACTAAGATACAGCTCCCAGCTCTTCCTAAGCTGACCGTCTGTAAAGAGAGAAAGCCATGTACACAAGTGAGCGTAGGATGAAAGGAGAAATACTCTAATAAAGGTCCGTATGAGCTGCTCAGGGCTAATCTCCATATGGTCAGCAAAACCCTGGGGAGAGGACAAAATAGACACACGTCTCAGCCCTGAGCCTCAGTGACTAAATGCGAATCTCTTGGGTGGCGGAGCCCAGGGGTCGGTATTTTTAAAACGTTGAAACGTCCCCCAGGTTGTTCTCTGTAACAACAGAGTTGAGGTGTCAAGTAACTTGGTTTATTTTCAATGATCATGATCACTTCATGATTCTTTTTCAGAGCAAAACTAAAAAATGCACCTTATTTTGATAGGTTCTAGGGCTGACTGTTCCAAAATAGTAAATTCCCTTTGAAATACTACTAATTATCTTGAAACAGTAATAGAAAGGAAGATGGAAATGTTAATTTAGAGATAAAGCAAATACTGCTAGTTCTGAAAGAACACTTTACTTGCATTTTTACAACATTCCGGTGGCTGCAGAAAAGGGGGAAAGATCTGAAATGTTCAAGCTCTCCGCCTACAGATCCCAACATTTAAATGACTGTAATGGATATTGACAAACATCTGCTCAGACCCGCCTTTACAGACAATGAACAGCAAAGTTTCTCCCGAAGTGATGCCAGGAAGGAAGTATTGGATGTCGTGGGGACAGGGGACGGCTGGATCACAATCTCAAAGCCACCGCCCCCCCCCCCCCAAAGCTGAAAGTGGGGACCGCTGTAGTCCCGTGGTTCTGCCTCCTCTTTTCCTGAGGAAACAAAGTCTGTTGGGTTTGAAAGTGGCCCTCTGTGAAGTCCAGAGAGAACAGCCTGCAGCAGCATTTCTGTTCTGAATGGGCAGATGGTCCTGTGATAATGTAGCAACACACATCGTCCCTGGACCTCAGCCCTTCCTCTGGAAACCCTGCCTGAGAACCGGAAAGAGAGAAGCTAGCCTCGTTCAAGCATTTCATCTCCTCCTTCAGAAAAAAGGGTCAGAACGTTACTCATTTCCCGTTATCTTCGTCTTCCCTGGAATTTGTGGTGGCTCTCTAACGGAAGGGTGTCTAAATGATGGGTGCTATCTGTGCTTGAGGATCTTTGGGTCCCGGGGAAGAGAAAACACAAGCATAAAATGAGAAAAATAATACAGGAATGGGCTAGGACAGTGGTCGGCAAACCGCGGCTTGCGAGCCACATGCGGCTCTTTGGCCCCTTGAGTGTGGCTCTTCCACACAATACCACGGCCTGGGCGAGTCTATTTTGAAGAAGTGGCGTTAGAAGAAGTTTAAGTTTAAAAAATGTGGCTCTCCAAAGAAATTTCAATCGTTGTACTGTTGATATTTGGCTCTGTGGACTAAAGAGTTTGCCGACCACCGGGCTAGGCACCTTGAGTACCTATTACCGTCTTTGGAACTCAAATGAGGCCTTGCTTGGGTGGGTAAGCAGAGGGGCGGGTCACGTGGGGGCGTCCCAGGCTAGGCGGAAAGTGTCTCTGGAGACGCCAGGCTGAGTGCCGCAGCCTGCAGGGCGGTGGGCTGCGGGTCAGCCTGTGCCATTCACAGAGCCCCTCACGCCTCCCAGTGGGGCTTTGCAGCTGCTTTGCCGATAAGGGCCAGGACCCGGGTCCCTGGACTCCCTCATAACCTGGGTCATGACGGCTGAAACAGAATCCATCACTTGGGCAGGGCAATTTCCTTTTCAAAGTCACCACTTTATTGGGCAGGGATTTGTTTCATGCTCGCTCGCTCTTTAGCCGTCATTTTCACCAGTCGTGCTATTACGGAGGCAAGATGAATGCGCTATCCGCAGAGCACTCCAAGAAGGAGGGAGGAAGGGGGGTGGTTGGTGGTGGACCGCAAGGGCCCCTTTGCAAAGTGGCAGTAAGAGACACATTTTTTGGAGTGAATTGTTTTCTCGTGAGAAATGGATTCTGACATTGACATGGTAGGTTTATCAGTGATTTCCAGCAGTTTCTTTTATGAGGATCAGAGTGTCTAATTATCCATTCATTTTGTGTTTGGCTTTTGACATAACTTTATGAGACTCCTTTATTTTTTTTCCCCCAGGAAGAAAACTTGAATCCAGTAAGGCGGAAACAACACCTGACTCTGTTGCTATGCAGATGTTCTAGAGGCTGAGATCTGGGGTCGGCAAGCTTTCTGTGAAGGGCAAGCATTTTCTGCACAAACAGGACATGCTTTCAGCTTTGCAGGCCAGACAGTCTGTCATAACCACTGAGCTCTACCCTTGCATTGCAAAAGCAGCCACAGATAGATGCGGCTGTGCTCCCATAAAACTTTATGGACACGAAGTTTTAGTTTTCTTTAATTTTCACCTGCCATGAAATACTATTCTTTTGATTCCCCCCCCCCCACAACATTAAAAAATGTGAAAACCATTCTTAGCTCGTGGCCCATACAAAGGTAGGCAGGACTTGGCTATGGTTTGCTGGTTCCAGCTTGGGCGAAAGTTGCAGCTTACAGGAGATGTACCAGCTCTAGAATTATGACATTCCAGACCTGGAAGATTCCCGAGGCTTCTAGTCCAGTCTCCTCATTCTACCGGGGAGAAAACTGAGGCCCTAAATCCTGATGCACTAATTAGGAGGTTATCATGTCCATGATCAGGCAACTGGAGCCTGTCTCCCTCTCTCTCTCTCTCTCTCTCTCTCTCTCTCACCCTCTCTCTCTCTCTCATCATATCCTTGTGCCTTTGTGATGACATCCTGTCTATTGGCTGTCTAAAAGCCAATCTGTGGCTTTTTAAGAAGGAAAAAGAAAATCTATTTAGTGCTCTGGCCTTGACAAGCCATGGGAGCTTGGGAAATTTCTAGCATCCCCAGCCTCACTTATTTTCCTCTTCTTGCTTTTTCTCTCCCGCACTGGGATACCGTGTGAATAGATGAGATAATAAACCAGGTTTTCTGCGTTCATAAATTACTCCCTGGGACTCATTTATATTGCACGTATACTTCCCGGCCACCAGGGTCCTATTTGCTAAATTGCTGGCCTCCTGCAGTGCGTTAAGTGGGACCCCCAGTGACCTGAAAGAGTTAATGCCTTCCTCCAAGCAATTCACTTACTCCTGGGGCGTAATTTACCCTCGGACAGGACCTGGCTGACCATATGTGGAGTGCCTGGAGCTCTTTGAGAGAAAGTCAGCTCTAGAAACGTAAGGAATTAAGATCACAAAGGGCGCATTTGCAGGCCATTCCTCAAGGAATCCTCTGTGTACATTTCCCCAGAATAGTTCAGTCAGGTGGGTCGTGGTTACCCTTTGCACAGTCGTCCGCTAGCCAATGGGAGATCAATGCATGACATACCCAACGTGGGGTGAGGGAGGAACATACCTGTAGGATGACTTCACCGTTTGAGAATGCATGGGTGAAAGATTGGGAAGTACGTTTTAGAAATCTTAGTAAAAAACCCCCACAAAAGCTAAAAGTAAGGTAAGTGTCTGCTTTGCAAGGTTGAACAGTAGAATGTAACTTAATATTATGGATCAGTTTTTTTTTAAACAAACACAGGAGCACATACATATTCAAAAGTGTCCAAGTGGCCGCCTGAGGAGACTCTGAATGCCCTGATATGCAGCTATTGCTCCAAACGCTCTTGTGATGTGTGAGTGGACTTGTTCATTCATTCGACAGATGTCATGTAGGCATCTCCCTTCATAAGGTCCTGTGTTGGCCATTGTCAAGGGCCAGAAAGGCATGAGATAGTATCCCTATATTCAGTCCTGGCAATTGCCTGGATGGATTTAAATTTGAGCAAAGACCAAACGATCCTATATAATAAAGACGGAATATGCAAATTGACCATAACTCCACGACAAAGATGGCGGCGTCCACAGCCAATAAGGAGGGAATATGCAAATTGATGCGACAAGGCAAGAGGTGGAAGGCAGCTCTGGCCGGAGCGAAGGCGGTGCCAGCAGCCAGAGTGAGGAAGACGTATTCTTGCACGAATCTTCCTGCATTGGGCCTCTAGTCTGAAATAAATCTAGTGAAAGAAGTGGGTAAAAACCAAGGGAAGGTCACTGAGAGACTACCCTTCTGGTATGGCTGGGTAAATTGCAATGATGGGCTCAGTTCTTACCCCTTCCCTGCATCCATGCTCTTGGCATGTGGCTTTGCATGTCCTCTTACTAAAAAGGTGGTGTCCATTTCCCATCCCTCTAATGTGAACGGGCACCGTGACTTGTCTTGGCCAGTGGGAGGCAGTGGCTGTGAGGATGTGCTGCTTTTGTACCTGTGACCCAGGAGGCTAACGTGTTTCCGTTTTCTCTCTGAAACTTCTGCCATTACGATGAGGATATGCTTGGGCTAGCCTGACCAAGGATGACAGACACATGGTGCAGAGGAGTGCTCCATGGGTCACAGCCAAGGCCAGCCTCGATCATCAGAGAGCCAGCCGACCATCCCCGCACCACCACCATCACTTCAGACATGCAGGTGAGCCTGGGAAGACCAGCAGAGTTGCCTTTCTGCCCCCTTGGCGCCCCCCCCCTCGCCACTGAGAGATGAGCAGTGTAAACGTCTCGTGTGCTGCTGGGACTTTGTGTTATGCAGCACAGTTCTGGCAGTAGATAACTGACACAGCTTGTAAACGGATTCTAAAAGAGGAACTCCCGACGTTGAACAAGCACAACATTCTGGGAACAAGGGGTGTCTCCAGGTGACGGCCGGGAGGCTGTGACAATCATTTGGGACTGTATGCTCCAGTGTTTCCTGGCACCCTTCCTCTGTGCCTGCTGTACTTTATGCCCATTGTATGCATCCCAAATGCTCTGCAAGGGCAGGAGCCACTTCTTTTATTTTTGCATCTTTAGCATCTAATTCATAAATGGTATTTGTTAAGTGAGGGAAAGTGAAGAATTTCATTAGAAGCCGTAACTTGCATTGTGTGCTTTTAGCAACTTTGGTCTATTCAACAACATGTATTTGGTGTGTAATATGTAATCTGGAAAACATAATGACTAGATTATACATGCATGCGTTTCAAAAGATGCAAAGGTATTTGCAGTGATCGGCGATCCCTTATCTCTCATGCTATCTTCAAGCCATCCACTTCCCTGGTAACACAACTAGTAAATTCCTATCAGTTCTTCCAGAGAATGTGCAGTCCTTAAAATAAAAAGTTTTGGCTAGGAAAGAAAGAACATTTCCAGCCATTATATTTTTAAAATCTGCACATTTTATAGCCCATTTTCTTTTGTATCCAAGAGGTTGGATCTCTTGCATGTAGCCCTTAGGTTCTTTGCTAGAATGTTGGGTGAGCTGTCTCCCCCCCGCCCGGAGTTTGTTTTTTTCTGATTCAGGAACTTTCCCTCAGCCTGTGCTAGGTCTGCTCCTGCTGGAATCAACGCAGCTGCTTATGTTTACTTCTTTGCCTGTGTGCTTCTAACACGGGATGTCGGCCCGGCTCCGGGAGCCGGTAATTACCACGGGACCAGGCAGCAGAGGGAGCAGATAACCTCAAAACACTGGGTTCCCTGGTGCCAGGGAGCCCGCAGTTCAGAAGCCCCCAAAGGAACCTGTCATCATGGAGAACGCATGCCTCTATGTGATGATGGTAAGGTGAGCATAATTTTAATGCAAAACTCTTAAAGGGATCTTTACAAACCAGCATGTGGTTTCTGCTTTAGAGCAACGCAAAGATTTGTAAATGGGCAAAACCATGTTGGCATAACCGTGTTGGCTGCAATAAAGCTGGCATCGTGTCTTTTAAGGCATATTTCTATGAAGTGGTTTAAACCAAAGCCACAAAAATGAGGAAAAAATGCATTTTCAGATGAATTTTAGTACATTGCGGAGGCCTAGCGTTTGTGTTAAAGATGCATACTTTTAAAAAAATCCATTTTAATAATCAAATGGTTTAAAAGTATTCTTCCTCACGATTTGTGGCATTTCAGGTTCAGCAAAGTATGTACTAAGTACTGTTTTAAATGTTCGTCCGTATAATTTCTCACCCAGTGAAACATATCGTTCATTAAACAGTACGATGTACACAGATCAAAACAAGAAGACAACTAGGACGGACAGCGACGTGTTTGTCTTACAGCTGCGCTTCCTGGTCGGCAGAGTCTCGGTTTGCATGACGCGGTTGCACAGCATTTCTCTGCCCACTTTGCACCAGATTTTGCATGATTCATTCCCACGCATGGGATAGCCACGCTCAGAGATGAAAAACTCCTGCGGCGTGGCAGGCCTGGGATGTCAGCTTTTTCTTTATGATCGAGGGACTGTTTCATCAAAACATGGCTTCCAACAGATGTGTCCTGGTGTTTACTGAGGGAGAATGTAAGCCAGGCGGATTAATTAGCAGCTAGTCAAGATGTTGCCCTGTGCCTCTCTGGGCAGTCTGGGGTTTATGAAGCTGTCAGGAGGCTCAATCCAGATGGTGAAAAAAATGACAGCAAACCCAACCTCAGATCACTCTGCTAGGGTGTGAAATATGGTGTCTAATCACTCTACCTGGTTTTGACTGGAACAATGGTTCCCTTGAGTGTCCGTGATAGGAATAACACAGGGGTCAGCGTATATTTTCGGTAAATGGCCAGCTAGTAAATATTTTAGGCTTTGTGGTTCACACAGTCCATCACAATGACCCGACTCAGCGATTGTAGACAATATGTAAATGAATACACATGGCTCGATTAAAAAAAAACTTTACTTATGGACATTGAAATTCAAATTTCATGTGTCACGAAATATTATTGTCCTTTCAATTTTCATCCAGCCATTTGAAAATGAAAAAAAATTTCTCAGTTTGCCAGATGTATATTTGGCTCATGGACCAATAATTTGCCACCCTTGACAATGAATCTTGAATCAGTTTCGGTCCCGGTTCTTTTTCAAAAATACAAGACTCATTCTTTTTAAGTCTTAGTTTCTGTGTTTGCAAAATAAGGGATAATAGTAGTTGCACCATCTCTTCCCAGGACCATTGGCAGGATTAAATGAAGTAATGGGTAGAAAAGTATTTTGAAGAGTGAAATGCTATGCTCAAGTAAGATACTGATGATGTGATTTATATCAAGAATGTGTTTAACTGAAGGAGGCCTAGAACTTGATTAACATTGGCTTAAACTCATAAAGACATTTATTGTTCACTTACCTGGATGTATAAGGTCCCAAGATTGGGACAGTGGCTCCATGATGTCATTCAAGACCAATGTGCCATGGGGCCATAACTTCACGTTCTCACATGACAGTGTCCCAAGGGAGGAATATGGGTCAGAGAGAACAGGGGCCTTCTCCCAGCGCCCCCCCTTATGTTTCTCCTAACCCCCCTCCAGCAGCCTTCCCTTCACCGCTCACTGATCAGAACTGGTTCACTTGCCCATCCTGGCCCCACCACTGGCAAAGGGGAAGAGGATTGATGTGCTTGGCTTGTAGACCAAGCATGACTCAGCTTCTGGAAGTGGTACAGTGCTGCCTGGACAGTCAAGGTTCTACTGGCAATGAATGGTGTCCGCCACATTCTTCTTCTCTACTATACATTGTGTGGCTGGCAGGCTGGGGGAGGAGCTGATGAACTAATCCCCTGAGAATGCTCAGGGGTGAAGCTTTCAGGTGCCATCCAAGCTGTTCCCAGAGGTACATAGAGACAGAAGCCATTGTAGTGAGTGGGCAGGGTCTGGCTATGAGTTGAGACAGAATTTCCATACTCACCTGCGCTAACCTGAGAAGGAAGCAAAAAAGGGCAGGAACCTGAAGGTCACCTCCCTAGGGCTTCTGGGACATGCTAGAGAGAACCAGTTTCATCCCCACCTATTATAATGTATTATGATAACATGCTCCACAGTCATTTTCCTGAGGAATCTCTTTATTGTAAAACCCAGTCCTGGAGGTACCTTTGTAGGTGTGTCTCATTTTCAAAAAGCTCAGTTTAAAAATGTAGTCTCACAAAATACAAATTAGGAGTCAATACCTAAGGTTTGAAATATTCTTCATTTTGTAGAAGAATTTACCTTAAAATCCCTTCTAATAGTGAAATACTTTGGTATACTTTAAATTATTTCAATGATGAAAATATGATTTTCATAGAATTAACGTATGGGCTTATACACACACACACACACACACCCCTTGTTGTATTACACTGAACTAGGTAGAGCTGTAAATTGATTGAAAAAGCGTGAGGAAGATAATTCTTTAGAATACATTGTCGCTGATGTGATCTAAATTAAACATCTCAGGGTTGTAGGGTGCTAGAATAAATGACATTTCCCAAGAAATTAAATGCCCACTCCAAGAAGAAAAACTTATACAAATTATACCTCTGTAGAAACAGGTCAAATCTCAGTACAAGACATTGTGTGTGGGGTTGACCGAAGCTCCCTCAAAACTCTAAGAATATTTCATTCTATGAGGACCTTTGAGCTTGAAGGTCTCTTCTTTTCTTAATACTGCACTTCCATGATTAGAAATACTATATAATAAAAGGCTTATATGCAAATCAATCGAACGGTGGAACGACCGGTTGCTATGATGACACTGACCACCAGGGGGCAGACGCTCAATGCAGGAGCTGCCCCCTGGTGGTCAGAGCGCTCCCACAGCAGGAGCGCTGCTCAGCCAGAAGCCAGGCTTACGGCTGGTGAGCACAGCGGTGGTGGCCGGAGCCTCTCCTGCCTCCACGGCAGCACTAAGGAACCCTTGGGGGATGTCCGACTGCCGGCTTAGGCGGGGAGCAGGCCTAAGCCGGCAGTTGGACATCCCCCAAGGGGTCCCGGACTGCGAGAGGGTGCAGGCCAGGCTGAGGGACCCCCCCCCCCCCCCCCCAGTGCACGGATATCATGCATCGGGCCTCTAGTGTCTTTATAACCAAGTTCTAAGCTCATAGCCGGCTGTTTGTACATTCACCTACCCATTCATTTATTTGTTTAGTCTTTTTTTTTTCCAAAGCTCACACCTGGTTTTTGCTCTCATGGAGTTCACAGTCTACAATGAGGAGAGCAATGTAAGCATCTATGTGGTTATACTGATGCATAACTACACACAGATTAGTGCTCTGAAGAAAGGCAAACTGCCCCGTGAAAGGAAATGAAGGAACCTGACCGTGCTGGGGATCAGGGAAGGCTTCCAGGAGGAAGCAGTGCTTGACCTGAGAACCAATGTGTGGGTAGAGTTAATGGGTGAAAGGCAGAGTGGAACGGAAAGAGCATTTCTAACAGTACAGTGTGTGCATTCACCTGTCTGCCTGCCATCCATCCATCCATCCATCCATCCATCCATCCATCCATCCATCCTGTTTTACAAGACCAAGTGACCACAGAGTTGCAAACAAGTGGAAATAGCCTCTGCTTTCGAAGTCTACAAGTCCACTTGGGGAGACGAGGGAAGTGCATGTTTTTAAACACCCTCAGAAAACGCTGGGAGGTTTAAGTACTAATGGATGTGAGGCCCAGCCCTTCCTCCTGCTCTCCCTGGAATGGGACTTGCCTGAGTGCACACCCAGCGTTAGCTCCCCCGGTACCGACCTTGCTTCTTCCCATGGGGAAGGCGCAGAGCGCAGAGGACGAGACGGTGTGCCAGCAGCCGCGCACGGCTTCCATGGGAACTGCAATTTGCAGTTAAAAATTGAAGCAAAAGCATTAACAGGGGATTTATCTAATTTTAGAACGAATTACTTTTTTTTTTTAGTGCTTTTAGGATCAACCAAAAAGCAAAATTCAATGCTAAAAAAGTGGGGATTAAAGTGGTGTCTATTCTGCACGAGAGATTGTGCCGTCTCTGCGACCTCCAAGGCGGTGGTTGCCGCTCTGAAGCCGGGCTCGCTGTCAGTGATGAGCAGACTTCCACTTATGGCTGCTGTCAGGTTAATGGTAAATGTTCCGCTGAGTTCACATAATCTTGGCATTAAATTTATACCTGGAACGGGTTTAGAGATCCAATATAATTCTCATTGCACACGAGAAGCAGTTGAAAGCCAGATGGGTTAAGTGGCTTTTTCAAGCAACTTAAAAAGTTATGCCCCAGCGGACTCCACGGGCTTTGCAATGGCCGTGCGTGGGGCAGACACGCTGGTCCAGGATCTTCGCACTCCGCTCAGTGCAAGGGGCTTTGGCGTTTGCCCTCAAATCCTTGCTATTTACTTGCCTTGTGAACTTGGAAAAACGGTTTGACCTCCCTAAGCCTCCGTGTCCTCACCCACAAAAGGGGGTAATAATTGTAACCACCTCCCTGCATTATTGTGAAGATGAAAATGCGTGAGAAGAGTCAGGCCTGTAGTAAATGCTCAGTGAACGCTTTGCCACGTGCCTTTGGCCAACAGGAAGAGGACAGACGTGACCGCGTGTCGGCTGTGGGTGGGACTTCAAGAGGCAGGGAAGTGTCCTCTGTTCTCGTGTGCCCCTGGACGCTGTCGTGAGAAAGCAGGTCTTGGGCGTCCAGTTGTCCCAGAGTCAGGAAAACTGTAATGCACATGCTTGTGCAAGTTCTTTCCTGGGCATATGCCTTTCTTTCTTTTAAGTAGATGCCTAGGGGTAGACTTACATGAAAAGCGGCCAGTTTTGCACAGTGGTTGCACCATCTTCCACGGTCCCTGGCGTGTGTGAGGTTCCAGTGGCTCCCCGTGGTCACTAACACGGGGTACGCCAGCCTTGACCTGAACCCATCCCGGTGGGCGTGTGCTGGTAGCTCCGTGCCGCAGCCTACTGAGCTGCAAAGAGTTTCTTGCTTGTTTGAAAATGTCTAACACTGGCTTCTAGGTCCTCTGTTTCGCCCTCAAGGACAGAGCACAAAACATTTGACGAAGTCAGACCCACACCTGTCCCTCCGCCTGGCTCCACGGCAGTATCAGCTGGGCATGGGCCGGACCAAGCGCCAGGTCCCGCAGCAACACCAGCCGGTTCCCGGGGAGCGGGTGGGCCTTCCCCGTGGCCACACGGCTCAGCTGCCGAGGCTCCTTCCCGTGTGGGCAAATGTCTGTGAGGGCGACGTGGACATAGGGAGGGTCTTTCCTACCCTTTCCGTGTACTTAATAAACAGCAAACATTGATGCCTTTCGCTGGACTCGACTCACTCTGTGTGGAGCTCCCAGAGGAGCCTCCTCAGGGTTGTGGAGACACAGGCGGTGGCTGTGGTGAGCTTTCTAAGTCATCTTCCTCTCCTTTTGCTGCCCTTCCTACTTCTATTTCCACTTTCCTCCCTTTTCCTACTTCCTCTCCCTTTCCTCCTCCTCCCCTCCTCCTCACTTTTCTCCTTTCTGCAGCTGAACAAGAGTTGAACAAAACCTCGGAACATAAATTTGAAATCACCAGAAAAGCTCACCCCCCTGAGACATCGTCCATTCCGAGTCCCTTCTGAATTGATGAGAGGCCCGATTTATCTCCTATTTCATCTTAAGGTCTCTGTTGCTAAGAGTTCCGTGTTGTCCTGTGTTTATTACTTCACGTGGCTATTTCCACCTTTCTAGGTAACCCTCCTAATTGTGATTCCTAATGTCAACATAGTGGTCTATTAACACACCAGCTTGCTGGGTCCTCTCACCTAATGTGACGATATTCCATAGCATGGATGGAGCAGACTTTATTTTTACTTATTTATTTTTAAATATGTTTTTATTGATTTCAGAGAAGAAAGGAGAAGGAGAGAGAAATAGAAATATCAATGATGAGAGAGAATTGTTGATCGGTTGCCTCCTGCACACTCCTTACTGGGGATCGAGCCCACAACCTGGGCATGTACCCTGACTGGGAATCGATCCGGTGACCTCTTGGTTCATGGGTCAGTGCTCAACCACTGAGCCACATCAGCTGGGCTGTATTAGACTTTATTGACTAATCCCCTCTCACTGGGCAGTCATGTAACTCACAGTGTGAAACATGAACAACAATGCTGTAGAAAATATCCTTGTACAGAAACCTTTATCTTCATTTCTGCTTATTTCCTTGGTATCAATTTCTAGATGTAGAGTTAGAGTCAAAGGATAATGAGCTTTTTAAATATGTTCTTTCTACACGTGACAATGTTGCAGAAAGACCCAACCAACTTTGTTGCTAAACTTAATGTATGACAATGCCTATTTCATGGCAAATGAAACTTTAAAAAAATGTATAAGTAAAACAAAATAAAACTCCTTAAAAAATTAGAGGCCTGGTGCATGAAATTCGTGCACGGGTAGGGTCCCTAGGCCTGGCCAGCGATCAGGACCAATCTGTGGGCCAACTGGCAGAGCGATCAGGGCCCCCGCTTGCACCCGCCTTGGCCTAGCACCGCCCGCTCACCTGCTCCACCATCCCACCGTGGTCTGGTTCTTGTTGGGGCCCATCAGGGACAGCAGTGCCTCGTTGCTGTCGCCCGCCATGTTCCACGCTGCCCCCTGGTGGTCAGCGCACGTCTAACTCCCGGTTGGTAGAACTCCTGCCCGGGGGAACAATTTGCATATTAGCCTTTTATTATTTAGGATATATATATATATTTTCAATTTTTTTATTAAGGTATTATATGTGTACATATCTTACCATTGCCCCCCCTCCCCCCACTATTTAGGATATTTATGAGGCAACACCTATCTGCTGTGAAAACCTCATCTTAGAGAGGAGCATGGCTATTTCTTTAAACGTCTGGGACACACCCTCTGCTCTGCAGGGTTTCCTAGGCAACGGTAGATGCTGGAGCGTCAGGACCAGGGTCAGCCAGTGCAGTGGGTGAGATTCGCGGGGTGTCCTCCTCAGCGGCAGTCACGTGCTGGGTTCTTCTCCCTCCCTCCTCCTGTCTTGGTGGTCATGAGTGCTGGTCCCCAAATCTTTCTGGCTCTCTGCCTTCTGGGCACAGGGTAGGATTTCACTTCCGGCCCCCTTGTCATTGGGTGACCAGTTCTGGGGAATAAGAGGTGAGCGGAGGGGACGTGTCAGCACCAGACCAAGCCTGCGCTCGCTGGTGCAGGCTGTGCGGAGCTCGCTCCCCTGTGGCTGGCTCCTGGCCGGAGAGGTGGTGGAGCGAGAAAGGTGCCTTTCCCCCTTGAGATTCTGGCCGTGTTTGCTCCCACAGCTTGTTCTGGAAGCCAGACCTCTCCTCTCCCCCTCCTCCTCCTCCTGACAGGTAGGGTGACTCACCCATGTCCATCATGCAGTCGCCAGGCCTTTGCCCTGACCCTCATGCTGGGGAGTCAAGAGAAATGGATTTGAATTTCTTATGGTACATCATGGACATAAAAGGCTTATATACAATTACCATTTACTTCTTGAAAAACCCTACTTGATGGCAAGTAAACAAAAAGTAAGCACCTTTGTTTACTCAGAGAGTTTTGAGAACAAACAGGCTGGGTGCAGGGGTGGGGGAAGGCGCTGGGAAGGGGAGGGACAGTGATGGCCAGAGAGATGGAAGGTGGACCGGTTGGCGCTGCCGAAGCGTCGGTCTGGCCTGTAGCTTTCAGCTTCCCAAGGGAGCCCGGAAGGGCCAGGCCCGTTATTGTTCGAGAACCTGCTGTAGGAGTTTTCTGCCGTGTGCACAGGCAGGCAGGGAGTGTGTGAGCGTGTGTGTGTGTGTGTGTGTGTGTGTGAGCGTGTGAGTGTGTGAGCGTGTGTGTGTGTGTATGCGTGTGTGTGTATGCGTGTGAGTGTGTGTGTGAGAGCGTGTGTGTGTGAGCATGTGTGTGTGTGTGTGTGTGTGAGCATGTGAGTGTGTGTGTGAGAGCGTGTGTGTGAGCATGTGTGTGTGTGTGTGTGTGTGAGGGTGTGTGTATGCGTGTGAGTGTGTGTGTGAGAGCGTGTGTGTGTGAGCATGTGTGTGTGTGTGTGTGAGCATGTGAGTGTGTGAGAGTGTGTGTGTGAGAGCGTGTGTGTGAGCATGTGTGTGTGTGTGTGTGTGAGGGTGTGTGTGTGAGCGTGTGTGTGTGAGCATGTGAGTGTGTGAGTGTGCATGTGTGCGTGTGTGTGTGTGAGCGTGTGTGTGTGAGCATGTGAGTGTATGAGAGTGTGTGTGTGAGAGTGTGTGTGTGTGAGTGTGTGTGTGAGTGTGTGTGTGTGCGCGTGTGTATGTGTGTGTGTAATTGTGAAGAAACCACACGCCCGTGGAAAATCAGGCTGAACAGGTCTGATGCAGGGCCGTGTGGTGCTGCTCCTGTGCTTCCAGGGGAGCCTCCTGCCGGTGATGGATCGGGGGACACCATCGAGTCCTTTATGCTGACAGACCGTTTGTCTTGGGCTCTCCAGGGGTCCAGGTTGTCTTCACGGAGGACACCACCAACCCTGCAGTCCGCTGGTGTGGACAGAGGCGCTGCACGTCTCGCCGTTACCTGCCGCAGGAGCGTGTCCCGCCCAGGCTTTGGGGGGGCCCAGCTCCGTCTCCCCTCCCTTCTGTCCTGACAGTCACTGGGCAAGTTGAGGTCCCAGTGCTTCCGGGCCTCCCAGCCTCTGCTCCTCTCCGATGCTTCTCTTTAGCGTCAGCGGGGGTCTTTCCTTTTGGTTCGGTGATGCATCCGGCCCTCGCCGTGGCCCTGAGGGAACAGTGGGGCTTTGTGTAGGGGAAGTGGATGGCTCCCCAAATTGTGCTCTTTCGTTTTCAGTCTTCCCAGGAGCTAAACCACTTTGGTGCTGGGCTGTGCATGTGTGTGTGTGTGTGTGTGTGTGTGGCCCCTGCCACCACAGGAAAGGAAGAATAGGTGCTACATTTTTCTCCTCTTTTTAAACAAACTCTCACTGAGGCTATATTTTTATTGATTTTTACAGAGAGAGTAAGGGAGAGAGAAACACACTGGTTGCCTCCCATACGTGCCCCAGCTGGGGATCAAACCCCAGACCTTTTGGTGTACGGACGATGCTCCAACCAACCGAGCCACGCCGCCAGGGCTATTTTTCTCTTAAATTAAAGTGAGTGGGGGTGTTGTTTAGAGAATGTCTGAGGAGCCCCCCCCATGATGTGTCCCGGGCTGGAAATGCATGTGTCTCACTGCGGAAATGGCTGCCCTGGAGGTACCGACTGAAACGTTTTCTGCTTCTAGAATGCTGTTCCTTCATCCCAGTGTCCCCAACAGTTTACCATCCGCATCCCAATCCCCAGGGCGGTAGTTCCTCCGCAGATTCCTGGTTACTCCCAGACGCACTGAATCAGAGCCTGTGGGGGCTGGGAGCCAGGGGCCCGCATTTAAGGGGTGCCCCAACCTTAGGACCCCCGGCTCCTGAGGCATCTCCCCCTGCCTGGAGAGCGCTCCCACCTTCCTCACCTGCAGCAAAGCCTGGGCCTCAGAGAGGAGCAGGGACTGGCCTGGGAGGGAAGACCTCGCCCGCCTCTTCTTCCGGCACCCCCGGTGTGGCGAGGCCCAGTGTCTTCGGACAGAAGGGCCTGCAGGAAGTTCGGGGAACAAGACCAGGAAAGACACGCGTTGTGGAGCACAGGGGACTGAGCCTCTCCTGGTCAGGGATCAGGCAGCTTTTTCATGCATCCGCCCTCAAATATTTACTAAGTGCTGACTATGTGCCAGGCACCAGGCTCGCTGCTCTCCTCATCTTCTTGTCGAGTTGGAAAGATGAAGCTGAGGTGAAGTCCCAAATAGTGCCTTTGTGTTACACACACATATGTAGGCGAGGGACTTTAGCCTGTGTTTTCCATGCACATATAATTTATTCCTTTCTTGATTCGTGTGCTTATTCATTCAAGAAACATTCATCCGCTCCTTCATCCAGCGGCGTCTCCTGTGGGCCAGCTGTGGGCCAGGCCAGGGGCCTGGGCACGTGGGGAGGGAGACAAAGCGCTTGCCCGCATGGAGCTTTCCTCTCAGCGTGACCACTGCTCCCACATGGGTACTAAACACAGACATGGTTTTACCATTTACCTTTCCAGCAGAGATTGGCAGCTCAACAGGATGCAAATTAGAGCCCGGAGCCTCGCCCCTGCCCCCCTCCTCCCGGCTTTACACATGTTCTTTCCGGCAAAGACGCCTTCCCAGACGTTCCATTACGTGCTTGAAGTCTTTGCACACCTACCTGGGGGAAGCGAATTAACACTGCGCATTAACTCCATGGGACACAAGTCAACATAGGAAGTCGGTTGTTCAGCCGTGGATTATGACTGCTTCCCGTCAGGAAACCCCTTTCCAAAAAAACCGTCACGGAGCACACACTTCAAAGAGGCTCCCCGCCACGCTGTGCTTCCAACGTGCTAATTGGACCCGACTGCAAACAGCTGCCCAGCTCAGCCTCTGTTTGGGTTGGCATTCACCCCCTCTAGATCTGGGTCACCATTTTTTGGATACATTAGATTCATATTGGGATGCTAACGTATTTGTTATAGTTTCAGAATGTCCCGCCATCCAAAGGAGTATGAGATAATAAATAAAACATGAATGACATGCTTGCCAGACCCTGAGGTCACTGCCAAGTACATAAGCACGTGAGGGCAGATACCCTATTCGATACACTGTGTGGGGTCATGGCCTCTCCCTTCAATATATGGGAAATTGTCCAACAAAAACAAAACAACCCATGGTGTTTGCTGGTTTCTGGATGTGGTGGAGGCATTGAATGATCTTCTATTGTCTATTCTCCGCCACTTAACTACTGAATTTTAATGCCACACATTGCAGGAGGAAGGAGGGAAAAATAATATTTATTAGTTTATTGGGTGACATTGTCGTTGGACCTAGTTTTATAGAATATTGGTGTTTCTCAAGAAGCACTTGTGGGAGCAACTTATTGGTTAAATATGAAGGGTGGTTTCTGAAATATTTATCAATAGCAAGGCATGGACACTGAGCAATGAGGAGGAGCAGGCACTGGCCACAGTGACTGGCGTGCCCACACCCCTGCAGACTTATGTGCGGCCAAAGGGGTCCTCATCCAGCGAGTCATCCCTGAGGGCAGCTGGAAGGCGACCCTGCTGGGACTCAGTGTAGAACGTGCTCCTGGGAGCTCTCTTGCCCTAGGAGCGAGAGCACTGGGTATTCAGACCCCCTTGACGTTGGCTGCAGGCTGCTCCCTGGGCATGAATTCTCTGGCACTTCTGCCCTGCCAGTCAAGGGGCAGAGTCCTCTGGAGGACTGAGGATGCCCTTATGCAAAGAGATGCTGCTGCTTGCAATTGAAGGTCAGGCTGCAGGGTACTGATACCCAGGGGTGTGGGTGGGGCGCCTGCAGCACCTGCTAGGGTGGTTAGGGGGACATTTGAGATGTCAGTGGGACTGAAATGGAGACCATGAAGTGTTTCTCTCTCCGCATTGGGCACATCAGCCTTCCTGAGATTGTTTGGAACAAATTGGTCCTCAGAATATGACATCAGTTAAATGGGAGTGAGGGGGTGCAGTATATAATGAAAATGATGATGACCATGAGAATAATGAAAGCAGTTATTACTTATTTTATTTTAAAATATTTTTATTGATTTCAGAGGGGAAGGGAGAGAGAGAGAGAGAAAGAGAAACATCACTGATGAGAGAGAGTCATTGATCGGCTGCCTCCTGCATGTCCCCTACTGGGGACTGAGCCAGCAATCTGGGCATGTGCCCTTGACCGAAATCTATCGCAGGACCTTTCAGTCAACAGGCCGATGCTCTATCCACTGAGCAAAACCGGCTAGGACTATTATTTATTTTTATATCACTGTATGATAGCCATGGACTCCCCTTTTTCCAGATGAGGAAACCGAGGGTTAGAGGTGTTGAATAACTTGCTCAAGGACACACAGGTGAGGGATGGTAGAGACAGGATTTGATTGGCCTTTCTGACTCTATATCACAGACTCCTGAAAGTACAGAAGGTTTAACACAGACCCTTCCCTTTCTCTTTTCTCCATTCCCTCCTTCCCTCCTTCCCTCCCTCCATCCCTCCCTTCCTCCCTTCCCCTTCCCTCCCTCCCTCAAAAAATATTCGAGCACTTACATGCGCCAGATGCTGCTTTAAGCACCACACAGCAAAGAAACAATTTGATCCTTTTTGATCCCAAGAGTGCCCTTATCCTCGCCTTAAAAACGATTTTCCCTTCCCCAGGCTGTACCCCGACTTTTGCGGGGCTCTGGCAAGTGTATAAAGGGAGGCTCATATGCCATGCCTAAATATTTAAAAGTTATAAATCAAGCTGCTAAACTGTAAAATAAAATATATTTCACTCACACCCAGCCTGCACATCAAGCTCCGCCCCTGCACACGGAGAAAGAGTAGGTGGATTGTTAGCCACCCTGTGGCCACTTTTTGGACTTCGGGGAGTGCAGACTGAGGCTGTGGCCAGCTCTTGAGAGAGGCTGCCCGGGGAAGGCCCTGGCATTGGTCAGGACCATGCTTGTGGAGAAGGCATGGGCACACTTCTCCACGCTCAGCAGCTTAGTCCACAGAGGAAGATATACTCCCCAGGCTCAGTCCTGAGAGCTTCATGGACTCATCCCAGACTTCTATCCACGGATGAGACTTCAGCTCCGCTCCCTCTTTGCTTCTCCAGCCACGATAACCAAAGTGTTGGATAAACTCCTGAGACATGCCCAGACACAATGCTTGCCTACTGGGTCAGGTTATTCTGGGGGAGTCAGAGTGATGGTCTGACCCGAATAGCACACGTTCATGCCAGTGGAAGATGAAGGCTTAACACAGGCACATCTTGGAGATGTTGCGGGTTCAGTCCCAGATCACCACAATGGAGTGAATCATAATCTTTTTGCTGCTGGAGGGTCTTGCCTTCAATTTACAAAATATACAACATTTCTGAAGCACAATAATATGAAGCGCAATAAAACGAGGTGTGCCTGTATTTGCTAGAAGGCATGCTACCATAATCACCTGTGTTCCTCTGCAGGTGATTATGGTCTTCTGGGCGCAGGTAACTGCCAGCAGCTGTGCCTCTTAGAGAATCACATTAACTTATTTAAAATGCCGACTTCGGTGCGGTGGCTGGCAGGACACTGACGGGGAGGATCCTGCGGTCACAGCCAGGCTCATCGAGCCAGGGCGCCATGAGCAAACCCGGCTGATGAACTTACCATCGGTTGCTGCCTCGGGGACTGCCCAGGACAGAGATCAAGTGGGGAACAGCCAGACCTCAGGGTCTGTGGCTCCTGGGAGGGCCAATTGGAGCTCAGACAGCAGGGCCTGGCCATGCCCAGAGAGCTCATGGCGGACCTTGCTCAGCCGCAGGTTCAGCACTGAGGCCTTCAGGGTGGACCCGGGACCTGGGGGATGGCACACGGACCTGCACATGGGAATCCTGTGCATCAAGGACCCCCGCCCCTTCCAGGCCAGCACCAGGCAACGCGAACTCTTCCCCGGGCCATGTTGGAGAGGAATGGAAACGTGGGCGAGGAAAACGGTAAGATGGAAATATCAGGGGAAGTTTAAGTGATTGGATTGGATGGCATTTGATTTTCCGTCTCTACATAGTAAGGTGAAGGGCTCAGGAGAAAGATTAGGTCGATTATAAAAAATAAGGAAGCTGCATTTCTCTTGTGTTTGTTCACCCAGGCCTACATGCGCGCGCGCGCGCGCACACACACACACACACACACACACACACAAATAGCACTTCTATAAGTTTTTCCCCTCCTCCTCCTCCCCTCAAGAACCTGTACCCACAGATCATTAGTGAGAAATGTAGACTTCACTGCGGATTTCCCAGGGGAGACGAAGAAGTGTTCATTGCACCCTCCACAGCAAACAGGTTCTCAATCCCACCTTCAATACTGTATTTCATCATTTCTGAGATGCACATTTTTCATTTGAATATTTGCTATCTATTTTTATTCCCCCCCCCCAATTTTTATTGATTTTATTGGGATGACACTGATTAACAAAATGATATAGGTTTCAGGTGCACAATTCCATGACACATCTCTGTACACTGTGTTGTGTGTTCACTGCCCCAAGGATATCTGCTCCCTCTGAACCAGAATCTGGCTTACTGGGGTGGTGTGTCACAGCATACGTACAATTGGCAGCACGTCTGTGGCAGCACGTAAAATAATGGTGTGTCTTACACTGACACCTTCTTATAGTTGATGGAACCCTTGTAGCCTCTGCTTTGCTGTCCTTCTCAGCTGTGACCAGAGGCTTCCCCACCGAGGTCACCGAGGAGAGTGGTTTGAGGCACAGATTCCAGAGTCAGCCCGTTGCTCACTAGCTCTGCCCTTCACTGGCCAAGTGACCTTGAACAAGTTACTGAATCACTCTGGGCCTTTGTTTCCCCCTTGAAATGGGGATAACTATTACTAACTGCTTCATAGGGTTGCTGTAAGAGTTAAACGAGCTGACATATGTAAAGAGATTGGAACAGTGCCAAGTGGAGGGACACACTAGATAAGCAGTTAGTAGTCTTATAGTTATTACCCGATTAGTCTCTTCCCCACAGGCCCCGCCTCCTGCTGCCTATTGCTTTTTCCTCCTTTCCTTATTTTATGAAGAGTGGTTCAGTGACCACTGTTGGCTGTTTGAACAGCCCTTTAGTTGTTGCTTCTCCTCCCCCAGTGGCTTTCCTAACTATTTCCTCTAAGCAAATCTGTTCTTTTTTGAGTGGAGTTCTGAGATGAAAACTGCTGTGTGTAGTAATGTGTCTTTATCATGATTTCTAAGTATTTATGGTGATGCAAGAGATAGTGAGGTCGAGTCTGCCCAGAGTGGAGGTATTTGTGAGAGAGCATTAGGGGAGAGGATGGGGGAAATGGCTTGGAGCCAGATGGTCATTTGAAGGATCCATAGGCTACTTCTCCGATGCAGCTCCTCGGAGCTTTTGTGTTAGACAACAGCCTTCCATGCTGTGGACATGCACTCACACTGGCCAGCCCACAGAGAGTGGAGTGGGCTGTCACTCTCTTTAAGTCACTCCATAAAGGTGGCAGCTGCTTCATGTCCACCCTAGATGACAAGTCGGTGGATGTGAACTGAGAGATTAATTGGGATTTAGGTGGAAGGTGGAGACTCAAGAACAAATATTCAGATATAGGGCCTCAGGGAAAGATAGACAAAAACAAAGAGACACCCCAGCACATCTGGGCCTGAGATGTGTCACAGGCCTGCGTGCCCTCGTAAGATTTTCCAGACCCTGGGAGCCAGAGTTTCAATGGCCACGTCCCTGGTTCTCTCTCCAGTGAGGCTGGACAGAATCAGCAGCTCTAGCAAGTGGAAGACCTCTGCTGTGGTGGGTTAGCACTTCCAGCTCCAGAAACGAGACACACCAAAGGCAGAGGGTGTGTCGGCACAAGGCGACCAGTACCCCACTGCTCAGTCCTCCACCCTGTTCATTCGCTTTGCTGGTGATCTTGTCCACAAGAACAAATAGCTTTTCTAGCTGGTCACTTCTGGAACAAACCAAGAGTTTTTGAATGGGGATTAAAAAAATATTTTTGGGGTTTGTTTTGGTATTAATGAGTCAATGCTTTATTTTGCTAGGAGTGTTTATAACCAAACCTAAATGTGCGTAGGGTCTTGAACCTCCCCCCACAACTATTTCCTATTTGTTTCCGGAAAAATTTCAACACCACATTTTGTCATAGCAACCAGAGGCAAATATCAGGACAGCGTTAGGGAACTTGGGGCCTGGGTTTCCCTGCAATGTGGCTTCAGCTTCCTTAGGGCATCCATGGCCTGTGCAGAGCCCTGGAAGGCGAGAGCTGGCCCGGCGGTTCCTCGTGGGGGAGCTTTGCTGACTTCATTCCCACCGGGAAGTGCATCTGACAGTTGGCCGTGCCAGGTGCAGAAGGACTGACTAACGTACTCCTCAGGCCTTGCACCTGTTGTGTGTTGATTTTTAGTTTTGTATGATTAATTTTCAAAATTAAATGTATTGAATTTATTATTATATCATGCTTTTCCTCTGAGGGGTTTAATAAACAAGCCTGTTGCTTGTTTCTTAAATTGTCCCTGCAAATAGTCTTTGGAAGAAAGTGGGGTATATAGGAGTAAGCAAACAGGATAACAAGGCATGAGCGTCTTCAACCATCTGCCCACAGGGCCCCTCGTACTGTTCCTCTCCTCTTAGTCACTGTTGTCATGGCGATGCTATGAGGATGGACTCCTTGCCCATGGGTACAGTCATCTCGAGCCCAGCCTCTTGATGAAAGCACTTTTGAGTTTTGAATCAGTTTTTTTTCAGGTGTGGGTTCTGAGTAGTGGTGTGTTGGTAAATGTTTAACACCTGGCTCTCAGAAATAATATTGCCTTCATCTGTAGGGTGTGCTAACTGTCTGGTGTAAATACTCCCACAGTGGCTAATTTCAAGCCACCAAAGCACGTTGTGAATGGGGAACTGGAAAGAGATGCACACGTGGACTTTAAGGGCTGGTGGGAGCTGGCTGCACCACCCCATTGATTCTGGGGACTAGGGGTTCTCAGCCTTGGCACTATGGGCACTTGGGGCCTGATAAGTCTTTGTTGTCAGTGGCTGTCCTGTGCATTGTAGGATGTCTAGTAGCATCTCTGGCTTCTACCCACTCGATGCCAAGATCATATCCTGATCCCTCCCCACCCAAGTGTGACAAAAATGTCTCCAGACATTGCCAGGTGTACCCTGAGGGGCAAAATCACTCCCCCGGTCTGGGCCATTCTGCATACATGGTGTTTAGAAGGCACCTTCAGCAGACAGTAGGCCTTTACCAACTGCTCTCCACGAACCACCCTTAACATGCACCTGAAGAGGTGCTTTCTTGGCATTTCAGACTTGGTTGTTGTTTTTTTAAAATCACAGTAGATTTCCTTGAGGAGTCTCGGGAGGAGTGATGCCACAGAGAATTAAGGCACCGAGACAAACATGAGCACTAGGGGAGAACCAAGGTATGGATTCGAGAATGGGATAGGTTGTGATGGACGGAGAGGTCCCTTAGTTCCGCCTTTTCTTTGTATGGAAGAGGAGTGACACTTAGAGGCCAGAAGTAACTGGTCCCAGTGCGTGAGGGCATCACACAGGTGATGCGGTCCATGCTGTGAAGTGCCTCTGTGTTATGCTGGGAATTGGGACTGACTCCACCTTGAAGCTGTATGAGTTTTCTAGGCTTTATAACGTTAGATTTGATGCCGTGTTTTGACATCTCGCAGTCCCTCCCCTCCACACACTCCCACCCTGGCAATATCAGCTCATGAAAACCACATTATAATGAAGGTTTCTGTTTCAGACAGAATGATTCCCATCAGCTTCAGGAGTGAGGAGTTCATTCAAATGCTCTATGCAGGAGGATCATGCTGCTTGTCATTAAAGAACAAATGTTGACGATTGTCATTGATTCCTCCTCTTTCCTCCCACATCTGCTCCGGGCCTTCTCATTGATGAGGCATCTCAGGCCATTCCCAAAATGCTTTAAGAAAGGGACTTGTAGAAGAAGCGGACTTTCCAGTGGAAAACTTAAGACGGCAAGATTAACGCGATAAGAACGAAGAGAGCCCTTGCAGGATTGCCCCGGAAATGTTTCCAATGCACTGGTGCCCGGTCGGAAGGGAAATATTAGGGCGGGATTATTTGCATCAGCACAGTTCCTTGCCTTGGAAGTCCCACTGTAATTAGGGCAATCAGACCCTAGTAAGTCAATACCCTTCAAATGCCAACCAAGTGGGCTTGTTGAGGAGAGCAAGTCTGCATTTATCGGGGGGGGGGGGGGGGGGCGACTGAATAAAAGTGAAAGCAGTGCTTTGAATCACGGATCTTTAAGAGCACATCAACATGTGAAAAGAATTAAGATGTGGTGATTTCGCATGGAATAATTCATCTCTTTACTCCAGATTAGTTTTTTACAACAGGAAGTACTGGCTCTTGAGGAAATTTTCCATAACCAAAGTTTACTGTCATTACCTCAGCATCTACTATTGTCCTTGGTCACATTGCCACCAGGTCCACAGGGACCATGCAGACCAACCCTATGGCCTCTGTCCATTTCCATGCAGCAGAGTCACCTTCCACCAGGCCTGTAAGGCTCCCTGGGCAATGTGCTCCGGTGGATTTTTGCTTCCCCCCGCCCTGAGGGGTCAATAATGCAAGAGTATAAGAGGGGAGATGTTTGGGATTGTGGGGAGCATTTGAGGCAACTCTGTAGGATGCTCCCTACTCATTGATGTTCAGGCCACGCTGCCCCACAAGGAAAGGCCTCCTGGGCCAGGGAAACAAGCTTTCTTTCTTCGACATGGATTTTGAATTGATCTAATCTTCATTTTTTTTTAAAGCAGTTACCCCTTTACTGTACAATCTTTTAGAAATGTTTTATGCACATATGGTCATGAACTCTTCAAAAGGCTCATTATAAGTATATCTTGCCAAATTACTGTCCCGAGGAATATGCCAATATACGCTCCTACCTATTGTAAATGAACACCTTGATTATTATTATTGAAAAAGTCAATATGTTGCCATTTTTATTAGGATTTGTATAATTCTAATGAGATTATAATTTTGAACGTTGATTTTTTTAAAATGAAGAATTATTTTTCGAGCAGTTTTAGGTTCACAACAAATTTGAGGAAAAGGCATAGAGATTTTGCATATACCCCCTATTTCAACACACGCATAGACTCCCCCTTTCCTAGCACCCCCCACCAGAGGCGGGTACTTGTTACAATGGATGCATCTACACTGAAGTATTATCATCACCCAAAGCCCACGGTTTACATCGCAGTTCACGCTGGTGTTGCGTGGTCTGCAGACATGGATAAATGTGCAATGGCGTGTGTCCATCTTTATGATATCACGCAGTGTCTTCACTGCCTTAAAGACCCTCTGTGCTCTGCCTACTCATCTGTTCCTCCCCCTCCTAACCCAGCTGGTCTTTTATGATCCTTTTTTTCTCTCTCAAAGTGGAAAGAAAAGGGAGGAGCAACAGCTTTCAGGTCTAAGGGAAGGTCCTATTAACCTTCAGAAGCCCCAAGGGGAACTAAGCAGGGGGAGGGGGAGAATTGAGGAGAAAAGAGTATAAAGAATTTGATTATGGCATTTGCCTTTGAGTTGACATCTGAGATTTCCAGAAGTTAGCACTGCACTCTTGCAATATGGCCCGTGCTACACGAGCGGAACCAAGAGGTGGCAAGACACGAGCAGTATTGGTCATCAAAACAGCCAGATGTGGTCTTGCTTGACTGTTCCCTCTGAAGAATCGTTTGTGCCAACCACTTGCCTTTGTCATGTGATCCTTCCTGGTTCTGCAACACAGATGTGAGGCGCGAAGAGAGCATGCCATTGGATTCCATTTCTAAAAGTGGAAAATACACAGTGAGCTTGGGGACTTGGAAAGCATGGATATTATTCTCCATATGTGCCTACAGCCAGATGCAGACATCGACCTAAATGGTGGTATAGACATGTCCACTGCTTCTCATTGCCAAATGGCAAAGCCTGAGAGCTGTTTCAGCTGCACTGCAGTTGGCTGGATGCGTGGGCGGGTCCTGGTCCCCGTTGTGTTGATGGAGCACCCGATTAAGTCCGTGCATGGAGAGTGGATGCTCAGGTTTTGGGGGGTCCACTCACCCCATTTTCATTCAGAAGCCTACTTGATTCATCAGAACAACTTATAGGGCTGTTCTGGGGGAAGGACTCATAGTTTATTTTGTATCCTCAGTACCTAACAGTGCCAGGCATGCAATAGGTTATTAAAAAAAAAATGTTTTTATAGCTTTTTTGAAGTATAAATGATATAGACTCAACTGCACATTTTTAAAGTTTTCCATTTGATGAGCTTTGATCAATGCATACACTCATGAAACCATTACAACAATCAAGGTGACAAACATATTCATCACCCCCCAGGTTTCCCGTGTTCCTTCACAGACCTGTCCCCTTAAAGCCACTGTTCCCAGGCAACTGCAGTCTTGCTTTCTGTCACTACAGATTCGTTTGCATTTTCTAGAATCTCTCTATATAAAAGCCTAAGCAACTGAACAACCAAACGACTGAATGACCGGCCGACCAGTCACTATGAAGCACACTGACCACCAGGGGGCAGACGCTCAACACAGGAGCTGCCCCTTGCTGGTCAGTGCGCTTCCACAGCAGGAGCGCAGCTCAGCTGACCAACAGATGCCAGACATGGAGCACACAGCTGGCGAGCGCACAGTGGCCTGAGCCTCCCTAGCCTCTGTGGTCGCTACTGGGCGGTGGTGGAAGGTGCAGCAGGGCAGGGCTTGGGCTCCTCCCCTTAGCGCACTACTACATCACTCGCGGGATGTTGGACTGCCAGTTTCGGCCTGATCCCCACAGGCGGCAAATGTACGTCTGCCCAGCCAGAGAACGCTCGGAAAGGGTCTACACTACACCCAGCACTCCATGCCTCCAGGGTTTGTCTGCTCCTTCCCACCTGGCAAAGTGCTCAGCCAGACAGGAGCCAGATAAGGTTTCTCTGATAGAATTCAGTCTCACTCTCTACTTCCTTTCTGTAGTGACCCTGGATTTAACCTCTTCAGCTCCCATCCTTCCCTCACCCCCAGGTCTGGCCTGCGGGGATCAGGCCAAAACCGGCAGTCTGACATCCCCCGGGAGGTCCCAGATTGCGAGAGGATGCAGACCAGGCTGAGGGATCCCACTGGTGCATGAATCCATGCGCTGGGCCTCTAGTATTATATAAATAGAATCATGCAACATACATTCTTTTTATGGTCTGGCTGTTTTCACTCAGCAAAATTATTTTGAGATTCATCAGTGTTATTCAACACAGTGATAATTTGTTCCTTTTTATTGCTGAATAGTATTCCATTGGATGAACCATAATAGGTACTTAACAAATGTTTGTGGCATTACATTGACTTGAAAATTAATTTTTAAAAATATAATTGAGTGGATAATGGGGATAACACTCCCTTTCCATTGATTAGGTCCATGTAGGAAGTCCAAAGAGAGATCAGGCAATGAGTTGGCATGGAGAGACTTTTGTCATTCAATACCTGTTCTCCCTTCTTCCATAGTAATAGAATGCTTGATTTGGCTGGTCATAGAACTGTCTGGAATTAACACTGCATTTCTCAGGCTTCTGTTCATCTAAGTGTGGCCACGTGACTAAATTGTGGCCAATATGTTGTAAACAGAAGGTGTGTGTGAAACAAAAGTGCTCCTTAAAGGAAGGGGAGTTTCCTCCTTCTCTTCTCCCTCCTTGCTGCTCTGTGAGATGTATTCGTAATGTCCGGAGCTCTAGCAGCCACTTTGAACCAGAGGGGTCCTTGAGAATGGCAGCCACCATGCCAGAGCAATAAGGTAGAAGAAGCTTGGGTCCCTGAAACCACAGGGATCATCTTGGACTAACTACCACCAGGCTTCACGACTACGAGAGAGAAATAAACTTGGATCATGCTTATGTTTTGAAAAGCCATCCTAACTGATAGAGGTGGTAATAAGAGTTAGAGAATAAGAAGGAGTTTGAGGTGGCCAAAAGGTCATTTGCATCATGATAACTGGAAAACTTGCTACCTACACGGTGTTTGCACTTTATTGTTTAAGTATTGGAAATTCTTCTCAGATGTGGTATCGATTAAGAGCACAGGCCCTGGAGCTAGGATGCCTGGGTTTGAATCCAGCTCTACCGCATGCTTGCTGTGTGACCTTGGGCAAGAGACTTCATTTCGCGGAGTCTCTGGGTATAGACCATACTTCATAAAGTAGTGGTATCCATATTTGCTCTGAGGATCATTCCAAATAGAAACCCAGCATCAGCAATTGGAATCCCTTTGGATCAGTTCTGGAAAAATGCCGACAAATCATTGTTACTAATTCTCCTTTTCCCAGACATGCAACTTACTCCCATCTTTGTAGCCATCATTAACATTTTAGACTTACTTTATATTAATTTATGTTTAACTTGGTGGCTATATGGTGGGCTATGGGGTTAGTGCAACCTCATTGAAATTTTTCGCAAATCATAGTTATGGTGGCTTATTTGCTTTCCATAGATGTCTAGTCTCATTGGTTGCGTCTGAATGATTGTTATGTCTAATTCCTAGTGATGCTTTGGCACACGCTCTCTCTCTCTCATTTGAAATATTTCAGACGTACAGAAAAGTGTATATGTCCAGATGTCATTTATCTTCCAAACACAACTTTGTGGAACAGTAGCCGCCAACTTTATTTATTGATTTAGCAGTGGAACCCTTTTCCAATGGCACTCACGCAGACCCCCCTTATAGGAATCATATATCAGAGCTTCTCCCGTTGAAGTGGAAGCAGAGGGCTTGGAGCCCGGCCCGATAAAACCCTCTTGCCTCCCCTCCCCACGCTGGGGCCCCTGAGATGTGGTCACAGAGCCTGAAGGGCCTGTGAATGTAGCCCAAAACCACAGACTTGGACTGTGTTCAAGAACCCGGAAGCAGCTAAGCACTGTTCTCTGATCAATCACAGTAAGTGACACAAGCCCAAATGGTTAAGCCCAGGCAGTTGGTATTTAAAGGGGCCTGCGAGACTCCCATTCAGATCTCTGGCTCTTAGTCTAGCCTGAGTCCTCACAAGCGTCGTGATGGGGTTCCCCAGCCACAGAAGAACAGAACAACTCAGAGAGGGCAGTCGGGCAGACATGGCCAGCCGCGGCAGCTAGCAGCTAGTGAGGGAGGGGGCAAGGATGTTTGAAAGAGGCCAACACAAGGCATTGATGCCACCTTCTGAGGGCATTCATGGTCAACATAGTCTGCCAGTGGGTCACAAAGGCACAGTAATTACATATGTACAATGTGTGCATTTCTATATAGTTAGTGGGAGTGGGCGTACAATAGTATATAGTATGTGGGTTTTGCTTAGGGTTTATGATAATGACCCTAAAAAGAAAAGTCTCACTTATCTTTTATATTTTACATTCTTTCTTTCTTTCTTTTTTTTTTTTACATTCTTTCTTATAGTAACAACAACAATGCTCATGGGAATGATTAGTATGTGCCCGGTACTGTTCTAAGCGTTTTTATACAGTTAATTTATTTAATCCTCACCACTACTTTATGACGTAGGGACTATCCCCGGAGACTCAGAGAAGTGAAGTCCCTTGCCCAGTGTCACACAGCAAACATGCGGTGGAGCTGGGATTCAAACCCAGGCATCCTGGCTCCAGGGCTTGTGCCCTGAATCGATACCACATCTTAGGCGAATTGCCAACGTTTAAACAATGCAGTGCCAACATCTGTAGCTAGCGAGTTTTTCAGTTGTCTGGAAAACTCACTTATCCACTAAGTGGAAAATGCACTGGCTCTTCAGCGATCCTGGGTAAATCAATGACCACAATGAATTAAAACTGGAACTCAGGCCTCCTGATGTCATACCTACTGTACTTTTCTCAGGAAGGCCACAGAGAGGCGCTAACCTGGGCAGGTCCGAGTAACCCCAGAGTAACCAGAAAATACCCCACCATCAGACCTGGCAATGGAAGTGAAACACGTGGACCAAAACCGCCTGCAAGCCTGGCCTGCGTGGCTCAGTGGTTGAGCGTCCACCTATGAACCAGGAGGTCATGGTTTGAGTCCTGGTCAGGGGCACATGCCTGGGTCGCGGGCTCGATCCCCAGTGTGGGGCATGCAGGAGGCAGCCCATCAATGATTCTCTCCATCATTGATGTTTCCATCTCTCCCTCTCTCGCTCTTTCTCTCTGAAATCAATATACTTCAGATGGCTGTGCAGGATGCTGTGTTTTCCCGTGTGGCTCTGTCATCTGCCCAGGGGCCCGACAGGCCTCTAGGAGCTGACGGAAGGGCTCTGTGCTCCGGAGGCGTTTGCTTTCTGTCTGACCTGTGTTTATGTTCTGTGCTGGCGGAGTCCCAGGCTTCAAGTTCCAGAAGTGAGCCTTGTTTTAGATTACGAAAGGGCCAGGGTGTGGGGTGCCGTTTGGCGCATGTCACTCGGGCTCGGGGGACGGGCTTGACTTCACCCCTACTCAGCGGCTGCGCTTTGTGCGGGGACCCAGCCACCGCCTGGCTTGCGTGCCTGTCGCCATGCCCGTAGGTGCGGCCTCCTCTCCACCTGCTGGGATAACACAGGAAAGCTTTGACTGAGAAAGGCAGCATTCCGGGGAGAGGCCAGGGGCGCCCCCTCGGGCTGCTCAGCAAGGCATCTGAGGTGGGGGCTCTGCCCACACCACGCGTCGCCCCAGCTCTGCAGGCAGAGTCTGAGGTAGGAGCCAGCAGCGGCCCTGTGAGGCCCCTCTTCCTGGTCGCAGACAGCCGCCTTCTTGTATCCCCACATGGCAGACAGCATTTCTCTCTTGTTTCTTTTAAAAAAAACTTTTTATGTTATCGTTGACAGTATTACAGATGTCTTTCATTTTCTCTCTTTCTGCCCCCCACCACCCCAGCCTCACCCAAGCCTTCCCCACACTATACTGTGTCCATGGGTTATGCGTATGCGCATATGTGTTCTTTGGTTAATCTCTTCCTGTTCCTTCCCCAACCCCTCCCCCAATATCTGTTATTCCGTTCCATACATCCATACCTCCCCACCTATTTTGTTTGTCACTTTATTTTGTTACTTAGATTCCACACCTGGGTGAGATCATGTCTTTCTCTGACTAGCTTATTTCGCTTAGGATGATGCTCTCCAGGTCCCTCCACGCTGTCTCAAAGGGCAAGAGATCCTTCTTTTTTACTGCTGCATAGTATTCCATGGTGTAAATGTGCCACAACTTTTTTATCCTCTCATCTGCTGATGGGCACTTGGGCTGTTTCCAGATCTTAGCTATTGTAAATTGTGCTGCTATGAACATAGGGGGGCATACATTCTTTCTGATCGGCATTTCTGATTTCTTGGGATATATTCCCAGAAGTGGGATCACTGGGTCAAATGGCAGTGCCATTTGTAATTTTGTGAGGAAACTCTATACTGTCTTCCACAGTGGCTGCACCAGTCTGCATTCCCACCAGTAGTGCACGAGGGTTCCTTTTCCTCCACATCCTCGCCAGCCTCTTGCTTCTTTTATGGGGCACTAATCCCACCATGAGGGCTGCACCCTCATGACCTAGTTATTTTTCAGAAACCCAACCTCTGAACATCATGGCACTGGACATTAGGGCTTCAATATATGAATTTCGAGGGGAGACAAACATTCAGCCCACAGCAGCTAGAATGTTAATTCATTATACATTCCCCTCAGTGTTATTCTCATGATTGCTGTAAGCAGGGAGTCCCATGCAACATATCACACAGAGGGGCTTGAAGTTAATAATTTTCTTTCTTTTTTAAAGAAGAATAGTAAAAATGGCCCTAACCAGTTTGGCTCAGCGTCGGCCTGCGGACTGAAGGGTCCCAGGTTCGTTTCCAGTCAAGGGCATGTACCTTGGTTGCAGGCACATCCTCAGTAGGGAGTGTGCAGGAGGCAGCTGATCGATGTTTCTCTCTCATTGATGTTTCTAACTCTCTATCCCTCTCCCTTCCTGTCTGTAAAAAATCAATAAAATATATTTTTTTTAAAAAAAGAAGATAAGTAAAAATGAAATAAAAAAATGCTCAAAACATTGGCTGACCTCTGAGCAAAATCAAATTCCTAATAATTTGTTAGTCATATCACACTGTTTTGAGCCAATCCCACTCAATCCCCCCTCTGCATACTTGCCTGCCTGGCGAGCTCCTATTCATCTTGCAAATCCCAGTTTCTAATGATCACCTCTGAGCTATTTTTGAACATGGAACATATCTCTAGATGGAATATAGCTCACGGACTAGTAATTATTTGTTGCATATCCACTGCCTTTGTTAGGGCGTGAGTTTTGTGAGGGTGGGGTTCATGACTTATGTACTGCAATAACCGTGGACATGGAAGATGTGATGAGCAGAATTCTAAGATGGTCCCCAAGATTCATAGCCCTCCTCCCAAATACACACCTTATATAATCCCTGGTGTTTCCGGATTCTTAGGATATATTCCAAAAAGTGGGATCACTGGGTCAAATGGCAGTTCCCCTGAGATTCCTACCTCCCCTTTACCCCGCATACATGCCTTGTATACTAGTAACCCCTTCTTCTTGAGTGTGGATGGGGTCTTTGAATGCCATGGATGGCACTCCCCGCAAAGTCTGTATTCTATGGCTGAGGTAAGGGGTTTTACAGAAGTAATCAAGGTCTCAAATCAGTGGATTATGAGTCCATCAAAGGGAGCATGTGCCGAGGAGGCCTGTCTGAGCCAGGGGCAGACCTTGAATGAGGACAGGGCTGCCTCTGAGGAAGGAAGCAGCCGTGTTGTGAGAACACGGGCCCCCATGGCAGGGACCCAAGGGTGGCCTCTAGACGAGGAGAGCAGTTCGTGGCCAGCAGCTCTGCGCGAATGGGAGCTCAGCCATACAGCCGCAGGGAAGTGAATTCCGCCTGCCCCCCAAAGGCACTTGGAGTGGCTTCTTCCCCAGGCAAGCCTCCGGATGGGGATGTAGCCCCGCCAACTTCTTACTCGCACCCTCATGAGCCTGTGCAGAGAGCCCGGTTAGCCACACCTGGACTCCTGACCGTAGGAGCTGTGGGATAGCCATGTATGTGTTTTGAAGCCATAGAAGTTGTGGGGATGTTGTTCGGAGCCACTAAAGTCATGGTGATTGGTTATGCAACAATGGAAAACAAACACAGCAGACCTTTCTGAAATGTTTGTTGAATTTAATTGAATCAGGGAAATCGAATATTTAAAATGAATCTTCACTAAAGTTTTGGCCAGTGTTGCGAACGTAGACATCTTAAAGATTCGCTCTCTCCCCTTAGTCCCCTTCCCATTCAATCAACTTTCCGCACTTACAGGGTTTTCATAAATACCAGCTTCTGATTGTCTGGAAAGAGGATGCGCCATCTCTCCAGCCATCGCTCGGCATTCGTGGGAGTTAGAATGGATCAAAATTGCTGTTGAAATGAGACCACCATCATTTTCTAGTCTGCTCACTGTGTACAGAGCTCAGGATGATTAGAAAATGTAAAACACATGTGAACGGCTCACCCCCTTTAGTTAAATCACATTTACATAGACCAGTTTTCCCAAAGGACATAAGTAAGCTGAACTTTGGCAATTAAAAAAAAAAAAAAACAACCCCAAACCCAAAGCACAAAACTAGGACCTTTTGCTGAAGCCACAAAACATGGATGAGCTAAACCATATCAGATGTAGTGGTTTGTTTTGAGAAGTGCTTGGTCTGTCGTCTATATGTGTGTATGGTTCTTAAAGGCAGATAGAAATGCAGAACTTACAAGGTCTTTAGCTGCTGACATAGAAACCCAGTACCCCGGGTTTAATTCCACCGAAGAAGCCGGTACCATCAGGATCCCCGATGAGCTGGTCGGGGACATGCTGATGGCTCCCCATTACGTTCCACAGTCACCTTAGTGGCTGTGGCCACAGAGGGACTGTGGATGTGGCTGAAAACAGCATTGGACCCAAGTTTGGCCTTGGTGTTCTACCTGGGCAAGTTTCCAGGACCTTGAAATACCACCTCAGGCCCTGGCTGGTTTGGCTGGGTGGACAGAGCATCGGCCTATGGACTGAAAGGTCCTGGGTTCGATTCTGGTCAAGGGGCACATGCCCGGGTTGCGGGCTTGACCCCAAGTGGGGGGTGTGCAGGAGGCAGCCAATTGATGATTTGCTCTCATCATTGATGTTTCTATCTCTCCCTCTCCCTTCCTCTCTGAAATCAATAAAAATATCCTATCTAATAAAGAGGGAATATGCTAATTGACCCTCACACCATCGCAAAGATGGCGGCTCCCACAGCCAATAAGGAGGGAATATGCTCATTGACTGCCACGCCCTCAAATATGGCAGCACCCACAGCCACAAGATGGTGGTGCCCAGTCCCTTCAGCCCCACTGGGGCAGGTGCCCAGCTGCCCAGGGCTGCCTGAGGCTCAGGTAACCAGGCCGGGCAGAGGCTTGTGCTGCTGGCAGTGGCAGCAGCAGAGATGTGATGGGGGCGTCGCCTTCCCTTGATTGCCTTGTTGCCTCCTACCCCTGAGGGCTCTCCGACTGTGAGAGGGGGCAGGCCAGGCTGAGGGACCCCCCCTCCAGTGCATGAATTTTCATGCACCAGGCCTCTAGTATATATAGAAAAGAAATACCACCTCAGGGGTACCCTCCTTGCTGCCTGCCACGTGGGGAGTAAGAACACCCTTTTTGGTCCCGGGGCCTCTTCCCTCCCACCACCAATATTTTCAATTCCATTCGCCCTTGGCCAAGTGTAGCTTCCTGTTTCTAAGAAAAGATGCCGGAGGAGCCTTTTGAAGGCCTCACAGACAGTCTTGGAGGCTTGTGCGCAGCAAACAACTCTTAGCAAACACTAGCGAGTGAGTTAAGTGTAAACGGGTCAGAGACATATGGATTACATTTTTGGGGAAATACACATGGGCTTACGATGTAAAGCGGGGCAGTGGGGGTGGGGTGGGGTGGGGCGGAGAAGGGAAGGGTTGGAAAAATGTGGTTTGGGTCTGGCCAATTGCAAAATGTTAGAAACAAATAATTGGAGATGTTTGCCCAGCCTAGAGCACGGCTGGATTCACCCTTTTCTTCTATTGACGTGTCATTTCCAGACTCGGCACACAGGCCTGTGCTGGTTTGGGTCTTGGGTAGGTTTTTAAAAATGCAGTTATTTTGAAAGATCCTGGTATGTGATTTCGGTGCTGCCTCTGAGTGTGAAGGGGGAGAGATGGGCATTTAGAAGCATCTCTCTGCCTCTAGGCCAAACTGCTCCTCAGCTTCTCTAAGTATATTCATTCCCTTTGTGGAGGTTCCAAATCCAGGCAAGTGCTAGAAAGATGTGTCAGCCTGAGAAAGTCCCTTGATCTCAGTCTCCCCACCTGTAGAATGGGCACAGGACCTACCCCAAGGCTCATGGGGTGGAGCTGTGGTGTGGTGCAGTGTTAGGAGTGTGGACTCCAGCATATTCCCGGGACGCACATCCCAGCGCTGACACTTGCATGAGCTTGGGCAAGTTCTTTAGCCAATCTGCACAATGGGGAGAATGTTGACCTCCACCACCTAGGGTTACCTTGAGAATTAATTACAAGAGCTACTTACTACATGCAAAGAACTCAGCACAGTGCCTGGCACATATAAGTATTTGGCAAATGCTAACAACTGCTATCATTGTTTATCATTTCTCTGGTTCCATTAAGCCTTTGGGCCTTGTAGGAAATAAGGGTAGGGACAAGAGCAGCCTCTTACCCCAACCCTGGGGTCCTCCTCCAGCTTACACGCCCTTCCTTATTGCTTCAGTTTGTAGATTAACTCCCTATAATTTTCATCCCAAATAAAAAGCATCCCATCGAAATTTAGGCTCATCTTTTTCTCCATCCAAGAAGGATCATTTCCTCTTATCTACTTTACAACCACCTAGCACTCAGAGCCGCCTAATTAAACAGCCCAACTAAATCGGACTAGAGCAGTGGTCGGCAAACTCATTAGTCAACAGAGCCAAATATCAACAGTACAACGATTGAAATTTCTTTTGAGAGCCAAATTTTTTAAACTTCTTCTAATGCCACTTCTTCAAAATAGACTTGCCCAGGCCGTGGCATTTTGTGGAAGAGCCACACTCAAGGGGCCAAAGAGCCGCATGTGGCTCGCGAGCTGCAGTTTGCCGACCACGGGACTAGAGTGTGAGGGAATTCTGGGGGCTCAAATGGAAGAAAATCCTGAGGCCAGAGTTGTGTCTATTAAACACATTGCTTCTCAGTCCTTCGTACACATTAGGATGAACTGGAGAACATTAAAGAAATGGAGCTTGGCATTAGTGAATTCTTGATTGAACTTTTGTCACCACCATCAGCTACCATCACCACCACCATAATAATCTGGTATCTAAAGGTCTCATTTACCAACAGGAATTATGGTCTTATTTTTATTTTTTTCATGTGAAAATTTTCTTCATCAAAGATGCATTTAGGCCCTGGCCGGTGTTGGTCAATGGTTAGGGCATCAGCCCACGCACCGAAGGGTCTTGGGTTTGATTCCCCGTCAAGGGCATGTGCCTGGGTGTGGGTTCGCTTCTGGTCCCTGGTAAGTTGGGATGTATGCGGGAGGCAACCAGTGGATGTGTATCTCTCACATTGATGTTTCTCTCTCTCTTCCTCTCTCCCTCTCCCTGTCCCTTCCACGCCCCCTCCCTCCTTCCATCCCTTTCACTCTCTGAAAATCAATAGAAAAAAAATATCCCCAGGTGAGGAAAAAAAAAAGATGCATTTAGAATGCATCTTTAGCTCAACTATGTTCTTCTCTCCCATTCTGTCTGCCACTGCTCTACCCTACATCAAATCCTGGGTGGGTGGCGGGCATGGACGCCGTTGGTTCTGAGCTCTGTCCTGTGAAGTGCGTGGTTTGAGATCCGGTAGTCAGAATTATATTCCCCTCTCCCCTCTTTCCTTTATTTACTATGCTACCTGGTTTGGGCGCATTTTCTCCAGCTGCAAGCAATTGAGGCAAATTGTAAACTATTGTAAAACTGTTGTAATCTCTGTAACTAGGACTGGAGGCTGGGAAATGACCGGCTGTCATCAGATTTGAAAACTCCTCTCACTTGTGGTCTCATGCCTGATATTTCTCAGGTTGTGGCCAAGTTATTCTTTGCACCTCAGTCTTCTTATCTGTAAAGGGAGAAGGTTGTCTTGCATTTCATGGTGTCTTCTTTGAAGCCCTGGGAGTCGACAGAGGACTCGTTGGGAATTTGGGGGGATGGAGAGCATGGGGTCTAGGCTCCCCTCATCCCTCCCTCGTTTACCTAGCAAAGAGCCACTTATGTCTGTCTTATATATTTGGTGTCTGCGATTAGTTGGATTATTGTTCAGCAAATAATCACTCCCTTCCCTCTCCCCTTGGAGCAGTTGTCACTCCCTTGTCCTGCTGACTTTGGGCTTGGTCATATGACTAACTTTGACCAAGGAGAGGATGTGATATAAGTAAAGGCTTAAAAAACCAACCCTCACCCAAGGATTTTTTCCCCATTGATTTTTAGGGATTGTGGAAGGGAGAGAGTAGAGAGAAACATCGATGTGAGAGAGACACATTGATTGGTTGCCTCCTGCTTGTGCCCCGACTGAGGCTGGGATAAAACCTGCAGCCCAGGTATGTGCCCTTGACCGGGAATCGAACTCATGACCCTCCTGTGTGGGAGCCGACACCCTAACCACTGACCCATGCTGGTCAGGGCATAATTAGAGGCTTTAAATGTACTTGCATGGGTGGGCCTGTCTCTTGTGCTTTTCCATTAACCATGAGCACGTGCCCACAGGGGGCCATGGGTCCGAGGAGAAGGCGACATCTGTGGAGCAGACCTGCACCCAACCTGCAGCCTGAAGCAGAACTTCCCAGCTGCGTGCCTCCTAGGCCAGCATGCCGTCACCCACAGATCTGTGAGCATGAGAGTAAATGCCATTCTACGTCGCTGAGAGCCATTCTATTTGGGGTGGTTTGTTACACGGTATCATTGCAGCCATAGCGAATACAGAAATCAGATCCTTTGGTGTAAAGAAAAGTGTTCAGGCCTGGATTTGCTGATTTGTTGGGTCCTCCATCCAGTGCTAGTATCCCGGGCTTTGTTCTCTGTGTGTGTGCAGGAGAGAGAGAGAAAAAGGGTATTGGAAATAAGAAAAATCTGTGGAAAGAAGGAAAAGATCAGAGAAACTCTAAGATTTGCTCTTTGAAGGAAGAGGGTGTTGGGAGCAGGGAGCAGAGATGGGCGCGTGCGTAGTTAAAGTGTTTTATTTCTTCTTTGAATCCTCAAGTACACAGGTTTCCCCGCTGGCATGATTTCGCACTGTTACATTATTGTGCGCATTGTTTGTGTTCCATTTGCACAGCCTCTGAAATTCCAGGAAGAAGGTGAAAGAATAACATTGCCCGTAGCCCTGGGTTGCGCTGTGTTTGTTTCATGATGGACCATTCACTCGGGCTTAACCTCCAACTGACCTTTCTGGTTCCAGACAAGACAGCAAAGCTTTGCTAACAGATTCAACATCACACTCCTAAAGAACAGAAACAGCTTCCTTCCCGGCCAAAGATGTTTCCCATTTACATTATTTGTGTCCATGGTCACAAATGAGGTTCCAGGGAGGTCATTTCTAGGAATTCCTAGAGTACTTGACCGCTAAAGTGCATGCACGGATACCCTGGGGTCTTAAACAATTGGCACCCCGCCCCAAACTCTGGGTGTATTCGATGCAGGATGGAGGGGAGAGGAAGGAGGGAGAGGGAGGGCCTAGACTATTTTTAAGCCTGTTTCACTCCGTACGTTTGCAACATGGTTTAATTTTATTCTCAACGTTTTGAGCACATCTCAAATGTAAATGTAAAACCATTGTCCAAAGCCAAGAAGGGATATTTGGATGCCTTCTGTTTTGATGAATAATGGAAGCGTTGCCGTGTCATGCTTGAAGGCAGGTCGCCTCTTCGAAGATGAAGAGCGTTTTGGATCAGCTCATGAAAGGGTGGTTATGTTTCCCAGAAAGAGCGTCTTCGTGGCGTCTGTGAGGCCAGGGGGAGGCAGGCTGGACTTTGTCTGTGGCCCGGGCTGGGTTTGAGGCCATCTCTACCATCAGCCTGTGCTCAGGTTGGGTCCTACCCTGATGGCCATCTGCATTCGGGTATCAAGTGTTTTGTCTGCTCGTTTGTACTGGATTGAATGCCTTTGAGGGCAGCGGGAGCTGCTTAATATTTTAGAGCCAGAACGCGGCACTGCCTGTGCAGAGAGAATTCTGCTGTCATGCCTTTGGGGACCTGAGACAATGACCCACAATGCCACGTGGGGAGAAGAGGCTTCTGGGAGACAATTTAAGTTAGCTTGATGTCTGAGCATCTAGCAAACAGGTAGGTGCCAATGGTGGTCATTATTGAGAGCTAGGAGGTTTTATAATAAAAGCCCTTTTCTGGTAACCTCTAAAAAAAAAATAAAAGAATGTATACCTACCCGACGGATAGAAAGGGAAGATGAGATTTAGAAAAAAACATGATCCCAACCCTCTTACAATCATAATCAATCTAGATACATACGTCAGGAAAAAGAGAAAAGGAGCACAGCGTTTGGGTAAATAGTAAGCTGGGATCTTTAAATCCAAGTGAGTCAATTATTACATTAAATGTTAATGAACTAAATAGTACAGTTGAAAGGTGAAGGTTGTCAGACTGAATAAAAAGCATAACTGAAGTATATGCACCTAATGAGGGGCATACATTAAAGTCAGTTTACAGGAGCCCTTCATCTGTGTCCACATAAACGGCCACAGCCCTTGGGGAGAGCAACGTGGAGGTGTCTACCAACAGTCCTCAGCTCGTTATGCTATTTGATCTCAGAAGTCACTGTAACAGTTCAGACCTCAGAGTCTGGAGTAGGATAGACCTTGGTTCAAGTCCCCTCTCTGCCCTGTATAAGCTGTGTGACCTTGGACCAAAAACAGTCCTTCACATTTTCATCTGTAAAATGAGGATAATTAGTATTTCCTCATAGGGATGTTGTGAGGAGTCACTGATATTCTGGGTGTAAAGTGTTTAGCACAGAACCTAGCACACAGTAGCTGCTTAATAGTTACATTAGCTCCATGTTTGCTAATATTATGCCTGCTGCTGTCACTGTTTTTTATTAACTGCTTATTAAAAACTGTTTTTTATTGAGACTGCTACTGCTGCAGTTTTTATTAGGGAAATACTACCAGGGAAATAATTAAGCTAAAGAAAGATGTTATATGTATAACGATGTTTATTGCACCCTGTCTACAGCAATAAAACACTAGAAACGATCCAAATGTCTCATTCCAGAATTCATTCAACAAATATTTATTGAGATTCTACTAGGTGCCAGGCATGGTTTCCCACTGTTTGGGATGCATCAGTGAACAAGACAAAGATGGCTGCTTTTGTGATTCGGAATGTGTGGCTAACCTGTGGGGCAGTAACTCAACGGAACCTTTCACCACTATTCACACAGTAGCAATGAAGACAGGGAAAGGTGTCTTATCGCGTGAGATCCGAAAGCAGCAAGAAGAAAACATAGGTGCCTTAAAACATGTGTGGGTGGACAGAGACCAGGAAAGGGAGCCTTTGAAAAGGAAAATGGTTGTAAGAGGAATGGGATCATGTTTTTTTGTTGTTGTTTTTTTTTCTTCTATTTAATAATGTATGAAGTGGTTTTACAATATTATGGAGAAGATGTAACCGAGAAATGTGAATTGGCACAAGGAAAGGCGTCTTCTGGTTTAGGAATCAAAGCGAGGCCTGTAGGCAGGAGAGGAAATTGCCTGTGTAACAGGGAAGGGAAAATTGCTGTTTCACAATAGGAATGACTGTTGCCGCTTCCCAGGGCGCTGGGAGCAGTGGATCCCCTGCCAGGGAAGGCGGTCCTTTGCTAGGAGACAGCATTAAGCAGATGAGGAGAAGAGGTCCCGAAGCCCCGGGGAGGGGGAGTGCAGACGTACATGCGTCTGTAAGACTAAGTAACAGACTTTTCCATTTTTCCTTGGCAGCTTGGGGGTGGAGGGAGAAACAGGGATTTGAAGCCGGGCTGGGAGAAGCTGAGCGAGGGAACCCCCAGCTCCGGAGGGTAGGAGTGGTGGGCACACACATCTGCTTTAGGGACACTGGTGACTACTGCGAAAACGTTAGCTATTTTTCTCTTCTGTTTTCCCCAAATTTCAGTAAAAATATGATTATGCACAACAGTGATTCTCCATCCATTTGGGAAATGAACTGGGGGAGGGGAGTGCAGCCAGATATACAGACATGAAGGCAGGGGACAAGGCGGTGAGAGCAGACCAAGGAGACCCAGTCGAGGAGAAGTCACGTGGGAGGTGGCAGGAGACTCTCTGAAATCTGGAGGAAGGCTCTGTGCCCCCGGGGGCTGGGGATCAGGTCATTTCATTGGATAGTCAACGAAGGCTGGTGCCTTAGGACATGCAGCGTTCACAAACACGGGGTCGCCTGAGGGTCCCCGAGGGTCCTGGGTAGAGGTCCCTTGTCCTTATTCCCCTTCCTGGGAACGTCAGTTGTTTCATTGCCACCATTAGCAGCACCATCTTTGGCAAATGGATCCCACTCTCGCTAGGAGTCCTGCTGTTTTATTTATTTATTTAATTAAAATTTTTTTAAAAAATCTGTTTATTGAAAGAAGAGAGAGAGTGAGATAGAAACATCAATGATGAGAGAGAATCATTCATCTGCTGCCTCCTGCACACCCCACACTGGGGATTGAGCCCTCAACCTGGGCATGTGCCCTGACCAGGAATCGAACTGTGACCTCCTGGTTCATATGTTGCCACTCAACCACTGAGCCACGCTGGGTGGGCATCCTGCTGTTGTAGGAGCGGCGAGGCCTGGAGAAGTCCTGCCTTTCTATGAGGGCCCCAGGGGCAGTGGGATTGGTGGGTCAGCTGGCCACTCAGGCTGGAGGCTGGGCAGACTTTGATGGGTGGTGAGGTGACGAGGCAGAGCACTAGGCTGACATGAAGAAGAGTGATTCTGGGGGGTTCAGGCCAGTGGTGGTGGTAGTAGCGGGGGCGGGGGGGGGGCGATAACAAGTCTCCTAGGACAACTGGGGAATGGTCTCGAGACCCTGATTCCTGCTCCCAGGGGACCTGGTGACAATGATGAGCAACATAAAGGCTTCTAGACTGGCAACCCCATGTGGCCTTGGTGCACCAAGGTGGGGATGGGTGGGGGCTGTCTGCCCAGGTGCAGGCCATGGATGTAGGAGGAGGAGAGTGCATTGGCTGTAGATAATTTAGAAGCAGAATAAGACAAACTGCTTATATTATCATCACTAGGGGCCCAGTGCATGAATTCGTGCACCTTGAAAGGAACTGTGGGCCGTGAGGCTGCGGTGGGCACAGGGGTGGGTCTCGGCCCATCCTCTGCGCCCCCACCTGGCTCTTCCTGCCACGGCCCCCAGTCCCCTGTCTGCTGGCAGCCCTGCTCCCACTGCCGCCGCTCCCACGTGCTGTTGGCGCTGGCCCCGCTCGCATCCACTGCTGGCGCAGAGCAATCGGGGCCAGCGCTGTCAGTGGGTGTGAGCAGCTGCTGCTGCCCGATCACCCCTCAGGAGCAGGGGGAGGAGGAGAAGCCCTCAGGGGCAATTAGGGTCGGCAGCTGCTGCTTGTACCCGCTGACAACCCTGAGTGATCAGGGCTGGTATCAGGTGCTGGCAGCGGGTGCAAACACACAGCGGGACTGTGGTGTGATAGAGCAAAGAATTTTCAGTAACCACCAGAGGCTTGCCCCGATGACAGCAACTGGTGCCCCGCATTGGTCTGGTGCCCCTGCTCACCTGCTCCATCATCCTGCCATGGCTGATGCCTGCCATGTTCCACACTCTGCCACCTGCTGCTGATGCCCATCATGCTCCGTTTGCACCCCCTGGTGGTCAGTGCACTTCATAGTGACCGGTTGTTCAGTTGTTCCGCCATTCAGTCTATTTGCATATTAGGGCTTTATGTATATACTAGAAGCCCGTTGCACGAAGTTTCGTGCAAAAGACCTTCCTTCACCTGGCTGCTGGCACCAGTTTTCCGCCAGCACCAGTTTTCCTCTGGCCACCCGCTGATCGGAGCGCCTCCTTCCAGCGCGATCGGCCACCCTGAGTTCCTCCAGCACCAGTTTTCCTCTGGCTGCCCGCCAATCGGAGCGCCTCCTGCCAGCACCGCCGGTGGAGGAACTCGGGGTGGCCGATCATGCTGGCGGGAGGCACTCCGATCAGCGGGTGGCCAGAGGAAAACTGCTGCTGGCGGAAAACTGGTGCCGCAGCCATGCAATCAGCCACTCCGAGTTCCGCCACCGGCGCCTTCCCGCTGGCCCCATGGGTCCTCCCACAGCGCCGGCTGTTGGGGCCGGCAGGAGGAATGGGGGGTGGGGACCCGCCAGTCCAATCGGTCACCCCGAGTCCCACCCCCAGCCTCCCAATGGCCCAATCGTGGGCGTAGCGGAGGGATGGTAATTTGCATATTACCATTTCATTAGGTAGGACTAGAAACCCAGCATGCAAAATCGCATGGCCCTGCCCACCCACGCATGCCTCGCCACACATGCAGCCTCCTGGTGACCGGTCTTCGGTCGTTACGGCATCACAACCACTGGGTTTTTATTATACAGATAGATATGCCACCAATTCTAAGCACTGTGGTGATAAAACCCCTCCCTGCAGGGCCAGACGGTTCAGGTCATCCCTGCCCCCTGCACCTCCACTGCTGTGGGATGGAGAAAATCCTGGGGGGAGTGAGAGGGGCGCGTGCAGGAAAGAAACCCACATTCCTCCATCTGGCAAATCAGAGACTTCTCAGGACTGAACTTGAAAAGCATGAGCCTGGCCAAGGGCGGGACGAGAAAGTCCTGAGAAGATGGCAGCTGAGCAGAGGTTAAGCAAACTTCGGTGCCAATGGTGGCAGCGTGGTAAACACCTGCGCAATCCCCGACAGGCTCTCAAGGTTGATGTCTTTTCAGAGAAAAGACAAGACAGAGCCTCAGGGGAGGCAGGGAGAGAGGACTGGCGCCTCTTTTGTGAAAGATCCCAGCTCCACCCTAGCCGGTTTGGTTCAGTGGATAGAGCGTCGGCCTGTGAACTGAAGGGTCCCAGGTTCGATTCCCACCAAGGGCACATGTCCAGGTTGTGGACTTGATTCCCAGTGGGGGGTGTGCAGGAGGCAGCTGATCAATGATTCTCTCTCATCATTGATGTTTCTATCTCTCTCCCTCTCCCTTCCTCTCTGAAATCAATAAAAATAAAAACAACAACAACAACAAAAAAGATTCCAGCCCCAGCAAGATTTTCAGGGAATATTCTAAGAAAAGCTGGAAAGGGTACAGTTGGCCATCTATAGGCCCTGGACACTGCACAGGGGTGGGAGGCATGGACAGTGATTGTGTCAACCCCCCAGGTTGGGAGGTTATATAATGAGGCAGAAAATATTTCAGCTTTGAGAGTCAGAGTGGACGAAAACATGGCCCTCTTGATGATAAGCTATATGACCTTGGGCCAGTTTTTAATTTAGATGTGCTCATCTCAGAACTGGGGTTAGTTCACCAGCGTGCTGTGCAAAATCTCGGGGCTGAGGGCGTGATGGGGTTGTTCTTTGTGCCTGGAAGGTCCTGCAGAGGAAGCTGGAAAGGCGAGCGGGAGCCAGGCTGTGGGGTCATTGCAAACCACCCTTTACACAACCATTAGCCAGGGTTCTTTTGTACACAGAGCGGCGTGACTTTCCCCGAGGGCCTCACACACAGGGCCACCCCGTGCTCCCGGGGGGAAGGGCCACCCTGTGTGTGGATTTAGGCTCTCAGGTGGTGCGGTGGGAGGGCAGGGAGAAGGGCTGGCCGAGGGCTGTCTCTGAGGCTTTCGTGGCAATATCTCAGGATTTACAAACCTGTCACCACAAATGGCATTGCCCCTACAGAAGGCTGAGAGCCCGGGGCCGGGGCGGGGGGGGGGGGGGGGGGCGGGTGAGCGTTGCAGCCCAGGCTCTATGCTAAGGGAGGGAGGATGCAGAGGGTGGGGTCATGATCAGGGGAGTTATGTTTAAGAGTAAGGATCAGACACAAGGCAGATGGGAGTGACCTGAGCTCACTGGGTTTAAAGGCCACTGCGAGAAGCCAGTGGTTGGCCAAGTGGGGCACTTATTCATGCATCAGAGCCCGCTGACTGCCTTCCACGCTGGTTCATAAGACTGGAGGGGGCCCCTCCCCGACTTGCTCGTAGTCCTGGCGCCCAGGTCAGAGTTATGAAAGTCTCTGCCCTTCTGTGGGTGACAGGGACCCAAGGTATTGCTCAGTGTCCACATTCTAGGCCCATGGAAGTGAGTGGGGCACTCAGACGTCGCCCTTCCTGCCCTCTGGGTGCTTATCACCCATTGTTCTGCTGATCGGTCATCAAGGTGACCTTGCCTCTTTCCCCTCCCATTACCCCATCGGTTTCTGCGCCCATTTTTTTATAAAAATGGTACAATCCTAAGGCCTTAGGCTTTCACATAGCTCTCCGTAAATTAGAACTCAATAAATATTTCATTGTTAGACCCAAAATAGCACCCTGGCGCCTCCCCAGTGTGAGAGGGATTGGAAAGTCTCCCCGGTGGAGAGTGGTGGGAAAGCGGAGCCCAGCAATTGAAGACACATGTGGACACGGCGGCTTCGCCCTCCTGGCTCTCAGAGAGGCAGGCGCTAACGTGTTCGAGGACGGCCTGCCAATACCAGCACTTCGTCCAAACAAATGGCGAGGCCTGGGGGCGGGGGGCCTCAACATATGGCTATGTTATGGCTACATTGGAATACGCATGTTAAAAAACGGGACTCAGTCATAGGCATCATCTCAATCAGTTCAATAACCCTCTCTGACTTGAATTCTAGTATCAGGACTGGAAAGGGCTGAAGCTGGTCCCTTCAGTGAAAGATCCAGCTGGTGAACTAGAAATACCCTTCTGAGAAGCTAAAAGCCTTTTCATTTAGATCTGGCCGCTGGAGGCATTAATACAGATAGAATTCCCCAGCCCTGGACAGGTTGGCTCAGTGGATAGAGCGTTGGCCTGCGGACCAAAGGGTCCCGGGCTCGATTTCGGTCAAGGGCATGTACCTTGGTTGCAGGCTCCTCCCTGGCCCGGGCCCTGGTTGCGGCTTGTGCAGGAGGCAACTGATTGATGTGTTTCTCTCACATCGATGTTTCTCTCTGTCTTTCCCTCTCTCTTCCACTCTCCCTAAAAATCAATGGGGAAAAAAAAATATCCTCAGGTGAAAAAAAAAAAAAAGATAGAACTCCCAAACCCCAAATTGCTAAGCTTGTCCATAGAAATGGGTTCTCCTAGTATGTATGGATTCGCTCACAGTTGGTTAGCCCTGGCCCTTGATGATGGGCAAAGGTGGGTGGAGCAGTGCTGAGCCATGAACCAGAGGGGAGGAGGACTTGGAAAGCCCTGGCGTGGGCCGGCTCCCATTGGCTGTTGACCCTCCAAGACCCACTCTCCTGCCCACCGGACGGTTCTGGGCAGTGTCTCCCCAGTCTGCTCGTTCTGCAGAACTCCGAGGCAAAGCTGGCACTTTGAAACCCCAGTTTTATGAAAGTCTCGGTTACGGATTTCTGGTCTTAATTACGGGGCTGGAGAAGTGATGTGTGTTTTCTAAGATTAGCTGTTACACCAGCTACTGGAACTGGCGAGGTCGGAGCTCTTGCAGAAACAGCCTTGCAGCTGGAGACGACTGGTTTTATGCGTTGGGGCAAAAAGTCGCCGGCGTGTTTGGGGAAGCCTTCACAGATACCCTTTTACTGCGTGGTTTGCACGCACTGGCTGAGGATTTTGGCTTGGAAAGAGAAAAGGTAAGTAGGTGATAGTGGTGGGCCAGTTAGAGTTTTTAAAGTTTGGAAGTGAATGAGTTCATGACCTTTTTGAGAGCGGTGACAGCAGAGGATCTGTTACAAGCAGATGTTCCCTTCATCCAGCACCTCTTACGGAGTAGCTGGGACGGTCCCTGGGGGTACAGTGGATACCGTGGGAGTACCCAACATCGTCCCTGCTCCTGTGGGTCTTGCAGTCCAGTCTTTCAGTTGATTTCACCTCTCTTAAATCATTGCTGTACACTTTTTAGTTTGGGCACTTGTCCCATTTATCTATTACCGCAATAATGTGTGTAAAAAGCCACCCGAAAGTCAGTGACTAAAAGCCAGTGGCAGTTATTAAGTCTGTGAATCTGCAAGATGGCTGCTGAGTCCGGGATGGTCTGGACAGGTCTCTGGTCTTAGCTGGGCTCACTGATATGACTGACAATTGGAGGGCTGGATGAAGGGTGAACTCAGCTGGGAGGGTCTTCTGGTCTCATTTCTGCCAGTTGATTGGCTGTTGGCTGGGGTGGTTTCAGTCATTGGGTTATGTGTTTCTCATCCTCCAATGTGCTAGTCTGGGTGTGTACTTCAAGCAACTGCAGATGAGGAAAACAAACGTGGAAACACTCGTCAAATTCTTTTTTTCTTCTTCAAAATTTTATTATTTTCCCCCTTTCTATTGAATTTATTGGTGTGACAGTGGTTAACAAGACTATACAGGTCTCAGGCGCACAGTTCTGTAACACATCATGCTCACCACCCCATCTCCAGGGCTTATTGGTAAGCCGTGGCTTCTTGTCAGGCCTTCCTGGTTAAAGCAAGTCACAAGCTGAGAATGATGGGGTGGGGCAATAGGTGCCACCAGTCCCCTGGCAAAGGCTGAGGATGCGGAGGGTTGAAGGGTTGGAGCCATTGTGTACTCAGTCCCTCATGGTGCTTGCTGAGGGTCTGGTCGGCCTGGTCTTTTTATTAGGAGGAAAGACAATGACATGTATGTTTGGTGATTCAAATATGTTCTCGTTTCAGTTGAAGACTAAACACTATTACCCTCAATAGAAAAATTAATTAGTCAGTAAATACTTTTTGATTGAATACTTTTTAATGAAGAAAAAAGGTTCATGTAGGGGGAAAAAGGTGGCTTTGGGAAGTTTGGAATAGGGAGTAGGCTAGCCATGAAAGATAATTTGTCCTGGAGTAGGATGGGGAGAGAGAGGGATAAAGGTAGAAAGTTAGGCTGAAAATCGACGATGAAGGACCTTGAGTTTCAAGCAGAGGAATTTGGGCCTTCGCTTTTCATATGAATCATAGGGGAATATTAAAATAATCTGAAAACAAGGGATGCAAACTGAAAGTGATGTTGGAGTTAAATAATGTAAAAGTCCCTTAATTGGAAGACTCATTGTCTAACAGCTTATGTTCTGCTTTTATTGAAACAGCAGTGTCAGTGGGCGGAAGTGCTGTGGTGTGGGGGCTCAGCGGCTTAGAACAGTTTTCAAGACAAAACTCCCCAGTGCAGTCCTCTGGTGGGTCTGTCCAATGGCTTTGCTCTTTGCTGTAACTCCTTGCACACCTAACCACCTAACACCGTGGTCGGCAAACTGCGGCTCATGAGCCACATGCGGCTCTTTGGCCCCTTGAGTGTGGCTCTTCCACAAAATACCATGTCCTGGGCAAGTCTATTTTGAAGAAGTGGCGTTAGAAGAAGTTTAAGTTTAAAAAATTTGGCTCTCAAAAGAAATTTCAATCGTTGTACTGTTGATATTTGGCTCTGTTGACTAATGAGTTTGCCGACCACTGGCCTAACATATATAGCTACTCACAAATGCACTTTTTTTTTTTTTTTAAACAAGGAGACCAGGTGCGTAAGCACGGGTAAAATGACCTGGCAGTCATCTCTTTAGGCAGGAGAAACACGTTTAAATGCACATTTTACCACCTGCAGCAGCCAGGTAGCTCTACCTCTGTCTATGTATCTGTCTGCACTTAGCAAGCGAGGCTGCGCCTGAATGCTCATTAGTATGTGTATATTTTATACAAGTTACTTCTCAGGCTTGAGTTCATGCTCAGCCAAACCTTTCTGGATTTGATATTTGCAATCAGGACAAAACATCTTTTTTTTTTCAACCTGAAGCAACAAAACCCCCCGAATGGAGCTGTGGGTTCTCCACCTGGCTGCACATTAGAACCATCCAGGGACTTAAAAAAAATCCCAGTGCCTAGAAGCTCTGAGGTTAGGCCCAAGCATCGGGATTTAAAAAACTCCCACGTGATTCCAACGTATCAGCAAGGTTAGGAGCCACCGCAATGGGCGGCGGACTCCCTGAGAGGGTGTTTTCTTTGCTGGGCATTTAGCTTTTCCAGTGTGTTTTCCGCCAGTGCCTCTGTGCTGGAAGGCGCCCCCCCCCCCGCCTCGTCCCTCCTCCCCCCCCTCCCATCTCTGGTCGCTAGTCCTCCCCGTAGCTGTGGTTTCCCGAGGAGGCCACTACAAAGCAAAGCAAAGCAAATTCCCGCCGCTGGATTTTGCATTGTCCTGCCTAGGTTTCTGCTGGCCTCCGCTCAGTGCCCTCGCGTGAAGTCGTGGTGCCCAGCCACGCCTGTTCTGGAGGCCGCACATTTCCCACCTGTCTCCGATCACCTGGAATATCCGAGAGGGTGTTTCCCACAAAAAGGGCATTTGCCTACATAACCACAACCCAACCATAAAAATCAGAAAATTAACGTTGCTATCTCGCTATCATCTCATCCTCACCCTCACTCAGGTGGGGCTCATTGTCCTGTTCTGATAGCGAAAGGAGGTAGTTCGGAATCATGTGCTGCATTTAACTGTCGTGTCTCCCAGGCCTCCAGAGCATAATTTGATTTTTATCACCGTGACACTTGGAAATTTCAAAGCAAATTATTCTGTAGCAAATGTCCCCATTGAGGCTGGTCTGATGTTCCCTCGCGTTGTTGAGATCGTGCATTTTGGGCAGGAATGCCACAGCAGCGAGGTTATGCTCTTTCCATTGCATCCTATCAGGTGGCCCAGATGTCTCCTCATGCTGTGACTGGTGGTGTTACCTTTGATCACTTGATTAAGTTGGTGTCTTCTAGACTTTCCCACTGTAAAGTTACTCTTTTTCCCGGTGTAACTGATACGTATTTTGTGGGGAGGTATTTTGAAACTGTATATGCATCTCATTCTTTATCAACATTCCATTGATTCATCTATTTATTTACACCTCGGCAGACTCCTGGTTTCCCGTTATAGTGCATTAATTTTAATTCTCCTTCTTTATTTTGATGCTATAGTTTGGCCTGGGAGATCTCCTCCCAGCTGGCTCCGGTATTCCTTTCACTTGAATCCTGTCTTCTGTTGAGTGCTCCCTGGCTTTCTGGCCCAATGGGATTCTCTGGGCTCATCTGTACGTTCCGTGCCCAGCCCTGTGGCAGCCTTCTCTCCATGGAGCCCTGCTCTCTTTAGTACGAAGTAGTATTTGGAAGCCAAGATCCGAGTGCTGGGTGTGGTCATTGTGATTGGGGGGTTGCTGCTTCCAGGCCTGCTCAGTGGCCAACACTGGTGTGTGAGTGTGTGTGTGTGAGAGTGTATGTGTGAGTGTGTGTGAGTGTGTGTGTGAAAGTGTGTGTGTGTGTGTGTGAGTGTGTGTGTGAGTGTGTGTGTGTGTGAGTGTGAGAGTGTATGTGTGAGTGTGTGTGTGAGTGTGTGTGAGAGTGTATGTGTGAGTGTGTGTGTGTGTGTGTGAGAGTGTGTGTGTGAGAGATTGTGTGTGTATGTGAGTGTGTGTGTGAGTGTGTGTGTGAGTGTGTGTGTGTACACCTTTCTCTATTGAAAACCTTGAGTTTGCACAGATGTCTCTAGTTGTAATCCAACACCAGGGCTCATTTTAACTCCCTTCCCTCTGTATGTATAAGTCTCTTTTCTAGCAGCAAGAAACCTTGCTTTTATTATTAATACTAGAGGCCCGGTGCACGAAATTTGTGCACAGGGGGAGGGGGTGTCTCTCAGCCCGGCCTGCACCCTCTCCAATCTGGGACCCCTTGGGGGATATCCGACTGCTAGTTTAGACCCGATCCCTGATCAGACCTAAACCAGCAGTCAGACATCCCTCTCCCAATCCGGGACCGCTGGCTCCTAACTGCTCACCTGCCTGCCAGCTTGCTCGCCCCCAACTGCCCCCCCTGCCGACCTGCTTGCCCCCAACTGCCCTCCCCTCCTGGCCTGATTGCCCCTAACTGCCTCTGCCTCGGCCCTGCCACCATAGCTTTGTCCGGAAGGTCTCCCGGTCTAATTAGCATATTACCCCTTTATTAGTATAGATATTTATTGATTTTATCAGTATCCTGGTATATATAATCAATTTCCCACATCTGCTGATATCCCTCCCTGGCTGTCAGGCAGGGCTGTCACTCTGTATAAACTCTGGTACCCGTCCCGGAATCACTGTGGCTTCCTCCACCCTTACCACGGGACTGCCTGGCTCTGCCCTGACTAATGCTTTAGGACTGAATGGTGGGAGGGATCGGGTCTCAAAGGGCCTCTGAACCAGTTTTGGGTCACCAAGTCTCACACAGATACTCTGGCCCAGCGTTCTTAACCGTTCTGGTGTTCATAGACCCCCAAAGGGTCCATGTGGGAAAACCAGGGCACCCGTGAACTCTGATGGGAAGTCTCTGACTTTGGTGGGAAATCATGACATCTTTACTCCCTGACTCCCAACTGAACGTTAATTTCCTTCCAGGACGAACGTAGGGGACACACCACGTGGTATCAGCGGTGCCTGTGACCGTCAACCACAGAGTCGCACCTATTTTCACATCCCATCACAGTTGTTTCGGAAGCTATGATTGGTGCCTGTCCCTCCCTTAAAATCATGAGACTCTCCTTAGATCTTATTATCTGTGTGAAATGAGTCTCTTTATTATGATGTCACAACATTATTTTAAAATTATGTTATAACTTTCTTTCAACATATTTAGTGTCCTTTATAATCCTATATATTTTATTTTGTGCATTAAAAGTAATGATCCCGAGGAGAGGTCTGCGGGAATGTCATGGTGGAAACCTCCAACTCAATGCTCTTCTTCTGAGTATGAAAGCATGTTCCCCTAATATTTTAAAATTTGGGGCCTCCACTAGATGAGAAAATTTCCCTCTAAGAAACTGTGGCATGCATTGAAATTCCTCCCCCTGGTAGGCAACGGTCACTCCTGGGCTATGAACCCCTCCCAGGCTGCGCCCTCCTCACCCCTGCCGATCCTGGCCCATCGGGCCTGTGCTACCTGCGGGCACCTGTGCTCCTGTGGCCGGAGGAGCCCTCAGGCAGGGGCTGCAGCAGGTCCCGTGGGGGGCAGCCCTGTCTGCAGGAGTCCTTTGGGGTAAGTGGAAGGGACATGAGGAGGCCACCAACTGTCTGCAGCCCACAGGCTTCTCTCTGGGCCTCAGCTCCTTCCTCTGTAAAACGAGGAGGGATGGTCTCTAAGGTCCTCTCTGAGTCTCTAACGGGACTCGAAGGACACGCTGGGCCCTGGAGGGGGACACAGGGCACAGCGGGAAGGGAAGAGCCCTACGTCTGCATCTTCTCAGGGGGCAGGGGGGAGTGTGTCGCTCTGGGCCTCCCTTCCATCTCACCACCTCTTCCCTGGGATGGCAGAGTTGCGGAGAGGGAGGAAGGCCACAGAGCCCTCATGGGGTGCCTGGGGGCCAGCCCACCTGGGGATGAGTCTGCCCTCCTCCCCCAGAAAGTCTATTCTGCGAGCGAGCCTCCCGTCTCCTATCGCTCCTCCCCAGATCGGATTTCTAGATCTTCAGGACACTCGGGTTACTGCTTGGTCTGGTTCAGAGTATCGCTTTCTGTGAGAGCCTCTCCACAGAGCCTCACAGGCACTCTCTCGCAGGGGCCCTTGACCCACATACTCAGCGCGCAGTTGGCTCTCCTCAGCAGAGAAGCAACGTGAAGGGAGGAGGTGAAGCAGAGGTACAGCAGAGGACCCCCAAGGCGTGCTGTTTCCAAGATTTCTCTTTCTACTATTGGGACCCGTGGGACTAGCAGTATGTCAGCACTTACGCAGCAGGTGGGTGTGGCCCTGCCAGGTGGCTTCGTTGGGGATGCCATTGCTTAAAGCATGAGTGTTGCTCCCCCCCCCTTTCCTAAAATTGTTTTGTAGAGCGAGTTTATGAACCACCAAAGAGAACCACTCATACTGCTTTATCTTCCCGTCTTCCTTTCGAGCAGAGACGCTATTACTTGATTGACTAGGCTTCAGTCCAGGTGGCTTTTTATTTTGTATTATTTTTAAAAATATATTTTTAGAGAGGAAGGGAGAGGGAGAGAGAGATAGAAACATCCATGATGAGAGTGAATCATTAATCGGCTGCTTCCTGCATGCCCCACACTGGGGATCAAGCCCACAACTCGGGCATGTGCCCTGACCATTACCTCCTGGTTCATAGGTTGATGCTCAACCACCAAGCCATGACGGTAGGGCCTAGGGGGCTGTTTGATTATTTCCCGAAGTCTAATTCACCCACCAAGGGTGAAGATAACAGATAGATAGATAGTTAGCATCAACAGAGTCCCTTTGGATGGTATTCCAGGCACTGTGCTAAGCACACAACATGAAGTTTCTCAATGACAACCCTGTGAAGTAATCATGACCTCCCCCCGCCCCATTTTTACAGATGGATAAACAGATGTAACAAAGTTAAGAAACTTGCTCTAAGTCACACAACTAGTAGAGGTTGACTCTGAGATTTGAACCCAGCAGTAAGACCAGTGTCTGGACTCTTAACAAGAGATGAACTTCTTATTAATTGGTTAGTGAACTTATCCATTCAGTAATACTATGTGTCAGGAACTGTTCTCAGCTTCCTCACTGATGATTCATCACTGAACAAGACAGACAAGAAGTCCTGTCCTCTTGCAGCTTAAATTCTAGTGGTGGAGACAGAAATAATGAATAATATACTAGATACATAAATACACAGTATGTTAGAATGTGATATAGAAAAAAAAGCAGGACAAGGGGGGTTGGAAGCTAGGTGGAAGCAGAAATTTTAAGTGGAGTGGTCTGCATAGGCCGTTTGAGCAAAGATGTGAAGCAGTAGAGAGAGTGAGCCATGTCATCTGGAGAAAACCGTTTCAGGGAGAGGAACAGTCAGTGCAAAGGCCCTGAGGCAGGAGTGCGCCTGGCGTGTTTGAGAGACATTGGGCCTACCTCCAATTTGAAGGGATTTCTAAACCATTGTGAAGACTTTAGCCTTTACCTCGAGGTGAGTGAGAGGGAAGCTGTAGAGAGGCAAGGACAGTTTTCTGTTACAACAGACAAATATAACCAGGCCCTGTTGCAGACACATATAACCAGGCGAGAGATGGTGGTGGTTCAGACCAGACCGGGAAGGCGTGTCTATGCCTCCGGAGGTCGCATTTAAAGTTGCTATCAGGTGTGCAATTTTTTCTTCAAATAGAGCAAAGCCTGAGTAAAGAGAATTTTACTGAGGATACTGGCCAGGTCTCTTTCTAACAAAAAAAAATGTAGAAGCAGCCGGATAAGCAAGAAACCGAGCTTGGCAGAGAAAACAGTCACCTCTGTCGCTCTTCACCAAGCTTCCAACATAACCTTGGAACAGGAATTCTAAGAGAGGGGACTCTAGACTCAAACCAGCCTAAGAAAGGTCAAGAGACTACAAAAAAGACTTCAAGCTGCAAATTAAGAAGGTGGAGAAAAATGTACAATGGTAAGCTGGGAAGGTTTGGTTTCTTGGAATGCACAGGACACTGTCAGTGTTCCTACAGTCGAGGAGGACCCATGTCAGGCAGAGTGTGGCCAGGGACTGCTGGCCAAAGGTCCAGTACCGTTGGGAAGGTGGAGCAGAGGAGGAGTCCTTGGACATGGGCTGGGGCTGGGGACCCCAGGTTTGGAGAAACAGGCCGTGGAGCCACCAGCACTACAGCTGGGCTCAGGCTCTGGCCTGGCCCTGGTTCTCAGGAGTTTTCCTTTGGGTGTGGCCTAAGCGTTGGTCCAAGGCATGATTTCAGGGACCGCAGTAGACAGTGCTACAATACATACCAACCTGGCCTAAATGCAGAGGTTTTGAAACATTCCCAGGATGAGTTCTGGTTCTTGTTAGCCATGCAGGAAGTCTTAACTAATGACTAACATGACTAACATGGGGTTTGGGTGATCTGTCGGTTCCTTGACCCATGCTCTCTCTTTTCTGTCAGCACGGAGGACAGAAAGGTGAGGGGGGCTGTTGGGCTTGGGAATGCCAAATGTGGAATCAGAGAGATCAGAGATCACAGATATATTGGCAGAGCAATGACCTTCACAATGACCGTCAGGGCTGATTCTAACGTTCCCTTTTGGACATGGGGCTGGAAGAAGGAAGGAGGAAAGGAGAAGAAAATCTCGTGTATTATGTTGTCCAAGGACAGCAGACTTAGTCATTTTCAATGCAAAGATGAGCTGGCATGTTGCATATAAAACACATGCCAAACATTGACTCAGGGGAACAGACATGAAGGAAAAGGGAAGGGGACACAGGCAATGACTCACAGTGGTAGGACCCCACCCTACAGCCCTGGAAAAATGGGACATCTGGCAGGTGCCTGGTGCTGTAATGGGGGTGATGTGCTACTCGCCTCCTCAAAGACCCAGCCTGCTTTACTTGACATGCTGCCTCCCTGTGCTGTTGGTATATCTCCACGGACTGGTGTGAGAGCTTGGGCACTGGGCAAACCTGCCTCCCAGGTGCTAGGCCAAAAATGTTTCTTTTTTTTTTTTAAATAAATCTTTATTGTTCAGATTATCACAGGTGTTCCTCTCCCCCGCCCCCCCCATAGCTCCCCTCCACCTGATTCCCCACCCCACCCCATGCCCTTACCCCCCGCCACTGTCTTCATCCATAGGTGTAAGATTTTTGTCCAATCTCTTCCTGCACCCCTCAGACCCCCTTCCCCCTAAGAATTGTCCATCCCCTCCCTTTCTATGTCCCTGATTCTATTATATTCACCCGTCCATTCTGTTCTTCAGATTTTTTATTCACTTGATTTTTAGATTCACTTGTTGATAGGTATGTATTTGATGTCTGTTGTTCATAATTTTTACCTATACCTTTTTTTCTTCTTCCTCTTCTTAAAGAATACCCTTCAGCATTTCATGTAATCTTGGTTTGGTGGTGATGAACTCCTTTAGCTTTTTCTTGTCTGTGAAGCTCTTCGTCTGACCTTCAATTCTGAATGATAGCTTTGCTGGGTAGAGTAATCTTGGTTGTAGGTTCTTGCTGTTCATCACTTTGAATATTTCTTGCCACTCCCGTCTGGCCTGCATAGTTTCTGTTGAGAAATCAGCTGACAGTCGTATGGGTACTCCCTTGTAGGTAACTACCTGTTTTTCTCTTGCTACTTTCAAGATTCTCTCTTTGTCTTTTGCCCTTGGCATTTTAATTATGATGTGTCTTGGTGTGGTCCTCTTTGGATTCCTCTTGTTTGGGGTTCTGTGTGCTTCCTGAACTTGTAAGTCTATTTCTTTCACCAGGTGGGGGGAAGTTTTCTGTCATTATTTATTCAAATAGGTTTTCAGTATCTTGCTCTCTCTCTTCTTCTGGCACCCCAAAAATTCGGATGTTGGTACGCTTGAAGCCGTCCCAGAGGCTCCTTACGCTATCTTCACACTTTTGGATTCTTCTTACTTTTCGCCTCTCTTTGGTTGGGTGTTTTTTGTTTCCTCATATTCCAGATCTTTGGTTTGACTCTTTGGGTATGGTGATCTACAGTTGAGTTTCTGTATATTCTTTATTTCAGACAGTGTATGCATAATTTCTGACTGGTCCTTTTCCATTTTTTTTGGTATTCTCATTAAGGTCCTTGAAGGTCTCTTCAAGTTTCTCAGCGGTTTTTAGAAGATTCTTGAGTAACCTTATAAATGTGGTTCTGAACACTGTGTCGTCCAGTAGTTTACTTTCCTCCATCTCTTCTATTCGTGACATACTTCGGTGTCTCCACATTTTGGCTGCCTCCCTGTGTTGATGGAGTGGCTTTGTGTGGTCAGTGACCTATTGTGGCTGGTAGCTCAGCTTCCCCAATCACCCTAGGTGGTTGCTCTTGGTACACCCCTTTGTGGGCTGAGTGGAAAGTCTTGGTGTAGTTAAAAGCCTTGATTGCTGTTGGTACACTGGGAGGAATTGACCTCCAGGCCAATTGGCTGTGAGGACCTGCTGTGTCTATAATGGAAGCACTGCTGTGCTGGAGACACGCTTGTGGTACAGGGCTTGTTTGAGTGGGACTTTGGTGATTACTGAGTCCGCCTCCTGAATGTACTTATGGATGTGAGGAGTTGAAATCTGGTGCCTCACACTGACCACTAGGTGCATTGGCTTCTGGATCTCCAATGGGGTGTAGTTCAGCTGCTGTCTGAGGCTACCCTGCAGGAGCTACAGCGAGAATTGCTGTCCTCTCCTCCCTACTTGGAGCTTGGAGGCCTTGGAGCTGTCTGTACTGGGTTGCAAGTTTACTAGTTTAAACTGCAATAGAGAAGGCCATTCATATGCAAAAGCCGCTGCTAGGAGCTTGGGTGTGTTTATAGATTGTGTGGGGCAGAGTCTCAGGGCGTCACTAGGCTAGGGCGTGTCAAACAGCAATGGCTGGCAGTGAGCCGCCTCCAACCGCGCCCCGCAACCGCGTCCCCACCGTCTTGTGTGCCAGCGCAGCCAACAATTCTACCTCCACGCAACTCTGCTAGTAAGCCAGTCTCACTCCGACCCAATGGCAGACAGCCCAGTCTCTCCCCAGAAACTGGATTTCAGAGAGATTGGGGGCTTGTCTCTCTTCGGATTGAAGAAAGCAATGCCCGCCTCCAGCTGGGCTCCGCCGCCAGCCCATTTTGCACGCGCTCCCCTGTACCTCAGTTTTTCAGCGTTTGTGTCCTGATTGCACCCGTCTCTTTCAGTCTAGTTGTAGAGGTTCTGCTCAGCCAGCTTTCCCGTGATTCTGGGTGATAGACGTTCTGTCTTTTAGTTGTAGTTTTGGAAATTGTTGTGGATGACAGCAGCCCAGATGTTTATCTACATCGCCATCTTGGATCTCCCAAAAATGTTTCTTCAGTCCAGAGGGCTTTGGACACCACTTTCTGGTATTGCTGACTCTGGCTCACTGGGGAACCTCAAGGGACAAAAATCATGGCACCTGAATATTTGAGCATGAAGTGACCTGGGCAGGCACCTCATGCCACTCTCTCATTGTAATGGCGGGAGCTGAGAACCAGGGAGATCTAGTGGCTTGTCCGTGGTTCCCGCTGGTCCCAGAACAAGACTTACCTTGGTTTTTCCTTTCAGCAACTATCTATTGAGTATGCGTTAGATGCTAGTCTCTGTGCTAGGCATGTTGAACAAAGCAAAGTCCCTGCCTCAAGGGGCTAACAATCTGATGGGGGAGTCAGTAAATTAACAAAACAAACCCATGCCTGAAACAAGTACAGATGCTGACAAGATCCACACGGGAGGTGAATAGGGGGAAGAGACAGGGAGTGGCCGGGGGTTGCGGGGTGACTTTTAGAGGGAGGTCAGTGAAGGTCTTCCCTGGCTTCCCCAGGTAGATAAAGGACATCACTATGTACCCACGTGAGGGCTCAGCCTCTAAACATAGGAGTCAGCCTCAGTGCTTCTCTTGGCTCATGTAAGTCCATTGCACCAGCAGCTCTGGTTAGATTAGTTGATCCCAAACCATGCCTTTTTCCACCTCCTCTGTAACCACTATTCTTAGCCCACGCCACCACCCTCGCTCACTTGAGTGACTCCAATGGCCTGATGCTACCCTTGCCCCTACAATTCGTTCTGTACACTGCAAGATAGATCTTTCACAACATAAATCAGATCTTGTCACTCACCCAGGTAACACCCCCCGGTGGCACCTCATCACACCTGGAGTGAAGTGAAGTTCAGGTTCCTGACTACCCCTGTCTCTTCCTGTCCCTCTCCCTGCTCAGGGCACTTTGACCTTTCTGATATTTTATGTGCACTCCGAGCTTGTCTAACTTATAGTGTTTGAAAATAACAAAGGCAGTTCCTTTCTGATGACTTGGTCTGTCATGCATGACTGGCCTTTAAGGGCAACCATATTAGCACCCTGTTTTACTCTGAGAGTTGTCCCAGTTTGGACAATAAATTATATGGTCATCCTGTCATCAAGGATTTGGGGATGATCTGGACATGGCCTTTTTCCTCCCTCCCTCCCTCCCTCTCTTCCTCAAACATGTGTATGTGTCAGACACATACTAAGTGTTGGAAGGCGGAGGCACCTAAAAATAAATAAGCCTTGCTTATGCCCTCAAGGAGCTTTCAAACATCTGCACACACACTGAAGAGTAAAACAAAACAAAGTTACAGTGATGTGCCCTAGACGTTGTCAGATTTTGATGTTTGCTATTCTATAGACAAAACGGCTTGCTATTGGCTTAGACGGTTTGCGGTTTACCCAGATGTTTGGCACCACCACCTAGACACAGCCTGATTTCCCTCTCCCCACCAGTCGCTCTCAGCCCTCCCTTTCTCTCCTTCCTTGTTTGTTCCCATTACTCAAGGTTTGGCAGATTGCATGCATGAACCATGCCAGAACTTCTTCACATGGAACATGATTAAGACCAAGGCCTTGGGTCTTTCCTGTCTTCTGACAATTCACTACATACTTTCTTGTTCTTCCTCTGTTCCTTCCAGACCCAAATCAGCCAGGAGGGATCTAAATTAGCTTCTTGATGGCCCCTGTATTCCTGCCAAAAGTGGTTTTGATTGCTTGGCCTCTGAGTTCCATGTATTCCAGCCCCTCAGTGTGTCTCTTGGGGAAGCACATGGAGGCTTCCGGCCCCTGGAGGGCTGTTTGTCTGCTGGACTCCCCTAGTGCAGGGGAAGAAGCCCACCCTCCACGTGGGAGCAGAGAGAGGCTCCATGTGTGGTTCTGCGAGAGGTCAGAGGTGGGGGTCAGGGTCAGGAACCTAGCCTTTTTGGAGAAATGCTCTCTGGTGGTCAGCCATCCCTCCTCCTGGCTTCGCTGGGAATAGAGTTGGTGACCATTTACATGGGATGGCACCAGAGGGCCAACATATTACTCTTCCCTCAATGACTCCTCTTGAGCCCCCATTGGATTCTGAGAGTCCCACCTCTAGTTTTACCTTCTATTGACCTTTGTTTTTAATTAAATTTATTGGGCGACATTGGTGAATAAACTTATATAGGTTCGAAAGAGGAATTCTATGGTACATCATCTGTATATTGCATTGTGTGTTTGCTACCCAAAGTCAAATCTGCTGCCACCATATATTTGACCCTCTTTATGTTTCACCATCTTCTTCCCTCCCTTTCCTCTGGCAGCCCATACTGTTGTTTGTGTCTATTAGTTTTTGTTTGTTTTTCTTGTTTGTTTACTTGTGGCTTTCAGTTTAATATCCCAGAGATGAGTGAAATCATATGGTTCTTGACTTTTTCTGACTTATGGTATTTGGAGGTAAGTTCTTTGGCAGGTGGTTAGGTCATGAGGGTGGAGCCCTCATGAATGGAATTACTAGTAATGTCCTTATAAAAGAGACCTCGAGGAGCTCCTGTCCCTTCAGCCAGGTAGGATACATACAGTGAGAAGAAGGCTATCTGTGACCCAGCGAGTGGCTCCCACCAGACACAGAATCTGCCAGGCCCTCATCCTGGACTTCTCCGCCTCCAGGATGTGAGAAATAAATTTCTGTTGTTTATAAGCCAGCCAGTCTATGGTATTCTGTTATAGCAGTGTGAATGGGCTAAGATAACCCTGATCCTTGTAAGTTGGCTAGGTTTTATTGGTGCTTTAACGTCTTCCTTCCTTCCTTCCTTTTTTTTTTTTTCCTTTTCTTTTTGTCATACATGAACTGACTCATGCAAATTGGGAGCATCCTTGACATGATAGCAGAGTCAGGTGTGGAACATGGCTCATGATCCTCATACCTTTAGTTGTGTGTGAGTGTGTGTGCGTGTGCAGACACACGCACCCCATGCACTCATATTTCAATGTCTGGCTTTTGCCCCTTGAAAACCTATAATAAAATTGAGGACAACTTTGTTCTGATGAGTTTTTCAAGCCTTTACGGCAGAGTTCTGTCTTCATGAATGGAGTCTATTATGACAAAGCCCATGAACTTGGGGTTGGTGCTCAACACTGGCACTTCATTTTTAGTGCCCCCAAAGGCCTCCTCTTGTGGCACGTATTCAAATCCTCCAGATTATGTTATGTTGGGGACATAACAATTGGAAACTGTCTGGTAGATTTCCAGAAAGAAATCTGTACTGAGGCAGTTTCTCAGGCCCCTGGAACCAATGAACTACTCAAACCCAAGAGAGCCAAGCTCCTAGGGCGTGGGGTTTTCCCGGTAATGGACTATTTAGAAAAGAAAACCTTTCTGTTTCAATCATTTGGTTGAAAAGCTTAACCAAATATGTTCATACCCTTCCTGGTAAATTCTTTGACTGTAATTGGATGTTTCTCACACTATGGAGGATTCTACAGAGAGCCCAACATGTTTGCTATACCGGAGCAGAAGCGATAGAAGAAAGTCCAGGAGATTCTTCCTGCAACTGGGACTTTTTCCTTCTTTCCTAAGTTCCTGACATCCATGTTTTCTTGTTATCATGATGATGATTGCAATGATTTGGAAAGCTTCTCCTCCTGTCACAGCCACTTGCACGTCCTGAGCCCCTTCTCTGTGCCGGCCCGGTGCTGAGACCCTTCACGTGCAGCAGGCACCTCAGCAGCCTCGTAGCAGCTGTTTCCAACTGAAGAGACAGAAGCTCGCTTGCTTAAGGTCTTGAGGATGGAAGGCTGTGTGGTGGCCTTCAATTCACGTCTGACATCTAACTGTGGGCTCTCAGTCACTGTAGCCTTTAGACCTGTCCTGAAAGGGAGCAAGTCAAGGTTTGTGCAATTTAGGTTAATAGTTGTGTGTGTGTGTGTGTGTGTGTGTGTGTGAGAGAGAGAGAGAGAGAGAGAGAGAGAGAGAGAGAGAGAAGATCCATTAAGAGTAAGCCCAAATATTGTATTGAACTCATTTTTACTTGTCCCAGTACATAGTTAAAATCCTCGTTAGGCAGGTGATTTTATATCTCCCCCACCCCGTTCCAATTTCTTGCTCTCTTAGAGACCCCTTCAGTTTTACTTCCCTTTTTTTTTGCTGTTCCATTTTCAGTAACCTGAACTTTCTTGAGTCAGCGACTTTTGCAATGCCTATACTGTTATTGCTTAAGGGTGAATTTTAGTGACTTAAGGGTTACCAAGCAGATATTCAAAGTTTCTGCCAATTTCTTTGGAAATAGCAGGATAATTTTTCTTTTAAAGGAATTTCCTTCTTTCAGTGGCTACTTTCTAGAAGAAATCTAACCCCTGGGGATCCTTGCCAAGAATAGATGCAGAGGAGGTATTGCTTCCGGATATTGTCCTTGAGTGCGGATGGCCTCCTCCTGTCTCCCGGGCCTGAGAGAGACCCAGAGACAGGCACAGATCTTGCCGACAGCCCTTCCAAACTTGCAGAAAAGAGGACTTGCTGTCTATGAAAAGGTCTACCTCATGGTCGGGCAGCTCCCCTGTTTCCTGTTGACGAAAATCCCTTTTCAGAGCAGTAGCCCCTCTGAATGCCCCTGGTATCTTTGCGTCTGTCCATCTATCTGTTCCCTGAGTGAGCATGTATTAGGTGCTGGGGAAGAGAAAATGAATACAGTTGAACTCTCAATCCTGGGAGCTCCCAGTTTACTTGGGGAGACAGACACATAACTAGATGATATCGTGACAATAAGTCCTTGGAGAATATTGATGAAGGCCTTGGGAACAAAGGAGAAGGAGCCATAGGTTCTACATGGGGGAGTCCAGGGAAGCCTCACAGAGGAGGTGACATATGAGCTGGTTCCTGAGGGATAAGAAGGAACTTATCAGGCAGACGGACCAATATAGGCAAGAGACAAGATTCGCTAAGCTGTCTATGGTACTTGAATAATGGTGACCTGGTGATTGTAACTGATTCATTCTGCCATCTACTTCCATGAAACTCATAACTTGTGTTCTTGGGTGAGAAGAGAGGTAGGACAAACAGAGAATCCCCTCCCCTGCCTGTTTGGCAGCCTCGCCCTGCTCTCTTGTTGAAAGCATTGAATTTATTTGCTTCCCCCATCTGGCCTTCAGGCTGAAGCCCTGAACATTTCGGCTCCTCTTCATTTTCTATCTACATTTTTTTTTTGAAAGTGTTTGGAGGGATGTAAAAGACAAAGCTTCTATTCTACTTATTTCCCTTAATCCAAAGCTTCTGCAGCCACTGGCAGCTCAGCGCTGCTCCCTCTCCAGCCTCCCCCGAGACACACTTGGAGGTGGAGAAAGGCCGGAAGTGTTACAGCGTGATAAGTGGAGGCCAAGATTGCTTGCCCGGAGCCAGTTCTGACTCCTCTCAGTGGCTGTGTCTATTGAGGGTCATCAGGCCCCATAGCCTGTGGGGGGCTTGCCCTTGGCTGGGGCTCTGTTCACTAATGGAGATTTTCTTCATCCTTCTTGGAAATGGTCATTGTCTGGGCCTTTGTCCTTCTGATGGACAACCAGCCCCTTGTCATCCATTCTCCATCCATGCTGTTTTGCTGTTGTGTTCTTTGTCCCTTTGGGTCTTAATTTTGTGTCTATGTGTGAGGGAGTATGTGCATAGAGGGGAGGGGAGAGGATGGAATTGTTCTGGATTTGGGGAGCAGGACAAGAAAGAGAATATGTAGACTTACCCTACAGTGAGAGTTTAGTGTGACTGACCATTAATTAATGACCAGTGTTCATAGAAAGGACTCCTAATGTTAATAACTCAGAAGATTAAATTAAGATCAAGCAGTTAAATATTGCTTGATTTTAGAATGAATTTCTTTCTTAAAGTATATTTTTATTGATTTCAGAGAGGAAGGGAGAGGGAGAGAATCATTGATCAGCTGTGCCTCACACTGGTGATTGAGCCCACGATCGGGCATGTGCCCTGACTGGGAATCGAATGGTGACCTCCTGGTTCATAGGTCGACACTCAACCACTGAGTCACGCTGGCCAGGCTAGAATGAATTTCTTAATCGACCTTTGATTGCTTTATTGTTAGGTCAGGAACCATGTGAAATTTAGAGTACTACTGGGGAGGCGGGGGGCGGGCCTTGCATAAGAGGGCTGGGTCCCCTTAGTTCTGCTGCATCCTTGGGAGGTAATAAAACCAGGAAACTCAACTCAGGTGTGGGAGTTGGGAAAGGCTAGGATTATACATCAACCTGACTCAGACAAGATGCTTAATTTTGGGCCAAGCTTTAGTCTAGCCGTGTTTTGCTCAGACAGTCCTTATCAAGATGTTTTACCAGCTCATTGATTAGTTGCAAACAACAGCATGGCTGCCATTTGTCTGAAAACATTTCCTTACACATGCAGGTGGCTTCCTTCGCAGGTGCCAAAGTGAAGCTCTTGTGGACAGCTTCCCTATTTGAGCAGACACAGAATGTCGCGGGGAGGGGGGCGATTGAGCCTAGAACCTAGATCCATCTGTCCCAACCCTCTGAAGTTCACCTTGTTCAATAGCTTTTCCAAGGACATGTGCTAAATGGCAGAAATAGGACGAGAACCCTGAACTCGCCAATTCCTTACACTTTTCTGAGATGCTATCTTACATGTATGGATGCTCTTTCAACAACCATGAAGTGATCAGGTTGATTCTAACTGACTACCTGAAGTTCAAGTGCAGTGGTTCTCAGGCCTGGCTACACAGTAGACCAACTGACCTGAACCTCAATGTGGGGCCCCAGCATGAATACCCTAAAAATTTCCCCAGTTTATTAAAAAATGCAGTCAAGACGAAGAGCCCCTGTTCTAGTGTGCAGACGGAAATAAAGCTTTGCCCAAGAATCTTTAATTTGCTGACTGGACAACAGTCTAATGCAAACCTAATGTCATTCATTTTCCTGAGAAAACAGTTCTCTCCGAGAGCAGGTTAAAGCCCAGAGCAAACTTTTTTCTTACCCCAAATTTGCAAGTGCTGCAGGCACTCCATGACTGGTTCCAAAGGGACCCTGGGCTGGGAAACCAGAAACAAACAGAGGATGGAGCTTTCCCTACTTTCAACAATGACTTGGAGGGCCATTCGTGGGACCAGGGACCCCCAGCCTCCACCCCCCCTGCTCTGCCCCCCATTGAAATTTGTGAGTAAATTTGTTTTACATTAGAGATAATTAATGTCAGATCTTGCCTCAGTTTGTTCCAACAATAAGGCAGCTGTTTATAATACAAATGCCTCAGGGTTTCTCACAACCTGTTTTTTTTTTTTCCTTCAAAATCCCTGCAAAGGTGTTTAATGTATAACAATCCAAGGCCATCACCTTCCCTTTGAAAAGTGTTCCTATTTCCCTTCTTTCTCTCTCTTCTGAGAGAGTCGGGGACTCACAGAAGGGAGAGCGTGCTGCTCACGCTGGTTTGGGAGAGCTGATCTGAAACTGGCCATAGTGAAGTGTTTACACCATGGGAATTGGCAAATGCTGCAAATTAGGAATTTCTTTCCCCAAGGAGAACAGGTTATTAAAGATTTACCAGCATGCCACACTGGTCACAGGTGTATTCTCTGGATAGTCCCCAAGATGTAAGTATTGTCACTGAGGATTCTATTTAAATTACTAGAGGCCCAGTGCATGATTAAATCATGCACGTGTAGGGTCCCCTAGGCCTAACCTGCCATTCAGGCCATATCCACTGCCCCACAAAGCCTAGCACGCTCTGCGGACACTGCTGGCAGCCTGCTCCCCACTTTTGATGGCAGGGGGTCTGCTGGTGCTGGAGCAGACACACAGCTCCCCGCTTTCGATTGCGGGGGAGCTGGGTGTCTGTCCGCTGGTGCACCAGGCCTTTCAAAAGCCTCTGGTGGAGGCTTTTGGCCTGGTGCAGGAGCGGACAGACACCCAGCTCCCCCGCTTACGCTTTCGATTGCAGGGGAGCTGGGTGTCTGTCTGCTGGTGCCGGAGCGGACACCCAGCTCCCCACTTTTGATGGTCAGCGGCGGGATGTGGGCTCACTGCCCCAGAGGCCCCTTCTGTGCCACAGCACAGCCATGGCGCAGACGCTGAGCTCGTGCTGCCCGAGCTCAGCGTCCCGCCAGCCCAATTGGCCACCCGGCCACCCCGAGCCCCCCCCCGCCCCGCGCCTCCTGGTCAATCGTGGGCATAGCGAAGGTACGGTCAATTTGCATATTACTCTATTATTAGGTAGGATTCTCCAAAGAAGATTATAGAAGCCTGCGGTATTAACATCACACTTTCATAAGACATCTAACATGCCTAGCATGAAACATCCAGGTTTCTATCCCCATCCACTCCAAATACAGAGTGGGGCAAAAATAGGTTTAGAGTTGCGAGTTCTTGAAACACAGAGTGTATTATTTTTCATACAAAGAACTGTAAACCTACTTTCCCCCACCCTGTATATTCCTCCCTTCGTCTTTCCCAGCTCAGTAAAAGGAGATTCTGTCATTCCACTTACTCAAGTGAAAAATCTCAGAGTCATCTTTGACTCCTCCCTTTCTCTCACACTCCCCATCCTGTACATTAGGAAATCCTATTGCATTTACCTTTAAAATGATCCGTTCTCACCAGCTCCACTGCAGCCACCTGGTCCAAGCCACCATCATTCCTCATTCGATTATCTGGATTCTTGCAATGGCCTCCTAAGTGGTCTCCATACTTAGAAACAGACCGTCATCCCTCTAAGTCTATTTGCCAATTACAGCAGAGAGAATAGTTATTTAAGCACATATGTCAGCTTATGTCATTCCAAAGCTCAAAACCCGGAGTGATTTCCTACCTCACTCAGGTTTTCCCACACTCTGACCTTTCTAACCTTGTCTCCTTCCACCCCCGCCCCCCGCCCAACACACACACACACACACACACACACACACACACACACACACGGTCCCTCTGCAGCCACACTAATCCCCATGCAGTTCTTTGACTATTGGCTAGGTCAACGTGGTTCCCTCCCGGGCCTTGGCAGATGGTGTTGCTTCCACCCGGAATCCCCTTGCCCTGAATATCCAATGGCTCACTCCCTCACCATACAGCTTTCAGAGCTCTGCCCAAATGTCGCCTGATTGAGAGGGGTCTTTCCTGGTCACACATCAAATAGAACATCCTACCCAACTCTGACAGCCACTTTCCTTTCCTCCATGGCAGTCACTACCACCTGCCATGTATTTGTTTATTACTGTGCTTCTGGCCACTCCTGGAGAGTAAGCCCCAGTAAACATAGCTTTGCACCATTTGCTGCTATATCCTCGGAGCCCAGGAGAGCGCTTGGCATCTAGCAGGCAATAAATACTTACCGAGTGAATGAGGAAATGTTTGTGAGGGTGTCTGCACACTGAGTGTGTGTGTGTGTGTGTGTGTGTGTACGCACACATATACTGGGCTGGGCCAAAGTAGGTTTACAGTTGTGAGCATGCTAAATACAGACTTTATTCTTGTATTATTATTTATTAATCATTGCATTATTTTCCATATGGACAATTGTAAACCTACTTTTGCTCCACCCTGTGTGTGTGTGTGTGTGTGTGTGTGTGTGTGTGTGTGTGCATGTCTCAAACCATATGAAATTGTTAATATTTGCTACCTTTTCTAGTTGTGTGTACTGGATAGTAGGGGGCCTCCACAACCATTTAGTTCAACCTTATCTGTTTATATAGATGAGGTCCATGAGACCATGAAAAGGCAGATGGCTCGCTCCAGGGCCAGCTAGTGATGGAAACGTGTTTTTCTTTTGTAAGCAAAATGATTTCCAAAGCAGGACACTCGGATAGGATGAGTCAGGATATCGGTCCTGCCCATGTGTGATGGTTTCTGTCTGCATCTGAGCAGGCTGGGAGAAATGCTTTCAAAGAGACTTTCATCCCTCTGGTAAGATAATGCTTCCCAGAGTGCCCCTGGAGAAGGCGCGTAGCTGCCCTGTGCTGCTGTCAACACGGGTCCCTCCACCCCGCTGGGTCAAGGCCAGGAAGCACCTTGCGCTCACTGCTGCGGGCCTGGGCTAGCAAGCTTGCAGCGGGGTGCCTGCAGGAGTCAGCGATGAAGCCTGGGCGCAACTACAGGCCTGCAGGGAAGAACGGAGCATGACTGGAGCCGCGTGGCTTTTTAATGCCCAAGTCCCAGCTCTGCGAATGTGTCACTCCTTCTCTGTGCCAAGACCCTTTCCCGGGAGCCCTGCCCCAGGGTGCAAAGATCTCAGTGGCCCTCCCAATGAAAAGATGTGGAGAAGGAATGTAGATTTCTTTGGGGTGTCTACTCTATAGGGAATTTGACCAGTTTCATCGGATGTTTCCCAGTGAATCATGTTTGATGTGAGTTTCTTGCTTAATAAAATTGATTAGAAGGGAATGGGGCTAGTGGGAAGACATTTGAATTGATTTTCCAACAAATCTGGATCGATTTTCCAACAAATCTGGATTTGAGAGCAATTTGAGACGAGAGCTCTCATGCCAATGCTGAATATATAGTGAGGGACCTTTAACCACGCGTGTGCTCCTTTTATGTGAGTCATTTCTCTGAATTTTCTAAGGATGCATTTGGCCGCCCATGGAAAACTCTTTGCCTTCAGAGTAAAATTTAGCTGCAGACTTGCATGCTCAGATGTGGGTTAAGAATTTTCCTTAAAAAATGGACACAGTCCTCCCCAGGCCCCTCCTGCTGACCCTGGCGAGCACTGAGTAACTTGCTCTCAGAGAGCAGCGTTTCCTCTCAGGATCCCGAGCCTTTGCTCACCCCTCTGTCTGGAACACCTCCCATTCCCTTGCCCACGTGACAAGTTACTACTCACTTTTACAGTTTCATCCCAAGAGTAACCTCCCTGACAGAGGCTTTTCTGAATACCTGAGGCAACCTGAGGCTTTCCTTTCTTTTTAAAAAAATAATAATTATTTTTTTTAAAAAATTGATTGATTGATTGATTTCAGAGAGAGAGAGGGAGAAGAGAGAGAGAGAGAGAAAGAGAGAGAGAGAGAGAAGCATCGATTTGTTGTTCCACCTAATTATGCATTCATTGGTTGCTTCCTGTATGTGCCCTCTCCAGAGATGGAACCTGCAACATTGGTGTATTGGGACAACACGCTAACTAACTGAGCGACCGGGCCAAGGGCAGGCTTTCCTTTCCTAATGGCCTCCTCAGGCAGTGTGTCGGTTCTGTGGAAGACACAAGTATTTTCATTGATTTCTGGTTCCACTCTACTTCTGGGCATTCAGGAGGATTACACCTCCTTGTCCCTCTGAAATTATGTATAACCAGGTGACTCTCTCTGACTAACAGCATATGAATGGAGTTGTTGTGCTGAAGTATATTTCAGTGCTGAAGTACAATCCTGTATCTCCTTTTCCCTTTGCCAAGCCAACCAGCTATATTCCATATAGAGGAGTCTCTGGTAGCCTGTGATTCTGAATAAGGATGAAATGGAGGACAGCTCCTCCCCACACCTGCTCATGATGGATATATAATATGAGCAAAAAATAAATCTTTGTTGTTTAAAGCCACTGAGATGTTGGGGTTGTTTGTTCCTGTAGCATACACTAATCTATCCTGACTATACACTTTCATCATAACCATTATCCTATTTTTTTTAAACAATATCAGTTTACCATTTCTTTGAGGTCAAGGACTATATCATGACATTATTTTTATAGAGTAGATACTTAAAAACATTTGTTAGCTAGTGCTAGACTAGAAAATTTAATATTTTTGAGTGTCTGCGGCGCACCTGGCACTGTGCTAAGGATTTTACCCACGCTGTCTCATTTAATCTTTGCAACAACCCCATGAGGTGGATATGCCTATTCCCATTTTATTGAAAGGAAAGAGGCTTAGGTGACTAGCTCAGTGTCACACAGCTGGAGAGCAATCAAACCCAAGTAGATCTGATTCTGAAACCCACGCTCATTCCACTGCATGTAACCTTAGGAGTATGCTCTGTCTACTGAGAGGTTCCTGTCAAAGTAGACATTCCTGTCATGACCCATGTAAAGGACAATTAAACAAGCATTGACTAAATGTGAGAGTCAAGTAAGCAAATAAACAAAATTGAGTACATGTTTTTAGCATCTAATGGGGAATGGGAAATTCTTCAGATAGCTTTCCAGTTCTTGGGGAAGGTCCAATCACATGTTGTGCATTTACCAAAAGTTTTATCCACAGTCCAGAGAGAAATCTAGCCCAGAGTGTTGCTTGCTTGGCCCAGTTCTGGTTGGCATGGTTGGGCTTCTGGATCACCTTCCTTGGTGGCCTCCATGAACATGTGCTAATGATCAACGACAAGGCCCAGTCTCTGGCCATGGCATGGCATTCTCAGACACACATTCCCTTGAGGATGCGTCAGCTGGATACTCCAACAGCTATGAAATGATGCATGGATGTGGATCGACCGTGGAATGAAGAATGCTCAAAGCCTCACGGAAGTGTGGGTGATACCTTGGTCCATTGAAGGAACATCCATAGCCAAAGGGCCGAAGACCACAGAGAGCTTCCAAGAGGAGCAAAAGCCACCTGAGAGGCAGAGGGGCTGAAGGCCAATAACTGCCAAGTGGAGGGTTTTCCCATGTTGGTAGGAAAACCATGAGAGTGAACCTCAGTGTTGGGCTTGGACCTGGAACATTTTTATTTCCTTTAAGTTATTATGCTTGGCTCTCCATTGACTTTTATTTGTGTTATTGGTGGTTTTTTTGCTAACCTGAACTTTGATAGTACATAATATTAATTTGGCATTTTCATGTATTACTATATATAATACAATGACTACAGGGGTGGATAAAAGTAGGTTTACATTAGTGAGTATGTCAATCTTTCTTTCTTTCTTTCTTTCTTTCTTTCTTTCTTTCTTTCTTTCTTTCTTTCTTTCTTTCTTTCTTTCTTTCTTTCTTTCTTTCTTTCTGTCTTTTGTCCATATGAACAACTGTAAACCTACCTTTGCCCACCCCTGTAAATATATATATAAAATAAATACGTGTATATGGGGAAGTCAAATGTCATTTGCACAACCAGTAGGCTTGTTTGTTTTTTAAAACCTAGAGCAGGGCTTGTATACCTTTGTGAAATACCTAGCATGGGGCTTCATACATTTGTAGCTCTGCCAGCTGATCCAGTGTGTGTCACCTCTTTGGGGAAACAGCTGCTGGTCACCAACAGCAACTTTGATCTTGAGAGTATAAAGGGATCAGAATTCATAATACAAGTATCCTTTGCTAATTGAATTTACTTGGATCCTAGTTTGAACAGTAAGTTTACTTAAGTTATTTGTTTCCTGAGCTTTGATAGTGAGTAGTAAGAGTTTGGATAGCAAGGGTATTTTGAGGTACCTAGGATTTTATTTTATTTTATTTTATTTATTTTTTAAAAATTGTTTTTATTGATTTCAGAGAGAGGAAGGGAGAGGGGGAGAGTGATACAAACATCATGAGAGAGGAACGTTGACCAGCTGCCTCATGCACACCCCTACTGGGGGTTGAGCCTGCAACCGGAGCATGTGCCCTGACTGGGAATCAAACCATGACCTCCTGGTTCATAGGTCGACACTCAACCACACTTGCTGGGCCTTGGGATTTTATTTACATAGGTGACTGTGTGATGGCATGGAGAGGTCAATGCTATTGAAAGAAGAGTTTATTGCTTGCGATTTTCGAGAGGAGGGGGCACGTCCTGCCATGTGGGCTTCATGGGGAAGCCCCAGGGTTGGTCAGGAGGCTGCAGGAACAAAGGGGAAGCCTGGGCAGGAACCTTTACTGCGATTCCTGAGGGAAATGCAAGACAGAGAAGGATAGATATTTTAGGATTGGCAAGGTTGAAACCATTTTGGCAGGCTCTGGGCTATAAGGAAGGTCTTTAGTGTCCAGTACCTGGCCCTCAGGTGATTTAGGACAGCAGAAAGATTGCCTGGAGTGAAAGGAGGTGGTTGGGGGACAGGGGCGCTGGCTTGGTTAGTTTGCGTCTGAAAGGCACACTCCCAGACTAGTTGTTTGCTATCTCTAGGAACTGGCTAACTCTAGTCGGTGCAAGATGTCCCAGGTCCTCAGATATCAAAGCAGCATACAATAAAGGAAATAAAAACATGATGAGTACAAAAAGCCACCTGCCCTTCCATCTGTAGATACCAACTAGGAAATTCAGAGAATGCTTCCATCCACACCACGCCTTCAGGTGCCCTTCCCAGCAGCACCGTGAGTGGGTGTCATTATCCCCATTTCACAGGTAAAGAAACTGAAACAGTTGCCCAGGCCCTACAGCAGGCATCTGATGGATTCGGGATTTAATCTCCAATTCTGCCACTACGCCCCGGGGGTTATTAAACCTCACAAGGAGACACTTCTGTTCCATCTGCTCCTGAGGCGGCGGTGACCTTGTTAAGGGGCTTGGGATGTGAAGGGCTGTAACCCGGCCTCTCAGTTGAGCACCAGGCTCAGGAAAGGAAAGGAATTCTTGTCTGGACTAGCGCTCTAAGCCTGGCACTTCCATTATTCCCTTTGGTCCCAGGTGCTGTCTAAGCTGGGGTGGGTGACGTTAGTCCAGAAAGGAGCAGGGCTCTGAACACTGCCTCTGTGCAGCTCTCTGCAGCCGGAGGAGGCGGCGGGAATCGATGCAATTATCCTGGCTAATTTTCCAGGGTTGTTCAGTGATCTAAGCGACACCGGTCTCTTTGAACCCAATCCCCACCGTTTTTCTCCCCTCGGCTCCCCAGACAGGATGAAACGGATTTACATCACTGAAAAAGAGTTTAATGAGATGCAAGGGAAGATTCTTGTCTGTAAGGTTGATGAAAACAGCCCAGCTGGTGTAGCTCAATGGTTGAGCATTGACCCATGAACCCAGAGGTCACGGTTCGATTCTTGGTCAGGTCAGGCATGTGCTCGGGTTGCGGGCTCAGTGCCCAGTGGGGGGCGTGCAGGAGGCAGCCACTGTTTCTCTGTTATCAATGTTTCTATGTCTCTATCCCTTTTTCTTCCTCTCTTTCTAAAAAAATCAATAAAAACATATTTAAAAAAAGTTTGATTAAAAGATGATGAGAGGATGAAAAATTTCCATCCATGGGGACTTAGAAACCTTTAAAAATAGTTTTAATAATTAAGAGAACATACCCACATTCCTATTTTGGAAACATAAGAAAATACCAATGGATTATTTTTTTTCACTTTCTAGAAACAATCTTCTATCATTTTGAAGTGTTATTTAGACCAATTCAAAGTGACACATGTGAATATTTTGTTTCACAAAATTGAGAGTATACTGTATTACAGAACATTGTTTTACTTACATATTATATTTTATCATAAGAATTCTTTCTTGTCATTAGCTGTATTTTTTTTTTTTTGAAACACATGGACACAAAGTTTAGGGCAGGCAGCCACCCATCTTGGGTGGTTTGCAAAGACAAGCCAGGGTGTTGGCTCCGGAGGGCTAAGAAGAAATAATCTTCCTTCTCTTTAGCAGATGCTCTATTAATACTACCTGTGTCAGGTGTGTTTCCCAGAGGAAGTTCTAGCATCGATCCGGGAAGGTCATTTCTGAGGAAGGGCAGTGTAGGATGGGCGAGAAACAGGAGTGAGTGGAGAGCGAAGGTGTGAGTGCATCTGATGGCGAGCCACGGAGGACCTGGGCTGGCGATCCATCCAGACGGGGCTGGAGGCGTATCTGCCAGCTCCGTGGTGAGCAATGGTCAGTGCTGGGGACCACACATTTCCAGGCCTCCTCCAGACACAGGGTGGGCTGGTACTTCCTGCCCCGCGGTGGCTCCTATGGCTTCCCTGCTCCACGCGACATGGCTTGGCCAATGAAATGGGAGTGGAGGCATGTGTATGGCTTTCAGGTGGAGGCTCTGAGAGCCAGGCCATGCTTTCCCATGTTCCTTCTGCACCAGTGACTGGTGAGGTCCCACAGAATGGCAGCCCCATCTGGGTCCCAGAGCAAGGGTGACAGACCGGGGCCCACAGCTGACCTGCCATGGACATCTTCCTTTGATGGAGGAAGCGACTATGCTCGTGGGTCCACGCAGGGCGGCTGACACGAGCAGACAGGCACTCTGGGTAATGGAACCTGCCTCTGGGCACCCAGATAATAGTTTAGAAGACAAGGTGAACGAGAGTGAGCCTCAGGAAAGGCTAGAGCTCTTGTTCCCCACGGAACCTGTCAGAAGAGGACTCGAGGATACCAGGGGTCGCCTAGGAGCCTCAGAGAACAGACCTGCTATAGGCCGCAGGGGTGACTACCCGGGAGTGCAGCTGCAGATGCCGGGGTAGGACCCACGGGCACTAGAGCAGCCTTGGAGAAGAAATGCCAGCCAGGGCCAGAGAGGGTGAGCGAGGGCCCCACTTCATGTGCCAACTTGGCTGTGGTGCCCAGTTGTCTGGCCGATGCTGTAAAGATGTTTTGTAGATGTGACTAACATCTGCAATCAGTTTGCTTTAAGTAAAGGAGATCATTCTTGGTAATGTGGGTGGGTGGGCCTCATCTAATCAGTTGAATGCCTTAAGAGCAAAAATTGCGGTTTTCTGAGGAAGAACTTCTGCCTCAAGATTGCAAAGTTAACTCCAGCGGAATAGGCTGCTAGCCTGCCAGACACATTTCAGACTTGTTAACCCTCACAACTGTGTGTGCTAATTCCTTAACATAAATCTCTTCATATGTATTAATACATATCTAATAACTATCATCTATATTATCTACCTCCATTTACATCTATCTCCATTCCTTCCAGTGAGAATTTATTTTTTATAAAAACTATCAAAATAATAGCCTTAGCAGGCTCAGGAGCCCCACTCTCTGGCTATTGAATGAAAAAGGCTGCTTCAGAGACAGGGCAACTCAGCATTTCAAACCTTTATTCTGGCACAGTCTCATCCCCTCAAACTGTCCATCAGACTTATTAACCAAAAGCCAAGTTGCTCTTCAGGCATCTCCCCCCCCACTGCCCCCAAATCTTTGCAAACGTTTTTTCCCATCCCAAAGCTGTCCCGTAGGTGTAGGAAGGAGCTATCAGCTTGAGTTCACACCCCTGCAATCACGTTCCCGGGGGGACAGACCACAGGACAGAAAGCTGTATCTCCACGGGTGTTTTTCTTGGAAACCAAGGAGAACTTTCCAGGGAATCCAGTTCTGCAAACATGTATCCATCGGAGATAAAGCTGTGAAACGGGCCTGCTTTGTTCTTGGATCCTCTTTGCGGGGAGCTCTCTGGGTCACCTTTCCTTCACCTCTCGTTTCCCTAAGCCCCTACCCGAGCCCCTTTGTGCCCTCAGCTCGCCTGTAATCAGTCCCTCTCTGCCCACCGATGTCTGGGCAGTGCCTGCTGGAGCTGGGACACTTTCTCCTTGAACCATCAACCTTTCCTGGACTCTCGTCCCAATGCCATGGGGTTCCATCAACAATGAATAAACCTACCCTTGCTAATGTGTTAGCTTGTTTCTGCCTAACTCAAGGAGTTACCTAACCCCAGTAAACCTGCCCCCCCTCCTTTTTAACCACCTGATGGGGATCTAGGATTGGAGCAATCACTCCTCAAATTCCAGTCATCCAGTAGTGTGCAGTAATGTGTGTAGGCTCATGAAAACTGGTAGTTCAATATTCAGCAATTTTCCAAGCCAGTTGCTAAAATGTAGTTGGAAATTGGCCACAGAGGGAGTATTTGTCTCAGTGGAAATTGGCAAATACAACAAATCAGAGCTTTCTGTCTTCTTTAGAAAGCTAGCTTACCAACATGTCACTACACCTATCCCTCCTCACCTGCTATAAGGTGTCTAATGAGATGTCACAAAAAATGTCACATAGTGTGGGGCATGAGCTGAGGGTCGCAGGGAAGGAAGGAACTTCTTATCTCTTCTGTAGACAAGAAATCCTTTGTCATTTCCTCCTTTTATCCTCATTCAATTTTATGATCCTTTTGATTACCTTAATTTATTACTATGGCCCTCCATGTATTGTTTTGATAACCCATTAATTGTTTTCTTCTGTATCTTGTTTGGAATATCCTTCAGGAAAGGTGATGTGTTATTATTTTTTAAAATATACTTTTATTGATTTCAGGGAGGAAGGGAGAGAGAGAGAGAAACATCAATGATGAGAGAGAATCATTGATTGGCTGCCTCCTGCACACCCCCTACTGGGGATTGAGCCCACAACCGGGCATGTGCCCTGACCGGGAACTGAACCTCCTGGTTCATAGGTCGATGCTCAACCACTGAGCCACACTGGCCAGGCAGGTTGATGTGTTTTACAATATGAGAAATATTTCAGGAGCAACATACCACAATTAAAATGAACGTATGCTGGGGGAACCGTGGAAGACCAAGTATGACATGTTTGGATTTGTTGAATGTGAACTGGGGCCGAAGGAAGCAACTGAAAGGTCGAGATGAGCCTGGGCACTTGTTTACTGAGCACCCAACAAGAGCGCCTCAGAGGCTGACAGTGGCTGAGAGAGGCCCTGGCCACTTCTATTTTTGAGACGCCTAGAAAAATGGACAAATGCCTTATATATAGACAGGACCTTCAAAAGGTTGAATTCTGGAGGAGCAGACGCTCCTGTTCTGAAACCCATCGTGGTTGGAATGTGGAAACAATGACTTTGTGTGGTCTAACTCTTTCCCAGACTGTGGGGTCCCTGGGAACGAAGACACTGGGCCCCATCTCTGCAATCCCAACCCCTGGTACGGTGCCAGGCACCATCATTGATGGGTGCTTCCATAAACAATGGTTTAAAGAAAGGTACCCACGAGAAGGAAGATCAAGACACATCAGGTGCTGAAGTTAGAGAGGTCTACCTTTTCTAGCCAGGGGTTCCTAGACTTCAAATTTCACAAAATTGAGTACAATTTTGAATAATCTTGAGGACAAACAGGATTGCTAGGCTTTTTATTTCATTAAGTAATGCCACTAAAAACAAGCCAACAGCTATTCTCTCCTAGGACTAAGATTTTATAAGAAGAAAAATATTTTGATGTGAAAAATTAGAAGGAATGATCAACAGTTCTTCCCAATAAAGGAGATTCTATTGAGAATATATTTTGATAGATATATTGATATATAGCTGTATGATATATGGCATATATCTTTGTTGAATGTTGAAGAACTCAAGTCCTGACGATCTCATCAAGAGTTCTAAGAAAGTCTATAGATAAGCTCTACTTCTTATTAACACAAAGAGAAAATTAAGTAATAATCATAGGCACCACTTATTGGTTGTCTATCTATTAAGTGGATATAGGTTATTCAGTGATCCAAATGAAGCAACAAATATGAAAGTCATTGAATGAGATGCATGTCTGAGACTGGAACATTCCTTGAACATCTGCAAACCAGGACTGGTCTAGCCTTGGGTTCTGAGAATACTGGGAGATGGGAGGGATGTTTCTGCTTCTTATCCCCTCTTTGGCTTTACATGGATAAAGTGATCCTGGGTAATCCCAAATCTGAGGATTTCCCAAGGTCTTCAGGATCAGGCCTGGCAAACCTAGAGCGCTAAGGGACACCTGGACTAGATTCTGGGTGTTTATTCCATTTTCTGTAAGTGTGAGAATTTAATTAAGAGCTTGCTAATGTCTCAGTCTTAGGAATACAGTGACTATGGAGATTAGCTGTTTATTTTACTAAAGAGGAATCTGCTCCTACATTGACAACAAAGCTTGGGTTTCTTTGTCTGGAACCTTTACTCCTCAAATATTATCAATAGACTTTTGCTGAGTTACCCACTCTGTGCAAATATAAATGGTAGACTCTGTAGGCAACACACAAAAGTAGAAGGTATTCTCCTTACAAGCCCTTGGCCATCCAAGCTTTCAGCCAAGTGGAGGAACTAGGATGGGTAGATATTGTTTTAAAATTCAAAACAAATAAACCAAAAACCTCCTCCAGAAAATCTATAATAATAAAAGGGTAATATGCTAATTAGACCAGACATCTTTTGGATGTCATTCCAGGCGTCCTTCCTGATGAAGCTGGGGCTGAGGGAAGCCAGCTGGGTCCCGGATGCCTGCCCACAGCCGGAGGAGGGAAGCCTGGATCCCAGGTGCTGGAGGGAAGCCAGTGCCTGCAGCCGGGGAAGGAAGGCCTACTCTTGCACAGATTTTCATGCATCGGGCCTCTAGTTAGTATATAAAATGGGAAATTTAGAGTTTAAACACGAAGATCTATAAACATTCATAGGAAGTAGAGATTTCTAGCTGACATGTTTAGGAAAGGCTTTAAGGAGGAGGTGAGCGTCTGGCTGGGTTTGAATGTTGGAAAAAAATGTCAAAGGTAGTGAAAGCATCCCAGGTAGAGACAATGTGATTGGTTCAGGGATAGAACACAAGGTGGGCTGGGCCTGGCAAAGGCTTAGGGAGCAATGGGAGATGAGGCTGTGGCCATCCAGGGGCTATTGGTAAAGAGAGCAGAATGCTGAGCAAAGGGAATGGGCTAAGTTTCTCCAAAAATAAGAACCAGCAAAGGTTGCTTCTTTCCTCTTTTTTATTTTTATTTTTCAACAATGGCAATGTGATGCATGGAAGGGATTTTACTCTGTATAGATCCAGACCAGTGATGAGACAGGGTCCACCTCCTTCAGATTGGAGGGCGTGAATGTGGTCCACCAGCCCCAGCCCCGGAGAACAGGATGGATTAGCTTGGATTCTTTGGACACCGAGTGTATGTGTGCTGAGTCTGGGGCCTTGGTGTCATTTCCTTTAGACAGAGATGATCGAGCATCCTCAGCTCTACTTGTTTATAAAAATCCTGGAGGATTATTTTCCAGAGCATGGGGGTGGGGGTGGGGAGGCCAGTATGTTTAGTAGTGATCCTATAAACAGATGAAGACTTTTTTTTTTAATAGGAGGAGACTAAGTAAGATTATTTTTGTGATTTGAGGAAACTGCTGATTTCTGGGATGGCCGAGGCAGAAACAGTTTGCATCTTCCCATACTGACTTTCTCTCCCAAGGAGAAGATTACGTACTTTTACTGGCAACACTTAAAATCGTCTCATTGCAGGCTCAATGAGAATGTCTAGAAATTGACACGGTGCGGTTGGGTGGTCCCCTAAGGAGTTCAGGTTCCCTCCAGTGAAGCACAGAAGGGACACGATAAGGGAACAACAGCTTCCTTTCCCCCAGAGCACGCGCCGGGAGCGCAGGCTGGGATTGCACTTCAAAGAATTCTTTGTGATGTTGAATCTTAAGTTTCTCATTAATATGATCAGTTTGAGGAACTATAGACTATCAAGGCTCATATACTTTAAAGATTACTCTTTCCTTCTATTATTCTTTAGCGCAACAACTGGCATGTTTTATTTGAAAATTAGAATGAGTTGAAGCAGAGTGCAAGGACCAAGGTGGGGTGAAGAGTCAATGGCTATTTATGTATTTATTTATTATTTTTAATTGATTTGAGAGAGAGAGAGAGAAAGAGAAACATCAATTTTATTGTCCCACCTATTTATGTATTCATTGGTTGATTCTTGTATGACCAGGGAGAGGGGATCGAACCTGCAACCTTGGTGTATCGGGATGATGCTCTAACCAACTGAACCACCTAGCCAGGGCCTGGCTAATCCTTTGTTGAGTTAATGTTCTTACACCATAATACCAGTTGTGGCATTATGGGCTAAGTGGTCATAGGCAGATTTGACTTTGGACAGCTGGACAGAAGATGGTGCCAAATAGGTAGCTGGTCTGGTGCCTGAAATTCATCATGTCCACAGATAGGGGATTAAATGACTATGTTTTATCTGGAACCCTCGGCACAGGATTGACCAAGTAGAGAGTAAGAGAAACCCAAGAAGGATGGGTGGAGGATGGAGGAGGAAGACCCCGAGGACAGCATGGCTGAGGGGAGGGGGCCTGAGCGACCCTCACCGGAGCCTAGAGACACTAGATGAGTGAACACGATCAGAGGAGAGAGCTTCGGGCCACCAGGAGCTCTGCTGAGAGTTCCCGTGCAATTCTGCCCCTTGTGGAACATGCCCGTAGTCTACAGCCCCTCCCCCATGCTTGCTCTTTAATAGTGATTAAATGAGTTAGCCGGATTTGCTGTCTGATTCTGAGGCCTAAAGGTGGTAGGATAAGGGTCAGTGGGTCCTGAAGTGGGAGCCAGGAAGGAAAGTCTGAGTCACCTTGCTAGAGCACTCCTGGAAAAATCCATTATGCTTGGCAATAAACATTCAGACTTTTTCCATACGATGCCAAGTTTGCGATCTAGTTTTAAGTCCCTTTTTATCAACCCATCCAACCATATGCCAGGTCCAGCAATGTGACTTCCACAGAACACAGAATTCTAAAACACTACAGCTAGAAAACGCTGAGTGATCATTTGGTCTAGAAGCTTTTCCATTTCTCTCTCTTTAGAGCAGTGCAATCTTTTGTTCAAAGGAAACCAAGCCAAGAAGCTCAGCACACGCTCATTTAACAGTGGAGCAGCTCTGGTGGACCCGGCCGCTCTTCCGAAGCCGCTGGGCAGAGAGGAGAACTGAGTTGCCCAGAGGCATGGAAGCTGGGGAGTGATTCAGCAGGACGCAGAGTCCTGGTCTCGGATAGTCACCCCAACGTTCTGCTCCCTGCCCCACGTGGCACTAAACACTGAAAGGTCAGTCCCCAAGCTGAGCTGGAGAACTGTGGGTGTGAAGGTGGGCTGTACCGCTGCTATTGTAAAGCTGTGGATATTAGTCAATGAACATATGGGGTTTTTGTGTGCAGAGGAGGAGAAGATGAAACCTGGATGGTGAGTTTCTTGTAGACCTGATTCTGGGGACATTGGAAGGGTAAGAAGGGGTCACACTGTATTAGAGTGAAATTCTATTGCTTAAGATCTTTCATATGTTGGTGATTCCTAATTTTGTTGCTTTGTACTCATGTCTTTATATTTTACATGTATGGCACATTTAAACATGTGTGCAATGTCTATGGACAGTTTAAGAATACCAGTGTGAGCACCGGTGGATCTCCTTCCTCCACTGATTAAGAATGAGCGTATTTCCAACAGTATTGAGCCTCCTTGTGGGTGCCCTGTGCCTCTTGAATTCCTCTGCTTCCACCAGCCAGAAATCTGAATGTTGTATATTTTCTTGCTTTTCTCTGCACTTTTACCACCATATATGCATCTCTAATCAATATATTGTTTAGTTTTGTATGTATTTAACTTCATAGAAATGAAGTAGTAAAGGCTGAGAGGATGCGGTCATGAAGAGTTCTCAGGTCCTGAATTTCTAAGCCGTATTTGTTGAAAGACAAACTTAACCTAATACAAGGAAGTTCCACTTCATAGAGTGGGTGATGTTTCTGACTACTCAAGAATGGAGGCAAGCTCTGGGAATTCAAATTTACAAGGATTATGTGTTTATGGCTGATAGAGCTGGGTATAAAGGGAACAGAAATGTTTTTATTTCTTGAGGTCTTACTTGACTTTTTGAGTTCACATCAAAGAGGACAAACAACTGTGTCCTTCCATTCGATGCTTCTTGGGGTCTCAGCCATCACTAGGATCTTGACCCAGTAAGCCCCTCTTGGGGTCACAAGTCATTTCCAAAAAGAAACCAATATAGCAATGGATGAGAATGAGATCCTTTTTTGTATTCAACATGCAGCACCCAGAAAATCCAAGGACCGTTTCATCTTGGGTTTTTAACTGCCTTCTCTAAAAATAATACATAGCATCATTTAGCCATCTGATTCAAGGATCCAGGTGCATTCCAGCCCAACAAGCACATTTTCCTAAATTATATTATAAATGACAGAAGCACCCAAACTTTAATACCACAGGACCATAAGGATATAGATGAGCTGATGTTTAAATGGGGTCTCCAAGCCCCAATAGGGTAGGTACTACATCCGCTTGGTTCATTGTCATGTACTGGTATCTAGTTTAGTAACTGGCCCATAATAGAGGCACAAAACAATGGGCTTAATAAGCTAAAAAGTTATGCAAGAATGGCATGGGGTTTTCTTTCTGTGTATAGTTACATATATTAGTAGAGTGATTGGGCTTAATTTGTCAACACATATTTAATGAGTATTGAACTCTGAGATATAATGCAGCATGGTTTAGTTTGTTCCTTAAAGGAAAAAAAAAACACCACACACACATAAATGAAAATAAAGATCCCACTAGGCCATTTTGGTGGAAATGAGCATCTGGGGAGATGGAATTGGATTCCTAATTGGAGGCTCTAAGAACATTCATGCTTGAATTCTTCTGGGGTGAGAGAGTATCACCCTCCAGATCTTAAGAGTTCTTAAAAGGGAGGGATAGTATTTCAGAAACAACCCTTTCAAGCCTTAATGCCTTTCATCAAAGGCTTTTAAAGCACTTTGCCTTTAACAGGGTCCATGTCTACCTCCTGCCCAGCTTACACACATGCCTCCCTTTGAGGTCAGTGGAGGCGAAGAGTGGTGAGAATACAGGCCGATGGATGTAGTGGAGACTGCAGCCTACGTATTTCAGTCTTCATAGGAGTGTGCACCTGAGACTTCAAAGAAGTCAGTGTAGGCCAGAATGAAATCAAGCGTGAGGGCCAAAGAAAAGCAGCTGCCAGTTGAAGGGACCTTAGGTCTCACCATGAGAGCCCTCTCAAAATGGAGCAGTTAGCCACAGGAGGCAGGGAGGCCCTTGTCATTGGAGATATTCAAGCTGCCCGACCACTGGGTGGCAATGTTGTGGTGGGGTGGGTCTAGCAGAACCTATGCTCAAGATGGAGACCCAGCTTCATGGTCTGTAAGTGCTCACACCTCCACATCTCCACGTCTATGAGCCTGTGAAATCACGTCTGTCTCGCCTTCCTTGACTTGCACCCTCACCCACCCGCATTTCATCCCTGGTACTGAAGTTTAGTGAATGAGGCAAATGACTTCCCTCCCACAAGAAGTGCAGCTGGAATCAGAAGCGACTTGAAAAAGGAGCTCCCAGGATAGGTTTTGGGACTAGCGCACACTCCTCTCTGGTGTTCTACAGGAGAACCCTGAGCCCGGGAGGACGGGAATGACGCTGACTCACCAGAGATTTGCTTGGGATTCCTATTCTGTGCTTGTCAAGGCAGGACGTTGCCCTGGTAGATTTTATCGTGGTTAATCAAGTCATTAATTGCCAGTGTGGAGTTTTAATGGGGATCTCTGTCAGAAAGTGTTTGCTTCAGGGAAATAATTGTGATTGCTCCGTGTAGTGGGTGACTCCCAAACCTTAGTGTGCATCACAATTGCCCCCAGGCTGGTTTAAAGCAAGTCCGCTGGGCCCCACCCTTAGATTTTCTGATTCACTGGGTCTGAGATGTGGCCAGAGAATTTGTTTTCATTAACAACTTTCCAGGTGTATTAGTTTTCTAATGCTGCTGTAACAAATTACCACAAACTTGGTGGCTCAGAACCATACAAATTTATTATCTTATAAGTCTGGAGGAAAGAAGTCCAAAATGTGTTCCATTGGGCTAAAATCAAGGTGTTGGCAGGGTTGTGGGGAGACTCCAGCTTCCAGAAGCTGCCAGCATTTGGGCCCATTGCCCCTCTTCCATCTTTCAAAGCCAGCAAGGCCTGGGTGTGCCTTTCTCATGATGCCATTTCTACGTTTCTTAACTCCTCTTCCCTGTTTAAGGGTCCTTGTGAGTACATTGGGCTCAACTGGATAACCTTATGTTAGAGAAGCTGGTTATCTTCATTTCATGGGCAAACTTAATTCCTCCTTGCCATGTGATATGACCTATTCACAGGCCCCACGGATAAGGATGTGGACATCTTTGTGGGGTTATTATTCTGCCTGCACCATCCCAGGCGATGCTGCTGCTGCTGGCCTGGGGATCATACTTTGAGAATCTCTGGTTTAGGGACTCCAGGGACCAGTTACAAGCTGCATAGTTATGGGGAGGATTGCTTCTCAATAAAATTGGTCATGTACATGCATGTCTTATGGAAAGCTAGCTTTTGTATGGCTAAGATTCTATCAAACTTAGATGCAAAATTCTATTTTGTAAACTATTAGTCCCAATATCCTTGTGGACATTCAAATGGAAGGACCAAACCAAGGCTTATTTCCCATGACTTCAGCACCGCACCCAGCCTCCTGTTACTCTACTTCACCCCTTGCACCTGTACATATTGTCTTTGTTGCCGTGGTGACCATTACCTGCCAAGTTGTTCCCCCTTCTCTTTACCTATTGAGACCCTGCTCCTTTTCAAGATTCAGTTTGTAGCCTCCCTCTGCCACGGCCCCTTCCCCAATTGCTCCAGCGGAATGTTGTCTTGCTAGTTTACCACATGCCCTCACACACGAAACCATTTGTTCCCATAACAATGCAGTGAGGTGGGTTGTGTTTCCATTTTGCAGATGGGAAGAACAAGGCAACAGCAAGTTTTAGTGAAGTGCTCAAGTTCATCCAGCATTCACAGGTCTGGGGACTCAGTCTCTGCAATGGACTAAATACCTGTTCCCCTTACCCCAAATGTGTATGTTGAAACCCAACCCCCAATTTGACGGTTTTTGGAGGTGGGGCCTTTTGGAGGTGATTAGGTCACGAGGGTGGCGTCCTCATGAATGAGATTAGTGCCTTTAGAGAAGAGACCCTAGGAAGTTCTCTGGCCCCTTTGGCCATGTGAGGACATAGTAGACGATGACTGTCAATGAACCAACCAGGAGGTGGACTTTCACCAGACACCGAATCTGCCAGTGCCTTGATCTTGGACTTTCAGCCTCCAGAACTGTGGGGAAGAAATGGTTGTTGTTTGGGCCCACTGTTTATGGTATTTCTGTGACAGCAGCCCTAATGAACTGAGATAGTCCTTCAAACAGTGACTCCAAGTCTGAGCGTTTCCAGCACCGTGATGAAGGATGGGCATTTTTAGGGGACTCACAGCTGGGGTTCCAGGTTGACCGACCAAGTCTTAGTCTCCGGTGAGCAGGCTGTCCTCGAGGCTGGGACTTCCTTCTAAGCTCCTTTCTTGTCAGTCTATGTCCCAGGACAATTCTCTCTTGTTCTGCTGTTCTTTATTGGGTAGCGTTTTTTTTAACTCTTGTAAATGGAAATAGAGTTTCTTGCTTGTGAATTTAACTTGTCAAATAGAAATGCTATCATTATAATTATTATGTGCAATTGAGATGAACTGCTGCCGTTCACAGCTTCATTCCTGGAGTTTTAAAGGAAGGGACTGTAGGATGCTGAGAATCACAGATTTGGAGAACACTTTGTTAAAAATCGAACACTAACAGCAACGTGTTTTCTGTAATCTGTAAATTTTATGCACCATGACGTAGGTGGTCATTCTTTTTCCTTTCACTTAAAAAAAAATCTTGATTATCAGGACCCTGATTCTGATCTGGGTGAAAGGTTATATGATTAGAGTAACATCTGGGATAAGAGAGGGAAGAAGAAGACAAAAGACCTATGAAAAATTATATCCCTAGGGTAGTAATTTTGTAAATCAAGTGTATGAGTAGGTGGTGATTCAGCACCAGTCCCTTTTCCTCCCCCCCAGCAAGCATATATTTTGCTGTTGGGTGGTTGAGTCAGTAAGTGGGAGAGAAAAAACAGTGGATAGATGTGGAATGAAGACATAGATCCTAATGCCTCCTTCTAGTCTTTCTTACCTCTGTCTTCCTAGCAAACTCCCTACTGTGTCTGCGTTCATTTACTTGAGGCTGTGGATGAATAGACTGGGAGGGCTGTTTACCTGCTGGTTAGCAAACTTGTTGGGTCAGTTCCCCTGAGTGGTTATGAGGCAGTGCCCAGCCCAGCAGGTGTGTCCCTGAAGTGCATCTGTCATCAGAAAGGGAATTCCTCCTTGTTGCAAATGAAGTGTGATTGCTTGTCAGGTGAGCGAGCACAGTGAGCCCTGGGTCCCTGCCAAGATTGTGTGGGTTTGGCTGTAGGAAGTATTCTGGGATGTGAGGGGAGCATTCTGTCGTAAACCCAGGGAGTGAAATTCACAGTAATGCGACTAACACCATGATGAAAGGTGCATCCGCTTCACATTCTTAGGTTATACCTTGAACATTTGGAAGAAAAGTTAAATTAATTGATTAAAATATTAATATTCAACAGAAGTTCCGAATGTCTTCCATCATGTCTTGATGCACTGTGAGAAGATGAAATTAATATGGTAAATTCCCTCCTGAGTAACAGCCAATGAGCATCCACAAAATAGGCTTCTTAATTTTCAATGGTTATCAAGTCAAGACCTTTCTAGAACAAGAGACGCAGTTTTGAGATCAATCAATAAATAATGGTGTCCTGAGCCGATGGTGTCCCACTCTGTGATGATGACAGTGAAGAAAATGACGATGAAGGAGATGATAGGAATGCGTACTGTGGAGTGTTTTCACATGTATCACCACATTGAATCCTCAAGCAACCCAGTGAGGTAGGTGCTACAGTAATCCTCATTCTACTGAGGAGGAAATAGAGGCTTAGAAAGCTTAACAAACGTGCCTGAGGTGACACAGCTAGCAAGTTCCAGAATTGAGCTACAAACCAATCATTTTGACTCCAGACTATTTTTCTTATCGTCTCGTCATTCAGCCAGGAATAAATTTCTTTCTTTCTTTCTTTCTTTCTTTCTTTCTTTCTTTCTTTCTTTCTTTCTTTCTTTCTTTCTTTCTTTCTTTCTTTCTTTCTTTCTTTCTCCTTCCTTCCTTCCTTCCTTCCTTCCTTCCTTCCTTCCTTCCTTCCTTCCTTCCTTCCTTCCTTCCTTCCTTCCTTCCTTTCCTTCTTTTTTACTTTCTTTTCCATTTTGGTTTATCTTCTTTATATTATTTAATTTTCTCATATTGAATAAGCACTTGCTATGTGTGAGGCATAATGTTAAGAGGCAAAGATTTAAAGATAAGCAAAACTCAGGTCCGACCTGTAAGAAACTTGTAGGTACCTTTACTTCTTTACTGCCACTTTGTTCTACTCTTCACTTTCCTCCTTTTCCTTCATCATCTCCCTCATCTTCATCACCATTGGTAGACATAGCAGATGACTTGGCTATTCTACCAAGACTTTTTAAGAACGTTCCCTCTAAATGAAAATTAACTGCTAAAGGTTGAAAAATCTGGAAGGCAACTACCTATCCCCTTGTCAGAAAAACTCTGACAGGAGAATGGAAATGGTGCTAAAAATACCACCTAGATGTGAAGGATGATGGAGGGCCAGTCTTCAGAATGAGACAGGGCAAAGTTGGAGGAGGTGAAAATGACATTTGGTCCATGATCACACCCAGGGTGATAGTGATCTGCTTCTATGTGTCTACAGGGTGTGTGCACACAGAAAATGAGGTGGTTGGGCAGAGTTCTGCAGATTTAATCTGCCAGGAAGACCAAGGGGGCAGGGAGGGGAGGAAAGAAAATGATGGATTGCAATTTCTAAATAGATTTCTTTGGTAGCTTTTACATGCCATTTCAATCTCTGGGCCTGCTCATGAAAATCAGGGGAAGATTTCTTGTTTGAGCTGTTTTTAGATATTCAATTTGCTCTTAATATTGGCTGAATGACATTGATTATCTACAATGCACACTGCCTGAGGTTCTAGAGGAATTCCTATGAAATCATATGGGTTCCAGTGGCAGGCACAGCCTGCTTCTCGGGGTGGTGGTTTATTCCCATGATCTCCAATGACCAGATTTTAATGAGAATTGAGTTCATGACTATATTCCCAAGAGGTATTGCCAGATTAAATGAAACTATGCATGTAGGAGCACTTTTTAAAGGATTCCAAATGATCAAGAGATCAATTTAAGGTCCTGACCCCCCAAAGCCTTATCCTTTCTGTTGGGATATTTTCTTGAAATGATCTGTTCTGAGTTTGTATTTGTAATTAGGAGCTTTACAAAGGCCTCTAAAATGAATGATACAATGGGGTTTCTGCCCTTTTTTTTTTTCCCCTTTGGATTGCTGTCAATCATTGTGCTCTTGGCTGCTCATCCAATGAGAGGCCCTGTGAGAATGCGGAGGTTTCTCAGATGGCCTTGTTCCACTGGAGAGGCAGTGGCTCTCAGATGCTGTATTAATCAGCATTCTCCAGAGACCAGAATCAACAGTACATATATATATATATATATATATATATATATATATATATATATATATATATATCATATTGGTGTGTGTGTGTGGGGAGGGAGGGAGAGAGAGAGAGAGAGAGAGAGAGAGAGAGAGAGGTATTTATTGAGGATTGGTTCATGAGATTATGGTAGCTAGCAAGTCTGAATTCTGTAAAGCTGGCCAGCCAGTTGGAAGGCAGGCAGGGTTTCTATGTTGCAGTCTGGAGGCAGAATTCCTTCTTCAGGAAACTTCAGGTTTTGCTCTTAAGTCCTACAACTGATTAGATGAGGCCCACCCACATTATAGAGGATAATCTGCTTTAAAGTCTACTGATTATCAATGTTAATCACATCTTAAAAATTCCTCCACAGCAACATCTGAACTAGTGTCTGACCAAACAATTGGGTACGTTAGCTTAGCCACATTGGACATTCAATGGCCATCAGAGATGACTACCGCTTAGGGGTGCATCCTGTCCAGAGCAGAAGGATGACAGGGCTTGTCTTGGGACTGAAGTTAAACCAGTGCTGCGTGGTTGAGGGAGCCCACCTTGCTGGATTGTACCTCTTTCCTAAATAATACAGGCTGTATGTCATGGTGGATCAACCTAGTCAATCCACAGAGGGCCTGGCCGGAAGCATTTGCTGGAGCGTTTGAGACTGCAGCACGGATTCATGGACTAAATCACAGAATGTTAGAGGAGAGGGGCCGCAGAGCCAGGGCCTCTGGTGGTCCATTTGCAGTCTCTGTCTACACTAGGAAAAGGCTCCCCCTCTTCTGATGGACACACCCAAGCTAGGATGCATGACCCGGCGAGCACTGGCTGCCACCCTCACTAGACACTTTAGCCAGGTGTCCTTGTGCAGTGAGCAACCCACCAGCCGGAAGCATTGGCTTTGCTCAGGGAGAATCAAGTCCCATGTTACAGGTGAGCAAGTGACCCCAGATATTGATGAACTTGCCAAAGTGTGTACCCCAGGTCATCTTGATTTTGGAATTCCAGATTCTAAAACTAGAATCTGAGTCTCCTGATGACAGGCAACTTGTTCTTTGGGCGATGGAGTCAGGGGAGGTGTGGACGGAAAAGAACCCTCGCTGCCCAATGTTCCCTCCTGCCACTTGTCAGCGCACCGATTTCGGAATTGCTTAATCTGACTATAAAATAAAAATGCTTTCTGAGAGTATTTTCTCATTGACATGTTAGCATGAATGACTTTATTCAGGCAATGATAATAATTCTTTACATCTAAAAAAAAAAACCTAATAAATTTCAAGTACACACAGTGTTCCCAAGCAGCATTATTTACAGCAGCCAACACCCAGAAACAACCCAAGTGTTTGCTGATGAATGAATGGATAAAGAAAATATGCTGTAGCCCTCCCGGTGCGGCTTAGTGGTTGAGCATCAACCTATGAACCAGGAGGTCATGGTTCGATTCCTGGTTGGGACACATGCCAGGGTTGTGGGCTCGATCCCTAGTAGGGGACGTGTAGGAGGCAGCCGATCAATGATTCTCTCTCATCATTGATATTTCTATCTCTCTCTTTCCCTTTCCCTTCCTCTCTGAAATCAATAAAAATATATTTTAAAAAAGAAAGAAACTATGATATATATATATATCACATATAATGGAATTTATATAATGGGATATTATTCAGCCATAAGAAATAAGGAAATGCTGATACTCGAAACAACATGGATGGACCTTACCAAAGTTGTGTTAAGTGAAATAAGTCCAACAGAGAAAGATGAACACTGTATGGTCTTATTTATATGTGGAATCTAAGAAACCCCCCAAATTCATAGAAAAAGAAATCAGATTTGTGCTTACCAGAGGCCGGAGGTGGGGAGTGGGAAGGAGGGGAGGAGGAGGAATTGGAAAAAGGTATTCAAAGGTATAAACTAATAGTTACAAAAGGCATAAGTACTAGGGATGTGATGTATAGCATGCTGACTACAGTGTACATTGCTGTTTGATTACACTTATATAAAAGTTGTTACAGTAAATCCTAAGAGTTCTCATCACAAGGAAAAGACATCTTTCTTCTTTTTCCTTTCTCTTTTTATTGTATCCATGTGTGATAATGAATGCTAACTAAATTTATTGTGGTAATCATTTCACAATATCTGTAAGTCAAACCATTATGCTATACATCTTACACATATATAGTTATGAATGTCAATGATAGCTCAATAAAACTGGAAAAACCAAAGAGAAAAATTTAAAAAAAGAATAAACGAGAAAGGTACTAATCAATTCCTGGCCTTTACCGCTTTTAAACCTCCTCCAACTTTAATCTCCTTTGATCCAGTGATATTGTTTCCTGGAATCTATTAGAGATTCAGAGAGATTTCTGTAGAAGTTGAGAAATGGGGTTCAACCTAAGAATCCAGCAATGAGATCTTGGTTAAATCGATTTTTTATGGACAGGTATATTGAATATTATGCAATGATTAAACAATTCAGAATCTTTGCTTAAATGTTCATGATACAGAGAGAAGTAAAACAGGCAAAATAGAAGCATTATGTACATATTAGACAATAAAGACTCAATTTTTGTTAAAAAAGTCTGAACAACTGGAAGGAAATACATGGTGATTTTCTCTAGGTATGGAATGATGGAGGATTTTAATTTTATTTTCATGCCTTTTGTTTTTACTTACTTTTTTATAATTTTAAATTTTCTAAATAAGTGTATGTTGCTTTAGGAGTGAAACATTTAGAACTTCTTTAGAAAACCATTTACCTTTGATGTTTGTCCGCTATTAAATAACTATACTCTTGTCAGAAAATACGAGGAGGAAACCTATGCTGTTTTCTCACCAGCAAAGGGCACGGCAGTGATTCCTTTCCCAGGTTCACAGGGTCACGGCTTGGACCAGCTCTTGCAGCTGCGCCGACATGGCATGCCCAGCTCTGCTGAATGCCACAAACCCTGTGGGAACGGGGACTGAAAATGACATGGAACCCAACCAGTGGCAGGCATCCTTGTTATTTTGCCATCCTGAAACACCCTTGGCACCTTCGGGAAAACATGTACTTAGCTGCAGTGTGGGCTTCAACGGATGGGGGCTTTCGTCTCCCAATTCTTTAAAAATTGATCATCTATACAGCGTGTGCTTGGTAATTCTCGATCAGATCGCCCCGTTCCCTACCTCTGTTAAATGGGAAAAAGGGTTTTTAATTTTCCTCTTTGCTCTGAAACCGCACAGCAGTGCACGCGCAGGCGTATCTGGCCAGTCATTCCAGTGGGAGTCGGGGTGGCAGCGGGGTCATGGACGTGGAGCGAGTTTTGCAACGTTGCGACCTTGAGGACGTGAGCAGATGTTTTTGTGCCTGGTTTGCTTCTAGGAAACGAAGCCCAGAGACGTGCCAGTTTTGAAGAGCTGAACTGAAATGCAGGCGTGGGGGTGAGAGGAGTGTTAGGAGCGAGGAAGAGAGGCTGCCCGGGAGTGCGGCTCTGGGAGGGCACGGCTGGTCGGCTGGCTGGTCCGCTGGCCGGGCAGGAGGCAGGCGGCCTCGGAGCAGAGCAGACAGCTTGGGTCACGGTGGAGGGCGGGGGTGGTGAGCGACTGCGCTCTTCTCACTGTAAAACGCTGGGGCTCAGAGAGTTCCGAGTGATCATCTCACCCAGCAGCCTCATTTTAAGATGGGGAAACTGAGTACAAGACCAGGTAGGGAGTTGGCCAGGGGGGATCCAGTTACCGGCAGAGGCGGGATTTAAACCAGGGTTCGATTTCCTGCCCTGGCATCCTCTCTCCTTTCCGCCTCCCCGAGAGTCCCAGTGGGTCGAGAGCTTCTTTTCCCAAACGAGACACGTTATCAGGTGGCACAGCCTTTCCCTGCGAGCTGCTGCCATTTTCCGCAGCCGGGACAATGCCGGGCACTTAGTAGGCATTCAAAAAGTATTTGTGGTGTGAATCATCTAGAGAGATTGACTTGGTTGGGGGGTCCAGGAAAACTTTCTGGAGGCTATGACAAGCCAAAATCTGGATCGAGAGGGCAGGGCAGAGCCTTCCCAGGCAGCAGGAACCGCATGCGGGTGCTCTGTGGACGCAGGAAGCCTGGTGACCGTAACGAAAAGGAAGCCAGCGCGTCTGGAGCAGAGAGCACGGAACCCTCAGTTAGAATTTTAATCTTTAGACTGAAAACAACGGGAAGCCATTGCTGTGTTGTAAGCCATGGAAAGCTGGGCAGGGGACCGGGGAAGAAGAGTGGGCCAGCACAACCAGATTTCTATTTTAAAGAGATCATCCTGGCACCAGGATCTGGAGTTCTGGAGGAGGGCAGAGCCAACACCCTCATGGTGATGCGTATTGTCCTCCCCACAGCCCTACACCCGCCCGGCTGACTATTGGAGTGCCTGTGCATTGACGGCCTTGCGTTCCTGGGGGTGGAAAAGGACTCTTCTCTCCAAAGAGCTTTCAAAAGCGCTTCTGCCCTGCACTCCTCGGGGGGTCCATGTTGCCAGAGCGTCTGTAGTTCTGGTTGAAGAATGAGCAGCTGTACTGGCCGCCCTCTCAGTGGGCCATTGATCTCCTGGAGTCCTTGCTCCTGGACGGGTCTGGGTGAAACCAAGGCTTGCCCTGGGTCCTGAGTGCTCCCAGAGGACTGTCTTACTGTTCATACGTCTCTGATGCCTTTCCCTCAGGAGGGTGCTCCATCCTCACCTGTGGCTGGCTCTGCCTAACGCAGCGGTCGGCAAACTCATCAGTCCACAGAGCCAAATAGCAACAGGACAACGACTGAAATTTCTTTGGAGAGCCACATTTTTTAAACGTAAACTTCTTCTAACGCCACTTCTTCAAAATAGACTCGCCCAGGCCGTGGTATTTTGTGGAAGAGCCACACTCAAGGGGCCAAAGAGCCGCCTGTGGCTCGCGAGCCGCAGTTTGCCGACCACTGGCCTAACGCTGTGAGCAGGAAGGCAGAGCATGTGTATTTCCTCTGATGCAGAAGTCTTCCCAGCCAGAGCACGGGTGCCTGTGCTTGCTTTTGCTTTTGCCTTGCACGCACTCAATGAATGTTGGGGGGGGGGGGGGGGGGGGGGCGGGGGGGTGACAGACAAACGGAAAAGGCCTAGTTCGGTGCTGAGATAGGTAGCCAAGGCCTATTCCCAGAGGTTCCGCTGACAGACATAGTTATTTTGCTGTCCTCGTGGCCACACGTATTTCTGAAGGGCCCTGAGCAGACCCTAGAAGTAAAACGATCACTTTGGAGGCTGTGGAAGTGCTGCCCTGAGGCTGAGGGGGGAGACTCGGGCGGGGCTTGGGAAGCACCGATGGACAGGCAAGTTATTTGGAGCTTAAAAAAGAGTCACTCTTCAGGGTGGTGAACGGAGCGGCGGCAGGTTTTCGCTGGAAGCTGTGTTCCCTTGCTCCTTATCAGACTCGCCCCTCCCTCCCCCTGCGCTGAGACCCGAGGGTGGGCCATTCCGCAGGGGGAGACTCAGGACTCTCCTCCGAGACCAGGAATGAGTCTGGACCAAGTTGCTGTCCAAATTTCTTCCTAATAGGCCTTCTTTGGAGGCACTATTTTGGGGGCCTTTAGACCCCGGAGGCACCCCCTCCAGGCTACAGGAGACTTCAGAGAGGAGATGGCCACCTGGCCGGTGCCTGCGGGTTTATGGGACCATCACTCTCCCCACTGGAGAGAGCCGTTTCCCAGCCCTTAGTGCTTAATGTCTCCACTCAGAGTTCCCTCCCGCACCTGGCGCCACCTTGCACACGTGCTACACGCCCCCGTGCACGAGGGGAGCGCACTCCAGAGTGGATTCATCGGGGGACACTGAGCCGGCGGTGAACGGGGGGGGAGACCCAGGCTGCATGGCTTCCTGCAGCTCCTGTCAGAGGCCAGGGACCAGCTCTGCCCACCTGCACCCGCCGCCCCCCGCCGTCTGTCTGGCCGCCGGTTACCTGAAACCAGGTGCTGCCCCGCGGCCAGGAGTGCTGAGTGTGTAACCTCCCTGCGGGTCGTGGCGAGCTGGGTGGCCTCGGAGATGTGATTTAATGTCTCTGGGTTCTGATTTCCTCAGTTGTGTGGCACCCAGGGACCCCCGGTGACTCCCTAGGGAAAATGGTGCCAATCGGAGCGCTCAGTCTTTACCTCTGAGAATCCACGGAGGGCTTTGTTGCTTGGGGAAGATCACAATTTCCCTTCTCAGCGAGGGCCAAGGTTAGAGCCAATGGAGGTTATAGTCAAGAAAAAGGGACGTTTCTCCCTTCCTACAAATCCGGTTGTGAAATGACACTTGTGAGTTTTTTTCCCCTGGCTGCTCAGAGTCAATTGAAAATTTAATTGCCAATTGTGTTAACTTTTATCATTAGCATATTTTCCTTTTCCCAGGTAGTCCTAATTTTCTCTTTTATTAAACTTACTGGTTTGACAGCCAAGGTGTAAGTAAATTCAAAAACTAAATAAATCCATGCTTAGCTTGCGGGAACATTATGGATTGTTAAAGCCAATGTCTCATATTAAGCAGTTACGGTCTGAGGAGAAGGGGCTGGAACAGGTGCCCTCCGCTTGTTAGTGTTAGCAGTGAGCCTGGAAAGCAGGTCTTTTGATTCTTAGACAAATACTCCTCCCTCAGTTCCACCGCGACCATCATTCTTAGGAAGTGGAGCTCACCTCTGACACTGGGGGGAAGCGAAACAATGGCCTTTGCTTTAGTTTCTGGAACAGGGCCTTTAGAATTCAACCGTTTCTGCTAACAGGTAACTCGGTTAATTTGTGCTGCGGAGGTCACATCATGGTTACGCTTGTGACCTAGGTTATTGGGTTCTTCTGGAGTCTTCTGAGCCTGGTGCGCCATTTCTGGCCGGATGGAAATGAACAGCTGTCTGTCTTCGTCCTGATGAAAATTAACTGCAGTTCATCTCACCTTAATTGCCACAGTGGACAGCCATGACAGTAAGTATATTTTCATTCATCTATTTTAAATATGTATATTTGTCTGATACTAATGTGTACATAGGAGGTATATGTGTTAGATATTTTTAGAGGTAAATGTAATATATTATGTTTATGCAGGTAAATGTAATCTATTTTGTATATAGATCCATGGATGTGGAGTACATAACAAATCTATCTGTGTATGGGTATCTTTTGGAGGAATTCTGTGGCCTGGCTTCTTCATATGCCCTTATTTCCTTAATTCCCATGCTCTCGTTCGTGACTCACTGTTTTCTTCTACTTCTAAGGTAGAATGAGGGGTGATGTATGATGGCGAAGGTTGTACACAGCACAGTTCTCAAGGGCTCATTCATACTGTATGGCCATAAGCAGCAGCCTGCAGTTCAAATCATGAATTTATCCCCACCCCACACACACCCCACCTATTGATTCCTGCCATCCTAAACTGAAGGTACAGTTTTAGGTGAAATAAACCATCTTTTAAGTGCTGAATTTGCAAACAAATTACATACACACACACACATATATATATACATATACATATATATATATTATGATCTAATTTATATACATATAAATTAGATCATAAAAATGAATCAAACTACTTGGTGATTTTTTTCATCTAATATTGGGCAAAGTGACAAGACTAAATCCTCAAGAAAGATACTTAACTCTCCTTATTGCTGCCTCTGAGGACATACGGTGATGTTGTGGTGTGGGAATGGCCATGTTGTGTTAAAATTCTTTCAGTTCTCGCTGATATGAAAAGGATTCTAAAAGTATCTCAAGTTCTGGGCTATTAGTAGTAGATTGTACTATAGCAGGACTCCGGGTAATTCATCTCTCTATCATTTGGAAAATTAATTGGAGAAGACACTAAGAATTTTGCAGATAATCCCTCTCAATGGTAGTACTGCAAATATTTAAGAATGATGAGCATAGTTAAGTATGGCTAACTATGTTTAAATATGGCTAACATAATAGTAATACCATATATTTATATGTCATTCTATCTCCAAGGAGCTTAAAATCCACTTAATAGCTTTCAGATTTTCTGGGAAACAGGCTGGGACAGGTTCTACGAATACTGTTTAAAGACAAGGAATTTGAGATTCATTGAGTGGCAAATCCAGACTCATCCAGTATGTCAATACTTGAGCTAGAAGTTCTTGGCTCCCATGTCTTTCCTGTTTTGCTATTTCCATTGGGGGCCCAGAGTCTTCATTCCTAGTTGATCAACATTCTCCCTTGTAGCTTGCTTCCTAAGCACGAGCACACCACACTCCGCTGCATGGAGTTCAAGGCAGAATGGAATCGGTGATGTTTTAGTAAGGGATTGAGACTTCCTTCTGTGCTCACGGGAAATTCTGCCAGCAACCACATCACATTGTTCTGGGTCAATCTCTTTCTAAATATGTGGTGAGTAACAAAGATAGAGGGGTTCACTGGATCTAGAATTTTACCAATGAAGGGAGGTGATGGGGTGCAGTGGACAGAATGCTTGTCTGTGGCTCAGAGGTCTGGGCTCTTGTCTTTAGGTGTCTGGCCTTTGCCAGAGATCTGTGAGCTGAGCTGGAGCCATGAGAGCCTTCCCCAAGAGATGGGGCTTCGGGAAATGAGTTTGGTTTACAGAGGAAGGCATAATGGGACATTTAGCACTAGATCTTTTCTGTAAACCCTCATCTTCCACTTTTCTCCAGTTACTATCACAGACTTTTGGAAATTTTAAAATACAAAGGCAGACCTACTGATAATTGCTGCCATTCTTGAGGTCTTTACTTGTGTGTAGTCATTATTCCCTTTTATCTTATGTCCTAGGTTTTAGCTGTGTGACATTGGGCAAGGGATTTAACCATTCTGAGTCTCAGCTGAATCAAATTTAAAAGGGTGGGGTTTGACTAGATCTAGTGGTTCCTTGTGGATTTCTAAGAATCAGGGGAGAGTCCGTAGGAGTTTCTGAGAGCATCAAAGAAGCTAATGGGTAGGTTTCCTCAGAGTATCAATTTTTTGCCTCATTTTTAATCATAAGAGCTTTGCTTTATATCTGTGTTAAAGAGTGGCATTATTTGAAAAAAGGCTTTACCCAGTTTTACTTCTGTCGAGATGGATCAAAAAAGATAGGATTTACCTTTCTAGCCCAAAACAACCAAAGATATAATTTATGAAACTGCAGTTTTCAGGATAATGGATATGGGGAAACTACCTGAGACCAGAGAATTATCCAAAAGTGTTCCAAGGAAAATTCTCTGGTGCTCACACTGGGTCAAGTATAATGCCTGTTTTCACCGACCAGACTGGAGAGCCTTACAATTCATGGAGTACTGGGTAGAGTACTCAGAAAAGCCTTGTCTCAGTGTGGGGAATAATTAGCCTAGGGTAAACACTGCTTTGGCCCTGCCTAACAAGTCTTGAAAACAAAAACAAAAAGGACAAAACTATTTTCTTGTATTTGAATTGTATCCCCAAATAAAGCTCAAAAATATTTATAGGAATATAAGTAACATAAAACAAAGTAAAATTCACAGCAACTGGACTCCAAGAAAGCATTAACAAGTATGCAATAAAGCAGGAAAATACAACCCATAATGAGAAGAAAAAATAAAACAAAATTGACCTAGAATTGACACAGATGTTGGAATTAACCGACAAGGATATTAAAACAATTATTATAACTACATTCCACGTGTTCAAAGAGTAAAGTAGAGACACAGATGATGATTTTTTAAAATGCTCACACCAAGCTTCTAGATGTAAAAGCTACAATGTCTGAGGTAACAAATGCATTGGATAGACATTGTAGAGTAGACAAGCAGATTAGACATTGTGGAAGAAAAGATTCATGAATCTGAAGACATAGCAATAGCAACCATCAAAAATGAAACACAGAGAAAAAAGAATAAGAAATGCCCAGAGCTATTAGTAAGCTATGAGGAAACTCCAAGAGGCCCAATATATACCTCTATAATTGAGATGGGGGAATGACAAAAAAAATATTTGAAGAAAAAATTTGATGAAACCTATACTGGTAAACCCACATATATTCATTTCCTGTTGTTGCTATAACAAATTACCACACACTTAGTAGCTTAAAATGACATACGTTTATTATTTTATAGTTCTGGAGGTCAGACGTCTGAAATGGATGTTAGGGATTAAACAACATGGAGTCCAGCTGCATTCCTCCTGGAGGCTCCAGAGGAGAATCTGTTCCTTGCTTCTTCCATCTTCGGGAGGCTGCTTGTAGTCTTGGCTGGGTCGGCCTCACTCCAACATCTTCTTTTATTGTCACATCTCCTCTGACTGTGGCCTTTCTGTCTTTCTCTTATAAGAACCTTTGTGATTATGTTGAGCCCGCGTGGATAATCCAGGATAATATTCCCATCTCAAGACCATAAACTTAATCATAGTTGTAAGGTCCAATTTGTAATTTAACATATTCATAGATATTAATGGGGTGAATTGTGTTCCCCCAGAAGATATATTGAAATTCTAACTCATGATACCTGTGAATGTGACCTTATTTGGAAATAGGGTATTTACAGATATAGCTAAGATATAAATTAAAATGAGGTTATCCTGGAGTAAGGTGGGTCCTTAATACGATATGATTGATATTCGTATAAGAGAGCAGACAGATGTAAAGAAAGGGTGACACAATGTGAAGGCACAGACAGAGGAAAGATGGCCATCTGAAGACAGAGGTAGACATTGGCGTTATGCTGCCACAAGATAAAGAACACCTGGGGCAATCAGAAGCTGGAAGAGGTAAGGGAGGATCCTCCCCTAGAGCCCTCAGAGAGAGCATGACCCTGCATGGCACCTTGATTTTGGACTTCCAGCCTCCAGAACTGTGGTAGAATAAATTTCTTTTGTTCAAGTTACCATATCTGTGGTAACTCCATCAAACGAATATAGCAGGTTTCAGGCATTAAAATTAAGACATTGGTGGGGGGCTACAATACTACCAACTATACCACAGATCCAAGAAACTCAGGAAACACCAAGCCCAAGAAACATGAAGAAAATTACACCAACACACATCATAATCAAATTGTTAAAAATCACTGTTAAAGAAAAAATATCCTAGAAATAGCCAGAAAAAGAGGCATTTTAAGTACAGAGGAACAAAGATAAAGAGATCAGAATATTTCTAATCAGAAACAATGCAAGTGAGAAGACAGTGGAACAATGTCTTTAAAGTAGAGTAAGTCCTCACTTAATGTCATCAATAGACTCTTGAAACCCCAAAATGACATAATGAAACAAATTTTACCATAGGCTAATTGATATAAACAAGACTTAAATTCTCATCAATGTTATAATGAAAGCACATTGAATAAAAAATGATGTATGAAAACCTGCTTTACTGAAAGATAAAAATTGTCAATTGAATTCTATACCCAGCCAAAAGATTCTTTTGAAAATGAAGGCAGACAGACATTTTTGTAAATGCAAAAGCTGCAAGAATTCATCACTAGCAGACTGTCACTATAAGACATGTTAAAGGAAGTTTTTCATATGGAAAGAAAATAATCCCAGATGGAAATCTGGAGCTGCACTTATGATTGCTGAACACTTGAAATGGTTACTACATAGGTAAATATGTAAGAGTTTACCCCTTATTATTAACCTTTAAAATATGTAATAGGCTATTAAAATAATAACAATAGAATTATTATATTTTATAAAATATATAAAAGCAAAATGACAACAATATCACAAAGTCCAGGAAGGGAAAAAATTATGTCATTGTTAAGGTTCTCATACTATGCATAATGTGGTATACTGTCACTTGAAGGTAGATTGTGATAAGATAATGTATACTATATCCTAAAGCAACCACTAAAATAATGAAACAATTATAGCTAAAAAGCCTATAAAGAAGATAAATGGAATCATTAAAAATAATTAATCTGAGTCAGAAAAAAGTGAATAAATTGTGGTATATCATTATAGTGGTACTACTCAGCAATAGACAGGAATACTATGGAGGAATCTCAAAATAGTTTTGCTGAGTACAAGACCAGAGAAAAAGGTATACATACTATATGATCCAATTTATTTAAAACTCTAGAAAATGCAAATTAATCAACACTAATAGAAACTAGATCAGTGATTAGATGGGGATGGGAGAGTGAGGCAGGCCGGAGTGAGAGAGGGATTGCAAAGGTACATGAGAAATTTTGGGGTTTGTTGGATAGGTTTTCTCTCTTGATTGTAATGATGGTTTTACAGGTATGTACATGTCAGAATTTATTAAATTATACATGTTAAATACATGCAATTTATTGTATGTCAATTGTACTTTTACAAAACCAAAAAAAAAACTTTAACCATCAGATTATTTAATGTCTAACTTCTCTTTTTGTTCTAAACAATTAGCATAATTTCTAATGAGGGAATTGCTGATGGTGGTATAAATTGTTATAATTCTTCTAGAAAGCAATTTGGCAATATGTTTTAAGGTCCCTAAAAATGTTCATATGCTTTGCTCAGAATCCTATTTCTGTTAATCTGGCTTAAAGAAATAATTGAAAAGGTAGAACAAGTATCATGGAAATCCTCGAAACATTCCCCTCCTACCCCAACCCCTAGAAATGGCAAAAAAAAAAAAAAAAAAAAAGCATTGTTTTTAAAATCATGATCTAAAACAAAGAGTCTTTAGTTGGCCCAAAACATGTGATGACTTTCAGAAAGATGGAAGATAGTTGGGGTCAGGTTGAAGAAGGAATCATAGCCCAAAACACACGCAGGAGAGAATTTCTGCAAAGGTGAATGTGGCTCCAGTAAGCTTCTAGCCAAGAGGTTGGTGGCTTTTAGAGGTCTTATGAGAAGTCCCCTGGGACAAATGATGAGATGATTATTTGGGGTTCTACAGCAGAAGCAGTCAGGTCTGTTGACCATCTGTACCCTCCCTCTCCTTGGTCTCTTCCCCTCCCAGGGGTGACCAACTAATGTGTCCCTTTCTGCAGGAACAGTGAGGTGGGCCTTTGGTGGCTGTGACACCAGGTGAAACAATGAGCTCCCACATCAGGAAATAACTGAATGTCTGCCCAGAAGGATAGCACATTCTGTTCCTCATTCAAATCACACAAGACGGACCAGAGGTCGCACTGCACAGAACAGCATGTCCTGTTCTCTCTCCCAAACAGGCGGCAGACACACTAAGATTGAAATGAAAGAAATGGCGAAACATATAAAAGCAAACTGCGAGCCAGATTGAGAAAATTTGGAAATACTAATATCAGACAAAAAAGAATTCAAGGTGGGCATTATGAAAATGGTCAACAAGGAATATTTCAGAGTAATAAAAGGGGTTATCAATCAAATAAACCTTTATAACCCTGACAACATAGCTTCTAAATATATAAAGCAAAAGGAAGTCTAAAATGTAAGGATAAATGGATAGAGTCACAATCACAATGAACAGATACTTTTTAAAAAATTTCTTTATTGATTAAGGTATCACATATTTGTCCTCATCCCCCCATTCCCATCCCAATGAACAGACACTTTTTAGAAATCAATAAATCAAGTACACTAGAAATAAGTAACGATATAAAATATTTGAATAAATTATATATCCAATGAACAGTATTCATTATTTTTCAAAAGCACGCGAAGCATTCAGAAAACAAGTATTATGTATTAGAAAATGTTAACAAGTCGTAAAACAAAAAGAAATCACATGGGCCACATTGAGTGATTATGATGTGTTAAAACTAGAAATTGAGAAGAAAAAAATCCAACAGAGAACCCCAAAGCCAAAAAACAACTATACTCCTTAAAATTAAAACCTCTACTCCTTGAAGTTTAAAAAAAGCCCACTTCTTTGTAACACGTGCATTAAAGAGGAAATAAAAACTATTTGGAAATGCAATACTACAAAAGTACAACATGTAAAAACTATTAATATGACAAAGCAGTACTAGGAGAAATATTTGTTATCATGACTCTTATTAAGAAAAACAAGGAAGACAAAAAAAATAAATGTACTGATCTTTGAACTCAAGAGGCTGGATTCATATGATAAAAATAAACTTGAAGACTGTGTAGTGAAGGAATTAATAAAGATAAAAGTAGAAATTAATTACACAGAAATAAAAAATAAGCAATGAAATTGTAAAGTTGCTCTATAAAACCAAAGCTAATTCTTTGCAAAGTCCAGTGTGTTCTGGTCTCATATGCCAGGGCCTTCTGTGTTCTATTTTTCCTCATTCCACCCCCAACAGTCATAGCACGAACAGGGAAACCAAGTGAGCCTCCTACACCTCTACTCAGAGGCCCTGAGTCCTGAATAGAACGTCCTTAATATACTTGGGGCAGGTGGCATTTATCAGTTGATTTTATTGAAGTCTATACATGACATGTTAGGAAACTTGAACGCAGCCTGTAGAACTATACGCACTAGGGATTGTGTGTAAACCCCAGCAGTCTGCATATACTGTCAACAACCTGGTACTTATAAACCCATGGGTTTCTGTCTTGGGGAGGAAATATCCTTGTTTTGTGAGTGAGGCCCGAGGGAGGAATGCGCATTCACTTGAGCGTCTGGGGAGCCCATGTGGCCATGAGTGTTTAGCTGAGAGGGTCATTCTTGCTCTTATTTTGATCTTATGTACTTTCTTTTCACCCCGCTTCATGCTCTAGGAGACAGTTGGCCCTTGGAAAACGTGTGAAGGTCACTGTTGCGTATGTTGCCACATTCCAGCTCTTTCCAGCACCATCAGAGAACCTAGTGTTCCCACTTTGGACCCCACGGGGTTAGGATGGGACCCTAAATTCTCACCACTTCCTTCCCCATCCAACGTACCCGCCCTTTTGTCTCATGACCTTATATCTCTGATACAGCCAAGAGGCTGATAACTAAATAAAATGATTTGAATTTGGAATCCCTGGATCTGTAAGGATTCTGAGAAGTCATCACATTCACTTTGAACCCATGCTCCCCGCACAGAGAGCTTTCTGATTTTCATCTTTTTAACATTTCTACCAGCCATCTCCAGGACAGAGCCCTTGTTTTCTCACCTTCGGATTTACCTAGCACTGTCCACAGGTACTCACACAGGGATTCCTCGGAAGGTATGTGTTGGATGAATGGCTCCTCAGAAAACTATGAGTGAGGTCTGGCGGCTTGTAGAGATGTGCATTGCCTAGAGCCTGATACCTAGCAATCCCCCTGATATGGTGCCTGCAACTTATTTTCCATTATTTCAGGAGCAATAGTGTGATGTTATTTGAGTGTTGCTTTAAGCTACAATCTAGAGTTGGTCAGAAACCTCCCCAAACTCTCACACGTTCTTCTTTGAAACAGGGAAGCCTGTGTCTCCATTAAATCCCAAGTGCTGCCTTTATAAACTCGTCTTTATACCCCTGCCAGCTTAGTGAGGAAGTTCCACATAGCCAGGCTCTTGCATCTTCAAGTCATATTTATTTGTTATCTTAGTTGGTGGTGCCCTCAGGCTGTTGGAGGCTAAGACACCATCTTTAACATCTCTGCAAAATAAAAGAAATACTTTGGCAAACCCAGAAAGGATTAGCAATGGGCTGAGGTCAAACTATTTAAATGAACGTCAGCTTCTCCACCAGGAGGAACCTCCAACTGAAAATGAAATCAGCCTAATGCTAACCATTTGTTTCTCCCTCTGCACACACCAGTTGGCAAATCTGCCGCCTGCTTCCAACCAGTACGTTCTATCCATTTCTGGTTGCATTCTTGTCATCCTAGTTCAATATGGAGATTTTTTGTCTTGGAGCTAATTAGTTTCAGCTGATATTTTCTTAGCATCAAACTTTTTGGAGATAAATACAAGTAGAATAGCCCGTTGGAGTGATGGGGTTCTTTTTGTTTTTCCTGCTTAAGTTTATGACTTCCTTACTGTCTTCTTTTTCCACATTGTTCTAAAGAAGATGGTACAGAAAAGAAAACCCAAATCTTATGAAATCTGTCAGCCATAAGAGGAACAGGGCTTCACAGGAGAGATGAGAGAAAAAAATCATTTGCCATCCCCTAGAGGCAGGAAGGAAATATATAACTGCATTTCTATTGCAGGAATGTGTTGGATGGATTAAAAAAAAAAAATCCTGTCTTGGCGTAACGGCCCCGTTTGCAGCCGACAGCTTGAGGTTTCTGCATCGGGAACCTGAAAAGTTGTCAATGTCAATAAAAAGAAGTTTTCCGGATAATGGTTTTGGTGCACTGTGTGCAAGCATGTGCTCTTCCTAATGTTCGGTAAAAAAAGAGACTATGATATGGAATGGATTATACAGAAGAGCCAAAAATAACATCTGTCTTGCAAATAAGGGCAACGATCTCATTTCATATCTCTTCTTATTTGGCAGCATCTTTTTTTTTCTTTACTGGAAAATTATAGTTTTGTGTGGTTTGTAGGAATAACATTTAAACATCACTTGTGATTTTAGACTCGAATGGGATCTACTTAATAAAACACACAAGCAATTAGAGAGCTTCGTTGTAATCACTTCTGAAACCCCAGAAGGTTCACGGCGGCTGGGCGGAGTTGCTGGCTTCCCAGCCTCTCCCGTTTCAGAGGCTCAGTGGAGGAAGTCTCCGCTGCCCACATCATGTATACAGATCATCTTTACCTTGCAGGACAGATGTTTTTGAACTCCATGCTGCTACTGCTTGGGCAGATTTCGCATTTCTAGAATGAAAATTATATTCACCCGGGACCAGAGTTTGGTGAAAACAGAAGTTAAGCACGCTTGGCAGGTCATCCCAGAGATCTTAAGGATGTAAGAGCGCTTAGGAAACAACTCCAGTTTTCTGGTTTTAATTTTATATAACAGAGGAGTTACCTGTTTCAGCTGAAAGCTAAACCTACCTGCACTTTTACCCTTCATGTATACAAACTCTTCTACAAGTCCGAAATGAGCTTCTGTGAAAGGGGTATTTGGGCATATGTAACTATGTTATTGTCATTAGGATTTGTCTTGCTCTAACTCTTCTCTGTGCTGCAGGCCTTTTGATCAAATGGGTTTCCATATTTCAGAAGGAGCTAGCGTTCCCTGCTGTTATAACTGTGCTTAATGAACCACCAACCTTCCGTTATCATCATTGTTATTGTTTGGTTAGAGATCACCTAACCAACCATAAAGACGGGTTTACAAAGGCAGTTTTAAGCAATTCTGCTGGTCCATCATGGGCAATGGTAGAGAGGACAGTGGTGTTGGGGATGGTGGTGATAGAGATTTTGTTGGTAGTGGTGGATATGGTGATGTTTTTGGAAATGGTGGTGGTGATAGAGATGGTAGTGGTAGTGGAGGTAGTGTTATTGGAGTGGAGGTAGGGTATGGTGGTGTTATTGAGGGTCAGTAGTGGTGGTGATGAAGATGGTGGTGTTAGTGGAGTGATGGTGGAGGTCATGGGGAAAGTTGTGATGGGCTGGTGAGACTACCTTGCCAGACTCAGTCTTTGGAAGGAGTTTCATTTCAGAGGCACTTAAGACTTAGTATTAATGATGGTGGTCAAATCGTTACTATTTAAGCTGTGGTCTATAGACCACCACCAACCAGGTTTTTGTTCAAAATGGAAAAGCTTGGGCTCCATCTCAGACCAGCAGAATCAGAATCTGCATTTTAACAACATTCTCTGGCGATTTGCATGCACACCAAGGTTCCAGAATGACTGGTCTAAAGGAGAAATACAAACACCTTTTACTCTCACAGCCCCATATTCCTGCCTGGTCTCCTCCCTATGATAGAATCTCAGCCTTCACCTGGGTGTAAGATAAGGGAGGCCAGTGTTTGGCAGACCTGTGGGAGGTTATATGGCCTATACTCCAGGGCCTAGAGTCAGGCAGAAGTATGGGTCCAAAAGAAAGCTTTTCATGACCTGAAATTTGAGGTTCCTCAACTAAATATATCTTCTCCAAAGATTGCCATAGTGCCTGAAGTTCCCATTAGCTTGACTTTTTAAAAGCTGTCCTTTAATAGGAAGAATATGTTTAGGTACTACATTAAGGTGCTGATTGGATTACCTGATTCCCTATATTAGCACACAGAGGATCTTGGGACTAAGGCCCACTCCATGTGGGCTCCTTAGGGAAGTCTGCAGAGAGTTTGACTATTTTACCTGAGAAACAGTGGTACCCATGGCACAGTGCGCTCTCTCTCTCTCTCTCTCTCTCTCTCTCTCTCTCACACACACACCAAGATTAATCACATAAGTATAAATTCCTATGTAGTGTTAGTGATATGTGTATAAATTGTGTGAGGAGCAACAAGGTTGATTTCTATACATATATTATGAGTATATGTTGTTATATGACAAACTACTCCCAATACTTAGGAAATAGTCATTTATTTTCACTCAGAGATCGATCACTTGGGCTGGTCTCTGCTCCACAGAGTGCCAGCTAGGTTGGCCCAGTTGGGACCAGAAGGTATGTTTTCCAAATGGCTCCTTCCCGTGAGCAAGTTGTTGCCCTGCTGGGGCTGTCAGCCAGGGTCTTGGTTCTTCTCCATATGAGCCCCTTTGCTTGGGCTTCCTCACGGCATGGTGGTTGGGTTCCAAGAGCAAATGTTCCCAAAGGCTTGGGCAGGAGCTGAAAAACTTCTTGTGATCTAGCTTCTGAAGTCCCAGGTGTCATTTCTTTGTGCTTGCCTTTCTTTTGTGGGGGTGTCATTTTCATATGTATATCCCATGGCCGATGTATTCTTTTGAACATCACTAGAGTGGCAGGAGTAAATGAATCCGTAGTAATCTTCTTCAACACTGATGCTGTATGGGAAGTGCTGATGTGGGCTTCCCCCTTTTCCCTAACCTTCTTAGTCCTGAGTTTTCTTCTGGGTCTTCTCACTATCAGTCCCAATCTAAACGCCATAACAAGAAACACCACTCAAATGCAGGTGTTTAATGATATGACAGGCTCATAGTATTATCTTTCCTGGGCTTGTTTGCCTTTTAGCTGGTGATGGCACCCTTGTTTGCCCTGAATCAAATAACTGTATTTATTGACACTATTATATGCAAGGGCATGTGTGGGGCTATGGAAGTGCCAAAGTAGCATGAGACATGACTTGCCCCCAAGGGGCTTCAAATGTAGCCCGGGAAGGGAACCTAATATACATTAGAAACAACAAAATACAAGTTCAATGCTAAATTTGGATTTTGAACACAGCGTGTCTTGGGAAGGTAGACTTGCTGCCAAAGTGAAATGTAGAGGCAGCTGGATGGGCATTTTCCTGCCTCCGGGCTGGGTTCCTCAGAGGTGCTGTGTTCAGACCCCCCCTGTGATTTTGCTGTCTGGTGGAAGGGGTGGCCAGGGAAGCTGTGACGACCCAGAGAAATGTTGAGGGCAGAGATGATGGTAGCGGTAGGCGGGGAAGACCCATGGAAAGCCTCATCTTTGTGCTTGCAGACGCAATCAGGTGACTTTAGAAATGATAAAGGAGGCGTGAGGTCATGGGTCATGTCATTGAGCTCCTTTGAGCTCAGCTGCCGGGCTTGCCAGCTTTCTTTACAGTGCAGTTAATATACCTGCTCTCCACATGGTGTTGCTGGTCTTGGGAAGACATAGTATCTCAATGTTCAGGGAAGGACAATCCGGATTTGAGCCATGCCCAGAAACCTCCGAAAGCCTGCCTTCCCTTCGCCTGGCTCTTCAGTGGGAAACGGTATTTTGCGTTAGGTCAGGAAATGAAAAAAGAAAAATAGGAGAGGGAACGGAAATAAGGAAAACACAGCCACAGAAAAACGGAAGAGTTAAGCAGGGGAAGCATGTGGCATACATTTAAAGGAGACAAGTTTTCTATCTTTTAAAACAAACGGGCCAACTTTCCACGTATGTATACAGGGAGACCACACAGTGTTTGTCATAAAATTCAACAAGGATATATGTCTGGAGTTCCCCCACTTTCTCCGATTCCCTCTCAGAGAAACAAAAAAGCAAGCAAATTTGAGGGGTGGTAGGCTAAGGGACTACAGAAGTATACCACTGGCTTACCATAGAAGTAGTACTGAGACATTTAATTCTAGGCTGGGCTTCTTGCCAAGTCCCATGGAAAATAACGGCACACTCAGTGTTTTAGCCAAAGCTAACACTGAAACAGGGCCTATTAGTGATTTGTAAATCATTATTCCGGTTGGTACAGTTACTACATCATCTGGAGCTAGATAGAGGCAACTGTAACAGGGCTGATTTATATCATTAGCTAACTACTGGTTCATTCATTCATTCATTCATTCATTCATTTCTCCAGTTACATTTTTTTCTTTGTGCTAGAACAACACTTCATATGTATTTTTCTTATAGCATTTATCACTTTGTACTAGTTTCTTTTCTTCTTGAGGGCACACAACTTAGACTAAATTTCCCCAACTCTTTTATCACCAGGTATAGCCATGTCTCTGAGTTCTAGCTAAAGGAATGTGAGTGATGTAGTGTATTCCATAAGAAAAATTCTGATGGGAAATCATCTATGCCCATTTTCCCTTCCAGCCGACTGAAATGGAGATGATGCCCTGTGAAATAATGTAATTTTTTTGTTATAATGTCTTTATTTAGTTTTAGTATTAGGGTTATGCTGGCCACATAAAATGAGTTGGGAAGTGTTCACTTTTTCTCTATTTTCTAAAAGACTTTGTGTAAAACTGGAATGATTTCTTCCATAAATATTTAATAGAATTCACCAGTGAAACCATCTGGGTCTGGAGTTTTGTTTGTGGGAAGGTTTTAAATAATAAATTCAGTATATTTAATAGTTATAGGGTTCTTAAAATATTTTGCTTTATTTTGCTTCAGTATTGGGAAGGTGTGTTTTTTCAAGAATTTGTTCACTTCATGTAATTTGTGGAATTTGTTGGCATGAAGTTTTTCATAATGGCCATTTATTAACCGTTTGATGTGTGTTGGACTTGTGGTGGTAATCCTCTCATTTCTGATATGGGCAATTTATGTTCTTAATGGAACTTTGCAAACCAAATGTTGAAGATGCTAAGCCACAAGATGAAATGAACTTTGGTCTTTGAATCGCCTTTTGGTGGAGAGCTGCCAACTAATCACACACCTGCTGCCTATCCTCTCTGTGATGTCTTATGAGGGTTGAGTATAAAAATGCATCTGGTATCACTTAGAAATGTCAGAGCCCTCATCAAATGTTAATAATGTAACTCTACATTGTATTTTATTAAGCTTGTATAAAGCAATTTTAGGTATATTAATTTCTCACGGGTTCCTGAAGGTTTTAGATACATACTTGTTGAAGGAATTTATTTTTCAGGTTTAATTCTGCCCTTTCTATGATTCCGAATATTGCTGCTGTAGATTAATTGCATTGATAGCCCAAACCTTTACTCTTCCTACTGTGGAAGGGGCATTTTGACACTCAACTCTTGACTCTGTGATCAGCCACATAACTTGCTTTGGCCAATGGGAAGTTAACAAATGTGGTTTAAAGTATGTTCTCTGGACTCAGTCTCTTGATGCTATTGTATCTTTGCCATAATCATGAGAACATGTCCAGGCTAGCCAACTAAAGGACTATAAAGGACACATAGAAAAGATTCAGGTTGTCTGAGGCCATCCAAGACCAGTCAGCCTCTAGCCATCCTGCCAGCTGTTCATAGACTCATAATTGAGCCTAGCCAAGATCAGCCACGCATGAGCCAGATGAGCAGAACTACCCAACTGACTTATAGACCAGCGAGAACTAATAAATTATTATTGTTTTAAGCCACTGTGCTGTGGAATCTGTTGTTATATAACAATAGCTAACTGACACAGCCTTAATTGAAGCAATAATCATTACGATTTTTGAATCCCCTTTCAAGTGTATATTGAGGCTCTTGGCTTCGGAACCAAAAAGTCTGCAATTCAAATCTCAGTTTTTTAACTTTTAAACTTACAATAATGCCTGGCAATGAGGAAGCACCATAAACATGTTAAATAAAATGGTACGTGGCCAGATCTGTGACACGTGCATGCACAAATGATCTCTTTTTATCTCGTCAATAACGCTTGTGAAGTAGATAATATTACACCTATTTAGTAGATGTGGACGCCAAGGCACAGAAGTTAAAAAAGTTGCATAGTATGACATAGTAAGTGAGTGGAGAGCCAAGATCATGAACCAAAGTCTGGCCATGTTTAAAATTATTATTATAAATACATTGCCATAGCATCTCAGCTATTTTGGCTTTCTTTTGGGTGTTGGGTCCCAATTTCAGTCTTGTGTTTCAAGTAGAATTAAAAAAAAATAAGTTCAGAAGTCTAAGTAATGTTAACAGGTGGGAGAGGCTGTAACAGAGAAAATGTGGACTGTGGCAAGTGCTGGGTATCCCTTTTTACTTGCCAGAGGTACCTTGAGGTTAACGTCTTATTTATATAGATCAGTTTTGGTCATGAGAAATGAAGACAAATGAAAACCACAAAGGCTAATTCTTATCTAGTTAATACAGTAAACCCTTCATGAAACCAGACTTATTGCTGGGTTCAAGGATGGAGTTGGGCAATAAACCTAACTTAATTTACAGTATCTGAATTATAGATTTATTTTTCAAAGGAATGCAGTTTTATTTAGGTAAATAATATTATTTCCATGGCAAATACTGTTGTTTATAGATCCTATGCAACAATTTTATGAATGTAATTGATATATAGCCTTCACCTCTTCCTAATCCCCTGCTGAAGTGTATGGAATTCTAATGGAATAAGTTGCTTCAACACAGCCTCCAGCCTTTTGTTCACTAATAATTTCCTTGGAAAGACAGTAATGATAGGATGATAATAAACTGTGGATTCCAGAATCTGTATTACTGAGATTTTTAATCCCTCATTCTTCTGGATTTTTCCATACAAGTTTTGATCAACAAAAGACTGTTTGTCCCTTTCTTGTGCACATTCTAATACGAACTTAAAAAACACACACCATTGGAATCAATTCTTTGGGAGCAGACTTTGGAAAAAGTGGTCCGCATAATGCACAGCTTGGGTAATGTGCCTCTGAACTCTGGATTCTCTTCTTTGAATGTACTTTTCAAAGTGTTCAGTTTCTGTTTTCCTTTCCTCTCTCCAGTAAAGGACACTCAGGCTGTCATTTAATAGTTTCTGCCTGGAACCAATCTCAAATGACCCAGGTTTTTCTGTCTTTTATCCCGTACATTGGAATCATAATGCGCTTCCACCAAACGTGTGAGAGCTGTACCTCACCCTGGGAACTCCAGGCCAGCCGCTTCCGTGCGTGGCAACAAGAGCGTCAGCCTAGATCGACACGTAGCCTTCTATGTCGAGGCTTCCTTGCTGAAGGTGGGGTGTTGTTGAGGGCACCCAAACCCCCATCGCCAGGGATCGGTCAGCTCCAAGGCCAGGTTCTTGGACAGATAATTATTATCACAGTAAAGGAACTTCAAAGAAGGAGTGGCATTTTTGTGGTTGTGAGATCGCGGTAGAGCTGAGTGCAACTTGTGCAGCATTTCATTAGTTTTTCCTGGAACGGCCCAGGAAGGGGCATGCAGGAGGCTTTCTGGCTCACAGATTTGCTGTGCTTCTGGCTGAAAAAAAAAAAAAAAAGAATTGAAATCTTAAGAAATATGTTTATGGTGCCCATATCTTAAGAAGCTTTTACTTGATTTTGGCAGGGCAAGTCGCTGTTGGAACAATTGAAAACATCTTTTTTAACTGTTCCCAGAGAGCATTTACAAACACCCCGAAGTAAGGTTACATACTTATAATTCATCTCTAAGCCTCAATTAAGGCTGTTGTTGTAGAGCATTTGCTGCCTCTAATAGCCTGACACCGTAATAGTATTATACAGTATCCCAAGATAATGAGAAGAATGCCGAACATCTGCTTATACTCAGAGAACAAAGACGAATGGAAGGATGTGTCCTGCAACACTTGCGAAGAGCTGCCTTCGCTTGCGGGAGACGCAGGGTGGCTTTCTCAGGGACTGTTTCTCTGCCGCAGTGGCAAGATGTTCTGGAAGGGCTTGGCGAAGGCTTACCATAGACAGGCCGCTCAGGCGGGGGCTCAGCAAGCCTGACTCAGTACGGGACCATTTCCGAGCTCCTTCAGAGTAGTTGAAGGTTGTATGTTTAATTATATATATGTATTTTGGTGAGAACATTTAAGATTCATTCTCTTAGCTACAGTCAAGTATATGATACAGTGTTATTAGCTGTAATCGCCATGTCGCACATTCGTTTCCCAGAACTTGTTAATCCTATAACCGGAAGTTTGTACTCTTTGATTAATCTTCCTTCCCATCCCAAGTCCTGGTAATCACTGTTCTACAATCTGTTTCTGAGTTCAGTTTTTTTAGAATCTACATATAAGGAAGATCTACAGTATTTATCATTCTGTGTCTGACTTATTTCACTTTGGATAATGCCCAAGGTTTATCCAATTGTTGCAAATGACAGGATTCCTTCCTTCTCATGGCTGAATAATAGTCCATTGTATGTATGTAACTCATCTTTTTTACCCATTCATGTGTTGATGGACACTAAGTCAAGTTTTCATATCTTGACTATTGTGAATAATGCTGCAACGGACTTGGGAGGGCAGATATATCTACAAGATCCTAGTTCCAGTTCCTTTGGATATATACTCAGGAATGGGATTTCTGGATTATATGGTAGTTCTATTTTTAATTTTTTGAGGAACTTCCCTAGCTTTTTCCATAGTGGCTGCACCAATTTACATACCTACTAACATTGCACAAGGGTTCTCTTTTCTTCACGTCTTGCCAGCACTAGTGATCTCTTGTCTTTTTAATAGTTATTCCGACAGGTGGGAGATGATATCTCATTGCGGTTTTGATTTGCATTTCCCTGATGATTAGTGATATGGAGGAGTTCACTAATGCTATGGTGAAAATCATTTTGGAATACATAACTGTATCAAATCAACATTCTGTACACTTTAAACTTACACAGTAGCATATATCAGTTTTATCTCAATAAAGCTGGAAAAAATGTATAAATGAGAAATGAGTTGTATTTTGAAGTTAGTTTGCTGAATTAAGAGTAGCTGATATTCAGAGAGTGGAGAAAACTACAGAGATAATGGGTCTTTCTGACTTGGATCTTTGCTCTAATTAGGCCTAATGTCTAATGTTGTCCCCTGAACCAAGTGATGGAGAATGGTGTTGAATATGCCCTTCTGACTTTCAGCAATAGACACACCTGGGAAGAGATTAAAGATGGATTTACCTTATGTCACGCTCTGCTTTTCTGAGGTCATACTCTAAAGGGACAAGGGTCATTTTCAGACTTCATGAAGTAGGAACTTGATATATCACGAAGGAAAATGACTTGAGAATAGAAACACAGCAGGTAGGAGAAGGAATAGCAAAAATGGAACCCAGCGTGTATACTTCCTGGTCTGTCAGGCAATGCTGTGCTCTTGTCTGTTTAATGAAACTGTAGGAAAAAAAACCATGATTGGCTTATTAATTAATTGAAAGAGAGGAAACAATAATTAGTATAATGGACATTCATTTTGTAACTTTCTAGTACTTTCCATTTTTACCCTTTCGCCTTTCTAACAAAACTCTGCATTTCCTCCTTTGCAAATTATGGGGCCTTCTCCTGGTTTGAATACCCTCAGAAGCAAACCTGGACAAAGATTTAAGTTCAAGTAGTTTATTTGGGAGAAATACCGCTGGTGAGCAATGAGAAGACCCACCTGAGCCTGGAGACATGTAGCCAAGTCTGGAGAGAGAGAAAGCGAAACTGAGCCCTACATTAAGTTTTATAGAAGGCTGATTAATTGCCTAGGGCTGCTGTAATGAAGTACCAAAAATGTAGGTGGCTTAAACCAGTAGTAGTTTATAATCTCACAGTCCTGGAAGCAGAAGTCTGCAATCATGGTGTCAGCAGCGCTCAGCTCTCTGCTCTAGGGAAGCATCCATCCTTGCCCTCTAGCTTCTGGTATTTGATGACAATCTTCAGCATTCCTTGGCTGTAGATCCATCACTCTACTAGTAGTCGCATGGTAATCTTCTCTGTGTGTCTTCACATCTTCTCTCTGCACGTCTGTGCCCATATTTCCCCTTTTTATAAGGACATCAGTCATAGTAAATTAGGTCCCATCCTAATGACTTCATTTTAACTTGATTACCTCTGTGAAGACCCTGCTTCCAAATAAAGTCACATTTTAATGGAAGTTAGGACTTCAACATTTATTTTTGGTTTATTTCCACCTGATCCATCTTGGACACCTAGAGCACTCTGCCAACCACAGAGTCTGTCTGCAGGATATTAGTAATGGCAAAGGTTGAGTCCAACTCACAGCCCATGGCAAGCTCAATGTGTCTTTAAAAGCTGTAAAAGCTGAAACAATTCTTACCAGCCATTATGAGCATTCTCTCTGACTTCAAGGTTTTAGTGTTATGAAAAGTAAAAAGAAGGACTGAGTTTGTGGTAATGTCCCTTGGGGTTTATTATTTTTAACAGCCAAATATTGATTTTCTAAAATATCCAAATATAAAAGGTGTATCTGGAAGACCCAACACTGATGCCATAAGCACCCTATGAAAATCAGTTGTATTTTATCCTAGTTGTACTAGTAGCCTCATTAAGTTCTTATGGGTGAGTAACAGATATTGAGCAATGCTTTAGACTTAACTGAATTCACTATTCATATAAAAGGACTCTCCATGCTCCAAAATGATGTTTGGAAGGACAATTTGTCACTTTGCCAATTTGTGTCACTTAGCACAAATTCTTTTACAACTTCAATTTAAAACAGCAGCTATCCATTAAGTAAACAACGCATTTATTCAAGTGCAGATGGTAAACATAGTAAAGCTTACTAAATTATGTATTGCTCCTGGATAGTAGCTGCATGAATATTAGATGATTGTGAGTTTCCTATATCCATGGTGATAGTGATAATATGTACTTGGATATATGAATAAGAAACTTTTAAAAATCTCCCCTTCTGTAGGTAAAATTAAGTTATAGGAAGTTACAATTGATGTGGATTATTAAAGGTTCAAATAATAAATAAAGAGAGAGAAAGAAATGAATCAGTCTGTAGTGAGTTTCTTTCTGGGCCAACAGTTCTTTTGAGACCCAATTACAATGTCCAACAGTTCCTTATGTGTACATGTCAGCACTGACATTACAGTTCTGGATGGTGGACAAATGATGGTAATGCAGGTCTGACTCTCTCTGGTTTGGTCCTGGGCAACCTGCAGTCATTTCCTGTCACCATAACCATTATAGCTTGTCTCATTTTCGGTTCTTATAAGTGTATTTCTAATAGCACATGTTCTCACTCATCTAGTGGAAATAATGAACAACATAGACTGATGAACAAGAACAGACCCAGAAACAAGGAGGCATGGATCAGACTGTCGGGCCACAGAGGGAGGGTAGGGGAGGGTGGAGGTAAAGGGGAGAGATCAACCAAAGGACTTGTGTGCAAGCATATGCGCCTAACCAGCGGTTGGGGACAACAGGGGGTGGGGGCATGTGTGGGGAGGGGTGTGGGATGGGAATGGGGGGATGAGGACAAATATGTGATACCTTAATCAATAAAGAAAAAAAAGAAATAAACGGAAAGAGAGAGAGAGAGAGAGAGAGAGAGAGAGAGAGAGAGAGAGAGAGAGAGACCAAAAATTCTGAGAGACCAAAAATTCAGAGGCAAAATAAGAGGCAAGTTTGCTTCTCTCTGAGACAGGTGAGCAGTCCAGGGTGGGTCTGCTCTCTAAGGTCACGAAGTACTACGTTTCTTCTGTCTTGTCGTTCTGCCATCCCTTCGGTTGTTGTCCCATCTCCCTGGCTGAAACTATCTGACCACCACTGTACTTGCTTTCCAGGCTTTAGGAAAGGCAAGTGGAGAGAAGCTTCTTTTTTGAATGACATGACCTGGAAATTGCACATATTTCTTCAGCTTACATCCCGCTGTCCAGAGAGCCTAGCTGCAAGGGAAGCTCAAAATGTGTCTAGCCCTGTGTCCGTGTTCCCTGCCAAAACTCCTGGGGTTCAGTTATCCAAAGAACAGAGATTAGACTGGATCTCAGGAGACACTTAGCTTATGTAAAGGTGCTGTGGTTTCTGTCATGAAAAGGAATGAAATTTGGACTTAGGGGCTGATAAAACTTTGGGAGGCATTCATTTAATACTTAACAACCACCATGTACTAAGGATATGATGTTTTCCTCATGGCCACATAGTCCCATTTGAAAGATAGACAATAATTAGGAAATAATAATGTGAAGATGTTGAGTTTGGGGAGATGCAAATACTGTGAGAAGAACCTAACCTAGTCTAGGGACAGAAGGGTCAGCGATGGTTTTCTGGAGTGGCTGATGCTGAGCTGAGACTTCTGTGCAAGGCCCTATTTGGGAGGAAAGTAGAAATTGTTCCAAGGATGCAACTTTAATGAATCTTCCAAAGACAGAAGTCATTTACAAGGCTGCTGCAAGAAATCTTAACCCAAGGCAGGCACAAAGGGAAAGCTATGTAGAATTTATCCAGAAAGGAAGAAGGATTACTGAGTTAGGAGGAAATCTTCTTGGCACCAGTCTTGCAGCAAAGTATAGAATCATGATGAGCCCCAGATTCTGGGTCATCTGCAGTGATTTGAAACATGGACCTGGTTATGGTTTGGCTGCAAGCAACAATAAATCGATCAAGCTTTTCAACAAGAATTAGAATATTCCTATAATTCCCCATTAATCACGTCTTTTGGAAAGGTAGGAAGTGGTAGGAATCACATCTGTTTGGTTGTTTGGCACCAAAGTATTAGCTCTCCGAGTGTGTTTCTTTATTAAAAAATGTTGTAAGTTTGAATCATGATGAAATCTATTTTATTTGGGGAGTTGCTTTTGAGAATGGATAGCAAATTGCCCTGGGGGGAAAAAGTCAGGGAAAAGTATCGCAAGATAATGATTTGGTAGAAATGGGAACTTATTCGACAGTATTTGCTAGTTTGGAACAAAATGTCTCACTTCATTCCTGCTTTGAAACAGGATATCTCCTTTTCTCTCTATATATTTTATTAGGTTTGGGTTTAAGTGCACGTTCAGAGCTGCTACATGCTTTTACTTTTACCTTTCTTAAGATTATTCATTTACATGCATTTATTGGGTGCCTACCATGGTGAAGTGTTACAGGCTTTGGGCATTGCTATGGGGGAGGTGTTAAGGCTATGATAATGAAAAAGACTGACTTAGTTCAAGCCCAAATAGACCACAGTGCTGGAAATTAAGACACACCACTCATCAGCCTTATTTCTAAATTTTGTGTGTCTTTGCCAGTTACTCAGCCTCTCTCTTCTATAAAATTCTAAACCTATAATGAGAATGATCATAGTATTATTTTTCCCCTTTTAAAAATATATCTTTATTGATTTCAGAGAGGAAGGGAGAGGGAGAGAGAGATAGAAACATCAATGATGAGAGAGAATCATTGATTGGCTACCTCCTACACATACCCCATCGAACCTGCAATCTGAGCCTGCAATCCGGGCATGTGCCATGATTGAGAGTTAAACTAGTGATCTCTTGGTTCATAGGTTGACGTTCAATTACTGAGCCACACCAGCTGGGCTCCCCTTTCACTTTTCATTCATACCCTCTGGCAAAATTCTACCACATCCGGTTCTTTCACTGTGACTAGAACATGATTCATCATTGACAAAGCCAAGAGCGTCTCCTCTCTAAGACTGTTTTGACAATGACTCTGAAGTATTTGCTGGAAGATGGGATGGCTTCCCCATCACAGACACTCCATGTTTTTACTCACAAGATAGAAACGTAGGTATTCCTTGGAATTCCATGTCCAGCCAAGGCCATGTCCATTGTCTACTACACTTCAGAGACATGCTGAATGGAAGCATGGAATGTAAGAGAGTTTTTTCTCCCAGCATCTGACAGGAGTAGTGGCATAGAGGGGTCTTAACATTAATTGAGTTGTGTGCTAGGCACGGTGTTACATCGGTTATCTTGTTTAGTGTAAGGATCAAGTCATTATTATTCCCATTACAAAGATGAGTAGGTTGAGGTTGAGAGAGGATAAATCACAGCCAATAAAGTCTCTCTCAGACTTCCATGTCCATTAAAATGTTTTCCCTGAGCCAATGAAATCCAGACACTTAATTAGTCTGGTTGGGGTGGCCCTGCTTCTTTCAGAAATCTAGGTGGGTCTCACCTGCTGGGAGAGCAAACTCCTCCCAGGCTGCGGCAAAATGGGGCAGATCCGAGCTGAAAAGGCTGTTGGCTGTAATCTTCTTGCTCAAGTTGCTGCCTCACTGGCAAGAAGAGACCATTTTTGTTTAATAAAATGCTTGTAGTTCATCACGCTGTCTTTCCTTCAGTTGGGCCTTGAAGATACCAATAAAATATTTTTAAAAATTTTATTTCTGGAGTTTTGAAAACTTGCTTCAAATTTATGTCAGGACCAGGTCTGCAGAGAAGGTGTGCAATCACTTGACAAGCAGCAGCAGGTGTGCTTGCCCTGTGCGTTGTGCTGTAGTCACTGACTGTGGGCCCCCGGAGGAGGGGTGCAACTTAGTCATTGTGGTCCGCAGCACAGTGCCTGGCCCACAGCTCAGCAAATGTCCACTGAAATTAGCTGGCATCCCTGTGTTTCTTGTGTGGAACTAAAGGAATCAAATTTAAATTCAAACAGACAAATGCCAATCAAGTCATTTCCAACTCTCTCGACTCTTGGGGCAAGTGTGGGTTTGGTTTACCTTTAGTTTTCCTGGAGGGTGGGCATTGTCTCTGTGTCACATCCATCCTTCTTAGGGCAAAGCTCTAACTGTGGCATGTGGATCCATGGTCACACTTTGGCGGTCCTCCGACAAATGCAGTAATGTTTGCAACATTTAACCTGTGACGATGATTGTGAATTTTTCCAAGCAAAAACGGAACTCGGGAGAGAAGTTAGGGGAAGCCCATGGTAATTTTGAAATATATTGTTTGTAGAGCTTCTTGGAAAATGGGTGACTTTTCATGAGCACAGGAAGAGCAGAGAGAAGTGCCTGCGTGAGAACACCTGCTCTGTGGTCTGAGCGGGCCTATTTGCATTTTTGCTCTCAGGGTTGCTACAGCCTTTTTACTAATGTTGGTAATGCTCTGGTGGTTAGCTCCAATGATTTTCTTTATTGTGACTTCCAGATCAATCTCCTACATGGTGTTCCATTTAACCTGCACTCCCTAGGTCATTTCTTAAAGCAATTGATTGAACATTATCCTAAATTGAACTGCATTCACTATCCTTTTGACCCAATTACTTAAGTGGCCCACATCCATTTGATTTTGATTGTCTGCTCTCTGGCTGTTCACTTTCCCGCTAATTTTACCATCAGTTGCAAAAGAGACTGTTTAGTTCTGGTGTCTCTTCCTCCCCAAACCATTCTCTGTCTGGCCAGTACAACTCATAAAGGCAGCTGTTCTGATTTGAAAAATCCCAGTTCTTCTGTCTGATGTGGTTTATTTCAACAGTTCAATTCTACAGAGATTTATGGAGTGCCTGCATTGTGATGGAACTCGGTGAAGAGCTATCTGCCTGGGCCCGTTCTCCTTTGGAGTGAGTTTGCTAGGCAAGGGTCTCTGGTTTCCGAGCAGGGTGTCTGAGCCCTGGGTCCTGTCAGGTGGTTTTCCAACACTGGTGTCAACCTGGGTACCTTTCACATCCCTCTCACACCTCTCTCACAGAGCACAGCCCAATCCAGCAGGTTGGTTGGCTGCAATCATTTATGTGTCTGTAATTTCTAATTCATGATCAGCCCTATATCTTTAGGTGTTCTATCATAGTCTGTAGACTAGTCTCTACTCTTTGTGTAATAGTTGTATAATATGCTTGGTCCTGGTTCATGTCATGAGTTATAAAATAAAATAAAAAGTCAGTAATGATACAATGTGTCACTTTCCACCCTTAGAATTTTCTCTTTAAACTTCTGAACTCGGGGAAGATTCCCTATCTTCCTTCTTTTCTCCTAAGCCTTGTAAACGAACACCGTTTTTATTGGCCTTCAAACTTGTGTAAGTAGCGCTAGTGGTGGGAATGGAAATGGCTTTCTCTGGGAAACCTGATTACTTATACTACCTGAGTTAAGACATCTTTACACAGGGCCCTCGTTCGGTCTTTCCTGACTTCTGCCTGGTGTGCAAGTGACATCTTGCTGAGCTTTTCCATTATTTGTTAATTCCCGCGTCCATCTTGTGAGGTCAGTTCTGCTGTCACCAACTTGCTGCTTAAATCCCATTACAACCAATTCTCCACTAGCCCACAGAGAGCCCAGTCACAGGTGAGCTCTCCTCACCGGCAGCGACCCACCCTGAGGAGTCGCAGTCGGTACAAACAGGATGTGACCTGCTCTCATGAGGCGGAGGGAAGATCTTGTCTAAAGCCACTTAGTAGCTCGGTAGCTGAAAATCCAGAAATTCCAGATTTGGGGATATTTGCCCTGATCACTCAACCATGCCATAGTTCAAGCTGCGGGTTATATTTTGAGTGACAGTGATTTGACTCAACCATGACATTGAACGGGAGATTGAATTACCAGAGTGTCGAGTTTACTGAAGGGAAAGACAAAACAAAGCAGGAGCAGTGGTGGCCATGGAGAGAGGCAGAATTGGCTGGGAGAATGGAAGGAAATGGAATTAGTCTGGTATTTTGAAAGAGCTGAGACTGTGGGGATTATGTTAATGAGCCCATGATGTGTATATGTGTGTGTGTGTGTGTGTGTGTGTGTGTGTGTGCACACACATGTGTGTGTTATGTGTAATTCAGGCCTTTTGTGAAATGCTTTCTTGTGTTATAACAAAAATAAGGTTCTGCTACTTGACCAAAACAAAAAAATGAGACATATTAAAAAAGTAACAGACCTTTATGTTTTAAACTATGACCTTTGGTCTCAGAAATGCATCTCTTTTTCTTTCTTATCGGATTTACTCAATGGCAAATGGAAGAGAAGGGTTTGATCCCTCATTGATCCCCGCCCCTTCTCCTGGTGGTGTCTGGATTCAACTAGACTCTCTTATCGGTGTGAAGACATGGCCGTTTAGCAAAAGATTGGAGGAAATAGTTCACTTTTTTGTTTGCAGCTGTATTGTATTCTGAAAGGAAATGTGGTTCTGTTACAAGTTCGCTATATAATCTTTAATATCTGGGCTCTGATACAGCTATGCACTTATAAAAGGGGAGAGGGTGTTTTGAACATTAGGTGTTCAATGTGCTTTTTATGGAATATGCTGTTTCTATTTGAGATTCAAAATTTTGTGCAAAAATATACTTCTTCACTAAAGAATGGTGTTTCTTTCTCTAGAGAATTAAAGAGGAATATCTAATGTAAACACTTAGTCTGGTGTGAATAATTCCATTCTTGGCTGTAAGAAGCTTTTGAAATGGGGCCATTTGAAAGCTTTACTTTTATCTTGTGTGCAAAATACAGTGTTTCAGAACTTCCCAACCCTCCCATCCGGTTACAGTATATTTGACAATAGGAGATCAATTTTCTCTATTCACTCTGTCGACTAAACACGTTCCCCCTTCGATTTATTTGTCTCAATAGAATGAGACTGGCTACTTTTGTCATTTGGCATTTGTTATAGTAGCTTGTATTTTTTCCAGATGACTTTAGTGTATATGTCAGCACTATGTACATAGAGCTCTATTTAAAAAAAATAAAAATAAAGCAGAATTCAGCCCAGCCCTGTTATATAGAAGAAAATAAAGCCATATGGAAAGATTTCATTTTTCACATGTACTTTTAGCAGACAGAACATTTAAATTCAGCTCCGGTGGAGGGCAGGTGGAGTTTGTTTCATGTCATTGTCACTGTGGACTCTGAGTTTGAAGAGCGTTGGCTGACTCTTGACTTCGCATCGTGCGCAGTGTATCTCCTGCCCTTGTGTTTAGACAGATGTGAAGGGGAAGGGGGACTGGGGCAGATATTGGGGACAGCCAAACACAGTCAGACATTCTTGGAAACTGATGCAATCTAGGTTGCAGAAGAGGTCGTAAAGCCTTGAAGACCTTTATTGGTTCCGTAGTGAGGTGTTGGGGGGGACCCAAGCCAAGCCATGGCATCTGTACCCCTGATGGATTGACACGTACAGGCCAGCTAGACAGAAACCACTCTCCCAGGATTGCTGGACCGCCTTCATTTGGAGACCTTACTCACCGCTGTGTAGAATTTGAGGAAAACGCTCATGGAATCACGGAATAAAGATGTCAGCCAAGAAACGTCCTGGAAGACATCTGCCCTGTGTATGTGTGTAACAATCTGCTGGTGGGAAAACACAAATCATATGTAGTGCAGCTTGTAATCTACACCTTGCTTGAGAAAGATAATGGTTGTGGATGGAAACACATCTGGCTCTCTTTAAAATACCGACCACCATAGTCACTTACGAATGTGTAAACATTGATTGCCATCAGCTATGGTTGGGTGGCACCTCTTCTCACCACCAGAGGGGCTGGGGCAGGGTGGAGGTGCTGAGGACATGTTGTCACAGATGGACGCGCTAAGGGGAAGAACAGATTCCAACGAGAAAGGCGCAGCCATAAAGGGGAGCATTAGGGGAGATTTTCTTTACAGTGAGCTGCTCTTGGCTGTTTCTATAAGAACAGACTGGTGGCTTGAACACTATGGAAAAAGCTGGATAAGAATATTAGAAACTCTGTGTTTCTTAAAGTGATTGGCAGCAAGTATAGATTAATATGAAAGATTTAATAAAAATTTGAATTGAAAGCAGCTGTAAAGTTATTAAAAATCAAGTAAGAAGGGATAGTATAGTCTTACTTTTAGCGGTTTCATTTTCTTTCTGGATTCTTTTTATTTTGGTGATGTCTAATGGCTCATAAATAAGATTTTTGAGGTTTCTATTTTATTATTGTAAATAAAATTGAGATATTTTCATTTGTCATAGTATGTCTTCCCTTGGTGTTCTTGGTATCTAGTGTAGGTTATTTCAAATTTCAGGTTGTAAGTGATTAGGGAGCAGAAGAATCTAATTTAGTGGCTTGTGGCCAGCATTTTTTCTCAATATTTTACTGAAGTATGATTTACATACAGAAAAGTACACATACAGTTTGATACATTTTTGCAAATTCAACAGCACCTAGATCAAGAAGTACCAGTTCCCTTGTAGTTCCCCCACCCCTGCTATGATTCCTTCAAATCACTGCCCCTCCAAAGGTAACCCACTGTCCTGACTTATACCAGCAGAGGTTAGGTTGGACCACTTTTGAACTTTGTATAACTAGAATGTATGAACTCTTATGAGTCGAACATTATTGCACAAAATTGTAGTACTCCATTGTTTGACTTTACCAACACTTACTGATCATCCTGCTATTGATGAGCCTTTGGGTAGTTCCTAGTATTTGACCTTATGAACATTTCTTTTGTTCATATCACTTCTGTGAACATTCAAAACAACTTTAATGGTGGATACATGCACTCATTGTCCTGAATATATATCTAAGAGTGAAACGGTTGGGTCATCGAATATGGTATAGTCCATTTTAGTGGATCCTACAAAAGAGTTTTCCAAAGTGGTCCTACCAAATTTGAATTGAATATAATAGAATAAACTGAACTAGAACAGTGTTGAATGGAATGGAAAAGAAGATGGGAGCTTGCCTCAGATGCTGTAGTAGTAATTATTGTTTCTCAGACTTTCATTTCAATTACATAGATATTTATGTTTGTACTAGATCTTAGTATGAAATATATCTTCTTTTTCCCTGAATTTCCATAAAAAGTTTAAGTTCCTGCCTAATATTAAGGCTCAAGTCCAAACAATTATATTGACTATATGGCTTTAATGAGCAACATAAATTGCCCTGGTGTCAGTGAGGAATAGAAAAGCCATTCTCCAGAGTGGGGAAATCTAGCTCTTTTAGGAGCCGTACCAACTTCCAACAATAATAATATTTAGAAATGTGATGGGAGGGGAGCTGCACAGAGAAATGGGAGCATAAGGTTGAATGATTATTTGTGATTTTGAAACATTGGCAACCTGGATAATTTCATGTTATCATTTCTAGTCTTGGGCACTGAGAGTGCTTGTGGAGTGTCCCTTAAAAATTTTAGCCTCTCTTTGCCCGGCTGGTATGGCTCTGTGGTTGCACGTCCATTTATGGACCAGGAGGTCATGGTTTGATTCCCAGTCAGGGCACATGTTGGGCACATGCCCAAGTTGCAGGCTCGATCCCCAGTGGGGGGGGGGGGCATGCAGAAGGCAGCCAATCAATGATTCTCTCTCATCCTTGATATTTCTATCTCTCTCTCTCTCTCCCTTCCTCTCTGAAATCAATAAAAAATATTTTAAAAACACACAAAGCAAAGCAAACAAGCTCAATACCTTAGATGTCATTTTCTCCAGGAGGTGTTCCCAAAGTGTGAATTATTTGCCCTTACTCCCAGTGATTCTGCTATTTTCAAAATATGCTCTGTTGTATTTGATCATTTAATTTTCTTCCCCACTGAATGTTTTCTTCACATTTACTTTTATATTCTTAAAACATGTTCATGAAGTCAATCATGAGACACAGAGGTATTCTCTGAAAAATGGAATTGGCAGATAGCTTTAAAACTTTTGTCTTTATTCGGCAATGTAGCAGGATACAAAATTAACACCAAGAAGTCTATGGCATTTCTATACACCAATAATAAACTTACAGAAAGAGAGACTAAAAAAGCAATCCCATTTACCATCGCACCAAAAAAATTAAGATACCTAGGAATAAAGTTAACTAAGGAGGTAAAATACCTATATGTGGAAAACTACATGACACTGAACAAAGAGATAGAGGAAGACATAAACAGATGGAAGAACATACCATGTTCATGGATTGGTAGAATCAACATCATCAAAATGTCCATACTACCCAAAGCAATCTATAAATTCAATGCACTTCCCATTAAAATACCAACAGCATATTTTACAGACCTAGAATGAACTTTCCAAAAATTCATCTGGAATAAAAAAAGACCCAGAATAGCTACAGCAATCCTGAGAAAGAAGAACAAAGTAGGTGGGATCTCAATACCAGATATCAAGCTGTATTACAAAGCCACTGTTCTCAAAACTGCCTGGTATTGGAACAAGAAGAGACATATAGATCAATGGAATAGAACAGAGAATCCAGAAATCGACCCAAATCACTATGCTCAATTAATATTTGACAAAGGAGGCATGAACATACAATGGAGTCAAGGCAGTCTCTTCAATAAATGGTGTTGGGAAAATTGGACAGATACATGCAAAAAAATGAAACTAGACCACCAACTTACACTATACACAAAAATAAACTCAAAATGGATCAAGGACTTAAACATACAATGGGAAACCATAAAAATACTAGAAGAAATCATAGGCAGAAAAATCTCTGACATATGCCAAAGCAATTTCTTCACTGATACTGCTCCTAGGGCAATGGAAACTAAAGAGAAAATAAACAAATGGGACTACATCAAAATAAAAAGCTTTTGCACAGCAAAGGAAACCATCAATAAAACAACAAGAAAGCCCACTGCATGGGAGAACATATTTTCCAATGATATCAACAATAAGGGTTTAATCTCCAACATTTACAGAGAACTCATGCAGCTTAACAAGAAGAAGATAAACAACCCAATCAAAAAATGGGCAACTGATCTAAATAGACACTTTTCGAAAGAAGACAGAAGGAAGGCCAAGAGACATATGAAAGCCTGCTCAAAGTCACTAATCATCAGAGAGATGCAAATCAAAACAATGCGGTACCATCTCGCACCTGTCAGAATGGCTATTATCAACAAGTCAACAAATGACAAGGATGTGGAGAAAAAGAACCCTTCTTCACTGCTGGTGGGAATGCAGACTGGTGCAGCCACTGTGGAAAACAGTATGGAGTTTCCTCGAAAAACTAAAAATGGAACTCCCATTTGACCCAGTAATCCCACTCTTAGGAATATATCCCAAGAAACTAGAAACACGAATCAGAAAGGATATATGCACCCCTATGTTCATAGCAGCACAATTCACCATAGCTAAGATTTGGAAATAGCCTAAGTGCCCATCAGCAGATGAGTGGATTAAAAAACTGTGGTACATCTACACAACGGAATACTACACTGTGGTACAAAAGGAGGAGTTCTTACCATTTGCAACAACATGGATGGAGATGGAGAGCATTATGCTAAGTGAAATAAGCCAGGCAGAGAAAGATAAATATCACATGATCTCACTCATTTGTGGAATATAATGAACAACATAAACTGATGAACAAAAATAGATCCAGAGACAGAGAAACATCAATCAGAACGTCAAACCTTAGTAGGTGTAAGGGGGAGAGATCAACCAAAGGACTTATATGCATGCATATAAGCATAATCAATGGACACAGACAACAGGGGGTGGGGGCATGAATGGGAGGTGGGGGGTAATGAGGGAATAAGGACACATATGTAATACCTTAATCTATAAAGAAATTTAAAAAATTTTGTCTTTATTTTTATCTGTTGTGACTTATTTTTCTACAATGGACATGCATTACCTGTGTTGCAAAGTTGTGAAAGTTTTGAAAAAAGTTGAATATAAAAAAGTAAATTAAAAAAACTAGATAACTCTAGAAAAAGGATAAAGGGTGGTAACACATTAGTGAGTCTGTTATCTGTGGCTCCAGTTAGTTGAAAGGGGGATAGAATTCAAGTTTCCCGGCTGCCCCAATCCCAAACCCATATTTGTTAATAGGATTTAGGCTGTGGATATCGTAAGGTCCCTCCTATTAAAGGCAGGTGGAATCAGGCAGGAAGTGAGTGTGATTAAGGAGGAAGAGGGTCATTTAGGAGAGACAGATGGGACCAGCTGTGAAAGTTCTTTGGAAACTGGAAGAAAGGGTTCCAAGTATAAGAAAAATAGGAGCTATAGACCAGGAAATATGAGAAAACTAGAAAAGACTAGAGGAATAAGAAGTACAAAGTGTAATAGGGAGAGGAAAAAGGGATAAAGGAAAGAAAAAGAAATAGGGCTCAGTAGAAAAAAAAATATATTAGAAAGATATTTAGGGAACAGGTCAGGAAGGAACAGCAAGTAAGACTGTTGACATGTCCTACCCAGGGCCGGACATCTGGTCTCCCGCTGGTAGTAGATTTGCCTCGTTCAGCCTGCCAGGTGCAGCCATCCCAGCCACAAGGTCCTGTGGGGATCCCTGCACAATCCCCATTGGGTCACTCTTTTCTTTGGGAGGTTTTGTCTTCCAAACTTAAGTGCACTGGGCCTCCGGTGTGAGACATTTATTTACGTTTTGAAATGTGAGCGTTGCATGTGAACTTTCCTAGCCTGCTGTATGTGTGTGCTTGGGACAAAAGACATGACTTAGCTGTCAGTGCACTGAACTATGCAGCCTGCTTGGAGGTCAGGTCACCAAGCAAAGCTGTTTAAAAAGGATGGGGCTCCTCTCGGGAGACAGCTGTATGTCCACGCAGCATTTGTCAGCTGTGCTAAAGATGGAATTGAGGACAGAAAGGAACATCCAGAAGAACACTATATGAATGGAAGGGCGCCATAAAGTGTTTTAAACGGGTGTGAAGTTGGGTTTGAAGTGTGGAGGTCAGAGGGTAAGTTCTCTTTCCCCTGGAGCCTAAGTCATTCTCTGGCAGATTTTCAGAAAACGAGTTGTGGTTGGTCCAATATGGCTGCACTGAAACACATTGACCTTGAGTCCCCTTGCTAGTTTACCAAGGGGAAGCCTTTAAGCCAGAGTCTCATGGTGATCGTATTTCCTTGGGCCCAGGAGGCGGGAGTGGTCATACTATATCATTTACTTTCTTATCCTGCCATAGAGTCTGCCTTTAACCATGGACAGTTGGTCTTGGACATGCATCATCTTGGCTGCTGTTTAGTGAGTCTGCCTAATAAAATTGACCTTGAAGTTGAAAGGGCTAAGACAGGTGGTCAAATTGCCTTTATTATTCCTGGAGAAGAACTTAGCCATTATGAGCTGATTAAATTCAATATAAGGAACAATATGGGCTGAGTAATGAAAAACTAGCTTTACATTGTGGCCTTCAATTTCTTTATGAGGCGATAAAGATGATTGTTGAGTTGTGTTGGTAATGTATGCACAATCACAGAAAGTAGAGTGAGGCAGAACTAGGATGGCCCACTGGCTCCAGCAACTCATCCTTTCCTGTCTTTGGCATGGATTGCAGGCAACTTTCCACTTTGTGGTGTTGCCTTCCCATTGGAATGATTCATGTAGTCCGAGTTTAAGTGTAATCTTTTATGACCCATGGTGGAAACTATTCTATCTACAGATACCTACGCTCATATGGAAAACATTGACTCCCCCATGCCTCCATCTTTGGGAAATAGTTAGGATGTTGTGGACATGACATGGATTTGGGTATGAGGTAGTCCTACATTCAAATCTGGGCTCTGCCATATACTTACTGGAAAACCTTGGACAATTTATTTAACCTCACAATCAACTAATTATGTAATTAATTTAGTCTCACAGTTTTCTTACCTGTAAGTTGAGGATAATATTAGCTACTCAGGCAATGGTTGTGAACGCTAAATAAGAAAATGTGTATATGTTCGAATTTTTAGTTGTGAAGAACAGAATTTGCTTTAGCTAATTTAAACAGAAAGGTATTTATTAAGTGATATTAGCTCACAGAATTATTGGGGGTACAGAAAGAATGACCTCAAGGCTGGATTCCAGGAATCACACTGCAGAACTGGCTAAGAGAGTTGCTGCCACAGTGAGGCCCAGATCAGAGCCACCCAGTCGTCTCTGCCCTGATCAGACATTGATAAATCAAGAGTTGTTATTGCTGTTGCTGGTCCCAGGAGAGCCAAATGCTTCTGCCTCCATGGTTATCTGAAGGGCTGGGTTCACCTGAGTGGCTTCCGCATCTCACTGTGCCCTTCTCTTCTCCCACCTCCAGTCCAATGTGCTCTTCTTCAAAGGGTTATAGTCCTTTTTATGAAGATTGCATCCAGATGCCTTGCGTTTTTCCCTCTGATCTTTTATTGCTGCCTTGCTACCCAGAATGACTGTGCTCCTGCTCTCCACCCATCAAAACCCTAGTAACCTTAAAGACATCACTCCAGTTCTCCTGTTCCAGGCTTCCCAGAATCAAGTCCTCTCTCTGTCCTTCAAATTCCAAATGCTCTCTGTCTCATTACCCTCATTTCTCTGGTATTGTTTTTGTTTGTTATTTTAAAATTTTATTGTGTGATTTTGTTTGCCATTTAATCTGTTCTCCTCAACTAAACCATCTACATATATAAAAGCCTAATATGCAAATTGTCCCTGAGGAAGTTCGACCGGGAGACTGATAGCTCTCTATGACTTGTGCTGCCCACTAGGGGTCAGTGTGGAACAAAGGAAGGCCCTGGCTGGCAGCCGGCAGCAGGGAAGGGGGCCCCAGTTGGCAGCCAAAAGGAAGGCTCCGGCCGGCAGCTGGAAGGCCCCAATTCGCCCTGATCTCTGGCCAGGCCTAGGGACCCTACCAGTGCATGAATTTTGTGCACTGGGCCTCTAGTTTCTTAATAACAAAGATAAACACACACACACACACACACACACACACACACACACACACACACACGCACACACACACAATTTGATGGTCTCCATAGAAGTGAGCACATGGTGTATATTCAACAAATATTGTTGGTAACAAACCAATCGGACTACAGTATACTTAGAACAGGCTCCATTAGGAAATGTAGGGGATGCTGTGACAAGCTACACAGATCTCCCTCTGGGAGTGAAGGATTTTTTCCTCTAGGTGCTTTATCTTGACTTGGGACAGCTCTGAAGGGCCATTCCAGCTTCAGAGGTGCCCATGGGGTTGGTAGAGGTGTTTGCTGAGACTACATCACAGCCCAGAATTTTCCTTGTTCTCAATCCTGCTCAGAGTCCCTTCTCCTGCTTCAGTGCTGGTCCTGAGAGCACTCCCTAGTAAACTGCCTACACACCAATCTCAGGGTGTTTTCCTGGGAATTCAACCTGCAACAGGAACTGTGTGTTATGATAAAAACAAGAAACATCTTGAAGGTTCTGAGCTTGGTTTGATGTGTTGGAGAGAAAAAGAAGTGGTTCAGATTTTGGCAAGGTTTTTGATGCTTGCACATTTGAAATCAGAGCCATGCCATTATTACTATCATTTTCAGGCAAGGATCCTAAAATAAATAACGACTAAGGCGTGTCTTTGTATTCAGGTGGGATCTGTCACCTTATTCAGAGAGTGATACATGAATCCACAAACAGGGCAGTTTTAACATGCATGTCTTATTTCTCACATGCACAAACTTGGAAAAATTACTGATGTGTCCTGCCTGATGGAAACTGAATGTATCATAATGTTGGTAAAAGACCATAACTTATTTGAGTTATCTAAATGAGTTACAAAACAAACGAGGCAAAGCTAGAAATAATAAAGGCATCAATGCATTTGTTTAAAAATTAATTGAATTTTCAAAGACTTACTGTCAACTTAATATAAATTGTATTTTATTGTGTTGCAGTGAGAATAGCGAATTTGGGGGAAAATTAACTTTCATTTTACAACAATTCTATTTACAAGCATGGCTGTGTTTTTTATGGAATTTGTAATTATACTATGTGTGTCATATGGCTGTTCCCCACCCCAAATATCAGAGCCGTGCAGCTAGAAGCAATCTTAGATTTCATCCCGTGCATCCATGTCTCTTAGCTCATACCCAGGGATAAAGGTGATGAAAAACATGTCCAGAATCAAGATTTGTCTAGTAGTCAAGTAAGGCATCTAATCCATCCATTGTGTATAGTAGTCCCTTCTCTGTGTCTGTCTTTTGGGGATTATATATGTAAATTACCTCTCACTCAGGGCCGAAGGATGATTTTTCTTACTTGAATTTTTTATGCTATGCCAAACAATTTGGAGCATTCACAATCAGAGCGTCTGAATTCCATTAAGATAACAAAAACCCAAACAAGTTTAATTTGGTTAAGAGATTCATTTGTTTGGCCTTCATGATGCTCTGCAAGTGAGTGACAGAAGTATTTACTTCTTAAATCACTGTTGTACCTGTTATGATGACATGTGGTTGCTTGACATGAGCAAATACAAAGAAGATGCAGTGGGACATTATCCTTCTCTGCCTGAAATGTAATTCAGTTCAAATCAAAGGCCGAGGAATACAAGAAGGTAGATTCTTAAAGTGTCTCCCACTCCACCCCCCATAAATCAGCCTTTTGCATCAACTTTGTCTGCGCAGAGAGACCCATGAGCCTATGGCTTGCTCCTCTCACGTGGAGTTGAGAGGCTGGAAGGCGTCGATTGGCTGTGGGCCCTCCGTAGGGCTGCATTTCTAGCTTGTTTAGAAATTTGGAATAGTTCTTCGGGCTTCTAGTCAGGGAGGAGTGTGCCCATCAGGTGAGCCTGGAACCAGAAGGAAATGGCAGTTTAGCTTTTGTTTGCCTGATTTGCTTCTTCATAGACAGCCAAGTGGTTATATAAAGTAGAGGAAATGTTTTGGCCATATTTGGTTGTTTTCACAAACCAAGTCTATCACATGCTGTTCTATTACCTCTAGAAAGGTCGGGGCTGTCCAGAGCTGTTTTTTTTGTAACAAAACAAACCAAACCTGGTCTTTAACCAGAAAAAGAGTAAAAATGGAAGTAACAAATACATACACCCCAGTCTAAGAATAAACTCGCTATTTAACTCCAATGGAGTTTAAGGTGTCAGTCCCTAAGTTCTTTTGTTGGAATTACAACCATTTTTGAAAAGTAGTTTTTGGACTATGACTTTTTCAACCTCAAACAGATCTCACTTATAATTGTTAGGCATCAGATGATACGAGTTTGGTTTCCAGACCCCAGTCCTCTCATGATCACTACTTATTAAATGCAATTATTTCTTTTTAAAAAAAAATATATTTTATTGATTTTTTACAGAGAGGAAGGGAGAGGGATAGAGAGTTAGAAACATCGATGAGAGAGAAACATCGATCAGCTGCCTCCTGCACACCCCCTACTGGGGATGTGCCCGCAACCAAGGTACATGCCCTTGACCGGAATCGAACCTGGGACCTTTCAGTCCTCAGGCTGACACTCTATCCACTGAGCCAAACCGGTTTCGGCAATGCAATTATTTCTTTAAGGTGAAATAAAATGTCAGCTTGAAATTGTGCAGTTGCAACCTGTCTTGGGAAGGACTCATTCCCTAGTTCTCACGCAATGATGTTTATATTCTCGTTTCCCAGGAGACATTGATTATCTGCAGATAGATCATCCCTGACATGCTGGCCAGGGTATGTGGGGCTCACAAAGTACATATTCTTTTCACCAAATGCAGTTTTCCAAGTTTTCACTTTTGCCAGTAGTACTCTATTATATTCAAGGATTTTCATTATGCATGGTGGGGTGTTGTGTTTGTACTTGTAAGTCCCAATATAGGCCAGGTCTGTATGATCACCACTAATATCGTTACAATGCCCACTTATTGAATGTTGACCATGTGTTGGACACTGTAACAGTGCAGGTGTTATTATATCCATTTTATTTATGAAAAAACTGAGGCCAGGGGAAGTAAAATAATGTACCTAGGGCCCCTCATCTGATTTGAAACAGACTTGGGATTCTAAGTCATTCTCTCAGGATTCAAAACTCTTAGTTTTTCATTTTTCCCTAGGAAAATAATATCCATGCAGAGCATATAATTTGGAGATTTAACCTGCCCATTTCCCATATAATAGTGTAATGTAGAAAACTATTTTTTCTTTCCTTTTAAAAAAATGTAGAGCCTTACATGGTAGTTGTGGTGCTTAAAATCACATGCCACCTCTGTAGTGGTAAACAGTGCGTTAGAAAGGAAGCATGCAGCTTAAAGCAATGAATACGTTGGCCACCCAGAGAGATGCCTTAGTGGGACATGCCTCAGGGAGAGCAGGGCCTTGATGCTGATGGAACGCTCAGAGGGGACATTACATCGAAGGTGTACTTTGATAAGCTGTCCTATAAATGACGAGAACAGGAGGTTCCAATGAACGTTTCATCCAAATTTTCACCCAAGGTATCCACCAATTCTCTTCCACTGAGGAAGCTGTTTTATGGCTAACTCCCTTGAGTTATGCTTGTTAATGTAATGGTGACACTACTAATTATTCTTAAAGTTGTTTCTTTGGGAAAAACTTATTCAGTTCCCAAAAGATGAAATATAGCACATTGACACTCCCTTAGTTGCCCACCGTAGGTAATACCATGATGGTTATAAGTATGCCAGCTTGTGAACTAATAATTTTGATATGAGAGTCAAATAAGTGACTTCCAGGCTCCTAGGATCACACCTACTCTACACTGTCTCCAACTGGTCTGCTCTAAGTGGTCCCAGCATCAGAGATGTGGGATCTTGGCACCAGGGTCCAGCCTTCAGCTTTCTCCCTCCATGCTGAGCCACAGACCCTCCGGTAAGCTCCCCAGCACCCACCATGCCTCTTAACAGGCACTGATCCCACTGGTTCCCAGTTGAAGGCAAGGGGCATTATTTTCCCCCAGTGGGGTTCTGCTAGGCCTTCAGAATTTGAATAAAAGGCAGCCCAGGTGTTAATGCTCAGAGAGTGACTGCATTGTCTGAGCTCTTCCAAGAACTGTGTCCCAAGAACTTACAGAACCTGTGCACCCCATTCAATCCTGCTTAAGTGGTTTGTGGAGCCAAGATTTCTTTTAAGCCGAGGTCAGCAAACTCTGGTCCATGGGCCAAGCCAGCCCTCTGCCTGTTTTTCTGTAGCCTCTGAGCTAGTAGTGGTTATTATATTTTTAAAAGTTTGGGAGGAAATCAAAAGAAGTATAGCATTTCGTGACCTGTGAAAGTATATGAAATTTATGTTTCAGAGTCCATAAATAAAGTTTTATTGGAACACAGCTATGCTTACTCGTTTATGTATTGTCTAGGATTCCAGTGAAAGTTGAACACTTTTGACAGAGACCTTATGGCAACATCTTAAACTATTTACTGTCAGGCCCCTTATGGGAAAATATTTTCCAATTTCTGATCTAAACGATTATACTACCTCCTATTTATGGTTTTATGCTGATTCAAGAAGCTTCTCTTCTCCATACATTAACCATTTTACTTTTGATTCTGGTGTTTAGGGCAATGATTTTCAACTGATGTGCCACAAGAATTTTTTAAACATGCAATACCTTACTATATAGTCAGGGGCATTGACCTCTTTTCCCTTAGATTGACAAATAAAACAATGGCAACTGCCAACACAACAATAGCCATCCAGTGTGAATGCCCTGACCTGCACTATGAGTACATAGGTCATCTTATTGGTCATGTCACATAATAAGGTTGTGTCTTGTTGGTTAATTCTTGGTACCACAAACTTTTTAAAAAAATGTATTTTATTGATTTTTTACAGAGAGGAAGGGAGAGGGACAGAGAGTTAGAAACATCGATGAGAGAGAAACATCGATCAGTTGCCTCCTGCACACCCCCTACTGGGGATGTGCCCGCAACCGAGGTACATGCCCTTGACCAGAATCAAACCTGGGACCTTTCAGTCTGCAGGCCGATGCTCTATCCATTGAGCCAAACCGGTTAGGGCCCACAAACTTTTTATATGCAAGTATAGACACCTGTCAATTTGGAGCAAAAAGGCTAGATAACTACTACTATTATTTTTTTTTTTTTGTGAACCAATAAAAGTTATACCTATTTTTCTTATCAGGTTGGCAAACAATATGTTTTTTGGTGTGCTGCAGATTATAGTCATTAGTTTATGTGTACCATGAGATGAAAAAGGTTGAAAATTGCTGGTTTAGGTTATAGCAGTCATGGGGTTGCTGATTTGGAAACTGAACCCTTACCCTGCTAGGAGATTTCAGTATACAGCAGGTCCTCAAGTAACGTCATTTCACTCAAGGTCATGTATTTCAAGGTCGTGTCATTCAGTGTCCTTGATTTGTTATAATGTTGATGAGAAAGAAAATTGATTTCCAGCCAGGGCCACTGTCTGGGTGGAGTTTGCATGTACTCCCCAGGTCTGTGTGGGTTTTCTCTGGGCATTCTGGCTTCCTCCCACACCCCAAGGATGTGTACATGAGGGGCACTGGTGTGTCTAATTGTCCCAGTCTGAGTGAGTGTGGGGTTGTGGGGGTGAGAGCACCTTGCGTTGTAAGGGTGTCCTGTTCAGGGTGGCTTTCCACCTTGCACCCTGAGCTGCCCTGACCTGTGACCCTGAACTGGAATAAGTGGGTTGGAAAATAATGATCTTACTTGCTTCTATTAATCTTTCTTAAATGTATATATAGCTGACATTTATTTCAGTTTTTAATACTAGAAATGTTTTGGATCCTTATTTAGAAGTTTGGTGTTTTTGTGACCAGAAATATGCCATAGAAATGTAACTCTTGTTTATATCAATTAGCCTATGGTAAAATTGTTTTTGTTATACATGTTTTGCTTAAAGTTGTAGTTTCCAAAACCTTGTTGATGATATTAACTGTAATATGGTGGGCAAAGCACTCAACAGGAAGTTAGACACCTGGGGTAGGCTTGGCTGTCATTAGCTTAGCAGGGGTCCTCAAACTTTTTAAACAGGGGACCAGTTCACTGTCCCTCAGACCGTTGGAGGGCCGGACTATAGTTTAAAAAAAACTATGAACAAATTCCTATGCACACTGCACATATCTTATTTTGAAGTAAAAAAACAAAACTGCAAAAACACCCGCATGTGGCCCGTGGGCCGTAGTTTGAGGACGCCTGGCTTAGAGAGTCTAGGCAAGTCATTTTATTTACGTTTTTGGGCTTTGAGGGATAAACTGTTTCACAGCCTGTGCTTTGAGGCATTCTAGTCAGTCTTTGAGTCCTTTGGGGATCAAGTAGATGGGTTCCCAGTATTCAACAACTTGACCTTCACCAGAATCCCTTCACAGTGTGGACTTTACATATTAGCCATTTGCATAGATTTTAATGGATAGGAAGGACTGGCTTTTAAGCATTTTTTGAAAAGTCATGGAATCAGATCATTGCCAAAGTTCCTTGCTGTTCCATGAGAATAAGAGGAAGGAAGAACTTTTGGGATATGATACCACTCAGAAGTTTAAGCCATAGACAGGGGATGCTGACCTTCCAATTCTAAATCCAGCTTTTGGGCATAGTATGTAATAGTCTACCTATTTCAGTTTTCCCATCTAGATAACAGAAGAAGCACATAACTTGGTTCTCTAAAACACATGGTAGTTACGGCAATTCTATACACCATTTTAAGAAGAAACGGTGGCCTGGCTAATTTATTCCAAATTTTGGCTGACTGAAAATTCATGGATGTGGATTCTACCAGGGAAGCTAAAAGAAGAGGAACATCTTATTTCTTTCATGTCAAACCTCAGGGTTGATAGATCTTTGACATTCCATTCTATAAAATAATATGAACTAAGTGTTGTTTTATATATACAAGTGTAGACCATTATGGTTTTGGTTGGTGAAGTTCATTAGAAAGCAAAAAAAAAAGGTGGAAATATTAAGCCACAGTTTTTTTTACTCCCTAATGTAGTCATGACTGGATATTTTTAGATTCTGCATTATCTTTGAGTTGATAAACATTTTCAGTTATCTTAAGAAGGCAAGCTTAACTGAATTTGTAGTTCACATTCTCTGTGTTTTAATCCCATTTGCAAATGACCATTCATCAGCTCACTTGAAAAGATTAATGATGGAGGACTGGCAAATTGCTTAAGATATGGCTATTTACTTTTAATAAATACTGCTTAATAGGAGGTACACTGGGAGATGGTCCTGATAATTATTCTACAGTCAAATTTTGAAAGTATGAGTTAGTGAAGGGAGGTGGAAGGGATGTTCAAAGGAACAATAGAAGAGTCCATTAAAATTTTATTTTAAATAACTACACTCAATTTATTCAGTAAAAGTTTATTGAGCATCCTATACCAAGCACTGTGGTGGATATAACAATGACTTAATTAGAGACTTGTTCTTGAGGGACCTACTCTTAGGAGAGGAGTCCAGAGGCAAACAATGGATCCTCTCTGTTTAACTCAGACAAGACCACCCTTGTCTGGCCCCCTTAACCATTAGTAACTCAGGGCCCAGCTGTCAGGGAGGGCTCAGCTTGATGGAAACATTGCATGAAACGGATCATTCTCTCTCACCTTTCCAAATGCTCTTCCAGTTTTCAGTTTTGATAGCATCGACTTATGTTTCCAATCATCTTCAGATAGGAGATGGGAAGAGGCTACATGGGTTACTATCTCATCCGTTCAGCATGAGGTTTGGAGCAGTATCTGCACTGGAACATTTACGAGCAGAATTGTGGAAGCTCTGAATCCAAATCTTCCAACTGTGATGTTTTACCATTAGGGTTTCCAGGGAAAGCCTGAGACCCCACCCTGGGTCTGCAGTTGAGTCTACATTGTTGGCTTGTCCCCAGCCGCTCTGTCACTCCTGGCCAATCACTTGATTTCCCTTCTCAGGTTCTGGAGTGGGGTGAGGTGTAGCCCTTCCACCATCTGCTCTCCCTCACAGCATTATTGTGGTAATTTGCTGAAAGATAGCTCTTAATTGGCTTTCATTGGAAGCCTCCATGAATGTATATGATCAAGATTGAGAGGGTGTGGTGGAATGAAGTATCCCAAGATTTACAGTCACCCTGGGGTGGCTGTGGGGATGGAGGGCGTATTTCAAAGCCTGGTTCAATATTCCGAGTTGGGAACTTTGAAAGGAACTTGGACTTTGGAGAGTTTGAATTTGCTAGTTCTTGGCCAAGCACAACTTTCCATTCCTAAGGAAGAAGTCTATAAAAAGGCCATTTGGACTTCAAAGGGATGATGTTTTGATGCATTAAGTATACATATGAATCAGAAACATGTGGATTAAATTTCCCGTTCAAACATGTGGCCTTGAAAATTTCAGGGGAAAGTGTTTGGCAAAATGTGCCTGGGATTTGGATAAAGACAGTTTTATCTTCTCCCACGTGCCCCCTGTGATGTGATTGACATCGTCCTAATGTAGAGTCAGAGGGTGGCAAGGGGGAGACTTGCCTTCTGACCAAGATGAACTGAGTTGAGCAAAGGGGAGGAGGATATGGACCTTCCTCAGAAGGGTCACTGAAGTTTACAAAACCCCAAACCCAACCAAATAATTTCTTCCTGGAATAGGTCATGGGAAAGCAGGACAACAATTACACTGGCGACAAGTGCTGTGGGATCGTTGGTTCTGTTTTAATGACTAGTGTCCTGCCCTCTCAGGCCAAGGACACCATCAATATTGGTGTGATCTTCGCTAGGCGGCCTTCAGGAACTCAGGAGGAAAACCAGCCCTTCGGAGTTTGCTGCCAAGGCACGGGTCTCTGCATAAACCTCAGTTCATCTGCAGGTCACCGGCTGTAGCATGTATAGGATGCCTTCTTGGTTCCTCTGGAAAAGACTGCCCATGTGAAAGAGGAACTAGGCACTAATGTCACATCGGTGCAGCTCGCCATGGGAATGGTTGATGACCTTCCATTCAAATGCAACAGGGTCCTACATCCATCCTAGAGAAGAAGATGGAGCCCAGATCATTGTTAGCTCGAAGGTTGGTTATAACTTTCTTTCTTTCTGTTCTATAATAATATGGTTTTCCCTAAGTATAAATAATTCTTGCAAATTGTAGAAAATTTGAAAAGCACAAACAACTATACAGAAGAAAATAAAAAGCATCATAATCCACAATAACTCAGTCACCATCAACATGGACATTTTTCCATGTCATTAAGAATTTTTCAAAACCATTACTTATGACAGCCTTTTAAAATGTCACAGTACAGATGTTTCAGAAAGTATTTGACCAGTCTCCTATTGTTGATATTTGTTTCCAGTTTTTTTGTTATGATAATGCAGAGATAAACATTCCTGTACGTAATCTGGGCTCCCATCTCTGATTATTTCCTTAAGGTAGATTCTTAGGGGGGATATTGCTGGTTTAAAATATGTGAACATTTTTATACATTATGCCAAATAGGTTTCCAGGAAAGTTGCATTAATTTATCCTCCCATCTGCATGTGAGGCTCTGGTGCATTCTTTGAAGTCATTACAGTGTGCGAGGGCACCCTCCGTATTCATGCACAGACTCACAGAAGGAGATATTGATGACTCCTTAGCCATGCTGGGCCCTTCGGTAAGAATGGCAGTGACCCTGGATGCTAACCCTGGTGCCATGGAAGAGGTGAGAGCCCCGCAGAGCTTTTAGAAGGATCTTGTTGGCTTTGGAGTAGATTGGCTAAAATTTTCTTCTCATCAGGGCTCCAATGATCCCCTCTTTCCTTTGAGTTTTTCTAAGAATTATCAGCAAGACTGCTTCCATGGGGGCGCCCTACAAACCAGCTCTCGGTTGGATACATGGAGTGGGCATCTTCTTCCAAACCTTCTGTAGAATTTATCTCCCAAAGACACTGGGACCCTACCCTTGACTTGCCAACCTAACATGGCTGAATGGGAACTAGGTTTGGGGACAATTGGGCAGTGTAAAGCCCAAAGCCAGATGTTCTCTGCCTTGTCCAGGGAGGGTTGACCGTTCCTTGACTGACCATCCAGAGCTGCCTGAACTGTATTCCATCTAATCCATCTTTCCTGCTGCAAAAGCCAGTGGTCTTTGCATCAGGGGATGGCGCTCCACATTGGAAAGGGAATCCTGTCTCCTACCTGGAGTGGGAGATGCCTTCCAGGATCCAGGACCAGCCCACCGCCTCTCTCCATGTACTACTCAGGCTCCCATGTCATCGCCCCCACACCTCCTACAGTGGCTACTGTATGTTAGGAATGCAAATTTGCAGTAATATTAGGTTAAGTAACACATACTTTGGGGAAGTAAATTTTCTGTTAAGCAAGCCATCCATTAACAAATTCCAAAGTCAAATACGTAGCTTTTGCAGTTACTTTGTTGAAAAAAAAAAAATCCACTCTCTTCATTAATCAAGCACTTATAGTAGAGTCTGTGGAAACATTATGAAAACAATACTTAAAAAAACATTTTAAATACTAAAAACAAAACAAAAGACAAAAGAAACCCTTAGAAATGTCCACTTAGTTTTGGCCACAGGATGTTTTGACAGGCATAATTAATGATATAATTTCCTGAATGTCCTTAAGTCCTGGTTTTTCTTTCTTTGAAACATACAACACATGCATATAACAAAATCCAAGCAGGTAATTAAAGCGCTTCCCATTTTAAACGAGTGAAGCCTTCAGAAACCTGACAGGCAGCATCCGGGCCCTACCTCCCACTCTTTATTAACTGACATGTCAAAGAAGAAAGCCATAGCGTTTTTATGTTCCCATGGCACAGAAACTAATTTTGGGTATTTGGGGCCAGGGAGATTTATGGATCGGCATCCGAAACTTCTCTTGGGTTCCTGAGAGGGCAGCAGCATTCCAGGGGCTGGATGAATTTAGCATCCGCCCGGTTTAAAATATGGGCTCCTGTCAAACCTGTGGGTATCCCTGAGTAGCCCTCTATTACGGCCCAGCTGTTCCTTCAAAGAGGCCATGGAAAATGTCAGGCCACTGAGGCGGGTCTCCCCTCCTTTGCTGGGTCGCCCTGGGGAGGGTAGAGTTGAGCAGCAATTCCGCGAGAGGAGAAGCTCCCAGTGCTGGCGGCGGTGGCCCTTGAAGTTGAGCAGTGACTGCGAAGGGAGAGAACGGGTACGTGGGAGTCGGCATTTGGGAGCAAACGGCAGATCTTTCTTTAGGTGGACCTGCTCGGGGAGCCTCAGGAGGGAGTTGATGTTTCAGAGCACAGATGAAACCATCGTACCAGATTAAAGAGAGGACACATTTTTTTAAGATTTTTGGTGTTAAAAAGAAAAAAGAATTGTTGTTCATTTGCTGGTCAAGGAGAAATAAAGGCATACTTGCCATTTGACTGGTTGGTCTGCTTTTTGAAACCTTATATCCATCTGCACCATTTCCCTTTTTATTCTAATAGAGGTGACAACAAAATGCTCTTCCCATGTCCCCTAAACTGCAGACTGGATCTTCAAGGGACACCTCAGAGAACAGGCGGCTTTGCCATCTACGAGGCTTGGCTCTCAATCCTTCCAAGCTTGTGTGACCTTGGGTAAAATTTTAACCTCTCTGGGCCCGATTCCCGAAACTCAAAGTGAGGATAATCACACTGACTTTATAAGGTTGGCGTGAGTGTTCAGTTAAGTTTTTGGTAGTGCCTGACACATGATAAGTCCTCAACGGATGGGGGCCTTTAGGCTGGTTAGCAGGGAAGCAGCAGGAAAAATGGAAATAGGTGACTGACTGGATGGAACCTTCGGAGGCTAAAAGCAAGGCAGTGCTGTGATGAAATTTGATGAAGCCTAGTCGCCTGGTAGCTCATCAGCTCCATAAGGATGGCTCCTGTATCTCGTTTTGCTCACTGTCCTATTTCCAGTGCCTGGAGCATCCTGGTGCGTAGGGTGTGACTCTTTGGTGAATGAATGAATGCGTGAAGAAATGAACACTAAGTCCCAGTGCAAGCTTCCCATCCTCCATGGAGATTTCTGCAATCCATTCTGATTTCTCTCTTCTCTGAATTTCGCCACCTGATCTACTTGTCCTCCCAAGCAGAACATCTCCAGCAGGGTCTTCATGTGGTTAAAGCTCCCTTATTGCCTTCCCATGAAATGCATATTCTCAGGAAGTCCCCACTTTAACTTTGCTTGACGCCAGCTTACAAATCTTTGCCAACAAGATTTGCAATCACTGGTTCTTTGACGAGGCGAGCTGGGGATACATTCACTGGTTTCCACAGAACTTTGGTTTCCAAGTTGAGCAGGTATGAGGAATATGACTCCTGTATGATCATAATTCACGGCCACCACAAGTGGCTGCTGAGAGACTTTGCTTAAGGCTGCACCTGGGGCTAGTTGGGCATCTGCCAAGAGCAGGAGCGTGATATATTTGTGTGGTGTATCTGGATGTCTGTTTCCATAGGTATAATATTCATACATATTGCTTTGGGGATTGAGGGGAATACCCTGCTCTCCCCCACTCCCCCCGAGTGGTTTGTCTGTTGATTCTCCTTTCTGCCTACTTGGCTCCCAACAGGGTCCTAAAATGACAAGTCCTCAGATAAAGCAAGTACTTGATAACTTTCCTTCAAGCAGGAAAATGCTGCATGCCATTCACAAGGCTGGGGGTGATATTAGGCGGAGGGGCATTAAGATGTTGATGCACAGTTGTCACAAATAGCCGTATACGTTCCTACACTTTTTCTGGAGCTTCCGGTTCTATTGTGCCCCCTCCCATCACTCACCACCCACCTCAGTTTGGATATCTGTGCTAAGGGAATGGCTTGTGGAAGATTTCCGGCATCGCCCTCCCCTTCTTACTGAAGGAAGACTCTATAGAGAAGATAGGATTTCAGAAACGCTGAATAAAGGCAGAGAGCTCTCTGTGCTCAAGCTGTCTATCCAACTTTGTTTTCAATTCTTCACTGTAAAGTTGGAGTCCATCTTTAAGGCACCTGTCATAGCGTGCACCTCAGTCCTTTTAATATATTGAACCCTCTTTAAATATTTTTAAGTTTTCATAGATTTTAGTAATAAGGACATCCTGGATTGACCATGGGTAAGAATTTATGCTTTTCTGAGAACTGGAGGTTATAGGACAAAGGACAGAGTGTGTGTATGCACATGTGCCGTAGATTCTGAGACGCCAGTGTGGGCAAAGGAGACAATAACCACTGAGCACTGACTATGTGCTGGACGTGGCAGGCATCATCTCATCTACTTCTTAAATTCTCACAATAGCTACGAACCAGTAGTTATTATGACCCTCATTACAGATGAGGAACTTGATATTTCAAAGGGGAAATAACTTGTTCAAGTCACACAGCTAGTAATTGGCAAAGTCAGGATTCAAACTCATGTTTTTCTCAACCTAGAGCTCGAGTTCTTCCCAATGTGAAATCATCTTAAGGCCCTGGTAAAGCACACAAGTGCACACAAACGTGCGCACACACACATACACACACAAACACCCACCCCCGCCATCACCACCACCACCTCTGAGGACTCAGGACCTCTCTCTGAGCTGTGCAGATGTCTGATGAGCACAAGCTCTGGGTACTGAAGCCAGGAGGACATGGCGGGACCGAATGGTTCAGTTTTTCTCAATAGAATGGGCTCCTGGGTCCCACGGGCAGCTGGGCCAGGGTGCTGTTTCTCAGTTGGTTGGCATGACTGACAAAGAGGTTTATGAGCTCAAGAGCCATATGATTTTCAGGGCCACCCCCTTCTGATCTGCAGGGACCAGTCCCACGTCAGATTCCTGGACCTGGGCCATGGGGCCTGAAGTTAGCTCGAACTTCCTGGATTATGTCCCTATCTGCGCATGCCCCTCTTCCTGAAGCTGCCCTCATTCTTTGTTGACAGCGTGGCTGTCAACTGTTGAGCACCCTGGTGGCCGGATGCCTCCTGAATGTTCTGGAAAGATGCGTCTTGTCTGTTGTGGAGTGAGGGCCATTTGCCCGGCACTGTTTGTGCTCTTTCTCACTGTCTCTTTCACTTTCCCCTCACCTCAGCTACAGAGCATCCTGATCTGTTCTGAAGGTTGGGCCTGTAGTCCTTGGACCATTGACCATTTCTTTCCGGGCCCCAATTATCTTAGAAGTGGACCTTGGATTTGGTTCTAATGTTCAACCTAGAGGCAGAACACCAGCTTAAGTCTCTCAAAGAATAGCTCATGAAGTGATTAAAGAAACACTTTGCAAGCGGAGATCAATATCCTAAGCTCCACTCTCACTTAAAGTCAGACCACCAGAGTAATCAATTCCAGGAGGCATTATCCTGCTCCATCAAGGAGGGTCAACAAGCGTGTTGTCTTCACGTGGGCTGCATACATGATGCACAATAGGGTCTTAAGTGAGTGGATGTGCAAAGAGAAGAGGAATTCCATGAATTGTTCATCAGTCACAGATGGCAATAAAATGTCCACTAGCTTAATGGGGTTGGTCACCTGCTGCTTCCAGGAAGCTGGTTAATTCAATTTGTCAGCTCCTCGCAGACGCGAGGGACCCAGGCTCATCGCGAGGACCTGAGGTCTATACTGAATTCCTTTCAGCCGCATGTACCACAGGATCCACCGGCCCCAGAGGCAGGTGGTGTTATGAGGAGGTTGCTTGGAACTAGCAAAGGATAAACTCGGTGCTGAAGCAAACCAATAAGTCAGTGACCTGCCCTGGTCTTTTTGCCCCCTCCTGTGGTCCCCCAGTGCCGGGCTTGCTGCCAGGACACTGTGGAGGTGTCTCTGTATCACTGGCGACATCATGGAGTGACATCTGACCCTAATGTTTATCTTTCATATAGAATTAAAGAGTCATCTTGCCTCCCATAGAAACACATTTTCTTTTGGGTGCACCAAAATCCTCATTAAGTTTTCCTTGATCATGGAAGATGAGGCAGTGAATTCCCCCTGAACTTACCCATTCTCAATAAAAAACAACTCCCCTGGCTCCTCAGGTGTATGCTATCTCATAATACTTCATGTTGACTTAGAAAGTCGCCTCTGATGCATGTTGAGTTTGTATGGATATTGTTCAGAGACATTTAAAAGATGGAGAAACAGAAAAACAGGGTGGTATCACTTGATTTGGAACCTAGACATGAGAACTGGGGTAAAAGTCTTACTCCCCCTTGTAGGGGCAGATGCCCATGATAATGAAGTCATGGCCTCACTCGCCCACCAAAAAAAGCAAAAGTTCGTGAGAGTAGGATTGCTTTGGGGAATGGCCAAATCATTTAGAGCACCTGCCTTTTGTGAGTGACCTACGTAGCATTCTTGGGGCGACACAGCTGCAAGTAAGGGTCCAAAAAGTGTAGTTCTGAGTGCTTACTGCGAGCAGGGTTATTTAAAACCTTCCCGGGCCCTGGGGCACTATTGAATATCAATAGCCGGTTCCAGGTTGGGGGTGAGGGCAGGGTCCTGTTACAGAAGGAGTGATGGGGACATTTTTTGTGTCTGGCCTGCCACGCTAGCAAGCTGCTCGGGTCAACAACATCTAAGTTTTATAGGCTTTAAACGTGTGGCGCTCCACATGTACTGGGCGTTTGAATTGACTGGTAATTTTGAAAAAGCAGGGTTTCTTGTCGAGTTCACTAGAATTTCCCTGTCATATGTTTTAGATTTTCAAAGCAGTGAACCAGGAGGCCTGGAGCTTCTAGTAGTTAGGGAACCAAATCTGAACAATGCCAGAGACCAAGATGGTAGAAAATTAAATAATCTTCATAACACTGGTAATGCTTATCGCTTTAGCAGGCAAACGTCTTACTGGGGGGCTTGTTGGCAAAGTTAATTGGATCCAGTTGTTTCCCTCCGCCGCCTGGATTTGACACAATCTTGATAATGGTTTCATTTCTCACCTCTCTGCAATAAGATTTCAAGCCTTGTTTTAGAAAAATCTGGATGGCTCTTATTTCTTCCCTCACGCCTCCCATTTCCAAGTTTAAACAATCCAACAAACCAATCCATTCTAGATTTGCATAATGGCCCCCTGTAGGTTTGCCTTTATCTAGAGTTGGCCTGAGTCATATCTGAAGGCACATCCAAAGATCTGTAGACCAGGTCTTTGGAAAAGCAGAGAACTTAGAACTTTCCCACAGCAAAGGAAGTAAACAATGAGCGGGAGCACCTCCCAAAGGTGCTGTAGGGCAGGCTCTACAGATGATTCTACAAGTCTTTGTCTTCTACAGGAGCACCCCAGACTGTCCCACCGCGCGCCTTCCCCGGCACCCCCTTTTCCTCACACAACCTGATTCACCCAGTGCCTCCAGCCCCTCCTCTGGATTCAATTAGCACTTCTGCAGTCCGGACCGTTCAGGATTCATGCCATCCCTGCGCTGTTTCACACACGTTAGTCTTTCTTCTTTGTTGGAATGACAAGCTCTTCTCTGGGCTCCTGTCAGGAGTGAGGAAGGTGCCCTGTCTTCCTTCTGTTTGTCTAAACCCCATAGGATCAAGCACACGGCGGGGCACATGACCTTGCACAATAAGACTTTATGAATTAATTCTACTTTTCTATTATATGGTGAAAAGGGACCAGGACCCAAAGAGGGAAGAATTCTGGACCTTGAGCCTCAGTTTTCTCATCAACAGGATGAAGATAATGACGCAATGGTTTACAAAGTTGTTGTTTGTTTGTTTTTAAACACAACAATTTAACTTCCCTGCCCCCCACATGAAATATTTTATCTAAAGTACCAGTAGGCAAGAGGTCATTACAAGGTCTGTCTTGCAAGTTTCCATTTCCCATAGCCACTTGTTAAAGGCAGTTGTGTGCATGAGGCTTCCTTTCTGACCACAGCGGCGAGTGCGAGTGAGTTGGCTCCCTGTGGTTTGTGCAGGTGACACGATATTGAGAAAACCCTGATTCACAGAGGCTGTTGGACGATAGGAGCAGTTTTTCCTTTTAAAACAGGTTGTCCACCAATTAAACCCACCCAGGAGATTAAAAGAAGAAGGGGGAGATATTTTTGATTCACATTTTAATCACTAATAACTTCTCACATCTGACAATATTATGTCAAAGTCAGATGGAGAAAGCACTCGTGTTATATGGATGTGAAAACTGTAAGATGTTATTAATACATCTCATTGTAGCTATCTGCTTCTGATTACACAGTTGACAGCAACACTACAATAAGATATGCATAAAGCATGCAAATTAATGAATGTTAGTTTTATTAAAATAGAAACATAAGCAGAAGGAAATTAGAAACTCATGGGATGGTACAATTGATTTGTACATTTTGCTCAATGTAAATTTAACCTGAAAAAAGAAAGAGTGTATGAGTAGTGAACTCTGGTTTGAACTCTGCAGCTGACGCGTTGAGGAGTGGTCTGATGTCTGCAGCTTACTTTGAAATACAGCAAAGAAATTAGTGGATTGTTGCATGGATAGAATTGGGTCGTTACAGAGATATATGGCAAAGCAAATATAGCAAAATGTTACTTGTTCACTATACAGTTCTTTCAACTTTTCTGTATGTGTGACAGTTCTCAGTGAAATATTGAGATGCTGGGACCATGTTTGACCAATTAAGTCAGAGTCTTGGGGTGGTGCCTGCTTTTGGAATGTTTAAACCACTGCCTCCCTACTCACACCCAAGCCAGATCCTCCTGCATCAAGGGCTGGGTGACGGGGGACAGGGTGATTCACGGGTGCGGGCAGAATTTAGATCTGTTGGTTTTGACTGGTCAGGTTTGCTTCCAGGGCTGGGATGAAGTTCACCCTTTAGGAAGACACATAGCCACCTCACAAATGAACAAAGTTAATCCTCTGTGAGCAGGGGGAAAGGGTAATGGCTACTGGATAGACAGCTGTCACTCATGGGACATCGATATGCTGCCATAATTGCCTGGGCTTGCACCCCCATTGACAGTGGGCCTCTGTTCTACTTTATAGCTTAACAAATGCCTATCTCAATGCCTCACACAGGGAGTGGGTATTCCGTTCATTTTTGTTTATTATTAACTAGAGGCCTGCACGAAATTCATGCACGGGGTGGGGGGGCGGGGAGGGGGACCCTCAGCCCAGCCTGCACCCTCTCCAAACTTGGACCCCTCAGGGGATGTCCGACTGCCAGTTTAGGCCTGATCCCTGCAGGCCTGGTTGCCCCCAATGGCCCTCCTTGCAGGCCTGGTTGCCCCCAATGGCCCTCCCCGTAGGCCTGGTCGCCCCCAACTGCCCTCCCATGCCAGCCTGATTGCCCCTAACTCCCTGCCAGCCTGATCTCGCCCCTAACTGCTCTCCCCTGCCAACCTTATCTCACCCCTAACTCCCTCTGCCTCGGCCCCCACCACCATGGCTTTGTCTGGAAGGAAGTCGGACATCCGGATGATGGCTGGTTGACCCGGTCTAATTAGCATATTACCCTTTCATTAGTATAGATTGCTTTGTCAGGCTGCAGGGAGGGTCACTAATGAAGTGGAGTGACTTTGCCTGGACATTTAAGCCGGCTGTAAAGACTGCTTCACATCCCTCGGCATCGAAGCCAGAGAGGAGACACTGAAAGGTCCCGCTGTTCCTTAATAGTGTATCTGCCTCTTGACCCTGTGTGATTTTCTGTGATGGGGAAATTCCACACTCCGGCCTGAATGCTGGGCCTGACCTGGGCCACGCCAGGCGCCGAGGCAGCTTCCTGTGTGCCCGCTTTTGTCCTCAGGGTGGTGAGGGCCAAAAGTTGTCCCTCCAGCGCGACTCGGGCGAGTCAGCTCTGGGCCTCTTTTGTGTGCTGAGTACATTTGGATGTATAGTTGAGAACTTTCCCCCTCTGCAGGGAACTTGACATTTCCCTGTCCTGGTTAGAGAACACGCACTGGAAGATGGATAGGGTGAAAAGACAGGCCGTCAACTTTGAATGAAAGCAGTGGATGGGGGGAGGCTGGTTGTGACCTGAGAAGCACAAACTCTCTTTCATTCAGCAAAAGCCTGTGTAAGCTCCACAGAAGAGGGTGCTAAGGCCTTGCTCAGCGGAGGCTCCATTGGCACATGGACCTGTAAGCTTTGGGCAGAAAAGGAGGAGGCCGTATGAGCAAGGTCTGTGAGATAATCACCTGGATTTTTAAAATTTATTAATTGATTTTGAGAGAGAGAGAGAGAGAGAGAGAGAGAGAGAGAGAGAGAGAGAGAGAGAGAACATTGAGTTGTTGTTCCTCTTCTTTATGTATTCATTGGTTGATTCTTGTGTGTGCCCTGACTGGGGATTGAACCCGCAACCTTGGCATATTGGGACAACACTCCAATCAACTGAACTACCAGGCCAGGGCCTGTTTTTTTTTTTTTTTTTTAAATAATTAAGTCTATTGGGGTCACATTGATTAATAAAATTATATAGGTTTCAAGTGTACAATTCTCTGGTACATCATCTGTAGAGTGCACTGTGTGCCCACCACCCAAAGGCAAATCTTCTGTCACCATGTATTTGACCCCCTTTACCCTTCACCTCCCTCCCCCCATCCCTCTTCCCTCTGGGAACCACCATGCTGTTGTCTGTGTCTATGAGTAGTTGTTTGTTTTTCTTGTTAGCTCGTTTGTTGCTTTCAGTTTTATTATCTCAAGGTGGCAGGGAGGTGTTTGATAGTCAATCATTCCCTTCCCTGTAATAAAGTCTGAAATAAGGACTTTGTATTCTGTTACACGAAACCCCATTCTCAGGGAATGTTGCTGCCTCTCATTTATTTCCATTCCCAACTCATAATCGTGTGGCCGCCCTGTTAATGACTTGGTTCTTGGGAACTGGACACATGTCCTGGTCGAGCCGCCTCGGTGCTCAGCAGGGAGGGCTGACTCACATCGAACAAGTGTGAGCATGAAACCCCCGCCCCGCTGGGAAATGACCCTTCCTCTCCTATCATTTTGCTCCAAATGGAGAACCCTTGCATATCCACCACCTTGCAGGTAGGAGATCTTGCAAATGTTTTACTGCAGGAACACTTTTCTGAGGAAACGGGGAGGGCGGGTTATGCATGCATTGCCATCAGGTTGAAGCGACACCAGCTAACACTCCCTCTCTGCTCCTGCACGGTGGATGAGCCCACGGGGGCACCGGGAGCCACGGCTGCAGTGGGCTGGGTGGGGCTGGCTTGTCCTGTGTTGTCAGCAATGCGCTCTGAGAGCTGCGAAGCCAGCGCTGAGCTTTGTGGGGCGGGAGCAGGAGCAGGAGCAGGAGTGTTGGCGCTGCCGTGGGCATTTCCTGTAAACTCAGAGCCCCTCGCCGCGCTCTTTACAAAGACGCAGCCCTTGGTGCCAGAGCCAGGATCAGATTCCTCTTCCGAATGTTCATTAGCACAACTCTCCTCCTGCTTCCACGAAGAATTACCGCAAACCGTGAAAGCGGCCGGCTGCAGACTGCAGACGTGGCTGCAGAGTGTGTTCCGAGCCCCAGTTGACCGTCATCCAGGCTCCCAAAGAAAGGGCATGTGCCGGCCCCCCCCCTCATCATTTCTTTCCAAGAATTTCTATGGAAGAGTAAAATGAGTATAATTTTGCCTCAAATAGTTATAAAACCAAACAAGAAAGCCTGTTTTCCTTCTCCAGTGCTAATTAGTTGGCGCCCAGGTTGAGGGCAGTATAAATTCCACAACAGGGAATTTTCTGTGGTGAGCGGGGTGACCAGGAGGGGAGGGCTGGGCCATGCTTCTTGGGAGGCAAGAAGGAGAGAGAGTGGCCCAGTTCCCCCTCCACTCCCTGCCAAGCAGCCTCCCTGCCGGCCCATTGGATTCTTCAGGGTTTGGGGGGCAGGGCGGGGAGGGAGAAAGGTCGTTATAATAGCACCTCAAGGATTTCAGAAACTCATGGATTTGCAAGTGTTTGGATCCTGGCTGTTCTCTGCTCCTGGTGAGTGTCCTGGTACAGGGAGGGGTGTGAGCTAGGTGAGCCCGCACCCAGCGAGGCTGAAGCGCTGGGAGCCCGGCAGGGCAGGGCAGGGAGCGGGCTGCTGGGCGTGGGCCTGGGGCGAGGCTGAGGCCTGAGCCTGGCGTCCTGGATGCCGCAGGTGGCGGATGGATGACTTAGTCAACTTTCCTCCTCATCTCCCGGCCTGGAAATAGGGATGACACCACTGAAGACTCAGGGTTTCCAACACAGATGACTCCCTAGGAGCTGGCCTGTGGGAAATGTTGACTGTTCTGGCGGTGCCTGAGCCTGGCTCCCCTGCTCGGGGGCCTCACCGCAGCATCTCCATTCACAGAGCTGTCGCCAGGCCCGTCCGGGCCGTTCAGTCTAAATCCTGACCATGTCCTGACAAGGCGTTTTGTGAGCTCGGCTAGTGAGCGCTTTGTGGGACTGGGATGCCAAGTGAAGGCCCGGGCTACATTCTCAGCTTTGCTCCTGGCGGAGAAGCCGAGGTATCAACGAGGAGAGAAATGGCAGAGATGTTTTAACTTCGCAGGATCTTGGCCTGCTCCTAGGTATTTCTCCTTTGGGGGGCAGTTGTCTTCCAACTCTGTTAGCCAATAGGAAGGATTCAGCGTGATAACCTGAAAAATCTTTTTTAAAAAAGGACAGTCTGCTACATTGTTATTTGCCTGTAGGCCAGATCTTCTGCTCTTTTGGCCGACAGCAGTGTTTACCTTTTTCACTGCAAATGCGCTGCAGCCTGTGTCATTCAGTTAGCAACAGCCTTCCCATCACTTGAGCGTTATTCCTGGGGTTCTTGAGCCATTGTCATTGTGTAAGCACGCTTTCTGTTTGCACTTGCAGCGTGGAGCAGCCTCTGTGGAGAGGGCCCGCCTCCCTCTTGCGCTCTCGACTCCTCCTGGTCTCTCCCCACTTGACCTGTAGGGCAGGAGCCAACCTTACCCAGACCTCACCAGCAGACAGGAATGCACCCTTTGTAGAACATTTGCAACGGGATTAACACCCACCGCACAGAAGGCTGGAGCCAGTGAGGTCCCGTTACTCTACTTGACACGAGTGGGGGACGTCTGTGCACTCCAGCTCCTGCTGCATTTCCGGTGTGTCCTGTCCTTCCACTGGGTCCACTCTGGCTGTGTGGACTTTGCTGCCACTGCCATTCCACCTCCAAGTCAGTTGGGGGCGCTAGATAAGAACATGTCCCATTCTGACACTTTCCTGTCTTGTGTTCCTTCAAATAGCAGGCTGCTAAGTAGGTGGCCGTTACCAGAAGTCAGAGGATGGGAATAATGCTGGTGGAGGGAATGTCCAGAAACTCTTCAGTTTCTCTTTTTTATCCAGCCAATGCCTCTGTCCTCCCACCCATTCCAAACCCTGTCATACCAAGGGATGAATGACAGCGTGGCCAGGCTGATCCCTCTGGGACTGTGTAGAAGGCCAGTCACTACCCTGGACACTCACTATGGGTCTAATTTAAATAAGTTTTTTAAAAATTATTACTAGGATGTTCCGAGTGTTCTCTAAGATTTATGCAGTGGATGTAAATTTCTAGGATAGTCCACATACCATGCCGTTGGAATAGGTCCTGTTTTCCAGTTTCGCTGATGGAGTAACGTTAGAAATGAATTTGCTCTCAAGCTTGAACTGGACTTCTCAGTGCAGGGAGAACCTGAGAGAGTGTCTGTGGAAACTTTATGCAGGAGGAAATGGGCTCAGAGAGGGTTAAATAGAACGTCCAAGATGGACACAATGAGTTGTCCGGTGGGGCGGGGCCACTTCCCTGTGGCCTTAACTCTGTTGATCCTGTACCGTCCTGCCTCCCTGTAAGGCAGTGCTCTGTACACCAGTCACCATTAGGCAGATTCATCTCCAGTGGGGAGAGCTCCATTGTGCATGGGTATCAGCAAAACTCATGATACAAGGAAGAGCCTAGCACTGTGGCTGCAGTGTTTCTTAGGGTTTCTATGGGATTCTTTTTGTTCATTATCATGGTCTGTAAGTCTTGCTGTATTTGAGGGGCTGTTTGTTTTATGCCTTCAGAGACGTGTAGACTTTGTGAATCTATATTTCTAATTAGAATGTACTGAGGGTTGTGCACCTTATTGGCCATAACGTCAAAGTCTTGAAATTCTATAATCATTTTCTTTCAGATACTATGGCAGAAAATTCTCTTCCTCCCTCTCCCCACCCCCTATTTTCCTTCTTTCCTTCTGTCTTCTCTTTCCTCTCTCCCTTCTTTCTCTTCCTCCTCTTCCTTCTCTAAGCCTTCTACTTATCTCCTCCTTCTCCTTCTTGCTCCTCCTTTTGCTAAAGGAATGGTTGGGAGTGAATTGTCAGGATGATGTTACAGGGTATGTTTATGACCCAATCAATGCTAATTGTTTTCAAATAAAACATTTTATTTGGTGGCTCCCTAAACTAAAAACCAAACCAAACCCCCAACCATAGAAAAAAGGATATATAGCAAAGACTTAAACAGGCTTCTCCCTAAGACTGTGAAATCTGCAGTTCCTAATGGCATTCTTGTGAAGAAAGTGTGATAATGGATGACATGGTCATAGACTAGATTAGATTTATGCATATTTGATTCCTGCATCCCTGGAATTTTAAGAAGGGATCTGGGACTCCCGAGGGTGTAAAAGGGGCAGCAGGGTTATCTAACTTCGCCAAACTAAAAAAAAAGCACAATCAAGCCAATCCAGGTTAGCATCTTTCCTTAAGAGTCTGGATATGGTCTCACAGGAGTAATGCCAGTTGTTACAGGCCAGAGGGCAAAACTCGATTTGGATTTTATTGCTAAGAGTCCTCACAACAGAATTAGTTCTGGTCAGGCTGCAGTAGGCAAAGGAATTAATGCTAATGAAGGAAGAGTGTAACTAAGCTCACACTAAGGGAAACAAATACATTCCTAGAGATTAGAAGACACAAATGTTCCCCATAAAAGGAGGGGTGGGACCTAGTCTCTTCAACCAATGTGTGTGTTTCCTCTTCTCTGGAAGCTTCTTTTCTTGATGTTGTTTTTTAAGGCAATTTAGACCACATTTGATAATATGGAAATTGTCTAGCCATGATGGTGTTGGACGATTAAGGGCCTTTTAAGTATTCCCCTGGCACCTCAGAGATGAAAGGTGCGTGATCATCGCAGGCCATTTGGAAATTGTAGTGACAGTCTGTGTGGTAAATGCTTCCTTGTGAACTTACGGTTCTCATCTGATTTGGGAGCCTGCTGATGGGCAGGCCAGGGCGGCGCTTCGGGCTTGACTGCTTCACTGCTCATCCGTAGCTTCCTTTCGTCCCCCTTTCAGCTTGGGAGCTCCGCAGTATTTCAAAGCCCACGACACTGCCCAATCGCATTCCTTAGAATAGAAGGAAGCACGTCTGTTTAAACTGAATTAGGGGACGTCTCCCGAGGCCAATGAAGCTTTTATTGACCCGTATCTGGAAGGCCTAAAACACTAAGTGGCTTTCTTTGCTTTGTGCTTTATTGTTCCCGTGCAAAGGTAATCTGAATTGAGGTTTGATCCAGCTGATGTCAGCTGAGAAGTGGGACGTCATGCATAGGACAAAAGGAGAGCAGGAGGCGGTGGGAGGTGACATTTTAAAATACTGGGGTAGACAGACTACTTGGTTGAATTGGAAAGGGAGCACCTGAGAAGTTCAGAAAGTCAATTAGAGGCTTCGGTGCACTTGCTGGGTGTATACATGTCAGATGGTGAGGGCTTGCTGGGGAGTCTAATAAGGTTCCCAGCAAAAGGTACCCAAACTGGAAGATGTTCCAGATGGAAAAATAACTAGGGAGACAATTGGATAACCTTATAAATAAGGAAAAGTTGGGATAGAATTAAAGTGTAACAGCATCAGATCACAGAACCAAACTGTGATAGAGTTATTGATGTATGTATATATGTGCTCGCCTATGCACGTGTATGGATGTATAGTCACTACAAAAATATTTTTTATTTTTAAAGAGGAAGAGAGAGAGAGAGAGAGAAATGTCAATGAGAGAGAAACATTGTTCGTCTGCCTATGTTATTTTTCCATCTGGAACATCTTCCAGTTTGGGTACCTTTTGCTGGGAACTACCCGGGCATGTGCCCTAACCTGGAATCGAATCAGTGACCTCTTGGTTCATGAGTCAATGCTCAAACACTGAGCCACACTGGTCAGACAAAGATAAACCTTTTTAAGTGAACACTTGCTGTGTGCCAGGCACTGCTCTGGAGTCTGTGATTTGAATCTCACAAGACATCATTTCTCTGAGTGGTGCTTTGATTTCTGTAGGAAGCTCGACCTACAGATGTGGAATTGTCCTTGTTTGCCTACAGTTCGCCTCCAAAGGAATTAAAACAACAACAAAAACAAGCCACAAAGCTATCTGATTCACTGTGAGTACTATCATTAATCTCATTTTATAGGAGCATAAGAATTTGAGTAATTTACCAAAGCCACGCAGTTAGGAAGTGGAATCACTAGGAATTGAACCCAGGAAGTTTGGGACCAGAGCATGTCTGCTTAACGACTGGACAGGCACTTCTTAGTTTTTTCTGTTTATCATCATGCCAACATGCACATACAAAGATGCTTGTGGGAGCATCATTTACATAGCACATTGGTGGTAAACATCTACATGTTCTACCAGAGGGAACGCTTACATAAATGTTGGTATATTCACGTGAGAGAACACTAGGCAGCTATTAAAAATAATATTCTAATGGAATACATATGAATATTAGGTAATGTTAACCGGAAAGGCAGGCAACAAATTCATATGTATAATTTGATGCCACTTTGGTGTTTTAATGATTATAAAGGGGAAAAGTGTAGGCAGTCCGACTGTATCAGGAGAATGAGTAAATGATCCGTGACTTAGTCATAGAGTGGAATACCACATTCAGTTTAACTGAATGAAAGTGATCTCTGTGGGTCAACAGGCGTCAATCTTCATGCATACTGTTGACTGAAAAAAGCCACATGCAAAAATTAAAACATACAAAAGTAACATACATAGTTATGGATGTATAAGACAGTAACAGTGTAAAACTATGCACCAAATCACCATACATAGTTATGGATGTATAAGACAGTAACAGTGTAAAACTATGCACCACCAGCCTCAGGATGGCTGTCACTTCTTTGTTTCTTTTAGGTGGGAGAATTAATTAGATAAGGCTGGGTTTTAGCTGGACCTATTTTATTTTTAAAGAAAAGAGAAACCTTGGTGTACACTCAGTGGTATAGAAGCTTCTTTTATATTACTTTCTGTATGTTTGAAATATTTTACGATAAAAAATTAATATATGTAATAGATACTCAAATATACAGGATGTCCCCCCAAGATGTATCACCCTTTAACAGCTGATAGCTCAATTTGGAAAATGAAATGTATGTGAATAAACACTAATTATTCAAAGTGTGTGTATACATTTTTGGGGGTCATCCTATATATGGAAGAGAGTAGCAGATAGGCATCAAAATATAAACAATTCTTATTTTCTTAAGTTGTTCTGTATTTTCCAAATTTCCTATAGTGAGCATGAGATAGGAAATAAAAACAGCAAATGACTTTTTATAAAGTGTCAATATTTTGGGGCAAAGAGCACTGCATTGGAAGACAGAATCTGTTCCTGTGTGACAATGGGAAACTCACTCAGCTGATTTGAGGCACAGCTTGCTTCCCTGCGTGGGTGGCATTGGAGTCTCTGTGAAAGACGGGCTCCATGTTCAGTAAACCGACTTATTTTTCTTGGTAACCGTGGTGCTTGGTTGGCCATGTGACTGATTCTTGCCAACAGAACTGGAAGAGGCAGTTAGAAGTGAGAACACCTCCCTCTGTCTGCTGGCTGAACAAGCCTGGGTGTCTTGGAACCCTTGATTGAGATGGTGGAGCCACAGCGTGGAAGTAGCCTGGATCCCGTGTGTCACCACTGGGAGGAGAGTGGCCCAACAGGAACATACATACTGGATTCTGTGAGGACAGAAGTCAACGTTTGGGGTTGTCAGTTACAGTGGTTAGCTTGCTCTGACCAACGCAGGCTCCATCTCCAGGTTCCTCCAAAGTCCAATCTATAATATAAAATAAATAATAATAAAAGCGTAATATGCAAATCGACCGGACAGCCGAACAGTGGAACAACCATCTGGACAACCTTCCGGACGAAGCTGGGCTGCGAAGGCCTACTCTTGCATGAATTTTGTGCATTGGGCCTCTAGTACTCTATAAACACAAAGAGGTCTTCGGTTTCAAGTTGTCTGTCCATACATTTGACTCTTGCTGAGATTCACTAGTCTTGGGGACAAATGAATTTAAACCATTAATTTGGATGTGTCCAAAAGAAGAAGTTGTTACAATAATAAGTGAATTGAAAAGATAAAGAAAAGCAGAAAGCAGGCCAAGGAAAAGGGAGAACCAAGTACATTTGGGGAGGGAACAGTTCAAGGCTATTATGTTTTACATTTCCTGAGAAAAACAACCTGTACCCCTTTGATCTTGTTATATGCTCTATTTATATATATCATATATATATCGTCGCACTTAATCAATCCTGTCAGATGAATAAGCGAAGGTGTGGCAAGATGCTATCAAGTGCTAATGTTCACATACTTGAGAAGTGCCGTGGTGTAAATGTGTTTCCCCAAAATTCATATTGGAGTCCTAACCTCCCCCCCACCAATTCTGGTTTTAGTAGGTGGGACCTTCAGTCATGAGGGCAGAGCCCTCATGAATGGGATTAGTGCTCTTATAAAAGAGGCTCCAGAGAGACCCTTAGCCCCTTTGCCCCTGTGAGGACACAGTGAGAGGTATTGGCTGAACCAGGGAGAGACCCCTCACCGAAAGCCCATGTGCTGGTGTCTTGATCTCAGACTTTCAGCCTCCAGAACCGAGAGAAATCCATTCCTGTTGTTTATCAGCACCCAGTCTGTGGTGTGTTATTATAGCAGCCTTAATGGCCCCAGGTACGAAGCCAGCACTGCTTAACTGCTGGGGTTATAGTCATCCTGAACTCAGTTCTGTGATACGTGGGCGATGGTGCCCTTTCAGTTCGGGGAAGGCGCTGAGTGGGACCTGCAGGAGTGGGACAGGCTGCGCTAGAACCCTCCGTGGCTCTGACTCTTCCTTAGCCTTTCCATGCCTTTGTTCTTAGGTATAAAATCGGGTAAAAAATACTACAAAACTCCTGTTGTCATTTTGAGGATGAAAGGAATTCATGCAGCTAAAGCAATTAGTATAGACCTGCCATAAAGTTGAGTCACTTGGAGCCATGACATGAATTCCAAGTGACCCTCGTTAAATCAAGATAAGACTCTCCCCTCTCCGTCTGGGTCTTCCATAGCCACCAATCTAAGCCAGCACAGGTGTGATTGGCCTTGACAAGATGTCGCATTGCACTAGTCATGTGCTCCAAAATTGCCTTATCAGACCAGCAAGTCATACTTGCTGAAGTCATCGCTGGTCCTCAGGCAGCAGGAGGAGGTGTCCTGCAGGGTCACTTACTGCTGCATGACCTAGAGAAGGCGACTCAAGCTCCTGGAGTTTCCCGGTCTCCTCTGTGAAGTGGGAGAAGACACCTACCTGTCATGTAGGTGACTATGAGGATGCAATGGAATTCCTTAAGCTCAGTGCCTGGCATGGAAGAGATGTTTGTCATTCTGAGCCCTCCATGTCACTTCTTTGAAACCCAGCCATGGTTGAAGCTCAGAAGACATATTTCCAGTTTTTCTTCAGAACACTGTGGTTTTGTTAAAACTCACATACATTTTTGGAAGCTTTTATTTGTTTACATTTTCCCCCCAAACACCCATTTTCTTGAAGGGAAATGGAATCTGTCTGGTTTTGATTCATTTACACTCAACTTGTTAATATTGTTTTATAAGCACCAGCCAGCATCCAAGTAGCGCCTGGAACCTTGTTTTAAAAACTGCATTTTTTAAAGTCTAGAAGTTTATTTTTCTTCCTTTCTTCTTCTTCAAAAAAATGCTAGAAGGGAACTGGACTTTAGCACCAGTCTGAGTTTGGGTTTATTCTCAGGGCATGACTGGCTTCCAACAGATTTGGTAAAAACACGCTTTGCCATTCCCGCTTTCGAAAGTTCAGCTCCATTTAATTTACTCTTGAAAAAAAGCTTTCCTCTTCCAAACGAAGAGAACGTTTGTGTGTTCTGTCGCTTGTTCTGCTGGATTGTGAGGTTGGCGTCTCTTGAAGACCTTTGCTGCATATTTGCATGGCCCTGGTTTTCTGCGCACCCTAACTACATGGATCTGGTAGAGGGTTTTCGGTGGAAATGGGTAAGAAGTTGCATTCATGTAGTCAGACATGAGAAATTACATGTAATTATCCAAACCTATACTCAACAAGAGGAAAAACAGAAGGGAGCTGGATGCTTCCCTTGGTGTTTCTCAGAGGTTTCTAATGAGCAGGACACCAGCCCCGCTCTCTACCGTATCATTTTACCCGCGAAGCCCGTCTAGTAAACACAACCCCAAGACAATGCCGCTTACTTGCCATTGTGTATAATCGGCTTCATCTGCTGTTTCCGGGCAAACAATTGCTCATTGTTCCTGCTGCTTCAAGGTTTGGAAATGGAGTTTTCTCTCTGTTTCCCAGGGGAGACAGGAAGCCTGGAACCAACAAGGAGCAGCCACATCACTTGCCGTGGGTCTCCAGTTGTGCATCTGTGTATTTTAGGAGATGAGTTTGCAACAGATTAGACTTTTGTGTAAATTTCAGTTTGCACTTAGGTGCTGGAGCTCAGAGGGGCTTCCTGGGCACACTGGGTGAGCCTTGGCAAGTCTGATCGGAGTGCTCACTTCCAGACAAGGAAGGCGTGTTTCTGGTTTTGTTAGAGGAGCAGTGTGTTCCTGTCTTCTAGTCTTCCACTTTGCTGCTGTTGAGAGGCAGCGCGTGAAATGTCACACCGATGGTTTTTATCTCCACCTCCATCCTGAGCATTTTGAGCTGAATAAGGGAGACCCACAGGTATCAAATCAGTTTCCTATGCACCTGCACGCAAATTTTCATGTAGCCAAAATAGCCACAGAAGGAACGCAGGAGATGAAGGTGGTAAACAATCCTTGCAGCTCTTCCTACCTTAACTAGGCAGGAGGAGCCCAGTTTGAACCTGCCTGCCCAAACCCCAAACTAAGAATAATGCCCCCCCCCCCCCCCCCCCAAATACTAATGGAGGTGGGGTCTGGGAGGAGTGGAGTTATGTTTATGGTTTGTTTGGCTGTTTTCTTTTTCTTTTCTGAATTTTTATACAATGTGTGTGTGTGTGTAGCTTAAGTTTCTGTTTACCAAAAAGATGAGTATGTATGTTTGTTTTTGAAAGTCAAACTGGTATATAGAAGTGTATAGAATGAAATGCATGAGTTCTTTCCATTCAACCTCCAACCACACTCTGCTCTCTAGAGATCACGGTTGGTTTTGTGTGTAAACGTCCAGACTGTATTCTGTTATATATGTGTAACTGTCAATGTTATGTTGCGAGAGTGGGACTCCGTGTGGTGTAGGTAGAGAGCAGTTTCCCCTTGCTGCTCTATAAATGTGATGCGCAGGCTTGCTCTAACTTTCTTGGACACAGACACAGTTACAATTTTGGGGTCTTCTAAACAAAGCTGCAATGAATATTTTTATCTGCATTTTTTGCATGTGTGAATACATGCTAGTATATCTCTAGGATAGAGGCATAGAAGTGAAGCAAAAGGTTGAAAAAGGTTTGTACCAGAAAAATTGTGCTCGATGCTGCAATGTGCCTGCAGGAGAGGTGTATGAACGCTCCCCCTCCCCCAGCAGTGCCTCAGGGAACCCGGTTGCCCACAGCCTTGCTCCATATTTTCATTGTTTTTCATCTTCACCATTTTGTGGGGCCAATAGTGATCTCATCATTATTTTATTCTGCATTCCCTTGGTTACTAATTAGGTGAGTTATCTGTTCTCATGTTTGTTCATTTGTGTCCGTGCTCTTTGAATTGCCCCAGCACACATCCTTCTCCAGTTTAGGATTCCAAGGTCTTTCCCAGCAGCTGGTAGTTCCAACCAAGGGAGAAATGGCAAAATGATAAAGGAGAGAGAGACTGTGGAGACTGGGTGAGAACCCTGGCCCGGCTCCATGAGGACAAGAAATGGCAGAAATCCTACCACTCAGATTTTATCACTTTTATTTCCAAAACTCTTTGCAAGTCTGAATCTGAAACAACGGCTACCCTTTTCCTGAAATTGACACACAGAATTTTAGTAGTAAAATTTCAACCAATTCCTTGTGTTTGAGAACATGTATAAACTGACTTTGAATCTTAAGTCCAAGCAGTGGCATTTACGCATTTTTGTTTCTTGGCCTTTATTTGGCACGTATTAAAAATTACTAAGGGCATATTGGGTTGAGAGGAAGAACCAAATGAGGTTATTTAGGAACACCTAGCAGCCATGGCAACATGCCTTTAGAAGACACGTACTCTGCTAAAAAATATTCCACTTATAGGTAATGACAAACGTTTGCCAAACAGCCCCAAGCTAACCCAAGAAAGAATAGGCAGATGGTTTGAGGTGTGTCAGGAACAGGATTTAGAAAATAAGATTATGGTTATGTTGGAAAGTAAGCAATCATTGTAAACAGACTGAGCAGACTCACTTTTTGCATGGGGCAGAGGAAGAAAGGGGTTTTGCATTGCTGCCTGTGAATTGGAGTTGGCTCACCTGGATACATAGCTCTGTGGGGATTTACAGATTTTGTAAGCACTTGTATAGACCACATGACTGGGTTTCTTCAGATCTGAAGCAGGGGAACCACATTCTAATTCTAGACTTCCCTGATGGCATTGGCCCTGTTTGGGTTGTGTTTGGCATACTAATCCACATCCGTTTCTACATGAACATAACTATCACATCACTTGAACCATCAGTGGAGAAGACAGTGAAGAGAGCTGGTCTGTTTATTCCTGAATGCCTATTTTGGCAGAATGAATTAGAGGGCATAGAGCACCTCCCAGGTCTGATTGGCCTATCCCAGTGGTCAGCAAACTCATTAGTCAACAGAGCGGCAAACCGCGGCTCGTGAGCCACAATTTGCCGACCATTGGCCTATCCTATCTAATAAAGAGGGTATATGCTAATTGACCCTCACGCCATTGCAAAGATGGCAGCACCCACAGCCAATAAGGAGGGGATATGCTAATTGACTGCCCCACCCTCAAAGGTGGCAGCGCCCACAGCCACAAGATGGCGGCGCCCAGTCCCCTCAGCCCCGCTGGGGCAGCAGGTGTGCGGCAAGGCCGGGCCCTCCCCCAGGTGGGCCCTGCCACTCTGTGTGCCTGCCTCTGGAGTCCCCCAGTCCCCTCAGCCCCCCAGCCGCCCAAGGCTGGCCCAAGGCACAGGCAAACCTTGGATGGTGGCTGCCCAGCTGCCTAGGGCCGCCTGAAGCTCAGGTAACCAGGGCCAGCCAAGGCTTGCGCTGCCGGCAGTGGCAGCAACAGAGGTGTGATGGGGCATTGCCTTCCCCTGATTGCCGGGATGCCTCTTGCCCCTGAGGACTCCCGGACTGTGAGAGGGGGCAGGCTGGGCTGAGGGACCCCCCCTCCAGTGCATGAATTTTCATGTACCGGGCCTCTAGTTTGCTTATAAGACCAAATCCTAGGCCTCGAAGGTGTAATGAAGGTGTTTCTTCCCAATTCAACTAAGAATTTAGAAAGAAAATGCTCCCTCTGGGGAATATTTTGGCATCTTCCATGGGAAGAGGGAGGGGTTGTCCATGGGGATTTGCTGACAACATGAGAATAAGGGGGTCACAAAGAAAGCCTGGAGATCTCAGAACTGGGATGCAGATGAGGCCCCCTTGCCTGGTTGGGAACCGTCTCCATGAAAGTGAAGGGTGGAAGTTGGCCTTCAGAATACATTTCCATTAGTCCTAGTATGTGACCGCTAGTTCCCAGTGGTAGCCCGAAAAGCATGTGAGGCCTCCAAATTGGCGAGGCCAATCTCTGACTAATGGGGAAAATTACCCAATGAGAGTGAGCAATATTGCGTCACTGGTCCAAATTCTTGCATTGCCTTTCATGTAGGTAACAGAAGAAGACTACCAAAAGGAGCCGGGACTGGTTTTAACATGGCCTGTTGGTCACCGAGACAGGAAATATTTGACGTGAATCAGACTCCTTTGGAAAATTTTTCTTTGTCTTGAGCCTAAGGTTTCCAGGTGTTAGTATTACTGAACACTCATCTAGCCCTTTTGTGTATTAAAAATGTGCCCTCTCATCCTGGATACAAAAAGTTGGCCTGACTTGGCTCCATCATGTTCTTTATTTGTACCAGATTTTTCAACATTAACCCTTTTGGAGAAATGGGGTCTCTTAAATGTTAAACTGAGAAAACCAGTCCTGACCAGCTATCCCAAAGAACAGCATTGCGGTGACAGGCTGAATTGATCCCAGATGGATTCTGAAATGGGCGGATTAACAATTACGTAAAATGGCCTAAATATGAATTACACAATGGTGACCCTTTAGAAAGTGGCTTGACCCACAGCCACATGAATCCTCAGAGCTGGGGCTTAGATACACTTCCTTGGTCAAAATGATGAAAAAATGTTAAGTTAAGCTGGTGTTGGAAGATGGCATAGTTTGAGAATAGCTGTAGCAACTGAGGCATTAAACTTGCCTTCCTCATCACTGATGTCAGAAATGAGAAGCTGGGGGCCCAGGATAGAGGCGACTCAGCTCCTTTCTCTTGTCATGAGACTGTGTTGCGAAACTCTGATTTTGTACATTTGCTGCCATGTCTTTAGGTGATAATATCAGCTGAGCAGAGGAAGGCCCAGTTTGGGCTCTGACCCCTCGCTACCTAAGTACAGTAAATATAATGACGATAATGAAAACACCTCGAAAGCTTCTTTATTTATTTCTCCATGGGAAGTCATGAGATTAAATGGGGCATTCATTTAGTGGGTCCCATTTGGGGGGAGGGGAGAGATATACAAACTGTGAGATACCTCAAGCCTATGAGATCTATCTTGGACCAGAGGGTCCATGTCTGACCCCAGGTAACAGGGGTAACCTGGGCAGACTGCAGGATTAGATGGGACTACCTCTTTTGATTCTGTTTTTAAGAGAGATATGAACTGTGCACCTAGAACAAATTTTTCAGGACACAGGCTACAAACTATATAAGCTAAGAAACGACTAACAACTTAGGTCAGATAATAAATTCCAGCAAAATGCTTTCCTTTCAATAAATCCAATGTCAAAGTCCAAACGGCCTTTTTGAACACCTCCATGATATACAGGAAGCATGGGACTCTGGGAACACCCCTCCCCCCCACACACACATATTTTAGCACAGGTCTGTACAGTCTATAAATCAAGATTTCTTGGGAGGAGATTTCTAAGTCTTAGGCTGGTGGTTATCATACAAACCAGGCTGCATATTAGAATTATCTGGGAATTTTTTTGGGGGTGGGGGTGGGGGAGGGAGACCAAGTTCCCTGACTCCATTCCAGACCAATCAAATCAAAATCAGGGCACTGAATTCTTTTTATAAAGCTCCCCAGCTGATTTTAATGTGTAGCCAGGTTTGAGAGTCATTTTCTCAGTAGTAGCTTGCTGTGATGGTTACTCTGACATTTCCTTCTCTCTTCCAGGTTTACTAGAATTTTCCATTAGACTCTAGGCTCCTTGAGGGCAAGGCTGCCTTGCAAAACTCTTGGTTTTCCAGAGATCTAGCTGTCAATAATTTATTTGTGAATACCTTTGCACCAGAAAGGGCACCGAGTTCTAGTGCTGGGTTCTTTCATTCATTCGCTGGGTGACCCATGGGTAGGGTGGCCAGATAAAATAGGTAGGATGCCTAATTACATTTGAATTTTACATGAACAATGCATAGTTTTTTAGCATACGTATTTCCCATGCAATGTTTGCATATGTATTTTTGTTTGCTAAATCTGGCCACCCCACCCAGGCATGTCTTCTTGGTCTCAGATGATTGATTCATAAAATGGGAAATGCAGGCTGCAGGGATTAGAAGATTGCACTGGAGCCCTGGCTGGTGTGGCTCAGTTGGTTGAACGATGTGTCATGCACCAAAAGGTTGCCAGTTCGATTTCAGTTCAGGGCACATGCCCAGGTTGCAGGCTCAATCCCCAGTAGGGGGCCTACAAGAGGCAGCCAGTTGATGTTTCTTTCTCTCACATCAATGTTTGTTTTTTACTCTCTCCTTACCCCTCTTCCTTCTTCTTTTTCTAAAATCAATAACAACATATAAAAAAATTCATTGGAAAGAAAAAAATGTTTTAATCAGATCCACTTTTATTATTATTATTATTATTATTATTTATTTATTTTTTACTTTTAATTCTCTTTTAATTTTGTGGCATCATTAACTTCCTACTTCTCAAGGAGCATGATTTTTAGCAACATTTACTTTCTGGTTTTATTTTTCCTCCTCATAATCTTTCTTCTTCTTTTTTTATTGTTTAAAGTATTACAAATAGTAGTACATATGTCTCCTCTTTTTCCCCCCCAATTGACCTTCCCCCAGCCTCCCCTACCCCCCCGGCACATGCCCTCACCCCCCTCCCAGTGTCTTGCGTCCATTGGTTATGCTTATATGCATGCATACAACTCCTTCAGTTATGCTTATATGCATGCCCACCAACCCTACCCAGCCTTCTGAACCACTTTTAAATATTATAAATTTAAATTGAAGTGTGGCAAATATTTTCCCCATTTAGGATTTGCAAAACTGGTCATTAAATGGTGTGTGTGGGTGCATATAATACTGACCAGATTGGCAGATACAGTGGTTATTATAAAAGCGCTTCTTTTTCTTCATTTAATGATGGTTATATGGATTTCAAGGGACTCTTTCAGGTTAACACCAAAAATGTAGTCTTTTCAGTTTCTATAAAGATTGGAGATATTTGATTTTGAAAAGCCCTTCTCTCATCAATTGATTTCTTCAAAGCACACAGAGGGTCTTTAGCCCACCTAATTGAGAGCATTTTCCCCGCAAAACAAATGAAAAGTTTTGTTTAAATATTATTGTGTGTGTATGGGTGTGAAATTTTGTCCTATTTCATTAAATGCTGCAACATGCAGCAACTTTTGGAGTTCTAATACTTTATTCAACAATAGTTATTATATCGTATTTACATATATACAGTTGTCCAATGCAAAGCTAAATGGAATGGAATTTGCATCCTAAGGCAATTTCTGTAAACTGAAGAATCATTAAAATTTGAATTTCCAAATGATTTTTTTCCCATCTTAAACTCATGGAATGGAGCAAGTCAGATGTCCAGGAGAGTAATTAGCAGTGTTCTTTTAAAAACAATCACAACTTTTGTGAGGTGAAGACTTTCCTAGTTTCACCTAGCATTCATGTAGTAAGGCAGGGCTGGGAGAACACTAATGCCTGGTACATGTAGCACTTCCTAAGGTCACCAGAGGGAAATGGGAGGAGTTTTCTCACCAAAGTGAATTTTACAATATGGTCAACATTGTAACAGGAGAAATATTAAAATGTGAGTGTTTAAAAAATGACTGTTGTAATATCTAAAAGAATGCCGTTTTCTGTTATTTTAATAGCAAGGTCAAATGGAAAATAGAAGTCTTTGGACCTACCAGATTGGAATTCCTTTCCTGTTCTCCAGTCTCTTTCCTAGAAGCATTTAGGGAGTGTGCTGATTACTTTCATTATTCTGACTGGGATTCTCAGTGGACATTTTATATCCCAACTTCCTCTTTTTCATTTTCCCCTCCCAGGTGTTCCTCTGGGCCAGTGGTCGGCAAACTGCAGCTCGCGAGCCACATGTGGCTCTTTGGCCTCTTGAGTGTGGCTCTTCCACAAAATACCACAGCCTGGACGAGTCTATTTTGAAGAAGTGGCGTTAGAAGAAGTTTAAGTTTAAAAAATTTGGCTCTCAAAATAAATTTCAATCGTTGTCCTGTTGATATTTGGCTCTGTTGACTGATGAGTTTGCCTACCACTGCTCTGGGCCAGACACTACACTAGATGGGGACACACCCTGCCCCTCTTGCGGCTAGTCAACAGCCCCTCAGAAAGATTCTAGTCCTTTCTATTTTAGTACCCGTACTTGCAACAAATTCTACTCCAGAAATCATTATTGTGCAACACTGTGTGCTAATCCTTGTGCCAAACATTTTATATGCATGATTTCACTTAATCTTCAGAACAATCTTATGAAATAGACATAATTATCTTCAATTAACAGATATTTTGAGGTCTATATAAGTTAAACATCTTCCCCAGGGCCACAAGGGTGTTAAGTGGCACTGGTAGAACTTGAACTCAGGGCTCTGGAGTTCTTGATCACTATGTTATGGTAAAATTCTAGTTTTATAATAGTGACATCATTCATTAAACAATAATGATTATTATTTTTATAGCAACACTTACTGAGTACTTACTATGTGTCAAGTATCATGCTAGGTGCTTTACTGACCATCTCATTCGTACCAGGGTTAAGTCGGATGATATCCTATAGGTAGGTGAGTCACACAGCCGAAAAGCAGCAGACCCAGCTACCCATCCCAGAGTATTTATCTCAAACCCTCATGACCTTCTGTCTTCATCCCTCCTCTTCGGGAGTCTCTGGCTATTGCCAGTTATGTCTAGAAGGGTCTGAGTACAGAAGGCTCTTCCTTCAGCACGGGTCTTCTCTCTGCCCTCCTCCTTCCCTTTCTACAAGGCTGGAAGTTATCATCTGCTTGCCCCATTGCAGAGTTATCATCTGCTTGCCCCATTGACTGAGACACTATGCTGCCCGTCCTGACATAAACTTGGATTGGATGTCCAAGGTGGCACTAGCTGCCCTTGAAATGAAGCAACCTTTCCCTTGGGCTCCTTGAGCAAGGCCATTGTTATCAATGAAGACACACTCAAGGCCGGGCTACAGGAAAAATGCTCAGCCTCACTGAGCCCATGTTAGTGACACAGATGAAACTGTTCTATGGAAGCATCAAGTCGGTATTTGATCCTGAACAGAAGGATTCTGGTCTTCACAAAAGGAAAATGGTTTAGCAAGTGGCATCTAAAGATATTGTGAATCTTGTGAGCTTAGTTGGTAAAGATGGGACATTTAGGAGGAGATGTGGGGTATGATGACCATATGTTCTGGTTTATGCCTGTTTTATCTCAACATGATTAATAATCAGCATCCAGCTCACCCTCAAAAGTGTCCTGCGTTGGCCCTGGCCAGCATTTCTCAGTGGTTAGAGCATCAGCCTGTGCACCGGAGGGTTGCAGGTTTGATTCCCAGTCAAGGGCACATTCCTGGGTTGCAGGTTCGATCCCTGCCGCCGGTAAGGGTGCATGTGGGAGGTAACCAATTTATGTGTTTCTATCTCTCTCTCTAACCCCTCCCTTCCAGTCTCTCTAAAAATCAATGGGAAAAAATATCCTCACTCCTCAGGTGAGGAAAAAAAAAAGTGTCCTGGTTTGGATGGTAAATTATATGGTTGCCCTACATAAAAGAGGTAAAAAGTAAATGCTATGTGATTTGTTTATCTATCTATCTATCTATCTATCTATCTATCTATCTATCTAACAAATATTTATTGAGTGCCCACATACTCTGCACCTGGCAGTGGGCTAGGGAAATAAAGCAGATAAGGTGCTTGGCCTCCTGGAGATTAAAGTCTAGTAGGTGTGACCAACAAGTAACAAGTAAACAAAGAAATGGATTTTCACAAGTTGTGATAGGAATTATGAAGGAGGTACCTGGGAAAAAGAAAAGAGTGGCAGGAGTGGCCTCTCGGGGGGCATCTGAACATGGGGGACTTAGAGGATGAAGAGGTGTCGGCCATGGGTTATGTGGGTGGCGGTCAGACTGGAGAACCTGCATGAAGGTCTTAAGGTGGGACAGAGCTAAGTATGTTCTGAGGGTGAATGGATTGGAAGTTAGGGTACAATTGTGGGAATGAGGGGAGGTTTCAAGGAGAAGGGAGAAGGAGGCTTGCTTATTAGCAGAGTCTTGAAAGGTGATTAGGGGAGTGGGTATTCCACTGGGAAAGGAGCATGAGCCAGGCCCAGGGTGGGCTTATTAAATAGCAGGTGTGCTCGTTGGACTGGTCTATAAGATCCGATGAAAAAGCAATGGGAGAACATACTGGAAGCTGGGCTGGAGCTGGAGCAAGAAGTTGCAACATGTAGTTTTCATTCTGATGCTTCTTAGTAGATGGCCTGGCTTTGAAGTTATGCCTACACCAAGTGCTAAATTCTGCTGCCTGCTTTTTGTTCTGTGTAGTTAATTAACAAGAGAACTAATCTGCTGGGTTTGTGATGGAAACCAGTAGGTTTTCCAGATAGAAGAGATGTCTGTTTCATCTAAAATTTTAGGGTTTTTGGGGAACATACCAATTATAGTCTGTTTTAATGACTGCAATTCTAATTTACACATATTTTAGCATTTGAGAAAACTATTATGTTTCAGGGGCTCAGTTCTGATACCTCCCCCCTCCATTTATTCCCTTCTTCCTCAGCTTTCATCCACAGATTGCATAGGGATTTTTTTAACCAAATTTCTAATAAGTAGGCCCTAAGAGAGTTTTATAAATACATTTCAAATATATCATAAATACATGTAGCACTGGACTAAGGCTCAGATTTCTGGATTAAAACACACATTTATTCCATAGAGCTGGGTGATATTTAGGAAGAATTGCGAGTGATTTGGAATTTGTCTTAGGTATGATAGAGCTAATGACTCACTCCTTCTTTCCCCATTTACTGGGCCTTCCACTAACACGTGTAGCGCCTTATTGCAAACGTGGAACGAGACCTCTCCCTGCAGGCAGAAGCAACCCTCTTCCAGGTTGCACATTGGACAAGAGGAGTGTGAGCTGGATCTCAGCCTCCAGTCTCCTCTTGCCTGGGTGCTGTTGTGCAGCAAACAACCGGTATGGCGGTCCCTGATCGTCCTTTGCTGTGGCTCCAAACATTCAGAAGATCTTAGCTTCCAGCAGAGAGTAGCAATAGGCCTGATCTGTCAGGGACAGGAAAGACTTTTTTGAGATCATAAAGGCTCTAATTATCTGCTTATGAAGCCTCAAGTTTTAACCCTCTGGTTTGGGTTTCTTGGATCACACTTGACTTGCTCTTGGACCCCTTTGATACTTTTGTCTCGGGGGAAATGTTTAAATGTTCCTCCCCGAGGCAGTATTTTCTAAATTGAAAAAATAAGAAGTAAACAGAAGTTCCATTTATGTCCCCCCCCCCCCCCTATGTATCGAGTGGAGAGCCCACTCCTGGAAATCCTTTAGAAAGGCAAACATTTTCCACTTCTATGTTTCAGCGGATAATTCTTGACTAGTCCTCATCCTGTGTGAATCACAAAATAGAGGAACTCATCAGTCTGTTCCATGCTACCACTCTCTTGGTAGATGTTCACCTCGCCTGTAATTCCAAGTGCAAGTTGTTCAGTGATCTGTGAGGCTCAATGCGCCTCTGCCTCCAGTGATGCTCAGTGCATAGCAAAGAGCTCAAGAAGCAAGCAACCAAAGAACCCCTCGTCTGATTAGTCATGGGAACAGAACAGATTTGACTCCAAGATCAGAGCAAAACTGTGGCACTAAAGTAGCATTCTGATTGGCCATTGCAACTAGATTTGTAGTTGCCTGTAATACAGAAGTTAGGGTATTTTCCCTCTTAATCCAGATATATAAATAGACTAACATCCTAGGCAGGGGTGTTGGAGAGCAGGATGATGGCATTTTTTAGGTGCTTCAGTCACTCTAATTTTGGACACACACCTTACAACATACAGGAGGCATGTAGGAATCAGCACTCAGAAATGCCCTGGCTGACAGGTCTCATGGCTAAGTTACAACAGTTAACATCCATAGCATTAGTGTCTTAAATTATTCCCATAGTCTGCATGCTGGTCTACCTCCAGGTTTCAGGCAATTCGGCCCAGAGATGTGTACTGATACACTGTACAGCAGTTACCACTTGGATTCTGTTGTCCTACCAGTAGATTCATTTAACCTCTTTGGAGTTCTCAATAAAATTATCTAGGAGTCCTACACCTTCATTCTAATCCAGTGTTTTTCAAATTCTAATTTGCAACACATTAAGGGATTTGACATCAATTTACCCATGTTTGGGGCAGGGGGGAAGAAATGATATTAAATAGACTAGAGTAGTAAATATCAAAGTGGATTCACACAATAAAAGTTAGTATTATTGCTTGAAATTTTCTCTATATTCCATTCAAGACATATCACCCCATCTAAGATGTACATTTCCCCCATTATCTACACTAATAAAAGAGAAATATGCAAATTGACTGTACTTCCGCAACACCCACAATCCAATCAGGAGTGAGTATACAAATTAACCCAACAAAGATGATGGGTTAATTTGCATACACAGGCACACGAAGCGAAGACTGAAGACATAAGACCGAAGACTGAAGATGACTGAAGACCGAAGACTGAAGACTGAAGAGGCTTGGCTTCTCCGCTGCGGCCAGAGTGAATTCCTGGGTCCTGGGTGTCGGAGGAAAACCCGTGCCGGCAGCCAGGGGAAGGAGGGCCTATTGCACAAATCTTCGTGCAAAAGGCCTCTAGTTTCATTATAAATCTCTGAAATCAAGATGAATTTTATTATAGACAGCACTTTTTTTCTTTCTCAGTGGTAAAATAATGATATCTTGAAATCAGTGACAATTAGATTTGATACATGTGTGTACTGGGTTTCATTGCAAAATGTATTTCTTTCTGTTGGGAATGACCTGAAGAGCTTGAAGCAGGCTCTTTTCACCTGGGCTTTCCAAGTTCCTTCCCCACTGGAGGTTGGGTGGTTGGTCTCTTGCTGCCTGAAGACTTACGCAGGATTTCTGATCCTCCATTGTCACCTGTTTACTGATGGGGAATGGTTGTCCTCCCTCCACAGGGAAGTATGTATTCAAAACCTGGTCATCTCTCTTCAGACGTTGAAGATGAGTCTGTGAGGCTGGTCATAGTGTCAAAGATCTTGGGAAATGGTGCTTCTCTGGTCTGACCCTTCTGTTCACCTGTGTGTAGGGGGAGGCAGTTCTCTTCCTCTTCTTATAAGGTCATAGGTCTTATGGGATTAGGACCTTACCCTCATGACCTCATTTAATCTTAATTACCTCCTAAAGACCCTATCTCCAAATACAGCCACATTGGGGGTTAGGGCTTCAACTTATGCATTTTGGGGGGGGGACACGATTAAGCCTATAGCAGTCACTGTACCCACTGAAACCTTTCCTCATCTACAAAATGAGGACACTCATACTTGCCTCACTGGGTGAGTGGGAGCATTGAAAGAATACATGGCACTCCAAGGTAGCTGGTGTTTGTTTTCTCTTGTTCTGTAACTTTATTCTTTGGGAGAGAAAATAGTAAAAGTGAGAATGTCATGACTCCGTGATAGTATGTGATCCTATTGACAGAATCTAAAGCCAGAAGGTCCTACAGACTTTAAGTGACTTGTCCAAGGTCACGTATTAAGTGAATTACAGAAACTGGCCAAACCCTAGGTCTCAGCACGGTGAGGCCTGTGTGATGCGACATTGTCTGACTTGTTTGGCTCAGGGTTGACAGAGTGGGCGGACCGCTCAGCAGGCTTAGATTTGTCTTGGGTATTTCACAGCAGTGCCGCCCCCAGACACATGCAGGCATTATGGGCTGAGTGGAACACTATGTGCCCTGTGTAAAGCTATCCTTTCATTGGATTAGTGAGCTGGGGCGGTCTCTTTGGCTATGCTCAGGTCTGGCCTCAGAGTATCTGGTTTCAGAAGAGCGTGATTGGCCAGCACGCAGGTCAGAGAGAAAAAGTTCTGCGGGGGTCACCAGTGCCCTTGGGGAGAGGGGATCGTGCTTCTCAGCAGGCAGAAGGCTGTGCACCAAGTGCATTGTAAAGCGCAGGAGCTCAAGCAGCTGAAATAATTTGCCCTCTAAGGCATTTGGGTTTTGAGGGGCAATGTCTGCGATTGAATGACTCTCCCCAACTGAACTCCACATGGCTCCAGTTACCCCGATCATTCCAGGCTGCATGGGCATTCTTGCTCTTGTCATGGGTGGCTAGGCACGTTATCCAAGACCCGGCTGGTGTGAGGGTAGAGAATGTGCTCTTTCCCAGTTGTTAGGATTTCAGTGTCAATGGCTGAGCTCCATTGCCCCCGAAGATTTCTTCAGTGGAGCGGCTCTATGCTTGAACTCTCACCATTCACAATGAATTCCTTTATGTGTTGACGTCTTTGGGGTCATTATCATCCCTCTTTGGGCCTTTAGAACCACTTCATCGATGAGAGGGTGCCAAGCTATGTGAGTCTCATCTCAGTTGTCAGGCAGCTGACCCCGTGGAGAGGTGACATAATGCAGACAGAGAAATGGTGTAGCTGCAAGTCAACCTATCTGAATTTATCTAACCCCCTTGCTCTACAGCCAGGGAAACCAGAGTAAAAAGACTCATCTGAGGTCACACCATTGGTTAGGATGAAGCCTCGTCAGCTATCCAGACTTCTGGCTTCTGCTTCTGTATTTTTTTAAAGTATAAGTGACGATGAAGAAAACAGATCGGCTGCAGAAGGCCGAGCCCCGGAACACAGGGAATGGGAAGGAGACCAAAGACAAACTCTAACTGCCTCCCAGCTGTGCCTGAAGCCAGTTCTGGTGTCAGCTCTCACGCAGGAAATCCCCTCTTATAAACAGAGTCGTGTTCCAAAAGTTCCTTCATGTTTATTTCTTGAATCGTGGGGCTTGTTTTCCCATGGAAATCATAGTTTGAATGTTTTAAATGGTGAACTAGGTTGCCCACGATCTAGCTATAAAAATCTATTTAATTCATGGAGTATCTAAAGAATAGTATTACTAGAAGTATTTCAATAAGTCCTACTCCACACTTGCTACTATTGCTTCTATGGGAGTATAATGTAGGGTGCTGAATTTTAGATCAGGCATTAAGAAAGCCATCTCCCGCACAGGGCAGGGGTGACTCTTAGAACAGAATCAGGAATATGAACATGGCACAAATTAGGAAGCTTGAGAGTGGCAGGGGGCAGCCACCCTCTCTGAACCTCAGCTCTAAAACAAGGACAGTAGGAATAATTTTGTCCTGCCCACTTCATAGGTTTGAGTGGAGGACTGAGTGAGATAGTAGATAGGAAAATGCTTTGGGGAAAAAAAAAAAGAAAGAAAAATAAGCCCTTTTTAGGTCCATCACTCCCTAGATATTTCGATGGGGTAGCTGGGGAAAGATGCTGGGGTGGTGGTGGAGCTATGGGGATGTGTTCAGGCCTTAATGAATAGTATGTGACAATAAAGTAATGGATAGTATGTGACAGTAAAGTAATAGTTACAGAGAGCTTGCAAGGTGCCAGGAATGGTCCTGGGTGCTTTATGAAACTAATTTATTATAACCATTGTAATGATTAATTTTAAGTATTAAACTGGCTGGGTTATGGTACCTAGATATTTGGTTACACAGTAGTCTAGATGTTGCTGTGTAAGGTATGTTTTAGAAGGAGATGAACATTTAAATCAGTAGACTTGCCCTAACCGGTTTGGCTCAGTGGATAGAGGCATCGGCCTGTGGACTGAAAGGTCCCAGATTCGATCCTGGTCAATGGCATGTACCTTGATTGCGGGCATACCCCAGTAGGAGGTGTGCAGGAGGCAGCTGATCGATGTTTCTCTCCCATCGATGTTTCTAACTCTCTATCCCTCTCCCTTCCTCTCTGTAAAAAATCAATAAAATATATATTTTTTAAAATCAGTAGACTTTGAATAAAGCAGAGTACTCTCCTCCACATCTTTCTTACACACACACACGTTCTGTTTTTCTGGAGGACCCTGACTAATACACCCACTTAACAGGGAAAGAAGCTAAAACACAGGCACTTTCACAAGTAAGAAGTTATGGCAGAGAGTAGGTAGCTGTTCACCAAATCATTTTCCTCTTCCCTCTGGTCATGCAACAAGACTACATTTCCCAGCCTCCCTTGCAGATTGGTGAGAATGTGTAATGGAGTGCTGGTGGGTGAGACAGTGATCACACACTTCCAGACAATGACCACTCTTCCATGACTACTGACTTCAAGGCCCTGGGTGATGGTAGGGCCATAAGATGGAAGGAGCCTGAATCCCTGAATGACTGCATGGAGCAGAGTCGCTTGGCTACAGGCACACTGCACAGTGACCTGAGGATCAGTAAATTTGTGTTATGTTCAATCTCTGAGATTTGGGGGTTTGTGTTGCTAATTATAGCACTTTCCCTGACAAATATAGTGATGGAGTTAGAGTAGAAATCAGGCCATCAGGCTCCAGAGTCCAGATCTCTGTACTGTTCAAATATCCTTTGCATTCACTATTCAAGAGCTCAGAATAGGAAATGCCTCCTTCGCTTTTCCCTATCTGCTCCTGAAAACCAAGGAAGAGGTACTGAGCACCACATCCTGGAGCAAAAGGCCAGACACCATATTCTAGGGTGCCCGAAGCCATGCAGCGGAAAGTGAGTCCTGGGACATAAGAGGTGGGAGAGGAAGCAGACCGGCACAGAGTGTGCACTTGGTCTGTTTCCCAATTTCCCTGGCTGTGGCCTTTGTCTTCCCCAAGCAGGGTAGTTCCTGACTCTTCACTGACTAATACGTGTGGTCTGTTTATGCTGGAGTAGACTGTGGAAACACACAGCACGTTCTGCGGGTGCCAACCATTCCTCACTGCGCGATGCTTTTTCCAAGCTAAGTTCAACAAAGGAGGGAAGAGCCGCCTCAGAGCTGCTCAGGGAGGCTGGCGCGAACACATTTTTCCACATAAAGGTTGCCCTCTGTAAACAAAATCAAGGCTTGGGGGAGAGCGGGCTGCTTTGTGTTTGGGTTTTTGTTTTTCTCCTTGTGCAGTTGGGACTGGTTGGCCACTCTTATCCAGGCAAATCATGCCACCTCCCTGAAGCAGTGACATTCCTTTGATTTATCTAGGGGTTTAATTCTAGGGTCAAAAAAACCTGGGTTGGAAGGTAACAGATTGAGCTCTTGGGAGTAGATTAAATGAGATGACCAAGTCTTTTCACCCCATAGAGCAAAGGAGTCTCTGGGAGGAAAGTATAGATTAGAAAGGGATATGTTGATCCTTATATGCTTCCATTGATGCCAACCCAAAACCCTGTCCATGTCAGCTTCTGTACTGAAAGTGACCTTGCACACAAGCTCAGGTGCAAAATCCAAACCTTGAGGCATGTGTAATCCAGCTGAGTCTGTGGGAAGAATTTGTTTGGTTTAGTAAAACACAAAGTTAAATATAGTATAACAACTATATGAGGTCAAAAGATTTTTTTTAACAGATTTTTCACTTTTCAACTAGTGTTAGTTTGTTTAACTTCAGCTTCTGTCTAATCCATTCTTTTCAAATAAAGAAAAGAATTAAACAAAGGTTTAAGTTGACCAGTTAGTTTATTTTTGCCATATAGACCCTGACTACCTTTGTTTAAATAAAACAATGGTTGATTTCCTACAGTTTAGTAGAACTCCAGTATTTCAGCATGTCTGATTTGGAGGCATTGGCGGGGTGGGGTGTGTGTGGGGGGAGGGATGGATTGACAAAGCTCTCCATGTACCTGTGATCTTTCCTACTCAACCACACTCTTCCTTTTTTAAGAACCTCTGTTTTGTGGTGGATTGCTGCATACTTATTTGAGCTTGAGGCAATCAGGTTTCTTGATGACAAGCAACAGAAGCAGGCTTTGCCTAATGTCAAGCAAATGGAGATTTCTTTATTTATATTAGGAGTCATCAGATTTGGTGAGCAGCTGGGAGACCAACCTTGGGAATGATAGGAACCAAGAAGCAGAAAGTGGGAAACACAGCAGAGACCCAGAAAACAGGATGTGGGAAACTCAGCAACTGTCTCTATCTCTTAGCAAAAACCGTGTAGCTGGGATGTTACCACCACTGCTGCTTCTGCAATGAAGATGACTTCTGGGGATTCCCTGCCTATTGTAGGCAGAATTCTATGGATGTCCCAAGATTCCTATCCCCTGGTTATTCAATAGATCACTAATCTACACATTTGTGTGAAAAGATTTTGCAGGTATGAAGTCCAAAGTCAGTTGACCTTAAAATTTGGAGATAATAAAAATGGGCCTGATCTAATTATATGAGCCCTTTAAAGCAGAAGAGGAAGGCAGAAGGGGAAGTCAGAGAGATTCAAAGCATCAGAAGGATGATGTGTGCTGTTGCAGGTTTTCAATATGTAGGGAGCCATATGCCAGGACCACAGAATTATTGCAAGGAGCTGAGAGTGACCCCCAGCTAACAGAGCCCAAAAAGAAACAAGAAAGTCTTACAACGGCAGATGTGGCTCAGTGGTTGAGTGTCGACCTATGAACGAGGTCATGATTTGATTCCTGGTCAGGGCACATGCCTGGGTTTTGAGCTTGAGCCCACCAGGGGGTGTGCAGGAGGCAGCTGATCAATAATTCTCTCATCATTGATGTTTCTATCTCTCTCCCTTCCTCTCTGAAATCAATAAAAAAATAAAAGAATGAGCCTGGAAGAGGCATGTCAGATGAGACCACAGCTGGCCAACATCTTGTATCTTATAGATTCTGTATTAGTCAAGGTTCTCCAGAGAAATAGAACTAATAGAAGATATAGGTATAGATTAAAGATATAGATATATATTCATTATAGAATTGGTTTACATGATTACAAGGCTGAGAAGTTCCATGATCTGCCATCAGCAAGCTGCATAACCAGGAAAGCCAATGGTATAATTCAGTCTGAGTCTGAAGGCCTGAGAATTGGGAGGCCAGTAGTGAAGTCCTAGTCCAGGTCCGAAGGCCTGAGAACCAGGAGTGCTGATGTCCAAAGGTGGGAGAAGATGAATGTCCCAGCTCAAGCAGACAGCAACTTTACCCTTCCTCCACTTTTTTATTCTACAAAGGCCCTCAGTTGGATGATGCCTACTCATATTGGTGAGGGCCATCTTCTCTACTCTACTGACTCAAATGCTAGTCTCTTCCAGAAACACCCTCATGGACACACCCAGAAATAATGTTTTACTATCTATCTGGGCATCCCTTAGACCAGTCAAGTTGACACATAACATTAACCATCACAGACCTCGATCGAGCAAATAACCTAGCCACAACATCCCAGGATTCTGACCTCATACAGACCTATAAGCAAATCAATGAGTGTTGTTTTAAAATGCTGTTTGTAAGCATTTGCTACATAGCAATCAGTAACTAATAGCAGAAGAAGGTTTATAGTTGTGAGTATGCCAGAGTTTATTCTTGTGTTATTATTTATTAATTATTGTACTAGAGGCCTGTTGCATGAAGGTTTGTGAAACAGTCCTTCCTTCCCCTGGCTGCCGGCACTGGTTTTCCTCTGGCACCAGGGACCCAGGCCTTTGCTCCGGCCACAGTGGAGAAGCCAAGCCTCTTCAGTCTTCAGTCTTCAGTCTCCAGTCTTCCCTCGGGCTGGAGCCTTTAGTCTTCGCTGTGTATGCAAATTAACCCGCCAGCTTTGTTGGGTTAATTTGCATACTCACTCCTGATTGGCTGGTGGGCATCATGGAGGTATGGTCAATTTGCATCTTTCTCTTTTATTAGTGTAGATTATTTTCCATAGGAAAAAGTGTAAACCTACTTTTGCCCACTTGCATACTGTGCCCTGTGTCACTTGGGAGTTATACATTATTGGAGACAGTGTCTTATTGAGTGAGCTTAGGCCCCTGACTGTACCCCTGGGCAGGTATTGTATGGATTGATCTTTCTCTTTGTGCTTGGGAAGTGGGCTCTGAGAATTACCTCCTGCCATGGCTACACACTATAGGAAAGAGCTGATTTCCCCAAATGAAATCAGGTGTGATAACAAAAAGACATAGAGCTAGATAGCCCTGGTAAACGTTGACCACAATTTTCTTCATAAATGTTCTACTGCACCTCCTGCTGGACCTGCATGTGGCTACCTTATGGGCAGGTGCTAACCACCCCAGAGTTCCTAACACTTCCCTTCCTATTTGCAGACTTCTTGCGTAAAAATGTGGATAGCGTGTTGTGTCTAAAGTACCAGCGTTTGAGGATAGGCTTAGGTATGTTTAAGAGGTAGAGTGGTGTGATAAAAGGGCTCTAAGTTTGGGAGTCTAGACAAGTGGATTTTAATCCTGGGTTTTCCTTGGTGTCAATTTGGGCAATCACTGACACTCTATGGATTTAAGTTGCCTCTCTGAAAACTGGAGGACTGTGATTAATGACATCTGCAGTCTCTTCTAGCTGAAAGAGCTTCTGCTTATCTGTCTTGAATTCACTCATTCATTGAATAATTAATTATTGAAAGTTATATATGTGTCAGGTTGTAAGGATATAGCAATGGGCAAGGATGGCATGACCCCCGACGTACCGGCTCAACATTACACAGAAGTTAGGAAAACCTCTCTGAAGAGATGATATCTGAGTATGAACAATGGGTTGATAGGCAGGATACAGTTGGGCACAGTTTAGACACAACCCATGGTATCTGCCAGCCTGTGTTTGTATGGCCCTTGAGCTGAGAAATGTTTTTACACTTTAAATGGTGTGTTAGTTTTCTAGGGATGCCATAATAAAGTATTACAAATAGAGTGGCTTAAACACCAGATTTATTGTCTCACCGTGTGGAGGCCAAGTCCAAAATCAAGGTGTCATCAGGGTTGGCTTCTCCTGAGAGCTGTGAGGGAGATCTGTTCTATGCCTTACTCCCAGCTTATGGTAGCCTCAGTCTTGTTCCTGATTCTCACATTGTCTTTCCTCTATCTGTTTCTCTGTGTCCAAATTCCCCCTTTTTATAAAGACACCAGTCACATTGGACGAGGGCTCACCCCAATGACCTCATCTTAACTTGATTACCTCTGTGAAGACTCTATTTCCAAACAAGGCCACATTCAGAGGTCCTGGAGATCAGGGCATCAACATATCTTCTCTAACCCACAATAAATGGCTGCATTTTAAATATATATATATATATATATATATATATTTACAGTATCCTCAACTTTGTCTCTTGACCCACAAAGCCTAAAATATTTGCTATCTGGCTCTTTAGTACGTAAACAGTCTGTCAACCCTGATCTAGATCAGTAGCTTTCAAATTTTAGTATGTATCTGTCATTTTGATGGCTTTATTTTCGGAGTTTTGAGAATTTGCAAGTGTTGGTGATGCTGCTAGTCTAGACAGTGGCTCCCACATTGGAGTCCTTGGATGTGCCACATCATGTAGGGAACTTGTTGACAGTACAAATTCCTAGCGCTCCAGACTTAGTCAGAATTTCCAGGGCCGAGGCTAGAGATGACTCTAGACCAGGTGTGGGAACTCCTGGTCTAGCTTAATTATCTTGGTCAGGAAGAGTCACTGACTGGATTATTCCTTTTTGATTGGGTGGATTGCTTGGGTCTCATCTGTCTGTGAGAGATCAGGGCAATTGGGGATCCTGTTCTTCTCCTCAAGACTTGTGCTGAAGGAAAACGTCATTGAGAAATGTATTGTCTGGAATTTTCCAAGGCCAGGGATCTTTGTTTAGGCTGTTTGATAAATATTATTGTCATTAAGTGGCTTGTCAGCAGCTCATGGTAAAAAGAAGACATATTGACTGTAAACTTAATGGGAGCCAACAATGTGGGACATCTGCTGGGAGACCTCAGGCCTGCTGGGCTGCATGGACAGCCACATGCCATCCAGACCACAGAATGTAGCAGTCCATGTGCCCTGGGGCCCGAGCACCGTGACTCCTGGTCAGTGAAGCAAACTTTCAGAGAGACATTGACACCTGGAACATTTCCAGGGGAAGGAGATGAGGGATCTGGAAACTAAGAAAGAAGGGTTGAGAGAGGGCTTAGAAAATGGTGGCCTGGCCGAAACCGGTTTGGCTCAGTGGATAGAGCGTCGGCCTGAGGACTCAAGGGTCCCAGGTTCGATTCCGGTCAAGGGCATGTACCTTGGTTGCGGGCACATCCCCAGTGGGGAGTGTGCAAGAGGCAGCTGATCGATGTTTCTCTCTCATCGATGTTTCTAACTCTCTATCCCTCTCTCCTCCTCTCTGTAAAAAATCAATAAAATATATTTTTAAAAAAAGAAAAAAAAAAAAGAAAAAAAAAAAAGAAAAAAAAGAAAATGGTGGCCTGCAGACCAGTCCAGCCACAAACATTATGCTCAGCAATCTTAGTGCTTAAATTTTTGGGGGAATTTGATTGTCTTTGAGTAAAGCGTTTATCTGGCCAGTCCCGTGACCTTTCCAGTTCCTGTCTCTTTATGCCAGCCTCATTCACAGAGCTGTGTTATCTCCTTGCTCTCTGGGCTTTACAATTTGAAAACTCTCAGGAGGACTAAAGACATATGATCAGGTTATAGAAGGCTAAGGAGAGAATATGAGCTATTTAAACTATCCAAAGACATGCACTCATTTGTCCGTTGTCTATTGAGTGCCCACAATATGCCAGATGCTGGGGGAACAATCGTAACAATCATAAAACAGCTCAGCGTGGCCACTCTTAACATTTTCTTGTAAAGTGTACACACAAAAAAACAATTGCACCATGTGGTGAGCACTTTGAAGGAAACAGCAAGGGCGTACGTAGAGAGCAAGAAGGAACATCTTAGTTTGATGGTGTGGGCAGGTCAATTGCTGGCCACTGGGAAAGTGAGAGAAGACCTGCCATGTGAGGCAGAAGTGTGCTAATCCTGGTTTTCTTCTGAGGATGGATAAGGAGTCCTGAGGGGCTATTTGAAGGACAGATTTTATTTCCTCATAAGAAAAAAGCTTTCCAATTAGAGCATGTAGGGACCTTGCAAGATAATGAAGTTCAAGACAATGGAAATGATAGGCCTAACCACAGACCTCGGTAGGTAGAGTATGAAGCAAGTAGGTGAGAGGGTTTTCTCATCTCCAAAGAGATCCCTTGCAATTCTGAGATTCACTGAGGTGATATGGTAACAACAGCGCCAAGGCAGAGAAATCCTATTATACATCGTGTCTAATGGGGTTGTCTACACATTTCACAGGCAAACAGAAAAAGTAGACGTGCCTCATTCCACAGAGAACAGAGAACTTAGACTGTACAAATGGGATCTTGACGTGGGAAAACCCTGGGGGACTAATGATGTTTCAGAAAATTGATCTGAAACTGTCAGTCAATGGCCCCTGTGATTATGTTCTTCCAGAAGAATGGGATTGGAAGTGATCTGGTGCTCCAGTCCCTGTTATCCTTAAAAACTACAGTATCTGTTGAGCCCCATCCAGATTGTGGAAAACCCAGGCAGCCATTCTGAGCCCTGTTTTGTTTGCCTGTTTGTTTGTTTTGTGGGTGTTAAGGGGCCAAGCTAGAATCAGACTTCTGGAGCCATCCAGTGAGGGAGGATGTGGTGGTCCCATTAATACAAAAATACCTCTGGGATTCAGACACTCAGCACAGGTGCCACGGGTCAGTTGCTCAGCAAAATGAACACCTCCCTCCTGACAACTTCAGCTCCTCCCTAGTCTACCACCTCCTCTCAGGCTCTCTCCTCTCCATTAGTAATAATTACAGCAACTAATTATGAGAGTTGCCTACATGCCATGCTTCCCATATGTTACCTTCTTTAATGTACAAAGCAATCTTTTCTCCATTTTACTGATGAAATCAAGGCTCAGAGAGGTCAGGCTGGCAGCTCAGGTCACACAGCAGCTTAGGCACAGACTGGCTTTGAATTTAGGGTTGCCTGGCTCCAGAGTCCAGCTTTTCCCATCAAACTGTCTCTCATTATCTTTGGGAGTAAACGCTGAAATTAGTAGGTTTGAATTTCTTATCATAAATGTGTTAAGAAATTTTGCTGGGGCTAACCCTGACAGTAAACCTATATTGCTAGAAGGGGAATCTCCTCAGGTTGCATACAACTTTCTCTCTAGAACAATCCTGCTTTATGTGTATCTGTGTGTTTTTTTTTTTTTTAAAGTAAAACTGATAGCCGAAACCGGTTTGGCTCACTGGATAGAGCGTCGGCCTGTGGACTGAGGGGTCCCAGGTTCGATTCCAGTCGGAGGCATGTACCTTGGTTGTGGGCACATCCCCAGGAGGTGGGTGTGCAGGAGGCAGCTGATCGATGTTTCTCTCTCATCGATGTTTCTAACTCTCTATCCCTCTCCCTTCCTCTCTGTAAAAAATCAATAAAATATATTTAAAAAAAATAATAAAGTAAAACTGATAGTTTGCTTAATTTTATATTACTTCTTTGCACTTTTCCTTTGCATTGTAAAGTCAATATATATATTTCAGAGAGGAAGGGAGAGGAAGAGAGAGATAGGAACATCAATGATGAGAGAGAATCATGATAGGCTGCCTCCTGCATGCCCCCCACTGGGGATTGAGCCTATATCCTGGTCATGTGCCCCGACCGGGAATTGAACCATGACCTTCTGGTTCATAGGTTGACACTCAACTACTGAGTCACACGCCAGCCAGGCTGGTTGCAGTTTTAATTCGTTTGATTTCATCTCCAGACTCACCTGCAGAAGGGCTCTGGAACCCTGAGCAGCACCAGGGCCTGGGAGACCTCTCTCTCCCTCCCAGCTCCTCCCCAATGGCTGCTGACGCAGCAAAATGCCTATTGGGGAGCAATGCTGTTCTGACCGGTGTATTTCTGTGTTTGGGACTCCTCCAGGTTCCAATGTTCCATGCCAGCCCACACTATGGTGAAAAGTTCAGCTGATTTCTCTTCATCCTATCAAACTCTTTCTTTCTCTATCAGGCCTACTCCTCCACCCGCCTGTCCTCAGCTAGGCAGTTTGTCCCAAGTATGAAAATAACCACTACTTTGTGCTCTTCTATGAAGGGCATGTCGCTCTCTGGAATTAGTTATTTAGACTGTGTGTGTGTGTGTGTGCGTGCGTGTCTGGTAGTCTTTGATGGCTTTAAAGGAAAATATAATAATTTTTGGTTTGTTATTTCTTTTTATTATGTTGAAAGTGATCAGCTCTATGCCTTTCTCTGGGAGCAGGTTTTCCATAGTTCCTCCTAGTTTTGTCTTAGATTAGCTCTGCAGGCAAGTGTAAGGCCTTAGAGGAACCTAACTAGCCACAATTCTGGATTTAGACTTATTTAGATTTAGAATGCCCATTGCCTGAGTCATAAGCAGTATTTGGCCTTATAAAGTATTGCTGTTGTGTTAACCCTCCTTCCCACCACCCAAAGCAGTTAGCTTTACCGCATAAGCTTATTCCATATGCCCTTTTACTTATTCCAATTTAATTCAAGTCTTTCTGGGTTTTCCTTCAATTCATCTCCCTTGGTACCGTCCTGCTCTAACTACCACAGCCAGATAACAGCAATAGCTTATTCCTGACATCCCAGCTGGTTTGCCCACTGCCCTCTGGGTGCCCTCTAATCCAGTCCCCACACTGCATCCAGACGGATGGTTGTGAAAATGTAATTCTGATCAGATCATCCTCCTGCTTAACTTCTTCCAGTGGCTTCCCACTGCTCTTAAGGCACAGACAGAGCTCCTCAGCATGGGCTCTCCAGCTCGGTTTTGCGCCCCGCCCCATTTCCCAGTGCGCCACTGGCTTTCTTTTAATCCCTACTCGCTTGGCTTTCTCCCACCACACAGCCACTGCGCATGCTGATCTCTCCCCTGCTTAACTAGTTCATGCCTGTCCTCTTCCCCATTCAGAACTCACCTCAAGTATCACTTCTCACAGCATCCTTCCCTGACCTCCCTGGATTTTCCTATCTCTTTTCTTCTATGTGTTGTCACTTGACCCGGTGATGAACTTCGCATTTGTTTGTCAGATTATCTAATTATTGGCAATATCCTTCATTAGACTAGAAGCTCCAATGAGGACAAGAAAAGTATTTGTTTTTCTGATCACCATTTCATCCCCAATGCCAAGAACAGTGATTGGCACTTAATAAAACTGTGTGGAATAAATGAATAACAGAATAATGAATTTGGAGAAAACAGATACATTTACTTTCTTTAATATGGGGTTTATTCTTTAGATGGTTCCTGTTTTCTTCCTTCTTTTCCCTTCCTCCCTCCCTCCCTTCCTCCCTCCCTCCCTCCCTCCCTCCCTCCCTCCCTCCCTCCCTCCCTCCCTCCCTTCCTTCCTTCCTTCCTTCCTTCCTTCCTTCCTTCCTTCCTTCCTTCCTTCCTCTCCTCCTCCCCACTCTTTACCACCACCATTATCATCATTTCTTTCTTTTGTTTTCTAAAATCTTTAGAAGAAACCCTTGGACTTCAGAAGTTTGTCTTAAATTAGATTTATATAAGGCCACATATTAAGTAGGAAGTATGCCTACTTTTAAACTCTGAGTTGACCATGATAAGTGTGTTATTTGGTTCACAATAGCAAAGGAATATGGCTCACAGAGCAATAAAGGAATTCTCTAATTCTTCCTTTGCTGGCTGCGTTGACATGTCTATTTCTCTTGACCCAGATAACTAGATTGGATGGGAATTGAACATTTGCCAATTAATTAGCGACTTAAATCACTTGTGAAAATGGCTGTAAAAATCAACTCAAGCTGGCCTAGCTGAATTTTCAGATGCCATGTAAACATAAATGGTGTTTTCTTTTTCTGTGGTGGTGTCCAAGGAATTGTGGTCAAGACTTAAGATCATTTAAGACCTCCCCCATAGAGTTCTTCTTCAAAGACTGGGTCTAGTTACCTAAGCTATTCTTAAATTATCTCCAGGTTTCCAATTCCATTCCTCATCAGTCTTTTGATCCAGTGTGCAATTACGGGCATTGGAAATGGTGGAATGTAAAGGAAACATCTTTCCTTTAAAAGTCAAGAAGATTGAGTTTCACACTCACATGGGAGTGATTTTAATGTTTTGGTTCCTAATAATTCTTTGGCACAACATTTCAAATGCTACTGGCACCCCAAGATGACTCAGAGTTGAGAGATTCTCAGAGTCTCTGTCAGTGGCTTTGCCCCAGCACTTTAAACCTCAAAGAAAAACAGCACACACGGCTATTCCATCTCTCATGTGAGGGTGCGATCCTCTGCCTCTCCGTCTATTACAGATGGTAAAAGATATTGCTTGAGTGAAAGCAAGAAGACACAATTAAACTGTCTGCTGAAAGGAGGTAGTCAGCTACTCCCTGCCATCTCTCTCTTTCTTTTAAAGAAGAAGTAAATAAGTTCAAAAAAGACTATATTGCATCTTAAATACTTAATTTTCTTGACATTTTAATATGATTAATGGGAATTGAGCCAATCTGGAATTGTTTTAAATGTCAAGAAATGCCTGTTTATGGACTGGTGTGTGTGTGTGTGTGTGTGTGTGTGTATGCTCACACACGTGAATGTATGTGACATAGATTATAAAAAAAGAGCATAATTATTCTATGGTTGAACATATTGCAGGTCTCAAGAAAATGAAATCATTGTTCCGATTACTAATTCCTAAGCATTTTTCTCTTTTCATTATCTTTCTCTTCTGCATGTATATAAACATGGGGTAATCATGGGGAAAAAGATGTACCCTAAGCCTTGAACAAGAATCTTAATGTTATTTTACTGAATCACATTTTTAAGGAACATTATTAATTAAGTTTTTATTTCTCAATATTCACTTCAAATGAAATCTTTAGCACTGTCTGGCTAGAAAGACAATATGATTTCTTTATATTTACTAGTTCAACAATTTTTGAGCAGCTGCTATGCACATGTATTATATTGGGTGCTACGAATTATATGTTAACTTGGAAAAATTATAACTTTACTTGAAAAATACTATTGGCCTTCTTCTCTGTGCATCCCTTGTATCCTGACAAATGAGAAAAAAATTGTACAACATATCACAAACAAAAGTTTAACTATTTTTAATATACAGTATAAGCAGCCAATTGAGAAATGAGCCAGGGTGTCAAAAAACAGCTAATATTAATAGATACAAAATTAAATATCAGTGGATAACTGATGTGAGAATTATTTCATCTTTAGTAATGCTCAAAGAGATACCTATTTAAACAATGAGATGTGATTTTTTCCTGTTGAACTGGTGAGTGATATTATCTGTTGGAGAGATGGGTTATGGGAAGCTGGCATTGCTATACACTACTGCTGGAATTATAACTTTCAGGGAATACAGTTTGGTAAGGTGTCTAAAAGCATTAACTTGTGTATATTCTTGACTAAACAATTCAATTTTTAAGAATTTATTCAAAGAAGATCATCTTACATATGCACAATAATTTATGTACGATTATGCTAGTCCAAGTATTGATTCTAATGGTGAAATAGTACAAACATTTATAAAACCAATGAGGCGATTGGTTCAATGAAAGACGTTTGCATTGAAAACTACACATCAAAATTGGGATCATGCTCTATATATCATTGCATGATCCTATTTTATTTAACAATGAAAAACATGACTCCATTGCTGGCCAACATTAATTTTTCCTACTTGTTGGTAATGGCATCTTATAATTCCTTTGGGAAACCATCACTCCTCACTGACCTTTTCCCACCTCTAAGGAAAGGAGCTGGTTGATTTAAGTAAATAACCATGTGGTATCCTCCTGGCCACGGTGATGTTGTGGGGATGCACATGCCATGTAAACATCACATCTCACAGGGGTGACCTTGAACCTTTGGCTGGGAACTACAGGGACAAAGACTGCCTTGCTACTTAAGTTTGCGAATGTGGAAGCAAGTGGCTTCAGGCGCTGTTGGCAGCCATCTTTGAACCATAAAGAGAGACCTGAGGATGGAGCTAATGCAGCTAAAAGTAGAGCTGGGAAGTGGTGAGCGAGAAACCAGGTGCTCCTCATATCCTTGAGCCCTGGTGAAGTCTTGTCTGAAGCAACTATTTTGCATGACCTCAGACTCTTCAGGTATATGAGCCAATACTTGCTCCTCCCCTTTCCACTTCTCAGAGGTGATTTGGATAGTGATATATGTTTCATGCAGTTGAAAGCATCCTGACAGACACCTATCTCTCTGTCTCAAACATATAACTTATATGCTCAGGACACACTGATTCCAATTCTAAATAGCAAATGGCCAAGGATGAAAATATGCGTATTACTGAAGCAGAGGCTATGGTCAAATATCATGATCATTGAAAGAATTTTTGGACTGTAAGAATAAATCTGAAATTATATGCAAACTAGAGGCCCAGTGCGTGAAATTTGTTCACAGGTGCGGTCCTAGGCCTGGCCGGTGATTGAAGCGCTGCAGCACATCCACTGCTGCCAGCGCTGCGTACGCCCACCATGTTCCACGCCTCTCCCTGGTGGTCAGCACATATCATAGTGAGTGGTCGAACTCCCGGTATCCCAGTCAAATGACTGCTCAAGGGGACAATTTGCATAGTAGGCTTTTATTATATAGGATGTTTCAATTATTTTCATAGTTAATATTTAACAGTCAACATTTTAAATTTTGTTATTATATTCTAGGGACATAATAGTTTCTCAGAGCTGGCAACTGCTAGACAGTTCTTTTAGCCACTATTCTGCACATTCCAATACTAAAGAGAGGAACACTTTCAACTGGCACATTTAAGAATGTTACCAACAACTTGTACATAGCAGGATATAATTCAAGCAACAGTTTCAACACTGTTTTTTTTATTCTTTAATAAATATATTTTTAATCCTCACCTGAGGATATGTTTTTATTAATTTGAAAGAGAGAGGAAGGGGGAGAATGAGAGAGAGAGAGAAAGAGAGAAATATGTTAGAGAGAAACATTGATTCGTTACCTTCTATATGCGCCCTGACCAGGGATCAAATCCAATACCCTTTGGTGTACAGGACGAAGCTCCAACCAACTGAGCTACCAGGCCAGGATAACACTGTGTTTTCTAAGAGAAGTTTTTTATTGAAGATTCATAACGTTAGCAAATCACAAAAATTCTTTATCTTTGCGGTAAAGGACTGGTAGCTATAGCAATAATGTCAACAAGCTTTTTATTTAAAATGATAGCTTCTACAAGCTCAAAGACTATAAAGAATTGCTTTATTAGAGGATTCTTAGGAAGTTTATTATTATAAAATTGGATTAGTCATGTGGATTCATTTTTCTCTAATACCTTATTCTATGCTTTATACCTTCAATATTTCTTTCTTTCTTTTTTTGTTTTGTTTGTTAATCCTCACCCAAGCATATTTTTTTTCCATTGATTTTTAGAGAGAGTGGAAGAGAGAGGGAGAAGCAGAGAGAGAGAAACATAGATTGGTTGCCTCCTACATGCACCCCCACCAGGGCCAAGGATTGAGCACGTAACCAAGGTACATGCCCTTGACCAGAATCAAACCTGGGACCCTTCATTCCTCAGGCTGATGCTGTATCTACTGAGCTAAACTGGCTAGGGCCTCTTTATATTTCTTGTGCCTGGAAAATATGTTTTATTGTGGATGCTATGGTTCATGATTTGGGAACTTTTTCTCCTTGTGAAATTTTAAGGTGACAGAGTTTACACAAAAGTTTTAATTCATCTTTTTAAAAAAAGAGTGAAGAATTGATGCAGAAAAAGCATTTGACAAAATCCAACACCCTTTCTTCATAAAAACTCTCAGCAAAGTGGGAATAGAGGGATCATACCACAACATAATTAAAGCCTTATATGACAAACCTACAGCCAACATCATATTCAATTGGCAAAAACTTAACTCCTTTCCCCTAAGAACGGGAACAAGACAGGGGTGCCCACCGCTCCTCTTTGATATAGTACTGGAAGTGCTAGCCATAGCAATCAGACAAGAAGAAGAAATAAAAGGCATCCAAATTAGAAAAGAAGAAGTAAAACTGTCCTTATTTGCAGATGACATGATACTGTACATAGAAAACCCCAAAGACTCCATCAAAAAACTACCAGACCTAATAAATGAATTCGGCAATGTAGCAGGATACAAAATTAACACCCAGAAATCTATGGCTTTTTTATTCACCAATAATGAACTCACAGAAAGAGAAACAAACAAACAAACAAACAAAACAATCCCATTTACCATTGAACCAAAAAAATTAAGATACTAGGAATAAACTTAACTAAGGAGGTAAAAGACCTGTACTTGGAAAACTACAGGACATTGAAAAAAGAGATAGAGGAAGATATAAACAAATAGAAGAACATACCATGCTCATGGATTGGTAGAATCAACATCATTAAAATGTCCATACTACCCAAAGCAATCTACAGATTCAATGCAATCACCATTAAAATACCAACGGCATATTTCAAAGATCAAGAACAAACTCTCCAAAAATTCACCTGAATAAAAAAAGACCCCGAATAGCCACAGCAATCCTGAGAAAGAATAACAAAGTTGGAGGGATCACAATACCAGATATCAAGCTATATTACCAAGCCACGGTTCTCAAAACTGCCTGGTACTGGCACAAGAACAGACATATAGACCAATGGAACAGAACAGAGAACCCAGAAATCAACCCTAGCCATTATGCTCAATTAATATTTGACAAAGGAGGCAAGAGCATACAATGGAGTCAAGACAGTCTCTTCAATAAATGGTGCTGAGAAATTTGGTCAGATACATGCAAAAAAATGAAACTAGATCACCAACTTACACCATACACAAAAACAAACTCAAAATGGCTAAAGGACTTAAATGTAAGATGGGAAACCATAAAAATCCTACAAGACTCCACAGGCAGCAAAATAGCAGACCTATGTCGTAGCAATATCTTTACCGATACAGCTCCTAGGGCAAAGGAGACTAAGGAGAAAATAAACAAATGGGACTACATCAAAATAAAAAAGCTTCTGCACAGCAAAAGAAACCATCCCATTTACCATTACAAAACAGAAATTTTCCTTACAATAAGAAAGCCTACTGCATGGGAGAACGTATTTACCAATGCTATTTCAGATAAGGGTTTAATCTCCAAAATTTACAGAGAACTCATACAACTTAACAAAAGGAAGATAAACGATCCAATCAAAAAATGGGCAAAGGACCTAAGTAGACACTTTTTGAAAAAGGACATACAGAAGGCTGAAAGACATATGAAAACATGCTCAAAGTCACTAATCACCCGAGAGATGCAAATCAAAACAACAATGAGGTACCATCTCACACCTGTCAGAATGGCAATCATCAACAAATCAACAAACGACAAATGCTGGCGAGGATGCGGAGAAAAAGGAACCCTCCTGCACTGCTGGTGGGAATGTAGATTGGTGCAGCCACTGTGGAAGACAGTATAGAGTTTCCTCAAAAAGTTAAAAATGGAACTCCCATTTGACCCCGTAACCCCACTTCTAGGACTATAGTCCAAGAAACCAGAAACACCAATCAGAAAGGATATATGCACCCCTATGTTCATAGCAGCACAATTTACAATAGCTAAGATTTGGAAACAGCCTAAGTGCCCATCAGCAGATGAGTGGATTAAAAACTGTGGTACATCTACACAATGGAATACTATGCCACTATAAAAAAGAAGGAACTTTAACCATTTGCAACAGCATGGATGGAATTGGAGAGCATTATGCTAAGCAAAGCAAGCCAGTCGGAGAAAGACAAATATCACATGATCTCACTCATATGTGGGATATAATGATCAACATAATTTGATGAACAAAAATAGATCCAGAGACAAATGGCAGGGGAGGTGGAGGGGTTAGAGAGCAACCAAAAGACTTGTATGCATGCATATTAGCATAACCAATGGACACAGACACTGGGGCGGTGGGGGCTTGCTTGGGGTGGGAATGATTGGGGGGATCAATTGGGGAAAAAGGAGACATATGTAAAACTTTGGACAATAAATAAATAACTAAATAAACAAATAAATAAATAAATAATGTTAACTAAAAAAAAAAAGATGAAGAATTACAAAACAGAAATTTTCCTTAAAAAAATTATGGCCAACTAGAATTAAGTTGCTGAATACCATTCTGCCCAATTTTATTATTTAAAGTGTTATAAGCATGCTTTGGTTTAGAAAGGATATCATGACATTCCTACGTTATCTTGCTAATTCATTCTCTATTTATATTTGGTTAGTTTATTCTATATTAATATTGTGTTAATAGTTTAATATTTGCCAACTATTTCCTTATTTATTTAACTTTTAAAAGATTCTAGTAATCACTTTGATACATAAAATTAATAACTTGTAATCATTCTTAATTATTATAGCATTTTACTCATATATTATATATTTATATTCATATATTTTAGACTTATTATATATACTTACTAGAGGCCCGGTGCACGAAATTCGTGCACTGGGGAGGGTGTCCCTCAGCCCAGCTTGCACCCTCTCTAATATGGGACCCCTCGGGGGATGTCCAACTGCAGGTTTAGGCCCGATCCCTGTGGAATCGGGCCTAAACCTGCAGTTGGACATCCCTCTCACACGGATCGCCCCAGGCACCCCCAGGGAGCGGCCACGCCCCCTGGGGTGCAGATCGCCCCAGGCACCCCCGGGGAGCTGCGGCACGGGCGGGGCCACGCCCCCCGGGGTGCCAATCTCCCCAGGCAACCCCGGGGAGCAATGGCAGGGGCGTGGCCACGCCCCCCGGGGTGCCGATCGCCCCAGGCACCCCCGGGGAGCGGCCACGCCCCCTTGCCATGCCCCCAGGGGGTGCCGATCGCCCCAGGCACCCCCGGGGAGCAATGGCAGGGGCGTGGCCACGCCCCCCGGGGTGCCGATCGCCCCAGGCACCCCTGGGGAGCGGCCACGCCCCTATGCCACGCCCCCCCGGGGGTGCCCATCGCCCCAGGCACCCCTGGGGAGCGGCCACGCCCCCATGCCACGCCCCCCAGGGTGCCGATTGCCCCAGGCACCCCCGGGGAGCAGCAGCATGGGCGCGGCCACGCCCTCCGGGGTGCCGATCACCCCAGGCACCCCCAGGGAGCGGGCACGGGCGCGGCCACGCCCCCCCCAGGGTGCCGATGGCCCCAGGCACCCCTGGGGAGCAGCGGCACGGGCGCGGCCACGCCCTCCGGGGTGCCGATCACCCCAGGCACCCCCAGGGAGCGGGCACGGGCGCGGCCACGCCCCCCCCAGGGTGCCGATGGCCCCAGGCACCCCTGGGGAGCAGCGGCACGGGCGTGGCCACGCCCCCCCGGGGTGCCGATCGCCCAGGCACCCCCGGGGAGCGGCAGCAGGGGCGCGGCCACGCCCCCCGGGGTGCCGATCTCCCCAGGCACCCCCGGGGAGCGGCAGCATGGGCAGGGCTACGCCCCCCGGGGTGCCGATCACCCCAGGAACCCCCAGGGAGCGGGCACGGGCACGGCCACGCCCCCCCCGGGGTGCCGATCGCCCCAGGCACCCCCGGGGAGCGGCAGCAGAGGCGCGGCCACGCCCCCCGGGGTGACGATCACCCCAGGCACCCCCGGGGAGCGGGCACGGGCGCGGCCACGCCCCCCCAGGGTGCCGATCACCCCAGGCACCCCCGGGGAGCAGGCACGGGCTTGGCCACGCCCCCCCGGGGTGCCGATCGCCCCAGGCACCCCCGGGGAGCGGCCACGCCCCCATGCCACGCCCCCCCGGGGTGCCCATCGCCCCAGGCACCCCCGGGGAGCGGCCACGCCCCATGCCACGCCCCCCGGGGTGCCGATCACCCCAGGCACCCCCGGGGAGCAGGCACGGGCTTGGCCACGCCCCCCCGGGGTGCCGATCGCCCCAGGCACCCCCGGGGAGCGGCCACGCCCCCATGCCACGCCCCCCGGGGTGCCCATCGCCCCAGGCACCCCCGGGGAGCGGCCACGCCCCATGCCACGCCCCCCGGGGTGCCGATCACCCCAGGCACCCCCGGGGAGCAGCTACACGGGCGTGACCACGCCCCCCCGGGTGCCTATCACCCCAGGCACCCCCCGGGAGCGGGCACGGGCGCGGCCACGCCCCCTCGGGGTGCCAATCGCCCCAGGCACCCCCGGGGAGCGGCAGCAGGGGCGCGGCCACGCCCCCCCCCCCCCCCCCCCCCCCGGGGTGCCGATCACCCTAGGCACCCCCGGGGAGCGGCTGCACGGGCGTGGCCACGCCCCCCCGGGTGCCTATCACCCCAGGCACCCCCAGGGAGCGGCAGCACGGGCGCGGCCACGCCCCCCCGGGGTGCCGATCGCCCCAGGCACCCCCGGGGAGCGGCAGCAGGGGCGCGGCCACGCCCCCCCGGGGTGCCGATCACCCCAGGCACCCCCGGGGAGCAGCTGCACGGGCGTGGTCACGCCCCCCAGGGGTGCCTATCGCCCCAGGCACCCCCAGGGAGCGGCAGCACGGGCGCGGCCACGCCCCCCCGGGGTGCCGATCGCCCCAGGCACCCCCAGGGAGCGGCAGCAGGGGCGCGGCCACGCCCCCCCGGGGTGCCGATCACCCCAGGCACCCCCGGGGAGCGGGCACGGGCGCGGCCACGCCCCCCCGGGGTGCCGATGGCCCCAGGCACCCCCAGGGAGCGGGCACGGGCGCGGCCACGCCCACCGGGGTGCCGATCACCCTAGGCACCCCCAGGGAGCGGTCACGGGCGCGGCCACGCCCCCCGGGGTGCCGATCGCCCCAGGCACCCCCGGGGAGCGGGCACGGGCGCGGCCACGCCCCCCGGGGTGCCGATCACCCCAGGCACCCCAGGGGAGCAGCGGCTCGGGCGTGGCCACTGGGCACCGCCATCTTGATTTTATCAACGGTCGACAGGCCACCCGGAGTCCCGCCCTCAGCCTCCGCTGGCCCAATCATGGGCATAGCGGAGGTGCGGTCAATTTGCATGTTTCTCTATTATAAGGTAAGATATTTATACTTGAAACAAATTCTCCAACTGCTAGAATTTTAATATATGAAGCACATATAGGAATTGTCCCTCCAGGTTACATTTAAAATGCTTATGTATATTTTTAGGTGAATATTTAGATATCAGCTCAAAATCCAATTATGTCTTGTTCAAGTAACTGACATTATTGTAGAATTGATGGTAATCTGTTGCACCATACAGTCACTGAACAGACATGGGTTCAAGGTTGCCACATGGTGGAAAAGTTGGTATTCAGCTCTTTTCCTTGCCAAGGCCAAGGCCAGAGATGAAACCAAGGAGCAAATTTTGGAAAAACACAGAGGCCAAGGCCCAATGTTGGTGTAGCACTTATGTATCATTTTTTTTAGCAGCTACATCTTATGACTGGACCAGCATTTACTTACCCAGCCTTCCAGAGAAAAATGTCTGAAAACACGTGCCTCACAATGATAACAGAGCTTATCTATGGGTGGTGAAATTACAGATAATTTCTGTAATCTTTCTCATTGCTTATCAGTATTTTCCACTTCTTTCTACAATAAACATGTATTACTTGAGTAATGAAGAAAAAAACAAATCTAAAATGTCTATAATTTAGAATGAATAACAACAAAAAGTAAACAAATTTACAAAAACAACATCACACTAAAAACAAAACAAAACAAGACTTAAAGGTGCACCCGGCAACCCCTGCTGGTGAGACGTTGCCAGGCCTTGGAATCTTCAGGAAGTTTTTGCTCTGATGGCTCCTCAATTCCTCTTGCTGTGAGTTAAGCCCTTGCATCAAAGGAGCAGAGCAGCTGCGAATCCTCATCTAACCCCACCTCCAGTCGGCATGACACTTCATCCCCTGACTTCTCAGTTTTAGGCTATAAACACTTTCTTTTTGGTGTCTCTTTGCCACACCCTTGCTCGGAACAATTATAGAATTAAGGCTGACGGGACAAATTCCGCCCTCAGGACATACCCCAGTTGTTTTATTGCTTTGAACCTCCTTGGCAGAATGACGAAAGAGGGTGGGGGTGGGCGACATGGGTGAAGGGGGTCTGGAGGTGCAGGCTTGCAGGTATAAAATCAGTGCGTCGTGGGGATGCAGTAGTGTCTGGCATGGGGACTATTGTCAATAACACTGTCGTGCGTATTTGAAAGGTGCCAAGAGAGTAAACCTTAAAAGTTCTCATCACAAGAAAGAAAAAAAGTGACTCCGTGTGGAGAAGGGTGGTGAGTAGACTTCCTATGGCCATCATTTTGCAGTGTATGCAAATATCGAATTGTTATGTTGTACAAGTGAACCTGATAAGATATTATATGTCAGTTATATCTCAACAAAATACAAAAGCTTGTTGGAGCTAGGCCTTGCAGCACCAATTTGTAGAGGACTTCTAGAACCCAGCAAATAAATAGAGTTAGAATGGTTATTCTAGAAGCTCAAAGATAGAATAATAATAATAATAATAATAATAATAATAAAAGCACAACCCAAAACCAAGCAAATCATCACACACACACACACACACACACACACACACATACACACACACACACACACACTTTCCATATTCCCTGCCAGAAAATGCAGGAAAAGCCATTTCCGAGTTGTGTTGGGCCACTGGCTAGAAGGCAGCACAGTCTCTTCTTGGGGTGGGCCCAGCTAGAGAACAAGGGTCTGGACGAGGCAGAGCTTCCCAGCTCAGGCGGTTAGTCTGATCCAGGCGGTGCGGGTTCGAAGTCTGGCCGTCTGCGTAATTCTAAAACGAAGCAAGTGGAAAAGAGACGTTCACAGTGAAGACTGAGCAGCTCCCTGTTGTCCAGTCTTGCTCCCTCTGAGTGTGAACTGAGTGCGAGTATGGAGTTGACACGCTCACGGCCTGAGCCATCCCACCAGGCAGCTGCCTTGAGGGAGTCCCTGTGGTGACCTCCTGTAATACGGCCTCGGAGGAACGTAACAAATGGTCTTTTTGGGGGTTTACTCTTTTTCAAGCCTCTAAACTTACGGATTCAGATGAAAGTTGGGCAGGAGGTAGGGGTTGACCAGAGATATGGTGTGATGGTCCTGACCGAACCAATCACTGGACAAAGTAATGAGCACCTAGAACAGTGGTTCTCAACCTTCCTAATGCCGCAACCCTTTAATACAGTTCCTCATGTTGCGGTGACACCCAACCATGTTGCTACTTCATAACTGTAATTTTGCTACTGTTAATGAATTGTAATGTAAATATCTGTGTTTTCTGATGGTCGCAGGTTGAGAACTACTAGCAGGATTGCCTAAGACCATCGGAAAACACAGATATTTACATTACGATTGATAACAGTAGCAAAATTACAGTTATGAAGTAGCAACGAAAATAATTTTATGGTTGGGGGTCACCACAACATGAGGAACTGTATTAAAGGGTCGCGGCATTAGAAAGGTTGAGAACCACTGACCTAGAAGAATAGTGAGTTGGATCAGTTTTAAACTGGGAACGCACAAATTATGACTATAAATGATATTGTGTTGTTTCTGATGGTGTTATGAATGGCGACACAGTGAAATCAAAACGATAACTTTATTTGGTGCAGTAAATTATTCTAATTGGGAGAATCCAAAGCACAAATGATATGCCAAAGAATCCTGTGAATTTGTTTGGCCTACACACTCAGTGACCTTGGACCAAGATCCTTTTCTTCTTCAGAATTAGAATTAGAATTAGAGACCTTTGGGCACAATTTAAAAGAACCCCAAAATCTTCTTTCCAGCTCTTTGGTACATTGTTCTTTTCCTTGGTTTACAGGGCAAGTATAGAGTGTATTCATGCAAAGCTGCAATTGAATAGATCTGAGTCGGCTGTTCACTCTTGGAAAAGGTCTTCTCCCACGTAGTCTCCTTTTCTTTCCGTTTTAGACTTGGTGCAGAAGCGTATACAGGGGTGGGAAGGAAGATGGAGCTCATCCACATCATCGGAATTCGATGACCCTCTTGCTTAGAACATCCCGGCCAAGTGAAGGCAGCAGCTTGTCATTGGCCAGTCGTTTTGATCCCAGGACGGGCGATGCCCACGGATGGAGCCGTGCCACCCAGGGCTGTCACCCAAACACTCTGTGGGATCGTGTCCAGGAACTAAGCGCCCGGCGCCCCTGGAGCTGGCTTTGAGATGTTCTGTGGTGACGGCTGTTGTCTAGGACCCTTCGCTTACTAACGCGACTGACGTCACCAGGGTTGAGGAGAGCAGAGCGTCTGTCGCTTTGCCGAGAGTGAGGCAGTTGCTAAGGGGGAGGTAGTCTAAGGAGGGGCTCCTGGCCCGGGTCCTGCCGACTCTGCTGAGGGAAGGCTGATTCCAGTCCACAGATCATTGTCTTCTGAAACCTAATAGGACACACATTTTTCCAGTAAGTGAGGCAATTGCAGAATCCATGTTTCACAAATGCTCCAAAGAGGATCTCACACACACACAAAAGTAAACTTATAACTGATAGCCCTCGGGCGGGGGGCGGGCGGCAGGGGGTGGCGGGGGGGGGGGGGGGGGGAGATTGTATTTTCAATGACCAGGCTCACATGGCCTTCCACTGAATCTGGAACGCTGTTGTCGGAACTGGGCGAGGAGCCAGGTCTCAAAATAGCGTAAATGGGAAATATTTCGGCAAGCCGTGTGATATACACTAGGTGTGTTTGGTTATTGTAACACATTTCCCTTCAGTGCTTTCAAAGGCTGCGTGATGGATTATGGGGTTTGAGATGGCTGTAATAGGTGTTACTTCCCTTGTATGACATACCTGGGCTACAGGTCACAGGAATCGGAACTCACTTAGCAGAACCGGGGTGCATATGCCTTATTTGGGGAACAGACAAAAGCTTATTCCCAAAATAGCAACAGCTTCAGGTGGAGGAGGACACACAAATACATTAGCTTCACCTGTAAAATAGGGACGGTTGATTGCCCAAGTTATTTGGGGCTTTAACATTGTATGATGGAAACAAATTTTCAACCAGTTAATTTCAGATCTGTAAGGCCCGGCCAGTAATTGTCAGTACTTTGGGGACCAAGCTCAGCACTGACGTGAGGATTAAATGAGCTGATGTATGGAAATTCCCTGCCCTGATGCCTGGCGCTCGGGACATGCTCAGGAAGTCTTAGAGGCTGTGATGGTTGTTTTTATTGGTGTGTTTTGAGACCTGTTTAAAACCAGCACTACAGAGCCTGGCTCTGCCCCCTGCCCCCTGTACCTCTCACACGGCCTCACAGAAAGTATACATTTCTTCCAACAATGTTGCCACTGTGCAAATATCTCCAAATTTTGCCCCTAAAACGAAGATGATTGCTAATAGAATTAAAGGAATTAAGATGGTGTACAGGAGATACTTTGTAAACCAAAGGGAGCTATTCAAATATAACCAAAAAATGTGGGTTTGGCTCTTGCTGGTGTAGGTGCCCTCATATTGAAATCTCTTCAATATCTGTCTGTTTTAAAATGTAGGGTTTTTTAAAATTAGTCAGATATGGTGAGGCCAACAGATCAGGAGATGATGGCCATTGAAAAGAGAGTCTGTCACTCACAGTTCCCAAGAGGAGGGGGCATCCCAAGCCTTGTGGGGCCACACGGGGAAGCTCCAGGGTCGTGCAGGAGACAGAAGGAATGAGGGGAAAGCATGGGCATTACCTGTATTGTGGTTTTTGTGGGAAGAAATGGGCAGGGCTGGGTGAGCAGGCTAGGCAGTTTGGGATTGGCCGGTGTGAATGATTTCCGCAGGCTCAGGGAGGGAGGGACTGTACCTAGTCCCGGCGTGATTGGACCGGATAGTGGCTCAACTGGGGAGACCCTGATGAAGCAGGCAGTTGGTAGGTATGGGCTCCGGTGTGGCTGGTTCATTATATTTGAATAGCCCTCTTTTGTTTACACATTATCTCATGTCCACCTTCTCAATTTGTTTATTCCTGTCAGCAATTGTCTTCATTTTAGAGACAAAGTTTGAAGATATTTGGAGATACTGAATGAAAGGCATGCTCTCAGCGCAGTTCCTTGCTATCCCTGGGAATTAGCCAGCCCTGGGAGGGACGGTCTCTCCCTAGACTGATTTGAAGCTCCTTGTGAATAAAAGGGATGAATCTGATGAAACATCTTTTATGTGGTCATAGGGAGGCTTACAGGTAGGTCCAAGTCAACACCATGACATAGAGTTGGAGAGAAAACCACCCTTTTCATCGCCTCTCCTGGCCTCTTCATATGACTCGGCCCGTTCAGGTTCAAGAGGAATTAGAGGATTTGGGGCACCTTGAAGTGGCCCCTGGGGCACAGTTGGGCCTTGGTGCTCCCAGAATGGGCAATGGAAGTAATGGGTCATTTCCCCGTGGCTTTGCAGGCCGGAGTGGAGCAGTGGGAGCCAGAGCAGAATGAGAACAGACAGGCACACGGGAGGACTCTCTCTGGGCATTCCCAAGAATAACTTGCAGGGCCACTCTATAGCCCTGAACCAGTGCACATCTGGGGCGAACTATGGAAGACGCCATTACTTTATTTCACAGCCTCATTTTATAGTTCACCAATATCCACTGAGTCCTTTTTCTCAGTTCCACAAGGAAATTCATCTTATGTATTTTATAGCCTCTTCTAGCATTTGCCCTAAATGTGTGTTGACAGATTGACCACTGCCCTCTTTCACCAGCCTGGTACTGTGGTCTGGATCTGCTGGGGAGCAGGTGCCTGGAAGGTGTGAGAAGTGCAGGGAACAGGAGGAAGCATGGAAGGCAGGCAGAGCCATCAGGCCATGCTGCAGGTCTGGCACCCGTGGAAGGAGGGAGGGGAGGGGAAGGCCTCGGTGGGAAGAATGTCAGACTGCAGCACAGTTCTAAGAAATGGTCAGCTGGGCTGAGGGGAGCCCTGGCGTCCCATGTCTTGCTGGAAGGGGCCTGCCTTCCTTTCCCATGATGCTCAGTCATCGTCTGGAAGCCACACGGCGGAAGTACAGTGGAACCCAAGAGGCAGCAGCTGGGCCAGCAGTCATTTATGCTCCCAGCAGCCGGAGATCTGAGTGGTGCATTTTCATTGCTGCCACCTCTGGGATCAAAACGATTTTGACTGCTTCCCAAATCCAAGTTAGCTCGGACAGTGGATGACTTGCCCCCTCTGGGAACAGTAGTTGACGGCAATCCTGAATGAGGCACCCTGAAAGGAGGTAACTCTGGATTAGTCGAGTTCCAGCAGGGTCAGCGAGGGTGACCGCGCAGGGTTCTCAGAGGGGGCCGAGATCTAGCCCCCCGCTTGCTCCTCAGGCTGCCTGCCTGCCCTGGGCAGGGCTGCCTTTTCCAGCAAGGTGGTTCTTTTTCACTTGCATGAATGTTAGCACTGGGGGCTGGTTTCCTATGCGTTCGTTGCAAGTTCAAGCACATGTATTATAAAGCTCCACTTTTGGAAAGAGGGCTGTCTACCTCCATCTACCTCATGGAGACCTACTAAAACTCTCCCACAAGATCAAAGGCCTGGGCTCCTCTGTGCAAGAGCTGGCAGCCTCCCCCCACTTCTTTCTTAATCTCTCCTCACTGGTGGAACTTCTCCCCCCAACCCCCATCCCTCCTCTGCGGGTCCCACCCAGGGCTGCCCCGAGGTGCTGACCTTTCTGTACCCACTGTGCTGTGTTCCATCACACACCACCCTGCCGGCGCGTTCTCCTAAGAAAAATGTTGGACCAAATAGCTTCAGCAGGGGGTTAAAGACTGGCAACGCCTCCTGAGGGAACGGCAATAGGTAATATTTATCCAAGTTACTTTGTGTTAGGTGCCAGGCCAAGTGACTTCATCTCATCTTCATAACAGTGATGAAAGGGTAATAGCATCCCTGCTTTTTCAGGAGGAAACCAAAGCTCGAGGGATTAAATAACTCCGCTAGAGTCACATCGGTAACAAGTGGCCCAGCCAGGTTCTGCGCCTGAGCATTTTCCCTGCAGACTCCTTGCTCTTAACTGCCACACAAGCTTGCTTCCACCCCAGAGCCCTCTGACACTGCCCTCTTGGTATCAGAAAAACTTCTGGAAAAAAGAGAGAAGTTTTGGTCAACGCGCCTTACATTATGGCACAGGAATCAGTGTTTTTCAAAATAGTTCAAACATTTCCCAACCAATTTCATTGATCGTGAGCAGCATTTCAAAAACTTAAAATACCAATAATAATAATAAAAAAGAATATAATAGGCAAGAAAATACCAGAGGTCATTGCATATACAAAAGGTAGGTATTGCTCAGGGAAACTTGTTTCAGTTTTATAAGTGCATATGTTTGTGCGTTGTATGGCTAATGTATATGCATATGCATATGCATCTGCATTGTCTGTGATTACTGAGCTCTGTAAACCTACACAGACAATGTACTGTTAACTCTGGGGTCAAGGTCAAATGAGTCTGTTTCACAGTTGGGTGCTGGATTAATCTGCTTCCTCATTTATCTGGCCCCAGAGGAGCAGAGAGCTTAGTAGATAGCTATGCTGGCCTGAGCTCACCCCAGCCCTCACTTGAGCTCCTGACCTGCCTATCCGGGAAGCAGAGGCCCTGCAGGCAAAGATGTGCTCCCAGGAGACCTCCTCCCTGCCCACTCGGCTTAGCGCACCCTGAAGGCATGGTGGCAACTTGGTCCAGACGAATCAGGCCTTACTACCGGGGAGCTCCAAGGTTACAGAGCACACACAGTGTGAAACACTACTTTTATAAAAGTGAGTAATTTAAACATTAGTGACATTCACATGTTGACAACACATGAGCCCTTTTTCAGTGAATAGGAACAAGTGAGTTAAATCCTAGTTAGCAAGAAGAATTTAGTAAATTAGAGCATGGGACAACTTTGCCACTGAGACCCATCTGTGAGCCGTATCATGAGTTACAAAGATAAATTGAGGACGGGTGAGGGTGAAATTCATGCTCTTTGTTTGCAGCATTGGAATTCCTAGTTATTCTTTTTGTATTGATTTCAGGGAGGAAGGAAGAAGGAGAGAGAGATAGAAACATCAATGATAAGAGAGAATCATTGATTGGCTGCTTCCTGCACACTCCACACTGGGGATCGAGCCCGAAACCTGGGCATGTGCCCTGCCTTGACTAGGAATCACACTGTGACCTCCTGGTTCATAGGTTGGCACTCAACCACTGAACCATGCTGGCTGGGCCCTAGTTATTCTTACCTGTTCATAAGATAGTTAAGACCAGGGCTGCAATGATCAGTTGTTGGCCAACAATCATGAGGGCTAACATTGGTTATTTACTAAGTGAAGACATTCTTATAAGCTCTTTGATATAGATTATTTTATATATATAATCCTCATAGCAATCCTGTAAGTTAGGTTTCATTATTATTCCCATTTTGCAGGTGGGGGATTTGAGGCTGAGCGCTTGAATAACTTGCCATGGCCGTACGTCTAATAAGAGCCTACAGAAGCTCTGTTGATTGCTGTGATAGACTGACTGCAGAAATGGCTCTGGTTCTCCCTCATCTGCATCTACATCTTTTTCAATGTGGCTTCCCCTCCTCCTATAAAGGGACAGAGTCAATTTTCCCTTGACTTAGGGCTGGCCTTGCGACTCTCTCTGGCCAGTAGCTTTGGTGGAAGTGAGTGTGTGTGGTGCCTAGGCCTCAAGAACACCTGGGCGTTTCTGCTTTCCCTTTCGAGCCTCTGATTCCACAATGGGAACTAGCCTAGGCTAGTCTGCTGTGGGCGAGAGGCCACATGAAGCTGAGACAGGACATCCTCGCTGAGGCCATTTTAGACCAGCCCGCCGCTCACCAACCTATAAACCTACATATTGCAGACCCATGAGCAAGCCCAGCTGGGACCGGCTGACCCTGGCTCAGCTCAGCAGAACTGCCCAGCCAACCCATCGATTAATGAAAAGTAATAAATAGTTGTTATTAGCTGCTGAGTATTAGGGTGATTTGTTGTGCAGCATTATTGTGGCAACAGGTAACAGAGTTGTCCATCCACAGTCATTTCTTCTCTTTTCTTTGAAAGCACAATCTGCTTCCCACAGCAGAGGTTTAAAAGGCGTATGTTTACTTTTCAAACTTGTTTGCAGGTCGGGTGATCTTGTTCTGGCAGATGTACAGGGAAGCCAACTTTGTGGGAGAGGTGAGGGCAGGGGAATAGTTCTGAGAAACATCTTCCTTTCTGAAAAGAAAGAATGTAGAAATGAGACAGAGGCCTTCTCCTTTCCTTCCTATCTGCTTTGAATATTATTGAAAAATAGAGACTTGAGCAATAGCAGCCATGTTGTGACCACAAGGCAACAAGCCCACGACCAGCAATCTAACCATTGGAAAGAACAGAAAGCTGAAAAGAGCCAGGGTTTCAGATCACATCATTCAGTTGTAGAAATAACCCTGGAACTGCCTCACCTTCTGACTTATTTACTGTCCAAGCTTTTGTGTGTTGTTTATTCTAAGTGACTCAGTGCAGAAACCAGAGTCCAATTCTGGGCCGTCTACTTTGTAAGCATTATGCTGCACTCATGGAACACTGAGTGCTGTTAAGATAATAGAACCCTGGACTTGAGAGGCCCAAGTGAGTGTAGCCTGTGGTCATTGACAAGGCTTATTGTTGCCAAATGCTGGAGTAGAATCTAGCTCTTGCCCTGGCCTGGGCTGGAGCGGTGCCTGTGAGGATCCTTAGTCTCCTGGCTAACAGCACCAGGGGCCAGAGCATGAGCTTTCTTGGGGGAAGTCAGAAGGATCCCAAAACTTTTCCAAAGACTCAGAAGCAGCAAGGTAGAGGGAGGAAATATAAACTCCACCCAATACCCATGTCCTGCTCTCATTCCTGAGTCCAATCTGCAATGACAACAAAAACTGTTCTAAATTTGTTGTCAAACTAAACATTCCTTCGTATGGTCTTAATTAAATGTTCATATTTTGTAGTGTTTGTTTTATCACAAAATTATGTTATTATTAATAAAGTATCTTTGATCATATAGATCTAACTAAGAAAAACAGACTTTGTCTACACAGAAGAACCCATATCAGACTTCACACTGGATCTCATGTTTATTGGTTATATTATCTCTTTAAGCCAAGTCCAGGGTCATTTTCTGCCCCTGGCATTCTGTCTGGCTTTCTCACTATTCCTTATCTCCCCAAGTGGTCATGTGCTTTGGCCCCTTCCTGTTTCCCTGGTGTCTACTTCCTGTTGAGTCTCTCCTAGTATCAATGGGTCTCTCAGCCTCTACCTTTTCATGTGTCATAGCTCCTGGTCTGCCTCACACACTCCTGTCTAATCCCTATTGTTTGCACGGCCAACCCTGTCTTTGGTCACCCACAACCCAAGTATTTCCATCAGTGTACTCATTTATTCCTTTGCCTGTTACATAGCCTGAGAAAATCTTGCACAAATCAATCATAGTTTTTCTGTTAAAAAAAAATACAGTCCCTCCATCCCCTTCCTTTCCATACCTAACCCCACAACACACAAAAAATTCTAGCATGAAAGTTGGAGGTGGAGCAAATGAGAGGACATCCAGATAGATGCATGTTTTTGGAAAATGCTAGCACCCTGTGTTTATCACTTAGCAGGGCCAAGGACATAGAGAGAGATGTCGTGCACCTGCCTGGCAAACAGTTATTTTTTTCAATAGGCAAGACCTCCAGATCCTGGAGGGAAATCTGTACCTTATGGTTGGAAGACCTTTCAGGAGCACACGTGGGCATTTTGAAGAAATGGCTCCTCTTTTTCTATGTTACCTGCAAAATGCTAACTGGACTCTTGCAGAGATAGAAGAAATAGAAATGGCCGATCTAGAGTCATTAGCCTGGAGTTTTACAAAAAAAAAAGGGGGGGGTGCGGGAGAGAAACACAAAACATCTGACCACTGGCTCCTCCAAGGCTGCACACAATGACATATTTACCCAATTTCAGCATTGTAATTGCCCTGCCAACCACAGGGCATTTCCCCTTGCAGTAGGGACTCTCCCATCCAGGGCCATCTGGAGGGCCTGCCGAGGATGTCCATATGGCAAGTAAGGGAGAAACACACCAGACCCTGTCCAATCTGCTATATATCAATTTTTGTTTCAAAATGGAAAAAGCTAGCCCTAGCCGGTTTGGCTTAGTGGATACAGTATCAGCTGAAGGGTCCCAGGTTTGATTCCCATCAAGGGCACATGCCCAGGTTGCAGGCTTGATCCCCAGTAGGGGGCATACAGAAGGCAGCCGATCAATGATTCTCTCTCATCATTGATGTTTCTATCTCTCTCTCCCTCTCCCTTCCTCTCTGAAATCAATTTAAAAAATGGGAAAACCTATGCAGATATGGGTTCTTACCAGAGGAAGGCCAGCTTGTTGTCTCCCATGAACACTTGAGGGGTGGGGCCTGACTGGTGAATTCCATCTAACCTCAGCTTTGCAGATTGAGAAACCCCATGGTTAGCCCACCCAGTGATGTAGCTTTCAGGGATGGGCTTGCTATAGAAAGACCTACAATTGAAGGAAGCCAAGTTCTGATGAGAATATATCTAGGTCAGTATCAATTCACATGATCGAACTGTTGAATGGCTTGAGGTAAAGACCATCTGCCATTCCTCACTCCATTTTAGGGGTGATCTTGCCCATGGAGCCAGAAAACTCCCTTTGATGGTGCTCTTTTTTCTCTGTTTCTTGGGCTGGTTGACACTTTCCTTGCATATGTCAGCACATTAGAGCAGATCACGCCATCTACTCCAGCAGGCCTCAGAGCCGCTCTGGTCCTTAAGGTGGTCATGCATATGTCTGTTCTGATCTATTTTGTATTGATTTCAAAGTTTAAAGCATTAGAGACACTTTCATTTTATTTCCAAGTCCTTAGGGGACACTGCCTTACCATCAAGTGCTGTCAGCAGCTTTCCAGCCATCCCTCTGTGTGGAGGTCAGCATGTGGGCCCCACTGTCTCCCAACTATCTCCCCCTAACCAGCTCTATTATTTTGATTCTGTGTGCTTCTTTTTTATTCTTGTTGTTTTGTTTCTTTGTTTTTTTTTTCCCAAAAGCTCTGTAGCTTTATGGAAAGACCAGTGTTTCTAATATTCCAGTTGCTGTTAGAGATTCTCTATATCCACATGAAGCTAGAAAAACTCGAGGAACTCTGCTAATGGGACCCACTGGTATTTCATCTGTATCCTCACTGCTGCTCAATAGTTACTTTATTCAGCTCAGTGCTTCTCCATAGCATTCTCCCCTGAACAATGTCCACACTCTCCATTTCCTCCAGCCCTCAAACTAACTTCTCTGCCTTTGTTGTTCAATGAAATATTAAAGGTATCTGCATGTGAGTTTTCAAGTTCATCCTAAAATTTCCATCTTCTTCTTCTCTTTATTCTCAGAGGAAATAATATTCTTTTCCCTTTCAAATGCTAGGCCCATACTATATGTCCTTGATCTTAACTTTTTGTTTTAGTGGTTCCTCCAAGATTTTGTTGTGTTGCTCTTATTCCTGCTCTACTGAGTTTCCTTCCTTCCTTCCTTCCTTCCTTCCTTCCTTCCTTCCTTCCTTCCTTCCTTCCTTCCTTCCTTTCTCTTCCTTCCTCTTCCTTCCTCCCTTCCTTCCTTCCTTCCTTCCTTCCTTCCTTCCTTCCTTCCTTCCTTCCTTCCTTCCTTCCTTTCTTTTCTTTCTTTTCTTTCTTTCTAATTTATCTTTATTGTTGAAAGTATTACAGATGTCCCCTTTTTTCCTCCACGGACACCAATTACTCCTTTGTTATGGGCTCCTGCTCCTTGTCTTACAAACAAATGCAGGCCTTCCCTATCTAAAAAAATTTTTTTTCTCTTACCCCTCTACTCTCTTGAGTTAGCATCTTATCTCCCTGCCCTGTCATTTACTCTCAGCATTTTGAAGTGGAGTCTAATTGCCTGCCTCCATTTCCTCACCGGTGTGTTCTCCCTAATCCCTCTCAGTCTGGCTTTCATCCCCACCAGGGCTGTGAGGACAGGACATTGTGGACATCTCTCATTCACAGGGTCTCCGGGATTCAGAGCCCACTCAACAGCATGGAACACACTCCATCCCCGTTGCTGTATCACATCTGCTCTCCTGAAATGAGGAAGGGGAAGAAAACAGGGAACAATACTTGATGTTGACTTTAGAAGCAAATATGTTGGAGTCACCAATTTAATTTAAAAACAGGGTTTTGATGAAAAAAGCAAGACAAGGGGTCTACTACATAACAGCGAGTTAGAGAATACAGCTGAGTTCATACAGTTGGTCACCATCAGCACAAAGCTGGTGTGTACGTTATAACCTAGGGGAGTAGAATTCCATTTACTACAACTAGTACATTATAGCAAAAATTGCTTTTATAGGAAATATAAAGTGTCCAAATGTAAGCTTTACAACAGCTATGCAAAGGAAGATTTGCGACAATCATAGCTTAGTAGTCAAGGTTTACATTCCATGGGAGATACGATAAAACGTTTGTGGTTAGAAGCAGAAAAATCACAGGAGAGCTTCTTTGCCTTTTTCAATAAACAATTCAATTTTATGATGACAAGATACAGAGTATGTATAGATTTAATTTAAACAGGAACTTCTGCCCACCTGGATAACACTTCTTATTCTTTTTCTTAGAGTAACAGCTATGTATAATTTCCTGCCTTCTTTATTTTTACGACCAAAAGATGATTTTAATCCAGAACCTTGATATCTTTAAAACACTTTTGTCAACAGTCTCTTTCTGTCAAAATTGTTCTTTCTTTATTAGTTCCTACTTATAAAAACGCTCAGGACTTCCAACTCCTAAAAAGATAAAAGAAATATTATTTCAACCCTGCTCCCTCTTCAGTTAGCATCGTTTGCTTCTCTTTTCTTATTCTTAACATCTTAAAGGTAAAGGCGACACTGCCTATCCCTACCCCAAAATTTCTTATTAACCATTGTGATCCATGACATACTATTCGATAATGACTTTGAATGAGATTTAATCAATGTTTTAGGGACTTATAAACTTTTATATTCATAGAATTAACTTTAATCAGCACCAACTACATGTCAGATGCTTTATATACTAGTATTGTTGTCTTGTTTAATCATCATAACTGCACTGAAGTAGGGGCCATTTTTGTCATTTAATAGTTGAGAACAAAGATGTTGAAGACAAAGCTGTTCATTGCAGACCCTGGTCAAAGTCACCCATCTAGATACGTGTGGAGTGTAGATTCAGCCTATAACAGTCAGGATTCCTAGTTGCAAGCAATAGAAACAAAGGCTGGCTGATTCCAGCAGAGAATGAATTGATCATGTGGTTAGACCGTTCACAGGCCAGATATAGAGTTCAGGCTGCATAGCTAAGAGTGATCCTCTTCCAGCCAGAGGTAGATGGGTGAGGACACGTCAAGCAGCTCTAGACATGGTGGCTTTTACTGCTAACACTGCCAAATGGACAGTAGACAGAAGATGCCCTCATCAGCATCAATCTCATCACTGCCCCAGGAACTTCATATTTCTACAACTCCTACTCCATCAGGGAGAATTTCTTGTCATCCCCCTGATAAGAGGTAGCTATGGCTGACTGGCAGAACATAAGTCATGGGATTGCACCCTAGCTACAAGTTTTCTTAGGAAAGCAAGTCTGGAATTTTTTATGTCTTTAGTGGGAAATAGGTTTTGTCTCCCTTCAAGAATCATAATTTGTGTATATGTATGTGTTGGGGAACAGGGTGTACCCTTAAATTAAGGAAGGTGGGTTCAGGTATTGGATGTTCAAAAAGAAAAACTCGTTGAATTACCTGAATTCAAATGTGTCTGACCCCAAGTCTTTCCTATGTACAATGAAGCATTTTGAAAGTCGCTAATGATCCCAATTTTAATTACTTTCTCTCTGACCCTTTTTGTTAACAGCTCTAGACATTTGATGCTTTTGAGTATATCTCTTTCCTTCCTTTCTTCATTTGTTTATTCTTTACTAAAAAGAAATTAATTTATTGTTTTTGCAAAACAAAAAAGTAGAAAAGAAATAATAAAGAAAAGGACAAAGTTTAATGAAATAGAAGATAGGCAAAAAATAGAGAAAATGAATAAAAACAAAAGTTGGTCCTTTAAAGTATTAATAAAATTAATAAACCCACAGGTAGACTGATAGAGAAAAAAAAGAAAAACACAAATTATGTGGCATCTGTACAGACCCTACAGATATCAAGAAGATGATAATGGGGATATTATAATTTTATGATGATACATTTGACAACTTAAAGCACTGGACAATTTTCTTGAAAAAGACAACTTTCTGAAATTATCTTAAGTAAATATAGAAAATGTGACTACTCCTGTATTCGATAAAGAATTCTAACCCATAATTAGAAATCTCTCCACAAAGGAAATTCCAGACCCCAAGTGGCTTCATTTGTGAATGCTACCAAACATTTAAGTAAGAAATAATATGCATGAAATGTATCTAGCTGCAATTATGCCTGCCTACAGAACACCAAGGGGATCCTAATGGGGAGGGATAAGCATGGAGGAAGTTGATAGTTTGTGTGGTTCTGCCAGCAATTTGCCAAGCTGGAGAACGGCTTAAGAGCATCATCTAAGATTTCATGCCTGCTGCAGAGGACCTGCCTAACAAGTGGATTAAATGGTTTGTTCCAGTCCCTTCCAGCCCTTGATGTCTAGTCTTTCACAGAACAACACATAATAGATGTCATATGTAAAAGTGAAATAGTTGTTTATCAGTAGCACTTCTACATACATGCACATATATACATTTCAGATGTGAGTTTATGCTAAATATAGTTCATGTAAATATAGATACTTATCTCCTTAAATGTTTCCTTATCTAGTCTTTGTTGCCATTCATTCAATCACCATTGTTGCTGTTTTCCACACTGCCAATTTTCCAGTAGTGAACCATTTGTAATCAAATACAGAGAAACTGGTGCATCCGCATCAAATCTAAACAGAAAGTAACCAAACAAGTATGTGAGAATGGCCATTAAGTAATTCCCTTAACAGTTGAGATTGCCTGGGTCGAATCCTGTGAATATTCCAATTTTCCATGTCAGCTTCTCTTGCTTTTCCTCTAGGACAGTGGTCGGCAAACTCATTAGTCAACAGAACCAAATATCAACAGTACAACGATTGAAATTTCTTTTGAGAGCCCAATTTTTTAAACTTAAACTTCTTCTAACGCCACTTCTTCAAAATAGACTCGCCCAGGCCGTGGTATTTTGTAGAAGAGCCACACTCAAGGGGCCAAAGAGCCGCATGTGGCTCGCGAGCCACAGTTTGCCAACCACGGCTCTAAGACCACATACTCAAATGTTTTTTTTAAATATTCCAATCTTATAGGTTTATTTTTATTTATTTATTTTTAAATCCTACTTTATAGAAACTATCCTTTTGGAAAGGATCTTCATAAAAGCCAAATATGTATCTGAGAATCCTCTTGTGATAAGATAAACTAAAGACCATGTTTGCAAAGCCTAACTGAATGTTCGCATTCATTTTACACCCAGACAAAATTTTAGCCAAAGAACGTGGGTAGCATCCTTTGCCCTGGTCTGAGCCTAAGCTAGATTCCTGATTCAAATACCTCTCAGGGCACATTCGCAGAAGCCCGTGTGCATGGGGGGTGGGGACACTTTCTTGGGAAGCAGTTATCCTAGGGACACAATGAGGCTGGACAGGTGTGTCCCAGTAAGAAGCCTGGTCCTTGATGGGGTGGCCTCTCTCAGCCAGTTCCTCCATGACAGCATGTCTGAGTCCAGAGGACAGAGAAGACGAGGAGTCAAAACTCTGGGAGACACTGGGGCAAGGGCACACTGTGTGGGAAGGGCAGTGCTCCCCACTCAGCACAGCGGAGACTGCCACTTCCGGCACTGGTGGAAGCCATGTGCCCGCGGGGGTGGTGGCAGTGCCCTCGGTGGGAGCCAGGTCTCAGAAGCACAGAGAGGGGTGTAGGGGGGCGGCAGAGCAGCTAAGCTCAGCAGACACGAGTGGGTGCAATGGTGAAGATGCCTCTCTGAGCCCTGGAGACAGTGGCCAGATGCTGGCACACACTTCCAGATTGGGCAGGGATGGCAGCGGTGGGGTCAGAGTGGCGGGAGAGGGAGAAAAGCATAAACATGTATGTGAAAAATGCCCACCCTGTACAATGTGTTTGGGAAAGTGTATTTGGATCAGAGGGAGGAGAGAAGATAATTAAGAATCTTTGAAGAAGTTTATCAGATATTGTGCAATTTGCATTTCATTTGTCTTTTTAAAAAATACTTGTTGAATGTATTCATTCTCAAATAAGGCACAACTTGAATCTATTTATGTAATTTTATTAATGGTATCAGAAATAGTTTATTAAGTATTTTCAAGGAAAACATTGAGCCTGACAAGTCAAATACTTGACTTTCCATTTCATAAGTAAAAACGGATTTTATGCACCACATCACTGTTGAAGACATCTTACATCATTCCAAGTTTTAAAGAAAAAAGTCTTATGGTTGTCATAGATTATCAGACTGTGGGACTGAGAGTATCCTACTAGGGTGAGGAGGGGTGGCATAACTTATGACGAAAACGTAAGGGAAAATGAAAATGGGGAGGGGATTTTGCAAAGGCGGAGCAATGACAGAGGAGGGTTACTGGATAATGTTCTTAGATGCATCATCCAGCTTAGCTCAGTGGTCTTTACAAGAGGTGCTGCTCCTGTGAGTTACTCCGCTAATGAGCCCGTGTTCTGGTGCTCCCAATTAATCACCAACTCTGTGTCGCTGGGGACCAGCAGCGAAAATCCCTAACCAAAGGCATTCTGGTTAATCGGGTGAGAAGGCAAACAGGTAACTCGAGTGAAACATGGCACAGTGCCAGTAGAGGTATGCACAGAATGCTTAGGAAAGCACACGCTCATTATTCTAATGGAGAGTTAGAAAGCTTGAGTTGCACAGTGTATGGGGTGTGTAGGCAGACAAATAAAGATGGGAAGGGTATTCTAGAAGAAATAGCAAGAGCATGGGATTATACGTGGTGTGTGTGTGCCCACAAGAGTTGGGGGTTGGAGGGTGGAGGTGAGAGAAGCTGATTCACGTGGGGCAGGCAGAGTGCAGGATACCAGGGCAAACTGATGTCACTGATGCTGAAAACAGAGACGGGACAACTGACAAAGGAGAAAAGCTATGCATTGGACTGTACGATGCCAATTGTATTTTTCTATTTTTGCCCATTCTTTAATCTGTCCAACAGGATGTATGTAGATATAACATATAATGATATAAATTATATATCACCAAATTTATATATAATCACTAAATTGGGTTATTTTACATAATTACATATTGTATATAATTACATATCACAATTATAGATCATCACGAAATTGGATAATATTAATACATATCATTGTGTATATTACATATATAATTTATGAAACCACAAACTTTTTGGTAAATTGGAGTGGAATGCAGCAGGAAGCATACTCACAGGCTCATATTATTTCCTTAATCGTCAAGTAGCATGGTGGCCGGCTCAGGCATCCCGGTTTTCTCACAGTTGAAATACTTACATGGGCTATTGCACGTGTATAATGCCCTTGGCCTTGCATGATTGATGCTCCCTCAGAACTGTTTAGTTTTTGTGTAATTTATTCCCTTTTGGTGAGCAGAGACCGGCTGCTGGCTGGGGAGTCCCAGGCTGGTTCTCGCCTGCTCCCCCACAGCAGCCTGGGGGGCCTGGGCACACTCCCCGCCTTCTTTTTCGCTCTTCAGGGAGGTGCGCCTGGAATGAGCGTTTTCATGTGCCTTTCAGGGGCAGCACAGTCTGGTGGCAGGTGACGGGACCAGGACCCAGGACTCCTGATTGCTGTCTGGCTCGCCCCAGGGTGCCCTTTAACAAGTAAGTGGGGACTCAGTCCTGCCATCTGTTGAATGGGGATAAGCACACCCGCTCTGCTTGTTCTGTGGCTCGTCACGGGGATTAAATGCGATTGTGTTGGAAAGTGAAGCACTTGGCAAGTATCAGCTGGTCGTAGCGCTACATAGCTCTGAAGTTCCCACACAGAGGACCGTGCTGCACCAGCCACTTTCCCAGTCTTACCCAGTTCCTTCATGTTCCTGTGGTAGTGTTAACAAGATCCATTAATATGTCCATAGCATACATCATCATCTTAATAGTTAAGGTAGTGCTATTCATTCTGCAAACTCATCAGCATGCCACCATGTTCAGTGTCATCTCCAAGAGTCAAAAATGCCCTTTACTCTGTCGGTTGCTGTGTGGTTTACCAAAAGGATAAAGCAAAAGTATGTTTCCTTTACTTAAAAATATGGCAGAGCTTCAGTATGGCCTTTTTCTGTGGGAACCATGTAAATAAAGAAGCAAATAAATAATAATAAAACACCACTTTCAGAATAGGGGTCACCACTTACCCTTGGACTATGTGGGGAGGGAAAGGTGAGACCGGCTTAGGAAGTGAAATTAAAAAATAAATAATGGCAGACCCTGATCCTGTCATCATTTCTCACCAGACCCAATTAGACTTTGAAAGGAGGACGCGGTGGGTTTCATTTTAAGCCATGGGAAAACAACATGCAGTTAAATACCTGCACATAAAAATGTTGGGGTGGGTGGGTGTGTGGGCCAGGAGACGTCAGACAGCACTGGGCTCACAACCTTGATCCCCAGACCTTTCCCCATTAAGTATGATGATATGTGGCCAACCCTGATGGCGACCTTACTGTGATTGGAAGTGCCTGGGGCTACCTATTTGGGGAGATCTTTCTTACGGAAGTACCAGACCAAGCTTGTCATTGTTTTTCAAAATGTATTCAGCTAGCAGAAGAAATCATATTGCATTTGAGGTAGACCATTTGTTTAGAGACCATCAAGTGAAAGGATCTTTTTGAGGGAAAGGGACAAGACTAAGAGAGACGAATCCTGGACCACCCTAGCAATGCAGACCAGAGTGGAAAGTTGTCATGCCAGATCCTGCTGGTTGTTTTACTTTTTCTTTCTTTTTATTCTTTGCACAAATATTTCTTCAGCTCCCATATCCTGGGAGCCACTTCACAAACTCTGTAGTAATACAAAATGAAGAACAAGGCTCCTTAGGAAATGTCCGAAATAGACAAGTACAGCAGTGAGCTATCTGAGGCAGGTGAGTCGCGTTCACCGGCAGTGACCAAGTCTGCAGGGGAGGAAGGTGGCTGGCCAGCAAGGCTTCTCGGAGGATGGGGAGTTTGAGAAGAGCCTAGAGAGGTGGCTAGAATGGTGAAAGCCAAAGAGAGGTGGTGGGAATCGATTAAAAGTGTAGAGGTGTGAAAATGGCGTGTCTTTCCAGTTTGGCCAAAGAATGGTGGGCTAATGAGGGACGAGGCTGAAAAGTATGTTGAGGCTTTGTTGTAGATGGATGTGCCAGGCTGGGGGGAGGGTGAATTTCAGTTCATTGCCCCCAAGGGGACCACTGGAGGCTTCTTCACAGGGGCGAAATGACTGCGGGATTGAATGCCTGGAAAGGGCGGCTGGGAATGGGTGAGCCAGGTGGAGTCTGTTGAATGGCGGAGCAGAGACCATCGGGGAATGAGGTGGGGCATTGGTAATAGGAACCGAACTGAAAAATTTTTGTGGAGATAAAGTCAGCAGGACACGGCACCTTGCTAGGTGAACTGATGGAGAAAGAGGGTGTGCGTTTTGGCATCAGAGACAATGACTTGCAAGAGAATTGTGACACATCGAAGGAGTAAATGATGGGTTTTGAATACCCTGGGAAATGATGCAGGAAGAGGGTTCCTGGGCACATGGCAGGCATTTGTGTTGAATAGGTTTTTCCAGGGAGATCCGCTGCTCTCGGAGGACAACGGAGAGCCTGGGGCTTCCCCAGATCAGGGATTTTATGGGTAAGATGGTCTAGACAGGGCTGTTGAAGTTTGGGCTGGGTAGGGGTAGACATGAAACCAGAGGTGTTGATGGGTAAGAAAGTAGGAAGGGGGCTTAGGTGGAGAGGGGGGCGGGTAAGCTCAGTAGGAATCAGGGAGTGAGACAGTGGAAGACAAAGAGAGAGATGGTGATGTGTGAGGAGGGCTCAGAGGGGGAGATCTTGGAGGTGGTGGCTGTTGGAGTGACGGAAAGGACCAGTGTGGAATTGGGCCATGGTGCACAGACTCGAATTGTGGGCGTGGAGGAACTGTGAGGCTGTCAGTGGTGAGTAAAAACAAAGTCCCAAGAAAAATGCCCAAGAAAGACTGTGGGAGGCATGTATACATGTTGTATGTGTTTTGGGAGTGGGGATGGGGGTTACAGAAAAAGGGAAGGAAATTGCTGTATAGATATTGCCTCACATTTTTATTGCTGCCTCCTTAATTCTTTATGCATTGAGCCAACTTGGAGCTTACTCTTTTTTTATACAATCCATGTGTTTTCTCATGTCTTTGAATTATGCTGGATGTAACGTCTTTTTCTTTTCTTTTTCTTTGTTAATCCTGTTCCTGGGGAAACATCTACTGCAATGACTTCTGCCAACTCAGATTTTTTCTTAAATTAGTCTTTGCTCTCTCTGCCAAGGTTAATCTAAATACCTCACACCTGGCCCGAAATTTCCACTACAGAGTTCATTGCTCTGGCTGGAAGAGCAAAGAAGGGCCAGGCAAGAAGGCAGAGAGCTTCAGGTGGGGGGAGAGGGAGAAGGTGGGCAAACAGATTTGAACCCGTGGTGGAGGCCATGATTACAACTAAAGCATTTGAAAATTATATCAGATCCAAGGTTGCTTGCTTTTTCTTTGGTTGGGTGGGTGGGTGAGAGTGCTTTTCTTGCTCAGATGTCTCGAGAGGCAAAGCCATGGAGGAAAGGCAGCATGTTATCTGGACAAGGCTGTGAACTGAGAGCAAAAGGAATAACCCAGACTTCGTTTAGCTTTGGCTGTCCAGTCACTGCTGTTGGACTAGAACCTTGTCTGGCCTCCATGTATGTGCGCTCTGTCTACGTAGACAAAGGAAGGGGCCTTTGAGTTTCAGAATCCCTTTTGGGGGATGTCACGCCTGCTGCAGGGGTCTTCCCTCTACCTTTTCAGTTTTCCGGGTGGCTGCGGAGAGCCCAAGTTGCTCCCCTCGGCTAATAAACCCGCTGATGGTGGGAAGCTTTTTGTTGAAGGTTTCTGTTCATTTTGTTCAACTCCTGAGCCCTGTCCCACTGGAATCCTTTGGGGAAGATTCATCCATCGTGGAGAAGGAATGGGAAGGACACTTGGTCCTGGTCAGCCAGAAAGGTGCACCCGAGTGTTTGCCGCTGACAGGAAAGTGGCTCCTCTGGGGGTGGTCAGCGCATGGCTGCTGGAGGGGCTGGCGGGCTGCAGCTCTGACCCAGCCCTGTGAGTCACCCCGTGAGCGTGAGCGGAGAGGCCAGTGAGTGAGAGAAGTGGTTTCTGACTGCATAAGCCTTGGCAGGAGGGAAAGTCGAAATCCAGGCCTTGGAAAGGCCTGTTTTAAGCTCAAACTCTGGATTTCACAACCCGAGGTTTAGCTTTGAATGCAAATAAAGAACATCACTTTCTTGGTAACATTCTCCTGGGACTTGGGGGAGTGGGGGAGAGGGAGGAAAATGAGAGGAGGAACAAGTAACTTCTAAAACATGCAATAGGGCCATTACTTAAGCCTCATTGTTTAAATTCTTGAAGACAACTTTCTCCTTACTGAATTCCGTGTTAGGTGAGGTTTTTTTTCCCCTTCTTCTTCACTCTAATGAAATATCTCTTCTATTTATCTTTCATAAGACCATGTTTCATCACTTATAAATGGGATTTGCTTGGTCAGATGAATTTGTATAACTTAGCTAACCTTTGAAAGGTGAGGGAAAAGAAACTTTTTTTAAAAAAATGAAAACCTACGGTGGGCTGTACACACACACACACACACACACACACCACTTTTCTTTCACCTGGAGACCACCAAGAGCGTATGGATGGCGGAGAGCTGGTCTGGTTTTTGTTTGGATTGGGTATTTTTATTTTTAATATTTGTCCTCTGAGTCAGAAGTGGTTATCTCTTAAAAGAAAAATTTGATGGCTTGAAAGCTGGGTGTTTGTACTTTCCCCTCGGAAATGTTAACATTTAAGTAGCCTTCAGTGTGCTCCCAGCTAGCACCCCGCTGAGATAAATTAGTGACCTTCCCCCACGAGCCCTGCCCCCAGGCCCTGGTGCACTTACCTCCCCGCTGGCTGGGAGCCCCCTGTGGCCTGAAATGGGCGATTCTGTGGGAGACTCTGGCAGTCTGGGTGGCGTGAGTGCCTTGCCAAGACAATGGTGGCTTTTCATGCCGAGTTAGTAATCTGAAGAATGCGGCAGGCTGTCCTTGAGAGGAACCTGCTCCTGTTGATGTGTTTATGTGGTTTCCGGAGGGGGGAGGGAGAGGGGGTCGGGGCTGGGGAGGAGTGAGGGTGGAGAGTGACATGTGGATTGCCTGGAAATTTACAAGTCAGTTTGAACCTGATTTATGGAGACTTTATGAAAGTTTTAAAAAAAAGTCACCTCTCCGGTTTCCTGACACATTAAGTTAAAGATTGATGGAAATGAGGTTTTTCTGTTTCCAACCCTGACCCCGATGACCCAGAGACCCTACTCCTATCACAGCCCATGTGTCCAAGTCGTTTTAAATGGCATCTTTTTGTAAAATTCTAAGTTCTACCTCCCTCGTCTGCCTGGTCCATCTGCTCTCTTAGACACCCTGCTTGGCGTGTATGTGGCCATGCTGGGTGTTAGCGGCTTGCACAGTCTCTTCCAGCATAGCTTCAAGGGGGCCAACTTTGGTATCTATTAACTGGCTTGTCTACCACCATGGCAGGTGGGGGCGGGTGGGGGCGGGTGGGGGCAGGTGGGGACAGGTGGGGACAGGTGGGGGCAGGTGAGGGCAGGTGGGGGCAGGTGGTGGAGGGTGGGGCAGGTGGGGGTAGGTGGGGGCAGGTGGGACGTGCCACCGGGTGGGCAGTGGAGTTCGGAGTGTGAGTGTTCATGCACTTTCATCCCTGCTTCCACCTGAGCCAGGGAGTGAAGACAACACACTGAGCTTCAGTTTCAGCTCAGCCATTCGCTGACCCTCTGGGAGCCTCAGGCTTCTTGTCTGTAAACTTGAGGAGGTTTAGAACCACCCACAGGACTGCTTTGAGCTTTAAGAAAGGGATTCGCCCAGCATAGCGTTGGCAAATGTTAGTGAGAGCAGTATATGGAACAAGTACAACTTGTGATGTATTCAAGACACAGCTTTATCTTTGCTGTCCTTGGTACCTTTGCAGTTTATTTGGGGGGGCGGGGGAATGCTCCCGTACCCCGGACGAAAAATCAGGCAGGCCTGTGACTACCGTGCTCGTTCCCAGCTTGGAGTGCCTCTAAGTCATCTGGTCCGGAATCAGAAGGCAGAGAGCCCGCACTGGTGACAATAAATGTTCTGCACTTGACCTAGCGGCAAATCTCCCCTCCACCCCGACGCCCCGGGTCTGTGGTCATGCTGGCCTCAGCTGTCTTCCTTCCCCTCTCACCAATGACGTCTCTTGTCCCTGCCAGTGTGGTGGGATGTGTGGGGGGAGGGGAGGAGGGGGAGGGAATGAGATAAGGGGCAGAGCTGTTCCTAATCAGAACTTGGGTCCACAGCTCCTGGCAGCGCGTCCCCTCCCTCTGCAGGACGCACTGGGCTCAATGACGGGGACCCGCGAAAGACAGCTCGCTAGGTGTTCCCCAAACCCACTGGGAAGATGAGGGGAAGAGAGTTCAGAGAACAGTTTTCTCTAAAAATTTTCTCACAACATCTCTTTCTTGTCTTCATCCTCTGATCCCTGACTTACGTTCCAGGTTCTCGGAGCTACTCCTCTGGGTTTGTGTGCCTGTGTGGGTGTTCGTTTGTGTGCATGTGTGTATTGTGCACATGTGTGCATGTGTGTTTCTGTGCAAGTGTGTACTTGTGCACATGTGTGCATATGTGTGCACGTGTGGGTGTTTGTGTGCATGTGTGGGTGGATGTTTGTGTGCACGTGTGTATTTGTGCACATATGTGCGTATGTGCATGTGTGGGTGTGTAGATGTTAGTGCGCATGTGTGGGTGTGTGTTTGCATGCATGTGTGTACATACGTGAGTGTGTGATGGTGGAAGAAGCTGTTTCACGTTTGCCTTGTTATCCTGATATTCATCGTTTTGACACCTCAGTCTAAATTGAGGCAGGAAATGTCCACCTTCCCACACATGCGCATTGGCCATAATTTACCATAAAGGAAACTTTAATCGATGGCAAAGATGTCGCAGAATGGGACCTTAGCAATGATTAAAAACCAGTGCCTCGGGGCAAACAAAGCACATGGTTGAGGCAGTTGAAAAGAAATTGACAGTTGGTATTTCAAAATAACTTCAAAGTCATGGTGATGAGGAAAGCAGAGCTTTGGCGAGTTTTAATTTGTTGTTCAGTTTTGTTTTTATTTTGAATTGTGTGAGTGTTGGGGTCCAGGACCGCTTAGAGGGCCTACTATTCTCATCAGGCCCAGACCTCAGGTCGCCCTGCCAGGGGCTGGTCCAGGCGCCACCGCTCCCTGCCCTCCCGGGGCGCTGCAGCCGCCTGGGGGGTGCTGCCTGTCATGCTCATGGCGCCCTGACCTGGATTCGCCCTCTGTCCTGTAGTCTAGAGCCCACTCGAGGCCCCTCACCCTGAGAAGCCTGAGAGGTGGGCCCTACACCCTGGGAGCTGACCTTGTTTCCCGGAGGCCTGGGCGAGCCTTCGGGGCACCCCGCAGGCGGCTGTCCCCCTGCCCAGCCCTTGTGCAGCGTGGCCGGTGGTGAGAGGCCAAGGCTCGGAGCCCCAGTCAGTCCTCATCTGATGTCCTCGGGCTGTGTGACCTTGGACGCATGACCTAACCTCCTAAACAGGACGCGTGTAAGGCGTATCGCCACGGGGAGTCTGAGAATCCCCTGAGGTCAGGAGTGTGGGGTGGTTAGCTCGGGCCTGGCCCCTAGTAAACACAGGCAGCTCCCCGCACCCACCTCTGGATGTTCTGATTCTAGAATCTACATTTCTCACAACTTTCCCCAGATGAGTTGTCTGGTGATCCGGTTTGGAAATACTGGGTACACCTCCTCCTACTCTGTGGATTCATTATCCTCCGCAAGCAGGTACCCCATCCGATTTAGGCAGTTGAGGCCGTGTGGGTCAGTGGTTAGAGCTAGGACTCTGGCGTAAGAACGCTTGGGGTCAAACCCCCGCTTTGCCATTCTCTATAGTGTGTACCCAGGGAGGCTTCTCACCCCCAGTGCCTCTGTTTCCGCATCTGTAAAATGGGGACAGTAATGGTGCTGCCTCCTGGGGTTGCTGGGAGGATTCAGTGAGTTAACACATGCAGAGAGTTTAAAACCACAGCAGGCACACAGTAAGCACTCAGTACATGCCAGCTACTATTCGGGTTACTGATTTTGGAGCACTTCTCACATACCCTGAGGAAGTCTTACAAACCATCAACAAAAATGTGAATTGTTTTACAAATCACCTTCATTCTTTAATCAGTTCTTCAGTAACATACAGGCCACAAGTTACAATATGAGCCGTCCAAACATGGCAGAATTTTACTCATTAAATAGTAAGTAACTACATGTGAAGTATAATCATTGTAAAGCAATTTAAAAAATCCAGGACCTAAGGTCTGCCCGTCTGCCGCCCATGGCTGTCTGGCTCAAGCTTCTCTGTCGCCTCATTTAAGTCCTGTCATAGCTGCTGCTTAAAAGCCTTGTTTCGTGTTCCCTTTGCATTTATGGCACCTGTAGGTTCATTTTTTAAACAGTTTAGTATCCCTTTTTTTAAAGATATATTTTTATTGATTTCAGAGAAGAAGGAAGAGGGAGAGAGAGATAGAAGCATCCACGATGAGAGAGAATCATGGATCGGCTGCCTCCTACACGCCCCCCACTGGGGATCGAGCCCACAACCTGGGCATGTGCCCTTGACCGGCATCGAACCTGGGACCTTTCAGTTCGAAGGCCAATGCTCTAGCCACTGAGCCAAACCGGCTAGGGCTAGTATCACTTTTTAAGGTTAATTTTCACTTGATGATCTAATTTAAAAAATATATTTTTTAAAAAACATTTTTTTGAAAATGTGAAGGTGCTGATCGTTTTTTCTTAATACGTACTTTTTGGTTATTCTTTCCCACAAAAGTATCAGCATGGAGGTTAGCAAAGAGGCTTTCGCTTTAAAACAAAACTAAGCAGGGCCTACCCAACTGAAATACGTTGCTTTTTAAAAGGTCTTTGTGCTACACAAGCTTTTAACAGGCTTCACCACTAAGTTCAACTCAATGTACAGTGAAGTCTGGTGTCTGGAAACCATAGTCTTGAGTTTTAAGTGCCATTATAAGCAGCAGTGGTGAGCATATTGATGCAAAACATCTTTGCACATACCCTTGATTATTGCTCTAAATAAATGATTAGACGGAGAATTGCTGGATCAAAAGATACGTCCTTTATTAAAGTTTTGTTGCCTATCAAGTTGCATTCCCAAATAGCTGAACCAGTTCATACTCCCACCAGCAATATATGAGAATGCTCATTCCCTGCAGGCTCACACCGACACTCGTTAATATCATTTGCCAGTTTAATAAGTTAAAATGGTATCATATTGCTTAAACATGCAACTTTATGCATTCTGCCCGTGAGGTTGAACATGTTAAATCTATTTATTGACCACCTATATTTCCAACCTTATAACTCATATATGCACATTCTTTGACCATTTTTAGGGTTACTTCTTTTTCTTATTAGTTTGTAAAGCTTTTTATGTATTAAAGAATCAAGTTCTTTCAAATATATCACAAATATTTTTCTAGTTTGTCCTTTATCTTTTAACATATTTTTGATGCATAGAAATTTAAAAACATGTTTGCAACTTAAAATTTTCCTTTTTAATGTTATTCCTTTCCTTAAGAATAGATCTTACTAACCTAAGTTTCCATAAATAATTTTTTAAAAACATCTAACTCTTCAATATATTAGGCATTCATTTACTATGTTTTTTCCAAACAGTCGAACATTTTATCTCAGCACCAGGTATAAGTCACACCCAAGAATTGTTCCTGGTTCATAGTTGGAACTGAAAAAAATATGTTTGGAATCAATGAATGAATAATTAAGCTAATTTTCTTATTTAGGAATTAACTTTTAAAGTTTAATCCAGCATTTCCTTATATTTGGAGAATGAAGAATAGACAAAAATACTCATGTGTGTTGCAAAAGATCACAAACCTTGAAGAAAGTAGACCATGGTTGTCATGGAGTCATTTCCTTATGTGACCAGAGCCACCCGTTCCCCAGTGCACCACCGCCTCTAACAAATGCTGGGAAGCATGGGACTATTTTGACAGAATGGCAGACCCTGTTGGCCGCTCTATGACTACTTCCCACTTTTTCTTTAGAGCAGTGGTTCTCAACCTTTCTAATGCCGCGACCCTTTAATACAGTTCCTCATGTTGTGGTGACCCCCAACCATAAAATTTTTTCGTTGCTACTTCATAACTGTAATTTTGCTACTGTTAATGAATCGTAATGTAAATATCTGTGTTTTCTGGTGGTCTTAGGCTCTACAGGTTGAGAACCACTGCTGTAGAGCCTAAGACCATCGGCAAACACAGATATTTACGATTCATAATTCAAAATTACAGTTATGAAGTAGCAACGAAAATAATTTTAATGGTTGTGGGTCACCACAACATGAGGAACTGTATTAAAGGGTCGCGGCAATAGAAAGGTTGAGAACCACTGCTTTAGAGGGAGAAACTGATTTTATTTAGGAGTGGGTCAGCAACATGCTCAGGAAGGTGGTCCCAGGGCAAAAATCATGAATCATCTAACCATATAGGAGTAATACCCAGTGTGTGTGTGTGTGTGTGTGTGTGTGTGTGTGTGTGTGTGTGTGTGTAATTGGTTTAGAGGTGGGCATATAACTCAGTTATGACTAATGGGATCTGCCTGGAAGTCCACTGGGGAAATGTTTACATATTCGTAGGAAAGGAACAACAGGCAAGAGACGTTTCCTCCCCAACCTCCTCTGCTGCCCCCCCCCCCCAATATACATACACACTTGCACACACACACCCTTCTTCCTTTTGGATATTGTCATGTGAGGATGTGATACTTGGGATTATGGCAGCCATCTTGCCAATATGAGAGGAAGGTCTGAGTCTTAACAATGTTGACTTTCTAAAAATTAGTCCATTCTCTAGACTTCTTGTTACATGAGATGATGAACCCCTATTTTTTAAAAAATAGTGTTTTTTAAAAGTATATATTTTTATTGATTTCAGAGAGTATGGGAGAGAGAAAGGTGGAAACATAAATGATGAGAGAGAACCATTGATAGGTTGCCTCCTGCACACCCCACACTGAGGATCGAGCCCACAATCGGGCATGTGCCCTGACCCGGAATTGAACCATGATCTCCTGATTCATAGGTCAGCACTCAACCACTGAGCCATGGTGGCCGGGCAAAAAATTAGTTTTTTTTTGTTTTGTTTTGTTTTTTATGGCATCAAATACTTGTTCTCTTGGATGAGGCCCTCAACCTTTTTGGGCTTTAGTTTCTGTAAAATAGCGTGGACGAGCTGGATGTTGTCAGAGTCCTTTCCAGATGTAAAACTACAGTTCCAGCCGATGACTAGTTGCCCAATGGAGCATCTTCCTTTTCTTTATTCTAAGAGAAAGTACTTTAAATCCTGAACTACAGAAAATGATAGCATCTGTAGAGTACATTTCACATACATTATCTCTTGTAATCTTCATAGCCACTCCGAGAAATAGGCATACCCATTTTGCAGATAAAATCAAGACTCAGAGAGGTCAAGGACATAGCCAAGGTGTCTCTGGTAAGCTGGCTAAGCTGAGACTTAAACCAACCCAGCTTCTCAGCTCTGATTCCATCCCTCCTTCCCCTGTGCCTTGTAACCGCGGGCATCATTATCTTTGGTTGGTTTATAGCAGCAGACAAGCTTCCAATGTGATTAATTTCTCTTGCTGTCCAGATGATCACTGATCATTCTGAGAACAACTCCACGAGCAGCCAGAGGCTCCAGAAGGAATTTTACCACCCACCAATGGGTTCTTTTTTAAATGAACTTACAGGGTCAGGCTCTGATGTTTATATGAAAAGAGATAAAACACACCTGTTCTCTGGGAATATACTTTAAGGAAAGGAGAATATATGACTTATTTTGGATAGGATATTTATAACTTACTAATCTATAAACTAAATGATGAATTACTGAACGTCAGAAGTCTGCAGGCCCTGGCAGAATACAGTTTACACCCTGATCATGCATCCCAGCGCCGAGAGGAGAGGAGAGATGGCTGTGACAGGTGGGGATGGGCTCCTTGCTCATCACACCCCATTGCTGATGAGTAGCGGCTGCAGAGCTTGGGGACACATACCTGCCATCTCCATCTCCAAGGCCTACAGTTGCTATAGCAGGAGGGAGGTTGACATCCTCTGGGCCTCCCCCCGCCTTTATGGTTATGTCCTGTGCATCTAGCACAGAATCTGGCCCGTAACAGGCACCCAATAAATATTTTCTGCATCCTGTTGTTGATTAATGAAGTTGAAGCCTGAAGAGGTGAAGTGACTTGTTCAGAGTAAAATAACTAATAAATGACAGAGCCCAGACTTCTGGTCTCCTCGGTTTCATCTGTTAGGTTTAATTCCAATAAAACTAGAAATATGGACTTTGTTGGAGGTCAGAAATATCACTACACATGGGAAAATCACTGTTTTAATTGTGTCTCAAAATGTCTGGGATCCAATATAAATACATCATTCATATAAAAAGCAGCCAAATATGTCTTCCTGGATGAGTAGTGATATAGGTAGAATGGCTGGAATAGCTCTGGGAGTCTTCAGTTGTGGAAATCAGCCTTTGTTCCAGGGCCACTCTGAGGTCTATGGAGGTCTCTGGTCAGCCTGAGCAGTCCCTTCTCTATGGCCAGCATGACCTTGGCCACCCTTCTATACCTATTGGGCCACAGGCATAACTTCCCTACAGCACCTCAATTTCTAGACACATGTTGATGGCTTAAATATGATCCAGTGAGCCACCTTAAAGGAGAAACAAAGGTGCATGATAGAAACAAAGATTCTGAAAAGACTTGTGTCTAGGATGGAGAAGAGTTCAGACACTTTGACTTGGTAATGAAGGAGAGGAGAAAAGAGAAAGGACTGTTCGCTCTGGAGGGGAGAGACTGAGTAATGTTCGTTGTATTTAGCACATAGCAGGCAAGTATTTGTTGAAAAAATGAAAATTTTAGTTTTATTACATATGTTATGCACATATTAAATGGATGCATATATATCTGAGTGTGTGTGTGTATGTATGTATGTATGTCTGTCATTGGTTGGATGGAGCAAACATTATGTTCCCTGCTCTCTCCTGGCTGAGTCACTGGTCATCTTTCTTGTTTTAACAGTAACTTAGAGTCTCCCAAACACGCTGCTTGACATGATCAATCCAAGTGGTCCCACTATATGGCTCTGACTAGCAGAGAGGATGGGATCCATATATATAACAAGAAATTTCCTGATGTCACTGGGGAAGACGTTTCCTCTCTTCTGTGGAATCCACCTGGCAGGATTCCCTCTTTCTGATGGACAGAGCCACTGCATTGCACACATTCAGGGAGCACTGTGGTACTGTGATTTATCATAAGATAGATATTTGGTCTTCTGGGCACAGAGTTTCTACAAGTCTTGTAATTTCCTTAATGGTGAGAGCAATGAAGATGTCTTTTGCTGTGTTAGTGAGGTGAATTTTAGAAAGCTTCTAGGGTTAGGGGCTGGTTGCTGGGAGAACCAACCAAGTGCTTTGAGGATTGGAATTTTCTGTCCCAGCACCTGAGCTCTGGGGAGAGGGGTTGGAGGTTGAATCATCCCTCAATGGCCAATGATCTAATCCATCATGTCTATGTAATGAAGCCTTCATAGAAGCCTGAAAGGACAAGGCTGGGAGAGCTTCCAGGTTGGTGAGCATAGAGACTTGGACAGAGCTTGAAAGCTCTGTCATATGCAGCTCTTTGCCTGGATGTTCCTGAAGCAGACCCATTTACAGTAAACAAATCTAGAAGGTCGGATGTTGCTCTGAGTTCCGTGAGATCTAGCCAATTATTCAAAACCAAGGAAGGATGGGGTCCTTGGAACCTCCCATCGATAGCCAGTCAGCCAGAAGCCCAGGTGATAACATGGACTTGTGACCGGGGTCGGAAGGGGGACAGGAATAGTCCTGCGGGACTGAGCCCCTCACCTGGGCCCTTCCTACCATCTGGTGTTGTCTCTGGGCGATCGTGTCAGAATTAAGCTGAACTGTAGGAGATCCATTTGGTGTCTGAGAATTGCGTGGTGGTGTGGAACCATCCAAAATGGGTGCTCAGGATCTTCGAGGTAGCATTGGTATCATGTCTGTGTAAGTTCCATGAATGGTGAACTCTGAGTTTGTGCAACATGAGGACCTCTCACAGACATGAGGAATCGTATATCCCCAGAAGCTGCTGGCAGTCATCTTGTGGCCATAGGGACGCCAGCCTTAGGGTTCATACCACACGTGGCAGACACACTGGAGATCTAGGGTGAAACCGGCTCTCTGGTGACACTGCTAAGCACCCACACAAGCCCTGCTGAGCCTTCCTACCTCAGCATCACGTGGCCCAATGCCCTCCATTGTTTAAATCTGCTTGAATCAGGTTTTCTATGACTTGCAACCAAAAAGGTCTGAAGAGACCCACCCAGAGCAATGGATGTCTTAGATTTGAAGCATCAGGTTCATCAGTGTAGACACCCAGGTCAGACCACTTAGATCTGAGAGAGACTGTTTTGTCCCGAGTGTCCAATTTCACACCCTATTTATAGTCTCAAGATAATTACTCAGTGTCTGTTTCAGCTTAGAATAGACATGAAAGTGTCTATACACATTTAACAATTCTCATCAACAAACTTCAGCAGAACTTCCTTTACACCAGGCACTTTGCTAAATGCAAGGTCATACAATACAGATTTAAAAATCAAAATGTGTTTAAAACCATGAACAAGACAAGAACCCAGCCTTCAGGATCTTGCAGTTTCCTGGACAAGAGGGGGTTGTAGAGGAGGTAGGAGAAAGAAGGAGGCCCCAGATGCCTCCTGTTATATAAGGCACAATTGTTAAATGTAAAAAATGATTTAATTCCAAGTTGGGGCATCGGTAACGAGGTCAAGAATAAGTTTGCCTATGAGCTGGACTTGAAGAATTCACAGAATTTCCATAGCCAGCAATGAGGGTAAGGGCATCCCAGGCAACAAAGGGTAAGCAAAGGTCAGGAGGCAGGAAATTAGGGATGAACACTCTAGTGTTGCAAGTGCTGGTGTGTGGTAGTGAGGTAGTGACGGATCAGCTGGGAGGTAGGAAGGGCCCAGAGTTTGGGGGCCTGGAACGCTTTCAAAAGGAGCAGGACTTTATTTAATAATAGGATAGTCTTCATACAAATAACAATATATATCTTCTTTTGTGTCAGAAATTGGTCTAAGAAGATTACATCTATCTATCTATCTATCATCTATCTATCTATCTATATTTAATCTTTTATGACAACTTGATGAAGTGAGTACCATAATTATCATTCCCATTTTGCAGATGTGGAAACTGAATACAGAGAGGTTAGGTAACTTGTCCAAGCTCACACTGCACCACACTGGGCTGGTGAGGTGGGCGTTAAACCCTGGCAGGCTGCTCCAAGGCCTGAGTCCTCCAGGGTACCCAGAATAGTAGCCATGTGGCTACTGATGACTCAGGCATGACTGTGGAGGACAGAGGGCAGCGGGGCTCAGGTGGGAAACAACAAGAGTCTAACTAGGTCAGAGGCAGAGAGAAGGAAGGAGAGGAGATGGAGCAGAGGGAAAGACACAAATGAGGGACCTTCCCTGCAGGACTAGAAACTGGGCCACTGCCCTGTACAGTTCATCCTGTAGTGTTTACAGATTGAGCTTGGAGTGCACTTCGATGGACGATGCCCTCTGTTTCCCCATATCAGACCCAGACTCCACCTTCATTTCCCTCTCCAGGTGAACACATTTTTGACCCCTGTTCCATAGAACCTGATGTCAGGGAGAACCAAGTGAGTCAGAAACGAGGGTGTCTAGCTTGAGGGTGGCGTGGATGATGGTGCTTTTGACACAGCATAGGAGAGGCCAGGGCGAGAGAACTAACTGCTAGCCTCGGGTATGTGGACTGAGAGCTCTCTGGGACACACCTATGGATGGCCAGTGGGCATTTGAAAATAGAGCCTGGAGTTTGGGGCTGCAAATGGTTCTAGCATGGGTGTAGAGAAACTAGTTAAAGTCATGGAGGAGGTGTCAGTAACACACGAGGGCCGGGTCCACGTGCCTGAAATGGACAGATAGCTCATTTTCATCCATTTTAATCATTCAGTTGTATCCCATCCTACTCAGCAGGTTTTAGCCATACAGATCAAATCCCAAGAAACCAGAGGTTCTGGCCCCTGGCTGTGCATGAAAACCACCTGGGGAGCTTTAAAAATGCAGACTCTGGGCTTCCCCCTCCCCACCTATGAATTAAATGAGAGTTATCTGGGCATGGATATCATTTTAAAGTCCCCGCTGTCCTCTCAGGCAGTCTGAGTGTTCAGCAACACCTGGGTAGTTGATCAGAGGATCTTAAAAGTAAAGGAAATGCAAGAGGCATGCTACGCCCCAGTCCTAAAAAGTCTGTGGTATTGTGCCTATTACCTTACATCAGGGGTCCTCAAACTTTTTAAACAGGGGGCCAGTTCACTGTCCCTCAGACCGTTGGAGGGCCAGACTATAGTTTAAAAAAAAAAACTATGAACAAATTCCTATGCACACTGCACATATCTTATTTTGAAGTAAAAAAACAAAACGGCAAAAACACCCGCATGTGGCCCGTGGGCCGTAGTTTGAGGACGCCTGCCTTACATGGAGCACAAGAGAGAGTCAGACACCTGGTTATTCAGAGCAAATCAAATGATTGGACTCACATAGTGCCTGTGATAGTTGAGAGCAAGGTTTAATGCTTAGACCCTAAACGTTGTATGGAGCCTAGTTCAACCCTTCCTTCAAAAGCCAGGTTTGAGCCCTAGCTGGTTTGGCTGGGTAGATATAGAGTGTTAGTCTGTGGACTGAAGGGTCCTGGGTTTGATTCTGGTCAAGGGCACATGCCTGGGTTTCAGAGTTAGATCCCCAGTAGGGGGCGTGCAGGAGGCAGCTGATCAATGAGTTTCTCTCATCATTGATGTTTCTCTCTCTCTCCCTCTCCCTTCCTCTCTAAACGAATAAAAATATATTTTAAAAAACACAAATAAAACCAGGTTTGGCCCCTGAGTCGGAAGTGGGACTGAGCCTGCTGGGGGCAGGCAAGCTGCCCAACTGTGAAAGGAGATGGGACCAAAATGCCAGGAGCCCCATGGAACATTCATGCTTTTTAATGAGCCCATGGTGAACTTAGCTCATCTTTGACTATAGACAAAGTCATCATCAAAGTAAAGCAATAAATAGACAGATAATTAGATTAAAGTGTTACGAGTGACTTTAATGAGCAGCTAGGTGGCTGCCATGGCCCAAGCTGTCCGATTGAACGGCATCTCATTCACTGTGGATGATTGAAACTAAAACAAAGAGTTCCCCTAATTCTAATGATTTAAGGTAGGGTATGTTTTTCTGACTATAAAAGTAATAGATGCTCATTGTTGAAAATTTGGAAATTGAAAAAGGATAAAAGAACATCAAAATCACTCAAAATCTTACTACTGCGGGTAACTGTCTTACTGTGTTCCTTTCTGTTCATTTTAAAGTGCATGCATATATGACACTTATGGTTGCCATCATGCTATTTTATAACTTTATATAATTGTGTTTTACATATTTTATTTTATATAATTTTATTTTTCATCAGGCATGATATCATAAGCATTTCTCCGTGTCGATTTAGGAGCATAATTTTAAGTAGCTTCAGAATTTTTAATTTGTATGACTGAAATATAACTTACTCAATCATTCTCCCAATCTTGGAGCACTTATATTTTTCTCTTTTTTATGTTATAAATGATCCTAGTATCCTTTGTGTCCAAATATCAGATTAATTTCATAGGTCAAGTTTCTAAAAGTAGAAACACCAGGTCAAGAGTATGAACATTTAAAATATAAAGTCACAATTCTGCTTGGATATGTTAGTGTTGGAATTAGTGGAAGGGTTGGGAGGAACTCTGGAAGTTGGAGAACCTGCAAGTTGACCTACAGTCAGGCAGGCAGGACCCCGGGGATCCTCACGCTCTGTCTCCCTGCTCCCCACGGCCAGTCTCTGCGGCTGAAGTCAAACCATGGATCAATCAGCAGATAAGGGACAGAACACATACACACACACACACACACACACACACACCATGAAGGCATTGTGAGCACAGCATCCACCTAAACTTGTGTCTACTACATGAAGATTCCTAGAAATAAAATTCCTGGGTCAAAAAAAAGTATGTTTATCTTAGAAGTTCTTAATAGAAATAGCTGAAATTTCTTGCCAATTTATACCCTCACAAAGTCTGTGTTTGTATCATAATCCTGTATCTGGCAAATATATATACATTTAATTCCTCCAAAATGTGATAGCTGAAAAACATTATCTCATTTTGTCATTTTAATTTCCTTTTCTTTTTTAACTTGCAAGGGTTCTGACGGTTAATGATCAGATATTTGTATTTGCCCTTCTGTGAATTGAATCTTCTATCACTCATGCCCTGGCTGGTTTGGCTCGGTGGATAGAGCATCGGCCTGTGGACCAAAGGGTCTGGGTTCGATTCCAGTCAGGGGTACATGCCTGGGTTGCGGGCTCAGTCCAACAAGCAGGAGGCAGCCAATCGATGATTCCCTGTCATCATTGATGTTTCTATCTCTCTCTTCCCCTCTGAAATAAATAAAAATCTTTTAAAAAAATCATTGGTTGGGATCTTCGTTATGTCAATTACTAAAAAACATGCCTCTCTATATCCCACTGAAATTGCCATATAGTCAAGTAAAAGCATTTGTTTCCTTGAATAATGCAAAAGGCTTGTTTATACCTCATGGGCCTCTTCAGTGTGCCAGAGATTTGAATCTTGTTCTAAAAGAATGTTTAAAAAAAACATACAAAAGCTCCATATAAAAGTCTTAAAATTTCCCTTTATCAAACATGATTTAAAGGCCTTTGATTTGTAAAGTACTAAAACCCCCTTTGGCTTGTGTGGGAGTGGGGGACACAGTCTTTCACTAGCTGCTGGGTGATTAGTACTTGGAGGAGAAAAACAGTTTTCTCATGTAGACAGAGGAATAAACCTATCAAAGATTAGCCATCAGCGTGCACAGCCTGGCCTGTTTATGGGTAAGTCAAGGAAGATAATCAAAATTATGGGGTTTTTAATGATCGTTAAATAACTCTTGATGTGCCAAGGCAGGAAGTCCTGGGTTTTATGTTTCTAAAGAAAAATTGTTTGAGGCTAAGCAGTTCTTGGCTCCTCATAACTCGAGATCATCACCTTAATCGGGAGGAGGAATCTGTAAAAAGAACCTCACCGTCAGTGATGACTGCGTTATGTAAGCAAAAGAAGGCATTAAGGATCAAATGAAAACAAGACCCAAATCTCCTTTGAGACACTGTCTCCTCCGCCCCTCCCTGTGCTGTGAGTTGACGTGGCCAGATGGTTCCATTTCATCGTTCTTATCACAAATGTCCTTTCTGCAGTGGGTTTGATAAGCCCCCAGAATAGACTCCAGCTTGTTGAGTCTGAGGACGGAAAACATTCCCAGTGCTTTCATCAGTTCTCAGAATCAGGAGGAGCTTGTAAAGCCGTGGACCTTGCGGCCAACATCCTAGAGATAGGCTCTGTCTAAACTCATGTCTGTCCTATCCCAAGGGTTTATCTTCCAGCTTTGCAGGTAGGGGAGGGGAGGGGAACAGAGGAGGGAAGAGCACAGGGGACTGGCCTGATTAGCCTGGCCCACCTGGGCTGCCCTTCCAGGTCTAGAGTGGGCTGAGGGCATCACTATGGACATTTGCTATTAATTGAGATACGTATTTTTCTCACATCCAAAAGTTCAAAACAAGAAGGCTCCTAGGTAAGTTCCCACACTCCAGGTGGCTCTCTGCCACCCTCTGTTTGTGAACTATATCTCCCTGTGGCCACAGGATGACTGCAGGGCCTCCAAAATCATGGTCTTCATGTGATAGCTCCCCAGACAGAAGGGAAAGAAGAAAGCAAAAGGCTTTCCTTTGGTGCCTGGCTACTTTCTACCAGGAAAAAAATCCTTCCTAGAAACTCCCAGCCAACTTCCTCTTATATCTCATTGGGTCACCTGACCCAGAAGTGGGTCACCTGACTGCCACAGGTTTCCTAGGTAAAGTGAACTAGGGCTGTTCTGATTGGTCTAGACAGGCTGCATTCATTTCCTGGGGCGGAGCACATTGCTTTCTGGACAAAAGGGAGGCTCTGCTAACAAGAAAGGCTATGGACTGGCTACCAGAGAGGCAGCTTCCAGGGACTGGAATTAACAAGTCACTTTACAAAGTAACCTTCAGTAGGTGACATGACTTCATGTTATACAATTAAAAAGGGAGCCCTGGCCAGGTTTGCTCAGTGGATAAAGCGTGGGCCTGCGGACCAAAGGGTCCTGGGTTTGATTCTGGTCAAGGGCGCCTACTGTGATTGCAGGCTCCTCCCCGGCCCAGGGCCCTGGTTGGGAGCGTGCAGGAGGCAACCAATCAATGTGTTTCTCTCACATTGATGTTTCTCTCTGTCTTTCCCTCTCTCTAAAAATCAATGGAAAAATATCCTCAGGTGAGGATTAAAATAAGAAGAAGAAGAAAGAAAGAAAAGGAAAGATCACATGGACCAAGTTAAAGCAGAGAAGCAAGTTAACTGAGTACCTGTCATGTGCCTGGCACAGCGCTTGGCTGGTGTCCGATTCAACGCCCTACAGATGCGTGCTGTGGGCCTTACCTGCGAGGAATTACAAGCTGCCTGAGTAACCAGAGAGAACAATAGGAGCCAGAACATTCCTGAGGGCTAAAGTGGGAGGTAGAGAAAATACTGACATGGGAAATCAGGATGGGGAGACATCCTTGCAATTTGGAATCAGGAGAGGGCTTCAAGGAAGAGGTGGATTGGGTCCAAGTGGGATTTAGATGAGCAGAGAGGACATTCCAGGTGGGAGGACATTGCAGACCTGGGGGAAGGGCATATCAAAGGCTAAAACAAGAGTGCATGTGTTTGGGGGAGGGAGGGCCAGTCCGTTGAAGACACCTGAGTTTGGAGCAGATTTGGAGAGCCACTGATAGAATTCGTGGAATGTCAACATTCAAAAGGGCACCTCTGAGAGCAGGATGATGTCTGGCAAGTGAGTTTTGCTTCATGAGTTTTCCTGGAGGAACGTTGTTGTCATTGGCAGGGCAGTCTTGCCTCTAATGCTTACAGATAGAAGCCCTGTTTGTTGGTTTGAAATATTGCTGATGGGGGTGCGGCTGGGCTGCCGCCTTCTGGGGACAAATGACCATTTGTTGTGCACGTAGATTGCACAAAATCAGACATTTCCTTGTAGCTCCAGTCCTTATTTACACAGCATTGCATTCAAAGAAAGAGCAACACTGCCCTGGCCTTCCTTGAAAAATCACATCCACCTTTATTACACGTTTTCCTAGAGGGTGCCTAGTAACCTCGGTAGCCATCTTGCCCTTAGCCCAAAGGTCTCCCCTCCCAGCAGCTGCTGGACCCTCTCCCTCGGTATCCCCAGAACAACATGCTTCCTTCCCTTTGACTCCCCCTACTCCTTGTTCTCACATCACACCTTCCCCAAGATCCTGCGCCCTCTCTGTGTGCAAAGATCCTCAATTATAAACTGGACTCAGGAAATCCACCCAGACAAGAGCTTTGTGAGCTGACTGCAGCAATTGGGGGGATGGGGAATTGAGAGATTCCTATGCACATCCCTTTTATTCCTCTTCCCATCCAGTCCATCAACCTACAGGCTTGCAATTATTTTATTGTGGTGAAATACATAAAATATAAAATCTGCCGCTTTGGCTATTTTTAATGTACAGTTCAGTAGCATTACATTACATTCACAGTGTTGTGCAACCACCTCCACTATCTACTTCTAAAACGTTTTAATCATCCTAAACAGAAACCCTGTGCCTATGAAGTGATACCTTCCCATTCCTCCCTCCCTCCAACCCCTGGTAATCTCTCATTAGTATTCCATCTCTCTGAATTTTTTCTAGATATTTTATGTAAGTAGAGTCACACATTATTTGTACTTTTATGTCTGGCTTCTTTCACTTAGCGCCATGTTTTCAAGGTTCATTCATGTTGCAGCATGTATCAAAACGTTGTTTTTCTTTATGGCTGAATAATATTCCATTGTGTGTATATAGCACATTTTGTTTATCCATTCATATGTTGGTGAACATGTGGGTTATTTTCCTTTTGGCTATTGTGACTCATGCTGCTGTGAACATTGGGGTACAAGTATCTGTTTAGTCCCTCTTTTCAATTCCCTTGGGTATAAACCTAGGAGAGGAATTGCTATGTCATATGGTAATTCTAGGCTTAACTTTTCAATGCAACACCAGATTGTTTTTCAAAGTGATTGTACCATTTTACATTCTCACTGTCAATGTAAAAGGGTTCAGTTTCTCCACATCCTCCCCAACACTTGTTTTTTATTTTTAAAAAAATTATTATAGCAATCCAGTAGGTGTGAAGGGGTTAGGATTAGGGTTTAGGGAAATGGGGAAACCAAACACAAAATAGAACTTAAAGAGGAGATAGAGCGGGAAATCCACTGCTGCCGTCTGAGTGATGTGGGCAAAGGGAAGAAGCAGGGTTACTAAGGTCTAGGGAGCAGGCTCATTGGGCAGAAGGTAGAGCCACAGGGGAGATATGGCTTCTGCAATAAATACCAACTGAGGCCAAGCAGGAAAGGGAGAGGAACGTGGTTTCTCCCCTGGCTCCATGCCACCACTATCTGAAACCCGTTAGAAGTAGTCACAGGTTCTGGGATCACAGGACAATGCAGTCTGTGGGAGCCCTCCCCATTCTCTCTACCCCTGGTCCCCTGTAAGTGATCCAGACCAGAACAGAAGAGGATGTAGAAGGGATCTAAGGCTACATATATAGGCCCAGGAACTGCAAACAAGAAAAGGAAGACCCTCCTAATATTTGGAGTGTAGGAATCTGATTTGGAGTGTGCTGTTTTTAAAAAATAATGATAACAGTAGTCAATTACTGAGTTTGATCTACATGCCAACTGTTAGGCTCTTTGGTGTTATCTAGTTTAAATTCGTGAAAAGGCCCAAAGTGGTCAATAAAGTTGAATAGTTTTAAAGACAGAAAGAATGAGACGCGGTTAAGAGGCTTATCCAAGCTTGTAACTGGCAGAGCCAGAACTGGCATCCGGGCACATCGCTCTTCCCCGAGTCTGTGCTCCTAACCATGATGCTTGCTGCTTCCCGGCAGAGAAAATCAAGGTTAACAGTTCTTTGAGACTGAAAGTAGTTTTCTCTCCGCTGCTGCTGGGTTCCACCTGGCTAGACAGTCGTGCAAATATGTGAGTGAGTTACACGCAGCCAGTGTCATGAGGAAGATGGGCGATGCCTGGGGAAGGGAACTATAAAAACCATTCTGCCCTCTGGGCCAGCTTGCTGCTACTTCTAGAAATAATGTTGCTTTCTCTCCAAAATGAGCCAGCATGTTGAAACTGCCCACCATGTCTTAGAAGCAAGGGCAAGAAGCTCAGCTAGATGGCAGCGGCAGGAACTGCCCGAGGAGGCCCGTGGCCGCCTGGCCTGGCACCGGGCTGTGGGGTGGAAGATTGGTGGAGCTCTGAGGTGCTTCTTATGGTGTTTCATCCACACACGTGGCTTCTCCATGCCTCCTCCATCATTTTGGAATCAGTTTTCTGCATAAAATTCTCCCTGTGGCTGATGACTTCGGGAGTCCTTAAGGAATGAGATCAGCTGGTCCACTGAAGTACATCCAGGGTTCTCATCTAGTGAGGAAATCTGATGTAGTTCAACAGCATCTTCCCCACATACCCATCCCTCTTCACTTCTCTCATTTTCTTTTTTTTTTTTTTTCACTTCTCTCATTTTCTAACTTCCTTTTCTAGGGCTGGCTCACTTGCTCCAACGACACAGACCTGCTTGCTTTTCCTTGGACCCATTAAGCATGATCTTGCCTCTGCACGATGGCCTTTGCCCTTGCCATTCCATCTGCCTAGAACACATTTTACTTATACATCTGCTCTATCCTCTTCCTTTCCTCTTTTAGGTTCTCTGCTCAAAAGTCACACATAGCAGTGAGGCCTTCTGTAATTATTCAATTACTAGAGGCCCGGTGCACGAAATTCGTGCACGGAGGGGGGTTGTCCCTCAGCCCAGCCTGTACCCTCTCCAATATGGGACCCCTCAAGGGATGTCCGACTGCCCGTTTAGGCCCGATCCCACCAGGCAGTCGGACATCCCTCTCACAATCCAGGACTGCTGGCTCCCAACTGCTTGCCTGCCTGCCTTCCTGATTGCCCCTAACCGCTTCTGCCTGCCAGCCTGATCACCCCCTAACCACTCTGCTGCCAGCCTGTTTGCCCCCAACTTCCCTCTTCTGCCGGCCTGGTCACCCCTAACTGCCCTCTCCTGCAGGGTTGATCACCTCCAACTGCCCTCCCTTGCAGGCCTGGTCCTTCTCAACTGCCCTCCCTTGCAGGCCAGGTGCCTCCCAACTGCCCTCTCCTGCTGGCCATCTTGTGGTGGCCATCTTGTGTCCACATGGGGACAGGATCTTTGACCACATGGGGGCAGCTATATTGTGTGGTGCAGTGATGATCAATCTGTATATTACTCTTTTATTAGATAAGATAGAGGCCTGGTACAGGGGTGGGGGCCAGCTGGTTTTCCCTGAAGGGTGTCCTGGATCAGGTGAGGGTTCCCTTGGGGCGTGGGGCAGCCTGAGCGAGGGGCCTGTGGTGGTTTGCAGGCCGGCCACGCCCCCTGGCAACCCAAGCGGAGGCCCTGGTATCTGGAATTTATTTTCCTTCTACAATTGAAACTTTGTAGCCTGGAGCGGAGCCAAATCTAGGGCTCCCTCCGAGGCCGGCAGCCATTTCTGTTGGGGTTATAATTGAAACTTTGTTGCCTTAAGTGGTTGGGCCCGGCCAGGGTGTGCGGAAAGCTTTGCTTCCCCTGTTGCTGGCGGCAACCCTGGCCTGCTATCTCAAGCTCCATTCTGCCACCATTTGTTTGAATTTGTTTACCTTCTATAATTGAAACTTTGTAGCTTGAGTGGAGGCTTAGGCCTGGCAAGGGCAGGCGGAAAGCTTGGCTTCCTCTGTTACCTAGGAAACCTTGCTCTCTGTGGCTGTAGCCATCTTGGTTTGGGTTAATTTGCATGCTTGCTCTGATTGAATGGTGGGCGTGGCTTGTGGGTGTGTCGGAGGTATGGTCAATTTGCATATTTGTCTATTATTAGGTAGGATTAAAATAAAAACATTCTTCTCCACTAAGTTCCACTCCCCTGGCTTTTCCCCATGGCACTTATCACCTATACCCGTGGTTGGCAAACTGCAGCTCGCGAGCCACATGCGGCTCTTTGGCCCCTTGAGTGTGGCTCTTCCACAAAATACCACGGCCTGGGCAAGTCTATTTTGAAGAAGTGGCGTTAGAAGAAGTTTAAGTTTAAAAAAATTTGGCTCTCAAAAGAAATTTCAATCGTTGTACTGTTGCTATTTGGCTGTGTTGACTAATGAGTTTGCTGACCACTGAGTCCTATACCAAAAAGTTCTCACACTCTAGCAGGTGCTAGAATCACCTGGAGTGAGGTGGGCAGGAACATTCAAATCCAGATTCCTGGCCCCACTCTCAGTTTCTGATTCAGGAAGTCTGGGAGGGGCCTGAGAATTTACATGTTTCAGAAATTCCCAGGTGGTAATGCTGATATGGATTCCAGGACTACATTTTCAGAATCACTGTCATATATCTATCTGCCTAATTGTCTATCTACCTACCTACCTACCTACCTGCCTACCTATCTACCTATCTCAAGTTTGTTGGCTTTTAGTTGTTTATTATATTTTAATAATTTTAATACTGATCATTCTCCAATTATATTCTCTTTCCAGTACACATTTATTTATTTGCAATTCCTTCCTCCCTTTCATCTGTCATATGAGCTTTTCAAAAACCTGGCTTCCATTTTTCATATTTATTATTCTCTTTCTCTTTGTGGCTCTCATTATTCACACCCCATATTTTCTTTTTTCTTCTTCCTTCTTTTTGTGTGCTCTATTACTCTTTACCTTCCTGAGTTGAATACTTAGCTCGTTTTCCATCTCTCTTGTTTTTTGTGTGACATGTATTTATTTAAAGCCCCAACTAGCCCTCTAAGCACTGCTTTAGCTGCATCCATTAATTTTGACATGTAATGCTCTTCTTGCCATAAATCTCTGTAGTTTGTTCTTTTCTTTCCCCTCTGTGTTTTCAATAACTTCTTATTTGCTCTTGCACCCAAATGTTGTTTAGTTGAATTTTTTATTTTTTTGGTTTCCAGACATTGGAATTTTTTTTAAGCTATCATTTTGTAGATTTTAATTTTATTGCACTGTGGTCAGAGAACTGTCTGCATGATGTTAATGCCTTGAGATGTCTGACTCTTTTTTAACAACCCAAAGTATGTCCAATTTTTGTAATGTTTCATATGAGCTTGAATGAATGTGAATTTTATTTCTTTGGAATGAAGATACCTATATATGTTCGCACATTTAATATACAGGGTGGGGCAAAAGTCGGTATATAGTTGTTGGTATAGAACAAGACATGCTGGTTATGATCCTTACAATGACTTCATTAGCTGTGTTTCACGCACTCACAACTGTAAACCTCCTTTGCCCAGCCTGTATATTAGAGCACTTATATTAACATATTAGTACTTCTCAATCATGTTATTAAACCTGTACATGTGGTTGTTGTCTGCTTAACCCATAATTTCCTTCTCTGTTTGCTCTCATCTTTCCTCCTGAGATTCCTTTTAGAGAGATGGTGACACTTCTATCCCTTAACTCTCCTCTCATTCTTCCCATCTCTAGCCTTTCCTGATGCCTACTGGGATAATTCTTTATCTGAGCATCCAGCTTGTACATTCAGACTTTGTATCCGCTGTTTCCTGGCCCACAGTGAGGATCAGGATAGGCATCAGGCCAGGGAATGTGGGGACGAGAACATAACTCAAATACAAGCTCTTTCTCGTGATTGGCACTTCCACTGTGCCCCAGGCTCTCTCCAGCATAAGGTCATCAACATCCCCCCAACACGACCCCAGCCAACTGGGTCCCCACCAAAAACCTCCCCGAGGATTTCTCACCATGTTTGTGTTTTTTGGCTGAGAACACTTGAGATCCATCAACTTCCCCATCCCTCCTGTAGCATCCACAGTCCTGGGGTCCATGAATAGTCATTTCATGTCCATCCTGGATTGTCTGTGGGTCCCATTTCACTATTTTCGTAGCCACTGCTTGTCTTAATTTTAATCTTTTTAAAATCACGCAAGAAAGAAAATACCAAGAAGTGTGGGATCATTTTATTAGCAACAAATGTCTGTCAATATTAATTTATCCCATGTGTGATATATGAGTGAGATAAGTGCCAAACTATTATATTTGACTTAAACAACAGGAACAGCAAAGAAGGAACTGAAATTTTTGGCTAGTAGAGTAGCTACGTTTTCTCAGCGAAGTTGACCTGCTGAAGTTCAGAGGTCTGGAGTGAAAAACTTCAACAGAGGTTGAGACAAGTACTGAATCTGGGAGGACAAGTTTCTCAGGATAAATTCCCTGGATTTTGGCTGAGTGGTTTCTTCATAGAGTTGCTGGAGTTCACAATAAAAAATATAGGATATCCAATTAAATTTGAAAAACAGCTTTGCATGCCAAATTTTGGTAATTTATTTTTAAATAGCTGAATACAGGACACTTAAGGAATCCTGGTGAAGTCAGTACATGACACAGGACAAATCACTAAATACGGGACCGATCCTGTGTACATAGGTCACCTGGCAACCGTTTTCCCATCCACTGGCATTATTAGACTCAGGAGTAATGGTTGCTCACAGTCATGAGAAAGGTCTTCCTTCCAAAAGCGTAACCCATGACACCACGGGGGAGAACATTCGAAACTGGGAACATTTTGGAAATTCCAGGACAAGTATTTGCACAAAAACAGGCCTTCTGCACACCGGAGACCCTCAACCCTGGGGGTCCACCAGCATTACGTGGGGATTGGGTTGCCAGGTAAAATACAGGGTGTCCAGTTACATTTAAATTTCAGATAAATGGGAGTAATTTCTTCATGTAAGTATGTTTCAAATGCTGCATAGGATATACTTATAGTAAAAAAAAAAATTGTTTAGCGGAAATTCAAATTTGACTAGGTGCTCTGTAACTTTATTTGCTAAAGCTGGCAACCTTACCCGGGGAGCTTGTAAGACACACCCTGGCTGAGCCACAGTCTAGGCCAGTGGTCCGCAAACTGTGGCTCTCGAGCCACATGCGGCTCTTTGGCCCCTTGAGTGTGGCTCTTCCACAAAATACCACGGCCTGGGAGAGTCTATTTTGAAGAAGTGGCTTTAGAAGACGTTTAAGTGTAAAAAATTTGGCTCTCAAAAGAAATCTCAATCGTTGTCCTGTTGATATTTGGCTCTGTTGGCTAATGAGTTTGCCGACCACTGGTCTAGGCAATTAAATAAAAACCTGACAGGCCCATCTCTTTGTCCGGTTAAGAACCTCCCCGGTGATCCTAAGGTGCGCGCAGGGTTGAGCATCCTGCCTCTGGAGTTTCCAGCAGACCTTCTCCAGCTTAAATTTTCCTGTGAGTCACCTTGGGTTTCAGGGTCAGTTGGGGGCTATGGGCTGAGGAAGGGCAAACCGCAGGTGTATCCTGCTCGTGGGTGGAGTTCCCAAGGCCTTTGCTTTTTCTATCGCCCGGCATCTCACCCTGGTCCCTTCCAGTCCATTGTATGTACGTGTGCATGTGCCCACACCTACATACGCTCTTTCTTTTTTCAATTCTTAGGGGAAGTCCAAAAGTTCAGGTCACTGGTAAGATCAGCAGGAAAGTCTGGCTTGTTCCTCTGGAGTTGCTTAGTCCAGATCCCAACCTTTAAGGGTATACCCGCGACAAGGAGCTGGTCACTAGTGAATGCTGTCAGGTGTGGAAATTTGACAAAATCTCCTGAAAGTTGCCATATACTGCAGAACTGCCCTCCAAATACTAAGGAGAAGCGGGACTGGATGGGTCCCTGCTCCTGGCCCTCCGAAGAGGTGGAGGTCGACGAGTGGGAAAAGCAGTGATGCTTAGAGAAGATTTGATTCCTTTTTTAAAATAAGTCTTTATTGTTCAGATTATTACAGTTGCTCCTCTTTTTTCTCCCCATAGCTCCCCTCCACCCAGTTCCCATCCCACCCTATGCCCTTACTCCCGCCCCATTGTCCTTGTCCATAGGTGTTCGATTTTTGTCCAGTGTCTCCCCGCACCCCCCCCCACCCCCTTCCTCCCCGATTCCCATCTCAGTTCCACCACCTAACAGTGGTGTGGCTTAGCCAAGACGCTTCACTGGCCTGCCTCAGTCTTCTCCTCTGGAAATTGGGCTGGTTACACTTCAGGGGGCTGCCGAGGGTTAGTGAGAGATGCCGATGCACCCCGCACAGTGCCTGGCGCAGGGCAACTGCCCATCCATCGGTGTCGCCCAGTTCTGCCTTCAGGGAGAGAGCCTGTTGCCATGACAACGTCCTGACCTCAGCATCCAGGCTCTGCGGGAGGAAGGGGCCGAGAGCAGCAAAGGCAGAGCTGCGGAGCTGCGCAGCAGCGGCCCAGCTCGTGTTTATGGAGAATGGCATTTACAGCCGAGCGCTTTCCAGGGTCGCATATTTCAATAACACAAAACAAATCACACCAAAATACCAGCGCACACCCCTCCCTGGAAAAAGAATTTACTATGGATTTTACGAGAAGTTGACTGAACTGTTGAAAGAATGTTGACATGGAGAGCCACTTCTGAAAGCTCTCTCGGGCTCAGAAACATTTGGGCGCGTTATTAGCACCCTCTTCTCCAGCGGGGGCTCTGGCCCCGGGCCTGGGGGTGAGCCGGAATATCGCCGTTATCTCCCGCTGGACACGTGTCCGTTCCAAATGAGTCATTGCCGGGCACGTCAGGAAATGCCTCTCACCGGTACCCCCGGCGGAATGGCACGCAGGGAGCGCAGTATTCGACTCAGAATGCCAGGCATGTGGACATATGTTGCAGAGGCTGGGGATGCCCTGGTTTTATTTTATGATTGAAAAAATGAATTCAACTCCTGGTTCTTCACGTGTAAAGTGAGCAGGGAATTTGTTCCGCCTGACTAGTGTGGCCAGACATGGATTGCATTGTTTTTGTGAATAATGATATAATCCAGCTTAAATATATTCTGGTGTGAGTGTGTGTATGTGCACATATATGTGTATAGGTTAGATTATAAATAGAAAGTACATATATGCATAATATGTGTTAAATACATTGTGCTAAAAAATATGCTCTGTGTGTGTGTGCGCGCACGTGTGTGTGTGTTCTGTATAACTCCTAAAAATAAGGTGATTAAGGAATATTCAATGACAAGGAGAGGTAGTAAAGTAAGAAGTTGAAAATGATTATAAAACAGTATTAGAGTCTGATCCTAGCTTTGTAAAATTACACACACACACACACACACACACACACACACACACACACAGAAAAAACATACCAAGCAAAAATTCGTATACATAACAATAATTAGTTAGCTAGCTCTATCTGGGTGGTTGGATTACTGGTGATTCTGTTTTCTTCAGGCTTTTCTGCATTTTTTACATTTTCTTCAATGAATGTCTTATTTTTTATAACTAGGGAAAACCCCCCACAATGTATATGATTTGGGGAAATGGGATGGAAACGCTGGTGTTTTCTACGGCAGCGGGCCCGGCAGCCGCCTTGCCTTCTCGGTGCGATGGCGGAGACCTCACCGTTTCCTCGGCTGGCCTGGCAGGGCGAGGGGCGCCGCCTCCAGCAGGTGGGCAGAGCTCAGAGCCACCTTGAGCAGCGCTGCCTCGTCCAGTGAAGGAACCGGGGCCTGCCTGGTACTCGGCTTTGCACTTGAAGCTGAAAAGGGTAAAGTGACGCCTGAGGCCCAGACGGAGCCCTGAAGGCCCGGTGCTGGCCGGGGTCCCGCGGCCGCCACGGTGAAAGTCTCACGAATTTTTTGACAGAACCCCGCATGTTCACCGGGCCTGCAGATCATGTTGCTGGTCTTGCGTGAACCTCTGACCTCTCCAACGCGGGGTCAGAGATTATACAAAGAAACAAAAAGAGGAAAACCACAGTTTCGTTTCCCACTGCTTCAAAGGCCTGGTCTGGAGCGCACCACCAGGTTGAGGGGCCTTGGGATGTCACCCTCGAGGTCCCACGGCATTTGACACGTTCTGTTTATTTAAAACACAGAGCAGCCCGGCCGGTGTGGCTCAGTGGTTGAGTGTTGACCTATGAGCCAGGAGGTCACAGTTCAATTCCCGGTCAGGGGGCATGCGGGAGGCAGCCGATCAATGATTCTCTCTCATCATTGATGTTTCTATCCCTCTCTCCCTCTTCTTACCTCTCTGAAATCAATACAAATATATTAAAAAAAGAAGAAGAAAGAAAGAAAACACAACACAAAGCAAAGCAAACAAGCTCAATACCAGGTTGGTGGTGGCTTTCACTCAGCGGATCGATTTTTTTTATCCTCTGGAGGTGGTTGTGCGGGGGCCCTTTCCCGGCCACGCACCCCCGACTGGGGACCCTGGGGGCACATGTGTGCTCTGTTCTCAAAGATGTCGAGTGACCCTGTGTCGTCAGAGGGAAAGGGCTGCCCCGCTCCCACTTTCTAGGCTGTGCCTTGGAGGTGTGTGACTTACTTTTCTGTGTTTGTTTCTTTAAAGAGTAGTTTTACTCAACACCAAAAAGTGCCATCGATACAGTTCCCCTGCTTGGTTGGGTTGGCACGCTCTTAAAAGAAAAAGTTTGCATTTCATCCTGAATTACTTTGAAGGAAACTGCACATTTAAAACAGAAGACAAACAAGCCCATTCTTGACTCGGTCTTCTGCCAGAAAGAGGTAGAAAATCATTAGTCCAGTCGCCCCGAGGATGGCTGATACTTCGGTCTGCACGGTGTTTCACACTGGTTTCAAGCTTTGCTCTTGAATAAGGCACGAGCCTGCCTGGTGGCCGTGCGGCTGGGCGAGGCTGGCCTGGCCTGGCCTGGGCAGCTGGGGCCTGCGGTCACCTCCGCTGGCTGCCTGCGTGCCCCCCTGAGCCCGGCTTGTCATCTCCGTGTGGGCTCAGCTCCGGAGAGCTGGCCGTGGGCTCAGCATGCCCTGCTCAGTCTTGGTCTCACTGGACCCTGTCCCCGGCGGCAGGACCCGGGCTTCTCTTGTTACAAAGTCTCACCCTGCCTCAGCTGTTGGAACCCGGTCGCTTCGCACCTGCTTCGCGGAGTTCTGAGCGCCCCTTGTTTCTGATGAGCTGCTCACCTCGTAAATCCACCCTCTCCCGTTCTCAGCACTCGGCCACCACTCACGTGTGTCCCCGCTCAGCCCCTCGCAGCACCAGGAGGCCGCTTTGAATACCTCTGTTGACGTTAAAATTCCCCCAATAATGATGGACGGAGGATAGAAGTTGCATCCTGATAAAAACAGCCTGGCCTGAGGGACAATGGCCTTCCCCTCACACCCCAGGTGCAGACTTGTGGTTTTCCTAAAATCCCAGGAGAAAGCTGGCTCACCTTCTCACCTCTGCTTGGGGAATGGTTTGTTTGTTTTCCCTTCCTGAAGTGGCTGTCTGAGTTCTTTTCCCCTCAAAGAGTTTCAACACCACTCATCGCTGGAAATGCTGAAACCCTGCGCTCCAGGGAGCCCCTGTCCCTGTGGGGCTGCTCCCACCAGGGACGTCTTCAGTAAGGGAACCAGACCCCAGGCTTCCAGCCCTCACCGGCCTCGCCGAGGACAGAGCTGCCTTCCTCCCTTGTCCCCAGGCTGCAAAGAATCTCCCCTCTGGGGGTTCAGACAGCGGCATCAGCGCTTCTAGATTCTCTAGAGCTGAGTTTGCTAAAACCTAACGATGTCAGTGAAAGTAAATGTTGCCATAACATCATGCAAAAACAATAGAGACCCTTTTCTCCAGGTATGTTTGGGGTGGTCTGACTGGGGTGTACAAGACAGACACTTTGGGAGACCCCACAGTGATGCCGTCAAAGAGATGGACAGGCATCTTCTAGCATCACCAACACTGCCATAAAGAGCCAACTGGGAGAGACGTGCCATTGGTATTAAGACACCATGGACCGCGCAGGAGATAAGTGGTGCTGAGTATGTGAAGTCAGGACCCTCACACATTGCCGTTGGGAATATACGGTGGTGACTGTGCTATGGAGAACAGCGTGGCAGGCTCTCGAAATGTTAATCATCGAATTAGCTAGAACAGTGGTCAGCAAACTCATTAGTCAACAGAGCCAAATATCAACAGTACAACGACTGAAATTTCTTTTGAGAGACAAATTTTTTAAACTTAAACTTCTCCTAACGCCACTTCTTCAAAATAGACTCGCCCAGGCAGTGGTATTTTGTGGAAGAGCCACACTCAAGGGGCCAAAGAGCCGCATGTGGCCCGCGAGCCGCAGTTTGCCGACCATGGAGCTAGAACATAGCAATTCCACTCCTAGTTATCTATCCAAGGTGATGAAAAGATAGGTCCACACAAAGTCTTGTACAAGAACGGTCATGGTAGCATTATGCAGACTAGCTCAGAAATGGATACAACCAAATCCCATTAAGGGATGAATAGATACACAAACTGTGATATACTGACAGCATGGGATATTATTCAACAGCAAAAAGGAATGAAGTACTGATACATGTCACAATTTGGATGAAGCGTAAAAACATGCTACTTAAGCCAGCCACCTGAGACCATGCACTGCATAGGCATCTCTACAAAGAGAGATCCGACTAGAGTAGACGACTGGCTGCTTGGCCTGGGGCTGGAGGCCTGGAGAGTGATGGCTACTGCGCATGAGGTTGCTTTTGGGGATGCTAATGGTCCCACAACTCTGAGTATTCTGAAAACCATTGCCTACTTTAAATGGGTGAATTTTATGATATGCAAATTATCTCAATTAAGCTGACACCTTGAACAGAACAAATAGTCATTTCTATTGTAAATGCATAATAAAAAAAAGTCACAAGACCAGACCCTCCCAATTGGAAATACTGATCAAGGTAGATTTGGGTAGCTTGGCCCAGGGTTTTTGTTTACTGGGGGTTAAAGATTCTGCCAAGTAACGACAAGTTCACAGCTGGTCTAGGAGAGTAAGTGATCTGGTGACAGGCTTCCTGAACGGAGAGGCTCCATGTCCCTGAGTGGCTGGACCCCTGGGCCTGGAGGTAAGCACCCACCCCGGCTCCAGCACACACTTGAGGGCGGAGCCTCAGCCGCCCGTGCTGAGCTTAGAGTGCTTTGCCTCTGACCCGCCAGCTAAATCTGGCCCAGGCAGCCAGCCATGGTCCGCAGAGGATCGCTGAGAACTATGTTCCTTGTATAAAAACCTTTCCAGTTTGAAAAATTGCTCCAGGTCCACCTGCATGTGTCACTGTATTTGGGCCATTTGGCTGGAAAATGGATGGAATTTTTCAACATGACCATTTTACAGCTTGAAAGATAAACTGTTTTTTGTTCTTATTCAAATATTCCACTTGTTGCTAAGATTCTGCCAGTGGAGCTGAGCTTCACCCTGAGAATTATTTACACTGTCTTCTCTAACTCACTCTGGGTATTGTCATGGCCTTAGAAATGGAACCTCTCCTTCAGCAACCTCAAACTCTTTGGAGTTGTTAACATCCTATTTTTGTTCAATCTCATGAAATCCCCCTCATCAGAGAACCTGGGTGTGAGTCTGAATTCTAAGCCTCAGCTCTAGCACTAAATTGTGCATTCTGTTGAGCAAATAACAATGAAAAATTAAAGAGTACTGGACTGGACTTTAGGGAACCCTCGGTTCCACACTTTGATTCTATGCATTAGGGCCAACGCGCCTTTGGAAGAGTGGCAGTCAAGTCACAGCTAGTTATTTCGGGCCTTGGTTGGATCTTTAAAGTGGGATGGGTACTATTTTCCTTTCATTGTTGTCATTGCTTCATTCATGGAACTGTTGTAAGGATAAAGTCAGATCATCTATGTAGATGTGTTTTGAAAAAACTTTAGGAGAGCTAGATAAATAGTGCTTTTAATAAAGACATGCAAACTCAAATGAATTTTATTCTGAGAGGGTTAGTGTCTCCACTGAGTAAGTCTGAGACCCTAGACATCATTAGGAGTGGACACGTCTGACGCTTGTCTGATAAACATTGTGTGACCGGAGTAGAGGAGCTAATTCAGTTTTCTCAAGTCCGGGAGGAAAACTGTGCTTCATACACTGGGTTCCCACATATCTTTTAGATATCCATCAGCTGTGTCATGTTTCACTCAGAGGAGTTTGTGAGAATTGGAGCAATGAGGGAAAAGCTTTGACATGATTTCCTAATGAGGAAGAAGGAGTCTGAAAGTGCAACTGTGCCATGTCGCCAGGGTAAGAGTCACAGGGAAGCAACCACAGGAGAGGGTTTGAGACAAGGCAAAGATTTGGCTCCAGAAAATGATAGTGGCAAACATGAAATAGCTGTAAACCACTGATGCGAAGACGGAAAGATGGGACGATGTAGGCGTTCTCAGTTTCAATTTGAATGGGGGGGGGTGATTCTGAGGATTGTGTGATGTTCTAGTAGCAATGACAGCTTTCCAAGCCCATGCAAGCATGTCAATTGTATCCAATTTACCCATAACTAAGTGGGGCGATGTGTCTTAGCTGAAAAATCAGGCTAAAGGACTATGGAAATACACATAGAAATTCCCACATGGGAAGTACCATGAAGAAACTTGAATGAAAGTAAGACTGAACTAAAATGCACACCTCTTGATGCAACCTTTAACAGGGGTGCAGAACCTTTTTTCTGCCAAGGGCCATTTGGATATTTATAACATCATTTGAGGGCCCTACAAAATATCAGCTTAAAAATTAGCCTGCTGCATTTGGTCAAACATTTACTTAACTCACCCCTAAGGCCTTGGCAGGGCCAGTCCAAATGATTTCTTGGGCCTTACACAGCCCGTGCGGGATGTTCCCCACCCCTGCTTTAAGAGAGGCCAGATGCTTCTGTCATGCTCGCTGAAGCTAGTTCCACTTACAGCATGAACTGCAACTTTGCTCCCTGCTAAGAGAGAAAATAAAATCGTTCTGGCAGATTTTCTGCAAAGCTGAGTGAGGTTTAGAATTAGACTGTAGTCTTTACGCTTAAGCTCACAACTGAAAATGTTTCCAGTGCAAGAGAAGAAAAGACAGTTTATGGAGAGAACTAGCAGTTGGAGGTGTCTGCCCAATCCATGCTCCCCTTCTCTAGGGCACCATTCATAGGGATGGGCTCCTATGGCATATCTCTATTGGGTAACCTCTCCTTCATTGTCAAAACTGATTGGACCAGTGAGGGGACACCCAACCCAGGTTGAGCCAATCAAATTTTCTTCTTCCAGAACCTGGAATTAGGGTTCTGAGATGCTGGCCAGATTCAGCTGAACGTTTGGGCTAGGCTATGATGTGAAGTGGGGTCTCAAACAGAAGCAGAGAAGACTGGTGATCAGAAAGGGAAAAATAGAATGATACAGGTACACAGAGAAGAGCAGAAACAGAGACTATGTGGCCTCAGAGAGAGGAAGAAACTGAGTTGGTTCTGAAAGTTTCACAGTTTCTGGTCCAAGTCATTATAAGGCCCAGCTATACTTCCTGCCCTAAGGTACACACATTTTCTGAAGCTAGTTTCCACTATTTTCAATTTGACAAGCTTTATCCAAAATCTCAAGGAATTTTGTAGATGAGAAAAGATCGGATGGTTATCCTTTTTTGTAAAATATCCTTCTTGATCCCTAACATTTTTCTTGAGCACTTTGTTTTAGAAAACTTTAAACTAGAACACATTTTTTAAATGTCATATGAATATCATTCACATTATTACATACAAATGCCACGTTAGCTGGGGATGGCACGATCCTTAAATCGCAGCATAGTAGGGCCTCACTGAGTATTTGTCAAATGAATGAAGGACTTTTTCTTTGACAGCTACTCACTAAGCCCCCTTCCCAAATTAATCCTACATTTCTAAAATTAATGGTTAATGTTCTTGGAAGATCATTGTGTCTTTCATCAACACGTAAATGAAACATTTTTATAGATTTCCTAGACCACATGGCCTGCATATGCCATGCAGTTGTGTTATTTCCACAGAAGAGATTGATTGTCCCCTATTAGCAATCAGAAGAGGAAGAACGGTGTTGGGCCTTTGAAGATGTAGTTTATGGAGAGAACTAGCGGTTGAAGTTCCTACATGAGAAACTTTTAGTTTAGGGTTTATTCATTTGCCCTGTAGATACCTAAATGTAAGGGTAAAGTGATTTCCTTCATTTTAGAGTTAGTCCTGGAATCAAGTCCTGCTCAGTGTCTGGGAAGATGAATCTAACGCCTCTCTAAACGGCATGACATGGTTTCCGGAATTACCTTGAAATTGTCTGTGAAGAGCATCTCAGCTGCCCAGGAGGAAGAGGAAAGTTAATCTTTACTGGATGCCTTCACATCGAGTGACCACCTAAGGTTGATTTACAGGGGTCCTTATGGACACAGGTGGCCATCTGTCATTTGATGGGGAAATGGTGGCCTCTGGTTATCCCCACATTAGCTACACAGCCTTTTGGCCTAGAAACTTCCTGAAAGTTAATTTGGTAAGAGAATCTCCTGAAATATTCCACTGCAACTGCCCATTTTGAGTCCCCCATTAGCAATGAAATAATTCCTAGCCTATGACTTTATAAGGATAGGTGCTGTGTGTTTTCTGAAGCTGTAGCACACATGAAGGTTTTCTTGTGACTGATTATGTAAGAAATTTCTGTGTGATTTTTATAGCAATATTGTTTCTGTTAAGCATAATTTAATTTATGGAATAAAAGAATGAGACTAATGAGTTACTTTAAAGACACAAAGGGAAACCACAAAGATAATTTCTTTTGTTTTGTCCCTAACATGCAGAGTCAAATTCTCATTTGGTTCCACATCTTTGCAGGACAGTAGATAGGTTTGTATTTATCACGAGTCTGGCAGCAGAGATGTTTATGGGGAAGCAAAGATGTTTATTTCCTGACGTCTGTATCAGAAAATAATAGCTACAAGTAACAGCTCCCATCCCCCAAACAGTAGCTTACACAAACTTTCAAAAAGTCTAGAGGATAGTGGTTAATGGCTTTGGAAAAAATGGCTTAAAGACAGAAGATCTGAGAGGAACAAAGATGTAAAATGGTGCAGAGGCCTGTCCTCATTTAAGCCCCACCCACAAGACCTCTGTGCCACCCCAGGGGCTGGTACTCTGGGAAATGTGGATTATTAGCTGGATGCATTGCACCTCCCAACAAAATGATGGTTTGTGCGGAGAGGGCTGCTCCAAAATTACTTCAAAGCAAAGGTGAAGACAGGGTCCTAAACATCTGGAAATAATACCTCACTATGGATATGTGTAACCCTGCATGTATCTACACTTGCTTGAATCTATTTCTGTTGTCAGCCAACCTACTTTTTGTAGGAAAAGTCAACCATGCTGGAAACAAACAAATTCAAGTGGTTCTTTCCAAGCTGGTCTTTTTGCAAGATAGGAAGAGCACAGTTGGTGATGGTTACGTAACTTCACCATTTTGTGGTCCTCACTCACTTTCTAAAGAGCCACATGGGAACCATTAATACCTGGAGAGACTTCCCTGCCATCCCTGTGCTTAACCCCCCCCCCCCCCACACACACACACACACGTGTTCAAACCTTTCATGCAAACGAACTCCCATCCCCCCACCATATGCCAGACTGTCCTTGAGCCCATCGGTGTTCCGAGTTTGGGCTCTTCTCAAAGGCTCAGGGCATATGAGACGCATGATGGGACTGGAGCAGGAGTTTAAATCCCACATATGCAGGAGAGTGTATTAGTTTTCAGCGTTTTTCCAAGTTTGGCTCAGTGACCACCTGATTCAAAGCACTTGGGGTTTGTTAACATGCAAATTCCTGGACTCCAAGGACAGGTTCTGCATCTCTGAGGGAGAGCCGAGGAGATCTGCCAGGACAGCGCAAGCTCCAGGAAGGCAGGGACCATCTATTTGCCGCTATTGCTGTATCCTCACTGCCTGGCACAGTGCCTGGCATGAGGTTGGCACTCAACCTGTTTGTTGGAGATGAGCGAGCACTTACAGTGCTTCCTATGTATTGGGTACTGTTCTAAGGCCTTTTCATTATGAACTCATTTAATCCATATAACAGCCCTTTGGGGTGGCCACTGCTGTTACCCTCATGGGACAGGTGAGGAAGCTGAAGCACAGAGAGAGGAAATGACTTGCCCAGAGTCTCAGTTAGTAGGTGGTGGAGCTGGGGTTTGAACGAACGCTTGCTAAATAAAATTAATGATCAACAATGAAGCTAAAAATATTAGGTTGGATAGTAAAAAAGAAAGAAAGAGTTACTAAAAAATCTAGAGAATTGTGGCAGTCTCAGAATGCAAAGATAAATTTATGGGAGGAGCCAGACAAGTTAGCAGGGCCAATAACAAACTGTGTGATGCATACCATGAGAGAGGTTGGCTGGGCGTGAGGCCAAAGGAAGGAGTAGGAGAGGCAGTTGGGGTGTGGCCATGGTGAGGGTTGTGCCTGGAGGATGACAAAGGGAGTTGTTTGCCTTGATAAGGACACGTAGGCAGCAGCAGAGAGCTGCCCAGAGAAGAAATGGGTGGCTTGGGGCTTCTGGGAGGCACAGGGAACAGAATGAGAAAATGGATGAGCTCGGAACTATGTACTTATTCCTTCTCGTGAGCACTACAAAGACCAGTAGTTACTGAGCATCCATCTGTCATATGCCAAGGACAGTCCTCTATCCACATGTGCAGTCCTCATCTCTGCTGCAGTCCTATGAGGCTGTTAGATTCCCATTTTATAAATCCTGAGAAATAACAGAACCACTGACTTAACCATTTGCAGGAAGAAACTAGTAGTCCATAATATAGTACCAAACCTTCAAAATAGTAGAAAGAAAATGTCCAGAAAGGTTATTATAAAGAAACATAAATGGTAAACCAAATGAGATGAAGTCATTTTTTTTCAACACGGTTCACTGTCATTTCTCTTTAATGTGCACATTTCTCAATGCCATTCCACTGAATGTCAATTTCATGAGTGTTCTGTGTTCCAGATACTCTGAGCACTTCTCCAAAGCTGAATATTTCATATAAGAATGGGGTAACTTTCCCTTAAATGCAGTTTGCTTGTCAGAAATGAAGCAAAAACTTCCCTTTGTCAAATGGAGAAACAAAGTCTGTATGACTCTGAATGTGAAGTTTACACATGGTCATGGGTGTTTATATGTACTTAAGTGTGTTTTCTTGAGCATACATAGGGTGCTGGATGTGTGTTGCATGGCAGATACATATGTGAAGATATTCCTAGTCACACTTTCCCAATTCCCACCCATAACTCTAAACTTCCCTCTGTGAATTTATGAAAAACTGTAGACATAAAATTAAACTTCTTTTTCTAAGAAAGACAGATATTTTATTGTTTAGAAAATACTTGAAATTCATTGTATGTTCAACATTAGCAAAAACAAGAAGAAATTACCATGCCCCAATAAACTGTGAACTTTAAAGGACTCTGTCAAAATACAAATTGGCATATACTTTATAAGTATATATTATAAACAAGTTTTAAGTAAACAGATAATGTATCAAATCACTAAATTGATGAATGGCTATTACAGAAATTGATTTCTACATTTATCAGAATTATATTGGATAATTTATAACAGAAAATACCAATGGCAGAGGCTTAAGATAGAGGTTTATTTTTCCCTTCTGTAAAAGAAGTAGGAGGTCATTAGTGTTCCAAGCTCCTTCAATCTTTCATCTTGACCATCCTTAAGGCTTGCCTTCCATCCTCAGGCCCACCTCATGGTCCAAGACGGCTGCTAAAGCTCCAGCCATCACGTCTAGGTTTCAGACAGGAAGAAGGAAAAGGGGAAAATGGAGGAAAGGACAAAAGAACAAGTAGCAGCTGCCTGTCCCTCTTTTAAGGAGTTTCCCTTGACATCCTGCCTGAAAAACATCACTTGCATCTCAGAAGCCACTTCTAAATGCAAGGGAGGCTGGGAAATGCCATCTTTCAGCTGGGCACATTGTTTCCTGGAATCCGGTTAGGGTTAGTTTGGGGAGAAAGGAAGGACTCATGGTTAGACAGTCTTGGCCACAATACTGTACCCAAATCCCAAATTGGTTCTGCACATTAGGGCTCACATTTTAAGTAAGGAAGAAACCCTAGTGTCACTCTTTTGGCACTACAAAAATGAGGTCTCAGGTCTCTGGTCCCCAAAAAAGGGCCATAGACAACCCAGCAGGCAGCTATCAATCTAAAGACACAGGAACCTTCCTACTTTGGGTGATTCGTGAGAAGCTGGCCTCAGAGATCTCTCGGCCTTCATACTAATGTCTGCCTGAGAATCACTAGACATACCCCAATCCCAAGCGATAGATGAAGGGTGACAGAAGAGAGGGCCAAAGACAGTAGATTACTGTTATTCTCCAAACTTCCAGGGATGCCCCTGAAAAGATGTAGTTTTCCCATACAGGTTAGCTTGGACAGGGAGTTCCTTGTGATGCCATGTAACTGGTTGTACTAAATCGCAGCACAAGCTGTTGGGTCATTAGCACTCGCAGGTGAGTGAGCTGTGCGTTGGGACGAGGAGAGGGTTTGTCACATCCAGCCGGTGCTGCTCCAGCCCGGGAAGCCCTCTCAGTGGAAATGCTCAGGGCCGGGATGAGCTCCTGCCTGGTGAGGGCTTCGTCCAGAAGAACATGATGCTGAGCCCTGTCCTGGGGGAGGCGTGCGATTTGTGCCACGTCTTGTCTCCAGCAGTGGTGAGAATCCCACCCCTGTGCTCACAGTCACGTCCAAAACCGACATGGGGTCTGCTGTCGTTATGAGCATCCTGCAAACAGCGGGGCTGCCCTTGTGGTAGCAGCACTGCCAGGGGCCGTCCCCTGCTGTCTGTGGCACGCGGTGACGTTGCAGAGATAGGACACACCGAATTAATCCAAGCAACTGATGGATAGTCCCTGCCCTCCTTCCAGACGTTATGATTGCACCTCTTTCTCCCTCCTTTTTCTTTCCCCCTGGAGCCTTTTGTTTTCTGATCTTGCTCCAAAATCATCGGAAGGTTCATAGCAACCTAAACACACTCTAGGCTAGGCTCACCTTTCCTTGGATGTGCTGGTATTGTGTTCTGTGAGTTGTAAAAGGTTTTTAAGGCTTACCCAAAGTTAGGCTGAGAGTACCTGTGGGGGAGGAAAAAGGTAACTCTTTGGAAAGGTAGCTGGGGGAGAGAATACTGTGGCAAAGGGGCTGTGGGAAGACAGAAGTCTCCATTGTGCCAGGGCCCCTGGGGCTGGTGGGAGAGTCAGGAGTAGAGTGGGACTGAGAAAGCCTGGGCAACACCCAGTCAGTTGTCTCTTATGGCAGGATTTTTCTCATGCGGCCCCCTCCCCCAACTGGGCTCCAGACCTGCATCCCAGGGACTAGAAGCTGCTAGTTATGTCACCTGCCTCCAAAAGGAAACTTCGGGCGTTGCCATGGCTGCTGAAGGGTTTATAATGATGTCAGGACTTGAATTTGAGCTGAGCATTTGAGGGTTGTTGTGGAGACGATGTGGGGGAGTGTATGCTTTTCTACCACTTCTCACAAAAATGGAGAACAGCACCGTGTAAGAGAAATATAACATGAGCCACATATGTCATTTTAATTTTTCTAGTGCCCACCTTAACATGACAGATGAAATTAATTTTAATGTATCTTAACCATATATATTCAAAATAGTATCATTTCAAAACGCAATCACTATAAAAATATTAGTGAGATACTTTGAAATTTTTGTGTGTACAAAACCTTCAAAATCTGGTGAGCATTTTGCACGTGCAGCACCTGCTTTTCAAGGGCTCAGTAGCCGCATGTGCTAGTGGCTACCATGTGGATCAGCCAAGCTCTGGGAAGACCCATTGCTTCCATGTCAAAGCTACTTTTATCTGTCTTCCCAGACTCAGTGTCTCTCTTTGGAAATCTCTCCCTTCTTTCTCTGTACCCCCCTTAACTTCTTTCTCAATATCTCCACTCTTTCTCTCCTTTTCTTTCTTATACCAATGACCTGTATAAGTCACTTCTAGAATCATTAGAAATGAGAAGACAGTCAGGACCAGGAAAAAAGGGACAAAAAGAGCTTAACTTTGTGGTATAGAGAAGGGAAATAGGACCAAAAAAATGGTATGCTGTGGTAGCCAAAATTATAACATATCAAGATCGAAGAAATAATATTTCTAAGTGAATTTAGTATGAAAAGAGCTCATTAAATTAATTTCATTCCTAGTAAAAAAGAAATACTAACTCTCCTCTGTGATTAATTACTCCATGCCCAAATGTGTCAAATTGCCCAGTAGGAACCATGCTGGCTTTCCTTCAGTTGCATAGAATCTATTTAATCATTCCATCTCCTTCTTTATGAACTAGCATCCAAGCTCGTCCACAATGTGTGGGAGCGTTCTCAGATCCTATATATACTCTTCTCTGCCACGTGAAGCCCCCAACTTATACCCACGTTTCTTGGAATGAGAAAATAGTTTATTCCCTCCTCTTCCTTCTTCCTCTTCAATGTTCAAGGTGAGTTGAGCAGAGCCTCCGGGTGGCTGGCTCAAAGCTGTGAGATGTGGGATTTGCTGGGGTTGAAAGCTGTTCTTCCAAGTCTTGACTGTGCAGACAGTCCAGCTTCCCTCCGGTCCTGTTGCACTCACTGCCACCTATTGAGTTCATCAAAGACCCTTTTTGGATGATTCTGAGTATCCCAACTCTTCCCTCTCATTGGAATGCATCACAGATACAAACATCCTTTCCCAAGTTTGGATTTGGGGCCCTATTGACATGCTGCCTCAAACTCTCAATCCATTGAATTAAAATAAGTCAAACCGTTGTTCCACCTCCTAAATAGAAATGGTTGGTTGGCTGGTTGGTTGAATATTTTGACTGCTCATTGCCACATTTAGATATACTTTTGGTCAGATTGTCTTTCTCGCCACGTGCTAGCTCGACATTAAAACACGGCTCTCTTGGGCTCTAGCCTCACTGTCTGCTGAACCAAAGCTTTTGTTGTTTTCTGTCTAGCTTATCCACCACCCACTTCATTTGACCTTATAAACAAGTTTAAATAGATTTCTCGGATAATGACCATTTTAGCTGGCAACTTCCCGTTGAGATATTACAGCGGGCACAGTGCAAATTAGAGGGCAGAGCAGCAAGCACTAAGAATCATGAGACCCCGGGTAAATATAGTAGACGTGCTCAGCCTCGGAGGACAAGGCTGGGTCTGCTCGCATTTACCCACTGACTCAGGGAGTGACTCGGGGCAGGCAGAGTAAAACAATCATTGGTTTCATCGCGGGTGACTCAGGCATGTTGATCTCGATACGGGGGGCCGAAGAAAGAGTTTACTGTCACCAAGACACCTCATTTCCATCCTGATGTTTCACTGTCCCCTGGGCTTGCCTCTGAGTTCACGCTGAGGAAAACAAAAACGCCTTTTATACACTGGGGTGGGTGAGGGGAGGAGGGGGAGGGGACGCTGGGTGATAATCAGGTTGACTGGCCTTATCAGCAATGAGAAGAATCTTTCTAAAGCTCAGTGAATGGGTAAATAGAAAGAGGTGGTCAACCTGGTATGAAAAGGTAGCCTTTAAAGGGTGGTTTTGCTTGACCTGGTGATATTTTGATGTAATGTGCTTCACTGCTCTGTGATCATTCTCAGTAGTTCAGGTCTACAAGTGAGTTAGACTTTCTTTTTTAATGTATCTTTATTGATTTCAGAGAGGAAGGGAGAGGGAAAGAGAGAGAAACATCAATGATGAGAGAGAATCATTGACTGGCTGCCTCCTGCACACCCTACAGGGGATCAAGCGCACAACCCAGGCATGTGCCCTTGACCGGAATCAAACCTGGGACCCTTCAGTCCACAGGCTGACGCTCTATTCACTGAGCCAAACCACCTAGGGCGTGAGTTAGACTTTCAAGTTAGACAGCCTGCTGGTCTGCTCAGCACCCAGCACAGCATTTTACATCGACTAGGTGCTCAATGGGTGCTGAGAGGGTGAGTGAGTGGATGAAGGGCTGAAGAATGAGATGTGATTAAATCGTCAAGGGCTTGTTCACTTTCTCTGACAGTAGCTTTACTTGTTGACCTGACTTCCCAGGTGTCAGGGTGGTCCAATCTAGCCTCACGTCTTCTTCCTTTTCCTGAAGTTTAGAATAAGGGTTGACTTCACAAGCATTTTCAGTTACTTGGTGGCCATCTGATGGGTCTTTTACGTTCAGTTATTTGCAGTTCAGACTTATGTGGCCTAGAAGGGAAATATTTTGGATAACCTTTCATTAGTCCTTATTAAATAAACTTAATATATCCCCCTCCTCATTCCACAGAAATATATTTTCATATTTTCTGAGTTGAAACAGGGAATGAGAAAGTATACTTTATAAAACTGTATGGCAATTTGATGGACAGGATCTATGTGCTGATTATATTGAGTTTGGGTCCTGGTTTGACTTTCACAAAACCATATTCTGCTAGGATCCTGAGATAAGCATTGAAAAGTAGTGAATGACCTTGAGCTAAGGATACAACAACATCTCAGACCAGGAGTGTAGGGGACACTGCCTGGCTCTCCTCAGATCCCCTCAAGTCCATGTTACCATTTCGGTATGGCCCTCCCCTGGCTTCCATGTGCTTTTGTCCCATGGTTCACATTTGTGACTCTATAGAAGGCTGCCCCTTTGACTGCAGCTTGAAAACCAGAAGAGCCTGAGGGTCTCTATCTCTCTACAAAGGAGAGTGAAAGCCCAGATCTATTGCCTTAACTTGGAAAAAATGTGGGCATGCAATTCACACTCTGGAGTTCTCTTGAAAGATCAGACTCAATTTTCACCCTTTGTGAAATTTGCCTTGAAATCATAGCCCTACCTGGCTGTCCCCCATTCCATAGCCACCATCCATCTTCCTCAGTCCCTCATAAAACAAATCTTCATTTCAGAGTCTACATCTGGGAAAACTGTCCTAACACAAGGAAACTGTCCTAACACAGTTTGGGCTAAAGGTCTGTAAACAAAAGGAAAGGGGTGATGCTGCAGTTGAACCAGGATTATCACCTCCTTTTCTAGGCACAGGAAGACTCCCCTCTGCATCTTTTCTCTCTCCAGTTCTAAGCAGTAGACTTTTGGAGATGGCAGACTCTGGCAACCGTTCCCTGAATAGAAATGAACAAGCCTTCCCCCCCATCTCCAACATCCCCAATATAGTCTGTGTTCATAATGTGCAATTTGGAAATGATGACCAAAAGCATAATCATAGTCACAGCCTTATATCACTGCTCTGTACCCACACAGCCTGTTGCTCACCCCACCAATGTTTACCAGGAGGCAGCTTGCCAGAAAGGAAATCAGCTGTGGGGGCTGCACAATTCCAGGAGCCAATGCATCAAGAAGGCATTTGTGACTTTTGGGTGTGGGATAAAAGTGGAACAGAAGTAGTGTCTGTTTGCTGCGTCATGGGAGTAGCACTGGGAGACCAACCAACTCTAGTTGGTAGAACCCAGACTTTTAAGACCAACTTGCTGCCCAGTAGGAAGGCTATCCAATGGGTGAACCCAGCACCATGCCTCTCTCTGTCCTTCTGTCTGATTTTTTCAGAAGGAGTGCCAATCTGTGATAGGTTACACTCATGTGATGATTATTCTATTGTGCGTCCACTGACACTAATGATGCACAGACTTTCCAAAGCTCAACTGTTTTATAATGTTCCAAAATTAATTCCAAGAGCATTTCTGGGAAGAGGAAGGGAACTACTTTGACATATGGAAAAAATCTGATGATTTGTCTGAAATTGATCAGCTGAATTTTTACCTCCTTTGCCCCCTTCTAGTCTCTTAAGAAGTAAGAAGCAATCAGCGTCACATTGTCCAATTATTCCAAAGCAAGGAATAATCAATAGCACCTTACACTTAAAGGGGCTTTCTTTAATGACCTCAGTTTGTCACACAGAATATGACATTGTGAAATCACTAGAAACTGAGTCTGTAGCTCATGAGTTTTGACTTATGGAGTAGCCCAGTCCTAATAATCATTATTCTTATTGTTAATTAATGATTGAATTTTAAAATATATTGTACATAAATTCATATTGAAAGAAATGTCATCCTAGAAGATGTTTCAACTGCCTTGATGAAATGAAGATATACTATAATTAGCACTGCCTTCAACCAACATTCCGGGACAAAGCAGATTTTTAAAAAGAGTATTTTGACACAGTTTGGTCTTAGTGATTCTCTGGTTCCTCAAGGATAGAGCTTTGTAATCATACCTGAAGGGGGCTTATCAATTCTGAGTTAAATGAATAAATAAAAAATATATATAATATCATTGATCCATCCATTCATCATCTTATTTAGTACCTCTCACCTTAACTATGCTTTTTAAAGTGTTGTTTACACTGTCGGCTGGTTTTATAAGATTCTTTTTAAACCAAAGGCAAAATTCAGTGCAGTCACTGTCTTGTTGAAAATAGCAAATGTATAGTCTAAGTCTATGAGATTTTACAACTTTATAGTATAGATAATCCAGGCTTTTATAGGATCTATATGACATCTAGCCGTCAGAAGAGAGGCTGCCTTCCCCATGTATCTCTTCTTCTCGGCAAGGAAACCTTCTCAGAATCCCCCAAGCAAGTCTTTGTGTATTACTGACCGCAATTGGATCCATGCTCTTTTCTAAACCAATTGACAAGGGAGGTAAATTTACAATAGTTAGTTAGGATTAATAGAGATTTGCTCCCTGAGTCATGTAAAGGAAGGGTGCAGGCCTGAGCAAAAACGAAGGAAGGGAGCAATGGATGACGGCCAAGACACCAACAATGTCTGCTCCAACTGCCCAGCTTCTTCTGCTGCACAGTCGGGAGAGGTGTGTCTGAGGAATGGGAGGTGACTTTTTGTAAGGGCGGCTTTAACTGATGACATGAGGCTATTAAGCTATGATTAATGGATGAACATGCTTACCCTTCCAAAATGTCTCACTAATGAGCCTTCTGAGAAGTCCTACCTTATTCTTTTGGGTTAAATTATTTTATCTAGAATGAAAGTACTTAGTAAAATGCATGTATAATTTTGGAGTGGTATCGCACAGTTTATTTAGCAACTCTTTTTTTTTTTTAAGCACCTAATAGCAAGGCACGATGGGAGGTGCCAGGGGAGATGCAAGACTATATCACAATAGTCCTCCATAGTGACAATCTATTCATTTGAGTGAGCTATGTACACAGAAAACAAGGTATAAAATGGTGCCAGGGAGATGTGGCTGGTTGTTGGCATTTAGAGGTAGGAACTGTAACTTTGAATGGTGTAGAAGATGGAGGGAGAATGGTGGAGAGGACTCTGAAATGGAAACGGAGAAAAGGATAATTGAGACATAGATTTTCATGGAGATGAGAAGCATGGGGAACATACAGAGAAAACAAGGAGCTCTGCTATCCTAGGAGGAAAGAAGTTGGTAACTCATGGTTGGCATTTGGTGCCACGCTAAGGAGTTTGGTATTTATAACAAATATAGAGAAGATCCTGCCCGGCCAGCATGGCTCAATGGTTAAGCATCCACCTATGAACCAGGAGGCCATGGTTTGATTCCTGGTCAGGGCACATGCCTGGGTTGTGGGTTTGATCCCCAGTGGGGGGCATGCAGGAGGCAGCTGATCAATGATTCTCTCTCATCATTGATGTTTTTATCTCTCTCTTCCTCTCCTTTCCTCTCTGAAATCAATAAAAATATATTAAAAATACATAGAGAAGATCCCTTAAAAGTATTGGAAGGAGATGACTTTTTAAAAATAGAATTATTTTTTTAGAGCAGTTTTAGGTTCCCTCTGGTCCTGTTGTACAGAGTTTCCATATGCCCTTGCCTCTGTAGATGTATAGCCTCCCCTACTATCAACATCCCACACCAGAGTGGTATAGTTGTTACAGCCTACATTAACACATCATCACCTTAAACCCATAGTTTACATTAGAGTTCACTCTTTGTGTTGTACATTCTATGGGTTTTGACAGATGTTTACTGACATGCATCCACCAACATAGTAGCATACAGAATAGTTTCACTGCCCTAAAAATCCTTCATGCTCTAATTATTCATTCCTCCCCTCTAAGCCCTGGAAATCACAGATCACTTTACTACCTCTGTAGTTTTGCTATTTCCAGAATGTCATACAGTTGGAATCATACAATATGTATCCCTTTAAGATTGACTTCTTCCACTTAGTAATATGCATTTGTTTCCTCCATGTCTTTTCAGGAAGTGCCTCTTGATTAGAGATTTTATTAGTGAAATTATTTTTTGATTGGTGAATAAATTGGGGAGATTATAATAGACTGGCAATGGTAAAAGGCTTATATTTATTCATTAATGATTTGAAAGGGCCTAGCTAATTATAAAGCAATTATATATTTTGATATTTGCAGTAATCTAGAAGCAAAAAGATGAGACATTAAGGACAAGTAGTATGGTCAGAGAAGTTCAGGTTTACAAGAGTAACCCACTGAAATGTCTTTGACATCCAAGAGGCAATGCAAGGGTACCAGGGCCCCCAAGATACTCAGAGTGGGTGCAAGAGTTGGAGTGAGGCCCAATGGCAACTTGGGCTAAACTCAACATTTGGCCCAGAGTAGAGATTTCTCCCAGGCGCTGGTAGGTTTGTTTTATCCATGGAGACTAGGTTCCCAACCGTTGTCTATAGCTCCGGGCATTCTTGGAATTGGCACCAGCCAGTACCCAAATATCTCATTTGTCCTTCACTTCCAAATGACTCAGCAGCTTGTTATTCATGTTGTCTGAGTTGATTTAGGAAACTCTACTAGGACAGATGAGACCTAGTTTCCTTGGGGTCTTTATTCCTCCAGGTACTTTTCCATGATAGCAGCTTTGATGACCTATGCATTTCTGCCAACAATACTAGTTCTTTAGTTTGCACTTCCAAAATTCTTGGTGGCAAGTCCAGAGTTCAGGAATTCACTTCCCCAGCAATTTTCACTATGTTTGAATAGAAGTTGGCATTGGGATTTATGCAAGGCCACGCTATATATTATGATGGATTCTAATTGAGAATTGGGAAGTAGGTAATGTTAGAAAACAGCAAAGATGAATTCATTAGACTTTATCCATATCCATCTGTAAGAGAAGATATCTGTAATTTTTAGGACATTTGATATCAGGGTTTACTTTTGCCTGGTGTGCACCGTGAGAACATATTGGCCAACATCTGTTCTGTTATTGGTGGTGGCCCATGTGGTAGCACTAGTTGATATGTTGTTGGGCTATCACCATTGCACAAAATGCTGAATCATAAATTTAAGAATAAAACAAGTAGAGAAAAATAACTTGTTCAGGAAACTTGAAACCCCTAAATTAACACTTTTACATTGGTATACCCTGGTTAGATATGGCGACTTTTGGTGATTTTGTATCTACAGATAATTAGGTACAAAGAGGAAACTAATGTGAAAACTAAGTGTCATATTCAGAAGTTCCTTTGGTGTGTGAAACATTCTTTTCAAGCAGAGTTGATAGTTCAGTAGAATCAGAAAAGTCTCAGGAAAAAAGTTAGCATCCAGATGGGTGTATTAGTTTTCTGTTGCCTCTGTCACAGATTACCAGACTTAATGACTTAAAGCAACACAAATGTATTATTTTACTGTTCTGGAGACTTGAAATGGATGTGAATGGGCTTAAATTAAGAGGTTGGCAGGCTGTGTTCATTCTAGGGGCTCCAGGGAGGAATTGTTCCTTTGCCTTTCTTAGCTTCTGGAGGATGCCTGTACTTTTTGGCTCATGGCCTCTTCCATCTTTCAAGTCAGCAATGCCAGGTTGAGTTGCTCTCACACTGCACCACTGATACTAACCCCTCTGTCTCCTCCTTCCACGTTGAAAGGACCCTCATGATTATATGAGGAACAGTTGGCAGCCCAGTGGCAGGTCCCTCCTGCCGCACTGCCCTCTGCAGCGTGGTGGGTTGGATACACAGGAGCTGCTAGCACTGATGCTTATAGCTAAGCTTCCCTTTGACATTGCATGCTGCCACTTAACAATATCCAGGTTTTGTAAGTGGTTCCGAAAAACAGTTTATCATCTTGGAGCAAAGCTCAACCATGGGAAGGAGACTTTGCCACATGTGTAATTTCACTGTCAATTCTTTAGACATGGTTCCATTTGGAAATACTTTTTTTTTTCTAGCCCATTTACGTTATCTCAGAAAGATAGTTCCATTCTTGCAGTCTCATTGATTGTGTTCTTATGCCCCATTGATGTCAGAGTGAGGCTGCGTTATTCCAGTTTCTTGTCATCGATGCTTCAACAAAGTACTTTAAGTAGGTCTTTTAGAACAAGATGTGTACAAGACCCCAAGGACAAAACACACAAAACCCATGAAAATCATTTTAAGATGCAAACAAAATGGTCCAAGTCCAGTGAGACATTGGAAGTGGCTGGAGTTTCTTCTCCCCTCCTGCCTCCCCATGTTCCTAAGCACCCTCTGTCTACCGCCTTGGTCATATTGATTAAGATGTAAAAATTATCTTTCTGGTCTCCTTGTTTCAGCTCAAGTGTGAACACACAACTATTTCTTATATTTTCTTCCCAGAACTCTACAGTTATCAGCTGAAATAAACAAAGAGAAAAATTAGAAAAGAGAAAATAAATTTCAAAAGCAGTGTTTTTGGAAATACTTTTAAAATATAAGAAGGAAAAAGAAATGCCCTTGCCAGCCTGATTAAGGTAAAAAGATAAAACGAAAAGAATTAGGAATGAAAATGGAGAAAAAATATGGATTCCAGTGGGATTAAAGCAATATGAGACAATCCCCCTATGGCAACAAGTTGAAAATGTAAGGTACCGTATTTTCTGGCGTATAAGATTTTCCTGGGTTAAAACGTCATCTTATACACTGGAAAATATGGTAGTCCAATATATCTAATCCATTATATCTAATCCCATCAATATAGTCCAATATACCGTATTTTCCGGCGTATAAAACAACTTTTTAACCCAGGAAAATCTTATATGCCCAGTCGTCTTATACGCCAGAAAGTACACTAAATGTATTGACTATGGACAAGTGGAAATATCCTTTGAGTCTGATGGTTTTTCTCAGACCAAAGGGAAAGAATGCCGAGGCAAACCTGGACCTCCAGGAATGAATGAGGAACATCAGAAATGGTAAATATGTGGCTGAATATACAAGATTTTCTCCCTAATTTCTTTAAAAGACATTTGACAGTTTTAAGAAAAATTCACAACATTGTAACCTTGTCTTGTTGGTGTATAAAAAGAAATACACATGACAACTATAGCATATAGCACGCAAGCATGTCAAACTCGTGACCAGTGGGCTGCATGTGCCTGCCGGCTGCGAGTTTGACATGCTTGTGGGATATTGACTTACACAGTTGCAATATACAAAAATATTAACTCTAAGGAGACTATGAAATACTAATAAGTATCTTCATCTATAAGCAGCCATTAAAAAACTATAAAAATTCAAATAGTCATAGCTAAAAAGTCTGTTGATAAATTGAAATCAAATTCGAGGAAAATATAAAGTATCTAAAATAATCCAACACTAAATGAAAAATGTGTATAGGAAAGTGATTAAAATTTTCCATAAAAATGGACTTACAGTTGAACTTATAAACTCTCTCTAGACAATTCCAATGGGCAGCTAGTGTTGGTAGTCACTGATTTAATGTACTAACCCAGTGGTAGGCAAACTCATTAGTCCACAGAGCCAAATATCAACAGTACAACGATTGAAATTTCTTTTGAGAGCCAAGTTTTTTAAACTCAAACTTCTTCTAACGCCAGTTCTTCAAAATAGACTTGCCCAGGCCATGGTATTTTGTGGAAGAGCCACACTCAAGGGGCAAAAGAGCTGCATGTGGCTCGCGAGCCGCAGTTTGCCGACCACAGTACTAACCCATCAAAGAATTGATAAAAGAATGGGGCAATTGCCAAAGGAATAGTATATCCGGACTGTGGTACTCCAGACATTGTGGCTTTGGGATAAAGGAGATACTTTGGAGTTTGGAGCTGAAGGTCCTTTCCATCACCCCTTAATTCACGCTGTGTAGCAGCTGGAAGTTTCGTCGGTACCCCCAAAGCTTTCTGATCAAAATTCCCCATGTATCCCGACTGCAGCTTATATGGTCCCATTCGTTACCATTGACTAAGTGCTACCTGCACATTATCGTGGTGAATGCTCACAGTGATCCTGTGAGGTAGACATAATGAATTTCCTTGTACAAATGAGGAAACAGAGAGGAAGTAGCATGCGGGAGGCCACAGCTCAGCATGTGAGAAAACAGGTTCTCCTGTTCTCTGAGCCCCACAGTGCTGCATCCCAGGGGCCAAGGGTGATGCTGAACAGATTGGTTTGAGGAAAGGGACCAACCCACTCAGCCTAGAGCAGTGGTTCTCATCCTTCCTAATGCCGCGGCCCTTAATACAGTTCCTCATGTTGTGGTGACCCCCAACCATAAAATTATTTTCCTTGCTACTTCCTAACTGTAATTTTGCTACTGTTATGTTCATTCTAGGGGCTCCAGGGAGGAATCATGCCTGTTATGACTTGTAATGTAAATATCTGTGTTTTCTGATGGTCTTAGGCGCGACCCACAGGTTGAGAACCACTAGCAGGGTCGCCTAAGACCATCGAAAACACAGATATTTACATTACGACTCATAACAGAAGCAAAATTACAGTTATGAAGTAGCAATGAAAATAATTTTATGGTTGGGGGTCACCACAACATGAAGAACTGTATTAAAGGGTCGTGGCATCAGAAAGGTTGAGAACCCCTGGCCTAGAGGCTCTGCAGACCCACCACCACAGGGCGGCCTGTTGGGTCAGCTGCCTTTGGACCTTGAGTTGCACTTCACTAAATTATAAATAAGCCCCCTTCTCCCTCCTCAAAGCCATTGCCCTTGGAACGTCAGCAGCATTTCCATTCGCCACTCTCTTTTCAGATGTGAGGGTTGGATAAAAACATTGTATTTCACATCTTCCTTTGCCCCTTTCGCCTGCTCTGTTAAGACTACCACAGATATTTAGGGCTGGGAAAATGGTGGGGGGGTGGGAGAGGCGGGACTGGTAGGTGCCTTTGTCATCACCATCCTTTCTCTCCTGTTCTCTTTCTTCCCTTCTGCGGAATCCAGAACCTTTAGGCTATTTAAGCAGGACTTTCTCTCAGGAGAGGGTAAGCTCGGTGCATTACACTACAGTGTAAATGACTGATAGGCCCCAGGTGCCACCTTTCCCAGGGACAGTCACCTTGGACCAGGGGACAAAGAGTTCAGTCTGGGAGTCTGTTGCACGTGGACTTGAATCTGAGACTGCCTACGTGCTGGTTATGTAATGTTTGGCAAGCGACCGAACCGGTCTTGGTGTCAATGTCCTCATCTCTAAAAAGGGAATGATACCTCAGAGAGCTGTGGTGAGGGTTCCTGAGACTTGAGAAGGTGCCTAGCACAGTGCCTGGCACATAGTAGGTGCCCCTTAACTGTTCCCTTTTCCTGTGACCCCAGGGCAGAATCCATGCATCCGTTCGGCAGGAGTCAAAGTGCTTCCAGACATGTTGTTTCAGAAATCCTTCAACGGCAGGTGGCCGCTGCTTTCTCTGCTCCAGGGACAACACAAGGGACACACTGGACTTGTCCCCAGTCACACACACACACACACACACACACACACACACACACACACTCCATTGCTCTGTGACATAGATGGGTCATGTAGGAAGGTCGGGACTATATTTAGCCTCCAGGCTTCTTGTCAGCCCTTCCTTTCCACCCGGAAAAACCTCCCTGAGACCCTAGGTGTGAAGGCCCATATCTCTCCTCTGGTGCACTAACTGCTGGGATGCATTTTGGATGAAACAGCTACCTTCTCGGTCTTTCTTTCGACGGCGGTTGGACTGCAGTTCTTCTGAATGAGAAACTGGAGGCTGCGTGCACAGCGCGGGGCTGGAATGCAAATGCGCCTTGGCTTTGCGTCTCTATTCCCACGCTTAAAGCTTAAAAAGGCGACTTAGGAAAGAACAATGCAAAGCCCTTAATGACGGAGCTTTCAGGGGAGCTTTGTGCACAAGCTCGACTTTCATTATCTGTCTTTGTCATCCTTGTAAAAGATCCCGTTAGACTCTCTACCGAGGCAGAGGAGCCAGGCTGACAGCGGGGAGGGGTTGTTTCATTGCTGTTACCTTTGCAAGTTTGGAGCGCGTTTTCCTTTCCTAACGGTTCCAGGAAAAGAAGGCCGGATTTGAGGGCTGTTGGGGGAGTGAAGGACTGAGGTGGCGCTGGCTGCCGCACCACAATTCTTCTCATGTTGCAGAGCCTGCCAGGGACAGTAGGATTCGGACTTCACCTTGACGGGGTGTACAGGCCCAGGCTCTGAGCCACAGGGATCTGGGTTCAAAGCCCAGCTAGGCCACTTACCAGATGGCAGGCCTTGGCAAGCCATGTAATCTCTTCATGTCTCAATTGCCTCACCAGTAAAATGCGCAGAATGGCAGTATCTCCAAGGGTCTTGGTGAAGGTAAACAGAATTTATGTAACGTGTTGTCATGTTGCCCGGCCGAGAGTCAACTGAGGCTGCTGCCCTTCTCTTCTCTGTGCGACCAGATGGAGCTGGGCCCGCGCAGTTACCTTCCGTGAGGTCAGATGCCGTCAGTGGGCATCGCGGGCGGCGTTGGGCGGAAAGAGAGGTCGCAGAGGGGAAATAACTTTTGGGGGGTGTGTGTGTGTCCCACTTTTTGAAACTCAAAGGATAAACTGTAAAAACTCCAGTACATTTATTTCGATAACTATCTCACGGCAGCAAGTGCAACCAGCGTGGCTCAGTGGTTGAACGTCAATCTATGAACCAGGAGGTTATGGTTCGATTCCCATTCAGGGCACATACTAGTACTGGGGTTGTGGGTTCGATCCCCAGTAGGGGGCGTGCAGGAGGTAACTGATCAATGATTCTCTTTCATCATTGCCGTTTCTCTCTCTCTCTTCCTCTCCCTTCCACTCTGAAATCAATAAAAATATATTAAAAACAAAAACAAAAACAAAAGAGGAAGCCCAGCACCAGCCCTGGGAGCAGAGCCGCTTACCTGGCCCGGAGATGCTGGCTCTTTGGAAATGTCATGTTCAGAGCGCAGGGTCTGATGAGTTAATTCCAGTCCAGGCAGTAAGTATCTTGTAGAATAAATAACCGTGGTCATGCCTTTCTGAAACATGTTTTCTGGGCTTTTTTTTTTTTTTTTTTCTTTTTCAAACCAAAGGAGTCTTTTCTGGCTCCTGAACACAGGCCGCCCTCGTGTATTTCCTAAGCTAATCCATTATAAATTATGACAGGCTCCCGGGAGCCTGGCGGCCAGCGCGGCCCGATCCGCTGCCCACGTCTCATTTTTCTGTCTTGGTCATCTCCGACAAGCTCCCTGCGTGACTGGTCAGGAGGCGGCTAATTCCAGTCCACGCAGTTTTCAGATGAGCTTCACTTTATTTTTAATTTCCCCTCAAATCCACGCCAGGCGCAGGCCTCGTCAGTTACAGACATAGCTCTCTAATCTCTGCCGCCCTTCCGTAGTGCATCCTATCAGATGAATTAAGGTCCAGTTACATATAAAAGTGATTATGATCAGCGAAATGTCTGCCCACAGGGGCCCTCTCAAGACGGCCAAGCTGCGAGGCCCCGCCCGCCCTGCCGGCCCCGGAGGCCACGCGCTGTACCACACAAATGACCCATCAATAGTTTCCTGAAACCCACGCTGCCTCGGGATGTTCCAGCCCCGTGGCCTCTGGCCACCACGGAGCAGAGAAATAAACCGCTTTCTCGTGTTGGATGAAATGACTTGTTTTCTGTCTTCATCCAAGAAGATTTCTTTTCAGAAAAACTGACCTCATCCTTTTGAAATCTTCCCAGTTCACCTCTACAGGCATCTGGCTTTCGCTCAGAGCAGGTGACTCCTTCAGACCCTGACATTTTGAGGGGTCGGGCTTCTTGTCGTGTCGAGGATTCTTGGGAGGCTCATCCGGGCGGTTCTCAGGGCAGTTCAGGGCATGCGGCCTCTGTTTCCCCCTCCAGTCGCCGGGGGCCAGGAGCACACGGAGCAGGCATGCACGGGGACTGGGAGGTAATTGGGGACCAGGGAGCAAAGGGATGCAGGCCCGCTGGGTCTGCTCACAGCGTTTCTCCTCCACTTCCCGGAAGAGGAAATAGTCCCAAGGTCGCACTTAGTTACTGTACTTTATCGTCTCGGTAAGTCAGGAGGGAGAGAACCGGGAATAGTGTAACAGAAAGGTTATTCACGGCAGAGAACCGGGAATAGTGTAACAGAAAGGTTATTCACGGCCGAGGGGCTGGGTTGTGCCGCCAAGGAAGGGTGTGCTCTCGTTGGCCGCCCTGCCTCTCTCTGGGCCGGGGTCCCACAATATACAGTCTGCAATCTTCGGACTTCTGCGACAAGTGGGCAGAGAGCTGGGGGCATCAGGAAAGCCTTCCTTATTGGAGGTTCTAGAACAATGATCACAAAACCATAACCAGGCTGGTCCTGAGCGGGGTGTCTCAGGAGTCCCCCGGATCAGGCCTCTTCCTGTGGGGTTTTCCAACTTGCTGTGCAGACCCCACAGTGGAGGGGGCCAAGTTTGTTCAAGCCCTTTGGTACGGTCAAAGTGGAACCAAGCTGATAAAAGGTCCACCAAACTCTCCCCCATCTGAACCCTGGGCAGAGCCCAGGGGCAGTGGGAAAGGCGGGGGGAATGCTGCCCCCTACTGGCAGGAGCCCGAGTTACACCGGCTCCCCAGCCCGCCAGGCTGGGGCCCAACTGTGCTCTGGGACAAGCCAACCTTGGTAGTCACCCAACTTGAGAATCTTTTGAGCCCTTCCTGTCGCCATGCCCCACCCCATCCCATTCCACCCTCGCCTCTTTCTTCTCCTCCCTGGCAGCCAGGCTGTTGTCAGATGTTTACCCCGAGTTAGGACCTCAGTGGCTCGCCTGGGGCCTGGGCTGGGGGGTCAGGGGAAGAGCACCCCGGAAGACAATTCCTTTGGGGGGCATCTAGGGTGTGGCAGATGGATGCCCACTCTCTCCCTGTGCCTGACGGACTGCGTGGGCTTCTGCGTGTTTTCCCTGGTTGACTACGGCCGGTCTCCGGCGTGCAGTGGCATTAATCCTACATTAGCCCAAGTCGGATGCCCTTTTTTTGGGAACACCGGTGTCGTGTCATCTGCGCTCCAAACGCCCATCTCAGTGGTCTCAATGTGGTCAGGACATCCGGATTTTGTCACATCATTGTATCACTGTCCCCCGACCCTGACTCCATCCTTCAGAGCCCCGAGGACATGTAACTGGAAGCTGCTCCCGCTGCTCCCCCCCTCGGCGCGGACCCCTGTCACCTGCCGCCTTGGCATCATCAGCCAGGCATGCACTGTCACACTCCCAACCGGAATGCCAGCTTGCTGCTTGAGATTCACACCGACACTCGGTCCCCAGAGGGCCCCTGGCGGAGCCAGGGCGGCCTGCGCTTGGGAGCACATAAAAGCACAGGAGTCCCCGGGCTTGCTGGAAGCACTTCAAGCACCAGCCCCACGGAGAGACCTTGACCGCATACTCGCAAACTCCACAGGCCCCCAGGGCTCAAACACCATGATATTTATGCCCCGGGTGAATAGCCAGCATAGCTGCCTGGTTAGGCAGACATGGCTCTCAGTCCGGGCCAGCGTTTCTGACACCTGTTAATTGGCATTTGAGAGAAGTGAGTCGGAGGGGGGTGGGGGGCCCTTGGATCAGCGGCCAACCTGTACCTGAACAGCAGGGAGCCCAGCAAGGTTTTGGCCCCCCCAGCCGGTAGGAGGCTCCCCGGGGGGATGAGCAAAAGAGTCCGCGGGTTGCCAGAAAGGACCGTCCAAGAAGGAAGAAACTGGGAAGGAGGGGGAGAAGAAAGGTAAGAGGGAAAGAAAAAATAGAGGGCGGTATTTTTAGATCTGCCAGCACAGGGCTTTGTGCGGGCACCCTGGTCCCTGTGTCTGCGGCCCCGGGTCTGCCGGCCCCGCTCGGAACAGGCAGTCCCCGTCCTTCCCTCCGAGGTGCAGACCCGCTCACCCTCCAGGCCAGCTGCAGGACCACTTCCTCCACCAGCCCCTCTGGAGCCCCGCCCCGCGGCCTCCTTGGCACTGGCCACACTGGGTTCAGCACCTCAAACTCCCCTGTGGGCTTCTCCGGCTCCTCCCCTGCGCCCCTCCCCCATGGTTAATTCCCTGAGCCTTCCTCTGACCCACACTGCCCAGCACAGTCCTAGGCTCACAGTAGGTCCTCGGTTTCCTGCTGATGGATTGGGGTTCTCCCCTTCATCTTTGTCTCCTGTTGAGCCCCAGGCCTCCCGCTCTAACTCCCGCTCAGCAAAGCCCCCACTGCATCCCCATGTGGCTTCCAGCTGCCTCCCAGGGCCCTGGGGGTCTCCTTCCCTGTACCTGTCTCGAGGTTTGGATGGTCCACAGCTTGCCCTGAGGTGACTTTAGTAAAAATAGTTTCTGTATTTCATTATCAGTGCACAAGAAAATGCCCAGGAAGTCCCTGCTTATGAACTGACTTATATTCCAAAAAGTCAGCTTGTAAATGCATTGTTTGAATCTGGGGGTTCATAGAAACAATATTATAAATATCATTCATTCATTCATTCATTCATCAATTCAACAAAGACATCTTGAGCACAACCACAGGGCTGGCGCTCTTGTAGGTGCTGGGCATCCTGCAGGGCAAAGCATATTAAAACCCTTTGTCCTCAAGGAGTGTGGACGCCGGTGGAGGAGACAGAAAACCCACAAATAAATGAGTGAGCTGTAGAATACACCGGCTGATCCCGAGACCATGGGAAGGAGTAGAATGGAGAGAGGAGTAAGGAGCACTGGGGTGGGCTGGGGTTATAAGTAGGGTGGCCTGGGAGGGCCTTACTTGAGAGAGACCTGAAGGAGTGAGAGAGTGAGGGGCAGGGAAAGTTCCAGACTCAAGGCAAGAGTGAACTTGCTCTGTTTAAGGAACAGCATGCAGGTCAGATGAGCTGGAGCAGGGTGAGCACTGGGGAGAGAGAAATACTGGCTGGTTTCCCCTGGCCAGGCCACTGGTGTCCATTTAGTCCATAACACGTCTAAGCTGTAATTCTAATTCAAAGCCATGCACATTTCCTGATGCCCACTGTCTGCCAGGGATCAGGGCTAAGTGCTGGTACTAATATCTCAGCTACCATAACCACAGTTCTCTGGGAATATCCCCTGTGTGAGCTGGAGAGTGCTAGGGACCCACAGAGCCCACTCCAGGTAGCGTGGGGGCAGGCAGGTACAATGCCCGGCAGACAAAAGCTCCCTCCTGGAGGCAGCATGGGCCACCAGAGCCATCTCTTTTTTTTAATTATTAATATTTTATTGATTTTTTACAGAGAGGAAGGGAGAGGGATAGAGAGTTAGAAACATTGATGAGAGAGAAACATCGATCAGCTGCCTCCTGCACACCCCCTACTGGGGATGTGCCCGCAACCAAGGTACACGCCCTTGACCGGAATTGAACCTGGGACCTCTCAGTCCGCAGGCCGACGCTCTATCCACTGAACCAAACCAGTCAGGGCCAGAGCCATCTCTTGATTTCTCTTGTGCCAGACGGCTTCCACCATCTGGGGCGAACAAGGGTCTCTTGGTTGGGAGACTCAGCACTTGCTTTGTGGCTGAGCGTTGGTTTATGGGCTATGTGACCTTTCTGATCCTTGATTTCCTGGTGGTGGTAATGACTGTTTTATCTTTTTTCGTGTGTAAAAATTAAATGAGGTTAATGTATATAACAGAGCCTTATATAATCGTCTTTTGGTCTGAGTTGTCATGATTTCAGAGCAGTCACTCTGGGTTCTACGTCAGGAATGAAGTGAAGGAAAAGGGCTCAGACGTAGACACCTCCCACTGACACCTTCATTTCTGGGAGTTGCTGGCTTTATATGGGCTGTCTAATTTCCTCTGCTGGCGGGGCGGGCAGGCGCAAGGTGGGGAGCCGCTCTGCTGAGAGCCAGGTGGGAGAAGGCACCGCTGATGAAAGAGAACGTTGCTTGACTCCTGGGGAGGTTGTGGAGTAGGGTTTCAGGAAAAGTACATAATTCATTTCAAAAACAACAAGCAAGAGAACAGACCCGAACAAATCGTGACAGAGGTACAATCCCATTTCCCCTTTGTACACTGCTCCTTTCTCTCCATTTCCCTGCATCCTCAGGCCTCATTTCCCAGGTCCCATGAAGCTGCTCAACTAGCCCAGGTCTCACCACCCTGGCCCCAGCCATCCAGTTCCTCCCAAGCCTGCCTTCCCTCCAAAGCTGTGAGAATGGGGGACTCTACGGAGGAAGGAAACTCTAGGCGCAAAAAGTCACTTCCCCATTACTGTGGGGCTCTGCATTCTGGAGAGCCCTTGTCATTAGACCTTCTTCCTCAAGTCACTTGCCTCTGCTCCCCTGTGATTTGTACCCCTACACGCTGGCTCATCCTCTGAGGGACTAAGAGGCATTTTAACTAACAATTCTTTTAAGACACAGCTTTTCAGATATCTGAAGACAGGTCCTTACCCCAACACACTCAGTTCAAGATTTTCTCCTTATCTTTGGTATTCACATCATGAAGTATCTGCTGCTGTTGTGTAAATGCTGCCCTGTATGTAGTATGTGCTTTCTGAAGATTCATAACCTTTGCCACTTCATGAAAGTTCTTAGCCATGAATTCTTCAAGTCTGCTTCCGCCCCAGCCACTCTTTCTCTTTTGTTGAAATGATTACATGCATGTTGGAACCTCTCAGTCGACCTTCCCTGTTTCTGACAATCTTTTCATTTGTTTCTTTATCTCTCTGAACTGTGTTCTGAGTGAATTCTTCAGAACAGTCTTCCAATTCACAGATCCTCTCTTTAACTATGACGAGTGTAGTGCTCGCCCAACATTGTTTTATTTGATTTTATTATTTCTATATTTTAAATCTCTATGACTTTACCTTTATATTAAATGCCTGTTGCACAGAAATGTGTGTCTTCATTTAAAGTACAGCATTTCCTTTTAATGTTTTCCTTTTGCATTCCGGTTGTCATGGCTGTGTTTGCAGAACAATGGGAATTTAACTCTCTGTCTTGACTGTCCCTTCATGGTCCCCAAACTGACCTCATATGCCTGGTCTCCTGAGCTTTTCTGATCAGGATCCTGTCCTCTGACCATCCCCCCCCATGGGGTGCAGGCTCAGAAAGTCAGCCATAGAGACAGGGGGTACTGAGCAAACAGGATTCTACCAAACATATGTGCTTTTACAAAAGCATCCATAGGAGGATTAAAGGAAGACACCAAAGGAATTTCTTTGAGGCAATTAATGGGCAGGCTTAACCTGGGTCAACCGTAGGCCTATGATAAACAATGCCTCTCAATCCAGGGGAAATCGGGCCAAGTTCATCTTGCATGGTTTTTGGGGACCTAACTGCTAGTCAATGTCAGAATGTGGTAGCATGGGGTCTGAGACCTGGGTTTATTGTTGCCTAGCACCAGGTAGCCAGTTATGGAGGAAGAAGACATGGAGTCACATCCACCCCTAACTGCTGGAGGTGACCAGTATTTACCACTAGATCTGTCAACTGCTAATGGCAAAATGGCTTTAGGTCCTTTTGCAATCCCCTCTATTCTTAACAATCCTCTTCATTTTCCCACCTTCTTGCTTCCTTCCTCATCCCCAGTATCATCAAGTGACACCTAATCAAAGAAAGTACCACAGTCTGACATTGACCAGCAGTTAGGTCCCCAAACAACCAGGCAAGATGATCCCATAAGCTCAGAATGTCCCCATGTGGTCCTTTCAGACAATCTGACAAGCAAGTTCATGAAAGATTTACCCCAAAGAAGCCAAGCCAAACATATCAAACATTCTGACAGCAGAATCAGGAAACACACTTTCCTCCAAGTGTGGAGTCCAGAGGATAAATGAAATTCCAGGTAGGCTGCTGGACACCCCAGATTCACGCAAGGGCAGACAAGGACAGTTAGGCAGGAGACTTGGAAAGGTCTATATCCTTCAAGTGAAATCTAAAGATAGAAGTGAAACTGCAGTCACTTGTTCAGACAGAGGAACAAAGCACTCTCTCAGATCTGAATGACTTCTATCTCATGGCTTGTTTATTCTAATCCCTCCTTTGGTCAGAAAATGACTCAGTTTCCACTCAAGTTTGCTCATTCAACCACCACCCCTCACAGTCTTCAAGAGACATTTTCGATATAAAGATTTTCATATGGACTTGAGGCTTCAGAGCTAGGACAGCAGGAATCAGCGCAGACATTGGTATCACGTGCCTGTATCTGCATTTCTTTAACATTCTGGTCTGTTCAGTGCAACTGGATAGCTAACGTTGCACCTTAGGTAATACTTTTCTCAGCCGCTAAACTCCCTCTAATTTTTCCCCATTGGTTGGACAGAAAGACCCTGGGCTTCATCTACTGGCAGAATTTGATCAAAGCATTGGGGGTCTGGCTTTCAGCCTAGCCAAAGGTGCTAGGGACACTAGCAGGCAAACACACCACCCGTCCTCCATGGTGGAGCCAAACACCCTCCATTTTATCACGTCTATTGGGATGCTTAATATGAAGATCACATTGGGTTAGGAGCCAAATGCCTGGATTCAGGCTCCGTTATCTGACAGCTTGGTGTGTTTTTGTAAGTCACCTGTTCAATGTCCTAGTTAGTGAAGCGGGGCTAGTGAGAGCACTCAGACTCACAGGGTGGTCATGAGACCAAAGGGCAGACTGTGCAGATTTAGCTTTGTAAATCGTGTGCAAGGACATATTTGTATCAGTCATATACATGTACTCAATTGCTTTTTGTGAACCTACCTTATATTTCCAAGTAGACCTTAGGATTCTAGAAAGGGGAGGCTACAAACTATGAGTGTTTGTGGTACCTAGAAGAGCCTCACACCTATTGGTGTTTAATGGGTAAGTGAAAGAGTAAGGTGTTTTTTTAAAAATATATTTTATTGAGTTTTTACAGAGAGGAAAGGAGAGGGATAGAGAGTTAGAAACATTGATGAGAGAGAAACATCGATCAGCTGCCTCCTGCAAACCCCCTGCTGGGGATGTGCTCACAACCAAGGTACATGCCCTTGACCGGAATCGAACCTGGGACCCTTTAGTCCGCAGGCCGACACTCTATCCACTGAGCCAAGCCAGTTAGGGCAAGAGTAAGGTTTTTTTTTTAATAGAGAAGAAAGCAAGGACTTGTATTAATATTATATAGTATATCTAGAGAATTGTTTCAACACCATTTATTCAACCAAAAGTTATTGAAAAGACATACCATTTTCAAGGTTTTGTTGAAGCTTGAAACATAAGATGAGTATGATGTAGCCTTTGCCTGTAGGACATTAAGTGGAATTAAATGCTGAAAGGGCTGAACGTCTGTACTGAACACAATGGGGACACAATGAACCACAGGGAGTTGAGGGTGGACCTGAGAAAAGGAAGGAAGGGCTTCATTAGAGAGTGAAGCATGAACAGGGTCTTGAAAGATGAGTGAGCACTCGACTCAAGGGGACCCAGAGGACACAGGCGCTCTGTTCAACAGGAAGAGTGTGGGCAGAACCCGGAACAGAGTGCAGCTAAAGGCTACGGTGGTTTGTAGGGCCAGAGAGTAGGGAGCAAGAGGGGGGTGGTTAGAAAGAGGTGAGGCTGGAAAGGAAGTCTTTCCCACCCTTGGTTTCTAAGGAAGGGGTTTTTCCTATGTACGCTCCTGACTCCTCTCGTGCTTGGGGAGGTGCAGTGACTTCTCTGGCTGGTAAGTTAGGGAAGAAGACTTAGGCATATGTTGCTTAGACTTGTCCTCTTTCCTCGTGAGACCACGATTGTCTGCCACATGGAAATCTGCTCCTCCCTGTCCCAATCCACATGCCTGGGGCTCTGTGGGGGAGTTTGCCCAATCAGGGGATCAGCTGGTAGGCCCACCAGCTCTCATACTAAGCTGGGTTCCCCAGGTTTGCCTTTATCAGCAATAAAGGTGATTCTCAGGCCATATTTGCACTCTTTGTTTTATTTTGCAATTTGTCCAGAGCCCACATGGGGAAGAAGATACTGTGTGCTGGGAACCCAATGAGGGGCAGACCATGGAGGGCCTGGACTGCTCTGCCTAAGAGTTTGGAATTATGTGGACCAAAGGGTCTCCATGACAATGAGCACAGGATGAGAGGGCCCGCAGAAGGCAGCAGTGAATGGATCTGGGTATCAGGACCACTGGGAGCCAGCCCCAGCTCTGCCACTAACGACCACTTGACTTTGGTCAAATCGCTTACACTTTCCCGGCTTTAGTTTCCTCATGTGTAGAATGAGTTGGTTTATTAAAATCTTTAATAATGGCCCTCTCAAATTATTTAAAAAGGAGGATTTCCTAACAGGAGGAAGTTTGGAAGACTAGAGTAGGTTGTGGAATTTCTTTGCTTGGACGTCTTGAAGAAGCAGCTGGTTTAGCATTCAAGGTAGAAGCACAATCTAACTCGTGTATGCTGGGTACTCTATCTATGTGAACTCTCTCATTTAATCATCATGCCAACCTATGAAATAGATACTATTATTATTCTTCATTTACATATGAGGAAACTGAGACTCGAGAGTTAAGTAACTTGCCCGGGAGCCTACAAGTAGTGAGTGCCCGTGCTGAGCTTTGAACTTGGGCAGTCCGGCACCATGGCTGCAGGCTCCAGCACTTCACTGCACCGCCTCCATGCTAAGGGTCAGCTCTGAGTCCTTTCCCAAAAGCCCATCACGATCCATGGTGTCTCTGGAGGGACCCAGTTTGCAGCTTCTCAGACACGTGCAAAAGGCAGGTGCTTGGCTAGTGAGAGAAACCAAACTCTTTTGGCTCTCTCTTTGCTCTGTGCCCTCGGTTTTGACATTCAGGGGCGAGAAACACTTGTTTGGCAATTAATAATGCGCTGCCTTTTGACATCTCTTCTATTGATGTCTTTATTGTTCGGTTTCTATGCACTTATGACTTGTCTCCTTCCTTAATGTTGATTTCCTGGTTACCTCACCAGATGCTCTTCTGCATGCTTGGACTGTGTTATTTCATTTGACACTCACAACAAAATTTCAAGGGAGGTACAACTATTATGCCCAATTTCCAGCTGAGAAATCTGAAGCCCAGAGTTTGGAAGGATACTATTCAACTGCCCGTAGGCCATAGACATTGACAGCATCTACTAGGACCTTGATAGATATTTGCAAGGGGATTGATTAGTCAAGGTTCATGTATTTCAAAGATTCTCTTCATCCGGGTCCTTTTATATCATCTTCTATTTATTCTCTACTTAGTTCTCTCTTTTCTATATTTATTTTTATTGGCTGTGTCTAAGATGCTGTGGAAAGCCAAAACAGCACAACTGTGGGATATTCCTAAATGCCTGTTCTAGGAGCCCGGGGGAAGCCATAATACAGAGTGCACACAGCACTTAATAGTTATGCATTAATTGACTAACGTATTGATGGTCTGTTGGTTTGCTTCATGATCTGTTAAACATGTTTGTTCATTCCATTGTGAATTTCAGAGCTGGTAGTTACATTTTTCCTTGCTTTTTTTTTTTCTTCATTCTCCCGACTTTTGGCTTTTCTTGCTACCTGGAAGAGACATGGGAGAAACTAAAATCAGTAGAATGAGGGCTTATGGGGAAGATATGCTTTTCTGAACTGGGTTCTGTGTGTGTGTGTGTGTGTGTATGTGTGTGTGTGTACATATTTTTGGAGGAGGCTGGAGCTGGGAAAAATAAAACTCTCTCCTCTCTGCCTCTTTAATGCCTCATGAATTGTGTGTCAATGCCAAATCCACAATATCTACTTTTTCCCTTTGGCCCTGACAGGGAGAGTTTAGTCTTTTCTGGGAGGGGACAGGGTATATCCACTGTGGACCAACCGTCCACATTAGCACTGTCCTTTGTGAGCCAGTGCAACCTGACTGTGGCTCAGACAACAGTGCAGTGACTGCAGCTGGAACGCACACGATCAGGGCCCAGATAGACTCGCAGGCCGAGGTTGATTAATCCTGTGTGCCCACGGCCTCTGGTATCCTGACTCGTTTAAACCTCTTGTTACCATCCCTCTCATTGTAAACAAAGTCAGTTCGCCATGAGAAGAGTTACGCAAGCACCGACACAATCGACTCTTGGCCTCTTCCTTGCTGACCCTTCTCGGGCGCGCACTCTGCTTGGAGTTGCAGGTAGGGAAATCTCAGATCCAACCTTGGGCCTGTTTCCTTTGGCTTCGCTTGTGACACGTCTCCAAACAAATGTTAGCGTTTTGCAACTTTGGAAAATACCAGGAATACATGTTTCCCCATCAAGCCCAGGGAATTCTCAGCACTGGAGCACGAGCTGTCTCTCCACGACTCTGCACGCGGAGAACCAGTGTGCACGGCCTCCCTCTGGTGCATGCTCAGGCCTCTCCGGCTCAGGTGGCGCACGTGGCCATCTGCATCGGCTCAGCCTCAGCTCAGCAGCACGTGCTGGAGGAGCCCGGCTCAGCCCTCAGCCAGGAGGCTCCCGCTCTCCGCCTGCGCGGAGAAAGCATGGCTACATTGAATGAACCTGAGGAGAGGGGATGCTCGCCCACAAATTCTCGTGGTCCGGGTGGGCGCTGCATTATGAATCCCGCAAGCATGCAGTTCACGGTAGTGAGATCTGGTCATGCAATCTATGCCTTTCCTGGGATAGGGAGTAGCTACGGTCCACCCTTGTTAAAAATCAAAGGTAGGAAAAAACTACGAAGAAGCAAACTACGAGGAGGAAATGTGTGTGGCTGCCAAACATATGACATCCATCATTGTTAGGAGGGAAATGTAAGTGAAAACTACAAAAGGGCACCACTGTATGCCCATCAGATGGGGTAGAAATGTCTGACACTACCAAGTGAGGGTACAAACGTTGAAGGCTGGGAAATCGTATGCCCTGCTGGTGGGAGTATACATTGGTTCAAGTCCTTCTGAGAAAAATGTAGCATTTTTCAAAAAAATATGTATTTTTTTATTGATTTCAGAGAGGAAGGGAGAGGAAGAGAGATAGGAACCTCAATAATAAGAGAGAATCATTGATCAGTTGCCTCCTGCACGCCCCGCCCGAAATCCAGGCATGTGCCCTGACAGGGAATCCAATCTTGACCACATTCATAGGTTGATGTTCAACCACTGAGCCACACTGGCCGGGCAAAGTCTCACACAGTGCAGAGGAGATATGTACATGGAGATTTAGAGGGAGATTATGTGTTTAAAAATGGAAATAACAGCATCCATCAACAGTGCATAAATAAATTGTGCCACCTTCATACAATTAAGTCCTAGACTGGGGTTAACAAGTGCTGCAAGCATCAACATGGATGGAGGTCACAAACAAAAGCCACTTGTAGACCAATAAACACAGTATGATATTACTGATATAAAGTTAAAAGCAGGCAAAAATACCACATAATCCTCAAGGATCCATATATATGTACTAGCGTTCCCGTTGCAGGAAAAATCCTGCAATAGGGTTTCCTGCTGCACTCTACCCCGCCCTGCCTGCTGTCCTCCCTTGTCCCCCACCCCGCCTTCTCCGCCAGCCCCCCTGCTTTTCTCCCTTCTCCGCCAGCCCGCCCGCTCTTCTTTCTTCTCCCCTGGCCCCGCCTCCGCTCCTCCCTTCTCCCCCGGCCCCACCTGCGCTCCTCCCTTCTCCCCCGCCCCGCCTTCTCCGCCAGCCCGCCTGCTTTTCCCTTCTCCCCCGGCCCCGCCTCCGCTCCTCCCTTCTCCTCCCCCCGGCTTGCTTGCTTCTCCGCAGCTTTGCTCCCTTCTGCAGCTCTTGGCTTCTTTCTATGCTGTCTTGATATGCAAATTAGCCGCCATCTTTGTTGGGGTAATTTGCATACTCGTCCTGATTGGTTGGTGGGTGTGGCTTGGCTGGTGGGCGTGGCTTGGGCGTAGCGAAGGTGCAGTCAATTTGCATATTTGTCTATTATTAGGTAGAATATCATTTATACTAATAAAAGCATAATATGCTAATTAGACTGGATGTCCTTCTCGACGACCTTCCAGATGAAGCTGGGGCTGCGAGGGAAGCCCGGGTCCAGGTGCCAGAGGGAAGCTGGTGCCGGCAGCAGAGGGAAGGAACGCCTACTCTTGCATGAATTTTGTGCATCGGGCCTCTAGTAAAAGTATAAAGAAATGCATGGGCTCTGGCCCAGTGGCTCAGTTGAAGCATTATCCCATACACCAAAAGGTTTCGGGTTTGATTCTTGATCAGGGCACATACCTAGGTTGTGGGTTACATCCAGATTGGGGCGCATACAGGGGGCAGCAATCAATGTTTCTTTCTCAGCTCTCTCTCTCTCTCTCTCTCTCTCTCTCTCTCTCTCTCTTCCTTCTTCTTTTTCTAAAACCAATAAACATATCCTTGGGTGAGGATAAAAAATAAATAAAAATGAAAAGCACAATGTGATATTACCTCACACCCATTAGGAAACACACACACACACACTGGTGACAAGGATGTGGAGAAATTGAAACTTTTATACACTTACTAGAGGCCCAGTGCATGATTAAATCATGCACGTGTAGGGTCCCCTAGGCCTAACCTGCCATCCAGGCCATATCCACTGCCCCGCAAAGCCTAGCACGCTCCGTGGACACTGCTAGCAGCCTGCTCCCTGCTTTTGATGGCAGGGGGTCCGCTGGTGCCAGAGCGGACACACAGCTCCCCGCTTTCGATCACGGGGGAGCTGGGTGCCTGTCCTCTGGTGCACCAGGCCTTTCAGAAGCCTCCGCCGCGCCGGAGGCTTCTGAAAGGCCTGGTGCACCAGAGGACAGGCACCCAGCTCCCCCGCTTTTGATGTTCCGTGGTGGGACGTGGGCTCGTTGCCCCAGAGGCCCCTTCTGTGCCGCAGCACAGCTATGGCGCAGACGCTGAGCTCGCGCCTCCGCTGGTGACGCGAGCTCAGCGTCCCGCCGGCCCAATCGGCCACCCGGCCACCCCGAGTCCCGCCCCTCCGCGCCTCCTGGCCAATCATGGGCATAGCGAAGGTACGGTCAATTTGCATATTTGTCTATTATTAGGTAGGATTGGTGGGATTATAAAATGATGCAGCCATTATAGAAAACAGTATGAGGGGGTCTAAAAAATTAATTATAGAATTACCATATGATCCAGCAATACCACTTCAGGGTATATACCCCAAATAATTGAAAAGAAGATCTGGAAGAGGTATTTGGATACCCACATCCATTGCAATATTATTCCCAATAACCAAGATTACAGAAGCCTCCTAAATATCCATTAATAGATGAACGGATAAAGAAAATGTGGTATACACAGGTAGTGGAATATTATTCAGCCTTAAAAAGTGAAATCCCAGCAGGTGTTACAATAATAGATACAGCTTCAGGGCATTGTGCTAAGTTAAATAAGCCAATCACAAAAAGACAAATACGTATAAGTGATCCCACTTCTATGAAGTATCTAACGTAATCCAACTCATAGAATCAGAAGTAGAATGACGGTTGCCAGGGACTGGGGGAGGGGAAGAAAAGGAGTCGTTCCATGGGTACAGAGTGTCAGTAATGCAAGATGGAAAGTCCTAGAGATTTGTGTAGAGCGGTGCATGGCACACAGTCAACAATACTGTCCTGTATACTTAGACATTATTAAGAGGGTAAATTTATGTTGTGTGTATTTTTCTTAAGTCACAACTGAAAAGCAAAAACATGATGAAATCAAGGACCCATGTTGGGACGACTTGCCCATGATCCTAACTAGTCAGTGCTGGGGCGAGGTCTGGAGCTGGCCAAGTCCAGGCCAGGGGTCTTCTTCGGCCCCTTGCCACCTCTCTTTGCCTTGATTTCCGTTTGTTTCTGTAACTCCTTTAGTGGTGACTGCCCTGGAGGGACTCGGCTCTGCTGAGCAGTGAGGCCTCTCCTTTCAGTTTGCTTCTATCTTGATGAGGCCGCCCACCAACCGTCCACAGGCTTTTACCCGAGTTCCCGATTTCATTCCAACAACCACCCGCTGTGTCCTATGCGCTCGGCCTCTGCTGCCTTTCAGATGTGGAGCGCGAGGTCCTTCCCAGGCAGTGGAGACGCACGGCTTGCTTACTGGATGAAACCACAGCCGAAGGAGAGAGAAAGGTGTGAGGCCCAGGAAGGTCAGAGGAGTTATCTGCCATTGCAGTGCCATCCCTGAATTGCCTAGACCGGTGGTCGGCTAACTGCGGCTCGCGAGCTACATGCGGCTCTTTGGCCCCTTGAGTGTGGCTCTTCCACAAAATACCACGGCCTGGGTGAGTCTATTTTGAAGAAGTGGCGTTAGAAGAAGTTTAAGTTTAAAAATTTTGGCTCTCCAAAGAAATTTCAATCGTACTGTTGATATTTGGCTCTGTTGACTAAAGAGTTTGCCGACCACTGGCCTAGACCTTCTCCAGCTCTAGAAGAGGAAAGTGATTCAAAGACGGAAATAGAGCCGTTTTGTGCCAGCAGGCTCACCTTTGCCCTTGGAAATAACTCCTCCCCACTACCCTCTGTGACACTCAAATCTGACGGGTTCTGTGAGAAGAGCATAGGCAAATCCCTGACTCTAGGACACCTTTCTGGAGATTTTCGTAATGTGGGGTTGACGGAGACTTTGCCGTGAGAGGGGGCATGGGAAACGCACCCAGAGGGGGAACCGGGCATGTGGAAAGCCACAGGGTCCCGCTCCTAATCCAGCCCTCCCGTGACAGCCCACCCCACCGTGTCCTGGGCCCTTGGCTGGGGGCCTTTGGCTGCCTTCGCAGGGCCCACCTGCCCCGGACAGAGTGTGAGGACAGTCGTTAGAGGACAGCTTAGTGCAAAGCTGGGCAGGCAGCCCCCTCTGGGGGTGGGGGCCGGCACTGGTCAGCCGCCTCCTGGTTCAGCTCAGGTTCTCAGCTTGGAGAACGGAGGCTGCCAGTTGTTTACACCGACTCCCTGATGACTTTGCTTCCCTTCGCTGAACTGGCCCAGCCGGGCTCCAAGAGAAACGCCGCTCTGCAGAATGCAGGCCGGGTGCTCAGGGCGCCGGCCGCCCCTCTCCGGGGCCTGCCCATGGCCTGGGGGCGCATGGGGTGGGGGTGGGGGTCTCCTGGTGCCCTCGGGCCCCTGCGACCTGGGTGCTTGTGGGGAAGGGATCCCGATGGCCAGGGCGTTCCTCGCCTCGGGCGGCGCGTTGATCCCCTCCGGCCCCGGCCTGACCTCTGGGCCCGGGTGTTGGCACGGATTTATGACCCTGAGCTGCTCTTTATCTCTTCGGGAAGTCGGCGTTTTGGTTGGGAAGTTTTTCAATTTCCTCCTGGCCTGGACCAAACCGCTCAGATTTCCAAGGGCGAGATGAGATCCCCTCTCCTCCGGGCCCTCCGTGCACGGGGTGTGTTACAGGCTCGCTCCAGGCTGCTCCCGGCCTGGCGGGGACCTGACAGGCCCGAGGGAGGGGACAGCCGCCCCCTGCAGCCCTGCTCCTCTCACGCCCATGGGGGCGCAATGACAGCTTTTCCTAGCTGTCCCCTGTGCGTCCCCAGTCTCCGCACAGAGCAGAAGCCCTCTGAGACCCCAGGTCTGAGGTCCAGGCTGCAGAACCTGGACCGCGGATGGAAAGGAGAGAGCGGATCTAGTCCTCTCGCTTGTAATCCTCCTGCAACCCTATAGCATCGTCCCCAAGAGGAGAAAGGAAGCCAGGCCGTCCAGAGCCACGCACTGGGCTTCTCCCCAAGACCAGGCTCCTTTGGGGGGGCTTAGGGGGAAGCAAGAAGTTTGCATCCAGTGACACACATTTTTTTTTTTCTCCACGAGATCTCCCCCTCCTGGCCCAGCCTCACCCCCCACCTCCCTCCCCCCCACACACACACACACAGGCAGGGTTCCCTCTGAGCCTGTGGCCCACACCGTGTCATTTGAAAGTCAGGGAAGCGGTGGAGTGGGGCTCCCCTTTTATACGTCCCCTGGGATGGGCCCTCTCACCCTGCGGCTTCGCCCACTCCGTACGGGATCGCTTCACCCACCACTGAAGTCCCGCCAGCCGGGCCTGCAAGTGGCAGCTGTCGCCGTGTTTAGGGCAGGAAGCGGGGAAGAACATGATCTTCAATTAAAACGGCAGCGGGGACTCGGCGGGACAGCAGGGTCTGATGGAGACGGATGACCCGGGAGAGGAGCGGCCGCGTCCCGTTCCCAGCTCGGCCACCAGCTCCCTCCCGGGGTGACCTTGGGCCTGTCACTGAGACCTGCTGGGCCTTCGCTTCAGCTGAAACGCGGTGGTGCTGAGACCTGCGTCCTGGCCGGGACGGGGTGAGGATTAGGGAGATTAGGGGCGTGGACGGGCTCCTTTGATCCCTCAGAGCCAGCAGCAAGGGTGGGGGGTGCAGACGGCGGTCTTAGGCGGAGGGGCATCGGCCGCCAATGACAGGATGTGATTGGAGGTGCAATGAAAAGTCGGGGTGCAGGGGTGCCTCCCTGGCCAGCCTGCCGAGCTGCTCGGGGATGCTGGGAGGGCTGGAAGAGCAGGTTAGACATAAATGCGACCCATGTGCCATGGGGGCCGCGGCCGTCCACAGCCTCTTGCCCGGTAGCCGGCGTCGTTTGCCCGTTTCCAGGAAAGAGGGGCCCTGGGGACAGAAGTGGGAGGACAGTCACTGAGGACAGCTTCGTGCACAGAGCAAGAGATTGCGACGAGGGACGTGGAGGGCGGGGAAGTGTGTTCCGGAAGCTGGTGGAAGCACACGGCCATCGATGCCAGGTTATCAGTGACAGCACGCTGGCCTTCCCGGGGCTGCTGGCTGCTGCCTGCTGTCCGTCCCCGCGGGGCCATGTCCGCCTGTCCCTCACCGCATTTGCTCTGTGTGGCCTGGTCACGGGGTTCGCCTGGAGGGAGCCGTCCCGGAGGAAGCACGACGGCAGTGACGACGGCGCCACCAGTGCCCCCTCTTCCACTGGCACCAGCACACGCTTGCTGGGGCGCAGGCGTCAGGCTCGGGAGGGTGACGGAGTCCTGGCCCTGCCACTTTGCTCTGGAGCCCCGGATCCTTGAGCTTCCTGGGACCCCTCTCATGGCCTGGGAAAGGCCTGCGCTGGGGTGCTTCCCCAAGGCGAAGGGGTGCGTGGGAAACCGTCCCGCGTACAGGGCAGAGGGCTGCACAAAGGGCAGATGTGGGCTCAGGCAGGCAGGCTGGGTTCTGCTTCAGTAACAAGTAAGACGATGGCAATAGCTCCACCATTCAGCCACGGGAGATTTCCTACTCCCGCTGCGTGCCGCCCGCAGCTCAGCCCCGTCCTGCGGTCACGCCGGGACGCAGGCCCACGGAGCAGCATCAGGGCAGGGGAAAAACAGAACATGGAAGGCACACACCAGCTGACCTCGCCTGGGCAGGGACGTGCCATCCTGTCCTGTCGGGAGGAGACAGAGCTGGGACATTTGCTCACAGCCCTGTCACGGGCACAGTTGCTACTCCACGAGCCTGGACGAGAATTTTCCTCCAGGTCCCTCCGCAGAGGTTCCTGAAACTGCAGAAGAGCACGCGGCTCCCTCCCACCCCCTTCCTGCCTTTGAGTCCTCCTGGACCCTGACGCTCTAGCACATTCATGCCTTTGCTGCAGGCTGGTTGTAGAATAACCCGAGGCCTCTCTCTCAGAGGGGTGTCCTCCTTTGTCCTTGGTGCCCAGGCGGCAGGCGCCTCAGGGCGACCCCCCCCCCCCAGGCGGCAGCTAATTGCACCAGCTTCCATGCTGCTGGGAGGACAGCTCCCCTTGCCTCCAGCCCTTCCTTCCTGTGCCAGGTGCCTGCTGGCCATCCCGTGGCCCACACGTGGGTCTGTCCCTCTTCCATCCCTGAGGACGCTTTCCTGCAGGGTGCAGACATCTCCGACCTCCTCTCCTCCCCACCCACAGGTTCCTGGCACTCTCCCTCCTTCCTCCTCATGCCCCTTGTCCTTGGACACTTTAGCTGGTCCTCCAAGAGAAAATGAGAGCTTAATATAATACTATTAGTAATAACAACAACTGTAATAGCTTACCACATGCAAGGCTCTGTTCTGACAAATATTAACTCATTAAATGCTCCCAATGTCCTATGAGATGTGGGTTATTGTCACATCCTCGTTATAGAAATGAGGCGGGAAACAGGGCCAGAGAGGTTAAGGAAATTGCCCAGGTCACACGGCTAGTAAGGGGCAGAGTTGGAATTTAACTCCGGAAGTCTGGCACATTCTTTTCCATCATGTGGGTTATTTATACAGCAGTTGAGAGAGGTGGCCGAAGTTAGAGAGTGTATAACCTGCCGAATGCTCCTTTTGTGGATGGAGGAGAGAGCATTCCTGGTGTATTTTGAGGCCATGACTGCCCTCTGGTGGTCATTCGAGAACATTGCCACTCAGCGCGAACTGAACAGAAGCCATCAGCGAAGGGCTTTACAGGAAAAGTCAAAGGGCAACTGGCCAATGAACCTGCAGCTCACGCAGCCATGGCATTGACGATTTCTTTCCTCTGGCTTGGCGTGTTTTACATTTGTTTCTTTTTTCCCCTTGGAAAAAATTAAGGGGCTTAAAAAGCTCTCCGCCTCTGTGAAAACCAGCAGAAGAAACCACAATTATGCAGCTGTCACATGACAAGTGTATGTGTGCATTGTCATGGAAATGGTTGTGTAGCACGGAGGCCCAGGAAACCTCATCCTCCGCAGCCGGGAGAGCACGTTTCCAGTCGATTATAACTGAGTTAGGGCAGAATGCTTTCCTGGGTCAATCAGGGTATTCTTCCACGATAGAACGTTGCGTGCAAGAAGATCCTTATTTTTAAAGCTCAGGCGTGTTGGATCCCTGACGATGTGACAGAATTGAAAGAGACTAGGCCGAGTTTCCCTCTGCGTGAAGAAGCGTTTGCCACTGTCTTTGCAAAGCCTTTTGTTGTTGTTGTTTGTTTGTTTGTTTGTGTTTTGCAAGGCCTTTTCTTTGCCGTGCGTGCTGTGTGGTGTATGCAACCTCAGGTATGCCACCCGGCAGCTCTGGCTGTTTGGCAATTGGCTTAAGAGTCTGTTCTTTGGTTCTGCTTCTCTACATGAGTGGTTCTATTTTTTTTTTTAATTACCTTTATTGTTGAAAGTATTACAGTTATCCCCCCCTTTTCCTATTGACCCCTTTTCCCCACCCCTGCTCCCCAGGCCTTCACCTCACTCTTGTCCGTCCACATGAGTGGGTCCTAAGGACAGACTCAGGGTGTTAGTAGGAGGCCAACTTAGGTCTCAAGTCTAATTCACTTTCTCAGATTCAGCTGTTAATAGAAAGACCTGAATTTTAGAGTGACTGGGCATTTGTCTAGCTTGAATAAAATAGATTCTATATTTACATGTTTTTTTGTAAGGGTACTTTATAAGTTAGAAGTCAGGGAGGTGAGTTTAAGTTCTCTGAACTTTCAAAGTCACGAATCGGGTATTCAGCCCTAGCCGGTTTGGCTCAGTGGACAGAGCGTCAGCCTGCAGACTGAAGGGTCCCGGGTTCAGTTCCATCAAGGGCACATGCCCGGGTTGCGGGCTCGACTCCCATGGGGGGCGTGCAGGAGGCAGCTGATCAATGAGAAAAAATAAATAAATAAAGTTCAGCCTTTTGGGATTATCCATGTCCAAATAGACATTTGAGGTCAGGTTCTGGTTGGTGGTGGAGAGAGGAAGGTGGCCGTGGTGATGTGGCTGTAATCAGGCGCCTCAGCCTGAGACGTAGCGTTTCATCAGTGACCACTCTTCACGGGGCAACCTGGCTGTTCAGAGTGCGCCAGCCAGGAGGGCCCCTCGGGAGGCACAAGGTGATCCAGCCCAGTAAGTCTTTATGGGGGGCGGAGGGAGGAGAAGGGGATCCCCACCTGCTGCCACAGAAATCCAGTCCTGGAGGCTGTGTGTGGGGACTGTCCCGATGGCTCCAGATAACAGGTGGGTGACGCGGCGTCGGGCTCCGGGCGCCTGGGTTTTCAGCCCCGGACAGCATCATCAGCATCTGCGGTGCTGAACGTGGCTGCTGAGAAGATTGAGCGAGTCGTGTGTGCACAGCACTGACGTCACCAGCAGCAGATCCTGCCCCCATCAGAGCTCCTCCCCCTGGAACACACCCCAGTATATAATGCGGGAAATCACCAGAGAACCGCTGACAGGAAGAACTAGAAAGGAGACCTACCTCAGGGCACGCTTGAGGATGTGTACGTGCTCAGCCCCTCCACACGCCCTGCCTGGACCACGTACATGCATACCCTGCCCTTGGGTAACTTTTTCTCGCCCATGCCCAGGCCATCATCTCGATACAGGCTGCCCGTAAATCCATTTCCTTTCTGCTGCCGGTCCCAGGGTCCCGACTTGCATTCAACTGCCCCATGGATGGCTCCGTCCATTTGTCCCCCCCTCAGCATGTCCAATGGGATCCGAGCTCCCTGTCTCTGCCAGTGCCTCCCCTGACGTCTCGGTTTCCTTCAATGGTATCTCCACTCTCCCAGTGATTCCAGCTCAAAACCTCCCACTCCTCCACTTGCTCTCATGTTCTGTCCCATTCCCCGGACCTGGTCACTTGCCGATACGTCTTACATCTGTCTTCCTCCTGCCGCCTGAAGGCTCCGTGTAATGGACCAGTGTACGTTTTAGAGTCAGGCCTGGGCCCGGATCCCAGCTCCATTGTTTCTCATATGTAGGGATGTGGACTTTTCCCTTAGTTTCTTCAATCCTCGTCTGTAAAATGGATTCAGTATGAGTTCGGTGTGATAACCTAGGTCAACCGCTTGGCACCTGGCAGATGCTCACGTTCATCATTCATCCTGAGAAGCTTTCCTCCCTCCCTGCTTCTCGCCACCTTTCCCTGGCTGCTTGCAGATGCCTGCTTGCTTTCCACCGGCCCACTCTGCAAGGGGGTGGGAGCTGGGGCTCCCGGGTTCCTGTCCCAGGGGCCTTTGCCAGGCGTCTTCTGCTTGGGTTCCACCAGGGGCACACTCACTGGGTCTTGGAGAGCGAGGAGGGTAGAGGGCCAGCTGTACTGTCTCCAGGTGTGGAGGGCTCTGCTGGGCTGATGGTGAGGGACAGTCCTGGGCTCTGGCTCCTGGTGGCGCTGAGGCCCTCTCCTGGTCCCAGCGCTGAAGCTCAGTGGTCCCAGCACCAGCAAGCAGGGTCCCTTGGCCATCAGCTCTGTCACGTGGTGCTCCCACCAGGGACGTGGCCTCGTGGTCCCAGGACTGTTCCAGGTGCTGTCCTGCTGCGGTCCCAGCAGCTGGGAGGCACCGCCGGGTGGGAGGGTGGCCTTCAGCCCAGGTAACATCGCCTCTGTGTTTCTGCAGCCAAGGTGACCGAAGTTTCTTCCCCCAGCTACGAATCTCTGGGTCGCCTGGCATCCCTGGCTTTGCTCTCCTGGCCCACGCAGTGTTTTTGTAACTAATCCCCTGGATGAAATCCTCTAGCTTAGAAGAAATGTGTCGTTTGGTACATTTTTCAGGTTAGACTCTGAGGGACCCACCACCACCCACGCCCTCTCCTCCACCACACTCTTTCTGATCTCCCACAAAGAGGTCATCTGTTAACGGCTTGCTATTATTTAACACCTTTGGGCATCTTTGGGCACTTGTCATTTGTCATCTTGTAGAAAATTGGCTTATGTTATCCCATGCAATGTCCATTAGATAGTAAGCGCTTTGAAAGCAGTCGCCGAATCGTAATCATTGTCGTATTTCTCACAGCAACGGGCTCAGTGCCACGAACTCAGTGAATGCTCTGAGCAAATATTGGTTGATTGGAATTGATGTTCCACATGGTCTAAGATCTCAGTCAGTTCTATTGCCTTTGTCATGCTATGAGAGTGGTACTTACAGCAACAAATTTAAGGGTTTTTTGGGTTTTTTTTAAAGAAACCTGTGGTTAAATTGAAAAAATATTCTACCCAGTAATTCCTCAAACTGAAATGAAAATATTTGCACGCCCTATTTCCTGTCTTCTACTCATTCATTCCTACACTTAAAACAATGCTTTCCACAAACATGACCTCATTTAAACTTCACTTTGATGATGTAAAATAGGAATGAATACCCTCACTTCACACAGCACGGAATGACAGAGTTTGGGCTCCTAACCCAGGCTTTCTAACTCAAGGTCCAGCCCTCCTCCTTGCTGTTTTGATAGCTTTTGTTTGAAGTTGGGGTTCTGGCAAGCCTAGGACCCTCATCCTCGAAGTCTTCTCCTTACTGACCAACGCCATTAGACACACAGCCTTTCATGTTACAGAGCAAGGAACAAATTAACAGATTATTCGTGACTCCTTTGGCATCTGAAATAAAGGCCAAATGGCCGTTTTATTCCTTTGGCTGAGGGACGGTGGACAATCATGTTCTCAATTTCACAGTTCGTCGCGCGTGCATTGATTTGATTAGCGCTGGGTTAGCAACGCACCGTGGAACCTCCCGATATCTTGGCAGCCACTCTTTGATTGCTTTTCAGAACCGTAGACTCTGACCAAGGGTTATGAGTTAAAACCCAAGCGAGTGCTGCAGACAGACATTGAATGCAGTCCAGCCCCGGCTCAAGCTATTACTTCTCTCCACCTGTTTATGATTTGATTTTTCGCTGGTGCCACTTCTTGTCTCCGGGGCTGATGCTATGGGAGCAGATCTCCTCTCCGGGCCAGGAGATGACGGGCAGTACGCGTGCGCTGGCAGAGAAGAAAGGTCCTTCCATGTCTGTCCGTGGGTGGCCCCCCAAGTACCTGGAAACACAGCCCGGGGAGCTCATCTTGCGATCGGCTGAGCAGGAAATGCCCTGTGGCCGGCTAAGCATGCTGCGATTTGGAAGGTACTGGAAATGTCCAGGCCTACATGTCATTCTCTCCACCACACCCTCCGACATGATAGTTGATGCCTGAATTCCACAAGCAGTAAGTCACTTTTTCCTTTCCATCTGGTTTTTGAATCCTGAGAAATTGAACACATTGATGCTGCGTATCTGATCTTGTCCAAACCCCTTATCTGATCAGACAGTTTTGGCTCCAGAAACTTAACCACTCTTTTAAAAAACAACAACCCAATTTTATTGATTTTAGAGAGAGAGGAAGGGTGAGGGATAGGGAGAAAGAAACACCGATGAGAGAGAAGCATCAATAGGCTGCCTCCTGCACAATCCCTGTTGGGGATCGAACCTGCAACCTGGGCATGTGACCTGACCAGGAATTGAGCTGGTGACTTCTTGGTTCATGAGTCAACACTGAACCACTGAGCCATACCAGCCAGGCCTTAACCACTCTTAAATGCCAACCTAATGTTGGCGAAGTACTTAGGATACTGCCTGGTATGTGAGTCTTTAAACAAAGGAAGTTATGCCCTAACTGGTTTGGCTCAATGGATAGAACGTCGGCCTGCGGACTGAAGGGTCCCAGGTTCGATTCCAGTCAAGGGCATGTACCTTGGTTGCGGGCACATCCCCAATAGGGGGTGTGCAGGAGGCAGCTGATCGATGTTTCTAACTCTCTATCCCTCTCCCTTCCTCTCTGTAAAAAATCAGTAAAATATATTTTTAAAAAAACAAACAAACAAACAAAGGAAGTTATTACTTTTGTTATTATTACTATCACTATTCAATTTGTTTTGTTGGAAAGTCAGCTAATAATAATGGCTAAATCTTATGGAGTTCATCCTATTCTTGGTATCAGCCTAAGCACCAACTTTGCTATTGAATGAATCATTGCAACCGCCCTATGAAGTAGGTACTATTATTTGATTCATTTTAAGGACGAGCAAATGGAGGCAGAGACTTATAGCACTTTTCCCAAAGTTAAAGAACTAAAAAGTGGAAAAACCAAAACCCAACAGTTGGCACCTCTAATAGTGGAGGAATGGAAGGAGGGGCGGCAAGAGTATTCTAACAAACGAGCCACCTACTTCCACGAGGGCTGGGAGGCAGAGTCTATCCGGAGAATGTTTAAGGGAATTTGTCTGGACAAAGAAAAAATTCCAAGGCTGTGTCAGTGAGGAATAATAAATACGGGCCCGCTTTCTCCCCAAAGCTTTCAGAATGGGGCACATAATATGGGAAGAGCCTGGATGTAGTACTCCCTCAGGCAGAAGATGCACTAGAAATGTGGTCTCCCCCTTTCCTGGCTCACATCAGATTTCTGTGGCAGACGACTCCCGGGGACATGCTTAGCTCTGTGCACAACCAACTCCAGCCTTGACCTGCAAATCCCTCCTTTCCTCCTCCCCTCGAATGGAGTAATGAAGTCATGTGTTTGGGCCAAATAACTTCAGAGAGCGTGGTTCTGGTAGCTCCCATGGGCGATCTCCAAGGGGAACTTGACCTTCTCATGCTCCCTATAGGATATCTGTGGGTGCAGTTATACCTACGGCTTCACCTTGAGAGTTGGGAGACTTCCTGACAGAAAAATGGGAGTGATGGAAAGGACAGAGGTAGGACTGTGCACGCAGACCCAGATCTGACGAACACAGTTCAGGCACGGAAGAGGGAAAGGTGGTCTTTCATCCTCCCAGTTGTCCAGCTCAACTCCTGGACTCTGGCTGCAGGAGGGAGGCCAGCCAGCCACTGGTTTCCATGCATAGCCATGTATTTTTGCTCACAGGTCAGGGCTGGGCTGGGCCCTCAGCTGCAGGTTGGTCCAAATCTGTCCTAGGAGGCTCTCCTCACCCTTGGATCAGTGGGATTCTTGGAGCATGTTCTTCTCACAGAGAGGGCAGAGTCCACCTGGCTTGGCACAGTTCCAGCCTCTGTTTGCATCGTGTCTTCTAACATCCCACCGGGCAACGCATGTCCCACGGCCACGCCCAGGGCTAAGGGGTGGGGAAGTACACTTTGCCTCTAATAGGACGATCTGCTAAGTCACATGATGAAGGGTGTGACTCTGGGGAAAGGTGAAGAATTGGGGTCACTACCCCAATTCAATCTACCACATCCCCGACTCCTGGGACAGGAGCTGCTGCATCTAAAGCCATGACTAGCCAGGATTGGGAGGGCACCTTCACTCTGGTCAGCTCTGGTGGCCAGGGGCCCCGTGGGGCCGAGGCAGTGCGCTGTGAAAGACAGCGGGCCCAGGGGTGCCCGTGGCAAAGGATCCATCACTTTCTGGGACTCTTTTCATAAAAAGTTTTCTCTTTGCCCACGAGATGGCGCCCAAGGCCAACAAGCCCAGACAAGCTGGCTGTTGGGTCCTAAGTCTCTGCCCAGGGCTAATGGGTGTGCCTGGTACAGCTTTGCCTGGCGCTCCGGCACGATCAGGGCAGGCCTCGCCTCTTGCTCACACCAGGGTCCGAGCTGGATCCGCGCCCACTTGGCTTCCGGACCTCTGCACACCTAGGCCAACACGGGACTCCCTTTGGAATGTCCCCCATAGATTTATTAACATTTTCCCAAACCGAACAACTTTACCTTGGAAACTTCTGTTTACAGACTCCAAAGGTTCCCCAGCCCAGAATTAACACACCTGCCCACCTCGAGCCAAGACATGTTGTTACAAATGTTAGCATGAATGAAATCGATAGTTCGTGTAATTTCAGCTTTGGGGGTTATGGTTGCACTAAAGAGCCCGCTATATCGTCCAGTGTGGCCCTGGAGCAGCAGCGGGTGCCACACCAGGACTCATAGAAACGCAGACTCTCAGACCCACCCTTGACCCACTGGCTCAGACTCTGTTGGAATAAGACTCCCCGGCTATGCCTGTCACATTCGAGTTTGAGAGGCACAGGAGAGCCACGAGCCCGTCTGCCGCCTTCAGGTAAAAATAAGGGGGTGCTTCTCTGCAGGCAGGTGCAGCCACAGACTTCTGAGCACCGCGGGATTTCAGCGCATTACACAGCGAGCCTGATTGCTGATGGTCCTGGGAGATCCTCTCTCTCTCTCTCTCTCTCTCTCCCCCCACCCCCTCGGTCTCTCTCACCCTCTATTTCCCAATCTCCCATTCCCCTCTTTCTGTAGGAAATGTGCCAGGAGATCCACCATGATATACATATATAATGTTTGTTTGATCAGAACACAGCAGCTTACCTTGCCAATGGTCTGTGGAAAGCACTTTCTGATTGCCAGCCACAGGCCTTGGGGTATTTATGTCCCACCCATTAGCCCTGGGAATCACGCGCTGCTTGTACTCTGAGTCCTGGGCTGAGCCCTCAGCCACGTGCTCACTCCCACTGCAGAGTCTCTTCCTCCTGCCTCTTCCTCCCCACATTCACATCATCCAAAACAGCGCATCTCTCTTTAAAGACTTGGGGATCTTGTTTAAAGAGCAACAACAAAATACTCTTGACCGTCCCTGCATGAGTTCTCATCGTGTTCCTCCTAAGCCTTTCTGTCTGATGCCCAGCATTGGGGGGATTAGGTTAAATCCTCCTGGAGAGCCCTGGCCTGAGCCAGCCCTCGCCTTTGCTTATTCCGAGGGTGGTGACCTCCTTGGTTTCTCATGCCCCCAGCAGAGTGAAATATTAGCGAAAAGAAGAAGAGTGGCAAAGGGTAAGAGAGGAGCCAGGAAAAGAGGCATAGATAGCTGGGGAGAGGGAAGCTGGGAAGGAGGGGAGCAGGGAGGCAGGAGACACCCCGCCCCCAGCCGGCTCAATGCTATGGCCACGCCCACCTCACCTCTGGGAACTGGGCCCCAGGCTCCTGCTTCAGGGTTAAAACACGCTTCCCAGGCATCTACAGGCCTCCTTTCCTCCCTTCATGAAGTTTTCTGCTCAAAATCTCTCCCCTGGCCCACCCCACATAAAACTTTACTAACACACCTCCCTCTCCCACCCTAATCCTGCTCTACTTTCCGTTCCAGCCTTGATCAGCCTCCTGGCCCCTGACATGGAGATTTTCCCTTAGTCTCACTTGCTAAGGGAATATTCGTCCCAAAAATAGAGGCTCTGTTTCGTTCTCCGCGGAGCCTCCAGCTGGGAGGACAGAGGCTGCCCCCCAGTGGGGGCAGCAGAGCTCTGAGAGGGGAGGGGAGGGCTCGCCTGAGCCAGCACTGTCCTAAGGTGCTGCCCGTTTCAGCCTGCTCAATCTCACAGTAACCCTGGGAAGCGAGGCACAGAGAGGCAGGTGACCTGACCAAGGTCTCTGTGTTTGGGCACGTCCCTGACTTTCCATTGGCCAGGCTTCCTCCAGTAGGGACGCTCCAGGACAGCTGTCTCCAGCCTGCTGTCCGCTTTTGTAGAGAAAGTTCTAGTGGAAATAGCCACACCCACCGCGCTGCTTTGTGCAACCATGGCAGAGCTGAGCCACGGCGATGGAGATGATGTGTCCCGAGAAGCCTAAGACACATCCTGTCTGGCCTTTGCAGAAAACGTTTGCTGGCCCTTGTTCTTGAAGGCAACCTGACATGAGAACAAGCAAATGCCTGGTCCTGTGGTTGAGGGTGCTGGTCCAGGAGCTGTTTCCTCGCCGCTTGTCTGGGCCTTCAGGTGAGTGGAGAGAAAAGAACTCCAGCCTTGGATTCAGGGAACGCGGGTCCTCATCTCTGTCTGTTCCTCATCAGTGGTGCGATCGCAGCTCATCGCTCCCTGTTCCTGGATCTGTTTCCTCATGTGTGACAATAATGATAGTGACAGTAAAAGTAATAGCTCTTGCTAAACGCCAGGTTCTGTTCTTCGCCTTTTACTGCATGATGATCGTGTTTGATGCTCTCGGTGAGTTACCTGGGCTTTTCATAAATACCCCGACTCTACCCATCCGGGCACCAGGGAGATCCGGGCACCAGGGAGATCTGTGCTTCCCACCCACCTGGGAGTCAGTGTGGCCTTGGACTTGTCTGGTGAACGAAGTGTTAGAGGAAGTGACACGTGCAACTTCTGATCACACTCCACTAGTCTGCGCACACATCCCCTCAGCCTCTTTCCTCGCCCTCTACCATGGCAACCGTGAATGTTCCAGGAAGCGCACATTCTGTCATCTGGTGGCAGGGGGTGGACAGTGTAGACCCCCCTGGAGCATAAGTATTCCATACCCCTCTTTTTTATTTGTTTGTTTTTGAAGCCACTGAGTTTGGGGGCTGTTTGTTATTGAAGCATCAGCTGGCCTAGCACACAGCCATTAAGATTCTCTCCAGGTCAAATTTTAGATTTCAAGAATAAAATTCCAAATTCCTCAGAGGTGGGATCTTCAACATTGTCTTTTTTTAAAAAAACAAAACAACATATTTATTGATTTCAGAGAGGAAAGGGAGAAGAAGAGAGAGATAGAAACATCAATGATGAGAGAATCATTGATCGGCTGCCCCCTGCACACCCCACACTGGGGATGGAGCTCACAACCCGGGCAAGTGCCCTGACTGGGAATCGAACTGTGACCTCGTGGTTCAAAGGTTGAAGCTCAACTACTGAGCCACACCGGCCAGGCAAGACAGCCTTTGTCATGGGGGGATGTTAGCCAGTGATGTGGAGAAGTGAAGGTGCAGCGGAAAGGACAGGAGAGAAACAAGGTCCTTTGTGAATGAAGATGGTAAAAATCCAGTTTGCCCAATGTTATTTCAGTTATAGTTTTAGGCAACCTTATCCCCAAACATAGGCTCCTGTGACCACTTACCAATCCCATCACTGCCCATTCCTTCGGGCAAGGCACTTAAGCTCATATTAGAATGTGTGGGCATGCAGACACTGGCAGGCTGTGGCTTTTGGAAGGGCAGGTGGCAAATTAAGCTATTAATAATCACAAATAAATACCAATGCCTCAGTCACATTAATATGATTCTAAATGCCAGTCAGACCCAGGGTCGGCATGCTTTTTAAGTTTAAGAAAGTGAAAGAAAGTTTAAGAAGGTGTGTCTCAGTGGTTGAGCATCAGCCTATGAACCAGGAGGTCACCGTTCAATTCCCAGCCAAGGCACATGCCCGGGTTGTGGGCTTGATCCCCAGTGTGAGGTGTGCAGGAGGCAGCTGATCAATGATTCTCTCTCATCATTGATGTTTCTATCTCTCTCCCTCTCCTTCCTCTCTGAAATCAATTAAAGTTTTTTTTTTTTAAGTGAAAGAAAGAGGTTGGGGGAGAGTGCAGAGATGATTGAATTGTAAGCACGATGTGAGGTTTCTGTAAGCCTTTACCTTTTCCCCTCCCTCCGTTAGTCAGAATGCTCTCAGATGGCGTGTTCAGCCTACAGCGCGGAGCACCTGCTGGCTCACACTGGCAAACTTGCACTGCCCTTGGGCATTGGGTGGAATTATTTCACAAGTCGGAGCTTTCTGCGTCGTTCTAGAATGGGCAGCGAGTGTCTGTTTTAAGATGAGCTAGGGTCATCCTAAGGTGTAGGTTGCCTTTTGTGTGACCAGCAAAGTCAAAGCCAAATGGCAGCCACGTTAAGGCTGTGGTGTCTAAACAGTAGATGAGACGCATGGCTGTGTGAGCCGCTGCCCTGATCCCCAACAATAACGGCAAATGTTTGCTGAACACCTGCCCTGTGCAGCCCCAGGCCTCCTAGAATGCTGGCCACTAGGCCACCGTGTGGCACTCCTGGGACCACCCCCTCTATCAGGCTGCGCAGCACTGTCGTAGAGAACGCCGTGTGAGCGTGCTCCCGGGACTTGCACAAAGTGGTCACCTTCTCTGACTCTCACCTCTCATGAGCATCTCACCTCCCAGGCGCCCTGGAGGCTGACACACTGTCACCAGGCATGGGCAGGTTCCCAGGGCTAACTCTCTGGGATCGAGGCAAGGGGGTGGAGTCTCTGGAGCAGGTGAGTGGAGCAGAAGAGATGGAGTGTGACCTTGAACTGCTGTTGGGTACAGGAGACAAAGGAGGCTCTAGGGCAGAATGGGGTGAGGGGCTTTGAAAGTGCAAGGGCTCTGTCCCATGTTGGGCAGAGCCAGAGGGGAGGGGACCCTCCTGGGAAGAGTCCCCAGGCTCAGGATGCTACATTTCTAGGTGCCCCAATGCATGACAGTACGTGTGGTTAACACATTTCAGGGATTTAGAGGGACGAGAAGGCTTTGTGGGCTAAATGATGTTGTTTCTTCCAATGTGCTTTGCTGTCTTTACATTTTTTACTTTGAGAATATATGGCTTTCATAATCAGGGAAGGCAAAAGCTAGTGTTTGACAAAAGTAACTTGTGTGTTGGAAAAAGAGGTAGAAACATGAGTACACATCATTAATTATTAATTATTTACATTGACTTATAATAATGACAATAATTATACATACATATAATGATACAGTAATTATAATGTAATTAACTTACACTGATTATCGATAACACTGAGAATGCATGAGTGGCAGCCATGGCATGGGATGTAGTCATCTGCATTCAGATTTGTGTCTGAGGGAGGGAGATATTTCTGGCATCTGGCTCATAGGACTCTGTGAGCTTCTAATTTCCAAGAGTTTGTCATATCATGTCATGAGAACATCTGTGCATGGTATAGTCAGGCCCTTCCTTTGTAATTATTAGCTGAACGGAAAAGTACAGTTCAGGTTTCTAAGCTTATAATCTTTGGAACATCCAGTATATCCATTTGAAAATGTGGACTTTCAAATGAGTAAGATTTTTCCTGCATTGTATAAACTCATAAGATATCCAACAGCAAAAAGAAGTCCTGTTGTATGTGAAGCCATGGGCAGGTGGGATTTTCAGCCCATGTAATTCTCTAGTGGGGGCAAGATTTCTTTGTATCAGTGTACATATGGTAAATGTGGAAAAATCCCATTTCACGTCTTTTCTTCCTTGCATTTTCCTCAGTCCTTTCTCCCCTGTTTCTGTGATTCCCTAACCATGTTACTTACCGAAGCTTGGTATGTTTAGGGAAAGATTCCTATACAATGAGAGCCGGGCATGAACTCTGCTGTCTCCACGTGGACACGTTCTGAGAGTGAAGAGTACAGGCTTTCCCACAGCAAGTGAACATGAAATGAATACAACATTCTTGTTTTGTTCTAATAACCCTGGGAAGTGATCTCTTGTAGCACCCCGAGGTAGGAAGACCTTACCTAGTGTCCCTCTACAAGATGTAAGAGGAAATATTGGGTCTAGAATGGTGGTAACTTGTAAATTTGGAGCTGAAAGGAAACTTCAGTTCATTCAACTTACTCATGGATGAGAAAAGGAATACCTAGGCTCACTGATGATCACCCAGCCAGTGGCGGAGTGAAGCATAGAACCCTGGTCATAGTTCCCAGCTGAGGATGTATTGCGATGCTCTGTGTCCAGCAAGGGTTTGAGTTCACTCTTCCCCTAGCATGTGCCTCATTGCAGATCAGAATTTGTGTGCCATCCTGACATAAACCCTAACAGACATAGACTTCCAGTCTCTGTACACTGAATAAAGAGCATTGGAAAAAGAAATTCCGTTTTGCTGGTTAATCCCACATGATGGGGGGGGGGGGGAAATGAAGAAGAGTGATGAAATAAATGAAGACAGTGGATTTTAAGAAGCACTGATATGAAAGCTATGATTTATGCTCATGAACAATCCCCACCCCCAATTCTACCTCTTTACATACTGAAATGTTCACCCGTTGGATTCCAGTTCAAAGCGAAAATTCCAACTTGGTGAAGCGGAGATGAAGATCTGAGTTGACTCTTGTTTTAGTGTGACCTAAATGCCCTATCCATGCCAACTTTTTCATTTTTTTTCCTATTTTGTGTATTAATGATGCCTTCTTTTCCCCTTGAAGTTTAATTCCATTGAAACATCCTATTTAACTGTTCTACTTGCCACAGTCTAAACAATTCTCCAACCAAATGGTTCTGCCTCCTAGCACAATGCCTCCTCTCAGAAGGCCAGAAACACAGATATGCAGCAAACAAAGTGCAACTGTGTTAAAGTTGTTTAAGAGCCCTCCAGTGAGCAGCCCACCAATGCGGGGGGGAGGGCAGGGAGCAGACAAGGGGGCGGGCTGGAGAGGAAAGCAGAGAAATCCAAAGAAAGAACAACAGTTTGCTTCAAGAAACAAAGTTAAAGAACACCTTTTTATTAAAGAAGAAGAAGAAGAAGAAGAAGAAGAAGAAGAAGACAACAACGACAGAGGAGGAGGAAGAGGAGGAGGAGGAGGAGGAGGAGGAGGAGGAGGAGGAGGAGGAGGAGGAGGAGGAGGGAACTTAGAATAAGAATGCAAAGCATATAGGATCCATCCATCATCAGTACTCCCCAGGGAAAGAAAACTGTCTTATCTAGAAAAGTTAAGCAGATGGATGGCTGTTGCCATGGAGATTGTAAGCTGCCTTGGGCAAAGCTCTGTGGGAGTATTTGTGACATTTTAGGGTGTCCATTAGATGGGTGAGGGTGTCCTATTAGACAAGAAGACTCAAGGAGTCAATCCATTGGTGTAGCCAGAGAGTCTTAACATCCCTGAGATGGTTGCATGCCATCAGGAAGTTCATTCTTTAGTGTCAGGAAGAAGAAAGGAATCTTGGTTGGCGGCAGAGGAACATGGAGCTGGCTGTTGAAAATGGCCTGAGGCTAGAGAAGAGAGTTCTTAACAATAAGCTATTGATTGTGAAGAATTTCAGAGACAAGGCAGGGAAGATATTAATGGAAACCATGGATGAGTTGTGAGACTAGGCATAATGGGATCATATCAAGTGCCCCCCATACAGTGTTCCGGCTTTTCATCCTTAGGCTTCTATGGAAATGTATGTTTCCTGACTCTTGAAGCTCAAATCAGCCCAGTGTCCCAGAAAGCGATGTGTTTTTCTCTCTTACCAAGTGAAGCAGTAGATAGAGGGATGTCTTGAAGTCAACCTATAGCCTTCTTTTTGAGACATTTATTTATTGAAAATGACAATGACAGTAGATTGTGAAATATAGCTGAATCGTATCTGAAGGATAAAGATTGAAATCCTTGAGATTTAATTTGTCACTTACCCCCAAATTGCGTTTTTATTTTGAGGAAAACTTAAATCTTCAATTCTCCTTCTTTGCTCGAGTATCTACTTTATTTGATGAGCTGTGTTCAGATGACACACAGATATTTGGGACCCTTTTGCTGGCTTTAAACTTATAAGCCAGGCTCAATTTTATAAACCAACGTTAGTTTCATCATCTGTCTCAGTAATTCTCAAATAATCGAGTGCACAAGTGAAACTGAGGGTCTTTATGACTTTGGTTAAATTCAGTTTGAAATCCTAGCTCTAGAAATCTCTCTCTCTGTGTGTGTATCTCTGTTTTGTTTCTCTGTCTCTGTCTCTATCAGAGAGAACTAGCCTTTTCCCAGAATAATTAGCAACCTCCGAAGCAGGAGAAGACAGTAAGTAGCCCAGGCCTGACTAATGGTCACATGGTCTGGACCTCTGGCAGGCTAAAGATAACATCTTGACCTAAGTTATGTTTCAGTTCCCGAGCCCTAAAGTGGACCCACCCTCTGGCTACTTCCCATGAGACCAGACAGAGAGACGCCAGAGCAGACCTCAGAGCTGTCCTCAGGACCTGAAGAAATGATTCATTAACCTTACCTCACTTCTGACCAATCAGCTCCCAGCATGACCCTGAACTCCTGACCCACATAGTATCTTGGGACATTGCCCTATAGAATCTGTATCACACAGGCTATCAAGGAGTCCAGGCTTTTGAGCATTAGCTTCCCACTCTCCTGGATGGCACCATTCATAATAAAGCAGCCCATCTTTCTCCACTGCAGTTCTCGGTGTTTAGTATTTGGCTCTACTAGAGCCCGTGGACCAATTCTTTCAGTTCTGTAACATAAGAACCCACTGAAAGTCTGTTAAGTTGTAGGTTCCTGGGACCCATCCCCAGGGATTCTGACTCAAAAGGTATGGGACCTAGGAACCTGCCTTGTGACAAACACTCTAGTTCAGTGGTCGGCAAACTGCGGTTTGCTGCTCTGTTGACTAATGAGTTTGCCGACCACTGCCTTAGGGAAAAACACTTAAAAAACATTTTAATAATGTACTAATGTCTTTAACCAGAAGTCAAAACTTCTGGTAATGCCTTACGCAGTGGTCAGCAAACTCATTAGTCAACAGAGCGGCAAACTGCGGCTCTAGGTGATTGCGATTTTCTCCCAGTTGGTCCACCAGTGAGCGGTACTTTGAGAAACACTACCTTGCCGCATCCCCTTCCAGTCACTGTCCCCTTCTGCTTGTCCTGTACCCCCTCCACTTCCCACTGCCAGACAGAACACTTCAGAATCCACATCAAGGGAAAACTAAGTGCCCCAAACTTTCTCAAAGTCCATCTCACAAGTCAGCAGCGCCCAACTAGGTGCCCAATCATCCCAACTCTAACTCTTCCATCCTTTAGAATCAGCCTGTAATTCTACTCTCTCTAGAATCAAGCAAAGTGAGAATGAGATTGGCGATAGCTTTTCTTGAAACAAATCACAATCATCTCTTTAGTCCTTTGGTCCGTCAATTACAAAATGAAACAGTTGGACAGGACCAATGGTTCTCAGACTTGTTTGGTAGGCAGAGTACCGACAAATCTTTGTGGAATGCTATAGAATATAAAGCTATTTACTTACTTCCCGTGTATGAACCAAAAACAATTTTACTAAAAGAAAACTTGGCTTCACAATATAAAATCATCACCATGGCCACTTGAGGGGCAGATTATCTTTCTCAAAGATAGTCACACTCATCTACATATCCCATCCCACATATTTTCCTTATAATGTGCCTGACACTGCTAACACTGAGAGGTGGGCTCTATATGTACTCTCCCATCGAATCTGGGTGGAGTTTGTGACTGCTCTGATCCACACATTTTGATAGAAATTATTACTTTGTGACTTCCAAGGCTAGGTCATAAGAAGAATGCATTGTACCTGATACTCCCACCTCTCAGTTACACTGGAACCCAGCCTCCATATTGAGAGGAAGCCCAATTATCATGAGGCAGTTATTCTGCTATTAAGGAGGCTGTGTCACCTTGGTGTAATGTTTGGGTTAAGGGATGGGGAATTTTTGTTCTGTCAGCATTGGGACAATCTCTTATTATCTGTAACTGGCCACTGAGCTTAGGAGTTTTCCATTTATGTCCCTTTAGAGATTTTTCATGGCAGACCTGGTTATCATAATAAGAAGTTTTGATTTTTTTAATTTATTGTCTAAAGTTTTACATATGTCTCCTTTTTCCCCGATTGATCCCCCCACCCCCAAGAGTTTTGATTTTATTCTAAGTGCAATGGGAAGCTGTTGGAGCGTTTTAAGAAAAGGAAAGTTATACCATTATTTTCATTCTTAAAAGATAATTCTGACAGATTCATGAAGAATGGGTTGTGTAGAGAAATATGGAATCTGGGAGTCCTGTAGGAGGTTATTTCAGGAAAAAGATTATGATGGTGTAGACAAAGGTGTAACAGTGGGGAATAAAGCTAAGTAGATGGATTTTGGTTTGGGATGTGATTTGGAGGGAGATTTGACAGGCTCTCCCAGTGGATTAATCAGGGAGGGTGGTGAGAAAAAGAATTCTCTTAGCTTTTTGACTTGATGACCTGGTTGGAGAACAGAGCCCTTTACTGAGATGGAGGGAGGAGTGACTTCGGGCTGGGGAGATGCAGAAATCAATAGTTCCCTTTTGAGATCGACTAGCCATCCATTCAGATATATCAAGTCCAAAGAAGGGAGGAAAGAGGTGAAGGCTGAAAAGGGTAAATGGGAGCATCACCCGCCTATTGATGCTATTTGAAGCCATGGGGCTAGATGAGATCAGGGCAGCAAGGAAAATGAGGGGAGTACAGGCAAAGCCCTGGACAGTCTCTGCCTGGAGAACCGCTACAGAAGGGGCAGCTGGCAAAGGAGACTGAGAAGACGTCCCTGGCAGAGGGAAGCAGGAGAGGCTAGCGTGTCTGTGTGTGGATGGGGATAAATGGGTGGAAGGAAAAGAAAGGTGGGGAGGAAAGAAATAAGGACAGAAACGAAGTCCTTGAGAAGTGGGAGGAGAGATAAGCACAGGAGTGGAGGCTTGGCCTTCCACAGGAACAGAGAAACCGTCTTTGCGACCGACGGGACTGGGGACAGACTGTGTGTGCAGAGGCTGCAGCTGGTGGATCTCCTGTGGGAAGATGAGAGAGTTCAGCTTGAGTCACTTGCTCTAAACCCGCTTGTTTATTTACTTGATAATCCTCATGGAAAACCTGTTTATAAAAGTCAGCAGGTCTTCAGGGAGGATCAGAGGTTCAATTTGGCCTTACGGGAAGGTGTTTGCATTGCAGAGTTAATCTCAGAGCCAAGATTGACCCTGGGCAAAAGGGGAGGTAAAGAATGCTTTATCTTTAGAAACCCTCCATCTCCCACATCCTTCACCATTTCTCCCACCTCCTCCTTTTTGATCCGAGTACTTTACTAACTCAGATAAAAAAAAGAAAGCATCAAGTACACTTCTCTATACCAAGTCCTAAGGGCGTGAATGTCACCTTTCCCAGGACTCTTTTCCTTTTTAGAGAGAGTTCTGGGAAAAGAGAAGAAGTTCCCACTGCAAATCCCCAGTGGAGGAAGTTCAGGCCCAGGGAAGATTTGGGGAGTGGCTTTGCATTCTCAAATCCCAGTGGGGACAGTGATCATCACACAATGGCAGGATTGAGAAACAAAACATCAACCCATCACTGTGCACAAATCTGATTACCACTCACAGGTGCCAGTCTGTTTTATCTTCCCCGGTACTTGTGACACTGTGAACTATCATCCTGGGTGTGAGGGAAGAGAGACCAGGAGAAGGGGGAGGGGAAGGGAGGGAGAAATAAGGGAGGATAAAAAATATACTATTTGGCATAACGTATTGTCGTAGTTTATTGACTCTAGCTGGCCATGGAATAACACCTTTCTAATAACGCGTTTTATATCATTAGCAACTTTAGTTTGCATGTTTAAGACATGTTGTGATTATCACGTATTCTACATCAAAATGGGCTGTTTGTGAAAGCTGGCTTAGTTATCATCATGCCACTGCACTTACCTTTAATAATAAGGTATAATAAAATTTTAGATAGAGCATTTCTGTGTGATCTATCAGAGGCAAGGTAGAGAAATATAGTTGGCTATTTCATAATTGGGAGAAGAGCAGAGTCAATCTAACAATATTACTGGCAACTGTAGCAGCCACCATACTGAGCATCTGTGCCCAGCACAGTGTTAGGTATTATCCCATCTCATTGTTCTCATTGCGTCTTGTAGATATTTTATAAAGCCCATGATTTCATAAAATAAGTAGCTGTAAAGTCTGCAGATTTGAAAGGTCAGAAATAAGGTGGCCCTCGAAACCCGCACAGGTCAAGGCACAGGGATTTTTCACAGTAGGATTTTCTCAGGTCCACAGAGCGCATGTTCCCTGTGTTGACTTCTGCCTCACTCAGGCCCAAGGAAACAACACCCTCACCCTCTGCATTTGCTTTTTGGTCTCAGTTCTACATCCCTGAATCGTCTCCAAAATTCCTACTGATGTGAGTGCTGTGCAATGAAAATAAGTTTAAAGTTATCACTGAGCTTAAACCCCACCTGGCCCCTCCCCTCAGCCAGCAGCTGACACTGAGGAACATGCTATTTCAGGTGGGCAGCTCGGAGTCACAGAGCCTGCATTTGGATGTCGTCTCTGCTCTCGATGAGCTGTGTACCTTGGTCAAGTTCCTTACCCTCTCTGGTGCTCAGCTTCCTCATTAGGAAGTCAGGAAATCCTGGCCTTCTGGCGAAGATCAGATCAGAGAGAGTATGTGAGCATACATACTTTGTAATGGAAAAGACACATTGAATTTGGAAGGAAGTGGGGGCGGGGAGAGAGAGAGGAGATGAAGAGAGAAAGTGCTTTCAGGACTGGGAATTGTTTGACACATATGGCACACATTTGATTACTAGCTGTAAGGATGAATCAATTTCAGTGAGAATAATCACAATAAATAGCTAACAGTTCTCTCTCTCTCTCTCCTCCATCCCCGATAGTTTCCAACATCTGCCCCACCAAAGCTTTTGTGAAGAGGTAAGACTGCAACATCACCTTCTTGGGGCAATCCTAATAAGGGGAAAAAAGGGAGTGAAGGTTTCGGATAACTCAAAAGCTGACCAATCAGGCCTTGACTAATTGAGAGTTGATTGCTTCACTGGGGTTCCTGAGCAGCCAGTTCAGTGGACACACATCCAGGCATTGTGCACCCCCCACCTCGCAGGTCCCCAAACACAGGCACAGGTATTTGACCTTGACCTTCACTCCATGAAGTCTAGGACCATTGGATCTGTGTTTGGCACAGCACATTCTGTGTGTGCTCATTGTGTGTGCCTCATGCATGCTTAGAACATGTCTGCCTGCTTTCTAGTGAAAGCATGGAAAACGGGGTGACCTGCAGCCATCACTTACCTGAAGCACAATTAAGAAAAGATTTCCAGTACAGTTTATTTAACAGTGTCGGTGGAATGATTTTTAGGCTGTGAGTTTAGTAACTGGAAATAGTGTAATAATGAAGTGAAATCTGTAATATGGATAAGATAGATTTATACACTAAATCTATATATACAAAAGCCAACCAACCTGAATGGCGAAACAACCAGAATGACCAGAACAACCGGTCGCTATGATGTGCACTGTGGCAGCCAACCGGCCCGATGGGGGCATGGGGGCCTCCCGGATGGCACCCCCAACCTCACGCAGCCCCTCCCTCCAGCCAGCCCCACCCCTGATCGGCCCCCCCATCGGGGGCTGAGCTGGCGGCTAACTTCCCGCAGCCCCTCCCCCTGCTGCTGGCCCAGGCCCGATTGGCCCCCATTGGGGTGGCCCGGCCGGACCCCACACGTGCACAAATTTGTGCACTGGGCCTCTAGTAGCTATATAATTAAGTGAACTCTAGATTTCACTAGCGTTTGTTTGGCATCTTGAATGCTAAATAAACAGGTATGTGAACTTCTACAAGAGTCAGTAGAAAAAAATAAGAGCTCTCCACTCTTGCCTTCCTCTGCACACGACTGCAGTGGAGTAAACAGCCATCGCCCAAGCCGGCGTGGGGAGCCTGTGGTCGCTCACTCCCCAGCAGAAGCCACACGTTGGGGCAGATGCCAGTCTCCTCTCAGAAGAGCGGGCACGGAACATAAGTGCTTTCTGAGATCCAGGGAGTCAGCAGCCACCACACACATTGCCAAATCTTTGGCCTTTCTTCTCAGTCTGGGATCAGAATGGTTCTTTCTGAGGCCACTCTGTCACCTTCCTCACAGGAGGTGAGAGTGCGGCCCTCGGCTGGGGTGAAGCGGGGAGCAGGCTTCAGTGAACCCACCCACACCATGCATCTCCGTGGGCTCCATCACCGCCTTACTCCCTGTTCATTCTTCTCATGATGATTGGCTGGGTTATGGGCGAGGCACACCTTTGAAAAGATAAAAACAAATGGGAGGGCTGTGGGGCTCAGAGGGGACAGGACCACGTCTGTCTGCTTGGAAAGGAACCGTGCTGGCTGTGGACGAAGCCCTGGCGTTTTGATGTGGGCTGAATGGGGACTCCGTTCTCCAGGGCGCGGCCCCGCTGTATCCACAGGTTCTCCTGGGAGCAGAATCACGCTCCGCCAAGACTCAGCCTGCGGGGACCGACTGAGCATTCAGTGTCGGTGGCAATGACCGCAGCACACGCTTCCTCACTGTGCCAATGAGAAGGGAGCCTTTCACGGTCAGCACCCTGGTGCACTGGTCCGTGACCCTCCGTGTTATTTCTTTGGCATCAGGTCTTGCCAAGGGGAGACCTCACAGCACGGGGAGGGCCAAGGGCAGCCCCGATCGAGACTCGATGGAGAGGCTGCATCTGTGTCCTGGGGCTCAGATTCTAAAACACGGTTCCCGGGCATCTAAACACTGAATTTGGGATAAATTCTTTTTTTTAAAGTTCATTGGTATAAAATCATTTCCCTTAAAATCAAAGTATCTAGAAAAGAGGCTTGTTGTGTATAGGGAAGTGTTTGCTTTCCTGGAATGTATGCTAAGCACTATGTCAGGACTGTGGCCGCCCTCTTGAACCCAGAAGTCTCCCATGGCAGAGGCCTAATCCTCCCCACCCCTTCCCTCTCCCCCCTGGGCTCGGGCTGGCCCTCCCCCTGGGCTCACCACTGGCCTTCATGGCCCAGCCGCCATGCAGGTAGTGCGACCTGGAGTCCGAGTTGAATGGGAGGAAGGCCGAGTGATGTTTACAGTCCTTCTGCCTCCCTTTGTAGTCACCAGCTGGAGTCAGATGGGGGGTTTAAACTGGGGCCCCCAACCCCTTCCCACCCCCTCCCCCAAAGAGGTCTGTGGATGGAATTCAGGGAATCTGAGAAGTTAAATGAGGGAAAAATGATTCATTTTTATTTTCTCTAGCTAACTGAAATTTAGTATTTTCTTAAATTTTGAATGAAAGCAACCAACTACAGTAGAATTAACAGTATCCATGACATTGTAGCCAATAAGTATGATGGGTATTTTCTTTTATTTTATTTTATTTTATTGATTTTTTACAGAGAGGAAGAGAGAGTGATAGAGAGCTAGAAACATCAATGAGAGAGAAACATCGATCAGCTGCCTCCTGCACACCCCCTACTGGGGATGTGCCCGCAACCAAGGCACATGCCCTTGACCAGAATCGAACCTAGGACCCTTGAGTCCGCAGGCTGACGCTCTATCCACTGAGCCAAACCGGTTTCGGCTATGATGGGTATTTTCATGTCACATTATGAAATGTAGTTATTGGTGAGGTCACGGAATGCTGTGTGGCCCTCTGCACGGTGACTCCGTGGCAGTGCTTATTGGAACAGGAAGTGCATATATCACAATTTCTTAAGTATTCTGATAGCTGTATTTCAATATTACTGGTTTTGCAATCTGAAGTAATTCATTTTATGCATTTTAAAATAATATTCTTAAAATACTTCTCTGGCAACCGTTCTTTCGCTTCACCAGACAGCCAAGTGGGTGCCTAACACAAAATCATCTGAGTCCCTGCCTGGGGGTGGAGCGGTGAGACCCCGAGATAGAAGGGTCCTGGGTGTGGTGTGACATGACTGCTCGGAGCAGACCCCTCCCCTTCCTTCCTCCCTCTCCCGCTCTCCCATCGATTCACTTTAAATGTGATATGAGCAGGAAATAAACCAACTTGAATGGCTTGTGCCAGCAGTCAGTCTATGACCCACGCATTGCCATGGGAAGGAGGGAGGAGAAGCTGACGTTCATGTTGGAGGTGACATTCCGAATCCGGTTTGCTTGTCCACCTGCCGGCCTCCAGCTGCTGGGCTTCATCAGTGTGATCCCCAGCGAGGCGCCCTCAGCTCAGCAGAAGGAAGCACCTTCCTCCCGCATCCTGAGGGAGAGTCCTATGGCTGTGTCCGCGGTCAGCTCGAGGAGGGCACCGTGCAGCTGGCGAGGGCTTTATAAAACTGGCACGGAGTGGCCTCTGCCCACACTCCACAGTCGTGGAAAAGACAGCAGCCGCTTTCACTGGCAGACCTCACGCAGTGAGCCGCGGCCCCGCGGTGGCACTCTGTCCTTTTCCTTCCAATTCACGTTTCTTTCAGGGCAGAAGCCATGGCATCTGAAAAATCCATATTTGTTGTTTAAGTTGGGTTTAAAACAACAAGAAAAAATTCTGATGTAGTCACCAAATTTGGTGGTTAAATGAGTTAGGAGACGGTGATTACCGTGGCCAAGCATGTGCTTCTCGTTATAAGTTCAGCTGGAAATGACTTCCTTTCCTGTTCTTTTCCTGATTTGCTTCACAGGAAAAATGTCTACGGTTCTACTTTAATGGGCTCCTAACGATGTTCTAAGGACTCACTTGTATGTTATTGGAGAGCAATGGGTTTCTGCGCCCAGTGAGGTTGATGATTATAGACATTCAAACCCAGATCACATCTGTAACATGTGCAATTCATTTTTAACCTCAATCTACTTGTCAGTAGCTAATGCCTCAATGTTGCTGGACTTTTAGCCTCTTACGTAAGCATGCGGGGAAACAGAGTACTGTAACAGTATTCCAAACACTGCAACTTCAGGGAGGCATCTGACACGCTGAAAATTGTCTTTGTTCCTGAGCTGCCCACATCTTTTTTGGGCATCTTATTTTCAAACTAGAGGCCCGGTGCATGAAATTCGTGTATGCGTAGGGTCCCTATGCCTAGCCGACAATCAGGGCCGATCAGGCCTTCCTTCCCCCAGCTGCCGGCTGCCAGCCAGGGCCTTCCTTCATTCTTCACCGCCCCCCGGTGGTCAGTGCACATCATAGCGAGCGGTTAAACTCCTGGTTGGTCAAACTCCCAAGGGGACAATTTGCATATTAGCCTTTTATTGTATAGGATAATTTAACTTGTAGTCTGAGTAGATAGTATAATGTATACAATATCCAAAAAGCATAAAAAATCGTCTGGGGACAAAGCAAGCCCTTCCCTCTCCCTCGCCTTTTAGAAACCCAGTTTCCTGCTCTGAAAACTATCATTATTACCCTTTTCTTATAAATCTTTTCAAAAGTATTCTGTGCATACTTATGTAAGCATGTGTACATTCGTTTTTCCATGCAAATATGACAGTATTCTATAAAAACTCTTTGTAACTTTTCTTTTTATAATGTAACAGTATCATCTAGAACTTTCCATAACAATATCTAAAGAACTTCCTTTTTGGTACAGTTTTCCATTTTACATATACACCATGCTCTGTTGAAACAGTCTCTATTAATGGGCATTTAGTGGTTTCTGATCTTTTGCTATTACAATATTGCAAATAGCATATTTGCCCAATAATCTTAGCACATGTGAGAGTGCCTGTTAATCAAATACCAAGGAGCAGAAAATTCGAGCATTTCAAATCTGAGAGCTACTGTAAAGGACTATCTATCTATCTATCTATCTATCTATCTACACAAAGCTAAGTGTCCATCAGTCTGTCTGAATGGTAGCTATGTTGTGCACTGACCACCAGGGGGAAAACGCTCAACTCAGGAGCTGCCATGATGTGCACTGGCCATTTAAAAATAATTGGCACCGTGGACCTGGCACCCACAAAGCAACAGTCGGCTTCACCCAAGTGGGACCAGGCCCTGCCACAACCCCACCAAATCGCAGCCAACACTGCCAAGACCCCATGGTGCAAAATGCAGCCCACAGCCCATCCCAGCCCGGAAACTGTGGCTGTGGCTGTGGATAGCAATGCCCGGCTTCCTCTCCCTAGCGACTAGCCTCCTTGGAGTTTCTTCAGCCCAGGAACTTGACTTGCTTTATAGCCAGGTGCAAACATTTTACAGTTTAACCAAATGTTTGTGAAGCGCTTTACCATGCCTCCTCTCATTTGATCCTCACAGAAGTCCTGGAGTAGGTAGATAGGAGACTCGGTAGAATCCTATTTTCTTTTCATTAGCAAGACATGAATAGCAATATTAAAATATTTCTTCTAATTAATTTCCTTTCAATGTGCACGAATCTGTGCACCAGGACACCAGTGATTACATAATTATGTCTTTAAATGCCATCTAGTAGAGAGAAATTCTTCTAAAGAAGCCCCATGATGCAAGGGGCCAGCAATGCTTTGCCTCTCCTGGCCTCACTGAAGGGCTAAGTAGACATAGCAGCCTAGACCTAATGCTGGTGAGCAGAAACAATTTGCAAGATGAAGAGATGTTTAGAGCTTGTGGTGGTGGAGGTGAGGGGAGTGAGAAGAGTAGACCAATGCCATTTAGAATTAAGGCCAGCCTGGCTAAAGATAACAAGAAATGCCTGGGTTAGGAAGGGTGACTACCTGGAAAAGATCGTTGTGCGATTGTGGAAAGAATGGGGTGCGGAGAAGGAAGAGAGGGGAGGAGAGAGAAGGAACCCTGATGCTGGGCCCAGGTTAGAAGATCCAGGTTGGAATTCTGGCTCCACCTCTTCCTAGAGCTGTGTTCGAGTGCCCCACATTGGGCTGCCAGTTGCGAGTGTCCCCCCCACGTCCCACGTGGGGTTCAGGGCTCAGGTTCAGGGTTCAGTTTCAGGGTTCGGGCTCTGGAGGAGGCCACACACAAATGAAAGAGACAAGACAAGAAAATACTAATTTGGGAACTGGGGGCCAGGTGGAAGCCCAAGAGAGGACTCCGCTTTGCTCTGGCCTTGCCATCCCTTTTTTTCAGGTCTGGGGTACACCCATAGCCCTTAGGCAGGCAATTCCAATAATAGCTGGATGATAGCCCATCAGCAAGGATTTACATAAGACTAAAAGGTGGAAGTTGCTTCAGCTCCCTTTGTCTCGACTAGACAGTGGGTGCATGGCTCTGACCCTTGCCAGAGCCTCAAGGTTGACCAGCCTTCCGGGTTCCTTGTCCACACCTCTCTGCTAGTGAAGCCAATGGGCAGCTTCCAACACTGTGTGACCTCAGAACAATCAAGATAGCAGTGCTTACTTCCCAAGGTCATTGTGAGCGATAAAGAGAGGCTGCATGTGAACATGCCTGGTAAACAGTGTGAATTTAACAGTGAGTGGAATCTGAATGCCTTTAGGTTTTAACATGGTTAGGCACCAAAGAATATTAACTTCAGAAAGTTCTCCAGATCATCAGCTCCTTAGAAGCTGGGCTGTGTCTGCCTTGTTCACTGTTCCGATCCCTGTGCCCAGAACTGTGGCTGAATCAGTGCCCAATGAGTACTCACCGAATGAAAGAAGTTCAGGTCATCTCTACACAACTGACGAGTGAACTGGAGATGCAAAGGGAGAGGCTGGTTAAGGTCGGAGGTATAGTTCGGGGAGTTATACATTTATTTATTAGACCTAATCATTAGGAGGAAAACCTACCCATGTAGGTATTTTATGAAAATTTGTTGATTGAATCAATGAGTGAATGAACTTTTCAGAGTGCTTTCAGAAATTATTTCATGAAGTCATGGGCTCCCCACACCCTAGAGGAGGAAAAGAAAGATTTTTATTTGAAGTGTGTCGATTACAGTGACTTGAACTGTTGACAAAGTTACTGCATATTTTACTTTCCTGTATTTTTAAGTGATTTTTCGACCTGTGTTTTGGTTGGAATAGATTAACAATGCATTTTAGTCCCTGCTATTGGTCATGGAATTCTAAAGCCTGCTTTAAGTATCAATGTGTTTTATGTCTCCGTATGGAAATATATGGATAAAGAACAATTCCTCAAACTTTCTCTCTGATCAAGGATCAGGTTTTCAAAATGAAATGAGGAAATTGGGTTGGATGATCCGGCATGTTCTTTTCCCTAAAATTGTAGAATTGTGTGAATAAAAGCATAAGAGGAAGAGCAGAGGTTTTAAAAAAAAAAAACACAAACAAAAAAAAAACTCCACCCCAAACCCCCAGGATCCCTGTGAGACAGAGCCGCATTATACCACTTGGGACATGATAATAAACACCTGACACTTATGGAGTGTTTACCAAGGGCCAGGCCTCAGATACCTGTTTTTCTTAATCCTTACAGTCCCTATAAAAGGGTGTTGGAAATTCTGCCTGGTGCCGGCAGTTGGAAAGGAGGCTATCTTTCTAAGCGCCTACCACGATTGGAAGCAGCAAATGTGCCAACAATAACGAGCTTTGTAAAAGTATTTGCTGCCCCGAGTCAAAGAACTGTCCTCCACGGGGGTTGAAAGGGCTATTGAATCTGGGGGTGGTCTCTCCAGCCACAAAGACATGCGGAAATCATGTCATCTTTGACTCCCAGGGCAGGGTTCTGGGTGGCTGGGACTCCACAGAGCAGAGCTTTTTTGCTTGCCTCTTCCCTCTCTCTAGAATCAGCTCTTTTTTCCTTCACTGGTGGTGATACTCTTTCTCCCTTCTGTCTGTTTTCTAATTTTGTTGTGAACTGGCTCAGCCCAACTTGGCAGCATAGAGTCCTCAGGCTCTTTTATCCACGCTGGGTGGATGTCCAGTCGTCAGGGCTAGGTGAGCTCCACCCACCTCCAAGCCCACCATCACTCTGCAGGAAATAAAAGCAAGAGAGAGAAGTTCTGCTCCCACTCAGACATTATTGACAAGAGGTCATAAAAGCACACAACTCAGTGACTTCATTCAGGCTTTGCCCATTTAGATGTTCCAATTACTCCGTGTAAACGGAATATTTGGAGCAAATGCCATAACATCTTAGAAGCAGCTTTGGTTAACCTTGTAGTTGCCATCAGGTAACCAGAATCCTCCAAGCCAGCTTAGAGTTTGCAGTGAATGTAGGACTATTTTGGAATTCAACCTTGGGAACCATTTGAATGTGTGCAGAGATTTATGTTTTAAATCCTGTCCATTCAAGGATAGTGGGTGCTTCTACACTATTCTAGCCTAGCAGTTGGCAAACTAGAGTGCTCAAGCACAAATCTGGTCTGTGCCTGTTTTTGTAAATAAAGCTTTATTGGAAGACAGCCATGCCAATTTAGCCATGTACCGTCTCTGGCTGATTGCGTGCTGCCGTGACAGAGCTGAGTGATTGTGACAGGGATCATTTGCCTGCAAAGCCAAAAATAATTTACCATCTGATGCTTTACAGAAAGTCTTCTGACCGCTGCATTAGCCAATCCACACAACTATTTTCAGCAATGAAAACCCATTGTTAATATTCATATTGCTAATTAGCGAAACCTCTGGTGTGGATCAGAGACAAAGATAGCTGTCGTGCTGACAGCAGCTGTCTCTGGCATGTGGCCTCCTTATTAAGTCCTAGATGACACCCCTGCAATGTGCGTGTCCTGCTAGAGCAATCACAGCGTCCGAGTGTTTATGAAAACTAACGCACATTTACAGAACATTGTCAATTTTGAAATTCTAAAGGTAAATTGCAGTCATCATAATACTTTCCTTTATTGCTTCTCAAACCCCATTTTTGGTAATGATTATGATTAAACCTTCAGACACTCTCAAATCAATAACAATGTTAAGCCCAGAGTTTGAAAAGTATGTTAACTAATTGGACCCCAATGCGATAGCTAAGATAGAACAGGTTTGTTATTATCCCATTTTACAAAATGAAAAACCTAAGTTCTGAAAGCGTACCTCATTGTGTCACAGTTGCAGAACTGGGGAGTGATTGAGTGAGACTTGAATTTGAAACCTTTCATTTCCCAGATCATAGAGTCTCTCCTCTACACCATGGTAGCTTCCCAGTAACAACAGCTCATCAATCATCTTTTTGGAGCAAACTTGACAGATTTTAACTTCAGCCAATAGAAAAATATTCCTCTTCAGAAAAAAAATAATATTCTCAGAAACTTCTTGACTATTTTGCAAGCTATCTTTACCTTCTTTCTTCACACTTTTTATTCTTGAAGTTGTAGAGCCACCATTGAGTTTCAGGATTGGTTACTAGGGGTGGGGAGAAATTTCCTAGGGGAATCAAAGGAATGAAGGTAAATGCTTAAAAATGAATCTGTTTCATCAACTACATAAATTGAGACCCTACAGAGTCAAAGAAGGCTTTGCAAGGCCACCCTGACTTAGACGTCTGTGACTATAACGTGGTGGAACAGAGCTCCAGTGCTAGACCGAGGCTCATACATGTTAGATGAAGAAGAAGCTCATTATGAGGTCAACGAGTTCACCCCACTTCACCCTTACAATGCTGGGCTGTTCTCTCAGCTGTGTTTGACTGCATGGGAAGTTCATTTATTATAGATTGACTGGGCTGGGGTTATTAGAACTGGTGTGTTGTCTCCTAAGCCTTTTCTCAGGCACTTTTCCCCCATGACTCTAACCCTCAGTTTCCCGTAATCTATTCCTCTCCATCCCATGGTATCGTCTTGGCTGGATTTAAGCCCCTAATTGGTGCAGCTGCATTTGCTTCTCCCATCTGCAGGTTCTGAGTTGGAGGCAGGAGAGTTTTTCCTCCAAGACAGTCCCTTTACATACATGGGCTCCAATGGGCCTCTGTCATTACCATAACTTCTGGGGAAGAGGAAACAGGGGTAAATATTATATTCAGGAATAAGAATATTAAGATATGAGTTCAAGAAGGAAGTTCGAGGTCCTCTCTTCAGACCCCTGGTTGTCTGCAGTGATTTGGATCACAAGTCATAATTGTATGGATTCTACTATCAAATAGGTGCCCCCATTGGAGACTTTTAACAACTTTAAAGCAACAACTCAATAGTGCAGAGACAAAAATGAGTTCAAGTGTGAGTCCATTGGTAGATGTTACAACAGCAGTATGTTAGGAGAAGTCCCGTGTGTGTGCATTGAGCAGACATAAATCACTTAAAGATAGCGTCCCATTTCTGGACATCTAGGAATCTTCTATGTGATTCTTCTAGATGACTTTTGATGATGCATGGATATAGCAGTGTAAATGTTGGGAACAAGACAGGACTTTCAAAAGTTTGAGTTCAAGATTAAATATTTATCATCTAGCCTCAATAGAAAAAGGGGGAAAATACCCAATGAAATCTTGAATTCTGATTTTGGGGGAGAAGACTTATTTTTCTTTTAAAGATAATTTACTTTTCACATAACACTAATCTGAGGATTACATAGGGAATCACAGTAACACAGAACCTCAAAATCTCAGCGCCTTCAAATAGCCAAGGTCCATTTTTCATCCATGCCACATATCCATTGCAAGTGTTGACTTCACTCTGGGACCCAGGATTACAGAATGACCACTCTGTGGAGCATGGCTGACCACTGTGACAGAGAGAATGGAGCTTTGGGAGGGCGTGAGCCAGCAAAAAGGCTCCACCCAAAGTAATGTTTTCTCACAACTTATTGACCTGCACTGGTCACATGCCCCACTCAATCCTACCTAGAACCTGGACGACAGAGAACTGAAAGCATTACTAATAGCGTCCACCTGCCATTCAAGGTTGGAAGGAAAAAATTTGGTCTGGAGCATGTGCAAAGTCATGCACATCAAATGCTTCTGGTAAGGGTGACATGTTGACTCTTCAAAAGTAAACATTCACAATAGCAAGAGGCTCTCTGCCCAATGGTACTGTGCACTTGGAGAGTGGACATTGGGAGCTCTCTGAAAGTTTAAAAACATTGACGCCTGGGTTCCACTCCAGGGTTTCTAATTTAATTAATTTGAGATGCAGCTTGGGCATCAGGATTTTTAAAGCTCCTGGAAATGACTTAAGGTGTAGGAAGAGTAGAACGTCACTGGTCTATTTTAAAGGACCTAGTTTTAGGGTGATTTTTAAACCAGTATTATGTATTTATCTGTGTGGTCTTAAGTCGGTTAACCTCTCGGATCTTCATTATATTGTCTATGAAATTAGGGGTGGAATACAAATGACTTCTAGCAAGACTTCTGGCCTTAAAAAATCTCTCATAGACCACTGACTTCTATTTAGAAAGTGTTTCAGAGCTAAAGTCACTAAGTGCAGCCAAATTACTTTGTGAGTTAATCTGGTCAAGCTCCCATATTTCTAATGATGGAATAAGGGCAGTCATTGGAAGGAGTCTTTCCCAGGTAAGTACTTGGGCTTTTCCACCGGAACAGGAAGCCTGGGCAGGCTTGGGGAGAAAGCCGTGTTACAAAAGAGATGTAAAGTTAACTTGATCTCCTGGTTGTATGTGGACTGAAGGTGAACTCCTTGATCTAAAACGAAAAAATTGTATTACCTAAGGCTGTTCAGATAAAAATAAATTTTAAAAGGCCACCTCTTTCCATTCTTCTTGCTGAAAATGGAAAAGTTAAAGGTTTCACAATTTCTTCGCCATGTAATCTTATCTTCGTGCGGTCAGTGTCTTAATAGTGTATTGATTGGCTCGCACTCCCGCTGTCTTTAAAGAACCATTATGACTCTGTTGGGCCAAACATGAAAAACTACTTTTAAAGACCTTTCTAAAGAGTTTTTTGATTTTTCAAAAGCTTCTTGGGGGCTTATTGAGCTTCTCTGGCAGCTGGAATTAACTCTACAATGCACTTTCTCTATATCTGACACACAGAATCCATCTGAAGCCAAAAGCTATCAATGATTCACAGGAGGGAGAAGATAAGAGAACCCTGAAGATAAATTAATGCCATAATTATTTACATGGGCACCGGTACTTTTAGGCTCTTTCTGAGTGTTGCATTGCATTGGAAACTCAGGATAATTATCAAGAGCCATCTTAAATATGTGAAGTTGACTCCAGTACTAGGGGAGAGAAAGTGTAGAGAGAAGATGGGTGGGAAAAATTAAAATGGTTAGTGCATAAAATAGCATTAAACTGTTTCTCAATTATCAAAATGCCTGGCAAGTTGAAACAAGACAAAAATCTTCATTTTTAGCTCCACTGGATTTATGCAATGTCTGTATCTCTCTTCTTTAATTATTAGGAAAAAAACATGAGAATAATTTTTATTGAATGCTTAGAAAATTGAAAATGATAATACACTAAAATCCTATCACTTTGGGTGATGATGGTAGTGTGGGTGGGTCCTTTTTCTTCTTTTTGGAATCTCTGTGTTTTGCCACTTTTCTCTGTTAATCATCCATATCTATATATATAAAAGGCTAATATGCTAAGTATCCGACTGTCCGACTGGTTGCTATGATGCGCACTGACCATCAGGAGGCAGACACTCAACACAGGAGCTGCTGTGATGTGCACTGGCCATTTACAGAGAAACAGCACTGTGGACCTGACGCCGACAAAGCAACACTCGGCTTCCCCCAAGTGGGACACAGGCCCCACCACCACCCCTGAGCAACACCCCACCAAATCGCAGCTGACACTGCCGAGATCCCATGGTGCAAAATGCAGTCCACAGCCCAGCCCAGTCCAGAAAGGGTCACTGTGGGCACCGGGTAATGATGTCACATAGCAACACCCAGCTTTCTCTCCCTAGTGACTAGCCTTCTTGGAGTTTCTCCAGCCCAGGAACATGACTTGCTTTATAGCCAGGTGCAAACATTTCACACTTTAACCAAATGTCTGTGAAGCGTTTTCCCATGCCTCATCTCATTTGATCCTCACAGAAGTCCTGGAGTAGGTAGATAGGAGATTGGGTGGAATCCCATTTTCTTTTCATTAGCCAGAAAATGGAGATTTAGAAAGCTTAGAAACTTGACCTGACTGAAAAGAAGTAAGAAAATGGTGGACCTTGAAAATGACTTCAGGTTTTATCACTGTGCAGAATATAGTCAAACACTGCTACAGTTAAATATTTTACCCTTTGTTCTCCCTGCATGATCTATAATAATAATCTGCATTGTGTTGATATTTACTGCTGTGTTGCTGAAAGAGAAGTTGGGGTGCTTCACTGGGCTGGAAAAAGTTTAGCTAAATCAGAAAGCAGGTCTAATTAAGCAAGTTTATTCTATATATATATGAAAGGTTAAGTTGACTCGTGTATACATGATACATATAAAGCTCTCGCTGGCACCAATCGCACCCATGTGTTTCCATCTGTCATTGTCAATCATGAATTTGGTTGATATGTCTCTATTATAGAGAAAGGGAAAATAGCAATATTAAAATATGTCTTCTAATTTATTTCCTTTCAGTGTGCACAAATTCGTGCACTGAGCCACTAGTATATATATGTATTTGAAACTGGCTTCCTCCTCACTGGGTTTTGTAGAAAATTACTTGAACCTCCTTAGCCTCATTTTACACCTCAAATGAAGATAATGATGGTATCTACCTCAAAGGGTTGTGGTAAATATTAGATTCAATCACATGAAATAGCTATTTGATCATCTCTTAATCTATGAAAATGGTGATTTGAAATGGTTAAACATAATTGTAAACACTTAGCATTGTGCCTGACTAAACAAAGGTTAAGATTATATTAGCTATAAACAAAGGTTAAGGAACTACAGACAGAACACATTTGAAAATAGAAAAGACATAATATGCAATTTTTTAAATTCAGGTTTATTGAGGTAAAATTTACATGTAGTATACAGTTCTAAAAAAAGTTGGCAAACACATACAATTGGGTAACCATAGTCAAGAGACAGAACAGTGCTATCGTCACCCCCAGAAGATACCACCTCCCTTGTAGACAAGCCCTCCCCTCTACAGTCTCTGGCAACTGCTGATTGTTAAAGCTAGTCTTTTTTTTCTTCTTTATATTAATTTACTAGATTTATCTTTAGTGTTTTTGTCCAAATAAAGTTTCATAACTTTTAAAATGTAAAATATAAACTGTTGGAAATCATTTGCTATACTTAAGTATCATACATCTACTTCTCTTCCTACTTTTTTCATACTTTACCCTTGTGCCTAGATTTCCAAGCTTATACCAGGTCTACTCCGCAGAGCATCCGAGCCGGCTCCTTGGTTCCCTTTGAGCCCTGAAACATTTTCTTAGCACATTTGCTTCTCCACTGGGTCTCAACCTGACTTCTCCAACTGTAGGTCAAAGGAGTTATGCTTCTTGGCAAGTTTGTTCATCATTATGCCAAGATTAGGCAAATAGCACCCTGTGGTTCAAGCCCTGGGGCTCCCTCCCTGGAAAAATCTCTCCTCAAGCCGTGATGTTCTGAATTCAGACAATAATAGAATCTTAGGATCAGAAGGTTCTTCAAGATCACCTAGACCCTTACCACTCAAATGTGGCCTTTGGATCTGCAGCGCTGACATGATCGGGAGCTTGTTAGAAGCGCAGAATCTCAGGAGCCACTCAGACCTACTGAATCCGAATCTGCATTTTAACAAGATCCCAAGAGCTGAGCATGCACATTAACGTTTGTGAGGTGCTGCCCCAGACCAGCCCCTCTTCTGATGGATAAATCCCATCTACAGTGTCTTCCTCCTGACAACCTCTGTGTGCTTATCAGCTTTCCACTTCCAGCTTCAAGGCTAGGCTCTCTCACTGGAGAGCAGGGGTTGCCGACCTTGCCCATTAAAGTCACTTGGGGAGCTTTTACAAATCCCAATGCTGAGAACTCACCCTTGGCTAACTAAATCAGATCTCAGGAGAGGGGCTGGCATCAGTATTTTATAAAGCTCCGAGGCACTGGTATTTTATAAAGCTCCCCATGAGATTCTAATGTGCAGCCAAGTTATGAACCACTAGTCAAGAGCCATCCATCTGCATCTTAGGCTACTGACTTTCTTCCTTGCTCTGATTTTCTGTGAAAATGCAAATATCCCCTCAGAAACAGGTATCCCTCATTTACACTGTGCTTTGGAATACGGTTCATTTTTTAATCCAAATAATTTATTGCAAACTCTTTGATATTATACACTAGTTGGCTTGGCAGTTCGCACAAAATGGAAGTGCAGGGTATGAAGACAGGTTGCTAAGGGGTAGACTTCAGGGCTAAGTCTAAGCTAAGCTGCCTTGATCAGGAAGGGGCTGGGCCAGGCCAAGATCCAGGAGTACCCCCTTAGCCAGCCCACTTGAGGTTTTGGCCCTCCTCTTGCTCCTGCCCTCGTGGTCCTGCAGGGAAAGAGAGGTGTGGAGAGGTAAGAAGCTCTGCAGCTGCCAGGCCGGTGGGCCCCATCAGCTGAGCATGGGGTTCCCAGTCTAGTCCTTGGCCTGAATGGTCCACGAGAAATTTTGCTAATGTCATAACCCTGCTGGCCTCAAAAGCGGAGAGTAGTTTTTCTCCACTCAGTAATCCTCTTGAGTAATAAGCCCTTTTGTCTGTGGCATGACTGTTTAAGAAACTAATGTCTGAACTTTTTTCTTTTGCAAAGATTTAGGGGGAAATAATTTTGTTGATGTTTTATTAGCTTTTGAAAGATCTAGTCATATTTAGATAGTGCTGCATTAGAATCATTGTTGTTTAGGAATTATATAAATTATGTTAACAGTAATTTTGAACAGACTAAATACATGATCAAGTAAAAGTTTGTTATTTCTAAAAGACAATCAAATTACTACCCATAGCCATATTAATTTACTATTATTAAAATATAACATAAAACAAATCCTTATTAATATGTAAGTTTGGAAGCTCTCACTTTAGATTTGAATGAAAATAAAATTGAGAAAATTTGCAACGTACAGATTCTTCTTTCTACATATTTGTTTTTCAAACTAAATACTAATAGGCTAATTTATTTGGATATTTGAGGATAAAACACTATCATACCCCTTTCTCCCTCCCATTCCCTGATCTCCTAGCCCTTTAAATCTAGACAAATATATAAGAGTGCTTGTTTAATTATGAATCTGACACAGGTGCTTTATGGATTTAAGAAGTTGATTCTCAGTTCCTTAAACATCTTAATAGGTTATCTTAGCAATACCTTGCTATTAAAGTTTACTCTTTAGACTAAGCATGTATTAGAGGAAGAGAGGATGTGTTTTGGGTACCTAGAGAACTTTAGATTATTTCTGTTCTCCATTAGGGAACATGCAGTTTGGCTTCCTAAGAAAACATGAGAAAAGAAGGAGAATATTTTAAGAATATTAATTTTTTCTAAGTATAATTGTTTTTTTCCACTAATATAATATATGTATTTCAAATTTTTTTAAAATGAAATCTCAATTTGGGCACATATATATTCTACTTTCTTTACTAGGTTACATTTTTACTTCAATAATGCTTTATCTTTATATCTGAATACATAATATTAAAATTAATGCTAACACTTTAGCTTAAGTCGTCCATTCTATTCTTAAGGAAAACATCTGGAAAAGTCACTTTGAAGGGACTACTTTCCTAAAAAATGTTTTAAATCATGAAAAAAGAAATCATCTACCAAATTCTTTTACATAAATTCTGATTTCTTAAAGAAGGACACACTGGTGAGGGCGACCAATTTGAACTGGCAATTTTGTTTATCTGCTTGACTTGTCATTAAAATGCTAAATAGTTAAAATTTGAAACTGTGCTATCAAACTTGTTAGCTAGTCCTGTGGACTTTTTGGAATACAAGCTAGAATGTTCCTTCTGTTCTCTGTCTGTTCCACTTCCTTTCTCCTCTCCCAATTTATTCCCTTGACTTCTGGGTTTCTCCTTTGTCCCGATTCCCCTCCACATAGTTCTCCACTGTTTGGGAAGCCCAGGCGTAACCCGGCATGGGTGGGATACATGGGGGCGCACATATACATAACACACTTACTGGTGCATACAAAGTAAAGCCACTATATTGGTCCAGTCTGCTGTTCACCCCAGTGAAAGGGGGTGGCTTCAACTGTGTGTTGTCGTTTTTTCCCTAATTAAACTCATGATAATAATAGAGCTTGGGACCAAAGAACAATTAAAACCATCCCTGTCTGTGCGCCAAATGAATAATTTCCGGACAGCCTACTTTGTGCAAGTCAACATCTGTGTCTGCTTCTTGGGTTTCCCACTATCTGGGCTCAGGAATCTCTTTGGTCTGTTCCTTCTGCTCAGACACCAGAGCCATGGTGGCATTTCTCTGGGATAAGTTTGGGTCTGGACAGGATTAGGGAGGTTGTGCCTGGGGCTGCCGTGCCCCAGCCTGGATGCAAGAATGTCCAGGCTGGGTAGGATCTTGGGCTTCATGCAGTTCAGCCCATGAAACCGATGCCAGGGAGGCAATGTGACTCACCCAGGGACATGCGATGAGTAACAACCCAAGGAGAAGAAAGGGGACATGAAAAACATGCACACTGGATCAATTAGGAGGCACTGAGGCTGAAGGAAACTATGAATGGACGAGTGCTCCCAGCAGCTGAGAGGACTAGCAGGCGCCCCATCCGGGTAGGTATACCCTGTTTGTGTTCCTTTATTTTGATGGCACAGCAGCCATTATTCCTTCCCGGGACAACCCCTGCCCAAGCACACCATCACCTTGTGGGAGAGATCTCTCATTGTTCCAAAACACAAGTCTTGATTTTCCATTCTTCCCAGTTCGTGTGGAAAGTGTCTGGATCAAAGCTCCATCGTTGTCCCCACGTCCCCTGTGCCAGCCTAGACACACTCCCCTGGTGCTTCTGCCCTGGAGCGCAGGAGAGGCCTTGGCTGTCTGTGATACACGGGGAGGGATGGAGCAAGATAGAGCCCAGGTCAGGTGGTGTGCACGGTGCCCTGGGTTATCCCATCTGCGGGGCACAGCCTTCAAAGTAGGTGTGACACCCCATCAAACAGGGAGGGAGCCGAGGCTGAGTTCGTCCCTCGTCCTTCACCGTTGATCTTGCTTCGTGTTGTCAGTTAACTTGAAAACATGAATCTCGGTCATCCCCTCCTGCTTTTTGGATAAGGCACTTCCTTAAAGCTACCCGTTCCTCTTCCTCCCATCAGCACTACCGTCCTGACATGCGGACAACGGCTCCTGCTCACACCTTTCCTCTACCCTGTCTTCCCCGGGCTGGGCACTGTGGACGGAAAAGGGGCCACTCACTAAACCTGACAGGCTCCGGGGAGGCCTGTGTGGCGGGCCCCACACACTCAGAGACCGGAAGTAACCACCTAGGATGGTCTGACCATTAAAATTCCTAATGAAAAGCAGGTCATGGTGGTAGACGTGTCCTCGGCCCGTGGCTTCCTTGACAAAGGTCAGTCTTTACCGTATGTGAGCCTGTCTATTGTCTTTTTTTTTCATCTAGGATGACAACATCCCTTTGAAATGTCACTGTCATCTCCTTTTTCCAGACCCTTTAAAATACTGCCATAGAACCCCTCATCGCTATCTTGTCCCCGCATGCCAGCTCCAGATGCTGTAGATGTTAACTCGCCGCACCCGCCGATGGAAAAGAAGTGTGTCTCTCCATTTGCTTTTTATCTAATCTCACAGATTTCCCTGCTTTGCTTTCTCCCACCCCCTTAATCTCCCATTTTTGGATTTCATGTAACCCTCCTTTCACCTCTTCCTGTGATTGTCATGTGCACAATCAGCTGCAGAACTGCCATTCTCCAGAGCACTGAGATTTTGCTTCCCAGCAATGGTCACTCTGGCTTAAATCACAGCTCGTAAGACTTTGTCTTAGGCTGGACCTCCTTTCGTCCACGGTACAAGCCAAGCACACTGCTCCAAAGCTACTCCCCACCCCCTGAGTACCCCTTCCGCTTAGTGACACCTGGCCATCACTCCACACCTCCAACTCTTCCACGCCCCTCCCCCTTCTCACCTCCTCCCGTAAGAAACACACAGATAAAAATATAATCAAACTCAGATGGAAAAACTGGCCTTTCGCTTCTTCCCACAGGTTTTCTCTTGGCATCCGAGAATCTGCATTTGTTTGTAGTCACTAAATAACCCAGACACTGAGCCAGCATTCCTCTGCTTCCTACACCACCTCCCAACCGTCTCCCGCCCCGCCCTTCACACCTCCCATTTCCTGTCTGGGTGGACTGGGAACTGTGAGTCCTCTGCCTACAGCTTCTCAGAGGCAAGGACTGTCCTGTGGGGTATGCAGTGCCTCTGTGTGTGTGTGTGTGTGTGTGTGTGTGTGTGTGTGTGTGTGTGTGTGTTTAAATGTTGCATTTTTACTGTTTTCTTTTTTGTTTTTTAATTTGCAAGAGACTGTTGCTTTCCAACTGAAAAGTATCTTTCCGAGAATAGAACTTTTACACGACTCCCTTTATTTTTAAGCAGTGACCTTTGGCCTGGGGGAAACATAGAGGCTCTTCTGGGGAAGCTGAGATTGTGAGCTGAGACTCATCTTAGGCAACACTCTCATGTGAAAGGAGAGAAAAATCAGGTCTAAAGAGGTGATGGAATCACCAGAGTCCCACTGACCATTAGTGACAGGGCTGGCGCGAGAGTGCAGGGCCCTTTCCCCTAGCCCACCGAGATGTTCCTGACATCATCTCTGGTCACAAACAAGCCCTGCCCTTGGAATTGCGGGCTGGCGCTCTGAGAGGTGCCTTTGGGAGGCTGAGCCACGGTGTGTGGCCACTGGGGGGCTTCGGCATCGTATGATGTGTGTGGTCCCTGGACCTGGAGACCCACACCCAGGAGATCCCTGACATCTCCAACCTGCTGCAGGGGCGCCTGCACCAGCAGGAGGCCGCAGCCTCTGGCTCTCTTTCTTTCTTTTCTTTCTTTCTTTCTTTCTTTCTTTCTTTCTTTCTTTCTTTCTTTCTTTCTTTCTTTCTTTCTTTCTTTCTTTCTTTCTTTCTTTCTTCCTTCCTTCCTTCCTTCCTTCCTTCCTTCCTTCCTTCCTTCCTTCTTTCTTTCTTTTTCTTTTTTTTTATAAATATATTTTATTGCTTCTTTACAGAGAGGAAGGGAGAGGGATAGAGAGTTAGAAACATCGATGAGAGAGAAACATCAATCATCTGCCTCCTGCACAACCCCTACTGGGGATGTGCCCGCAACCAATGTACATGCCCTTGACCAGAATCAAACTCTGGACCTTTGAGTCCGCAGGCCGACGCTCTATCCACTGAGCCAAACCGGTTAGGGCATGGCTCTCTTTCTTGCGCATTAAATCTGGCAGCACTGGCCTGAGTCACATCGTGGGCGACTGCCTCTCATGCCCCCTCCCCTTGGCAGCCCCTGACCCAGACTCTTCATTCCCTCCTTCTCCTAAGACGTGTGGCACCTGGATCTCTTCGTTGGGTTTCTCAGTCCCTATCATTCCTCCTGTCACTCCACCTGGACTGCCCTGTAGTCTTTTAAAATGCAGTCCTGCTTTTAACACACATAAAGACATTCCTAGGAGTAATACAGAAACAGTCAAAGAGAACACAATGCTATTTCCCCCCATCTATGCCAGACCCTCCAACCCCCTTCCCACACTCAGTCATCACCCGCACTCCATTCTGCATCTTGCTTTGTCCATTTTGATCCATTTTGGCGCATGAAGCTCTAAGCCCATTATTTTTAGGTAGCAGGGTCATGCTCCCTTCTATCCCTGATGTATTTTCCCAGCTTCTCCCCTAGTGCAGGAGATGATTATTGCTTCCAGGTGTTGCTGTTGCAAGCGGTCCACACCCCACATTCTGATCCCCGCACACCACGATTTCCCCTCCCAAAGCATATTACACTCATGTTCTACCTGCTGTAGACCCTGGTGTTGATGTGCTAGGTGACAGCTTCATTAGCGAATATGTTAGTCTTTACCTCTGTGTCAACAGGCACAGTATCAATGAGGCCTTTCTTCCTTTGCAGGAAGAATACCCTCATTTCAAGAGGGGTCACTGAGATAAAAGTTCTTAAAACATCTCTCTTCCATCTCTCGCCAGTGCATTTTGGGACAGAAGGGGGATAAGTCCTAAACAAGTCATACTTCCAACCCATGGCAGTATTTCAAATCTTAGGAATTTCAGGAAAACAGAGAGACCGGTAAGTGCGATATTTTGGAGCAGAAGGGCTTTGTTTATGCCCCAAACACAGAGCGCAGGGTGGCTGTGTACATGCTTACACCAGGTGAGGAGCGCAGCCACAGTGTTAGCCCCGGACATCAGCTGGGCTGATGCTCGCAGAGGAAAAGACATGGTCCAGAGCATCCTGGAAACCACTTCTCCTCCCTTGGAGATGCAGCTGCCCGTCTCTGTCTCAGGAGGGAGAGGCCATTGAAAAGGCTGTGATCACATCCCTATCATATACAGAAATCTACTGCTGATCGAAATATGGAAAGGAACTGATAACTCTTTTAGAAAAAAACAACATACCAACTAATATCTTTGTGACCTTGGGGTAAGTAAAGTTTTTTGAACAAGATATAAAAAAATGCTAGAAAAACACTTGACCATCTGTACTACATTAAAACTATGGCTGTTATTCAATCAAAGTCATCATTAAGAAAGTTAAAACACAAGACAGAGGGTGAAAAATATTTTTTCTTCCTTCTTATTGAATTTATTGGGGGTAACACTGGTTAACAAAAAATATTTTCAAAATAAATACCCACCCCCAACAAAAATACTGTCACTTGTATCCAGAATATATAAAGAACTTTCACAAACCAATAAGAAATAGATAATCTGATAGAAAAATAGGCAAAAGGCATGAACAGGCACTTCACAAAATAGGGTATATAATGGCCAATAGACAAGTGAAAAAGTACTTGACTTCATTAGTTATCAAAGAAACACAAATCAAAACTATGTGATATTGCTGCACATTCATCAAGTGACTAGAATGAAAAAGACAATATCAATGCTGGTGAGATTGTGGACCCACTGGAGCTTTCATATGCTGCCAGTGGGGGTGTAAATTGGTAGAGCTACTTTGGAAAACTGTTTGACCATATCTTCCAAATCTAAACATATGCCTACCGTATAACCCAGTAATTCTGCTCACAGTTATCACAGCAGAAATGCTTACTGTGCTTCCCAAAGACACCTACCAGAATGATCATACATGCATTTTTGGTTGTAACTCCACACTAGAAAACACCCAAAGGCCCATCAGCAAGAGAATGAAAACAAATAAAAATACATGTACACAATGGAATAGCATACAGCAACAAGAAATAACCACACAGCTTGAATGAACATCTGAAACATAACATTGTGTGAAAGAGGCTAGACATAAATGATTACAGAACTGGAGTAAACTACTGGATTCCATTTACATAAAGGTCAAAGCAGGCAAAACTAATGCAGATGTTAGCAATCAGGAAAATGCGTTCCCATTTGGTTGTGGGGTAGGTTACGATCGGGGGAGGAATGAAGAGGCTCTTAGAGCCCGGCATTGTTCTGTTTCATGGTCTGGAGGCTTATCTCACGGGTTTATTTCCTTTGTGACAACCCATTGAATTATACACTTAGGATTTATTCACCTTATTTATTAAAAAGTTTACATTAAAACGAAAGGCTGGAGAATCATCAGGTTGCCCAACTTAACTATAATTCCCAGTCACTTCTAACCAGTGTTGCTAGAAATGTATGCAGAAGGAAGGACAGATTTGGGAATACCAGCTAATTTATTCTGGTCACTCCAGTTCTGCCCTTGGGGAGTCCTATCCTACCTAATAAAACAGTAATATGCAAATTGACCGCACCTTCGCCATGCCCACCATCCAATCAGAGCGAGTATGCAAATAAACCAGACCAAGATGGCGGTTAATTTGCATACATAGGCGCCCTGAGCTGACCCCCTGCGACGGATTGCAGGGAGCTGGGGTCCGCTCTGGCACCAGACAGAAAGCCTCTGCAGGAGGCTTTTGGCCTGGAGCTGGAGTGGACACCCAGCTCCCGGCTTTTGATGGATGGTGGGCGTGGCAGACACCCAGCTCCTCGCTCTGATTGGATGGTGGGCGTGGCACGCGGACCCCCTGCCATCGAAAGTGGGGCCAGCTCCCATGCTATCGAAAGCCGGGAGCTGGGTGTTCGCTCTGGCTCCAGGCCAAAAGCCTCCGCCCGAGGCTTTTGGCCGGGTGCACGAGCGGACCCCCTGCCATCGATCGCAGGGAGCTGGGGGTTTCTTCGGCCTGGTACACCAGAGGACCCCCTGCGATTGATCACCTGGGCAGGGAGCTGGGGGTCTGCTTTCGGCCTGGGCAGGAGTGGACCCCCTGCGATTGATTGCAGGGAGCTGGGAGTCCGCTCCTGCCCAAGAGGCTTTCGGTCTGTGCAGGCCTGGGCAGGGGCTGAGCCAGTGATCAGAGGGAGCTGGAGGGGCCTGCCCAGGCCTAAAGCTTTGGCCAGAGGCTTTAAGCCTGGGCAGGGCCCAGCCCTCCATTGGTGTGAACTATAGAGGAAACACCTTTTCTGACTGCACATTGGCTAAGCTTCCTGTATGCCACTGGTAATGTTCTCAGTAATTTGGGTAATAAGAATCCAAAAAGGTGATCTAGGGTTTTTCCACCACACTTCTGGAGAAAAATATGAAGGTCCGCTGCTGGAGGGCTAAGAAATGTCATATCCTGCCCTAGCCGGTTTGACTCAGTGGATAATGCCTCAGCCTGCAGACAGCAGGGTCTGGGTTTGATTCTGATCAAAGGCATGTACCTAGGTTGCAGGCTCCTCCCTGGCTGGGGCCCAGATCAGGGCTCATGCAGGAGGCAACCAATCAAAGTGTTTCTATCTGTCTTTCCCTTTCTCTTCCACAATCTCTAAAAGTCAATGGAAACATACTCTCAGGTGAGGATAAAAAATAAATAAAGAAATCCATATCCTATGAAAGACACATCTTGAAAATGCCTAAAGAAAGTTATCATTTTTTTTCATGGTGAAGGGACTGGAGTCCATGTTGATGAAAACACCTTGGTGGCTGCGGTGACTGGCAGTGGCTGCAGCAGCGGGGTGATGGGGCCGGTGCCTTCCCCTGACCAGCCCAGTTGCCTCCCACAAAGGGAGGCCAGACTGCGGCTTAGGTACGCTCCCCGTGGGGCGAGGGCCTAAGTCGTCAGTAGGACATCCCCTGAGGGCTCCCAGTATGTGAGAGGGGGCAGGTTGGGCTGAGGGACCCCCAACCCCCAGTGCACAAATTTCGTGCACCGGGCCCCTAGTTATGTACATAAGCATATTTATACAGTTGTGAGGCTAATGGCTATATTTCAATGTATTATTACATAGGTTGTCACTTGTAATACAGGGTCTTCCTCTCTTGACACAACAGCATGATGCATTGTTATCTAGTGCTTCCTTGGTCTGCTTTGTGGAGCAGTTGGTTGTGCAGCTGTCTTCTTTCCACAGAATTTTAGTCTTCTGAGTGCAGAAGACACTGTTGGGTTTTCTTTCCTATTAGTCTTTCTGTTCCCAGCACAGAGCCTTCTACAGAATGGGATCAAATCTCAATGAATGCTTGCTTCATTTCAGGGGTGGGGAGAGCTTACATGTTTGGCTGATCTATTTTTATTTGTGTATTTTAATTGAAAATGTATGGAAAGTTTGAACTCTCTTGATACCTCCTCAAAAATATATACATCTAGGGAGGGAGTATGAGGAGGGATGACTGGGGGTGATGGAAGTTGTACAGTATGCTGCTCTTTGCTATAAGGCATCGTTCAGTGCACTTATTATTTGTGCACTTTTCTTTACTTGTTCTATGTTGATTAAAACATGTCATCTACGTGTATGTAACATAAAGTTCTAGTTTGATAAGACACTATGTTGATGAGAGTTTGTGGAAATGGTCATACTCAATTATTGCTTGAGGCAGTGTAAATCCATACACTCTCCTTGGGAGGATTTGGCCAAATTATCAAATTGAAAAGGCATGTATCCTTTTGGCTGAGCAATGGCTAGTCTAGAAACGCACCCTACAGTCTATTATAACATGCGCACACTGTTGTATATTCAAGATCATTCACTACAGTGATGTCTTTTACAGTAGAAATGAAAACTATAGAAGAAAGGACAAATTGCTGTGCATTATACGATAGGATATTATTCAGCAGTTAGGACGAGGGAGGCAGATCTGTATTTGCTTATGTGGAAGGATCTTCAGGTTCCAAAGCTTGTATGAGATGCTTCTGCTTGTGTAAAATGTATGTGTGCACATTTGTTCCTAGAATATCTACGGAAAGATACATAAAAAACTGATAACAGTGATTGCCTCTGGGAGAGGAAGGGGTGAAAGGAAACTTAATTTTCACTATGCACGCTGCCTGATGCACATTTCAAATTTTATCTGTACATATAACCTATTCAAAAACTAAATTAAATCTAACGCTAATTTCTTTGCCGCTGTCTTTTTCTCTCGTTTAGGGACTTTCTAAACATTTTGTAATTGGTAAGTTCGCCTTCACTTTCTTCTAACAGCCTCCAAATCCATTCCAGGGGGCAAGGGTCAGAGTCTTCTTTCATGATATTGAGCAAAGCAGGCAGGTCGGTCTTCTGCTGGTGACCTTGTTAATTGAGTTTAGACCTCCAGTGAATCTGAACAGATTTTTTAAAATGAAACATTCAAAGCCTCTTTGCCCTCTTTAGCTCTCTTCCCCCCAGAGGCAGGAAGAGTGTGAAAGGCAAGCATTCTGTTTGTTCGGTTTGTCTTTCATCGTGTTTCCAAGGGCCGTAAGCTGGTTGTCAGACTGGAAGAGGGAACCTTGTGGGGTGCGGTTTGCCTGGCAAAGGAAAGGAACAAGTTCAGTGGAACGTGTGCCCTAGATTTGGCACGAGCAGATCTCAAGAAGCAGGTTCTTACTCGATGGCCTGAAGACCGGAGCTCTGGAGGCCTCACAAGGGAAATCTAACCAGGCGATCAGAGGGAATCCCGCGAGGAGGAAACCAGAGGGGGCTCTGAAGAAGCAGGCCAGCTCCCACACCGCCAAGGGCCCTCCGCCGAAGATGGAAGGGGGGCCCCGGGCCCAGTCTGAGGAGGCGGCGCGGACAGAGGAGGAGGACACCGGCCAGGCTGCAGCTCAGGCCTGCACAATGCGCAATGGACACTTTGTATGGTCTCTCAAAGAGCATATTCCGAGCAAAAGTGACTGGGCTTAGACGGTGCTATTTTATCATGTGAAGAGAAAGCAAAACCTGGAATTCGCTGATGGTTTTATCCAGGCCCTATATTTTACCGAGATCTACGACAAGCAGGGCCCAGGACGAAGCCCCCACAGGCCCTGTTTCTCAGTCCCCCCTGGGTCAGCTCTCCCTGCACCTGTCCCACAACCTGGGCTCTGGAACCACACTATGTGGGTTCAACCCAAAGTCTGTCTCTTGGGAGTGCAGGACTTTGGGCAAGTTCTTTAACTTTCAGGGCGTCAGTTTCTTCGTCTGTCAAATGGGAGAATGCTACTAACGATACCTGTGTGGGATGACTGTTATTGGGATTAGTGAGCAATTCAGAGGGTCTGTTAGATAAATGCTGGCCATCGTGCTAATGGCTATTATTACTTCCAATTTCCACATCAGGGAGAATCATGTTTGAAGTGGGAAGGAGCAGAACCAGCCTGGGAGGTATCTTCTCAGTAGCACCTGCCTGGTTGTGGGTGCCACCTGAGGTCAGATATAAGAAAACTAGAGGCCCAGTGCACGAAATTCATGCAGGGGGGGGGGGTGTCCCTCAGCCCAGCCTGTACCCTCTCCAATCTGGGACCTCTCAAGGGGGGACTGCTGGCTCCCAACCGCTTGCCTGCCTGCCTGGCTGATTGCCCCTAACCGCTTCTGCCTGCCAGCCTGATCACCCTAACCATTCCCCTGCCAGCTTGATCAAAGCCTAACTGCTCCCCTGCTGGCCCAATTGCCCCTAACTGCCTTCCCCTGCTGGCCTGGTCACCCCTAACTGCCCTCCCCTGCCAGCCTGATCACCCCCAATTGCCCTCCCCTGCTGGCCTGGTCGCCCCCAACTGCCCTCCCCTGAAGGCCTGGTAACCCCTAACTGCCATCCCCTGCTGTCCTGGTCTCCCCCAACTGTCCTCCCTTGCAGGTCTGGTCTCCCCCAACTGCCCTTCCCTGCAGGCCCGGTCGCCTCCAACTTCCCTCCTCTGCCAGCCCAGTCACCCCTGACTGCCCACCCCTCCAGGCCTGATTGCCCCCAACTGCCCTCCCTTGCAGGCCCGGTCCCTTCCAATTGCCCTCCCCTTCTGGCCTTTTCGCCCACAACTGCCCTCCCCTGCTGGCTATCTTGTGGTGGCCATCTTGTGTCCACATGGGGGGTGGCCATCTTGTGTTGGAGTGATGGTCAATTTGCATATCACTCTTTTATTAGATAGGATCCCTTCTCATGGGAAGAGCTGCCAACAACTTCGGGGCTGGAGTTCAAGCCCAGGCCCCTGACTGGCCAAGGATGCTGAACCCAGGTCCCTGTGGGTGCCAAGGCAGGGCCTCGGTCACTTCTAGGGGCGTTGATCACCCTTAAGGTCTGTGACCCCTGCTTTTGAGGCAGCGCCCTGGGGGCAGTCACCCCGCCAGGCTCCCAGGCGGGCTTTGTTACGGCCACGAAGTGACAAGCACAGTCCCTCCCGACTTTTCTCGTCCGGGTCCGTGTAAGGGACAAGCTGTGGTGTCACAGCTAGACTTCCCACTACTCAAGTTGGAGTGGCCCTGGCATTTATTTACGGGCAGCTGCACATCCCAGATCGCCACCATCAGGGAATATATGCTCAGCTTGGCTGACAAACAAGATCCGGCTCTTGACAGACCTTTCCGGGGGAACTTCATTGGGGGATAGATATAGGTCAGCAGGCGCTCCCTCTGGTTCCAGACCGCGGTGGAAGGAAGGGTCTCAGCCTCAGCGCCTGGCCCTGGGACAGCGACCACCGTCCTCCGCTGCGGGGACTTCCCCGGCCTTCCCTCTCTCCCGGCACCGGCACCAGGGAGCTGCGCTTCCCTCCTGGGTTATTTGTTGTATCTGCTTTCCCTTCTGGCTTGGAGCTCAGCGCGTCAGGCGACTTACATGCCAGGGTCTCTCCTCTCGCAGGGAAACCTGGCAAAAGGTGCATTTTGCTAAGCCCTTCGGGCAGCAAATCCGGAGGCGAAGGTGTCTCCACGGGCCGGGAAACCAGCCCAGGAGCTCCGATCCAGTGTCAGGCACCAGGACGCCAGGCGCGCCGGCTCCCAGCCAGGTCTTCTCCGCCCTCCAGGGGGCCAAGCTCGCGTCTCTCTCGCCAATGTCAGGCTTAACGTGGAGTTTCATCTCCGCCGCTGAAGGGTCTCCAGTTGCCTTCCTCCGATGCCAGGGGGCCCCGCTCCCCCACTCGGGGCCTTAATCTCCACCCGGAGTTGGCGTCCTGGTGATGGGGCCTCAGCTCTCCATCTGCGCGTCTTAAGTCCCATTTATCTTCTTAGCGCCCAGCCCGGCCGGCCCCGCCCCCTCTTCCTCTTCCCCGCACCCACCTGCAAACCACAGACCCTCTCCTCCCCCACTCCTCCCCCCTAGGGCGCTGGACCGACCAGACCCCCAGGGGAGGTGTTGGGGAAGTCCCCAGGCGGGTGGAAGCCACCGAGAGCGAAGCGGCTGGAGGAGGGGGTGAGGGGTGGGGGTGCAGCCACATTTCAGGGTGAGGACCGTGGCCGAGGGTCCGGGACTTGCCATCACTGACCTCCTGCCCTGCGTCTCTAGTGGCTGAAGTTGCCCTTCCTAGTCCCCCCCACCTAGGTCCCCAGCCGGGAAGGGCTGAGCCGGGGGTCAGTAGAGGGGGTGGTGGGCGGGCCGTCCTCCCCAGAGGTAGGCGAACAGTCAATTGTCTCAGGGCCCGCCCCGCTCACTTCCACCCGATTGTAATTACATCCCCGGGCGGGTCCAGCCTCCCTCCCTCCGCAGCCAGCTGGTCCCTCCCGGCGGGCCTCCTTCACAGCCCCCGCCTCCTCGCCGCGCCCCCCCCCCCCCCCCCCCCAGCCCTGCTGCTGGCGACTGGCTTCACTCCCGCACGCCGACCTCCGGCTGCGGTCCTGCCTCCTTGGACTCCTGGCGGTGGCTGGTCTAGCTCCCTCAGCCCCTCACCTCCTCCACCCCGCCACGGGGTCCGCGGGGCCGGCGTCCTCCTCGTCCCCCCCCACCCAGGAGACGCCCTTTTTCTGTGCGCCCGGGACTTGGAGAAACTTTGCAGGAGCCCGCGGTGAAATGGATTTCATCCCAGGCATCTTGTTCCGGCTCTTGCTCCTGGCTTCCAGCCTCCGACCCGGCCCCGTGTTGCTCGGGGAAGCTCGCCGAAAACCAGGTAACACGCTCTGCGCGCTGGGGGCGCGCCACGCCCCGAGCGCCCAGGTCCTGGTCCCCGTCCCTGGCGAGGACGCGAAGCGGTCCACGCGCCGCCTCTCTCTGCCCTCGCCAGCGCCAGTTTAACCGGGTTCATCGCTGCCCAGGGCTGAGAAAAGACAGGAGCTGCACCCCCCCATCCCCGCCCCCAGCCCGAGGCGGGGGTGAGGGGTGGGGGTGTTCCAGGGATATGTGTTTGTTAAAAGAATGATCTATTATGCAGGCACTGTAGAGGTGGAAGGTTCTGCATTTGATCCCAGGGACCTGAGAGCGGGGGTAGCGATCATGCTGTCTCAATTACAGAGGATTGCAACTGTGCAGAGGCAGACAGCTCCTCCTGTGTCTCCAAACATCTTACTGAATTCATATTGTCCAGAGCCCAGCCATTTCCTGTGAAGTATCTGAAGGTTTGCCTGGAGTCCCCCCTGCGCAGCCCACGCACTGGGGAGGGATGTGGCCTCTAATGTCAGGATTCTCTTCCACTCTGACTGGGGATGCTCTCTCAGAATTTCATCTGGTTTTGAACTCCTGCCTTTGCTCTGAGCTTTCAACCCAAATGTCAGGGTTGTGGACGATTAGAAGGAATCGGAGAGAACTCGAAATATAGTAACTTGCATTTCCTTTGGTTTCACCCGTTAAAAAGTCTTCCTGTATTTTGTTTACTTTGCTTTGGCCTGTGTTGTGAGATTATTCCAAGTCGAACATTCTAAGCAATGAAGTTCTAACCATTGTTTGCGCCGAATAACGGTTTTTATTTTTCTTTGCTGGCACTATATTTAGAATTCTGGAAAATCTGTGGTTTTTTTTTCTTAGTTTACTTTGTAAGCAAGGTTGTCTTATGGGATTAATTAAGCCTTATGAACAATGGGAAACAATATAACTTTATTTGAATGCAGCCTGCAAAACTTTGCAGAAAGTGCAGTTTGTCTTCACAAATAGCGTTTTTCTAAGAGTCAAACCAGGGGAAATTCATCAGAGGGCAGAGGAAATAATCTTGGCAGATTCCCATATGGCTGCTTAAATATGTTCGTGGTTCAAGGATCTCTCCATTTGGCAATATGACTTGTTGCTGTTCAGCTCGGGGAGACACCCTCACTCTTCAGACTGTATCTGTTATCACCTTGCTACCTGCCCTGGAATGGAGAACATTAGCATAATTTGCAGCATACTTAAAATATGAGCTATTCTATTTCCCTGTTTCCACTGTTCAATTCATCCTGAAGATAATAGCAGCCATCCAAGGTAATATTATGTTAGTTTCTTTTCTTACATGCACACATACATACATCTACCAGGGTTTCAGAGAAGGGCCACTTTTTAACTTTCTTCCTTAAAGTAACCACATCGTGATCAATTACATTCTCCGGGTTTATTTATTCACATAAAACCATCTACTCACAATTTTGAATAATGCATAGTTCTATCTGTAGTTCTTAACCATCAACAGTATATGCAATGTTCTTTAAAGGATTCCAAGCCTTGAAGCAGATTTTTAAAACAAAGCACTTTACAAAACCCTGCTGTATAAAACTGCTCCTAGGATTCATCATGTTTCCTTTCGTATTTTTTGGAGTTCCTCTCCTAGAAATATTTCCTACCTGGTTCATTCAGCGCCTCATTCTGCCGTTCATGCCATGAAGATGCCTCTTTGGTTTTTATCTGAAGCGTAGATGGGGTTTTAGTAGTGGAAACTCCACCTGTTAAACATGTTAGCGTCTTACTAGCAAATACATCAAATTTGAGGTAGGAGCGTTTGGACTATGCTCAGCTTAGATAAATGTTTCATTACTTTATAATTTTATCCAGACACTGGCTTTCAGGTTGGAAAGCTGCTCCAATTAAAATGACAGCTACTTTATAAAATTCAGGGGAGAAAAAATTTCCTCCTGGGCTCATTCACATCCCTCGGAAAGACCAGTTTTTGATCAAGAAAATTGGTCCAGATTAAAAACTGAATGTGCCCCCTTTGGCTCTGATGTGAACAGCAACCAGCTAATTTATAATCTTCCCCAGACACCAGCAAGTCCTGCTAGGATCCATATGGAAAGTCTTTGTGCCTTGTTTCCCCAGTAGAAATTGGGTTGTGGGCAGTACTTTGAAGGTAGTGTAGCCACCTTGTAGGTGGCGCAGTCCTGTTTTATTTGGTGGCCCTGTCTGTCACCTCACACTGTGAAATCTACTTTTGACAAGTCCAGCTTTGCTTGAGAAGTTTTGTATTCAGAATCAACCTGAAAGTTCCCCATCCCACCTACATCTGGTGACACAAAACCAAGTAGCAGCTTCAGTTATGAGTCTAATTTGGGTCCAACATAGGCACCTTCTCTCGAGACACCCCAAGACAGGTCATCTTCTGTAATTGAACATTAATAAAGGAACCTCTGCATTTTCTGAGTAAAACAAGAAATGACAGTTTTCAAGTTAAGTCAAATTAAATAATAACACCTAATTAAGTGCTTGCTATACTGTTCTAAGAACTTGACACATTCAGATGTATTTGATCAACCCAACAGCTCTGGGAGGTGGGTGCCATTATTACCCCTGTTTAACTGAAAATGAAATTGTGGTTTGGAGGCATTCAATATCTCCCCCAAGGTCACAATTAGTACGTGGGGGTGTGGGAATTCAGGCTCTGATGTTTGGGACAGAAACAGTTTTCAGCAGCTCCTGGGCAGAGGTGTGCAGCCTGGCACAGCGGGCCTGCCTCTTGGTTGGAGAGGGGCCCTCCAAGAGACAGAGCCCAGCAGGGGGTTACCCCTGCTGCTCTGTGTGGGGAGCCTGTTGTTGCTGATGAACCTTTGTACCTGGGATTGCACCCAGGCCTCCAAAGATAACAGAGTGTGAAAGATACCAACAGGGAGTTCTGGAGCTACTGTCTACTGACCTCATCCACAGGAATCAGGCTGTAACCTTGCTTTCTCTCGTTGAACTCCTGGGGGCTGAGGCTTGGGCGGGGCTAGAGAGCCCACTGGAGTGCCTGGAGGTAGAAAAGGGGCTTCTGAAGATCGCCAGCACTCCGTCATACCCCCATGAGTTGGAAATGCCACTTATTGGATGTCCTTCATTCCTTTTCAGATTACAGATTAGAATCGTAGACCCAGAAGGACATGCAAAGCCCTTATTTTACAGCTGGGCTGAGGGTGGGTAAGGGACTGTGCAGGTTAACAGACACTGAACTTGAACTCTTGAGTGGTCTCTGGCACTTCTCCCTTAGATTGAGTCTCATGGAGAAGTGCAGGTGAGCCTTCCGATGCGGGCCAGGAAGAGGCGGAGGGAAGGCCAGACGCACCTGCTGGACCAGCACGCACCCAGCCACACCAGCTCGCAAAGGCGGATCAATACCTCTCGGTGTTGATGAACTCTGGGCTGGAGGACCGCTCGAGGGTCCGGCCATCCTTCCTCCTTTCCGGTTTGCCTGATGTCCCAGGGTCAGTGGGACCAGGTCAGGTTAGGGTTCAGAATGTGAGGTTTTCCCCGGAGGACCTGGGGCTCCGCAGTCATCATCAGGGAGATGCAGATTTCTACTCTTTACCTTTGTACTTTCCGTTGTGTTTCTCTATCCGTAAAATTGGACAAAAGTATCCCCTTCCTAAAGCACAAAGCACAGGACTTGAGGGGGCGCGTCTCTTCTGAATGTCCCTCCTTCTCCCTTTCCAACCAACCATGCTCCCCCTCGTTTTATTGCCCTGTGCAGATATTGTGTGTTTATTTACAAACTGAAGGCAAGATCCTCCACCGGCCAAAAGATTTCAACTAACTGGAAACTCAGATGATGGTTAGCATTTTTTAGCAACTTTTAAAAATTAAGATATGTGCACTTTTAAAAAATATATTTTTATTGATTTCAGAGAGGAAGGGAGAGGGAGAAAGAGAGATAGAAACATCAATGATGAGAGAGAATCATTGATTGGCTGCCTCCTGCACACCCCCCACTGGGGATAGAGCCCGCACCCTGGGCATATGGCCTGACCCAGAATTGAACTGGTGACCTCTTGGTTCCTGGGACGACGCTCAACCGCTGAGCTACACCCGGCTGGGCAGATATGTGCACTTTTTGATAGATATAATGCTACTGTACACCTAACAGACTACAGTATAGTGTACACATAACTTTTATATGCACTGTGATTCGCTTTATTGCAATATTCGCTTTACTAAGGTCATCTGGAACCGAACCTGCGCATCTCCGATGTGTTCCTGTGTGTACATCCCAGCACCTGGCTACTCGGTCAGTTCAGGACCACAGCAGAAGTACCTTCCTTTTACACTTCATGCCATCAGCTCTCCTGCCCTTCATCATATCTAATCCCTATAAAGAAGCCCAGTCCTCTCTCTCTCTCTCTCTCTCTCTCTCTCTCTCTCTCTCTCTCTCTCCCTCTCTCTTCCTCCCTCCCCTCCCCCCTTTGGTTTTCTAAGAGGTCAAGGGACAGAGAAGTCAAGGTCAGGGGTAAATGTAGTAAAACATGAGGCAGTACTTCTTTCTCAGAATTCTTTCTCACGCAAGAGTGACTTGTCCAGGAAAGAACTGAGTGGTGTTTTTGTCTTTGTTTCTTACCCTGAGCCAGCGCTCTCATAGCCTTAGAATTCTTTGGGGACCGATTGTCCATCTGTTCACGGGTTACTACGGCTCAAATGTGGTCCGGTGAGTCAGAACTAGATTTCTGGAAGACAGGGACTCGAGCATCTGAGGCTGAGATAGGGCCTTGGCTCACACAGGGTTACCCTGTGATATTCTGTATTCTCCTGCCTCACCCACTCGGCAAGCAGGACCGTCATCTCTCCCAATCGACTAAATGAATGACGTAATGTCTTGTTGCAACAGGTCTTTGGAGCTGGCCAAGACCCCTGCCACTTGTCTCAGTCTCGGCATGTCATGCTGCAGGGATCGGAAGTGCACCTGCTGTTTTAGGGATGGAAAAGGGAAAAGGAGGAGGAGATACTACAGAGCCCACAGGGCAGTTGTAGGGGAAACCCCCAGACCCATCTTTGATTCCATTGGTTGGGGACCTCTGTTTTGAAGAAGGACCCCAGAGTGTGGCCCCAGCCTTATGAAATGAGCTGGAAGCCATTGCCACCTTGAAGAACCCCTGATCTCATGGGATGGGGAAGCCCAGTGGGGGTGATGGGGGGAGGGATAGACACTCAGGTGAAAGTCAAATCAAAGTGCTGCCAGCAGAGGGCGCACCTTCCTAAGCTGGTTCAGAGCAGGTCTCTGACCTCAGAAGGTCTCTGGCCTCTGACCCAAGCCAGTAATTCCCATGCGGGTAAGAATTCTTGGAGTGCGTCCCAGGCACCTGCCTTTTTGACAGGAACCTCAGGTGACTTGGTGCATGTAGGTTGAAGTCCACACCTTGAGACTTGACAAAGTAGAGTTTGGGCTCCTCCCGCTGCCTCCCTTCCTCAGGACCTCTACCCCAGGCACTCTGCACACCACCCACAGTCTCCACTTTGTTCGTCCACACCAAGTGGGTTGCCAGCAACAACCTGCACCAGTACTATAGGCAGCCTCGTGCTTAGACTCTTTGCGGGTGTTCTGAAGGTTGGATGTGGGACTCCAGTGGTCTCCTGGAGGCTCCTGAGGGATATCTCTTCCCAGCAGACCCTCCTCCTACCCACCTGCCTTCCCCATGCCAGTCATGCAGAGATGGCTGCACAAAAGAGGGAAACCCTGCAGCAGCATGAACAAAAAGCCATGCCGAGCTGCATCAACCAACCTCTCCTCCCCGCTTCCCTCAGGCCCACTCCACCCCCCAGCTGTCTCCCTGCCTCCATGGCTGGTTTCTGCTGGCTGAGCAGGAAGGCTTGGGAGAGAGCACCGACTCTGAGATTCGGCAAATTTGGGTTCAAGTTCTGACTTTTTTTTATTGGTGACTTGGTGACAGAGAGCAAGCTGTATGAGCTTTGTATGCCTCAGTTTCCTCATCTGTAAAAATAGGATAATGAAAGAACCTACCATTTAAGGTCCAAAGGAAGATTAAATGAGGCAGTACATGTACCAAGGCATTAAAAAGGGGAAGAAGCCTGAAGCTTGAAGGCAATATTTATGAAACAGGGATTGTTTAATCTACTGTAAACAGGGGGAAAAAACCTGAATGACTAGGTTAACTGAAAGACTATGTTTCAGGCATGGTGATTGATAAACACAGGCACTTAGGAAGTCATGCACTTTTATCCTTTTCCATACATGCTAATGTATGATTGCTTGCATGTGACTTAATTTGTACTGAGTTGTAAAATTTTTCAGATAAATTCATTGACAAATCAGAAGGACTCTGGTCAACCGCGTGCCTTGATTTTTAATTTGGAGAACGCGGCTGCCAAGTGTGTGGTCTTGCTTGAATGGATTTCTTTGAGAACCAGTAACCCCAAGGGTGATGGATGATTTCTGCCTAGTAATTGTCTTGGGCAAGTTTTGCAGGGGGTGGTGGTGGTGGTGGTGGTGGTGGTGGAGAGAATTACCCAGGCTGAGGTGTGACTGCGGGTTGGTGAAAATGTCAACAGAGCTAGAAAGCTAAGAAATGGTCCATGTTTGCTCATTAATCAGTCAATAGGAGTAATTCCTGAGCCCCTACCTGTGATGTAGAAAGATAAAGACCCAGCGGCTCTTCCTTTTTCTATGAATGATTCTTGCATTTTCTCAGCTTTGAAAAAAATCCCCCACTTACCCCAGAAAACCCCACCAGCTTATTTCCAGAATCAAAGGAAATAAAGCAGACTAGTGCTTTGAAAGCTAAAGTGGTAGAAAAAGATAGGCTATTTTTATCTAACAACAATTGTAGTAATTATTATTACCTTAGCCAACTGGAACAAGCAAGGACACACTTTCTAAAGCTTTGATCTCATTTCCATTCTCTTCGTTCGTTCTCCACTCCCCTGAAGACACTGGAAGATTCTGTCTTCGTCTGACTCTGCAGATCCGAGCAATTTAAATCTTAACACTTGTGTTTGCTGACAGGGCATCCAAAATCTTGAATCAGATTTAATGCAATGCTAATGCTATTTATTTTTCTTGGTGCGATACGTTTATATTAGCCCGTTAATGGTTTACATTGTGCAGAAGGAGTTGTATCAGCAGGCACTTTTCTGTAACATCTGGACAGTTGGAAACATAATACTTAAAGACAACCTGAGTTTAAAACCTTCCTTGGACAGATGGCTAATTTTATTGATCTAATCTTACACTTAGGAATAGGTCCCATGATCCTTTGCTCATAATTCTTAGGGTGAGCAGAGACATAAGTAAATTGGATGACGGCTGTGAATTAGATGCCTGTTCTATTGTTTGTGATTTATTTTAACAGTCACTGTGTGAATTACTTTAATCTCTACCCTAAGGGTGCTTAATTAATACTTGCAGTAATCCAGGAGACAAACTAGCTCCAGCGTAAGAGTTTACATCTATTTTAATCTCTCGGTGGGTGAGTGTGCGGTACCGGTGGCTAATGCTTCCAGCTTCTCCTACGTGCTAGCCAGGAACCCACCCTCCGGGGCTGGTTAGCTCCCGTTTGAAGAACTTGGTAATGAAGTCCACTCTCAAAGGTGGCTGGGAAAATACTTGAAGGGATGTTATCAAAAATCCAAGCCAGAGGGTTTGTCAATTAGCACAAATCATGGTAGAAATAACGTTTTCATTGGTGAAATGTGGGATTAGCTGGAAAGGTTATAAGCTGGGCAAAAAATAAGAGTGCAACCAGGCCAGCAGGGGCTGCTTTGCAGCTGGGCTAGCACCCCACGTAGGCCTGTGTGTCCCTGGCCTAGCAAACGGCAGGCTCATTTGCTGGTGATGCTAGCTCGTTTGCTGGTCCTACCATTGGAATTTTAAAAAATATATATATTTTTATTGATTTCAGAGAGGAAAGGAGAGGGAGGGAAAGATTAATGATGAGAGAGAATCATGGATCGGCTGCCTCCTGCACGCCCCACACTGGGGATCAAGACCACAACCCAGGCATGTGCCCTTGACTGGAATCGAACCTGAGACCCTTCAGTCCGCAGGCCGATGCTCTATCCATGAGCCAGGCCAGCCAGGGCCCATTGGAATATTGACCCATCTGCCTCAGCAAGGTGCTTGGACCAAACAGCTCCAAACCTCAGGGGCTTGCCGCAGCACGTGTTCTTCATTTCCTCCAAGTCTGAGGTGAATGTGCCTCATTGGGCAGCTTGGGCTGGTCTCCAAACATGTCTCCATGTTGTCACGTCCCCATCTTTGCATGGGCCGCCAAGGTGTCGTGGGAGGTAAGGAGAAAGAAGGCTTGTGTGAGAGACTTTTGTGTGCCAGGTCGGACATGGTCACGTGTGAGGCTGGGAAATGCTTGGAGATCATCGGTGAGCAGAGGAGAGGGCCAGCTGTGGGGGGTTGTCTGTGATGCAGTGCCTTGGAGTTCAGTCTGAAACGCAGGTAGTTACCCTCTGGCTTTCCTTGTTGGGGGCTACTGCTATTCAACAAAAGATCCCAAACTAAGCCGTCAAATTGACTTAGGTCTGTTTGCCGTGGGGCCCCAAAATATGTGTATGGCTCCATGGATATAAGCTATTTGTTGCTGCATATTTCCTACATTTTACAAAAAAGTAAAATTAGTTCCTTTTAAATAGTAAAATATCCAGCCCAGCCCCTTTGGCTCAGTGGTTGAGTGTTGAATATGAACCAGGAGGTCACAGTTCGATTCCCGTTCAGGGCACATGCCCAGGTTGCGGGCTCGATCCCCAGGGTGGGGCGTGCAGGAAGCAGCTGATCAATGATACTCTCTCATCATTGATGTCTCTAACCCTCTCTCCCTTCCTCTCTGAAATCAATATATATATACATATGTAGTAAAATATATAGTGGGTAGAGTGAATTTCTTTTTAAAAATAATTATTTTATTTTATTTTATTTTTTTTAAGAGAGAGAGAGAGAGAGAGAGAGAGAGAGAGAGAGAGTGAAACATAGATTGGCTGCCTCCAGCACGCCCCCCTCTGGGGATGGAGCCTGAAACCCAGGCAATATGCCCTGACTGGGAATCCAATCGGCGACAATGCCCCACCAACTGAGCACACTGGCCAGGGCAAGCAGAAAATATTCCTAAGGCACAGCAACAACCAGAACACATCCCCTCCCCCCCCCCCCGCCCCCCTCCGCGCCTCCAGTTTTTCTGGAAGCTCTTTCTATTTGTGCCCCATAATAAAAAAGAACATTCAGGGCAGAATAATTTATTCAGTGAGAGATGCATCTGAAAATATAAAAATTATTTTTTAGACACCACAGCCTACTTTGATGGGGATGAAGGTGATGTGGACTTAGCCCAGCGAAAATAAACGGATACATTTAGCGGAGCCACTGCCCTTTTCCAAGCACTTCCAGAGAATTGATGTCCTGTAACCCTTGCCCCACTAGGAAGTCTGGAGCGGATGATTTAGCAAAGAGGAAACAGGCATAGCCAGGACATGAACCCAGGTCATCCAATCCCCAGGGGTGCGCCTGCAGCTGATGGGGCAGAGCGAGGTCACTGCAGAGTGCTGAGTCTAGCCCTGCAGCCCGGAGGGACCCGCAGGGACCTTGCCAACAAGGCTCGCTACCCTTCCTGGCGGGGTCCCTGCGTATCATGGGCGCTGTTTAGAATGAACGGGTACTGCTTTCACTCCGACTCCTGGCAGGTTCGTGCATTTTGCAAAATACATGTTGCCTGAGGGGCTGTTTGCAGTTGAGAAACAGCTGTGGTCCCTGAAGGAGAGCGCTAGCGTTCCCCAGGGGTCTTCTGTAGACGACCACCCAGAGGACTCAGCCTGACGCTTTCCACTCGCCACTATTTAGCCATCTTCGTTAGCGGCAAACCTATTTACTGGAACTTCAATGTGGCATCACTCAAGTCTCAGGGCTTTCCGTTAGTTTCTTAAACATCTCTGGGAGGTTCTAGGAGTTCCCAATTGGTGTAAATAAGTAAACCATTAGGTTGAACAAGGAAGCATTCTTTTGATAGTTATTTTAAAATAATTGATGGATTTTGACGACAACTTATACGTGTAACACACATCCCTTCAGCTTGCAGGAATGGTAACAAGAATCCTATAAACAGGCCTAGGTTTAAATTTGAAATTTATGGCTGTCTGACCTCCGAAGAGTACTTAGTCTCTTCATACCTTTGATCTCTCACCTGAAATATAAGGGTCATAATAGCTGCCACAAGGGTTTTACGTTATAAATAAATGAGATGACGTGATGACGAAATGCTCCTAGGAAAGTACTGAAACATTTGGTCACAATGGACACTTCAGAGCCAGTCCTTATCAGGTAGGTCATTAAGGTTTATAGAGTCGATGTAATTGGAGAGCTGATAGCTTGTCATGTTTGGTACAACCTCAAATACTGACAGCATTGACACAAATGTATAACTGAGCTTACTTAGGCTCCTGTGAAAATGGAATTGAAAAGAATTTCATTTCCTTAATTTTACATTATTATAAAAGACTTTTAGTGTCTAGATCAGTCATAACATTCATGTCATTGATGAAAGACCTAGAGTCAGCTTAGAGTTTAATAAAAATAGCCAACATTTGCTTTGGACTTTGTACACAACCAAGAAGAAAGACTTAAGATCACATGTTTTTACGTCGCCACTGTGGTAGATATAGATTTTCAAGTGTCAGCTGTATGGCTCCTTACCCAAAAAGAGGCTATTAGCAGTTCGAATAGCAGTCATTTCCCATAGCTACCTTCTTTACTGTGACATTACGAGAATGCATGTAAAAGATGCTACTTCTATGATGTCTACTCTCTCCCCATTTTGAGTCAACCATTCTCTGCCAGAATGGTCTTCCCAGGTGCAGTTCTCATCACTCTTGTGTTTAATATTCTTTTCTGGCTTTCTGTTGCCTTCCAAACTCTAAGGCTGAGCATCTGAGGTCTGTTACATATGCCCCCAACTTACTTTTCCTGTCTTCTCACTGGATACACACCTGTATCCCATCCAGCCAAGTGAGATCATTTGCTGTTCCATGGACCTACTGTTCGCCCACCCCACACCCCCAAATGCAATGACCCTTCAAAGCATGGCACCATTGTCCCCTGCTCTGTGAAACCTTCATGCCCTCTCCCAGCCAGCAGCCATTCCTGCCTTCTCCCGTTCTGCCTGTGTCATTGCTATCAGTGTATCTGACCCATGCCTCCTATTAGATTTGTAACTTTGTCAAGGAAAGCACTATGATGTCTTCACTTCTGTGTCCCCTCCATCACCCGGTGGAGTGTCTCGCATGCTGCCAGCCTTTCCCATACAGCTATGGAATGGAAAATGATGGCCTCGTTTGGGGAAAATATGTTTGAACATCGTGTGAATGACTTGATCCAGCTCCCAGCTCCCAAATTCATTTCCTTCCTCCAGTACAATTCAGAAAAGAGGTCACTTCCACGTGTGAACATTTTTGCTTCACCTGAGCAGACATTTGAAAACGCGCACTGCAGTGTGATTTAGAGAAGGAAAGGGCCCAGGGAGTCTGTCTGCATCAGTATGTAATTTCAATCCTACCTCCGTGCTGCCAGAGGCTATTGGAATTGTGGGTTTTTAAGGAGCGTCTGATTGAGTCTACTCTCTGAAATATGCCATTTTCGATACCCGGAGAACTGGTAGAGCTTAAAGTAACATGTGGGGCTGCTTCAGACCTGCTTTTTATCATGTCTTGGAGGTTAAGAAGCAAAGGCAATACCTTTACTACTCATACATCAAAATATGGGAGGAGTGAGGAGGTAAAACAGTCTAATGTTCAATTCCTCTCCCTCCCCATCTGTCTTTAGATCCAAAGAAAGGAACCTGGGCCTTGTGTGGGAATGGCATTGGTGGTGACTGAGAAGGTCGGGCTGCAGGAGGGGATGAAGGCAGTCCATCTCTCATAATGAGATCTGGCTGAGAGGTCAGGAGGAAACTGTCCTCAGGGCCTTCAGCATTCTTCTTCGGTGTTATTGTGCTGACCCTGCCTTGCGGACAAAGATCAATTCTGTAATCCCTGGAAGGCAAAGCGGCCAAAAGCTAGTATTTGCAAAGGTTTCTGCAGTCTTTGCCATTGAAAGGACCAACATGCCTGATAAAATGAATGCCCCTGGGCGGCCCAATTGAAGCAGCAAATTGATTGACCCATTCACCAATTACATATATTTAGCTCTTGGCATATACTCAGCTCTATTGCGTATATATGGATAAAGTAGAGTTGAAAAGGAGTTGCATTGTAATAGGAAATAAAAAAGCTAAGTAAAGGATATGATAAGGAAGTATTTAGGGGAGGGTGTACTGCTCTCTGAACTTGACTTTGAAATACATCAGAAGTAAGATTCACTGGTGGGTGGAGAGAGGGATAGGGTGCTGGGTATGTAGGTGGTGAAGCAGGTATAGTAGCATTGATGGTAGAATCCACGTGGTGAGTTTACACATGTTCACTCCAAAGCCCTTTCACTTTTCTCTGTGCTTGATTATTTTCCCTAAGAAACTGATGGAAAAGATGAGCTAAGTATTAAGAAAACAATCGAAATGACTGCAAAGTCTGACATGTCAGGAGTGGGGTTCCCCCATGGCCTGCTCTGCACCCACACATTGATGGGTCCTGTGTTGCTGTCCTGCTTCTCACTCCATTCTCTGCTTCCCCTACCCTGCTCCGTGCTCTTGGGGCAAGTGGCTGTGCCACTCAGACTGCTCTGTTCTTTCGGTTCCACCCAGAGGCAGGGGCGGCATCAGAAGGAGGTCGGAGGAGAGTGGGAAGAAAACGCGGTGTGTTTCTTCTGGATTCCTCCCTCCTCTGGTGCTGGAAGCCAATTCCAGCATGTCATAATTACAAGAGTTTCATCAAAAGGTTGATGGAACTTGGGACTCAACAAGGGCTGAATCACATATGTAATCATCTGTTGGAATGGCTGAAAGGCACTTCCCCCAAACCTAAATAGGATGATTGTTTGCTGCAAGACAGCTCAGGGCCTCTTAATCTACATGTTATTGCCTCCTGTTGGCCAAACACCTGAACAGCTGTAGGCTATTCCCCAATCTGACAATGCTTCTGTACCCTACCCTTTGAAGTGTATTATCTCCATCTTGCCTTAGGACAAATTGTGTTAATAAAAAGCAAGGGTCCTGAGACAAGGAGAAACTTAAGCTCCTTTAGCTGAAGCTCCTCTAACCCCCAATGTTTTTAAAAATTATCTTTCGTCTTTGGACTCTTATTTAATCTACACACAGCCTTTCTCCAGATTGCTGAACCCTTCTTAATGCTGGAACAAGAACCCCGGCATTCTGGTACTAAAACCACATCTCTCAGCCCTCCATGGCTTCCAACTCTGAGGACTCCATACAGTATTTTCTCTACTTCACTTTCTGCCCTGGTGGTATTGGCAGTGTCTCATTGGTGCTGGCCTCTGGGTGCATCAATATTCCTGGTTGGTCCTTAAAGATGCTCACACCTCTGTGACTAGCCTTTTAATTAAACTCTTTTTTAATTAAGTAAGTTCTCTCTGCTGGGACCCTAATTGATACCTTTGGTACCAATGCTTTCTAATATATGCAGTATTTCTGCTACTTTCCTCCTTAGGCATAGCCATAGGGTTTGATTTGTGTTTAGCTTGCACCCAGAACTCTCTGAAGGTCAGGTCTGATTTAGCTGCAGGATGCCTGCTGTACATTCCTGGATCAACTACAAGAGCAATAGAAATCTGGACCTTTTGAGACTGAGCGTGACCTCTGGGCCCAAATCTGCAGGCTTCTTGGATAGGAGCCCATTGAAACTAACCTGCCCACTGCTGTGTGGAGCCGAGAAATAATTGCAGGTAATAGAAATTCTGGCTCGAATCAGTTTGGCTCAGTGGTTGCAGTGTTGGCCCTCGGACTAAAGGGTCACGGGTTCGATTCCAGTCAAGGGCACGTACCTTGGTTGCAGGCTTGATCCCTGGCTCCGGTTGTGAGGGAGGCAACCTATTGATGTTTTCCTCACACATTGATGTTTCTCTCTCTGTCTCTCCCCCTCCCTTCCACTCTAAAAATCAATGGAAAAATATTCTTGGGTGAGGATTAACAAGAAAACCTCCCAAAAAACAAAAACAAAACAAAACAAAACAAAAGGAAATTCTGGGAGCCTAGAGGTTTCTGGAATACATATGTACTGAAGGGAAGGTAATTTTTTATCTCTTGAGAAAGTCAAACTAACCTCTTATGACTCTAGTGAGTTTGATCTGAAGGAAAGACCCCAGCAAGCTTGGACTTTCTCCCACTTCTTAGGTTTGTTGCTGGTTTTGATGCTCTGGACTTTTTTAGACTCTCTTCTGATTTCTGGGCTATAAATACCTTGTACCTGATATTTTACTCACAAGTAGAGTTGAAAATGCTTATTATGCAAACTTAAAAGAATTAATTAGGTTATACCCATTGTTTTTGTTTGGATTCCCCATTAACCAATCATAGGACAAAGATTTGAATGAAAATAGTTTGAGATGTAAAACAAAACAACACAAAAACAAAATACAGGGGAGTGGGGAAGTGAGACAGGGAGTCCATGGTTTTCGCATCAAGCGAGTTACACTGTGGGTGATTATAGTTTAAACTCATGGGAGAAACTCTAGAAAGTGATATAGAACTCATGGCTGAGAGTTATCCGGTCAGAGGGTGAGGCTTGGGTATTTACATCCATTTGTTCTGTCCCTGGAAGAAGGCTGTGGTGAGGGTGCTGTTACTTCCCCACACGTCCAGCTTGCGGGCTGGCTGCCAGTGGGCCTCTGTGTCTTCAGAGAAATCTCTTGGATAGAAAGTTGCCCAGATTGGTAGCTGGAAGTGGGCTGGCCAGCTCCGAGGTGAGGCCTGAGGGATTATGGCGGTACTAACAGTTCTCCTTCATCCAGATTGACTAATTATATTTGGGAACTCAAGACTGAATACCATTTACCATTTTGATAGTGTCAACGTAAGAAACATTCAAACCTATAGAGAATTTTGGTGAGTTTATTTGAGCCAAACGGTCGACAGTTGCTGGGAAGGAAAATCTCAATGCATTGAGATCATGCTCCAGAGCATGGCATCCTTGCGCATTGTTTTACACATCACAATCAAAAGAGGAGACCTAGGTGGGTTACATGGAATCCATTGGTGATAGTTATGGAGGTGGGAGAAAGCAAAGCGAGGAAACCTCTGGGATGGGGTAAAAAGGAAAATGATAGACACATACTTCTTTGACTTAGGTGTGTGCAGGATAGTTAACAGTCAAAGATTAACTCAATAACAATGAGGGGATTTGTGGTCTCTGCAGAGTGGTGCCTGTGCTTTGAGGGATCCAGAAAAAGGAACGTTATTTTGACATTCCAAAGATATGTTATCATATGTTAGCGTAGTTGTGAAAAGACAATAGACAGGCTCAATTAGGGTAAAGATTGACTTTTGACTTTTATATGCCGGCCTAGGACATGACTACCCACCATAAACTGCTTTTAGTTAAAAAGTTTTCATTTCAGACCATCCTTTGTGGTTATTTTAGGTCTCTGAGTTTGTAAGGTCACCACACAGGCCTCCCCTGAGCTTGTCAGGTTTAACATGTGGCCTCTTTTCATTCACAATAGACAACCCTTTCCCCCAAAGGGTTTATATATGTTATGGGAAGAAGGCAAAAGATGTTTGGATAGTCCAAACCCCGAATTCCAGTTCACAGTCCCAACTTGAATCAAGATTTATAGCAGGATGAGTGGGGGGGGGGGGGGGGGAACTATCTACACTACAGTTCAAAATATAGGCTATTGATGGAACCATTTATCCAGTTAGAGGTATATAGGAAGGGTTATTGCTTGGGTTTTAAATCTAAGAACCACCATCAACAACAGACAAAAAACCCCACCAATTTGACTCATTTGTGCTCATTGAGAAGGCCAGCGGAAATGCCAGTCTTCATTGCTTACGGTTATGCTCTGTTATTTAGAATTTGCTTTTAAATGGTGGATTGTTATAATGAGGATGAGTCCGCATTTCCATTTAAAGGCAAGAATCATGCATTTACAGCACAATAACATAGCTAACATTCATATAGTACATGCTACATGGCAGGCACAGGTAGTGACAGCACAGGCTCCCAAGGCTGGCATCATGGAGCCCTAGAATCTTAGCACCGGAAGGGACCTTAGCACCTCAACTGTCTGACCCTGTGTGGCCTAGTGAAGGTAAGACGCTTGCCTAAGGTCATGCATCTAGTGAGTGACAGATTCAGCCCTAAGACCCAACAAGTCTTCTGACCCCTGGCCTAGTGCTCTGTCCGCTAGACCCACCACCTCTGTGACCATGGGGTAGGTCGAGACTTCTATTTTCATTGGCCATCTATTTTTCCTTTGCGTGTGGTCTTGCTTGTATCTTTAGAGGTAATGAACCCCCAGCCAATTTCCTAAGGCAGTGCTGTGCCTGGAGGAACGAATGACCTGTGAAAGGTGGCCCAGGCTGCCTTCTCGCACCTCCTGATTAGCTCCAGCCTGCAGGGTCTGTGAGAAGCCGCGTCTTCCCAGCCCGAGATCCGCAGGTGACAGACAGGGTGCCAAGGCTGAGAAAAGAGTACATTGGACAGGATCAGAATGCCCATCTGGAGCATCTCCACAGCATGCTCTTAAATGCATCCTTTCAAGAGGCACTCTTGAAGGGGAAGTTGAGGGGAAATTTGTGTCATAAGACAGTATCAGTGGCTTAGTTAATCACTTGGCTTGCCTCTCATTGTTAGGGATAACCTTGAGGAATTAATTTACTATGGCGATGTTCCCGAACATTTTTAAAAAGCACAGTTACAGCCATACCTCATAAAGCACTGCCTTGTGAAGAATTGATCCTTTAGAGCCAAGGTTAGTGAACTTCTGTTAAGGGCCAGATAGCAAATATTTTACTTATTTGTATTTTTATTTATTGGGTCTGTATTGCAGCTACTCAGCCCTACAAAAGTAGTCATAGGCAATATGGAAATAAATGTGCATCACTGTGTTTCAATAAAACTTTATTTACAAAACAGGCTGACGGTCAAAGATTGCTGGAACCCAGTATTTAAATATATATACATTTTCTTTTAGTTAAGAGATAGCAGTGCACGATTTATTTGACAATGTTTGGATGTAGGGGCGAAGCTCTTTTCCTTTTTAATATGGGCCCACTGATTGGAATTCTTGGTCATCCTTCAAGCATAAACTCAAGCAACAGGGCGTTATGTGAGTACAGAAAGTGGCTAGATTTTTCAGTCTTTCAGAGTTGTAGTAATTGTTGTTTAGGGATTCCTTTATTGAGTTATTGCAAAGCAGTAAACCTAGCTTTTACAGAAACAACATTTCTTACTCTATTTGTATTTTATTTATTCATAAAATGAAAGGTCATGTGATTAAAATAGCATCATGGAACAATACAACCGAATCTTGATAAGCACGACACTCAGCTGGTGGGGAGGGGGTTGAGGGGGATGAGGGAGTGGTGCCCAGGGGCCACGCAGAGTGGATCTCGGCCAGCCGCTAGCCTTCCCAGGGCCCTGGCAGCCTTTAGCATCCATACGCTCTACAGAGGGAACCGAGGCTGGTGATTCATTCCGGACGTAAAAAGGTCAGCTTTCCTTTGCTCAGAGTGCTTTGAAAAGTTTGGTTTGGCTTCGTTAAACAGGTCTTGCCCTCTTGTTCACACTCATATTTTGCACAGGTAATTTCTTCACAGTGCACAAGCTCCTGCCAAACTCTGGTGAAATTGTCAACTAATGTTTGCCTTGGTGGCGTTCAAAGCAATGCAATTCTTTTCACTGAGTAACCTGCCCATTGTCCATAAAAGCTGTATCTTCTGAAGTGACACATGTAGGTAAAAAACATCGTGATTGACCATTTCAGAATTTTTATAAAACTTCAACATTCAGATAGCTTTACCTGCCAAATATTATTTCAAGTTGCTTAGAAATGATACACTTCCATTTCTCGTCACGTCCCCTTGCGGTACAGCTGACCCCATCACCATTGTGCAGATAAAGACACTGAGGCCAGAAGAAGTTAAGTGGCTGAGCTGGGATTTGAACCAGGGGCTGGAGCTTTTCTTCTTGACCACGTCTTTCTGCCTTTCCGGGCTGAGGTTGCCCACCAAGAGTGGGTTAGAGACTTGACCCAAGTGAGCCCTCTGACATTGAAATCTCTTCCATCGTACAGTTCACTCCAATAAGCACAAGGGATAGGCTCTCAGCACAGGGATCGTGAGATAGCCTGGGGATGTAAGGTGAGCACAGCTCCTCAAATCACCCGGCTCCTCAAGGAAGACACCTGGGTGGCCATGGTAGACATCCAGCCAGTGAGGTCCTGCCAGGGCATGAGAAGCCGTGAGTAAGAGCTGGCCATGCCTCTTTGATCCTCAGCCATGTGCCGGGAGCTCCAGCAGACTTATCTATATGGACATAACATTGCCATTAGGAAGCCATATCGCTGGGCTGACCACCCGAGGGCAGGATCTCGTGCCCCAGCACCATTTCCTGTACTTTATACAGATTATAAAACGGTGAGCAGGCATCACTCCCGAATAGTGAATCTGTGCCTATGAAATGATAATCAGTGCTTGAACACACTCAAGCAGTCAGGTCTGATCTAAACAGACCAAGGAGGGGTTGAACATCAGTTCAAGAGCCAAGAGATTTTGAAAAGTCAGGACCCTGCTGATGTGTTGAGCTGCCTTCAGATAAGAGATGTCTCTGAGGGCAGTGATAGAAACAGGAGATTGACAGGTTGTGATGACAATAGCTCCTATTTGCATGGTGCGTCAGAGTTTGCAGAACTCTTATCTTATCATTAGAGCGGCTACTGGTGATAGGCTTGGGAGTCAGATAGAGCTGTTTTGCAGTCCTGCCTCCTGGATTTGTGACCTTGGCCACGTTCCTTCATCTTTCTGACCCTCAATCTTTCATCATGTGTAAAATGGGGATAAATCATTTCCCTTTTGGAGTTTTATGAGTTAAGTCCTTCATTGCTTGCGATGTGCCCGGCACAGAGCACAGTCCGCAGTAGGTTCAATGAAGATCTTTGCACGTACAAGCAGGCTCACTCACAGGATTGGCAAAGCCAGACCCCGGGCCTCCTGACTCTTACAGGAGTAGTTTCTGCACTTTATCATTGTCCAGAGGCAGCACACTTCTGTTTAATGGCCTGTAAGGTGAAGGCACCGACTGTCCAGTCAGAATAGACAACCAACCCATCAGAAATAAATGGACCCGTGGTCTGAGCTGAGACACGGAAGTGAATATCACTCATGCCCTGAGTGGGAGCAGGGACAAATGAATGTGCTTTTGCTAATCACTTATTTATGATTACAGATTCATTTATTCCTTCAGCACTTGTTTAGTTAGCAAGGACCCTATGCCAGGTATTGCACCAACTGCTGGGAATAAAGTGAATAAGAAATATAATAATTTCTCTAAAACTCATTAGCGCTTTGCAAAATTCCAAAGACATAATGATTCCTGTTGGAAACAGAAATTACTTAGTTTCTAATTTAACTATATTAGATTTAAATCATCTGATTACAGATTACAGCACTAATTACAAAGCTGAAAGGTACACTATGAACTGTTTTTTCGGTATAGCTTCTTAAGACAGGTCTTTATTAATGTCTTTTTATATAACTGAAAATTCAGGGCACAGGTTAGATGGTCTGCAGATTTTAACAGTAACTGTTAAAAAGGGCCTACGTATATGATGAGACTGTTTTATTGTACCACCCAATTTTCTTGACATCTAGCACTTTTAATATGATCAGTAAAATAGCTGTAACTTCTGGGGTTGTGAAAGAAATATGGTCATTTTTTAAAACTGGAAAATGGAAAAAAAGATATTGCTGAGGAAGAAAGGAACTTCACTTTGATATTATCTATCATGCACATTATTATTCTCAGCTCTGGTCAAATAGAAGTCCCTCATTTCACAATTGTACTTTACCTAGAAAAATTAAATAATTTCATAAAACTTTATCAAAGAGTCCCTATTTAAGGTATGAGAGTGGGGTTTTGAGTTTCTGAGACTTTGATCCACAAGTTGAGAAAATATAGGGCACCTATATTAGTTCTTGAAGTAAAGTGATTTTTTTTTTCCAGTTACGTAATGAAGCTTAGGATGACCTAAATGCTAATATTTCTTCTGGTAAGACACTCTCAGATTATAAGAAGGAAAAAGATGACAGTTATTCACTTTATTTTCCTTAAAAGTTACATAATTTATTTTTCCAGACAATACTAAAGTAACCACATTGTTGAGTGACCCCTCCGCTGGCTGTGTAGACCAGAGGTGTTACTTCTTCAACGCTGGGGCAATTGTGAGTGGTAGGAAGATCCCTGGGTTAGAAGGCAGGGCTGAGAGCGAGCCATCCTCCATATGTCCTATAGTTGGATCCATAACAATGTCTGGTGGTCAGGGATGGTGATCCCTATGTGGGCAGAGGGAGAGGAGGGCTTCTTTTGGTTGTGTGGGGTAGAACCTCTTCAAACTCAGGTCTCAAAACAAACCAGCCTTTCTGAGACCCACTGTTCTTCTCAGTTGCCTTTTTCTTCTACCATCTTCCTTCTAGTTTCCAAGCTTGGATCGCTGGAGTCATATTTAATTCCTTTCCTCTTCTCTTTCATTTGCTGATTCTTCTTCCCTGGCATTCACTCTTTCCCACTTTCACGTTCCATTTTCTAGGTCTTATTTCCAACTCTTTTTACAAGAGGCCTGCACTAGACTCCTAACTAACCTGCCTTCAGTCTCTCTGCCTCTTTCCACCTGTATTAGTCAGGGTAAGCCAGGTTATGCTGCAGTAAGAAACAATTAGAGAATCTCAGTGGCTTAAGACAAAATGTACTTGTAGTTTATTATCATCATAGATTATAGGAGACTGATATCCACAGCATCTTCACTCCGTGTTACTAAGCTCTACTATTTAGAATTTTGTCGGTTCCTGATGGCAGGGGCTAGAGGGCCTGGAGGATCTGAACATTGATAAATAATATTCTGTACCAGAAGTGACACATTGATTTTCACTCACAATCATTTGCCAGAACTAGTCACATGGCAGAAATGAGAAATTCTCTTGTGCGCTTGGAATAAGTGGAGAAATGGATATTGGGGAGGTTAGGGGGCTTTACTATTTTATCTGACAATGAAGGCAAGAATCCTACAATGAAGGCCATGATTCTACCAAGAAAATCAGAATCCTCCAAGGGAGGCCATTGGTAGTCTCTTCAAAGTACTCCTTTATTTAAACCTTTCCATAGTACCCTACTCATAGTATCACACACCCTAGATTTCAAGGGTCTCTCACATTTATTGACTAGCCAATATTTATCAAGCACTTACTATGCCAGATACTCTGCTAGGTCCTTTATATTCATTATCTTACCTGTATCTTACAAAAATTATTCAAGGTAGGCGTTATTATCTCCATTTGACAGATGAAGAAACTGAGGATTAAAGCGTGTCCTGCTTTGGGTTCCTCCAAAATCAGACCCTGTAGCAAAGACTCGGGTGCTAGGAAGGGCAATGAGGAAAGGGGGTTGTGATAACAGCGAGAGAGGAGTGTGAATAATGTGATAATGAGAGGGCTACCATTGTAGGCAGTGAGGGCTCTCAGTCCAGCTGCGGACCATCTGAGAGAGTGTATATAGCAGAGCTCTACACTTCAGGCCATGGGACTGGGCTAGCTTTCTACCAACTTCTGAATGTCTGATTGAGGGTTGCTCTTGAGATGTTAACTACCAACTACTTTTGCCCTGCCTTACCCTGCACACACTTGTCAACTGTAGGAGCCCCTTCAGCAAAGGGGTACAAGCCGTCAGTTTTCTAGAACAGTGCTGATGACCTGACGGGCTATGAGCATTGGCAGTGTCTGCTACAGAGAGGTGAAGTTACTTGCCCAAGGATACAGTGAATAAGACTTACACCCAAACACTCTAATTCCCAAACCCACTGTCTGTCCACACCGACAGCTTACTGCTTACTAACAATGAACACAGGTCTGTGCTCCAGCCAAAATGCATCACTGACCCCTCTCCGGTCCATCCTGTCCTCTTTTTCTCCATCCCTTTGTTCATGCCATTCCTTCTGCCGGGAGTTTTCTTTGCTCGGTGTCTCTTATTTAACTTCTATCCAGGTTCTGTGCTCAGTTCAAACATCGCCTTCTCCATGAAGCCTTCTTTGATTATCAGAAACACTGCCTCTTGCGACTAAACCCCACAGTGGCTAGTTACACCGCTGTCCTGGCCCGCCTGGCAAGGATGCATGTTTGGGTCTTTCTCTGGGTTAGACTATAGGTTTCTGGAGGTCATGGACCATTTTTTATTCAGTGTCTTCTAATGGTGGTGAAATAGACAGGTAAACATTACTGTGTAGGTGCACGCATGTCCATACGCATGTTTATATCACTTGCAGGCCTTGCTGGCTGACCTTGCAAGGGCCACACTGAAGTCTGGATTTCAGGAAGAGGTGTTTTTCCTGTTTTTATGTTGCTGTGTCCCCATCAGCTTCTCTACTGCCCCGACTTCTGGTATCTGTGTTGCCACTTGTACCTTCCATCCTTGAGTAGGGCCAGGAGACGGGGCTGACTGACGACGGCAGGGTGGTTTCCTACCGTGCGCAGTGGTCCCCTCCTCGTGTCTGGTCTGGGAGATGTGTCCCCCATTGTTTCCACTAGAAATGCAAGTGGAATCATGATGGTTTGCCCCATTCGGATGACATGACCAGGAGAATGCAATTAACCTTAAGGTGACACCCCAAACCATGTGCCAAAGATTACTAATGACCAGGAGGTGACAGAAACCTTTGGCTTTGTTTGGTTCCCAACGAAGTCCCTTTGCCTGAGTTGCACTCCCAGTAGCTGGGAAGAGTGGTGTGGACTGAAGATGAAATTCAGTGGCTCTGCCTCGCTTTCAAAGGGACAGTCATGTTCCTGAAGAATGGCCGTCAGTGCACACCGAGTCCATACTAAGAAAGAACAGCAGAATGGGGGCGTCACTTTTCTCACCCCATGAGGTTATCTAACAGGGTCCCCCCAACCTCTCCTTCAGCCCTACAGCTCAGTGTTAAATCGCTGATCTGAAGACGAGCCCCTGGCCACAGGTGCTCATTCATCCTAAGCAAAGAAAGGTGACCCTTCTGGTCTTTTTCCCCCTATGAGTACAGAAACAGATTATATTATTAGGCAAATCCTTTCTGAAACAAACAAACAAACACCCCTATCAAATTACTTGCCTTAACAATATCCTGCGCAGCAAATTCCTACGTCAGTGACGTAGTGGATGGGGAAGAAAGCATTTCTTTTATCTGTTTTAAATGAGTTGTCTTTCGATTTCATTGACTGCCCCTTAGTTCTTATATGACTAAGAGTTTATTGGAAGAATGGCAGCCATGGATGGACCTGGAGAGCATTATTATGCTAGTGAAACAAGCCAGTCAGAGAAAGACAAGTACCATATGATCTCACTTAGATGTGGAATCTAGTGAACAAAATAAACTGACAAAATAGAAACAGACTCATAGATACAGAGAACAGACTGACATCTGTCAGACAGGAGGGGGGTTAGGGCGTGTGTAAAAAAGGTGAAGGATTTAAGCATAGACACAGACAATAATATGGTGATTACCAGAGGGAAAGGGGATAGGGAGAGGCTGAAGAGGGTAAAGGGGGAATAAATGGTGATGGAAGGACACTTGACGTGGGGTGGTGAACTCAATACAGTGTACAGATGATGTATTATAGATTTTTACACCTGAAAGCTATATAATTATTAACCAGTGTCACCCCAATAAATTCATTAGCAATTCACTTCTGATCCCTGGAAGAGACTTGTTCATTTCTGTTAAATTTATCTTCAAGAGCAGTTAAGTCTTTCCTAAGTGTGGGTTTGTTGAAGTCAATTATAAAATTATAAAACTTTGCTCTAATAAACAAGTTTATCTTCTCTTCAAAAAAAAAAAAAAAAAAGAATAGCTTTGTGGTATTTCATGTTTGTCTCCACTGTTTAAATAGAGAGTCTACAAGGAAAACATTGACAAAATCAGCTGCCTGGTTGTGAGTCTCTTGTAAGTACAGGCAACCTAAAAGTTTGTTTTTGTCTTCCAGCCTCTGAAATCCATCCCATTTATACATCACTCATGTGCCCCCATTTGCTATTCTATACTAACCCAGTCAATGAATTAGTAATTATCCTGAATAAAAACCACATAAAGATCCCAGATGTACTAAGAGGATAGTATACACATGTACACATGTAAGTATAGTTTTCAAAGATACATGAAATACATGTTGCTATTATGTGAGTTTTGTATATACACGTGTAAGGGATTTGCCTGGACTGGGAGGGTGGGCAGTGATTAATCAAGGAGAACTTTCTGGAGGAGTCAAATTCTGTGTCATTGTTAGGAGGAAAGAACATAATGCTATAGTAAGTCATATAAACATTTATTATTCTTATACCTGGTGAGACAGTGATATTTCTATGGAGAACCATTAACAATTGTTAAAAACACTATCAGTTCCTGCTCTCTGTGCCCCTCCCTGTGGAACATGCAGCCGAGTTGCTCTCGTGCAAAGCGGCTCCATTGTAAATCTGCTTTGCTGTTTTCTGTTTGTTTTTTGGTTGCCGCTTTTATTTTCGCCTTGAGCCTCTGATTTCACATGTTTTTCATTTTCACTCAGACGAGTTTGGACTGTTATTGACTGAGAACTTCTAGTCTAATAAGGCCTTTTATTTTTAACCTCTTAATTGGCCCCAGGTTTCAAACCCTGAAGACCCTTGGCTTTCCAATCTGGGCTGTAGGCCACTGTCCTCGTGTGTGTTGTGGTGGGAAAAACATGGGGTTTGAATACGAAGACCTTGGTGTGAGTCAGCTGTGTGACCCTAAGCGAGACCTTCAACCCCTCTGAACTTCTGTTTCCTTGCTTGCAAAATAAATTAAATAAGAATAGCAATGCTTACTTCCCACAGAATTACAGTAAGGATTAAATTCAGTCATATGCATTCATGAATTGTAATTGTGTTGTTTTTTTTTAGTGATCAGCGTTATAATTATCCTGACACTGTATGGAGACTTGGCTGCCAAGAATTTCTCCTTTAAGGTCTTCCTCAATTCCCGAAACACTTCCATTGGGAACCGTTAGCCACACAGAAAACATATTTGTCTTTAGCAGTTGCTCTTTACCATTCCCCTCAGGTGTCTTCATATGCAGCTCCTCAAAATAGAAACAGTAGCGTTGTAGGCTTTACGGGGTTATTTCCTAAGATCAGTGCCATATGTCAACGTTGCACAAGGAGGCAACATTATTGTTGAAGTCTTTATTATTATTGTTATTACTAGGGGCCCAGTGCACGAATTTGTGCACTGGTGGGGTCCCTCGGCCTGGCCAGCCATCAGGACTGATCAGGGGAGCCGGGGGCTGGCTAGTTGGGGGGAGGGACCATGGGAGGTTGGCCGGCTGCAGAATGTTGGCTGGCACAGGAGGTTGGCTGTGGGAATGCACTGACCACCAGGGGTCAGCTCCTGCATTGAGCGTCTGCCCCCTGGTGGTCAGTGTGTATCATAGCAACTGGTCGACTGGTTATTTGGTTGCTTAGGCATATATATATATATATATATATATATATATATATATATATATATAGATTAGGCACAGAGTGTAGTGTATATGCTTTGATGTCTACACATGTGACTCATCAGGAAACTATTTGTAGGAAAAGGATTTCTGTTTAAACACTGAAATCACACTCTGTGGGGTTGACAGTCACCCTGAGCATTGAGATCTATTAGGAAGAAGTAGATTCAACACTCCCATGCCACATTCACTCTAGGTGCTCAATCATTAAGCACCCCTTATGTTGGCGTTTCTTTCTCTTTTCCTTATTACTCTTGTTGTTGGCAAACCACTCCCACACTCGATGGCTTGTAAGAGCTCTCATTTATTCTCACTCGTGTTTCTGCCGGTTGGCTGGGTCAGATTATCTAGGCTGGACTCAGCTGGGTAGTGCTGTTCAAGGTACAGGTTCTTCTGGGTTTGACTCCTTGTTATGGGTCAAGTTCAGGTCTGCTCCATGTATTTCTTTTCTGGGACCCAGGCTGCAGGGACTGTCATGGAAATGACACAGGAGGCAAGGCCAGGTGCACAAGAACTTGTTATGCCCCTTATTGCTTCATCTCTGCTAACAGCTAACATCTCATTGGTCAATGCCAGTATTATTGCTAAGCTTAAAGACAAGAGATGAGGAAGGATAGCTATATCTACATCGATACCTACATCTACATCTTTATCTATCTTTATGTTTTTTTTTAACCCTCACCCAAGGATAGTTTTTCCATTGATTTTTAGAGAGTAGAAGGGAGGGAGAGAGAGAAAGAAACATTGATGTGAGGAGAGAGAAATATCAGTTGGTTGCCTCCCACATGAGCCCAGACGAGGGCCAGGTATATGCCCTTAACCAGGAATCAAACCCATGACCCTACTGTCCAAAGGCTGATGCTCTAACCACTGAGAAAAATAGGCCAGGGCATATCTTTATCTTTGTCTTTATCTTTTTTATCTTTATCATCTATCATCTCTTTCCCTGCTTACCTTGAAACCAAATCCTATGGCCGAGCCCAATGTCAAAGGGGCTGAGAAGCATACTCCTTCCGTATGGGGTGGGGAGGTTAAGTATTTTTGATCAATGATCTAATCGACCCCAAATGCATAAGTTGAGTTCCTGTGAGTGAAATACATATGTGTGGCGCAACTCCCCAGCATAAGCACAGACCCAGTGGCCCTCTCCACAGGCCATCCTGAAGTGACACAGAGAGGATGATGGTCACAGGATGATGCTTCCATCCAGAATCTTTCCCACTATTAAAAAAGATGAGAGGCTGTAGGTGCTACCGGCTTGCCTTGCATCTAGCTGTAATCAGACCATTGCTCTCCCTTTCCAGAAAGTATATCTATCATGGTTTGTTTTAAAAAACAAACCAGTCTTCAGCTTGGAACTTCAGGGATGCTTAGTAATGAGTTGCTGTGATAAAGCGCACGCTGGTGGCAGCATGCCGTGACCAAGAACCACAGCTGATTCCAGGAATCACTGGCCAGTGTGTCTGCTCAGCTGACTACAAAGTGAAGTTCATGGAGCATTGTAGTGACCTGGGTGTTTTTTTAATTGACATTTCATCAGTTTTGGTTCAGAAAGGAAAGAATGTTTGTAACAGTAATCAAGACAGAGAGAAGCCCATGTCAGATCTTTGAATAAATGGGTGTTTTAATACAATACATGGAAAATGTTAAAGTCTGACTGATGAAAGAGATGTAGATGGATAAACTACCTAATGGAGGATGCCCAAATAAGCTATCCCTTTTCTTTTTCTAGGTGCATATTAGAAGAGTCCCAGTTTTTCACCAAATGGAAAAGGTTAGAAAATAATCAATCAGAAATAGAAATTTGACTGATTTTTTTTTTTTAAATTTAGGCTGGAACTGAGAGGGGAATCCTTCTTTGAACTTTACAACTGAGATGTACCTTCATCCATACTCCAAACACACCCACACAATAAGTAAGATTATGGCGATGGTTATCAGGCAACTAGAAAAACCACCTTCCCTGTTTCCAGCAGAAAAATGTTCATGGAAAGAAGAATCTATTCCACTGCTAAGCAAACCGCCCTTTTCTATTGAGGGTGGGTTGAATGGCCCTGGCTCTATATTATCTACTTTGCGAAGGCAAGTATCCCAGGGCAGGTAGTACAAGTAGCGGTCCTGAAATGTAGAGGAATACTCGCTATAGATTCAGGGTTAGAGCTATTTAGACTGCAATAGACAGTCCCAAGCAAGCCCCATGATACTTTGAGGGGGGTTAACAGTTGACTTTTGGTTACACCCAGCACTACTGGCCATGCAATGCTTTTGAAATGATGTGTCTGTCGGTAAAAAATAGTGTCCATGAGGTATTGAGAGGGTAGGATAGAAAGAAGAGTGGTCTCCATCCAGTCTCTAGGGGAGAAGCCCAGGCAGAAAGACGGAAAGACAGGCCCTTAGCTCTTAGTGTTTTAACTGTTTTAAACCGAGCTAAAGAATTGTTCTACAGGAGGCAAGTGTCAATTTTTGATGATGATAATGATGATGATGATGATGATGAAAGAACTGACTTACTGAATATGTGCCCTGGTAAGCTGAATAGTCTGGATTAACAAAAGTCAGTTTAACGCTGACGTCCATTCCCTTTCATCTGGACTGAGCAGCCTCCCAGTGTCCTTAGCTGCCTCTAACTGAAGGAGAATGGCCTCTTCCTTACAGAAGAATTACAATGAATAAATGTCAAAGGATGAAAGGAAACAGAAAATCACCATTAGTCAAATGCTGCGATAATAACTAATACAGGCAAGAACCATTAAGGGATGCTAAAATTAGGGGGTGAAAGTTTGAGGAGAAGCAAGATAATTCATAGTAACATGTTATGTTCTCACCGAAGGATATTTGTTAATGACAAAGCCAAAAATTTTAACTTTACACTAGAAAAAGTTGGCAGACACTACCTCATCCACGTGACCAAGGTTAACCTCACCAGTAATAAGACATATTGACATTCTGTATCCTCAGAGAGACGCATCACTTCTGTGGTATTCTTGCCCAAAATGTGTAATCTCGATCTAATCATGAAAACATCCAAATTGAGGGATATTCTACAAAATAACTGACTAGTATTTTTCAAAAGTGTTAAAGTCATGAGAGATAAGGAAAGATTTAGGAATTATTGTAGATTGGAGGATATTAAAAAGACATAACAATTTAATGCAATATGGGATCCTGAATTGGATTCTAAAATAGAATAAGGATATTTGTGAAAAAATTGGATATTTGTGGCAAAATTAGAATAAGGACTATAGTTTACTTAACAGTATTGAAGAATGTTATTTTTGTAGATTTTATCATTGTGCTAAGGTTATGCAAAGTGTTGATACTGTGGGAAGTTTGGGAAAGGTTATACAGGAACTCTACTATTTTACAAATTTTCTGTAAGTATGAAATTATTTGAAAATAAAAAGTTTAGCAAAATAAAGGTATAGTTTAAATTCCAGTAGTTTAGGGATTTTATTGTATCATTAGGGTCACCATTTTATCAAATAAAGACCATGATCATCTATTATTTACCTACCAAGAAATATAGAAAGCCCTGGAATTTTAAAAATTCTAATCTCATGGCAATGAATTTTAAATTACACAATTCTGTTTAGCATTAAACTGTCAGTTGGATATTTTCTTTCTTCTGATGCTGCCCTGTGGATTATGGACTTTTTTCTATAGACTAGGCTAATGAACAAGAAATCAAATCAGAAATGGAATTTCAGAACAATTCTGTCCTAACCAAGTTTGCTGGCCTCTCTGAGCCTGTCCTGGCTCTGTAGTAATGACCTGGTCTCTAAAGTCACCTTCTCAGGAGAAAAGGCAGTAGGAGCCTTTCATTAGTAAGTATGATTAGCACCAAAGGATTGAGCGTGTTGTTCCTGGGCTCACTATCCAAATGGCAGCAGGAGGTGCTTCCATTATTTCTGGGCTCTGAAAACCTCCCAGCAAAGATTCAGAGCTATTTCTGGGTATTCCCAGCTGCTCCCCATCAGGGTCCAAGGACAATGTTTTCCCAGTGCCTTTCAGCCAGGATCCAGCACCATTCAGCCCAAATCCACATCATCCACATGGAGCATAGACAGCAACCTGGGGAGAGTGGTGTCTAGAAAACTGAAGTCTTTGAGGGCTAAGGAAGACTCAGGCAGAAAACATGTCCAAGCTTGACAAGATAGGTAACAGAGGAGCTGTTAGGGAAGGACACAGGGCCAGGGATGGAACTTGCAACCCAGTTATGTAACCTTTGACAAGGAATCGAACACGAAGCTCTAATCACTGAGCAGCACCAGCCAAGGCTTGAATATTCTTTTAAAGTAACACTAATGCCTATGGTCTTGATCCAGCATCTAGAAGGGTTCAGAAACCTGGAGAAGGTGCTGTGTGTAAATTAAATAAGAGTCCAGAGATGAAACATAATTTTGAAAAGCATCATGGGGAGTCAGACAAGTCTTAGCTAAAGGAACTAAGTTCTCCTTGTCTCAGGACCCCTTGCTTTTTATTATCACAATTTGTCCTAAGGCAAGGTGGAGATATACACATCAAAGGGTAGGGTTAGGTACAGAATCCATTGTCAGATTGGGGAATTACCTCTGGCTGTTCAGGTGTTTGGCCAGGAGGAGGCAATAGCATGTAGATTAAGATGCCCTGAGCTGTCTGGCAGCAAGCAATCATTTTATGTGTCCTTTTCAGGTTTGGGGAAATGCCTTTAGCCATTCCCAACAGGCGATAACATATGTGACTCAGCCCTTGTTGAGTCCCCAAGTTCCATCAACCTTTTGATGAAACTCTTGCAATTATGACATGCTGGAATTGGCGTCTGGCACACTGTGGCTGCTGTGTTGAGACTGGGCTATTGGAAGTTAAAAATAGAAACAGGAAACCAATGGGGAGGTCATTTCTGTAATCCAGGAGAGAGAGAGAAGGTGGTGACTCAGTCCAGGGTGTAGCAGTGGAGGTGGTGGGAAGGGCTGGAGTTGGGGCTACATTTCAAAAATAAGGCCAACAGGATTTCCTGATACATGGATGTGGGGTGTGAGTAAAAGGGAGGAGGCAACAATAATGCCATAATTTTTAGCCTGGGCAGCTAAGACGAAGGACTTCCTGTCAGTTCAGATACAGGAGACCGGAGCTGAAGCAGGTTTGATGGTGGTGGGAGGAGCAGGAGTTTGCGATGTGTTACATTTGAGATGCTTGCTAGACACCCAGGTGTCAGGAAAGCAATTGAATATGAGTCTGGAGTCCAGAAGAGAGGTCGTGGGCAAAATGCTGGTATTTAAAGCCAAAGGTGGATGAGACCGGCAGTGGAGGGAGTGTAAGTACTAAGACATTACGAAGTCAAAGCAAAGGAGGAACAAATGGAAGGTTCTGAGAGGGCGTGAGGTAAGCCCAGGAAGCCCCCAGGAGAGCATGGTAAAGACAGGGTGGCAGGAGGACAAAGGGCAACTGGCGAATGCTACTGATAGATCAAGTGAGGGGGGCAGGGGGAGCAGAGAACCTGCTCTGGATTTAGCAGAGAGCATTGGTGACTTAGAGAAAGACATTCAGGGACAGGGTGAGGCTAAAAACCTGCCCCAGATGGGTTAAGGGAAAATGGGTGGAGAGGAGACAGTGAATTTTGATGGCTCTTTGGGGGAGTGTTGCTGCAGATGGGAAAAAAGAAATGGGTGGTATTTTCCAGGAAAAGGAGAAGCAGGAGAATTTTTTCTAAGATGGGAAAATAACAGTAGGTTGAAATGATGAATAGCTCAGGTCCTTTTAATAGTGTTATGACATCTTCCTGTGCTAGGGGGTCACATAGAAAACCCAATAAAATGTTGCTGCTGGTGTCAGGTGAGGGTTGGAAGAGGTGGAGTGGAACAAGATAAAAATGACATGGGAAGGAAAAGAGAGATAATTGAGGATCGACACATCTTAAATTCTGTGAATCTGGGGAGAACTGGTTATCAGCCATGTCTAGATCAACCCAGCGTCTTGTACCAGGTAAGTTGTCCAGTGCCTACTCTACAGTAGGCATTAATCTTCCTCTTTTCTGACAGCCCAAGGGCTCAGTTTAATCCTATGATAGAAAGAGACCAGCCTCAACTAGACATATGGACCTCATAAAATAGACGGGGGATCTTTAGATGATAGTGATGGACTTGGCATAGACCTGAGAGTCAGGCTAGTTGACGTTCAAATTTCAGTGTGTCTTGGGCAATGCTGTGTGAACTTGGGCAAGTCTCGGAGCCTCCATTTTCTTATCTGCATCATGAGAACTGTAATAATGACCACCTTAGAGGGTTGTTATAAAAATGCAGTGAAAGAATAAATAGAAATGTTGATATACCTAAAAAAGAAGCCAGTGAATTAGTTCCCTGCACCCTTCTAAAATATAAAATAATTTTATTTGCGTCTTAGGTTTGTTTTTCCCTAACAATTTAGAGGCACTTCTTCAGATTCTTGACATTTCGTACTCTATTTCTTTAAGAAACTTGTTTTTAAGTGTCTGAGAATAAAAAAAGGGAACCTGGAAAGCAAGCCTTTTATCTCCATGTTCAAATAACAGTAACATGGACAATATAGATTTTTCTAACACTTCCCTAAAGCCTGGTAAGAGACAAAGCCTTCGTTATCTAGCTCCAGGGTGATTTTCTGAACAGGTTGTACATGCTTGAAATGTGGAGTTCATGAGTAATCTCTACTCTTGCTGCTCTCTAGCTGTCCTCATGCCCGAATAGCACCAGTTTCAACCGTGAGCTCACTCTAGACTCTTGGACTCCCAGGGCTTAGCAGGTGTCATCCAACTTGGTGTGTACAGCTGCTCGTAAAGAAAGATCAGGCAGGTTTGTCATTCCCATTTTACAGAGGAGGTAAGAAAAGCACTTGCAGGTTGTGTAATTGCAGAAAACATACCCCATTGTCCCTGGGATTTATCCAGAACATTTCTAGGAGATTTTTAAAGGATTTCCCAAAGATAAAAACATTTCCCTAGTCAACTGTGACATTCTCATTAGTCCTCAATCAGTGAGGAATGAAGGGGGGAGGCAGCTGAGCAGTCGCCTAAAATATTCCAAGGAAGTAAAAGTTTCACTGGAAATATAAGATGAAGGCAATTATAGTTACCAGAATGCTCCTCAGAGAGAGTTCTTTATGATTAGAAGATACATTTTGATAAAGATACTTTGGGATGGGGTGGATGAGATAAAACCCTCAAGGGGAATTCTTGTTAACAAAAGAGTCCCCGAAATTCCCTGTAGGGAGATGGATCCAGGTATCTTCAGGGCTTCTAAGTTTTGCTGAGTGAGCCATGCAAGCCTGGGCCAGAGCTGAACTGCTGGGCGATACAGCTAAAGCTGAGGCCTATGTATTGATCATCCTTCTTCACGGTTCCCCGGGCAGTGCGCAGCGGTATGGGTACCACACTGAAAAATGCGTACACAGGATGCCGAGACCTCCAGTCTTCCTTACTCATCTCCCCTATTGTTGGCAGACAGACTCCCCCTTTCAGGTCAGATACTAGAGGGTCCCTCTCTGGGATTTGACCAGCCTCAGAGGAATGACTTAACAATATCGGCATTAAAAACTGTTCCAACAGCGACAGTCAAGTTCACAGTCAGGGAGCCCCACTAACACCCACAAGTTTACAATGAGCTTTTTATATCCTCAATATCTAAATGTGAGCAGATAATCATGGCTTCTCAGGCATCTAAAGGATGTCTAACATGAAAGATAGAAACCAAAATTATACCACAGAAAGGCGCACTTGGAAGAAAGAGGGTCTATGAGAAGGAAAACTATGTACTAGTGAAAGAAACACATCAAAAAAGTACTCACTCAGATCCTGAGAGATAACATATTGCCACCATTGCAACCATGAGAGATGAGCAGGATAGTATATAAAAGGGAATACTAACCAGAGGGGCGGGGGGCGAGGAATAAAAAAAAGAAAAAAAGAGAGCTCTGGGGTTTTGCTAATATGATACCAGAAATTAAAAATTCATTATAAAGATTAAAAAGAAAGTTGGAGAAATCTTTTGGAAAGTAGAGCAAAGAGAAGGCAAAAAGGAAAGAAAAGATAAGAAAAGTAATGCCCATTCCAGGACATTAAATGTCCAAATGACGGGCATTCTACACGGAAGAATGGGGAGGGGGGACCCCCACAGAGGCAGCACTCACTCACCAGACACTGGGTGGGCACGGCTGTCCTGGTGGTCAGCAGCCTGAGCAGTAATCAGAACAGTCGGACTTGCAGAGATCTTCGGTGTTGGCTAGTGCATCGCGGCATCCCTAGAACGGAAGTAGAAATAAACCTACGAAATTATTATTTGGTTTGTAAAAGTCTAGTCCTAGTGAACAGAAATCTCTTTTGAATCACCACAATTTTTTGAAAAGACAGCATCACTTTGAAGGGCCGCCAAATTATCAGTCAATCCACCAATCTAAGTTCAACATAAAGTCTGTTGGGAATATCTTTCCTGAGACAGTGGACCCAGCAGAAAATCCATGTGAGGCCTGATGGCTACCTAGTTTGGGCTGAAGTCCTGGTTGGTGGTGGCCTGGCCGCTAGGCTCACAGGGAAGCCAGGGCCAGTCCCCAATGCTGCTTTGAAAGCTCCATATTCAGGGCCATCTCATGGAATTGCATTGCTGCTATTGCCGCTATTCTATAATTTATATTCGTTTTTGCCTTCACGTAACTCTATTTATTCTGCTTACATACGCACTGAAGTTACACCGCTGCGTTTACATTATTTCTCAGGCCCGTGAGAAAAGTCACCTTGGGCTGGTCTGTCCCAGCGAGCCCTGCTGCCCTGTGGGTATTCATGCGCAGTGTTGGTACCATAGCGCACACGCCAAGGTTGCAGCTGATGGTGTGGGAAGGCTTATCTCTCAGCCTCGACCCCTGGTTGCACTTGCCTCATCCCTCTCACTCCTCTGATACAACAGGAAAAGGGGACAGACACCCTGTCCACCATCAGACAGTAAATTCAGCTCTTTGCAGGGGCAGGTCAAGTCCAATCTGCCTTTCACTTTAATGAATGATACCCCCGACACTACACAGTAACACCAAATGCCTCCACACCCCACAACACAGCCCCCAACTGCCTGTCAGCCTGACAGGGCATGGCTCAGTGAGCCACAGTGAGGAGTTCGCAGGAGCCAATACTGTTAGAGCCTCGAGGGTGCCGCATGTGTGAGGACCACAGGATGGACACTAGCGGGGACATCTTCCCTGGAACAAGAGCTCATTCCAAGTGTTTTAGCAGGTCTGGGAGACCTGCTCTGCGCTTCTCCAGCTCTTACTCCTCCAAGTCCCTGAACAGGGTACTCTCGTCATTTCGCTAAGTCTGTTGGGCTCTGAGGTTGCTCTCTGCCGAGTAGCAGAGTGGCCAAGAGCTGTGGCCTCTGGGGCCAGACAGCGGAGCCCAACTCCTGCCGTCACTTACTAGCGGTACAGTTTGTGCCACGGTTTCCTCATCTGTGAAATGGGAATGGTAATAACACCTCCTGCATGTGAGTATTGTGAGGGTTAAATGAGTTACACGTATTATGTACTGAGTTAAATCGCTCAGACCCGAGTGAAACGTAAGGTCTCAAAACGTCTGTTATAATTATTCTTTATTTTCATGTGAGGATGTTGCACACCCCCATCTCCTTCTTCATACTTTTCCCCCTTCTCTAGGAATTTCTTTGTTTGAATGTTATAAATTAACCACTGAAAAGAGAAAAATAATTTTTTCCTAATGTCTTACATAAAATGTCAAATTTTCCCGAACGTGTTACATAAATTTAAGGCCATTATCATCTACCCTTCTGGCCTGAATTTGCAGACAGTGTTCAAACAAAGCACAAGGTTGAAAATGTCGTGACATTGACTTAAGATTTCAATCTCATAGGCATTTTATCTGACGTGCCCCATTTAAACCCAATTTGGCCAATAAACTCTTTCCTCCTCTCCAAGAACTGTTCACGGGTGAGAACTACTGCAGAATGGCCACCTCAGGTGTCGTTCTGTGCCAGAAAGCTGTGATGGGGAGGCTCCTTCCAGAGGTGGCCAGATGTGGGTCAGCTTACTTTCCCACTGCCCCCCCCGCCCCACCTGGCCCCTTGCCTTTCTCTCTCCTACTTGGAACCAGGGGTTTGTCACTAACGTCATGTTATATGCAGCATCCATCTGTGTTTTTTGTTTTGTTTTGCTTTTAATTTTTTTCTGTTTTAATGGAAGCAAGAATGGAAATAAAGATATCTACAAAACATTGCAATGCATTTACACTCCCCTCTCACTAAGCTCCTTATCAAATCATGAACTTGGAGCAAAGTTAGCAAGCCTAGAATTGCAGATGCTGAGGAAGGAAAGCCAAAAAGGAGGAGAAACAGAAGGAAGGGATGACGTGGACATTCAACGCATACTTTCTTAGCTAAGGAAAAGGGGGCCGCAGAGGGAAAAGGGGGAAAGTCTGGGAACTGTATGTACTAGTGAACCAGACAGTTTGCCCAGTGGTTAGGAAGGGGTGGGAGGGGCAGACTTGGCATGCCTGAGTTCACAGACAAGCTCCTTTGTTGCTAGTCCTGTAACTACAGTCACTTAACATTCTCAAAGCCTCAGTGTTCTCATCTGTCAAATGGTCTCCATGGGTTGTTGCAAGAGTTAAATGTCATAATCACTGTAGGGTTACAAGCACTGGCTTTGGAGCCTGTCTATCTTGGTTCACATCTTGGCTCCATCACAGACTCACCAGCTGTGTGGTTTTGGAAAAGTTGCTCTATCTCTCTGTGCCTCAGATTCTTATCTGTAAAGTAGGGATAATAATGACACCTAATGACAGGATGATATATGGGGTCAGTCAGAGCATACCTGGCAGCTAGATGTGTTAGATGTTATTCCGCCTTTAGTTGTAGGTGCTTCTGCCTTGGTTTTGTAAAGTACCCAACATGACACCTGACTCAGTCAATCCTCAGTTATTATTATCAACCAGAGGCCCAGTGCACGAAATTCGTGTGTGCGGGGGGAGTGTTTCTTAGCCCAGCCTGCACCCTCTCCAATCTGGGACCCCTCGAGGGATGTCCAACTGCCCTCTCACAATCTAGGGCTGCTGGCTCCCAACTGCTCACCTGCCTGCCTTCCTGATTGCCCCTAACCGCTTCTGCCTGCCAGCCTGATCACCCCCTAATTAGCTACTCCCCTGCCAGTCTGATTGATGCCTAACTGCTCCCCTGCCAGCCTGTTTGCCCCTAACTGCCCTCCCCTGCAGTCCTGGTCACCCCTAACTGCCCTCCCCTGCAGGCCTGGTCACCCCTAACTGCCCTCCCCTGCAGGCCTGGTCCCCCCCAACTGCTCTCCCCTCCAGGCCTGGGTCCCCTGCAACTGCCCTTCCCTACAGGCTTGATTGCCCCCAACTGCCCTCCCTTGCAGGCCTGGCCCCTCCCAACTGCCCTCCCCTGCTGGCCATCTTGTGGTGGCCATCTTGTGTCCACATGGGGGCAGGATCTTTGACCACATGGGGGCAGCCATCTTGTGTGTTGGAGTGATGGTCAATCTGCATATTACTCTTTTATTAGATAGGATAGAGGCCTGGTGCATGGGTGGGGGCCAGCTGGTTTGCCCTGAAGGCTGTCCCGGATCAGGGTGGGGGTTCCCTTGGGGCGTGGGGCGGCCTGGGCGAGGGGCCTGTGGTGGTTTGCAGGCCAGCCATGCCCCTCGACGACCCAAGAGGAGGCCCTGGTATCTGGCATTTATTTATCTTCTATAATTGAAACTTTGTAGCCTTGAGTGGAGGCCTAGGCCATCAAGGGCAGGTGGAAAGCTTGGCTTCCTCCATTGCCGGGGAAATCCAAGCCTCCCTCCTGCTCTCTCCCATCTTGGTTGGGTTTATTTGCATATTTGCTCCTGATTGGCTGGTGGGTGTGGCTTGTGTGTAGCAGAGGTACAGTCAATTTGCATATTACTCTTTTATTAGATAGGATCATTAAGATGCTCACTTATCTCTCATAAAAGTAATATGCTCTTTATAGAAAATTTAAACATCTGGGAAAGTAGAAAGAAAAATCAGTCATTTTGAGCCACCTTCAATAAACTTTTGCTGATTTTTTGGGGGGTTTTGCTCAGTATAACTTTGTATTGTATGTACATGCATTTTGTAGACTGCCTTGTTTCCATAACTTTCTAACAGAAGCCTCTCCCATGTTATTATAAGCTCTTGGTAAACATCATTTTAATAATTTCAATGATAGGCCATTGATTACATATACATTAATTTACTTAAACATTCTTGCCTGAATTCATGTTTGTTTGTTTTAAAATATTTTATTCATTTTTTTAGAGAGAGGAAGAGATGGAGAGAAAGAGAGAGAGAGAGAGGAGGAAATGCTGCATACAAAATGATGTATGCCCTCCTCCTCACCCCACACCAGGGATTGAACCACAACTTGGGCATGGGATGATGCTGCAACCAACTGAGCCACACCGGCAGGGCTCATGTTGTTTTTAATTTTTTGGTATATTGAGATGAACATGCTTGTGCATAAGACTTTTTCTCCCATATCTGAGATTATTTCCTTAGAATACATTGTGAGAAGTACAAGTATTAATAGTATATATTTAAGAGTCTTCATACGTTACCCAATTACTTTTCAAAAGAGTTATATCAAGTAAAACTACAATCAAAATATATAAAAACACATCCTTTGGTTTTGGTTTTGTTATTTTTAAAACCTTATTTTAATTTATAGATAAGCAATGACCCTGAGGGTTGCAGTAAGTTGTACTTTAATATTCATGTGTTTTGAGTATTTTTCTGTATGTGGATTTTTAAGCTATCTTTTCTAGTCTGTTCATGCCCTTTATCCATTTTTCTCTATAAACTGTAAAATGTTCCTGTTGAATTTTGTATGAGTTCTTTATACATTAAATGATACCATTTTTTTCCTGTCTGTAAATATTTGTCCCCGGGCTATATTTTATCTTCTGTTGTTGTTTTGACAGGAAGGAATGTTTTGTTTTTAATTTGTTGGGTAACCTGTTTATTTTGTGTATGATTTGTTCTATTAACAAAAACTTAAAAGTAAACATCCTGGGGTGATTGGAGTGAAAGGGGGAGAGTCTTCTTGTTTTATGGTTCATAAATATAAATTCCTCTAATTCTTTAATCCATCCGGAGTTAAGTTATGTTGGTGTGTGGTATGAATTAAGGCTTGAGATTGATTTTCTCTTCTAATTTGCTAACCAACTGTTCTGTCATCTGTGGAATAATTCTTCCATTCCCCATTGATCCCAGATACCTCTCTAATCATAAATTAAGTTTTTTTTTTAATCCATTCTAGGGCTATCTGTTCTTTCCTATTGATCTGCCTGTTCATTTCTATGCCAATACCATGGTGTTTTAATTATAGTTAAAGGATATTTTAAGTCCACTATTTCAAGAGAGAGGCCCAGCAGAGCCAGAAAAATTATGTGAATGTGAGGATATGGGCAATAGATACTTACAAATGCCTAATAGTCTTCTTTTCCTTGCCCATCCTTGGGACCTGAACATGTCACAGCATGACTGGTATTTGTGGAAAGGAGATACTCGGTGATGTAAAAGGCCTCCCAGGCGTTAGCTCCCCTGGACAGAGCTTAGGTGGGTACCGCTGTCCTTTGCCTCTGCCTCTGCTTTCTCTGTGTTCCACATGAATCCCTCCCCCCCGACCCCCCAACCAAGGAATAGCATCTTTTCTCACACCTTGACGGGTTGCTAATGTTCATCTATGATATTGGCATCTTGAGCTCAGGTGAGGCCATGTGACTAGCTCTGCTCAATGAAGGTGAGTGGTAGTGACATGTGTCCCTGCTGGGAAGAAGCTTGAAGAACCAGTACACGGTGCACCAGGCTCCATTAGCCTGAGCCCCACAGTGGGGAGAGCATGGAGGAGAATTGGAGCCTCAGCAATTTTGCAGAATGAATGACAAATTAATCGTTATTGTTGTAAGCCACTGTGTTTGGGGGTCATATATTACAGTGACATGACCTAGCCTGCCCTGACTGAGAGCAAGTGTCAGGATATGTCACTGTTGGTCTGACATGAGCACGGGCTGATGGACATGCACACCGGCCAGGACACCATGGGAGTGCACCCGGCATGATTGCTAGCCTGGTACTTCAGTCAAGTCTTATCACCCCATCTCTTTAAGGTGACTTTGCATACCTCAAATCTCATTTACTGGGCATTGATTTTCTAACTTAGATTTTATAGTCCTTAGTGATGCCAGCCCCTCTTCTCTGTTACCAAGGACATGCTTTGCTGTGCTGGGCAGTCGACAACTTCATATTTTATTGTTTCCACTATGTTTATCTTCTCTCCTCATTGAGATCATAAGTCCTGTAGTCATGGTCAATGTTGCTGTTATTTCTGTCGCTTCACAGACTATAACGCCGCCTTGGGCCTGCCTGCCTTCATCTGAGAATATGTGTTATGTACATTTTATATTTTTCAAGCCTGCGTGTGAAGTGTTCCCACTGTGCTTTGTTACTTAATCCTAAGACTTATTGCTCCTAACTGAACAGACCTGCACAGGTGACCAGGGACGAGAAGCATCAGAGCGGGAGAAGGATTATGGTGTCCTCCTCACCAAGAGGGGGGATGGGAAAGTCTAATGATCACAAGGCTTGGTTTCTGGAGTCCAGCCGCCCTGGATTTCTAGCTCCACTTATGAGGTATTGTGATAGGGACAACCTATTGGATCTCTCTCAGCCTCAGTTTACTCATCTGTAAAATGGAGTTCTTTGTAGAGATTGGATGAGAAGATATGTGTAAAGTGCTTAAGCACAGATTAAAGTAGTTATTTTTATTTGTCTTTATTACTAGGTTAGCCCAGATGTCTCTGGGGTCCCCTCGTTCCTAGCTGGTTGATTAAATTTGGCACGAAGTTCCCTGCCTTATTCTCCAAGGCTTTGGAGTTGTCCTCAGTTCATGGTCTGTCTCCATCACCTTGGAATAGCTCCTTACCCCCTCTCCTTCTCAGAGTTCTCACCCCTGAAACAGGACAATATCAGTACCTATCTTACAGAGTCGTTGTGAGGATTGGTGAATCAATACATCCAAAGCCTCTAGAACAATCCCTGACATATAATGAGCAGTCAGTAAGTTTCCACTGTTGTTATTCTCCATTTCCACATTTTGTAAGTTTGGCAATTTTGATTGAATATTAGTCATCCATTCTCTCCATCTTGCAGGCTCAGTTCCATTACATCCTGCTGGCTTCCAAAGCCCACGTTCCTATTACCTGCCCCTCACTAACCCCTGAGCCTCCTTGAGACCTAAGGTCCAATTCAGCGGCTCCTGCTATTTCTCTTCTGGGGAGTAGCCTTGCCAGGTCAGTTTGCCCCCAATCCTAAATCTGGGAAAATAAAATTTCCCCATTTTCTTATGTTACCATTTAAGATGCTACTAAGAAAGGGTGGAGGGCAAGGCAAGACTTGCTGTCTTGGTCCAAGGGCAGAATAAAGGGATATGCAGGTGATATGATTTTTGCCACAATTTACTGTCTCACGGAGCAAATTTTTTCCCATCCACTACAGTTCCAACAGTTCTTCCGTCATATGATCCTGGAAGTGATTGAAAATATCTATTTTGGGTGGAATTTCTACTGCTGGGATGAAATCCTGGCTATTCCATTTTCTGTCGTATTGAACATGTTAATAATTGTCTTCCCTCAGTCTCCTCATGTAAGTGGATATGATGTCACCTACCTTGCAGAACTGTTGAAAGAATTAAAAGGAGTAACTTACAGCCCTCGCCAGTTTGGCTCAGTGGGTAGAGTGTCAGCCTGCAGACCAAAGAGTCCCAGGTTTGATTCCAGTCAAGGGCATGTACCTTGGTTGCAGGCTCTTCCCCAGCCCGGGCCCTGGTTGGGGCACGTGCAGGAGGCATCCAATCGATGTGTTTCTCTCACATCGATGTTTCTCTCTGTCTTTCCCTCTCTCTTCCACTCTAAAAATCAATGGAAAAATATCCTCGGGTGAGGATTAAAAAAAAAAAAAAGTAACATACACAATGGTGGGCCAGTTATGTATAGCCAATTGTTACAGATATCAGGAATGCGGTCAAGGATCACCTTGTTAATCCATGAGTGAGTGAGAATACAACCGCCTGGGGTGGGAATTCCATCCTTTCGCCAAGCCACACCTGGCCTGGGGGTCTGCGGGTGGCAGGGAGAGGAATCTCTTTCCTGTTTGCCCAAACAGGTCCTATGGTCTTGGGGCTGATGTAATGGGCTCTGTCTGTAAAATGCTGAAGACCGCCAGGCTTTGAGATGATGGTCAATAAATTGCAGTCATTATCATCCTTAGTCCATCCATATGCCGAAACTATGAGCCTGCTGTTCTCAAAGTTACCAGCATTTTGAGAAATGGCGGTGGTTGGTTTAGTTTCCATTTTTAAATGACTGTTCATCTCTGTTCCCTGAAGGATAAGAAACCGTAAGCCTTTGGTGGTTTAAAACAAGTTTACGCAGCTTGTTGACCATGAAGCTTCATGTGCCACTAACTCAGTGCTTTGTCAGGAAGGAGCCACAGGTGAAGGTTTGGCAAAATTGGCAAAATGCTTCTTGCTGCCATCCTGCAAATTGCAGAGGCCAGATTCTGGCTCAGCACAAGGGAAGGGGGAAGCTGCTCCTAAGTCAGGTGTAGCCTAGGCACCCCGCCCAGATGTGCTACCCTATGGTGCGGGGGGGTGGGGGTGGGGGTGGGGGGGGTGGGGGGGGGAGGGTTGGCAGAAGGAAACAAGAGGAACCCAGCCCCGAGAGGACAAGAAAGAGCGAGAGCGGCCCTCGGCAGTGAGTTCCTGTGGCTGCTCAGCCGCTGCAAGCGGCAGTGAGGGATGCCATCAGCTCTCTGTGGTTGACTTTCAGGCTGGGGACAGGTGCGTTCCAGGCAGGAGGCAGCCTTGCCCTGTCGGAGGAGCCCTGCCTGAGAGAACAAGGCTCTCCTCCTGGATTATGATGAAAAAATTACATTTTTCTTCAGTGGTTTTATTGTGAGATTAATTTCAGATTTATAGAGGAGTTGTAGCAATCGCATAGAGTTTCCATAACTCAGCTTCCCCTCATGTTAGCATCCTACATCGCCAGGGTACACTCATCCAAACCATGGAATTAATATCGGTACATGCCATTAACTACAGCAGCGGTTGCCAACCGCGGACCACCGGTTGGTAACCACTGAACTAAAGGACAGTCCTCCCTCAGATTTTATCAGTCTGTCTACAGATGTGTCTTTTTCTATTTTAATATCTAAACCAGGGAAGCACATTGCATATTTTTGGTCCTATCTCCTTAGTCTCGGTCTGCGGCAGATTTTCTGTCTTTGTCTTTCATGTCCTCGGCACTTTTGAAGAGTATTGGTTAATTATTTTGTAGCGTGTCATTCAATTTGAGTTTGTCTAATATTTTCTAAAGATTAGACTGCGGCTGTGTATTTTTGGCAGGAACACCAGACAGATGAAGTGTCCTTCCCGTCTCATCATGAACAATATCAACATGGCTCCCCATTGGTGATGTCAACTTTGATCATTGGTTAAAGTGGTGGATAGCAGGTTTCTCCACGAACGCTACCATTTCTCCCTTTCATACTCAGTTTGTTAGAAGTGAATCACTAAATCCAGCCCACACTCAAGTGAGGGAAGTTAAGTGCTATCTCCTAGGACAGCGATTTTCAACCTTTTTCATTTCATGGCACACATATTTACTAAAATTCTGTGGCACAGCAAAAGATGGTATATTTCTTGCCACTCTGACAAAAGAAAAGGTATAATTTTGATTCATTCACACTGGACAGCTATTGTTGTGTTGTCCTTTTTTTATTTGACAATCTAAGGGAAAAGAGGTCAGTGCCCCTGACAAAATAGTCAGGTATTGCATGTTTTAAAAATTCTTGCGGCACACCGGTTGAAAATCGCTATCCTAGAGGAAGAAAATAAAATAAGTTGTGGACATGTGTTAAAATCACCACAATAATTAGTAAATATTTTTGATGAAATGCTTTGAGGCTATGCAAATATTCTCTGTATTAAAGCTTCCCCCACTGGGGTTTTTATTGACCCATGGATTTTGTCTGCAGCAATGATCACTGTGGTGTTCTCATAGTGATTCTCTCTTTCCACACAAGGACCCTCATTGTGGTCACGTTCTGTGGGCTATTGGACAGCATGGAGAGCTGCATTAGGACATAAGAGAGAGGGGGGGAATTAAAGATGTTCCCAGGTTTTGGACCACGGGGAATATGGGAGAGGAGGAGATATGGAGACTGAGGATGATGGTTTCCATCTGGGACGTTTGGAGTTTGGGGTGTGTGAGCCATCAAGGCTGAGAAGACCAGTTAGACATCCACGTGGAACTTACTTGCAAAGGTACATTTTGTTGGTGCCTGGGGATGCTGATGCCGTGGGACTGAATGAGATCACTTGGGAAAATGGGACTCACAGTGGGGCTCAGAGAGGGGTAGGTGGGGAGTTCAAAAGGACACCCACATACTGATTTGTGCAGAAACTCACAATTGATTCAATAAGCTAACAAACTATGAGATGCGATATTTTCTCTCCTTCTATCCTGATAAATGTATTTTCATCATTATCTGGAAGACCACGTTCAAATTTGGATTTCTCAGACTCCTTGAACTTCCACTTGAAAAGAGGCGACGTGAAGACAACTGGCCGCTGAGCCCTGGCCTGGTACATCCCTTGGTCTGCCCTTCACTGAGGGAGCTCCTGGGTTTGGATGTAGACACCTCAGCCTGCAAGCTCTGTCTATCACCCATCCTGGCAAACTGCAATCCACTGGCCACCCCTGCCCCTGAGGGTACACACTCTAGCAGCATGGTCACGCTCAGAAGGACAGACCCAAGGAAGTCCAGTAAATGGGCTCAGGACTCTCTGGGTAGGGAATCTGGAGTCTTGGGTATTCAGGGTAGTGGTCTACAAGTTGAGGGGGGTGGGTCCAGGATTCTCAGCAGGCATGTCCTCTTGGTCTGGGATGCCACACTCCGGCCACGGGGAGTGATTAGCCTGAAGTGGTGGGTTACATTCTACAGTTACACTCTGGAGTGTTGGTGGATCACTCCCTGGAATTATAGCCTGGAGTGTTGGATCACTCTGGAATTATACTCTGGAGTGTTGGTGGATTACTCTGGAGTGTTGGTGGATCACTCTGGAATTATACTCTGGAGCAGTGGTCGGCAAACTCATTAGTCGACAGAGCCAAATATCAACAGTACAATGATTGAAATTTCTTTTGAGAGCCAAAAACCTACTTCTGCGCATGGGCCACGAAGTTTCAATCACACTGTACGTGTGCGCCTGCACGTGGTATTTTGTGGAAGAGCCACACTCAAGGGGCCAAAGAGCCGCATGTGGCTCGCGAGCCATGGTTTGCTGACCACTGCTCTGGAGTGTTGGTGGATCACTCTGGAATTATACTCTGGAGTGTTGGTGGATCACTCTGGAATTATACTCTGGAGTGTTGGTGGACTACTCTGGAATTATACTCTGGAGTGTTGGTGGATTACTCTGGAATTATACTCTGGAGTGTTGGTGGATTACTCTGGAATTATACTGTGGAATGGTGGACCACTCTCTGGAATTACACTCTAGAATTACACACTGGAGTGGTGGATTTCAAAGGGAAACACAATTGTGATGTGAATGCTACCCCCTGACCCCCCAAAATGCAGCTGGCAGGGCTCTGGAAAACACTTCGTATTGCTCCTCAGTGTCTGAGAATTTCTGGAATCCCTGGGTAATTGGAGCAAACACTAGCCTGTGTCTTAAAGTCAATTTTTACTCCCGCCTTGAAGGCATCACCTTGGAATTGGCCCTAGTGGCAGATCTGTGGTTACATATTCATAGCGCTACTTTAGTAATAATGGTTGGAGCAAACTTCAAAAAGATGGAAATAAGGTGTGTGTTTTTCCTATTCAGAATTTCCCGACTATTTTTAGTTAGTCTGGGCACTTTCCAGTGCATCAGTGAATATAACTTGGTTCATTCCGTGAAAATCAAATAACTAAAAAGCTAGCAATGTATTTCTGTCACAGATGATATTTTTATTTGCATTTTGAAGTGTTTTTATGAATTGGATCATAAAACTAATTGAATCGGAGATGAATTTTGCTCAGGAAGTTGAAGTATTTTATGAAATACAATTACCATAAGAAACTGGCCTAATTATTCAGAGTTTTCTGGTATAAAAACCTAATACAGTTTTGAAAGCCCTCCAAAGGAGAGAGCCCAGGAATACAGCTCCCTCCTGGCAAAGAAACCCTCTGTCTTTCTTTATCTCTTAAGAAGTATAGCTTTAGCTTACGAGAACACAGCTCCAGGACATATTGTGTAAATGCATCATACTGGTTTTAAAGGCTAAAAACTAGCCTTCTAGTGTATAATATATTTCTCTGTCATTGCAACCATTGTTGGTTAAATATGATTGTTGTTCTGCATCTAACTGCTTAAACCTTGTTCCGTCCACATGTCAGTGGTCTACTACTTTGATTTTTTTAATATTGAGGAAGCACTGGTATCCCAGAAGATCTCAATGCTATAACCATTATCAAAGCTTTTTTGCTTCATTCAGACTTTTTGGAAAATGCAGCTGGGGCTTGGCTGGTCCAAAGACTAGACTTTTCTCCTGGAGGCTCAGAAATTGTAGAGATGTGTGAAGAGTTAGTTTCACTCTCATCTTTCACTCGGGTAGCTGGAAAAGATTTGGGGGAATATTTTGGCTCACCCCATTAGGACCACAAAGATGTCTCCTAAGCTGACATCAAGCCATGTTGGCAAGACATGGCTTGATGTCAGCTTAGGAGACATCTTTGTGAGTCTCTGGCCTTCTGGTCCTCTACCCTTCCCTGCCTGGACTCTATCTCGGGGGTTGGGAGGGTAAGGAGGGTGTTGGGCAGGAGGCACTTACTGTCTTACTCTTTTCTTTAGCCTACCCTGTTCTATAAATAGGCCAATAATTGTACCATCTGTGTATAAGCAGTGTGTTTGGTCTGCAAATATAGCTTCAGAGCGCCCCCAGCTGGAGACGTGCCCTACCCTCAAGGGCATTTCAAATCAATACACCAAGAGAAAAATGCAGTGCTCCCTAAGCAAATGTGCCTTCAGACTAGGCCTCTGTGCTTCCTTCCAAGCAGAGGGCCACTCATGCACCCCTCCTACTCACAAGTGTGAAAACCACCAGTCCTTGGGCCCCAACAACCTTATGGTTGCATTCAACCACTTTGCAGGAAAAAAGGTTTCATTTGGTTTACTAACACATGTTCCCCAGAGGGCGTGCAGGCTGTAGAGGCTGCGGGAAGGGAACTATCTCTTAGGATCCAGAAAGGTCAGAGAAACCAGCAGGGAAGTCTTGACCAATGGCCAACAGGTTCCACTGTGCACACAGCTCTGAACAGTGGTAGTGTTGCTCCAGGCACCGGGTTGAAGAGGATTCTGAGCGAATAGGAGAGGATGGGTACCCTGTGATGTTTGATGTTGAGGGTGAGAGGTTTCTGGAAGCCATGGTGGATGGTGATGTTGTTTATCGGGACACCGATTACCGGAGAGGCTCAGGTTGAAGAGAAAGATGATGAATTCAGTTTTGATGTGTTGACTTTGAGGGCCCAGGTGACATCTGGGTCCACTTGGCAGTTGGGTACATAGGCCTGCCCCTCTGAACGGGAAGGCTGGGCTGCAGAAATAGATTGGGGAGCCACCAGCATATATGTGGTAGCGACTGGCAGGGATGAGAGCACCCAAGTAGAGGGCGTAGTGGGAACTGAGAAGAGGAGGTTGGGCAGAACCACCCAGAACACCAACCTTAAGGAGTGGAAAGAGGAGGAACATCTCTATCTTGTTTCTCACTGTCTCAGCCTTTTGTCCCACAAGGGTTATCTATTCTCTACATCCTTGTCACAGTTATCTCCTGTCTTTTTTATAATAACCATTAGAGGCCCGATGCATGAAATTCGTGCAAGAATAGGCCTTCCTTCCCCCTGGCTGCCGTCACCGGCTTCCCTCTGGCACCTGGGACCCGCGCTTCCCTCCAGCCCCCGGCAGGCACCCGGGACCCAGGCTTCCCTCGCAGCCCTGGTTTCATCTGGAAGGATGTCCGGAAGGACGTCCAGTCTGATTAGCATATTACGCTTTTATTATTATAGATTCTAACAGGTGTGAGTCGTTGTGGTTTTTGACTTGCATTTCCCTGATGATTAGTGATATTTAGCACCTTTTCATGTGCCTGTTGGCTATTTGTATGTTTTCTTTAGAAAATTGTCTATTCGGATCCTTTGCCCATTTTTAAATTGGATTATTAGTACTTTGCTGTTGAGTTGTCTGAGTTCCTTTTACATTTTGGGTAATAATCCCTTATCAGATATATGGTTTGCAAATATTTCTCCAATTTTATTGCTTCTAAATTGATCTGAAAATCAAAATAATAATAATAAATACAGCATCTTATAAATATTAGTTATTTTTGGAAAAAATAGTCTTCCAGTTGGTATGTGGGACATAGGAGCAAGTCTATGTGAAGGCAGCATCTCAGAGCACTGGGCTTCCCCACCAGCTCGAGTTTATAATCTTCACGAAGACGTGAAGCCAGGATTCTGGTCATGTGCCCCTCACTCCTCCCCTGGATGTTGTGAGACCTGGCTGGGCCATTCACTTCAAGTCTCATTAGCCCCGTGGCAATGATCCTCTAGCTGCCACTATGAAGAATCCAAGGGGACAAAGTTGTGTGACATCACTTAGAATCAGAACTGTCCTAAGGAGCCAGGGTTTAAAACTGGAAATATATCCTATATAATAAAACGCTAATATACAAATCGACTGAACAGCGGAACAACCGGTCGCTGTGACGTGCACTGACCACGAGGGGGCAGACGCTCAATGCAGGAGCTGCCCCTGGTGGTCAGTGCACTCCCACAGGGGGAGCGCTGCTCAGCCAGAAGCCAGGCTCAAGGCTTGCAAGCACAGCAGCAGTGGTGGGAGCCTCTCCCACCTCCACAGCAGCGTTAAGAATGTCTGACTGATGGCTTAGGCCTTCTCCCCATGGGGAGCGGAGCGCGCCTAAGCCTTCAGTCGGATGTCCCCCGAGGACTCCCAGACTGCGAGAGGGTGCAGGCCGGGCGGAGGGATCCCTCTGAGTGCATGAATCTCGTAGTATTACATATTTAGTGTATATAATAAATCCAGCAATAAATAGAATAAAAATAACAATATACATACATAAATATTTTAATCAGCTTAACAATAACCCACAACCGTCGGACTAACTATACATAAATATTTTAAAAATTGCATGTGACTAAAAGGAGGTATATTCTACTAAATTATTAACAAGACTCATTTCTGAATGGTGAAATTATTATTCTGTATTTTCTAAATTTTGGCAATCTGCATATATTGTTTTTATGGACATTCCATGTATTATGTGTAAGTATAAAATTATTTAAGGTAAATGTATAGTAAAACACTTGATATTTTCTAACCCCCATTTTACACTTAACCATATTTTGAAACATTCTGCAATGGGAATATACTGGCTATATAAAGACATGTCTATATACCTCATATATAAGACGTCTGTATGCTACTGAGTTAAAAAAAATTCATTATCTTGCTTAAATACATTCCAAGCTCCTAGAGTCAAGTGAGAACATTTGAATGTCCCGCTGCTCGTCCCTAAGGTATTAGCAGTTACAGAAGCGACTGAGGGCAAGAGCTGGGCTGATCTCCCTTTCAGTGCCAGGTTGGGAGGGGACAGCAGTGACGTCATACCAGAGACACGGCTGCACTGCCGGCTCTCCACCTATAGGTGCCCTCTCTTCCATCCTGTGCAAGTCCCCAAGGTGCACGGACCTCTAACACAGTCTCTTTTGTTTTGGCAAAAACAAAACAGGCAAGGTGGGGCCTCCTCTGCACGTGGTGCTGGACGCATTGAACTGCACGGCTGTCAGCATCCAGTGGAAGATGCCAGGGCACCCCAGGCACCCCGTCGCTGGGTACACCGTGAGTACCTGGGCACGGGGCTCTGCAGTGGGTGCGTTGGGATAACCGGGTGCTCCTTCTCATCTTTGCTGGTATGACCTCCTCTCATCAGCCCCGCGTCTCGATCACTGCCCCCTTTTCCCTCCTGAAGCCAGAGGAAATGTTTCCTGTTCAAGGTCATTTGTAAGTGCCCTGAAGGTCAGTTAGGATCTACCCTGTCCTTCCTCTGCTCAGGGATCGGAAAAATTAAAATACGTAAAAGACATGGTTCCTGTACCCAGTTGCCTGCAGTCAAGTAGCAGGAACATGGGGAATGCTAGGGAGTCACTGTGGCATGTTGTCCATTCGTACAAAATATCGTAACATCCGAGCCAGGGGGAAGGGCTGGCCGGCCAAGTAGGGGAGGGAAGAGAGAATGCGTTCCTGCCTTCCACAGGTTGCAAATCGGACTGGCTGGAGCCCCCAAGATGTTTTCTTTGAAGTCAAAAGATTTCAGAGAAATATTTGGAGTTCTCAGCTCTCTGGGGGCAATCGGGAGAGCTGGCTGCACTGGGCCCACATTCCCATTTCAACAAGGGAGGGTAGCCATTCATCAACGCCCCTGTGCTATTGTCTTCTTAGAGTAGAGAAAGGTGTTTCCCGACTCGGGTTGTATCCAGGGTGGGAAAATGCAAGGTTACCTGAGAGCGTGGTGGTGAGGAACAGGCGCTGGGTCCAGCCAGTCCACCCCACCTCACTGACGAGAGCCTGCCTCTGGCCTCTGCAGGCTTCCGAGGTGACCCTGGCCCCGTGTGTGATATCAGTTGCCCTGCAGTGTGTGTGAGGTGAGGCAGGGCACCCCAGAGCCCACTGCAATGTGAGCGCCCCTAGAACCCAGACCCAGATCCGGCGGGGAAGCCCTGCGCTGCCCTCACCCGCTGTCTGCACCTCCCCAGGTCTCTTACTTTGCCGTCGGCGCCGATGAACCCCTGCGGGAGCGGAACCGCAGCGTGCAGCTGGGCCAGGACTCCGCCACCGTGAGTACTCCATCCGGCGGCCCTCCTGGCACACCCGGGCTTGGCACTTCCCAGATACTCAGGAGGGTTTCTGATTGGGGGGCGGGGTGCTGTATGTGTAGTGACAGTAACAATGTCGTGTGGTCCTCGCGAATGTGTGGGTACCTTTCGTGTTCACGTGTGTCTGCATCTCCAAAGGCAGCCACACGAAGAAAGAGTTTGGACGTCAGCACTCGCATCCTGGACCCATCCTACCCCGTTTATCACACGAGAAAACATCTGCCTTATAGCTGTCTTCCCTTCTTTTCTTCCAAAAGTTCAACTCTGGTTTTTGTGAAATCTCAATAAAGCTTTATCAGTAACTATGACACAGCTGTGTCTTCCCCACTGCCTGGCGACACAGTGCGGAAGACAATGATGTCATTTGCAGGGTACACTCCAAGGGTCCATCCTGCCTGTTCTTCTCCAGCCTGTCCTTCCACTAACCAGCTGTTGGCTCTCCATCTATTTCTTTTCTGTTTCCTGTCTCGGTCTGTCTGCGTGAATGTCTCTGCCTTAAGCCTGTTCTGTTAGCTTCTCCCTCACTGTCCTCCTGCCCCATTCTGCAATTGTCCTTCAGGCTAGAGCCTTCCCCGTCCCTGCAAGGAGCTCGCAGGAGTGCCCAGAATACTGTGTCCCTGTGGGTCACTCCACGGGGTCCCTGCCTGCGGCGCGCACGGAAACCTGTTTGTCCTGGGTGCTAAGTAGCTATCCCTTACTGCGCCTCTGTTACCTGCCGGGCTCCATCCCTCCTGCTCTCCATCTGTGCTTCCATTTCATCTTGGCCACTATCCTATGACCTCATTTTACTGATGGATGCTGAGACTCGGAGAGGAATGACTTTCCCCAAGTCAGACCCGACGAGCAACAGAGCCGACTGTAGACCCCGCACCCCGGGGCCCTGCTCTGGCTACTGTCACCAAAGCCCTCGTGACTCCGAAGGAAGTCCTGCACAGTTTCAGCTCGCGTGCCCTTTGCATGGTGTGCGTTTAATCTCAGACTTTTGCTCAGACTGTTCCTCATTCGCCTCAGCAGCCCTCAGCCCCACTCTCTGTGGTTCCCTCCACCCTAACAGGGGAGGAGGGGTTGGCCTCACCTAGGAAACTATTACCTGAGGTTCAGTCTCTCCTCGGCAGCACTGGAACTTCCAACAAGCCTGTGACCCATCCAGGTCAGCAGTGTGCTGGGCAGTGTCCCCGCCCCAGCATCCTGTCCTGCAGTGGGCGGGGCTAGCACTGCCTAGGCAGGGAGGGTGACAGGTGTTTCAGAGTCTGGATAATGCCTCTGAAATCAAGATCCTGCCCCATCTGTGAACCTGGGCTGGACACTCGAACCCCTCGACTGTTCACTTCACATTACACGGTGTGTCTGGGATGGCCACCGCGGTGGACACATAAAACAGAGGCCAGGAGGGACAGCACCCCGGGGTACAGGCCTCCTTCCTATCCTTATAGGTTGGGTGACTTTGGCCAAAGTCACTTATCCTGTCTAAACCTCACCTTTCTCCTGTAAAAAGGATATAATAATTTCACTGTTATGAGTGCCAAGTAAAATTGTGTCTCTATAAGTCTTTGGTCACACGTAAAAGCAGCCATGTCAGCTATCATGCCTGGTGGCCATTGCCTTTATGGTAAATACATCCTCTCGGTTAGAGCGTGTTATTGGGATATAGCATTTGATGACCTTGCGGATTTCAGTCACTTTCAGAGTTGCGGCTGGATGCCCAGCTGAGATAACAGAGCCCTGTTCTGGGGCAGCTTTCAACTTATTGGGGAACCCCCAATCAGTTGACTAAACAATAGAGAGCAGCAGGAGGCCACATGCCACTAACATGCCACTTAGCAGACAGACTGAGGTTCTGAAGAGGGAGGGATCCCTGTAGGAACAAGAGGTCAAATTGGGGGCTGAGAACTGAGGCCTGCCCGCCACTTTCCGGAAAGGCAGGAGGGAGGGGCATTCAGATGGACAGGATGGTTTGAGCCAGGGGATCGCGCACGCGTGGAAATACGGGCTAGACGTGAGGGCAGTGAGGCAGGAGGGCAGAGTGGGCTCTGGATCCAGAGGACTCACGTTCAGACCCTGTATTACACCCAACCAGTGGGTCCCCTGACCCTTCTCAGTTCCCGCACTGTCACACAGGGTTTCCCATGGCATCCATCCACAGATAGTGTGTCTCTGACGGCAGGCTGCGTGCCAGGGTGCAGCGGGGGCTCTGCAGCCAACCCCCAGGGGGCTGTGGCTTATCTGAACTTTTCAAAGGAAACAGCTCCATCCGTGTGAGCTAGTACTGCCAAGTCGTTTGGGCATAACATGACTGACCCCTGAAGAAATGGACCTGCTAGGCACTGCTTTGGACTAGAGCTGCTGTCCAAGTATTTCTGAGATGCTCAAGGTGACGTGAACACAGGGGGTTTGGGAACCTCTGCCCTGTATCGTATCATAGGGGTGCCATGAGCATTGGACAAGGTCTTGATCAGAGAGTCCTCAGCAGCATACCTGCCCGAGTAGGCACTGAGTGAGGGTCCGCAGAATCGGTGTGGGCAGCTGCCTGAGGCTGGAGTGGTGGGGGACCACGGCTCTGCGGGTTCATTTCACCCCGCAGGCCTTCCTTCCTTCTCATGTGCTTTTGTTTCCTCTCCTTCGCAGGGGCAGCCTGAACCTCCGGCGGTTTTTGTAAGTATGCCTGAGAAAAGTTAAACCCTTGCCCCAACCCGGGATCCAGGGGACCCTTTGGATCAGAATGTTGATTTTCCCGCATCTGCCTCTCACTGACCGAGGCCCAGACAAGATGCTTAGTTCCCGCAGGAGCAGGACCGCCCAGCATCCCAGGCAGATTCCATCCTCCTGTGTGCTGCTTCCTCTCACCTGGCACAGGAGGTTGAGGGGAGCATCGTTAAAGGTTGCAGTCATTTAAGCTCCGTTCCAAAACTCGGTGAAGAAGATTAAAAAGGAAAGGAAATTTTTAAACTAGTGAGAGAGCCTTTGTGCGCGTGGTTTCCCCCCACCCCTTTCTCTCCTCCCTTTCTTACTTCCTCTAACCCCGTGGTCGGCAAACTGCGGCTCGCGAGCCACATGCGGCTCTTTGGCCCCTTGAGTGTGGCTCTTCCACGAAACACCATGGCTTGGGCGAGTCTATTTTGAAGAAGTGGCGTTAGAAGAAGTTTAAGTTTAAAAAATTTGTCTCTCAAAAGAAATTTCAATCGTTGTACTGTTGATATTTGGCTCTGTGGACTAATGAGTTTGCCGACCACTGCTCTAACCATTTGAGACCTCAGTGAGACAGGACCTGTCACCTAAAACTGGGTGATTGCTTTTGTTTGGATTGAATGACAAACAAAAGACTGGGTTGGCAAGGGGTGAAATGACCAAAATTACCTGGCTGATGATGTGGGATTCCCATGCTTTCTTTGATAATCTGCCGATGTAGAGACTTCTGATTTGGTTAGCATTTGACACTTACCTTTTTTGTAGGAGAGCAACCTACAGTTTCATCCTGCAAAAATAAAGAATAAAGCAAATCAGGGCAATCTGGCCATTTCTTAGAGTTAGAAATAGAAAAGGACGTTTAAACTGGCAGGATCCACACTTTTTATCATGCATACCATCAGTAAACAAATATTTGAGCATGTACCGATATATGTATATTTATGTACTTATTATTTATACATGTGCCACTCTACTGATATATTATGCACATTATAACATCGCACAGAATTTTAAAGGAGGACAGCAATTCTATTTGGGTCCTACCCAAGGTTACAGAGAGAAAACTTAACCAGGAGACTTGCATCTAGTCCCAGCTCTGTCACTGCAGCAAGGGTGACTTTGGGCAAGGTCATTGGATCCCTCTGAATGTCCCTTTGACTATAAAATGGAGGGATTGGTGGGTAATGGTCCCCAAGTCAGGCTTCCTTTGTCCCCTGTGGGGCATATGGGGATCTGTGTGAGCATTTTAGTGGACAAGCTTCAGGGATGCTGGCTCTCTTGTAACACATAGGACAGACCCATATGAGAAAGACTGGTCCTGACCCAAAGCCAATGCTGCCCTTCCTGCCAGACCCTGGACGACACTCTTAACTTTCTGTGACCACCAGGGAATGGGACCTCCCCCACCCCTGCCCCTCCCTCCACCCTGGCCCACACAGCCCTGGTCTGGACAATTGGAAGAAGGATGTCAGGAAGAGAGTACTCTTCTGTTTTTCTGGTGCCTTCCATCTCATGATGCTAGATATTCCCAACTTGCACCAGGGCAACTGAGACCCAGCCCTGACTTCAAAGCTACCAATGAAGGTTATTGAAGGGGAACCCTAGCGTTTCGGTGTTGGAACTTGGGCCCAGAGAAGTTAAGTGGCACAGCTACTTGGCTCAGAACCTGGGTCCCCTGGCTTCTTGTCCGGGGCTCTCACTTCGTGCCTCCTCTCAGCCATGTGAACTGGCTGCCCTCATAGTCCAGTAACTCCATGTCCGGGCTAGTGAACAAAACAACATCGAGCATCATTTCTGGAAACAAATGGCCTGGGTTTCCAGCAGTCGGAGAAAGTGAGAGGGGGAAAGTGAGGTCTGAAATCAGTGTCCAACATGTGAGTTCTGATTTTCAGTGATAACTCTGAAATTTCTAGTACATAAACTTACACATATATAGATAAAATAATAATCATCTGGTCTTCAGTGTTTATGATAAGTATGTTTTGTAGGTTTAAATATTATCTAATATTTTTCATCCACATATTATAGAATTAGAGCTTGGGCCTTAGAGTTAAACAAAGCAGGCTTCAAATGCCCACCTCGCCATTCATGTCCTTGAGCAAATCGCTAACTTTTCAGGGGTTCCCTTTTATCTTCCACAAATGAAAATCAGAGTGATACCTACCTCACAGGCTGGGAGAAGAATTAAACCAGGCTGTCCGTGTTTCTGGGACAGAGGAACAACACTCGATGGGAGCTGCACTTGTGTTGGCTCATAGCTAATGTCTGTAGTAACCTGTGAAACCACATTACGCCCCCACACTTCATGCCACACAATAAATTCACAGGAAAAGGGATCCTATAGCAAAAGCCCGTGAGAGCATCAAGTGGGCTTGGAAATGCATCTCTGCTTCCATGGGAAAAGCGTGTGTGGCACTTGGGAGAGAATGAGAACTGAGTCTGCTGTCCACCTACGTCCAGTCTCAGAACCCAGCTTGACCTGAAACCAGGGGGCAGATGGTGGAATTGGGTGCCCAGATGCAGGGAACTCGAGCAGGAGGGGCTGTGAAAGCAGGTCCAAATGTTCAGCAAAGACCCCTTGTGCAGCTGCATGTAGGGTAGATGGGGCTGGGGGGGGGGCGGGGAGTGGAGGTAGACACTCTCCAGGTGGCTGTAGAAATGGTCCAGGTCAGGATTCAGGGAAAGTGGAAGAAGGGAGCATCTGAGAGGCATGTGCAGGTGGCCCGAGGGGGGTGGGTAGGAGGGAGTCAGCCTGTGTCTGGAGTTCCTCACTAGCTCCAGGGCCTGGAGCACGGGTATTGACGCTGGGAATCCAGGTGGAGAGGGCAGTCTCCCTTTGAGCTCATCAGATTACCTTGGACATCTTGGTTTCATTTGTTTTTCTCATTCACTAGTTTGTGCATTTGTTCATCAAAAAGCATTTCGTGGGCATTTGCTACGTGTCTGATAACACTATGCTGAGCTCTGGGATGCCAGAGGAATAAGAACTTGCTCCCTGCCCTCAGGTGGGTGCAGAGAAGGTGACAAACAGACAGTTACAATGTAAGGTGAGTGGTGTTAAGACTGAGGTACACCAAGGACGCCAGGAAGCACAGAGGCACAGAGGAAGGGTTGCCTAACCGGACTGGAGGCTGGGGGTCAGAGAAATGAGGTAATGTCTGGGCTGAACTGAGTCATGAGGGCTGAGCGGGGCTGAGCCAGGCAAGACTGGGGAGAAGGGCATTTCATGGAGAGGGAGCAGCAGGTTCAAAGGCCCAGAGGCAGGCGATTGACTGGCATAAATCTGAGCCCTGCCAAGTCCTTAAGTCTGACGGGAAGGTGGAATGCAGGGAAGGGAGGTGGCATGAGATGATGCTGGAGGGATGAACAGGGGACACACATATGCTCTCCTAAGGGGTTTTAAGGTGGGAACAGACATGGTCAGATTAGGGGTTCAGGAGGATAACTCTTAACTGTGGAGTCTGCATTGGAGGTGTAGGCAGTACTGGTGGCCTGGTAATTGTCAAAATTGTGAGGACTTGGACTGAAATGCCTGTGAGGACAAAATGACATTACTAGAGTCAAGTGATCTGAAAGAGTAATGGTACCTGCATAGGTAACCTAGTGAGTGGCGGTGAGGGAGGATGGGCGAACAGGGAGGAAAGTGTCAAGAATTTCTGGTTTGGACAATGAGAGCACAAGAGGTACAATAAGGTGGGTGTTTTTTGTTTTGGGTGGGAGGAGGAGAAAGGATTAGTTGAGCGTTGGTTATGTTGAATTTGAGTTGCTTGGTCGTTGTTGGGTGGAGATGTTCAGGAGGCAGTCACAGGCCCACGGCTGGACTCCAGAGGCAGGTCTGAGCTGGAGATGCAGATTGGGGAAGGCAGGTGCTGGAAGCTAAGGGAGCAGGAGATGAACTTACCCAAGCAAGACGACAGCAGTCCTCCCTTATCCCAGGTTTTGCTTTCTGCAGTTTCATTACCTACGGTCAATTGAGGTCTGAAAATATTAAATGGAAAATTCCAGAAATAAATAATACCTGTTTTAAGTTGCATGCATTCTGAGTAGCGTGATGAAATCTCTTGCCATCAGGCTCTGTCTAGCCCAGGTCATGAATCATCCCTTTGTCCAGAGTCTCCACACTATACATGTTCCCCACCCTTTACTCACTTATTGTATAGATTCCAATAAAGGGTGATACTCTAGTCTTGGGAAATACATCATGGTGTTTTCCTCTTTACAAATTTGAAAACTTGGCCAATCTCAAAGAAAGCAAAACAACCTCTGTCCCAAGCAAAATTTCACAGGGGTCTCAAGATGCAGCCTTCATGGAAGTTGTCTGGTTTGCCCCATTGACACCTTTCCTGTTTGGTCATTGACAGGAGGAAGTGATCGGAGATTTGAAACCAGGCACTGAATATCAAGTGAGCGTAGCAGCCTCCAGCCTGACAGGCAAAGGGTGGTTTAGCTCTCCTCAGCATGTTACCACCTTGCCCCAAGGTAAAATGGATTCAATTCATTAATAATAGGAAACTGACGGGTGCTCTTCATTCATTCCTTCATTCAGTATATATATCAACAAGGACCTACTATGTACCAGGCACTGTACTAGACTCTGGGAATTCAGTGGTGAACAGAACAGCTCCTGCCTACTTGGAACATAGAGGGGTGGGTCAAGACTCCATCTAATTAATGTGTAGTCACAGATAGTGATAAATGCTACCTGCAGTGCTGTAAGAACGTACAAAGGGAGACCGGATGGAGGGGGGAGGTAGGAATTCCCTGAGATGACTTCTAAGTGGAGATCTGACAGTGAGTGGGAATTAAGAAGGTGAGGAAGAGACGTGGGAAGAGAGATTTATAGGCAAAGGGGACCCAACAAAGGCTCACAGAGTAGGCACTGGGGGCAAAGATGCTTTGATCACACGGCATTGCTCACAAGGAGCTTCTGTCGAGGGAGAAGCAAGCAGTAAGCGAGCAGCCAGTGTATCCGAGGTCTGTGCAGTGGCCTAGGAGCACTCGGGAGAGAGCACGTCCTCCACCTCCAGGCTCAGGGAGGGTTTTAGGAAGAATCATGTATTTGCCCCAAATTTTAAAAACTGCCTATTTTGCTGGGAAGAGAAAGCAGGAGAAATGTTTCTGGCAGAAGCAGGAGTATAAAGAAAGGCTGAGTGATATGAAAGTCTGGGTATGAAAATAGTAGCAGCAGTTAGCTTTAGGCAAGAGGATCATGGGTGATGCCTATTTCTTTACACATGAGGGCATTTCCCAAATGTCCTCCCACTGGTATATATTCCAATTATCATCGGGACACACACACACACACACACACACACACACACACACACACAAAGTAAGTGGCTGAGCATTTATTTTCCTTGTAGGTAAATATCAATTCCAACATGCAAACAGATGTATGATTTGAGGTTTTAAAGGATACACTCCATTGTGTATCCCAAAGTCAATGGTCTGGATGATAGTTTAGTTAGATTTCCAGCCAGGGGGGCTGGGGAAAGACGGGGAGACAAGTTCTTACTGACTCCAGCCTTACATGGTGAACCCACTTGTGTTTATTTTTGTGTTTGTGTGGTGTGGATTTTCAGGCTGCTCTGAATAGAGAGGTTTAGGCAGTAGGAAGCAGACCTGTTGTTTTTACATATATTGAGCCTCTCCTGCAGCAAAGATCCTAAACCAACTAGTTGCCTGCTGTCTTGCCTAGATTCCTGCCTGCCTCCGGCAGCACCCCAGCAGCCGCACGTCACTGTGGTTTCCGAGTCCGAGGTGGCCCTATCTTGGAAACCTGGAGAGAGTGAAGGAAGCTCCCCTATTCAGTACTATTCTGTGGAATTCATCAGGTGAGTTTGTATGTCACACCCAGAAGCCAAAGGTAGTGACCTCAGGTATTCTAAGCATGCTAGAAGACTAGAGGGAGCATGGGCTCACAGTGTGTGTGTGTAACAGATGACAGAGGTGTGGAGGCCTGGGCCAGCACCTGCCCCCTCCTCTTCAGTGGTGGGCCATCTGGTAAACCTGTCCCCACTCACCTGCCTCTTTCCCATTTCCCTTCCACAATTAGAGACAAGTCTGCCTGCATTTCAGGCTGGGAACCTGCCTCCCTGCCTTTGAAACATTGTCTTTGAAATAAATACTCGATGGTGACTTTTCTGGAGGCAGAAGGAATAAGACCTTTAAAAACAAGTACAGTTCATTGTATCTGTATTGCCTTGGGCAAGTTTCTTGGTGTAGTTTCAGCTTTCTTTATTCTCATCACCTCTCCAGCCCTTTTTATTCCGCTTCTCAGAGGGTACAAGGGTGATTAGAAGCTTTCTAAGAGTGTAAAATGTGAAACGGGCTTCTCAATGCTGCTAGGTAATTTTGAGCAAAAGAACAAAACGAGCCGAAGGAATTCCCGTCTAAGGTCCATCCTCTGGGCCCCAGTTGCAGTTGGGATGTGAGTGGAAGCACCGAGCTATTGAAATGAGGTGTGTGGAGTCAGTGTACTCTGCAGGAGAGGCGAGGGGCTTGTCTGGGGCTGCCTGCTGCACGATCACGAAGGGTCTTGCTCAGTACCTCGTTCCCGGGCTCTCTGAAGCAGGGACAGAGGATTCTGCCAAGATTTGAGTAGCTCCGCTCTGGTCCTTGACTTCCAGCTTATTCCTTGGCCGTGGGAAACACATTTGTTTGTCCAGAGAAGTTCTGCGTGGAGTTTCTTCAATGCTTGAGTACAGAGCTTGTTTCTGGCTGGTTTGTTGAATTCCAAGTGGCAGGAGCTTGAAGGAAGATGAGGCAGGAATGTCGGAGCTCCTGGGACTGTAAAGTCCAGTGGCAAGTCTAAATTCAGGGAGGACAGATCGTGTGACCTCGACAGTCTGTCTCCATCCATTTCTGTGCCACGCCTTCCCCTTCGCTGGCCTCAGTTTCAGGAAGGCTCTTCCTGTAGGTGGCCAGGTGGCCACCAGGCACTGAAGATGTGCAGCCGGCTTGTGTAGCTCCCTGCTGGAAAAGAGCCCTCAGAGTCTCCGTGTCCACTCTAATTGGCCAGACTTGGCTTCCTCTCTGTCCTCTGAGCCAATCAGTGTGGCCAGGGAGGAGACCACACTAAGTGGTCAGCACATGTCATATTCTGAGCTCTGGAAGTGAGGAATGGCAGGTTGTTCAGACCTGGAGTACATGACCGAGAGCTCAAGAGGATGGAAATTGTGGTGCAACTAATGGAAAAGAGAAGAACATTAAACAACAAAAAAGTTGCCTCTTATTAAAGCTCCAGGCCAATGCTCTTCCTTAAGGGTAATCTACATTCCTGCTGTTGAGTAGATTTGGTAGACAAAGTCTGGAGTAGAAAAGATTCTAATTCTGGTTTCAATAATAGTTAAAAGTATAACATAGGAAAGTCCTAAAACTACAGCTTTCTTATGTACAAAAACTTAACATTTCTAATTTACCAGCAAAGCAAAATGTAATACTTCAAAATTTTGGAAAAAAAGCAAAGTTTTTTAAAGTTAGATGATCTGTGTAACCCCCTGGCAAAAATGATGGTTATCGTTTAGTACTCGTTTTGCTCTGAAGCGTGCATTTTTAAAACTTGTTTTAAGTCCGGCATCTTGGTAGAAGGTAGAAATTACAGCTTGTAGCCTTGTGTGTACAACTGAAAGTAGAGATATGAAAAATTCACTGGATTAAGAACCAGAAGAATTGGGGCAGGTGGCCCTGTGCCTGTCACTTCCTCTGCTGAGACCCTCCTTGCCTCTCATAGTTTGGGGTCCCCCCAAAGCAAAGCCTGAGACAGGGACTTGGGTGCAAGTCATTTATTTTGTTTGCACAGGTGTTTATTTTATTGTTTTTGTTTAGAGGTAAGAATGAGAAATGAGGAAAGTGAGAGAAGGAAGGAGGACACATCACCATGTGTGACTCAAGCTCCTTCCATGGGAGCTTGATGCTGCTGAGATCTCTCTGGAGTGTGCTGAGTTCTTCCTCCGAAATGTCCCTATCGGAAGGACAGGAGCCTCTACTCTCCACCTGCCTCCTCCTCTGCTGACCAGGGTTCCCCAAGGGGGCATAGTTCTCACCTTCTAGGCCCTGCTGGCTGTGGATCAAGGACGGTTCCTGGGAGGGAAGGAGCTGTGATAGGAGGGCAGCAGGTGCTTGTTGAGGTTGGATGCGGGCAGTGCCAGGAGGAGAGTCTGAGCTCACAGGAAGCTCTCTGTGCCACAGCTGCGGCTGAAATCAGAAGTGGGGGGACCCGGGAGCTGACATGGACCCCCAGGCATTGAGGACAGTATCCTTAGCTGCAACACATGGTGAAGTGTGGTTAGGAGAATCAAAGGAAATCACAGATGAGGAAGAATTTGTCGACATTAAAAACCTAGAAGAGTGCCAGGTAGATGTGGCTGTCCTGTACCTACATTTAATAATTATCATTTCTCTCCAGCAAAAATGCATTTTAACATTCAGAATTGTCTCTAACAGTTGAGGGGTTTAGGTCCCAAATTCTTATGTATAAATATTTTAAAATTATTCATCATCATAACAAACTGTTACATATATGTTTTTTTTTCTGTTTAGCTTGAAAAATATACTGTAATAATGCCTGGAAAGCTAGCTTCAAATTTAGTATTACTGGACATCTTGGAGTTCCAAATGGAGCATGGTAGAATGGGGAAGCCAGCTCCTGATTCCAGCCCTATACTAGGAATTCTGCCTCTATGATCTCTTCCAGAATATGTGACTGGTCACGTGACCTTATCTCAGCCCCCTCCATTTCCTCATCTGTAATGTCAAGTTCATGTGACCCTCATTTCAGGGCTGCTGTGTATAGATTTCACACAGTGTTTATACACAATAAACATGCAATGTTTTGTTTCCTTCCCACCATTATTTTCCTTTTACAAAGAAAGAAAGTGAGACTCAGTTGCTGAAGTTGCTTAGCCGAGACAAAACGACTAGATGAGGACAGAATTAAAATGGGAACTGATGTCCCCTGATGTCCAGCCCCGTGCTCTTTCTACACAACCCATATCTCTTCATGTCTGACCCACCTTCCGAGAGGGAAGGAAGTGTGAACGCAGCCCGCCAGCCCCCAGCCCTGATGGCCAAGGGCATGGGGAGCCTCCGCTCAGCTGCTGTTTGCTGTTGGACCAGAAAGAAAGCTTTCGCAGCTGGTTGTGGCATTTACTATTTGGCTGCAAGATAAATCCCCCCATTCATTTGTAAACATCTCCGAGTCTCTCCCAATACAGGTGAGGCCTGAGGATCTGTGTTTAGGGAGAGCTTTCTTGTGCTCTAGCAGGAATTGCAATTAGCCTGAACAGCTCTAGGGGTCTTCAATCATTCTGTTTTCCCCAGAGAAGTCTGTTTAATGTTTAATATTGAAGTCCTTTTGCCCGGATACAGATAACCTCCTGCGTATAGAAACACCTGTGACGGGTCTCCCTGGGAGCCCAAAGTTGCTTGTTATATCCAAGAGGCAGACCAAGGCTAAGAAATTGTCTAAATCAGTTTATGGCCAGAGGTTATCCTCAGATTTCAACCATCTTAATGTGAAGTTTCCATCTAGGTTCTGTCCTTGGAATTAGGTTCCAGTTCTTTCTCTGTCTTGGTAGGTACTTATACATCAGTTGCTCTTCTTATTTATGAAATGAGGATAATGGTATCAAAGGCATTGCTAGGAAATAGTCTTTAAAAATCTTTAAAAATACTTAACTGACTAATAAAAGATTAACCTGAGAAATTATACTAGACCAGGGTATGGGGAACTGACTGCTCACTGGCTAGTTTGGTGATGTTGCAGGTAGACATTATGTATTCATGATGCTCTCCAGAGCCCTGGACTTACGACCAAGCACATTTTTGTTCCTTATCCAGCTTCTATTTTCCCCTACAGTTGACCTGAGGTTGTTCATTATCCTCCTTGCTAACAGTAGATTTTAATTTTTAATCAGTATAGAAAAGATTTGAAGAGGCAAATTCTAAGTAAGGCTGCAGGCTGTTACCTATTTTGCAATATTTTCAAAAATGTTACCTGCTTTCTTAAAACAGAAAAATCGTGCATTCATGATGAAAGAGAACATTTCTAAAGTGATACTGAAAATTTATTTGTGGGCAGTAATGCTTAGCGTTTGTTAAAATAAGAACCAAGCATAAATATAGCTACCTATGTTTTGAAATATTTTGTCTATAAATGTCTGAGAAACTTTCCTCTCTCTGCCTAAGAATTTCCCCAGGGTAAGTGTCTTTCTCATAAGCAAAAAATATATGTTATGGTGGCCATGAAAACCAAGTCCTGGAAAAATATTCCTCACCCCTGATGCTCCAAATGGGAGGCCATACTTCACATACTAGTATGCTATCATTAGACTGGTTAAAGGTGAAAAATAGTTTTAATTGAACTTACCTGTAGTTTTTCTGTAGTGTGACCTGATTTGTTAAAATTGCTTCGGAGCTTTGCTATGTCAGTTGCTGAAAGCGTAGATTAAAGTTTTCAGTAGCTGTCTTCAATAAAAAAAAAGTCTACCCCTGACTTTCCTGGTGTGCGTGTGGGAAAGTTCACAATATTTCTGTGTATATTTTAGGGGCACAGGGTCAAGAAATGCGGATCTCTAAATCTCAGCCCGAGACAGTCACACGAATCAATGGGAAGGAAAAGGGTTTCTTTCTTTTCCCTTTCACACTTTTCTGCCCAGATAATTCCCCGATCCCTTGCAGATGCCTCCCATCATGAGACTTGGGAAATTCATCTTCACACAGGGCTGCTTCTAAACTGACTTTCACTTGGGAATCTCAAGGTCATGCCCACCTGGGTGGGTTTTGAAGATTGTTCACAAATTGACATTTTTTTTTTCAAAAGTTGTCTGTCTTTCCATCCTACGCTCTTTGTTAATGTACAAGTAACAAATGAACTTAGTTCCTCACAGAAAGTGACCCTGCAGAGGCTGTTGCTGAAATGAAGATCCCGTTGGGGACTCAGAATGGAGGCTGGACAGATTCTGGATTTTCCTTGAGTGTTTTTACGGGATGATGTGATTTGAGTTATGGTTGAGGTCACAGCCTAAGAGAGTTAAAAGAAGTTTCTCATTCAGGATCAAAACTTACAGTCCAATTATTGGTTTCATCTCTCAGCTTTAAGTTTGTGCAAATGTGGGGTCAGAAGAGAAGATCGGAGCTGGCTCCAGTCCTTGGGACCAGTGGCTTGATTCCAGTCCTCAGCTTCCTTACATATACCCTAAGGCTGCGCCATTTGACCTCTGAAATCTGGTGACTCTGACTTTCCATCCTCATGACAAAGGCGAGGCAGTGTACCCTGGTGGCTTATGTACAGGCTCTGGACCTAGGCTCTCTGGTCCAACCCTTGCCCCCACCACTGTTAAACCATGTGCTCTTAAGTGGATTATTTATGCCCCATTCTTTGTACCTCAGACAGATGAATGGGGATAACAATTTGCTCACCTCATCTAGTTGTGAGATTCAGTGAGCTGATGCACATGAATTGCACAGAACAGCACCCGGCACATAGTAAGTGCCTCCTCTATGCACGGTCTTCCTGTTGATGGATTCTGTGATAGGTCTGTTCTGCTTTCTATGGAGCCATGTACTTTCTTGACTAGAAATCTTTCTGCTTGCTCTTCTCTGCCAGGATTACTCTGCCACCTCTTTGCCTACCCAGCTCTTGTTCATCCTTCAGGACGTTTGTGTAATGATCACTTCCTCCAGAGAGCTTTCCCTGAGCTTCTGCCCTTCTTCAGGCTAGGTTAGGTACACCTACAGCATTTACTTGCGACACTCATCACACTTGCAGTGAATTACTTGTTCAAGTTCATGGTCTTCCTCACCATGACATGCGGACAGTGACTCCCTCCCTTCTGTGGAATACAGCACCTGGCATGGAGTAAACATACCACGTGTCAGGCAGGGGCCGGCCAACATTTGGACACAGGCGGTCATGGGATTGCATCTAGAGAGTGCCTACAACTCGCTGGAACCTGCTCAAGCCCCTTAACCTCTCTGCGCCGCACTTCCCTCCGCTGTCCTTGGGGATGATGACAGCAGTGACCGAGGAAGGTTGTGCAGATGGAAGGGTGTCTGCAAGGAATGAGCAGAGTAGCTCCCGGGGGATTTAGTTTGTGTTGGTTCTTTTTCTCACCCTGAACCACGTGGAAATGGAGATGTATTTCCACACTGGCCCAGGGGGTTCCATGAATCCTTTCCTGCTAATCTCAGAGGCCACGACAGAAACCAACATCCTGCATCCCCACTGCAGAAATCAAAGCCAGACAAAACCCCCACACGTGTCTGCGCACCCACCCCTAACCCCCTCCCACACAATATTGTTTATTGCTTTTGTTTTCTTATCACGAAAAGAATATCAGGATGTGGCGAAGCTTCAAAGAACACCTAAGTGCACCAGCCTGACTGAAAGTCCCGCTCTGGGTTTATTTCATCTTGAATGCTAGCTTGCCTTCTGGAACTCTCTATAGTGTGTGAGTGAACTGTCAGCTTTTTTCACAGCGTTTTACTAGGATGTATATCAATAATTGGGCAAATGGCTGTAATACTTACCAGTGATGTAGTCCGGCGTGTTTTCCTGCCCCTAAAACTATAGAACTTACAATTTAAATAACTGTTTTTCCCCCATTAGTTAATTTGGGGGAGAATGGAGGAAAATCCAATTTCTTTGTAAGAGGTTATGCTTTTTAGCTCTGAGCCTTCTGACCGCCAGGAATAACCTTAGAAATAAGTGAGAATGGGCTTGCTCGATGTCAGCCGAGCCTTCACAAAGAATTCCTTTTCCTGACCTTTACTTTCCAAGTTGAAAGTCTCAGGAGCACCTTGCAGACTGGTGCCCGGCCCCAGAGTTCCTGGTCTGTCAAGGTCACCCTCTGGGGCTCGGGTGGGAGGGCAATTCTGAGTGCCTTGCAGAATCTCAACAACTGTCCTTCCTACACATCGACCCCCGAAAGCTCCAGCCCCTCCCACCACGAGCACCTCTGGTGCCATCCCTGGTCAGACTGTGGCTGGCGACCTAACCTGAGCCCTTGTGTAGGCAGGAGCCCTGTGGGAGCGGTGAGTGGAAGTGTGCCCTTGCTGGCCTGGGACGAAATGCCAGCTGAGTTTCCTTCTCCGCTCTATCCGTCTGCTTGTCATTGGGGTGGGCTGAACCAATTTGTAAATAAAGAGAGAGGGCTGAAAGCTGAAGGTCAAATGATACATTTTTTAAACCTGTGACTACTTGGTGGTTCTGGACTTTCCTCTGCAATTCATTTCCGTGCCGAGCAGCTCCCGTGACAGTGACAGAGAGCGGAGGCTCTTTAAAGCGTGAGGTTCTCGCTCGCCTCTGCTGTGTCCCCCTGGGTGACCTTGGGGGTCATGTCTCTTCTAGAACAGGGTGCTGGCCTGCACTCTGCAGATCCTCAGGAGGTCCATGGATAGGATTCAAAGGGTCCCTGGACTTTGGTTGGACAAAAATTACATCTGTAGTTTCACCAAATCTAGTGTGCTTTTTAAGAAAATATGAACATAGGCAACAAGCCACAGTGGTATTACTAATTCCTGAGACTTTGTCAGCATTAGAATTCTAGATGTTTTCTTATCCCATTACATGTTGCACACATTCCCAAATACTAGTCATGCTCATCACTACTTTAAAGTTATTGTAGTAATTAAATCTATTGCGAGGTATTGTTATTTGATGTATTAATAAAGAAGTACATTTTTAGTATATCATAATTTTTTGTTTTTATCATTGTTTTCAATATGATTGGTTTTCTTGGTGATCCTATGTATGTCATTTTATTCATTAAAAATATTCTGAGCCTGGCTAGTGTGGCTCAGTGATAGAACATCCACCTAGGAACCAGGAGGTCACGGTTCGATTCCTGATCAGGGCTCGATCCCCAGTGCAGGAGGCAGCAGATCAGTGATTTCTCTCATCACTGATGTTTCTAGATCTCTCTCTCTTTACCTTCCTATCTCTCTGAAATTAATAAAAATACATAAAAAATATTCTGAGAGAGGTCAGATGCTTCCTCGGACTATCAAAGCAGCACAGACAAGTTTAAAGATTGCTGTTTCGGTGCCCAGCTGGCGTGGCTCAGTGGTTGAGCGTCAACCTATGAAACAGGAGGTCACGGTTCGATTCCCAGTCAGGGCATATGCCTGGATTGGGGGCTCAATCCCCATTGTGGAGTGTGCAGTAGGCAGCCAATCAATGATTCTCTCTCATAATTGATGTTTCTGTCTCCCTTCCTTCCTTTTTGAAATCGATAAAAATATATTTAAAAATAAATAAAGATTCCTGTTTCGGGCCAAGGGTTGTACAACTCTTTCTCAAGGGTCAGATAGCAAATATTTTATGCTTTCCCAGTTATATTCCCCCAACACATTACTTACACAACCTGGCAGCTGGCTGAAGTTTGCTACCCCTGGTTTAGGGCATCTTGTTATTCCTAAGGTGAAATTCTAAAGATGTTTCAGTTCAGCTCAACCACCACTTATTTGACACTTACTGTGTGCCTACATCCATCCAAACATGTACTGTAGAGTATCTTCCATGTGCACATTGTACACAGAGCTGATGTTGCTCTGTCCTCCTCTACCCAAAGATGCTCTCTTCAGTTATCCAAACCCAAATACATCCCAAGCCTAACTTAATTCTTCCTGGTCCTCATAGACTTTCCCCAGGATTTCCGTTCACATTGACCCATTCAAATAGAGCTCTTGAAATATGTTATTTTGCACTGGCTTCCTACTGATCCTTAGATGTATTATCTCCCAATTAGATTGTAAACTCCCTAAGAACTATGTTTGTAGTTCCTTGAGCCTCCAGAATGTAGCTTCTGTGATGGTAGCCAGTTGATAATCATTAATCACTTGCCAATTGACTAGCCCATGGTAGCTGCCTACTGGGTTTGATGGTAACCAAGAAAAACACTTGTCCACTAAGGATGAGGTTGGCAATGGGAGAGGTGTTTAAAATGCCAAAGGAAAGAAAAGGAATGAAACAGAAAAGTATACCACCTACTGATTGTGCGACTTTGGATAAATTATTTTCTTCAGTGTCCATATGGGTCAAATGTGAGCCTCGACTAGACAAGTGGCTCTTAAAGCTCTTGAGAATCTGATAAAAGCTGAGGACCCTTTACTAAGAAAAATACAATGATGTTGACACATAAGAGCTCACATGCAATTTCTGAAAGCCTTCAGGCACTTGGGCGAAATGATCTCGAAGATGCTGATAACCAGGTTGGACGCTACCTTGTCAGGGGTCATGCTTCTTCCCACCCCATTGTACCAGTGAGTGAGTCTTGATCACTTGAATCAGCTGACTTGGATTTGAGTAGCCACTGCCGGCACCTTGCTTGTGCCCCCGAGCTCTGCTGCCCAGCCACCTTGCAGAGGTGCTCCGCTGATCCCTGGAGATGCAGGACCTGACCCAGCCCTCGCCCACCCTTTGGAAAAGTGCTCCCAGTGCCCATCTGCTGGTGGCTGCCCATCTTTACCTGGGATGGCAGCGCATTCTTAGTCTGCTTCTCTCCCTCTAGCCTTTTCATTGTTGGGGACATTGGCAGGCAGAGTTGCTATGGTGATTTGACTGGCCACTGAGTAGTTGAATAAAATAATTTCCTTTAATTGAAAAAGGAAGCTGTGGCTGGAGGGAGATCTAAGGCAATAGTTTTGCCTAGTTGTCCCTTTCTCAACCTCCCCTTTGCACTGCTGCACCTCGAGGGACTCACAGCATTGAAATGCACAGCCCATGAGAAGCAGAGGCCAGATGGTAAAGGTTTTGAACTGGTATTCAGTCTGCACGAGCTGTCCTCTCACTCTATATAATGAAATGAAAGGTTAATGATTTTAATCTCTCATTTGCTGAAAACATAGCTTTCTTTCCTGCATTAAATGAACGAATACAAAGTAATCGCCCTTCCAGGGAGGGGGTGTATTTTTACAGGACGATTGTGGCCGGTAGTTGGGTGAACAGTGGCATCCGAGAACAGTTCCAGGTCAGCTCCTCTGGAAGTGCCACAGGGAAACTTGGCAGGGACTAACAGGAGAGAAAGACTGCATCTGACCTTACTTTTAGGGCATTCCCTGTGGCTTTCCTCTGTGATTTTATTAATTTTAGTTTGTGAATGTGTTTCCTTCCACTCTCTGAGGTTTCCTCTTGGATGACAAAGTTAGTTTACACGAGAAGGCCGTCTTTAGGGAGAGGGGATCCAGAAAGAGAAACCGGCCCTGCTTCCTCCAGTGGGCATGCCACGTGACCTCTGCTGCTCCCACGCGTGGATTCCTGTGTGGTCCAGCCCCACAAACCACTCGGTTCCGGGAGCCTGAGGAGGCATCTTTTCTTGGGCTTAAGGACTCCATTTCACCCTGCTAGAGAAATCGATGTATCATCTGAGCATCTCTTTCAGCAAAATGAGTATTTCCATGCCCAGTAAGTTCATAAAGGATAAACATCAGTCTATTTTGCTTCCTGCCTTCTTCTAAACACCTGTGAGCAGAGGTGTTTAACAATAGAGCACCAGAGAGGGGACCAGGCAGCAAGCTAAAGGGTGGAGGCTACCCCCCAGCCACTGTCCCCCAGGTTTTCATCCAATATCAAGGGTCTTCTTAGTCTAACTTTCCCCCATCAACCCAAGTTGGCCTCACCATTCATCCGCTGTGACCTCTGGCAAGTGACGTACCTGTCAATGCCTTAGTTTCCCCTGCAGAATGGGGGAGGGCGTTCAATGTGATTACCTGCTGCATAGGGTAGTTTGGGGGAAATACATGAATTAAGTTGGAACCATGCTTGGTCCGGTAGTGTTCCCTTACTCATGGTTTCCCTCTCTGCGGTTTCAGTTACCTGTGGTCAACCATGACCCAAGAATATTACACTGAAGATTTCAGAACTAGACAGTTCATACATTTTAAATTGCACGTTGTTCTGAGTAGCATGATGAAATCGCCCACTGTCCCACTCCGTTCCCCTGGGGACGTTACTCATCCCTTTGTCCAGTGTCCGCAGGCTCTCTATGCTACCTGCGGGCTAGTCATTTAGGAGCCGGTGTGGCTATCAGATCAACTGTTGAGACGGGTGAGAAGGGCAGGTCGGCCGTCATGGCATCGCAGTGCTTGTGGTTGAGTTAGCCTTATTTTACTTACTGATGTCTCCAACGAGCGAGAGCGGTGATGCTGGCAATGTGGATGTGCCAAAGTGAAGCCATAAAGTGTTTCCTTTAAATGAGAAGGTGAGTACAACAAGACATTTGAGAGAGAGAAACCACATTTACATAACTTTTATTACACGTATGTTGTTGTAATTGTTCTATTTTATTATTCGTTATTCTTGTTAAAATGTGTCTAATTTATAAATTAAGCTTTATCATAGGTATGTACGTAGAGGAGAAAACATGATATATTCAGGGTTCAGTACCTTCTATGGTTTCAGGTACCCACTAGGGGCCTCGGCATGTATCCCAGTAGATAAGGGGGGGATACTGTACTTCCTAAGAACTTGATAAATGGTGACTATTATTTGCAATTAACACAGAACCTCCACTCCAGCTAGGCCACCCTCACTGTCCTCCTGTCACCCACAGTCCTTCCCAAGTGTCACCTTGCAGCTCTTATTACCCAGAATGCTCTGTTCTCCCACCATCTGGGAAGTTCACACAGAGCAGCACAGATCCAGTAGAAATGCAATGTGAGCAGTATGGAGGTTGAAGTTTTCTAATAGTGGCATTATAAAGGTAATATGAAATACGTGAAGTTAATTTTAATAACATATTCTAACCCAGTGCATCCAAAATATCATTTCAGTATGTAATCAATGAGATAGTGTACATTCTTTTTTTCATTTAAAAATCCAGTGTACGTGCTGGGAGTCTTAATCCAGCATCTAGAAGGGTTCAGGAATCTGGAGAAGTGCTGTGTGTAAATTAATCAAGAGTCCAGAGATGAAACATAATTTTGGAAGGCATTTGGGGGGCCAGAGAAGACTTAGCTAAAGGAACTAAGTTCTCTCTTGTCTCAGGACCCCTTGCTTTTTATTAACACAAATTGTCCTAAGGCAAAGTAAATATATATCAAAGGCCAGGGTTTAGTACACAAAATCCATTGTCAGATTGGGGGAATTGCCTTTGGCTGTTCAGGTGTTTGGCCAGTAGGAGGCAATAACCTGTAGATTAAGATGCCCCCAGCTGCCTGGCAGCAAGCAATCCTTTATGCATCCTTTTCAGGTTTGGGGAAATGCCCTCAGCCATGCTGACATGCTGGAATTGCCTTCCGGCATGTATGTTTTACCCTCACAATACATTCTAGCCCCATTTCAAGTGCCGACCAGCCAGATGCACCCAGGTCTAGAGTAAGCAGGTGGCCAGGGTTTCCTACTAGCCCTGTGAGGTGTGCAAGTCCCTTAGATAATGGCTAACATGTGCTGAGAGTTAATGATGGGACGCCAGGCACCATACTGAGATTACAGATTTTATTTCATCTGTACCACAGCCCTCTTAGAGAAGTACTTCTATTCCCCCCAGTTTACAGATGAGAAAATAGAGACTTACAGACGTGAAAGAGCAGCTGGCAGGATTTGAGTGGCTCTGTCCCTCTGTGTGCTGCCTCCCCGGGGGCGGGTCTGCGTGAGGGTCTGCGCTCTCTCTGCACGTGGGAGCAGTTCTACAATTTTACTCGGAGTAGGAAGAATGGCCACGGACAGAATCCGCCTGGGTTTTCCCATGGCGATTCCTACAAATTAGTCACCCCATAAAACTTCTATTTGTTTATTTTGTGAACAGACTGTGAGCCCACGGAGTCTGTGCTCCCCTGACCTCCGGGAGTGGGGCTGTCAGGGGAAGCTCGTCTATGAAACATCTGCAGGCCGGAGCCCTGGAAACAAACTCCCGTGGGGGGTCTTTGTGCCAGGAGCAGGCGGCTGGTCCTCACCCGGGGTTTAAACACTGGCCCTGAGAAGGATCTGCCTGCTTTTACTGGCAGGCACTTAAAAACGACGACCTGTGATTGAAAATCAAGCTGGCTTCCAGATAGGGACGGTCCCCTGTTTTCACAAGCCTTGCTTGAGGGGTTCAATGCCATTGGTGTGCATGGCCGCAGCGCCCCTCTCCTCTGCGCCTGACCGCGCTTCTTGTTTATCTCGTTCTTTCCCCAATCAAGGCCAGATTTCGACAACAGTTGGACCTTCATCCAAGAGCGGATCCAGATGGACTCCATGGTTATCAGGGGCCTCGATCCGGACACCCACTACCAGTTTGCCGTGAGAGCCATGAACCCCCACGGCCGCAGCCCGCGCAGCCCGCCCAGCCACACCGTCCGGACCTCCCGTGAGTACCGGGCCCTTAGGGCTGAGGTCGCCTCCTGAGGACCCACTAAGTGCCCTGCGGAAGGGCAGCCAGGGCCCGGACTCTTGGGCCTTTTCTGCGACCGTTTCCCAGCCCTTTGGAAGCCCTTCCAGCGGGGACACGGGCTGTTTCTATGGCCACGTGAGGTCAGCGGAGGATTTATTTTTGCACCATCCTTGGGGAGCGTGAGGTCAGTTTTCTTTCACGACCGCAGGAACAGAGCACATACCACGGCCTCCCACACGTTTTATCCTTTGAGATAATGGGTTCATTTGAAAACCACAGGATTTAGAATAATGCGCCCAGATGCTTCGGGGCTATAGTGTTCGCTTGCAAATCAAGGGCGCCCAGGTAAGCCAGTCCCTCGGAGGAGGGTCAGGGAGAATCAAAGGCGTCACTGGTGTGCTGACACCTGCCGGGGCCCTGATGGCAGAAGTTCCCGTCGGTCCCAGCGCCTCTCCGGGGCTGGGGGAGCTGGGTGGTTGGCAGATCTGCTGGGCATTTTTTTCAAAATGTCAGATTAAACTCTTATTACAGTCCATAGCTTAAGGAGCTCCCCCAGGATGGGTTCAGGAACCACTTCAGTTACTTGGACCTCCTTGCCAATCCCTGCTTAGAAATCTTTGTCTTTTGAAAGTGGGGGGCACATGTACCTATAGCTGGAACGCTGTGTAGCCGGGAGGTCTCAGAACTGAAACTTGGAAGACTGTCATCTTTTCAGTTTTGCCAGTAAATTCCTCCGAGTTTCTGTCTGAAGGGCCCTGAGTCCCCTGTCCCAGGAAGGCAGCCGCCCCACACTGTCCCTTGGCTTTCCATTGGCCGGAGCGGAGCCCTATTTCTATTGGTTAGTGCAGTGGTCGGAAAACTCATTAGTCTACAGAGCCAAATATCAACAGCACAACGATTGAAATTTCTTTGGAGAGCCAAATTTTTTAAACTTAAACTTCTTCTAATGCCACTTGTTCAAAATAGACTCGCCCAGGCCGTGGTATTTTGTGGAAGAGCCACACTCAAGGGGCCAAAGAGCCGATTGTGGCTCGCGAGCCGCAGTTTGCCCACCACGGGTTAGTGCATCTGAATAAATTCCTCCCCTCTCCTCACAGGACACCCACACAGCTGACTTCCAAGGTTACGGCTCTTATCAGGGTGGAGAGTCACCAAGTCCTAGGAATGTGGGCTCTTCTGAGAGCAGCCCTTAGCCTAACCGTGGGTGTCAGGCTTCTTCCTTCACAATGAACTGTTGGGGGATACGGAGATGTGATGAGGACACACAACCCTACATACACAATAACTATGATCACCCCAATAACTGTTAAATTCCTCTTCTTCTTTCGAGTTTAGGAGCTAAAACTCCCCAGGCGTATGACCAGGAATGAAGCACCTTCTTCCTAGAAATGCTAACGATTCTGTTTCAAACCCAAGGAGGGCCTCCTTCCCCCCAGCTGGCTGAGATCTATGCTATAGTCTTTGGTTAAACTTTGTGCTGCATGACCCAAAACTGGGGTGACAGGAGCCTGGGCACGCCTCAGCCTTGGATCTGACTGTACTTCGAGCGTGGAGTTTGTCTTTACGACAAACGAGGCAGTCACATGCTCACCCCACTCTGCGAGCTGACCCACACTCACTTTCTTCCTTCATCCCTAGTGTCTCCTTCCCCACAGAGGCAGGACACGGGAAGGATGAGATGGCCCTGGGTGTGGGTGTGGACATTGGAGTTGGGGGAGGGGACGTGGGTTAGGGCATCTCTTGATCTTTCTCTTTTTAAACTGAAGCATGGGTCTGGTCTTGGAGTTCCTGATAATCATTGCCCCCTGGGTGGGTCCCAGTTTTGTGGACTAAGTAGGATAAGGTATGTGAAAGTACTTTACAGATATGTAGTGGTTTTTTATTGGATTTATTGGGGTGACGCTGGTTAAAATTACACAGGTTTCTGGTGTACGATTCTACAATACTTTGTCTGTATATTGTATTGTGTGTTCACCACCCCAACAGATACGTAACGTCTCATTACAATGGGTCTCCTGTGCTAAGTAAAATGTTATCATTTCAAAGTAATTGTGTGCAGGGGAGGTGGCTGACTCAGTGAAAACTCTCAATCATGAAATAGTCTTAAGTAAATATAATTTAATGACTTTTACGTATGTACAGTTACTCAAATCAGGATAACAGAAATGGAATCTGTTAGATGGCCTAGTCAAGGATACTAAGAATGTGCTGTAATTCGTATTTCAGTCATGTTTTTTTCTCATGATCACTTCCAATGTTTTAGAGAACCCTGTGTTCCGGCACATTCACACTGCTTATTTGCTTTTAGTTTAGACTGTAATTTTGTTTCCAAAACCCATTTTCCAATATATAAAATCCCCTAATTACCAAGGAGCACTTATTTGGATCACAATGGATTCTGGATATTAGAGCTACCGCTGTGAGTCTCCTGTGAGCCAGACACCACACTGAGCGTGCTCCCCGGCAAACCCCGTACTAATCATCACGAACCACCTTGCGCTGGAGGACGGTGTCCCTTTCCCTAGGTTTTTACAAAGTGCGCTTTTGAAGGGTTGTGGATTTTGCCAAGAATAAAAATTACAAAGGCAGGATTTGAACTCAGTTTGGCTGCCTGCAAAGCCACTTCCCTGAGTGAGATTCAAATTAAAGGTGGTTCTTATTATTCTAATGCCAATAGCATGAGGATGGTAAGGTCAACAATTAAACAAAATGGACTGAGGAAGTTCTGGCAGCACAGGACAAACCTATAAGATTTTTTTCATTGAAAACTTGGAGGTAGCCCTGGCTAGTGTGGCTCTGTTGGTTGGGTGATGTCCTGTGCACCAAAGAGTTGCTGGTGTGATTCCTGGTCAGAGTACATGCCAGAGTTGCGGGCTAGATCCCAACTAGGGGGCGTGCAGGAGGCAAACGGTTGATGGTTCTCTCACATAGATGATTCTCTTTCTCTTTCGCCTTGCTTCTCTCTCTCTTTAAAATCAATTTAAAAAATATTTTAAAAAACCTTGTGAGGTACACTGTCCTTACATACCAGCCTGAAATTCACCCAGTATGCATCCGTATAGCCCTGGGACGCTGCAGCCAGCAGCCCTTCTGATTGGTTAGATCCAAGTCCAACCAGTGGTAAATCGTTTGAACATGGCCTTGAAGGAATTTGTGAGAACAGTATTTCCAGCTGTTGGGCTTTCCCACTCGCTGCTCCTCTTCTTCCCCACCTCAGGGTCCTTCCTACCTTGCCATTTTCTTGCTGTGATGTCCACTTTGCTCCCTAAGCAGTGAACTTCAGTACAGAATGTTCAAGTTGGCTACTGAGGCAGAGTGCCCAATGGGAACCTTAGATCCCACCCTGGACACGGCCAATCACTGGACTCCTCTTGCCTATTTTAGCCTACGCCCACCTCCTTCCAAAGGAAAAATAACACTTCCGCTCTCTTACTAACAAGCATTGACTTCCCTATTAATGCCAGACCCTATTAGCAGCTTAGTTGCTCAATGGGAACACTGGTAGATCTCAGTTGCTTTTGTGTCCGTAGTTACCGAAAGCCAGGGCCAGCGTCTTCCTCCATTAGCGCTCAGCCCAGCGAGGAGGGAGGAGGGTTTTGAAGGCTTCACTGGAGTGTTGCTAGGCATACCCAGCATCCACAACTTAGCTCCACAAAGTCACTGTACAACGGACCAAGATCCTAAGATCTTTTAGTGTCCGTGTCCTCAAATGAGAAATGGAGCATTTCACTGACCTTGACCGATAATGATGCTGCCTGTGTTTACGTCCATCCTTGTACCGGAGACCGTCCTCCCAGCACCCATTCTGTTAGGAAACACAAAGGCCAAGGTCACGGTCCGGTCCCTCACCCTATCCTGCTCGATTTTTTAAGAAATACCAACAACATTATAATTTGCCTCAGTGTTCCATGGCATTCTTTTATCCCCGTGATTGATTTCATAGATTAGCCCATCAGAACAGGGAAACCTCATGTACACGGGCCCACACGTGACTTGATAGGACATGGGTTTGCCCCGCCAGGCAGTCACTTATTCTCTGGGGCCAAGAAGGATGGAACAAGTAATACAAATGTGAACTATGAATAATAGAAACGGCAGACGTCAGAAAGTGTTTGCTTTTTACCATAGACACATGAAATGGAATGAAAAACAGCTCACCTGTGTGACCAGCTTTAGGATCATAACAACCTTCCCTGGGAGGTCATCTCATCCTGGCGCCCTAAGCCACTTACTTCTCGTGTTCTACGCTCATGATGCAGGCAGAGAGAAGGGAAGTTGGTACCCTCAGGGTGGTGCCCAGTAGAAGGTGTTCTTTTCTTCCTATCAAAAGTCACTTTTCTCTTCCCCACCTGGGGGCATTGGTACCCTGTTTTCTCTGCTGGAACTCTCTCTCCCCAGATCCTCCCATGACCATCCCTCAGGCAGGCTTCCCTCTCACTGTTACCCCGGCCCCATTTCCTGCTTGATTTTCTCCGTAGCCCTTTCGCTGCCTGAAACTATTTATTATCTGTATCGACCCTCCCGTATAAGCTCCAACTGGAGTTGGAATGCCTTGTTCAAGGTTGTGTTCCCAACACCCTGTAAAAAGCAGGAGCTCAATAAATATTGATTGAGTACGTGAATGGCTGAATAGGACTTAACACAGGACTCCTTTGGGGGCTGGATAACTTTCTACTGCTACTGGCTGGGGAATTCAGAGGAGATGGGAGGAGAAAGTTGGTCTAGAAACCTTTGGGTTGCCCCAATGGCTAAGTTCATAAAGTCGAACTCCAAGAATTGTCAAGTGACACCAATAAGAGCAAAGTAAATACAATAAAAGAGGGAGGGAGGGAAGAAGGAAGGATGGGAGAAAGCAAATCCCTGAGGACTAAGTCCAAGGCAATAAAGATGGTGAAGAGGTGTTTGAGAGAGATCCCAGCGATGAAGAGTGTAAGTGAGGAAGAGAGACACTTTCTAACCAAGCCCTTGTTTTGCTCCTGTGCTATTTCTTGATCATTAGAATAAACTTTATCATTTCTACACTAAATTTCTCCTCCCATCCTAATAGGCCTGATTCTGGTCCTCAGAACCTCAGAGACCACATAGGGAGGTGGGAGAGATGTTTGATTTGTTTGGTTTTTGCTGTATTCTCCCCACAATCCAATTTCTTCAACAGTTTCAGAAACTTCTTCTACCAAGCTGAGGCAAGCCCAGCCTGGCTCAAAGCAATCAAATTTCTCCACTAACCCTGACTCCACAGTGGTCCCCCTGCCCTCCTCCCCGCCACCCTCATCCCTAGATAGTTCTAGGGACCATTCTCAAAGGTCCCTAGAACTAGAAGGAAGCTGGGCAGAAGCAGGAAGCTTACAGGATAAAGAACAAGAGAGGGAGAAGCAGGAAGTAGCTAAGGAAGGGGGAAATGGTGCAGCGCTGAGTTGGCTTGGCGTTTGCGGATTGACGGGCACACGGCCGGTGGCTCTGGTCCAGCGGAGCATCTGCAGGGACCCTGAGTGTGCGTTTGCTGGGGTGGCACCCGGCAGGAGCGGCTGCATCTTGGGCCGTGACCTTTCAATGGTACAAAGCAGGTGGCAGTCCGATTGGGCCTCTGGGACGTAGTTGGCTGAACTCAGGAGAGTCTCCAGGAAATGTGGGGAATCCTCTTATGGGTAGCAATTTTGCCAAACTTGGAAGGAATCAGTTCGTGCACATGAATGAAATTGTCGCCTTGAAAGGTATCCCTGCAATTCACCGTTCACACGCATGTTCTGACGTAAGTATGAGACCCGGAGAGCCTGCGAGCCAGCTGCTTTCGGGCAGGTCTGTGCTGCTCCTGCGGCCGAGAGAGCAGCGGAGGGGGGCTTGCTTCCCCGGCATTGCTCCGGGAGCCTGGGATAAGTAGGCCCATAAATTGGCGAGCTTGCGGATTTGTAAATCTTCGGAAGGCGAGACGAACGAGGAGACGGAGGAAGAACACGTCGTTTGTTTCACTCAGCGCCGAGGCAGTCTGCATGCTAAGTGTGCAGCCCGACGCACACATAACTTCGGGTCTGACTTTGCATCCGGGCGCCCGCACGGTCCTCGATTCTGCACGTGCTGCAGCCTCCCCGCGTGTAAATCTGGGTGACAGCCTGTTCCCACGGCTTTATTGGTTCTGAGGGAAATGATTCACTTTGCTGTTTACACTCCTGCTACCTGTGTCGCTCCTCTGAGGCCTTCGGCGTCTTCCATCACCACACAGTTACTTAGAACCCGTGCGCCGAGATTTTACCCCCTCTGGCTAGTCAGGGGAGAGAGACTAGGCAAATGAGAAGCAAATATAATTTCCCAAACAAAAGGCGCTCGCGGAGCTCCGGGTCAGCCGCAGCCTCTGTCCATCAATCCGCCGCAGGCAGCGGCCGCCTCTTTACTCCTCCCCTTCTCAAGGGATTTGCACACGTTAACATGTTGGAGTGAGTTAACACAAGTGTTAAAGATTTTCCCTTTGCTTCCCTCCGTTTTCTTTTCTTTTTTTTTTTTTTTTATTGTATGATTCCATTTATATGAAATATCTAGAAAAGGCAAATTCATAGAAACACAAAGTAGATAGGCTACCAGGGACTGGAGGGAGGAAGGAGTGGGGAATTCTTGCTTAATAGGTACAAAGTTTCTGTTTGGGCTGATGAAAAGGGTTTGCAAACAGTGGCCATGTTTGCACAACATTGTGAATGTAATTAATGCCACTGAATTATACACTTAGGCATTGTTAAATCAGGAATTTTATGTTCTGTGTATTTTATCACAATAAAAAAAATCAAGACATGAAACAGTGTAAGCTTTCTTACTTGCGGCCAATTTTTTTTTTTTTTAAGAAAGCAAAACTAAGCAATACATTGTCTAGGCATATTTTTTAAATTTTAATAAAATGGAAAACAAAACATAATATGTTACCTCTCATGGGAGGCCGGAGGAAGGCTCAGGAGAAAAGCACATAAGTAATTATAAATATAGGTGATTATTGCTAACGATCCAGCTTTTAAGTGGGGTGATAGTTTCATTAATGTACATTGTGTTAGTGTGCCTTAATTTTATTTTTTTTTAAATTTTTTTTATTAAGGTATTATATGTGTACATATCTTACCATTGCCCTCCCCACACCCCACTCCCATATATGCCCCCACCCCCCAGAGTTTTGCATCCATTGGTTATGCTTATATGCATGCATACAAGTCCTTTGATTGATCTCTTATCTCCCCCACCTCTCCCTAACCTTCCCCTTGTAATTTGACAGTCTGTTTGATGCTTTACTGTCTCTGTATCTATCTTTTTGTTCAAGTTTATAATGTTCTTTATTATCCATAAATGAGTGAGATCATGTGGTATTTTTCTTTCATTGACTGACTTATTTCACTTAACATAATGTTCTCCAATTCCTCCCAGGTTGCTGCAAATGATGAGAATTCCTTCTTTTTCATGGCAGCATAGTATTCCATTGTGTAGATGTACCACAGTTTTCTGATCCAGTCATCTGCTGACGGGCACCTAGGCTGTTTCCAAATCTTAGCTATGGTGAATTGCGCTGCTATGAACATAGGGGTGCATATATCCTTTCTAATTGGTGTTTCTAGTTTCTTCGGATATATTCCCAGGAGTGGGATTACTGGGTCAAATGGGAGTTCCATTTTCAGTTTTTTGAGGAAACTCCATACTGTTCTCCACAGTGGCTGCACCAGTCTGCAATCCCACCAGCAGTGCACGAGGGTTCCTTTTTCTCCGCATCCTCGCCAACACTTGTCGTTTGTTGATTTGTTGATGATAGCCATTCTGACAGGTGTGAGATGGTACTGCATTGTTGTTTTGATTTGCATCTCTCGGATAATTAGTGACGTTGAGCATGTTTTCATGTGTCTCTTGGCCTTCCTTCTGTCTTCTTTTGAAAAGATTCTATTTAGGTCTGTTGCCCATTTTTTTATTGGATCATTTATCTTCCTTTTATTAAGTTGTATAAGCTGCCTGTAGATGTTGGAGATTAAACCTTTATCAGTGATGCCATTTGCAAATATGTTCTCCCATGCAGTGGGCCTTCTTGTTGTTTTGTTGATGGTTTCTTTTGCTGTGAAAAAGCTTTTTATTTTGATGTAGTCCCATTTGTTAATTTTCTCTTTAGCTTCCATTGCCCTAGGGGCAGTGTCAGTGAAGAATTTCTTTTGGCATATGTCTGACATTTTGCTGCCTGTGGATTGCTCTAGTATTTTTATGGTTTCCCGTCTTATGTTTAAGTCCTGTATCCATTTTGAGTTTATTTTTGTGTATGGCGTAAGTTGGTGATCAAGCTTCATTTTTTTGCATGTATCTGTCCAATTTTCCCAACACCATTTATTGAAGAGACTGTCTTTATTCCATTGTATGTTCATGCCTCCTTTGTCAAATATTAATTGAGCATAGTGGTTTGGGTCAATATCTGGATTCTCTATTCTGTTCCATTGATCTATATGTCTGTTCTTGTGCCAGTACCAGGCTGTTTTGAGAACAGTGGCTTTGTAATACAGCTTGAAATCTGGTATTGAGATCCCTCCTACTTTATTCTTCTTTCTCAGGATTGCTGTGGCTATTCGGGGTCTTTTTTTATTCCAGATGAATTTTTGGAGAGTTCTTTCAAGGTCTGTGAAATATGCCGTTGGTATTTTAATGGGGAGTGCATTGAATCTATAGATTGCTTTGGGTAGTATGGACATTTTAATGATGTTGATTCTACCAATCCATGAACATGGTATGTTCTTCCATCTGTTTACGTCTTCCTCTATCTCTTTTTTCAGTGTCCTGTAGTTTTCCGTGTATAGGTCTTTTACCTCCTTAGTTAAGTTTATTCCTAGGTATCTTAATTTTTTTGGTGCGATGGTAAATGGGATTGCCTTTTTAGTCTCTCTGTCTGTAAGTTCACTATTGGTGTATAGAAAGGCCATAGATTTCTTGGCGTTAATTTTGTATCCTGCTACATTGCCGAATTCATTTATTAAGTCTATGAGTTTTTTGACGGAGTCTTTCGGATTTTTTATGTACAATATCATGTCGTCTGCAAATAAAGACAGCTTTACTTGTTCTTTTCCAATCTGGATGCCTTTTATTTCTTCTTCTTGTCTAATTGCAATGGCTAATACTTCCAGTACTATGTCAAACAGGAGTGGTGAGAGTGGGCATCCCTGTCTTGTTCCTGTTCTTAGGGGAAATGTCTTTAGTTTTTGTCCATTGAGTATGATGTTTGCTGTGGGTTTATCATATATAGCTTTTATTATGTTGAGGTATGAGCCATCTATTCCCACCTTGTTGAGAGCTTTTATCAAGAAAGGGTGTTGGATTTTGTCAAATGCTTTTTCTGCATCAATTGATATGACTATGTGATTTTTATCTTTCAATTTGTTTATGTGATGTATCACGTTTATTGATTTGCGGATATTGTACCATCCTTGCATTCCTGGGATAAATCCTACTTGGTCATGGTGTATGATCTTTCTGATGTACTGCTGGAGCCGATTTGCTAGAATTTTGTTGAGGATTTTGGCATCTATGTTCATGAGGGATATTGGTCTGTAATTCTCTTTCATTGTGTTGTCTTTATCTGGTTTTGGTATTAGGGTGATGCTGGCTTCATAGAAGGAGCTTGGAAGTGTTCCTTCCACTTGAATTTTTTGGAATAGTCTGAGGAGGATAGGTTTTAGTTCTTCCTTGAATGTTTGGTAAAACTCTCCTGTGAAGCCATCAGGCCCCGGGCTTTTGTTTGCTGGAAGCTTTTTGATGACTGCTTCAATTTCGTCCATAGTTATTGGCCTATTGAGCTGTTTAGATTCTTCTTGATTGATTTTTGGAAGGTTATATTTTTCTAGGAATATGTCCATTTCCTCCAGATTGTCCAGTTTGTTGGAATAGAGTTGTTCGTAGTATTTTGTAACAATCCTTTGTATCTCAGCGGGGTCTGTTGTTATTTCACCTCTTTCATTTCTGATTTTGTTTATTTGGGTCCTCTCTCTTTGCTTCTTGGTGAGCCTGGCTAGAGGTCCATCAATCTTGTTTATCCTTTCAAAGAACCAGCTCTTGGTTTTGTTGATCTTATGTATTGTTTCTTTGGTCTCTATGTCATTTATCTCCGCTCTGATCTTTGTTATTTCCTTCCTTCTGGTTACACTGGGCTTTTCTTGCTGCTCTTTTTCTAGCTCTTTGAGTTGTAGGGTTAAGTAATTTATTACCATTGTTTCTTGTTTTTTGCAATAGGCCTGTAGAGCTATGAACTTCCCTCTCAAGACTGCTTTCGCTGTGTCCCATAGATTTTGGATTGTTGTGTTTTCATTGTCATTTGTTGCCATGATGTTTTTTATTTCTTCCTTGATCTCTCTGGTGACCCAGTCCTTGTTTAATAGCATGCTGTTTAGTCTCCATGTGTTTGATTTCTTTGGATTGTTTTTATTGTAGTTGATTTCCAGTTTTATGCCACTGTGATCTGAGAAGATGCTTGATATAATTTCTATCTTCTTGAATTTGAAGAGACTTTGCCTGTGACCCAGCATATGGTCTATCTTTGAAAATGACCCATGTGCACTTGAGAAGAATGTATATTCTGTGGCTTTGGGGTGAAATGTTCTGAAGATGTCAATTAATTCCATCTGGTCTAGTGAGTCATTTAGGATTGCTGTTTCTTTGCTGATTTTTTGTTTAGAGGATTTGTCCAGTGGTGATAGTGGGGTATTAAAGTCTCCTACTATGATTGTGTTGCTATTAATCTCTCCCTTGATATCCTCCAGGAGTTTTTTTATGTATTTGGGTGCTCCTATATTGGGAGCGTATATGTTTACCAGAATTATTTCTTCTTGTTGGATTTCTCCCTTTAGTATTATGAAGTGGCCTTCCTTATCTCTTGTTATGGCATTTACTTTGAGGTCTATTTTGTCAGATATAAGTATTGCTACCCCAGCTTTTTTTTCATTTCCATTTGCCTGAAAGATATTTTTCCATCCCTTCACTTTCAATCTGTGTGAGTCTCTTGTTCTGAGGTGGGTCTCTTGTAGACAGCATATATATGGGTCGTGTTTTTTTATCCATTCAGCTACTCGATGTCTTTTGATTGGAGCATTTAGTCCGTTTACATTTAAAGTTATTACTGAAAGGTATTTGTTTGCAGTCATATCTATTTTTGTGTCTGTATTCCTTCTTACCTGTTTATTTCTTCTTTTTACAGTATTCCCTTTAGCAATTCTTGCATTGCTGGTTTGGTGGTGATAAACTCCCTGAGGCTTTTTTTGTCTGCAAAGCTCCTGATTTTCCCTTCAATTTTGATTGATAGTCTTGCTGGATATAGTATTCTTGGATTCAGTCCTTTGCTTTGCAACACTTTGTATACCTCCTTCCATTCACTTCTAGCTTGTTGTGTTTCTGATGAGTAATCATTTGACAATCTGATGGGTGTTCCTTTGTAGGTAACTCTCTGTCTCTCTCTTGCCGCCTTTAGGATTCTCTCTTTATCATTTATATTTGCCATTGAAATTATGACATGTCTTGGTGTGGGTCTTTTGGGGTTGATCCTGCTTGGGACTCTCTTTACTTGCGTAACTTTTATCTTTCCCATATCCGGGAAGTTTTCTGTCATTATTTCTTCAAATAGATTTTCTAATCCCTGCTGCTCTTCTTGTCCTTCTGGCAGCCCTATTATACGCATGTTACTTCGTTTCATGTTGTCCCGAAGCTCCCTTAGGCTTTCCTCCTGCTTTTTAATTTTTTTCTCCAATTGCTGTTCAGCTTGAGCTTGTTTCTGTACCTGATCTTCTAACTCACTAATTCGGTCCTCTGCTTCTTGTAATCTACTGTTGAAACTTTCCATGGTGTTTTTGATTGTAGCTATATCACTTTTCATTTCTTCCTGATTCTTGCATAAGTTGTTGATTTTCTCATCCATCCGATGTATAAATTCCATGACCATTACTCTGAACTCCTTTTTGGTCATGTTGCAAGCTTCATTTTCACTAATTTCCTTTCTTGGCGACTCCACATTTTCTTTCCTCTGTGAGTTATTTCGTTTCCCCATTCTGGCTATTACCAGAAAGCTCAAGCTTCTGTTTGCATGGACCTGGGCCGTGTGCTGTGGGGACTTCGCTCCACCCTAGTTTCACTGAAGTGCTCTGACACTAGGACGTGTGACTGTCTTTGGTTGGTGGGAACCAAACTTGCCCAGGATCAGTGTCCCCAGTGTTCCGTGTGGTCTCGTGTGCACATTTAGAATCAGGGGCCCTGTCTGCACCACACTGTTGGTATGTGCCGAGAATGAGATCCTTAGCATGTGCCAGGAGTCAGAGTTTCCCTGTGTCTGCACCAAGACTCGAGTGTCAAAGTCTCTGTTGCCTTGTGCGGTTTCTCGTTGAGAATCAGGGTCCCTGTGTGTGCACGCACCAACAATTGGGGTCGCTGGCTCTTAGTGTGAATGCGCTGTGAGTCAGGGATCCCAGGCAGCTGTGTCCGGCGTGCCAAATTCCCTGAAGTGGGGCTGCGTCCTGTGTGTGCTCTCTCTACTGAGCCAAACCGGCTAGAGCGCACATTCTTAAAAACCTGAAGGTGAGCCGGCTCAGTGCACTCTCCCAAAGTCCCAGAAGGGGGGCGGAGTCCGTCCTGCGCGCCAAATTCCCCAAAGGGAAGCCCCTCTGTGCACGCTTTTAAGAATCTCCGAAGGGGGAGCTGTGACCCGCGAGCCAAATTCCCCCAAATTCCCCGAAGGGGAGCCCTCTGTGCGCACTGACAGATTTCCCCGACGGGGAGCTGCTTCTGTCCCGTGCGCGAGCGCGCGCCAAATTCCCTAAGAGGGAGCGCGTCCCTGTGCAAAGCTCGGCAGCTTGGGCCAGGGGCGGGTCTATCAGTTACTATGGCGCTGTCTGTGCGCGCGCCTGTGAGCAGCTTGGGGGAGGGGCGGGTCTATCAGTTACTATGGCGCTATCAGCGCCTGCGAGGAGGGGGATAGGCTCTTTGACTCACGGAAATCTGCCGGGAAGTCTGGATTCTTGTTTGTTTGTCTGAAGCTGTGATAGCAGTTCTCTGTCCCCAGTGGCTGCAGGGTCCTGGTTTGTGTCAGAAGCCAGGATCCGAGTCTCAGGCAGCTCTGTTTCCCAAGATGGCGTGGTCTCTGCGTCCGCACCAGCCGCCGAGAAGTGTCCGCTTTGTGCGCGGGGCTCCGCCGTCTAGGGCTGCCCTGTTCGGGAGCCCCTTGGAAGACCTGCAGAATCTAACTGACCCTATCTCATACACACACACACACACCACACACATCTACACTCTCCTCTATGGGTTCCTCACTCACACTCTCTCTCTCCCTACCTTCCTGCCGGTCGCCATCTTTTTCTCCCCAGTTCCCTCCGTTTTCTTGTTACCCATTTTGTTCTCTTTCTCTTGGACTCCTCATTCCATGGTTATTCTTTACTGCCCTTCCATTGGGGCACTTCTTGCTTTTACACAATTCTCCATGCGGATGGTGTCTTCGCATCTCACCTTCTGAATCACTTGGGTTCTCTAATGGGCCATGATCGTGCGTTAGCTCAGTGAAGTTATAGGAAATCAGCCCAACACAGCGAGAGACGTACTGTGTGTGTGTGTGTGTGGGGGGGGGGGGGCACAGTGACAGACATATGGGAGGACACAGTGAGAGATGTATAGGAGGGACACAGGCCTGCTGGCCAAGTCGGCTGGATCTCATCCAATTATGCAGCCAAACGTGGAACAAATAGGTACAAACATGTACAAGTCAGAGACAACCCTGGGAGAAAAGACGGCTTTTCTAATGATCTCAGGTGTCACCAGGCTCCTGGCAGGAGAGAGAGGCACGCACAGTTGGGTCATTTGACATGAGTTTAGCGGAGGGACTATTTGCACAAGTTCTGACAGACGCAAGGAAATCAAGAGGAAGCAATGACCAGCTCCTGGAGACAGACAGGGAGGGCCAACGGGCAAGAGCTGCGACCTTTGGCCATGTGTCCTGGGACAACCTCTTAGGATGGAAGTTGCTCTGACTCCTTTTCCTCCCTCCTCCACTCTCCTGTGGGGGCTTTCTGATGTGCAGCACACAGCGGGAGCCAGACAGGGCAGCCTCCCGGGGCCCAGGGCGGAGTGGAGAAGGGCAGGGTGGTTCTGGGGGCATCGGGAAGAAGTCCACAAGGAGGAATAGTATCATCTCCTATAGTCAGAGAATGGCGCCTTTTATGTGGGTTCCAAAGCCACGAACCATTTTTTGGTCTTTCACGCTTATAGACTTAGGCACAGACCTTACCTCATTCATCTTTGCCTGTTTACATACTGCAGTGAACATAGGGCATCGTCAGACCTCACAGTCGAATGCCGTTGACTGAGGGTTTGTGAACTCTGAGCCGGGAAGGACTGCCTCAGTCAGCCGGGAGGACGCAGGCCTGAGTGACCCGGCAGCCTTCTCAGGGCCACCCGGGGCAGGTCCTGGGCAGGAACCCAGGCTGCCATTACCTTGTGAGGGGGAGTCCCATTTTCTAAAGAATCAGTCCCCCACGCTATTTTACACCGTACCCATTGATTCTTCCAAACTAATATTTAGTGCCTACTGTGTGCCAGGCACTGTTTCAGATGCTGAGAATTCAGCCGTGAACAAGACAGACAAAAGGAACCCCTGACCTCACAGAGCTCACCTTCTAGTCAGGCAGACAGACAGAGAACAAATAAATCTAAAAATGCAGATAGCATGGCAGAGGGAGAAAACAACACAGGGAAGGTGACGGGCAGTCAGAGAAAGCCTCCTGAGAAGGTGGCATTTGAGCCAGAAGAACGGGTGGCCTCTCTGGATATATCCTGGATCAATTATCTAGCCAGCCAGCCAGCCACCCTTTGTAGGAAGAGCATTGCAGGTAGATGCCAAGGTCCTGACGCAGGCACATCCCGGGGCGTTCCTTGTTCAGGGAGGGAAAGGAGGTCTGTGAGCTGGACTGGTAGATCCGAGGGAGAAGAGTGGAAGGAAATGAGGTCACAGTTGGTGGTGGCTGATTAGGACCTAGGAGACCACAGGAGGCCACTGGACTTAGCTTTTGCTCAAAGAGAGATAGGAAGACTGGAAGGTGGGTGGAGGCGTGGAGGGTGGCGCTTGATCAGGTTTCAGCAAATTCGCTCTCACTGGTTTGTGAAGGCAGGACACTAGAGGGGCAGGGGCAAGAGCAGGGAGGCCAATGCAGTTAGCCGTCCTAATAATCCCAACGCAGAAATAGCTTCCTTGTGGTCTCTAAATAGAAAAGGTAAACCATACTTTTTAAAATATATATATATTTTTATTGACTTCAGAGAGGAAGAGAGAGGGAGAGAGAGATAGAAACATCAATGATGAGAGAGAACCATTGATTGGCTGCCTCCTGCACGCCCCCCACTGGGGATCGAGCCCACAACCTGGGCATGTGCCCTGACTGGGAATGGAAATGGTGACCTCTTGGTTCCTGGGTTGACACTCAGCCGCTGAGCTAAACCCGGCCAGGCAACCATACTTATTATTGGAAAAGAAATACAAACAACATAAAAAAGTGCAAAAAATAAAAACTATGTCTGATCTCAGTATCCAGACATAACTGCTACTCACAATTTGGCATATAATCTCCCAGAATCGTTTTTAATCTAATGATGAAGTCAGAGTACCTGTGTACTTTTTTGTATAACACAATGCTATATACATCTCTGAATGTAAGTAAGTACAGACCTGCCACATTAATTTTAATAACCATGGTGCATTCCATTATAAAGCTCTACCCCATTTATTTACTAATTATTTTCGATGGACATTTAGCTCATTTCACTATTTAACGCAAAGCAGAGCCACTCGGCAGTGTCCTGGTTTATCCTTTGACTTGTCCAGGTTCTTTCCCCTTTGGCTATCTCCACGGAGCACAGTGGGTCAGGATGGTACCACTCTCTGGTTTTATTGATGGAGACTATTGTGCACAGCCATTGGCAATGTGGGTGGCATTTGACACCCACGTCTCTTACCTGCTAGTCTAACCTTTAGTATTTTGGTAAGTACTATCCATGGTTAAGCACACTTTTGAGAGTTTTTTTTTTCCCCCAAAGAAAAGACCCATCTGCTATGAGGATGAAACTACCCATTGTTTAAGCTCAGGTTTCATAGTGGACGTTTTGGTGGTTCCAGCTTCTCATCCCACCTGCGTGGCGAGCAGAGACCTGTCACGGAACAAGATAGGTGGCCATCTAACTCTAACCCTAGTGTCCACTGCTTTTAAGAATGTGAATGCATGCCCATTCTGGCCCAGTGGAAAGTTCCCCTCATAAGTAGTCTGGATCACACAGTCATAAGGGATTCCAGAGCCCAGCGGACTCTGAGGATCAGCTACATAAGGAAACCTTTGGAGCAGCGGTCGCCAGCTGGTGGTCCGCAGACCGCTGGTGGTCCGTGAGGTCCGAAAGGTTGGCGACCGCTGCTTTAGGAAATGACCCACAAATGCTCCTTGGGAGCCAGCAGGAAGAGGCACCCCCAGGTGGTGGCAGTTCACAAGTAACCCAGCAGGTGGCGATAGGGCACAGACTCTCAGAGCCCTGGGAGCCCTTTAGAATTAGTTTGGAGCCACTTGAAATGGTTGAGATGCCTTTATACAAACAAACACAGGTTTTGCAGAATAAAAGCCATCCTTAATTTATGAATAGAAATTTGCATTTTGTGTGTTAGTTTTTCTTATAGCGCAGTACCCTTGAACTTGTTTTGCATTCAGTCAGTGGTTTGACTGTTCTGGTTCTAAATAAATGCCTTCCTTTTAATGTTCTCTTTTCCTAATTAACAAAGTGCCAAGTCGAAAAGAGATAAGTTATGCACTTTAATTATAATAGCCCCAGGCTATTGGGAGAATTCTTATCGCTGGCTTGGACTGCACGTTCGGTCTTCATTTAGAAATAGCATGAGTAAAAGCTTCATGTCGGCGCTGGGTCTGAGATCTGAGGTGGCGGGCCCGGCAGGACCCAGCAGCGGCGATCTGGGTTCCCGGCATCTCCCGGTCATGCTGTGTCTGGCCTTCCCTGTGCGCATTTCCTTCCTATCAAAAACGGAACATGACTGTTAGCCTGGGTTAGTGTGAGAGATGCGGAGTTTGAGATGCTGCGAAGAGTTCTTGAGGACGGCACCGGGAGTCCAGAATTCCAGATCAGCTCTGCCACCAATGAGCTGCCTCTCTGGGCAAGTCCCATGGACTCCCTGAGCATCAGTTTACTCCTCTGTAAAATGGACTAGTGATGGCTGATCGCTAAGGTCTTGCTACAAAAGTCAAAATTTCTTGGACTCTGAGTCTTGGTAATTCCATATTCCTTCCCACCCTCTTATCTCACAGTCTTTCTGTCCCCAAACTGAGAAGGAACTTCTGGTTTCTAGGAGATATGTTATATACAGTGAAGAAACAGCAGTTTTTATCCAGTGAGTCATAGGTGCCTTATTTTACTTGTCAAGACGAGCAGAATCTGGAGCCATTTCCATTCTCATCATGGTGCCATTTGGTACCTGCAGCCACACGTCGAGGTCCTGTTCTCAAAGGACTTTCCTTCAAGATGGCCTTGCTAGGATGGGTTAGGGGGCAGGAAGCCACATCTCCTTCTTTGGCCTCAGTTCACACTGACATGAGAAGTTGTGACTGGGAGGTATCTCATGTCTCTTTCAATTCTAAGCTTCCAGACTGAGCAGGGGGAAGGGACGGGAATGGTGGCAGTTTTGGAGGAATGTCCTTGGGTTTGGGGGCAAAGTCTCACCGTAGACGGCTTCCTCTCCATGCATGTCCCACCGGGCCAGGACGGACAGACAGAGTCCACCGTAGTGTGGAGCGTCGCAGGAGTGTCTCCTGTGCCGGGTGGAGACCTTGGTCGTTGGTGACTGCGTGACGTGTTAGTTCAATGGAGGGTGGGAAGGAATAACAAGAGTCTGAAGTATGGTTCTGCCCTCAAGGGGTTCACAGCCAAGTTGGGAAACACCAGGGCAACATTCTGAGGCCAGGAGTTCAGAAGGTGTGACTACTGTCTTAATCGTCTATTGATTTCATCAAGCTATGGGAGCTGAGTGCGAGCTTACTCTCAGGGGCAAATGTCCGTGTGTGGACAGCCCCACCCAGGAGGAGGGGGAAGAGTGTCCTACAGGTCATGGCAGCTCCATCTTTTGTGGAGTCACCATTTCTTCTCCAAAAGAGTCTGATGTTTCCTTCTCAAACTAGCACTTGAGTTGGATCTTTGGATGATGCCCTGTGTCTCCACAGAATGTATGTAGCTGGAGGAATGGGAGGCTATGCAGAAGGAGGTAGAAAAAGGAGCAGGAGGGCAATGTGGAGAAGAGCATTGAGCAAAGTCTTTATTCAGGAGTCAGCTGGTAGACCAGCTTGTGTGTTAAGACTTTTGAAGAGGGGAAAAAAGCTGAAGACACAATTCAGAGTCAGATTATAAGAGGCATGATGTAATCAAAGAGATTCCAAGGATAAATTCTAGCTTTGCCATCTACCATCTCTATGCCTCTAAGCAAGTTCTTTCATCTTTCTGAGTTTAAATCCCCACATGGTAAAATGGGAGTAATAATACCAATTTCAGAGGATTTCATGAGGATTAACAGAAGCAATGTCTGAAAAACTCTTGTCAGGGAGGAAGGGAAAGGGAGAGAGAGATAGAAACATCAATAATAAGAGAGAATCACTGATCGGCTGCCTCCTGCATGCCCTACACTGGGGATCGAGCCTGAAACTTTGGTCAGGGACTTTTTAAGAAAAACACATATAAAACATATAAACATAATATGAACACTCACATGTACCCAACATCTGTCTTAATGAATAGAATATTAGAGAGTATTCTTGAAGGCCCTGGAATGCCTCCTGCACGTCCTTCTCCTAACTTTCCACAGGTATTTTTGGTCACTGTCTTAATCATTCAAACTACATACATATGTATTCTTACATAATATATTAAGTTTTGCTTGCTGTTGACTTTTATATAAATGGCATTACACTGGATGTGTTTTGTGGGTTTTTTGTTTTTTTTGCAACTTATGTTTTTAACATGAAATGATGTGAGATAAAGCCATGCTGATGCATTATTAAATGCCCATTCATTAATTTCCCCTGCTACATAGTATTCTGCTCCATAGATATATCATAATTCGTTTATCCATTCTCAAATTTGATATTATAAATAACAAATTTGAGATCTTGTTTTCTGTTACAAATCCTAATGCTATGAACATGTTTTGCACATCTCCTGGCACACCTGTTTCCAGGTTTTGTAAGTTAGGGTAAGATTGCTGGGTCCAAAGGAATCAATATTTTCTACTCTATTACATATTTTCAAGTGTTTTGCAGAGTGGCTGTACACATCCAACATCCGTGAATACGAGTCCCCATTGACCCCATCCTTGGTGATGTTTTTTGTTGCTCAGCTTTTACCCTTTTGCCAGTCTTGTCGGTATAAAATGGCAGCTCTTTCGGGGTCTAATTGGCACTTTCTTGATTACTTATGAGATGAACCCTGTTTTGTATTTTTTGGTCATGATCCTTCGTCTTCAGTGTTGACTTCTTTGGGTGCCCACCACATCCCAGTGTCTTCGGCGCAGCTGTGTGCGGCTGAATGCGGGTGGACAAGGGGCGGAGGGTGTGTTGACAGCATTGTGCTTCTTTTCTCTGGGAAGGCCCCGAGGAGGAGGGAAGTGGCCGCTACGGACCCCATTACCTAATGAACACGGGAGTCGGCGAGGATGACGACGGATTTGAAGACGACTTAGATTTGGATATTTCCTTCGAGGAGGTAACAAAATCTCTGCTGTTAAAACCCAGGTGTTTTTGTTTTCTTGCTGAACTAGGTAATTTGGCCAATGGGCTGTAAGCATTTTACGTAAAACTGGGCTCGTTTGCCTTGAATACATCTATTCCCTCTGACTATTAGGCTCCCGGTGATCATAAATGAGTAATAACTAAAGGCCAACCGTGCTGATGTTCTGTGCCTGCCGACTTCCAATCTGGCCAAAACATACTGAGATTTCCCACCAAGTCCAATCTTACACAGTTAGGTATTACAAGCAAATGAGCAGGTCCTTGACAATTCCATCTTCGTGATATTGTAATAAGAAGAAGAATAAACAACCATATAGTATCAGCTTTACTGCTGATTTTCTGACTAATACAAAGCAAGGTACCAAAAGTCCTCGAGCCTCAAGTTCTTTAGCCATAAACTGGGGCCGGGACTGTCTGCCCCGCCTACATCCCGGGGTATCAAAAGTGACCATGTTTTCAAGTGTTCGGCATCCACCATAATAAGGCCGTCTAATTCCTGGTGCTCTGTCTCAATCCTTTCCTGGCTGTAGGTGAAACCACTTCCTGCTACCAAAGAAGGGAATAAAGTGTTGGTCGAATCCAAGTTTGTGCCAAGATCAAACCCAAAGACCGTTGCGAGGCTGGTCCCCCCGACTCCAGCCTTTCTCCCTCCGGCTGCGGTGGCTCCCCAGCCCACGCCGCTGAAGAGAGAAGGGAAGAAAGGCATGCCTGCGGCGCCCAGGCTCTTTGACATGCCGTGCGATGAGACTCTCTGCCCCGTTGACAGCTTTTGTGCCAATGACTACACCCGGGGGCGCTCACGGTGCCACTGCAACCTGGGCAAAGGTGGTGAGAGCTGCTCAGAAGGTAGGCCCTCGGTGGGGGGCAAGGACACGGCGGTGGGTTGGCCCCACTGGATGCCAGGGGGCAGGCTCGCTGTCCACCTCTGGTTTCTTCTAACCCTTTGTCTAAGATAAGCCTCTTCTTTTTTAAAAATATATTTTCATTGATTTCAGAGAGGAAGGGAGAAGGAGAGAGAGAGAGAAACATTAATGATGAGAGAGAATCATTGATCGGCTGCCTCTTGCACGCCCCACACTGAGGATTGGGCCTGCAACCCGGGCATGTGCCCTGACCGGGAATCAAACCACGACCTTCTGGTTCATAGGTCGATGCGCAACCACTGAGCCATGCCGGTTGGGCATAAGATAAGCCCCTTCTTCCCTGTCTAAGTCATTACATGAGCTACACAGGGCAAACACGAGGCCACTTCCGTTGCGTCTCGTTAGAGAGCAGCCCTCCTGCTAAGTGTGCCAAACGGGTAATACCTGTGGTGCAGTGACTAAAGCATCCCGGTGGCACCTCGGGGCAGTGGGCTTTCCTTGAATCACAGCTCTACTGAAGCAAGTGCCGCCGGGATATGTGCATGCAAACTGGGAAAGGCCTTAATGCGCCCATGCACATCACAGACGCACCGCTGGCAAGCAGGCGTCGGTGATGGTGATCCCACAGCCACCGTTTCCACGTAGGGAAGCGGTGACAGTCTCCAAAGGCCCAGGCTCCCCCTGAGAACTCCAGGAGCTCAGAGTCCCCAGCCACGAGGACTCTAGGCGTGACAAGTGGAGAAAAGAAGAGAGTGAAGGAGGCTGAGCCGATGAGAGGTTTCACTCAGGGACCCCCACGCAGCGGTGCATGTTGATTTTTGCATTTGAAGAAGAAGAGGGAAACGACCTGTTTCTGTGTTGTCTTCTCCTCTTCTCAGATGTTGCCATACAGTACCCTCAGTTCTTCGGCCACTCCTATGTAACCTTTGACCCCCTGAAGAACTCCCATCAGGCATTTCAAATCACTCTGGAATTCAGGGTAAGAAGGCTCCTTGTTTGATGATTGTCCACTGGATGTCCTATCATAGGGGGGAGGGAGAGAGGGGAGAGGAGCTGGGAGGGAAGTAGCAAAGGTCAATATGGCCCAGACCCTGCCCTGAAACCCGTTCCCAGGGCAGCAGGGAGGACGGGCTCGTTCACACATTCAAGGGCGCCAGTGAGGGGGTGGGTGCTGTGTGTTATTGAACTGTGCAGGCGGCTGGCCTGAGGGTGCCCAGAGAGAAGGTTTGGGTCCCAGCCATGATGCTCATAACAGGGACTCCTCCCTGGCCAGGACGTCAGAAGGCATAATGCATTCTCATCCCCAAACCGCTTTCAAAGGGAGCCCAGATGTGTGCCCGCGTTGCTGCGGCTGGAGCAGAACAAATAAAAGCTGAAATGAGCGTCCCTCGCATAGAGTGAGGCCAGTAGATGCCCTCCGCTCTGAACCTACTGCAGATAGGATCCAGTCGGCACTTCAGCTTAAAGTGGTTCTCCTGTGTATCTCAGACGACAGGAAAATGTCTGGAGATCTGGAAGCAAGTCCCTTTGAGGTCATGGTCACAATGTGTTGTTGTTGTTGTCGTTTTTAATTGACTTTAGAAAGAGAGGAAGGGAGAGGGGGAGAGAGAGAACCATCGATTTGTTGTTCCACTCATTCATGCACCCAATGGTTGATTCCCGTGTGTGCCTGACCCGGGATCGAACCTGCAACCCTTGTGCATCAGGACGATGCTCCAGCCAACTGAGCCACCGGGCAGGGCCTGGTCACGATGTGGAGCGTCCACAGGGGTCCTCAAACTTTTTAAACAGGGGGCCAGTTCACTGTCCCTCAGACCGTTGGAGGGCCGGACTATAGTTTAAAAAAAACTATGAACAAATTCCTATGCACCCTGCACATATCTTATTTTGAAGTAAAAATACAAAACGGCAAAAACACCTGCATGTGGCCCGCGGGCCGTAGTTTGAGGACGCCTGGTCCAGAAGATGATGGGTCGCACTCCAGGAGAGCCAACATGGGTGAAAAGCAAACCAGGCTGTCAGACGGGCTGTTTTCCCTGTCCTGTCCTCCTGACAGAAGGGGAGAAGAAGCAAATTTGCACGCCTCTGAGGGAGGGAAGTAAAAAACAAAATAAAGGAAAACCGCAGGCTGCTGCTGGAGAGAACAGAATGGATGAGACGAGAGCTGCCTCCCCGTGGCGCTGGTCTCTGCCGTGGGTTTCCTGAGGCTCTGCTGGCGGGTCCAGAGAACAAGCAAAGAGCAGGTGGAACACGAGGCGGCCTCCCCTTTATCGCCGCCTTGGCATTGCTCACACAGTGTGTACCCCTGCCCTCGGGGTGCTGGGACCAGGTACCTGGGATTCACTGGGCGCCCCGTGCTTGTCCTGTGGTAGGCCCACCGGGGAGCACGCTCAGGGTTCACGCTCATGCGTGTGTCCAGGCGGCGCGTTACGGACCGGGCAGTGCGCATTGTCCCTGTGGCTTTTGTCTGTCCGACAGGCAGAGGCGGAGGACGGCTTACTGCTCTACTGTGGGGAGAGCGAACACGAGAGGGGCGACTTCATGGCCCTGGCCATCATCCGACGCTCGCTCCAATTCAGGTAACTCCGCCGAAAGCCCACGGATGTTTTAATACCACCTTATGTTATATTTCCATTTTTATAGTGTGAAAAAAGTAAATGCAGAATGGGTTTTCTTTTTAATGTTTTTATTGATTTCAGAGAGGAAGGAGATGGAGAGATAGAAACATCAATGATGAGAGAGAATCATTGATCAGCTGACTCCGCATGCCCTACACTGGGGGTCGAGCCCACAACCCGGGCATTTGCCCTGACCTGGAATCGAATCATGACCTCCTGGTTCATAGGTCAATACTCAACCACTGAGCCATGCAGGCTGGGCCAGAATGGGTTTTTGTAGATAGGGAAGAGTGTACATAAGGTGAACGTGGGCCAGTTTACTAAATACTGGAGCATGAGGGCCATAGGTGACCTTTGCAGAATCAGGTACCTGACAACCATTCATTCATTCAACAGCAAGTGTTTCTTGAGCACCCACATGTGGGCAGATTGAAGATAACTAGACAGCTAGACCGACGTCGTCCCAGAGAACAGGTTCTGGCTCTTCCGGGCACACATGTAAACTGCCCCTGGTTCTTGTAAACCTAATTCTGAGCGCATTGGCTCTCAGAGAGGCCGTCAGCCCGAGATGATGTCCCTGGGATCTGAACACACAACGAGCTGATTGATCAAAGGATCTTTCCTTTTCCTCCTCCGCAGGTTTAACTGTGGAACTGGGGTTGCCATCATCGTAAGTGAGACCAAAATCAAGCTAGGGGCCTGGCACACGGTCACACTCTACAGAGATGGGCTGGACGGGCTGCTGCAGCTAAACAACAACACGCCCGCGACGGGCCAGTCCCAGGTGAGTCCCCGCACGCCCTGCCCACCCACCTGGCACCCACCAGAGGCATCTTGAGGGCCCACCACAGAGCGGAAGCACACTTGGCAGGACTCAGACTCCAGGTGGGCCGTTGTTCATGGAGCGGAGCTCTGGCATGCTCCTGTGGGATCTTGCCACCCCAAGCGGGCGGCTGTCAGGGCACACGTCCATCCCCCGTCCACGCAGGAGAGCGGAATCTGCAAGCATCATCGCGGTGGGCGCCCGGGGACAGGTTCTTTCTCCACAAGGACAGGAAAGCCCGGGGCAGAGGGAGCGCCGCTGTCAGTGCCAGAGGCGAAGCTGGCTTCTGAGACGGGGTGTTGCAATCCTGCGGCTTCAGAAAATAGTTCCAAGGGTTTCACTTGGTTCCATCTGTAGGAATCGTCCATTCGCCTACCTTTTTTGGGGACCATGATTATAGGAAGTGGTGAAATAATTTACCCGTTGGGCTACTCAGCAAATCGCCCAGGTATTCACATATTTGTCATGCTTGGGGCAATTTTAGAACTGTGTTTGGAATAAATAGTTTGGGTTAGCAACCCGCCAAGGAACCGAACCTATAATTATAATCAGTCAGCTGTCCGTATTCTCTGAGGGAAAATGTAGCAAGAAGGCCTTTGTGTGTCTGTGGAGAGCTTCCTCCCTGCCTGGGCTCTTCGCTCCTCTGTGCTGGCGAGACATGTTATATGAAGGGCCATGCCTTGCTGATCCCCGGTAATGTGGACCCTGATGGTTCCAAAGGAACAGAAATTCAAGATAATGACTGTGAATCCAGTGAGATCACGTATGCATACGTTTCTAAGGAATGAAAATACAGAATAAATGAACTACAGAGTCACATCAATGCCAGAACAATAGGCCCATATGATTAAAATTAAGTTTGATGGGAATAAAGAAGCTTTGAACTTGGGTCCAAAATATTAACATGAAAAAAGGAAGAAGAAGCTATAATAGAAGCAACACCTCTGAAAATGGTGTAAGATTTAAAGCAAGGAAGTTCTATGAAGGTTAATAAATAGAACCATGTAGTAACAACAAGCTAATGAAATGATAGGTTACATTAATAGAGGCATACCATCTAGAAAAAGGGAGGTGATAATTCTGTTTTATTCTGGTGACTATATGTAATGGTGACTGATCACTTGGATCATTTGATTGTGTTCCGATCTGTGACCACACTCTCAGAGGTTTATAGAAAAACTGGAGCATGTGCAACAAGCAGTCAATGAAACAGGAAGATGAGTTGAAATCCCTGGAGTGATTAATTGAAGGAGGGTTGTTTAGTGTGGAGAAGAGAAGATGAAGGTGGGGAGGGTAGCTTTCATCAGAGTCAAAGGGAGAGTGTTGAGGAAGAAGGACTCACTTTGTGATCCCAAGGCTGACCCTGAATGGGTGAGCCACAGAGACCCAATTTTAGCTTTACCTAATCATGCACAGGTGTGCAGACACGCAACAGACTTTCTCAGGAGATGGCTCCCTGTCTGTGAGGATGTTCCAAAAGAAACTTCTCAGAACCTTTGGTAGCGATGTTCAAGGAATCCAGCAGTCAACGGAAGCTTGGGTTATATGAGTTTTCATATTGCTTCTAATCCTAAGTCTGATTTTAATGACTGTGAGAATTAATTGCAAGAAGCATATAATCGTATGGGTACTCAGGGCAACATTTATCTCTGTACTCCCAGGACATGCTAAGCAAGTTGTATGCGCAGGACCACGGATGTGGAATGTTTAATAAACAGCCTTGGGGAGAACATGACTCTGTCTTAAGCTGGAGTTCCTCAGCGACAGGCCAGAGAAGGAGTCTTGTGCAAATGGTGCATTCACAAAGTGTTGCCATAGGAACCTGTAAGGGAGGGAGAGATGAACGGGGAAGGGCGAAAATAGGCCCAGGTGAGCTCTCAGGCAGACCTCTTCGGGGCGCGGCTGCAGCCTGCCCCCACAGGGGAGCTTGAGTATAACTTACACCTCCGAGTGACTCCAGCCCAAAGCCAGCGAGTTGGATTTTCATACTTCTGCACTCATTAAAAACTGTTAAGGGCTGTGCTAGGGGAATGCAAACTCTGGGGCAATCCCAGTTCTCTACATAAGCAGGCAAAGCAGGCTCCGGGGGCCTGAAGGCAGCCCTCATCAGAGCAGGTAAAGGCCAGGCTCGAAGACTGTCGCCTGGGGTGTCGTGAATGGGGCCTCCAAGGACCCAGCTGCCAAGGAGAAAGGGATGGAGCGCTCAGGCCCCTGCGTGGTCCTGGATCCGGGGACGGGCCAGAGGGTGGATATGGGATCCGGAAGGAGCGAATCCGGAGGATGTGGATGAAATAAGCCAACAGGGCACCCATCCCTGTGACAGAGGCGCATGTCGGTGGCTGGCAAACAATCCTTAAGCTTCACTGCACGTACTTCCACCTGCCAGCTCATCGTCAGTGTACTGTTCACCAAGGAGTCTTATCTGTTCATGAGCAGAGATAAAGCCATGACTGGAGCTTCTACTTTTTGGTAACAAAAGTATAAAGGATGAAGATGACATTTCAGTGGCTTAACTTCTGGACATTTTATGAGTCTGGCCGCATGCCTTCTCCCAACCCCCTTCTCTGTAGCCGTTCATCCACATGAACGAGATGTTTCCATAATCGCAGAAGCGGGTGACCACCGAACGTTCAGGTCTGTGTTTTATAACCTCACAAGCTGCGACCCAGGTTGCGGTTTGCTGTAAAACTGGAAATGTCTCCATCTAACTGTAATAACACTTAAAAAAAAACACACCCAAAACGTTCTATCCCTGAGCAAATTTCAAAATATTTTGCAACAAAATCTGCTTGCTAATCCCTCGCCCCGCCCCGTGTTTCCTGCAGGATGTAGTGTAAAGGTGAGCAGGACAGAGAAAGGGGAAATGTTAGCCCACGTGCACGCACGCTAAGTGTGACCACCTTCAGGACACAGAGCAGCCCTGTGACCCTCCCAGGCCCACAGCACCGTGGTGGCAGGACTGGCAGGAGAAGGTTGTTTTTGGATGCCCAGCCCGGTGCACGGCCTGTTGGGTTGCTCTTGGCTCGGGCTCCCCTCCCCTCCTTTCGAGGCTTTTCGAAGTCCTCCTTTCTCGAAACAGCCCTCTGAGAAGCTCGCCGAGTTTCCTGTGGTGACCCCAGGTTTAAGTTTGCTGAAGGGCAGCGTCTTAAAGACAAATACCCCGGGTTTAAGTTTGCTGAAGGGCAGCGTCTTAAAGACAAATACGGATGGTTGTAAGCTACATCCTGAGCACGTCCCTTGTTAAAATCAGTTGCGTTTTTGGCTTTGGATGTTGGTTCTTGAATCACGGTTTTCCTCTTTCTTAAAGGGCCAGTACAGCAAAATCACCTTCCGGACGCCTCTTTATCTTGGTGGGGCGCCCAGGACTTACTGGTTGGCCAGAGCCACAGGAACGGACCGAGGCTTTCAAGGCTGCGTGCAGTCGCTCAGGGTGAACGGGGAGAGAGTGGACATGCGGCCCTGGCCCCTGGGGCGAGCCCTCGGCGGGGCCGATGTGGGTAAGTGGGTGCCTAGTGGTGCTACTGTGTGTGCCTTTTTGGTGTGGGCGGGTGTGGGGGTGAGTTGCAGTCAGTCTGTGTTCGCGTCTTCTGGTGACCTGCACTTGAAAATGACCAAGCGCACCCCCCATGGGCCTCTCTGATGTGTTTGGTGAAGAAAACTAACCAGCCCATCTGATGTTGAACCTGTGAGCACCTTTACTGGCGACCACTTCCTCTCCCTCATAAGATCATAACTTTCGGGTAGAAACAGGGATCCTGAAGTCACATGCTGAGGCCTCATGGAGCCCTCCCTGCCCCTCGCTGCTCCAGACAGAGGCAGCCCTGACTGAGGCCAGTTCATAAGCTTAGATGTGGCTGCTGAGCTCCTTCAGTGCTGAGCTTGGTTGCTGCAATGTTCAACCAGCAGGCGGCAGCGCTTTAGGTAACTGGGGCCACAAAAATTAGGACACTTTCACCATACTCACTCTTTCACATTGCGGGGAGGGAGTCACACTCTCGTGGGAACAACAGAGGGAGGAATGAAGCAAAAACAACTCGGCCATCCCCGTCAGCGGTCCTACAGTTGCCCCCAGATCTAGTATGTGATTTACTGTGTCCACCACGTTTTAAAGTCTCAGAAAGAACAGCGAGGATCCAGTGCAAAGGAAGCGTAGGTGCCACTCATGCTGAAGGCTGGCGTGCAGTGGTAGGAGGTGTGAATCTACAGGAGTGGGAACCCAACTGTGTCTGTGCAGAGCCCTGAGCCGTGGCGTGGCCAGCGCCGTGGCCTTGGGCTGGCTGGCCACGAAGCCGCTGTGTGCTCCCGTTCTGTGTCTAGGCGAGTGCAGCAGCGGGATCTGTGACGAGACCTCGTGCATCCATGGTGGCACCTGCACGGCCGTCAGAGCTGACAACTACATCTGCCTCTGTCCCCTGGGATTTAAAGGGCGGCACTGCGAGGATGGTGAGAAAGAAGCAAGTTGATGGCATTTCTGTTGCTTGTTAATGGGTGGGGCTGTGAATTTTCATCGGCCCCATATGTGTTTATGGGATTCACATTGCTTCCCGGGGACGGTTGGGAGAATCTTTTTTCTTTTCTTAAAGGTGGAGGGTCTTAAAGTATCAGTGTCAAACCAAACCTTCACTTTAAGATATTTCCGGGTCAGGTTTTGGGGGCTCTTCTTGGCCCTCAAGTAACTTTGAAGAGCTTATATTTGTGTGGCCTGTATCGGGCTCAGTTCGAAGCATTGTCAGCTCATGCTGCTTAGAATATCTGAGAGTTTCGGAGGGAAGGTTGGGAAGACACGCCCAGAAACATCAACCATGCAAGGGGAGAGAGTGATCTTGTTTCATTTTCTTTGCACTGCTCTGCTGAATTATCCCACCTCTCAATAACATTTATATTGATTATATAAAAATATATATAATCAATTATATACATACATATGTATAAATACATGGAAACACATGCACACACAAATACACATTTTATATAATAAAGAGGTAATATGCAAATTGACACTCACACCCTCACAAGATAACCACCTACAACCAGGCCTGCAGGGGGGTTAGTGAGGAACAACCAAACGACTGAATAAGCAGGCTGCGTGGGGCGACCAGGCCAGGAGGGGAGGCAGTTAGGGGCGACCAGGCAGGCAGGCAGGTGAGCGAGTAGGAGCCAGCAGTCCAGGATTGTGAGAGGGATGTCCGACTGCTGGTTTAGGCCTGATAAACCGGCAGTCGGACATCCCCCAAGGGGTCCTGGATTGGAGAGGGTGCAGGCTGGGCTCTAGTATATAATAATGGAAAATTTTAAAAGATTTTGGAAAACCACACAGAATTAAATGTGTTTTAACTTTTCCACCAGTGATTCAGATTTGGACTTAAGACACCATTCTGGAGAAAGTTTTTGTAACACTGTAATGTAAAATCTCATGTCACTACCTGACTAGCATGGCTCAGTGGTTGAGCATTGACCTATGAACCAGAGGTCACAGTTCAATTCCCAGTCAGGGCACATGCCCAGGTTGCGGGCTCCATCCTCGGTGTGGGGCATGCAGGAGGCACCAGATCAATGATTCTCTCTCATCATTGATGTTTCTATCTCTCTCTCCCTCTCCCTTCTCTAAAATTAATAAAAATATTTATTTATTTATTTTTATTTTTTTAAATATATTTTATTGATTTTTTTACAGAGAGGAAGGGAGAGGGATAGAGAGTTAGAAACATCGATGAGAGAGAAACATTGATCAGCTGCCTCCTGCACACTCTCTACTGGGGATGTGCCTGCAACCAAGGTACATGCCCCTGACCAGAATCAAACCTGGGACCTTTCAGTCCGCAGGCCAATGCTCTATCCACTGAGCCAAACCAGTTAAGGCTAAAAATATTTTTTTAAAACCTCATGCCACCTAGAAGAGGGCATAGGAGTTGGGGTAAGCGAGACTGTTACATACCGTCTCGTATCTCCGTAGCCTAACGTAATGCAGGCTGATCCTTGCTCACAGTTCACATGGCTGCAGAGCATGGAGGTGCTGGCGGTGGTGGGCTGGCCTCTGCTCCATGCAGTCATTCAGGGACACAGTCCTCCGATTCCTGCGTCCAGCCAGCAGAGGGCGAGAGGGAACACAGGGAGGATGGAGGCAAGTTCTCGGGGTCCCACCTGGAAAGGTGTAGTGCTCCCAGCCTCATGCCACTGGCCAGAGTTCAGTGAGCCCACCCACCTCACCGCAGGGCAGTGCCCAGGGGAAAAGAACACGGCTAGTTCTGCCACGGAGGGGCTTCTAACCTTATGCTTGTCTCTTCAGCTTTCACCCTGACCGTGCCTCAGTTCAGAGAGTCTCTGAGGTCCTACGCTGCCACGCCCTGGCCCCTGGAGCCCCGGCGGTACCTGTCCTTCATGGAGTTTGAGATCACCTTCCGGCCGGACGCGGGCGACGGCGTCCTCCTGTACAGCCACGACACGGGCAGCAGAGACTTCCTGTCCGTCAACCTGGCTGGGGGCCACGTGGAGTTCCGCTTTGACTGTGGCTCCGGGACTGCTGTGCTCAGGTAAGGGCTGAGAGCTTTAGGGGCTCCCCTTCCCCGGAGAGCCAGACTGCAGCCACGTTGGGAAAAGGTGAATGTCCTTCAATCGCGTGTGACCTCCCTGTCTTCCTGCAGTTAGTTATCCTTCCCGAAGCCTTTCCTGGCTAATCCAGAGCGCAGGCTTCCTGTCGATCGTGCTGGCCTGCTGCGAGGCGCCCTTTTCTTAAATGACTGCCCAATAGGTGCTGATGCTCTGCTTGAAGCTAAGGAAAACGGGCTTGCTTCGGGTGGGCGTGACAGCCTTCCTCTCCACGTGGGGTCACACCGCGCCCTCAGCAGAGATGGGATGAGTTGTAATGAATCAGCACCTTGCCCCGAGCGTCACTTGGTGGGCACTTAGCCAATAAATGATGGCCAGTAAAATAGTACTAACAGAGCCCTGGCCGGTGTGGCTCAGTTGGTTGAGCATCATCCCATGCACCAAAAGGTTGCCAGTTCGATTCCCAGTCAGGGCACATATCCAGTTGCGGGCTCAATTCCCTGGTAGGGGGCGTGCAGGAAGCATCCAATTGATGATGTGCTCTCACATCGATGTTTCTCTCTCTTCCTCCCTCTCTCTCCCTCCACTTCCTCTCTCTCTAAAAATCAATTACAATATATTTTTTAAAACTATTAACAGAAATTTAATGAAGAGTAATGTCCTTGGTGACCTCACTTTGCATTTTCACCTTCCTCTTTGCCGTTTCTCCAGTGGTGACTTACGCTTGAGCGGGTCTTTCACCGCTCCCCGTGCTCTGGCAGAGTCCCTAGCAGGTGCAAAGCCCCCTCTGCCCAGTGTGCTGGAGGAGGCTCAATAGCACACCCGGCAGTAAATCGATGCCTCAAGTGCTGGCTGGTGTCTGCGGAATTGGTTCTGAGTTGTCAGAACTTTCCCTCGGCTACCTGGTTTGGGTGTGAATTCACTCAGATCGATGGCTCAGTGCAGCGTCAGTATCTCTGTGAGTCCCGGGAGGGGCAGATGTCTTTCTTATTTGTGTGTCTCGCTCTTCTTAACTGTGTCCTCCCCTGGTAGTTTACCTCCAAGCCGGAGGCATGCTTCTTCCCACGTGTGTTACCTCTCCTCTGCTGCGGCTCCCGGGCACGCCCCGCCTCCGAGCGGCCCCCAGCAGGAAACCAGTGAGCTTGCTGTTGTTCTGAAGGTGATTGCAGGTCACAGTCGATCCACTCATCTTGCTGGGCTGTCATTTTTACAGAAAGAGCATGTGGGTGAGATGTGACAGCCACGTGAGGCCCTGAATTGCTGGTCATATTTCATGGCTGATGGGAAATCACTGCATTGGATTTCCATAATTCTTCAAAAGGCCAGTTTGTTTCTGCCCTTATGGCTGAACCCCTGCCCATCAGTGATACCTCCCACCGGGGGGACGGACAGACATGCTTGTACCCCTGGTTCCGCAAACACACCTGGTGTCTCGAGACAACGTTGGGGGGTACTTAATTGATCCCGTTTACACGTGGTTATGCAACCAGTCTAAGTGTTCGCTAAGAACTATTTGTCAAGTTGAAAAAGGAAGACGCCTTGCGCATCACCTTGTGCTATCAAGTGGCTTCGTCCTGGATAAGGAATGACTGGCAGGAGCCTGGGGGGGGGGGGGGGGGGGGGGTTGTGGCTCACCAGCGCCCCTCCTGGACAGACTACTCCCTGCACCTCAGCAGTGCAGCTGAGCTGTGGGGGGGAATCACAGATTCATGGGACCTCAGAAGGCCAGCTTTTCTCTTCCTAATTCTGTGCCTACTTTTGACAAGAGTAGTTCTTAATTAAAAAACAATAATTTTGCCTGACCGGCATGGCTCAGTGATTGTGCATCGACCTATGAACCAGGAGGTCACAGTTCCATTCCTGGTGAGAGCAGATACTCAGGTTGCAGGCTCAAACCCCAGGAGGGGGCATGCAGGAGGCAGCTGATCCATGATACTCACTCATCATTAATGTTTCTCTCTCCCTCTCCCTTCCTCTCTGAAATCAATAAAAATATGTTAAAGTAATAATAATACTAAGTTATTGTTTTCCTGCCTGTCAGGAAAGGTGCCTAGGAACAAAATCCTTGAGGATCTGGGGTGATGGAGCGGAGGCTCCAGGGCAAACCGACCACTGTGATCATGGATGGGGTTTCAGACACCCCTTTGGGAGATAATTATGTTACAAACCATTCCAAAGACTCCCTGCTCAGTTAAGCAAATTCCGTGAAAGCCTGACCTACAGGAAGTTGTGGAATTGGCCTCAGCGTTTTAACTTGAGGAAAAGGGTGGGGTGATCCAACTCATTATGAGCTGGATTCAAAAATGGTGACAATTGTAAGGAGCCGGCGACGGCCGTGATCGATTCAGCCGGGCTGAGCGAGCGGTGTATCCGCAGAAACGGCCTCTGCGGGGTGAGAGCAGGACCGGGGTGCCGTTCCTCAGTGTGGACACGGGCCCGTCGAAGTGCCGCTGGGTTCTCATTGCCTATTGATTTAGCCAAGGTGATTAAATCCTAATTGCAAAGGTCAAATCACAAAAGCATTTGCCGGAGTGAAAAAATCAAGTAAGGGGTGACGACCTTTCCGTAACGGGGCACATTGGTATTCCTGATGGCTTCCCAGCGATCACCCGGGACCCCAGAGTAATGAGCTGCAGCGGAGGCCAGGAACCGCGGCGCTAGACATACAGACGCAATGGGTACACGCCTTGTACACCTCACTGCAGACAGGAACGTGTCAGACTCTGACCAGCATCATTGAAACTTCAAGTGCTTCCACCTTGAATTTAAAACTGAATTTTTAAACTACTTTTAATCCTTTTCACAATCTCAGAGAACACGCAACCTGTCCTTGCCCCAGTGATTTATTATGAAAACTTTCTAACATAGAAGTTGATAGAAGAGTACAGTGAATGTCATACCCACCTCCATTCATCCACAGTTAGTGCTTTGTTATATTGGCTTTTATCCCACATCTAGCCTTCCTCCCTCCCTCCCTCCCTCCCTCCCTCCCTCCCTCCCTCCCTCCCTCCCTTCCTCTTTCCCTCCCTCCCTCCTCCTCCTTCTTCCTTCCTTCCTTCCTTCCTTCCTTCCTTCCTTCCTTCCTTCCTTCCTTCCTTCCTTCCTTCCTTCCTCCCGCCCTCCCTTCCTCATTTCTTTCCTTTTTTCCATTCATCCATTCATCCATCCATCCATCCATCCATTTTATTTTCTATGTATTTCAGTGGATACTGCAAGACATCAGTACACCAAGGAATCTCTGTTTTACTCCACAGCCTGTATAACTCCTTCTTCAAAGCTTGTGTGCAACAATGGTCACCTTTTACCCTCCTGCCACCCCTCATCTAGAAAACAAGGCTCATCCTACCCCCGTTCCAGGCCTGCGTAAGGAATAAACAAGATAATGGATGCCATGTTCCCACCGTGCAGGGGTCCGATAACTGGGGCGAACACTGCTGTGTCCACTAAGTGAGAAGGATCGTTTTCTCTTTGCCGAGCAGAGTGAGGTGCTGAGGTTGGCATCCGTGTCATCGGAGCCGGGTCGATGGACAGCATTCGTAACACGAGGATGCTAACCCACGCTCAGTCTCCCTCCTTCCACAGGAGTGAAGACCCCCTCGCCCTCGGCCGCTGGCACGAGCTGCGTGTATCTCGCACAGCGAAGAACGGCATCTTACAGGTGGATAAGCAGAAGGTGGTGGAGGGCATGGCGGAGGTAAGGACTCACCCGTGCTCCCGATGGTGTGTGGGGCTGTTTCCTTTCTGTCCTGGAGACAAAGTGGTGAAGCACATGGATGCCAGGGCCAGGCTGCCTGGCTAAACCCGAGCCCCCCACCTGGCAAGTTACTTAACTTTTCTCTTCTTCAGCCTTGAGCACGGATAGTAGCAGTAGACGCCTCACAGGGCAGCTGCACGGATTAAGTGAGCTAATACGAGGGCAGCACCTAACACATTGCCCGCCGCCCCCTTCGTTCCTGTGGGCGTGTAATACAGTAGCTCTGAAACCAGACTTCGGGGTTCAAAATCTGGCTCCCTTTACTTACCCATAATGTGAACTCAGACTCTGAGTTTGTGCTTTCTCATCTATATAATGGGGGTAAGAATGGTGCCTACCTCATGGAGTTGTGCAGATTATAATAATGATATATGTCACACACAGCAGTCCCTGGCATAGGGTCAGCACCGTTTAGCTTTACTTATCGGTAGTATTTATATTGTACTCTCATAGCCTCAGGGGCACAGAATTTCTACTCAAGTTTACAACTTGATTTCATTTCCAAGGATATGTCCGGAGGAAAACGACATTTTTAAAGAAGAGATAGGAGAGATCTGCTTTAAGCTATAACCTACTAGGATTCTGCACACCCCAAACATTTACAGATGCCTAAAGAAGTGTTTGACTTTATTTTGGGCATTGCAAGATTTAAAGAGGGCAGTGGTGAATGTGGGTGTTCTGGTGAGAAAATGGATCGGTAGAAAAAAGAAAAGGAAGGAAAAGAGACTTTGGGTGGGGACAGAGGTATTTGGTGGGGAGAAGAGGAGAAAAGACACACGTGTCTGGGAACCACCTCGGGGACAGCAGGGGAAGGGGGGTGTCCCAAACCTCCTTGGGAATTAGAAGAATCCCACACTGCCTGAAGGTTATCGACAGAGACAATTCAGTCTGTGATCTGATGAAGGCATAGCTGTGGCGCCTGAATATGACAATAGCCGGCCATGCCGAGTGAGGAGTGTGTGTCCAGCTCAGTGCCGGGAGGGCCGAGACTGTGCCTAGTCAGTCACACAGCCCCGGGACCAGCAGCTCATCACAGGGCCCACTTCCCACTCACGCTCCATGTCCATCCATGGCCAGCGGCAGCTTCCGCCTGAGACCCAACCTGGAGGCACCGGGGGTTGGACGAGGCCGGGCGAGCCGCCCCAGGCTCCGAAAGCTCCTGCCCAGAAGTGGTCCCTGTCTCTCTTGCTTCCGTTTCACTGACGATCAATCGCAGGCTACGTGCCCCACGTGAGACCGACAGGTTGGAGGCCGGCTCCCTGCCGGGGCGGGGTCCTGCTGGCTGAGCATCCACCCCTTTGCTGTGACACATCCCCAAGGTAGACACTGCGGTTCCCCTATTGTAGATGGTGAACCTGAGTCCCAGAGAGGCTATGAAACTTACAAACATTCAAAGAGGTGGTGAGGGGCAACACAAAGCAATGGGAGCGTCAGACCAACATGAAGACAGATTGTCCTGATGGGTCTTCAGGGACCCGAGGGTGCATGTGCTAGTCTTGACCATCTTTTCTCAACGTTACGCCATGTTTTGTGTTTCCCCTGTTGGCAGGGCGGCTTCACGCAGATCAATTGCAACACGGACATTTTTATTGGCGGAGTCCCCAGTTACGACGAGGTGAAGAGCAAGTCGGGCATCCTCAGGCCATTCAGCGGGAGCATCCAGAAGGTACGGCTCGCTTACTCTGTTGTTGTGTGACCTTGACTCCAGGCACTGGAATTGAGAATTGTGACCCATGCACAACCCGCTGTATCCAAAGGCATTTGGAGAGAGTTTGGACATGTTTAAGATTTCATTTGTGAATGCTCACAGCAAGCTTTCCAACCCCATGTCTTACATAGTCTCAGTCCGCTCCTGGGTCTATGCCCAGCAGACGTAGCATGAACGCAGCTTGACGGAGATGCATTTTCACAGCCAGTCCACAAACATATCCTGGGGCTGGCATCAGGTCGCTTCCAAAACTTCCACGCAAGGGAAGGAGGTGAATGGATCTAATAGCAACTCTTGGCTCTACGCTTCTCTGTAGCTCACTTGGCAGTTTGCTGAAGGCAAGAACCAACTCTTGTTGCCCCTCCAACCCCCCACTTTAGCAATGGTTCATCAGTCACGTCGCCCAGTTCTTCAATCACGTAACCCAGTTCTTCAATCACGTAGCCCAGTTCTCAAGAGCGTCGATTAGAGTCCTTCCATAGAGGGTGCAGGAGGAAACCGCTCAGCTAGTGACAGACACAGGACACGGACCCCACTCACATTCATCTCTTCCTCCGTCCCCGGAGGCTGCCCTGCCATGACTCTCAGGTGGGAGAAGAGGGAGTTCTGTTGGCAGCAGACACGCAGGGCGACTCACCAGCCAGGTCTCCAGGCCCCCAAACCCTGGGGGAAAGGGACTTGAAGAGAAGCACATTGGGTTCCTGGATGTTAGCGTCATCTAGTTTTCCTTCGGGCACCAGGGGTGGGGGGTGGGCCACTGACCCCTTCAAACCTGAGGTGGGAGGCCCAGGGAAGGAAGGTCCTACCAGGATTTGCTCCTGGGAGCTGGGAAGGGCCCCTGGGCTCAGTCTTTCTGGGGATCCCGGTGTGGGGTCCAGGCACTATTTGCTGACTCCTGTGTGTTTCCCTTTGTTGCAAACGGTGGTGACAGTGACACCTCAATTCAGACCTTTACTCCCCTTCTTACCCCCCATGAGTGGGTTTGGCCTTGTTTAATCTTGTGTTTGAAATTCTCACTTGGGAAGCAAGCTGAGGTGCTAAGAGGGTTCACCCCCTCCCCACCCTAGCAGGCCCCCTCCCTGGCACAGCGCACACAGCCCTTTCCTGTCCACTCCGGGAAAGGCCACCCTCCCCTCCCAGGTCCTGGCCAAAGCCTTGGCTGTGGCGTATCCTGTGGCGATTGGTGCGGTGAATGGCTTGTCTCAGTTACGGTGAGTTTCACAGCCCTTCACTCACAGCATGAAAAGGGACATGGACGGTCATGGAGGGATTCTGGCTGCTCTCCAGCAGCTTCTGAGATTCAGGACCGAGGAAAGTTTGCTCCCAGCTCCCCGGACACTATCCAAGGACCAGGCCAGCCTGTGCAAACAGGGATTAGGGGCCGGAAGTGCCATTGCTACCTGCTTTGGACCCCCTGCAGGGCGGGGTCTCCTGGGGTACTTTCTCTCCCTGAGTTCTGCAAAGCCTTCCCCACATGGAACACCAACAGCTTGGGTAGATACACAGTCTGAGTCAAGGGCTGGAAACAATGGGTGTATTATTTGGGGTGGGAGCCCAGTAAGCTATTCCCAGAATTCCTCTTTCTCCAGAGCCCCCTGCAGGGAAAAGGGGGTGGGGCCCGGAGCGCTCTGGCCCCAGTGAGCATGCCCAGCGGTGGTGAGAATGTGAGCTGAGTTTCTCTTTTTTTCTTTAATGATGAGGAAGGGGCTGTAGAGGGGAAGGGAATTCAAGAGTGTCAGGGAAGGAGGACAGGACAGCAAGAGCTGGGGGACGCTGGCTGGTTGGTTCAGTTGGTTGGAGCATCGTCCTGTACACCCAAAGGTTGCAGGTTCGATTCCTGATCAGGGCACATACCTAGATTATGGTTTTGATCCCTGGTCAGGTGCATACAGGAGGCAACCAATTGATGTTTCTCTCTCACATCCTCACATTGATGTTCTTTTCTCTTTCTCTCCCTTTGTCTCTTTCTAAAACTCAATAACACATCTCCTTGGGTAAGGATTAAAAAAAAAAAAAAGAGCAGGTGGGGCCATCGGGAGGGCTCCATTGATGGAGCCTGAGGCAATACACCAGGACATTAGTCAGGCAACAGAGCAGTCCAGCGAGAAGCCGCTCCTCCACCCTCACCTGAGCCTTCACTCCGTGTTGGTTCTTCGTTCTGGGTTCTTCCCATCTCAGGCTCAGCTGCATCTCAGGGCCACCTGGGAAGCCATGAAAGGTTACTGATGACTGATCGCACCCTCAGAGATCCTCACTCAGATATCTGGGTGGACCTGGGTGTTAATTATTTCCTAAGTCCCCCGCGATTCTGAGAGGCAGCCGGGTGGGGACCCCCGCTTCGTAGGGACTGGGCCTTCTCATTGAGCTCTGAGCCACCAGGCCTTCCAGACCACAGGCACAGCCCCCGTGTGCCCTGGCCAGCACGTCGGTTCCTGCGTCATGTCACTTAGGACTATGAAGGCAGCTACCCGCCCTTATCTCCTCTTCCCGAAGCTCTCGCTGCGTGTGGTCTGGGTCGGTGGCCGAGGGACACTTTATACACCGCTGAGATGTTTCCCGAGCCCCTGACTGTCTACGCTTTCTCTCCCAGATCACCCTGAACGACCGCGCCATCCACGTGAGGCACGACTTCACCCACGGCGTGAACGTGGACAACGCAGCCCACCCGTGCGTGGCGGGCCCCTGTGCCCACGGCGGCAGCTGCCGGCCCCGGGAGGAGGGCTATGAATGTGACTGCCCCCTGGGCTTCGAGGGCCTGCACTGCCAGCAAGGTACGAGGGCTGGGGCCTGGCTGGGCCGGGCTGGTGCCGGGCTGGGGCCAGGCTGGGCCGGGCTGGGGCGGGGAGGGGAGTGCTGGTGATACCAGTCCAGCCGGTTATTTTCATCAGCGATTTCAGTGACATAGTAGATGGCTAATCCTATATAATAAAAGGCTAATATGCAAATCGACTGAATGGCAGAACAATCAGTTGCTATGATATGCACTGACCACCAGGGGGCAGATGCTTAATGCAGGATCTGCCCCCTGGTGGTCATTGCGCTCCCACAGGGGAAGCGCTGCTCAGCCTGAAGGCAGGCTAATGGCTGGCGAGCACAGTGGCAGTGGCGGGAGCCTCTCCCGCCTCCGTGGCAGCTCTAGGGACCTCTTGGGGGATGTCCACCTGTTGGCTTAGGCTCACTCCCAGAAGCAGGCCTAAGCTGGCAGGCGGACATCTCCCGAGGGGTTCCTGCTCCCACCCCCAGTGCACGAATTTCGTGCACCAGGCCTCTAGTCCCATATAAACTGCTATACTTATTTAACGATTAAAATGCTGAGATCCTCCTGTAACAGGAGGTAAACAGCTTCCCCTCCCGACTGCCCTGGCCCCTTCCCTGAAAATCCCCTCATGGCCCTGCATCCAAAAGGTTAGCCCATAATATAGGAGAGCTTCCAGGACCCCCCTTCATCTGAGGCACCCCCAGAGCCCATCCTGATAGGCTGATAAATGTTTTGCCTCAATATTTTGACCCCACCTGTGAATGTTATAAAGAATCTTACCAAATACAGAAAAATGTGAATTGTATTTGGAAAGTATTAACAGCCTTCCGGTAGAGTGCTATGTTCCTTGCCACTTAAGTTTCCCCTGTGCCTCAGTTTCCTCATGGTGAAGTGAGAATAAAAATAGCAATAGTACCTAACGCAGAGGGTGTGCGGGATCAATGAGACGACACATGTTCCTTGGAAGAATGCCGGGTGGGTACTCAACCAGCACCAGCCATTATTGCTATCGGTGAGAAAAATAAAAACCCATCCTGTCCGAGAGCAGGGGCAGGGCGCAGTACTGGCTTGAGGGAGGCGGGACCGGGGCCTGGTGTCAGAGGCGGCCTGCCCTCATACGGGCATCACCTTGGGCCATGGGGAGCTTCTTGTTCAGGGGTCAGGATGGCCTCACCTGTTTAGGAACTAGTTTTTAACAAGGTAGGCAGGCCCGGAGGACATCGGGCACCAGCCCAAGTGAAGGAGTGTGCTGTCTTCCTTGTGTGCTTCCAGGTTCCTGATTTTCATCGGACGTAGGGCCTAGAGGGAAACGGGAAATGAGGGCAGATGTTTCGGGATGTGGGAGGATAGGAGTTGTTTTGCAGGAGTCTTGGAAAGTATGAAAGATGCCAAGTGGCCGGATGGAAGGTTCAGTAGTATTATACTTAAATGAATTTTGAAACCTGCATGGCAAATCGTATGAAATATGTGCATTAACGTAGCTCACCCGATGATAACCCCCACGGAAGAGTCCTAGACCCATTTGTGAACGGGCCCGAGGAGAATCCCAACAAGGGAATCCCTGTTTAGCTAGCAGCGTGTACCTGGCGAGATTCAGTTCCCGAGCGGCCCGTGCACTCAGAAAACTGGGTTTGGCTTTCACGGGTCAGTGTGTGAATCTCGGGGCCTCCCCTCCGGCACAGGCAGGGCAAGCTCGCTCCTGCCTTAAACACCAACGCTAATGCTCAGTGTGTGAAGGCCAGGCTTCCGTGAGCAGTCAGCAGCTTCGGGAATTCGAGGAAGGACAGGGTCATGTGTGATCTTGCTAACCCTCGCTTCCTGCTACAGGACATCAACCATGAGGTATGAAAAGCTCAGGTGTATAGCTTTGTAACCGTGGGTTCAGGTTCAACGAGAAACACATTGTACCAGAATGAAGGGACAGACCTCCGGTGAGGGTCTGGGCTACCTGGCGAGGTCCCAGGAGTGGACAGTGGCAGGGGACCTGGGGGGCATTTGGGCCTCTTTCTGCAGCTCACTGTGCTGGAGCCATCAGCTGCCCCCTGTCGCATCGTTACCCCCTTGTGCTTTGAGAAAAAGATGGCCCTCTGGCACCGTGGCCACCGCTGCCAGTGCTGGGTGTGGGGGTGGGGGTGGGGATTCACATAGGGGAGGCCCAGTCTGCAAACAGCTTTCTCTCCCGTTATGCGGCTTCTGAGGATTAATGGGGCTTGGGGTGCAGCCTGGTGCCGCTCAGAACATGTCTCCCAGGCCCCAACGGGCACACAGCGGCGCACAGATGGCTGTCATCCGGGGGAGAGCGTCTAGTCCCGGGTCAGGATGGCAACGCTGGGAAGTGGGCCGCTCTCACTGATCTGCGGAGATGCAAAAGAACATTCTACAAGTTTGGGTACATTCTTAGCTTGAAAGACAGGAATAGTTGGAAGCAATCTTGATGGGCAGAGAAAACCCTGCCTGATCCAGCAAGGTGGTTCATAGCCTCGTCGATGTAAAGATTCGGGTTTTTTCCCCACCTGAGGACCAGGCCATCTTCAGAAGCAAGACCCTGGTGTTCCCCTGGAGTTAGGCCTGTCCTTGTACACCGAGCAGCGTGGGGTGAATCCCCAGCACCAGGCCCGCTCAGTCCACACCCAGGGGCCCCCTTCTCCATCAGGAACGTGGTGTGGGGCCCCTCCGCGAGTCGGGTTTCTCTGGCCGGCGCAGGGTGTGTGAGGGCAGGCAGGTGAATCCACTTGGGACCTGGCCAGGAGACAGGGGTCTAGGACCCAAAACTCAGACAAATCCTGGGGAGGCGCTAGGCCCCCTGACCATCGCGGAGGTCTCGGGAGCCCCGTTGGTCCCTGAGAGGTCAGGGTCAGGAGCAGGCGGGCCTGACCCTGACCGAGATGGGCATGGAGGTCCTCTGAGCCCCGGGGGCCCCCAGGCCACTACAGGCTCCCCGAGGCGGCAGCTGCCGAATTGGGGCCGCTCACCCCAACCTCGGGAACCCACCGGCTCTCGGACTCACAGATCAGGTCCTGAGAAAATCATCAGGCTTGACTCTGGTGACCGCCTCACCTTCATCTTGGGGCTCTCCCTCTTAGGTGCCTTCCTCCACCTCAAACCTCAGCACCCTAATCCTGCGACCCCCCTTCTCATCTCACCCGAGGGGTGTCAACAAGGCCTCCCTCCTCAAAAACAAATGCCCCCCTTCCTTAGAGATTTCTTCTTTCTACTCATCCAAATGTGCCATCGGATGTTCCAGCTCCTCACCGCTCTTAGAGCCACGCAAGGTACTGAGAAGTCAGAGCCGCCTTTCCCAGAGTGCATGCAAGAATTTAAGTTCTAAAGAATATTAATGGCAAAAAAAGGAATATTGATGGCTGTTTTTCACACAGAGAGACAGACACACGTACATTCACATGCACAACATGGGAGGGGGCGTTCTGTGGTCAAAGAAGTTTGGGGAAACGTGGTTAAACAGCTCTCTCTCCTGCAGGACTTCTCAGAGCCTTTGTTATACTCTGAGTGTTCCAGACACGGGTGTAGGATGCAGCTGTTTTGTCCTGGGGTTCTCCCAACCAATAGCACACAGGCTGCTTGGGGAAGGAATAGGGGCCTGGTCCCCCTCCCTCCCTGTCCCCTCATTACTGAGAAGTTTGGACTCAGGCCATGTAGGACCCTGCTGGCCACTAGATGGGGCTATGTCTCTGCAGCAGGTGAGCTGATGCCCGCTCACCCCTGACACCCTTAGCCACTGAGGCCACGCCTGGGCTTCAGGCATGCGCTCTTCATGGATGCAAGGTCCCAACACACGGGATCTGGCCTGATCTACATTGACCTACCACATACGCAACACTGAGGACATTTTATGTCGCCTTTCGTAGCTCCCACGCCATATTGTTGGGTCTGATTCGGATTAATGTTCTTTGGTCCCAGTGTATGAAACATAGATCCAGTAAGTAGAGGCTGTGTTTTATGAAAACGCAGTAAATGGAAACACAAATGAAGAGGGTATGCCTACCACCGGGACTTTCTTTCCTTAGGTGGTTTGTGATTAAACGATGAAGCACTGCTGCTGTTCAGCCCAGATGTCGGTCTTCAGTGTAGAGCAGGTTTTTGTTTGTTTGTTTATTTGTGGCCACAGCGTCTGATTCCTGGCGCTGCCCCAGCCCGGAGGGGGAGCTGCCAGGGCGGCAGGTGCGTCCTCGGCGGCACGGCCCTGTGTCAGGGAGGTGCTGAGCGGAGCCCTGGCTGTGGGGAAGGCTGGATGGCAACCCCCCAGCTCCTCCTGTGACTGCACGAAGGAGCCGCCCTCCCTTCCCTCTTCCTAGTCTGCAGGGAATTGCAAGTCCCCGAAGGACAGGGTGCTTGGCCTGGAGGCTGCCGTTCCCTGGGGCGGAGCATGTTCACGTGTCCTCGGACGGCACAGGCTTTTCGGTATAAATGGGAGGACGTGACAGAAACACATGGCAACGGATGCCTCAGCAAGGCTTCGCCCCAGGGAAAAGGCAGTGTGACAACACAGACGTAAAGGGTCTGGTTAAATGTAACCATGTTTGCAATATTTAAACACACCACGAAGGGCCCGGGGGCCGGAGGGTCGCCTCCAGCCCCCGCGTGTGAGGACAGAACGCACACTTACGAATCCACACGGACCAGCGCGCGTGTGTTGTCACTGTTTTGTATTCCGTGGTGTCACTTCTGGACGGCTCCCCTGCCCTTTGTCCCTCGCCGATGACCAGAGCTCTGGGGTCTTGCAGTGGGGGGTGGGCAGGGGTGGGAACGAGGCTGATATTTTCCACTCGGGAGAGAAAAGAGGCAGCTGGCTGGCTTATCAGTCCTTTCTCACACGCAGCCCAGAGCCAAGGAAAGTAATAACCACTGATTGACAAGGTCAGTAACTCTTTAGCAGGAGCTGTTTCTCCAGGTTTAGCCTAAGTGAGGACTGTCGGTTCAAGGTCAGGAGCCTCAGAGGTGTCAGGCACCTTACCATTCACGTCTTCTTGGTCCCCCGCCACCCCACCCTCACCCCCACGGGAAGCTGGGGCTGGGAGGCCAGCGGGGCGTCGGAGGAAACTCGTTGGTTCCCGATGGTCTGCACAGAGAGGGGGTTTTACATGCCCGTGAGAGTCTGACTCCCCCTGTTCTGTTTCATGCTGGCACGCGGCAGAGTGCGGGAACTACTGCCTCAACAGTAAGTACAGTGAGTCCTGCGAGAGACCGGGAGCGCGCCGGGCTGGGGCCAGGCAGGCTTGGCCAGCTCGGGCACGGCGCAGGCCACCACACACAGGGGTACCCGGGTGAGCGGCGAGGGACTTGGACATCCCTGGAGGGTGGCGGGAATCCTCTCTCCAGAAGAGCCGCCCTGAGAATGCACTTGAGTCCCCACTGGGCCTCAGGATGCGCTGAGCTCCTGAGCGGGGGCTTCGCAGGCAGCTGGACGGGGCTCAACAGACCCCTGAGAGGCTCCATGTGCAGAGCAGACATGTGGCAAGCATGTCCTGACCATGTCAAGGAGTCCAGGGGAGCCCTAGCTAGTGGCCACAGGCCCACGTCCACGGCCAATAACAGCAAGGACAGGCCCTGCCCGCACCTCCCACCTGAGGTGGAAGCAAACCCAGAGGGGCATGTTGGTCATGGGCAGCCCGGGAAGACTCCTCCACCTGCCTGGCCATTCTCTCTTCTCCTCCGTTCTCAACTCCCGGTACGTCCTGCCGTTTCTTTCTTTCTTTCTTTTTTAAATATATTTTTATTAATTACAGAGAGGAAGGAAGAGGGAGAGAGAGATGGAAACATCAATGATGAGAGAGAATCATTGATTGGTTGCCTCCTGCATGTCCCCTACTGGGGATCGAGCCCACAACCTGGGCCTGTGCCCTTGACTGGAATCAATCCTGGGACCCTTCAGTCTGCAGGTCGATGCTCTATCCACTGAGCCAAACCGGCTAGGGCTTCTCCTGCAGTTTCTTGCTCTTGTTTCTCCCCTGGCCCTCCCTCCATGTCTGCCCTCTGGGTCTGTCCTCTCTGCACTCTGCCTTTTCCATTCCCCTCTCCTTTCCCTGCCCCGGGCTGCCCATCCCCGGAGTCCTTGCTATTCCTGCCTCCCCTCCTTCTCTCTCGGCATTTTCTTTCCCCTCTCCTCACTCTAGCTTGCCCCTTCCTCCCCCGCTCCTCAGGGTCTTTTTATTTTGCATCCCACTCTCTTCTCCTCCCCTTTCCTGCCTTTCCTCCCCCTCCTCCTCCTCCTCCCACTTTAACCAGAAGGTGGGGAGGCTGGTGGTGCGGCCCAGACTTTAACAGATGAGACTTGCCTCTCTGTCTCTGGCCCTAATAGGTCCTCTGGGCCCTCAGGCTCCGTCCAGGGCTGCGTTGCTCCAGAGAGCAGTTTCTCAGAAATGACTTTTAAAGCTTTTATTTCTCTTCCTTTGCTTTCCTTGTTTCTTTCTTTTAAAAATTTTTACTTCTAATGAAAAGATTTTGAGTAGCATGCTGTAGGTGACCTGTCAACATAGGAACTTATTCTTGGGGGCTCAATGCTATTGGGTTTTGGAGTTGGCTGTTATCTCTCTCTTTAAAAAAAAAAAAAAATGTTTAGCCCGGCCAGCGTGGCTCAGTGGTTGCGAATCAACCTATGAACCAGGAGGTCATGGTTCGATTCCCGGTCAGAGCACAGGCCCGGGTTACAGGCTCGATCCCCAGTGTGGGGCGTGCAGGAAGCAGCTGATCAATGATTCTCTCTCATCATTGATGTTTCTATCTCTCTCTCCCTCTCCCTTCCTCTCTGAAATCCATACAAATAAATATTAAAAAAAATAAGAAATGTTTAGAAGTCACGTTTAAACTCCTGGTTGTTTGTAGTGTCCACTAATGATATATGTTCTCCTGGGTGTAGAATCCTTAGTTCAGTGTCTTTTTTGCACCAACCACATATTTTGTGGGACTCTAACTTGTTTTGTGAGCAGGCTTATTCTTCTTGTTTTGCACATTTGTTTGAAAATGAGATTCATTCTACCTTAATTCTTTCAACTGTCACTTCTGTGTTTTTCTAAAGAGGAAAGAGAGATGGCCGTGATCTCTTTGCCTGGCATCTCCTAAATTATCCCTAATCTTTGGCACCAAACACAACCACGTAACCTATTCTTGTGCTGACTGCGTGCAGAAGGAAGATTTCTCAGGAAAACAAGGGGAAGGCAAGTTGAGAGGAAAGAGACAGGCTGCTGAGGTCCTGGAAAGTGAAGGGTGGGCTGAGGAGCAGAGCCGGGAATGCGGGGATCAGTCTGATTCCTGCTCTGTTGCTCTCTTAGCCGTCTAACCTCAGGCAGAGCCTTGATGACTTCTGTGCCTCGTTTCCTCTTCTAAGAATGGGAGTCCCCAGCCCTCCCCTTTCTCCAGTCTCCCTGCTGCTTCATGACATTGTTGTGAAGAGCTTAGGAAGTGTGACGCTGGAGGGGATTTGTAAAAACAAGTCAGGGCCTCGTGGCTCACAGTTGGCCAATCTCCTGCGGTCATGGCTGAAAGGGTTTGGGGGCAGATTGGCCTCAAATAGGGAAATTTCAGTGGGCTTATTTGATGGTTATTTCCTCTGCCTCCCTTGGAGAACATCTAGGGTTGCCCCCAGCTGCTCCCCACGTGGCCCGAGACCGGCTCTTAGGCTTACAAGAATAACTGGGCAGGGTTCAAGTTTCAGCATGTAGCAAGCCCTTCTCAGTAGTGCTGAGGGCATTCACCGTGCCGGCCAGCCCGGGGGAGGGGACCACAGGGAGGTGCCAACACCAGGCCTTCAGGCCAGGCAGCTCCAAACCTGGCCGAGAGGAAGGAGCCGACCAGCTGTTCACTGTCCTGATCCCAGGAGCTGGCCTTCTTGCCTCTGTGTGTGTCCCTGCCCGTGGCTGAGTGCTGGGTCAGGAGAGCCATGGCCATGTAACTTACGCTTTCTCTTCTGCCTCAGCCATCACAGAAACCATTGAGATTCCGCAGTTCATCGGCCGCAGCTACCTGACCTACGACAACCCAGACATCCTCAAGAGGTAACGCGTTTCAACGGGCAACGGGCACCTTGTCTCTCGGGGGGTAGATTTCGTAATAGTTTTCCCAAGGCTTTTCCTTATTTTATGAGCCAGAAGATAATTCTCAAAGAAGGCAGTTTAGCCATGGCCTCAGGGGAAAACAGCCACATATCATAAACACAGAAACTGGAACAAAACAAAACAAAAAAACTTGAAGAGGCAGCCTTTCAAACAACCCAAACCCTATGGAGGAGGTTGTCTGGCCTTGGGTTTTCAGGGCTATGAGTGATTCCCCAGTCAGGGCAATCGATTTCAGAGAGGAAGAGAGAGAGAGAGAGAGAGAGAGAGAGAGAGAGAGAGAGAGAATGAGAGAGAATCATTGATCAGCTGCCTCCTGCATGTCCCCCACTGGGGATAGAGCCCACAACCCGGGCAGGTGCCCTGACTGGGAATCGAACAGTGACCTCTGGGTTCATAGGTTGATGCTCAACCACTGAGCCACACTGGCTTCATGCTGCTCTTGGCCAGGGCCTGACGCTTTGCCGCGAGCTGCAGCGGAGGTCCCGCAGCTCCACCAACAGTGTCAAGTCCATGTCCTACTTCCCATCTTCAGCAGCAAAGGTCCCTGTCCTCCGCAGCCGGCCAGCTCAGTGAGGGCTCCTCAGCTCTCTTCATGTGGACACGGCACACGGAGGTGCCCAAGTCACCATCCTGGCTGGTAGGCCCTGGTGACTGAGGCTCCAGGACCCCCCGACCCCCACTCCAAGCTCCTGGTGTGGAATAGCCTCTTACGTAGCCATGGGAAGGCTGGCCCTCGGCAAGTCCTCAACCTGGGGAGCTCGTCTTTGGTCCTTTCATGCCGCCTCTTCTTTTTTTCTCCCTCCCCTCGTTCTCTGTAGTTCCGAGTCTGCCATCCCCCACAACACTGCCAGCACCATCCTAGAATTTTCCTTCCTCTTCAGGTTGACTGTTTCTTAACAGACTGAGGCAAAGCTTTCAGCTAAAAGCACCCAGTGTGTAGGGTGGAGGTTGGTGGCTTTTCAAGGAACAAAGCTGGGAGACATTTTCCTGGGGCATTGGATGAGCATTTCCCTGGTAACTGAACCCACACCAGACGGCAGCCATTGCTTCATTTCTCTAGTCCCACTTGGGTTCATGTAGGTGGTTTTGGTGGGGCCTTAGGCAAGATGGATTTCCGCCCGGAGACACCCTCTTCTTTCCTCAGCCCTTTTCTCCAAGGATGGAATGGCGTTCAGTCCCCAGAAAGCAGGGACGGTGTGAAGGGGCCCAGGTCGTCAGCCCCCTGGATGCTTAGCGAGTGGCACTGGGCGGCTTGGTGGGAACAGGAGGCACTCGGTGGCCCTTGTGCACATGTATGTATATGCATGAACACATGCATGTGCGTGAAGCCACAGGCAACAGTCAAGTTCAGGTCTGTTTTGGTTAGATGCCTTTGGCTGCAAGTAACAGAAAACTCAGCTCAAAATGGCTTAAACCAGGGGTCCTCAAACTTTTTAAACAGGGGGCCAGTTCACTGTCCCTCAGACCGTTGGAAGGCCGGACTGTAGTTTAAAAAAAAACTATGAATAAATTCCTATGCACACTGCACATATCTTATTTTGAAGTAAAAAAACAAAACGGCAAAAACACCCGCATGTGGCCCGCGGGCCGTAGTTTGAGGACTCCTGGCTTAAACTAAAGGGTGTTTATTATTCCACGTAACAAGCAATCCGGACTTAGACTGGATCCTGGTGTGACTAATTCAGAGCATCAGCTGGATCATCAAAGACGCACGTCTCCTCTGTCCTTTGGCCTTGTTATCCTCAGCACGTTCTCCAGGGGTTACTCCCTTCCTGGTTATAAGATGGACATAAATCAGGCCACTCTCCAGTGGAACTGAAAAAAAACAACCTTTTTTTCTCATGTGACTCTTTTTAAAAAGAAAGGAATCTTTCCTAGAATCTTCCTGCTACATTTTCTCTGTCTCATTGGATAACAGCGGGTCACGTGCCCATCCCTAAACCACTCCCTGCACGAGAAAGGGAACCATCATGCTCAGCTGCCTCCAGTCAGCGTATCCAAGGCAAGGGGGGAAGGCAGGAGCGTGAAACAGGAGATCGGGGAAAGCAGGCCTCTCGGGAATGGGCCAGAGCGGGGGGCTCTGCACCTGGCCTGGTGGGAAGTCACCACGTGGCCCTGCTCCTCCCTCTCCGCTCTGAGGCCCCGCGTGGGAGGGCAGCCGCGGTCTCCTGTCTCGGCCTTGCTGGGAAAGCCTAGACAGAAGTCCCCCCCTGTTCACTGCTAAGTGCCTCTACAGCTCCAGGTTTGTGGGACAGACAGGGGATGGTACAAGTGACGGGAGACTAGAGACTTTTCCTATGGTGCCATGTTAGTCGCAATATTAAATTACCGTTACTCTTACTCCCTTTTACTTTAAGACCTTATACTTGCTCTTCTCCCTGCGAAACACCGGTCACTTTAGAGCAACCATGTCAAACTCAAAGGCTAACACGGGCCAAATAAACGAGGCATGTGGCCCGCGGGCTGTGAGTTTGACATGCTTGCTTTAGAGAGGCGATTTCTGAACGAGTCTAGTCCCAGGAATTGATAAAAGCTCAAAAGCCTGTGATCCTATTCCCAGCCATGGCTGCAGGGCCCGGGCCGGGACCTGCCAGAGTCTCTCTCCTCTCCTCTCTGCCTCTTGTCCCCTCCACCCTGCCTTCGCCACAACACCTCGCATCTGTCACTCTGCCTCCTGCCCACTCACCCCTCTGTCCTCAAGGACGGTCATCACCAGAGCTGGCCGTCCACAGCCACCATCGTAACCCCAAGAAGCCGCCAACTTGGGGCTCTTGGAAATTACAAAACCCACTTTCTGTTGGGGAGCGGGGAGCACTTTCCCCAGGACCCGTCTGTGGCAGAACAGGGAAGGAGGACTGGGTGTAGATTGGGGTGCAGCCTGGGACTTTGGAGTTGACAAGAGCCTGGTTAACCTGTGGCTCATCGCGTGCTCGCTCGAGGGTGGCACTGCACCTGGGACGGAGACTGCTGCAGAGCGAGCCTTCAGGTGCCCTCCCCCCCCCCCCCCCCCCCCCCCCCCGCCGTGGCCTGGCTCACAGCGCTGACGTCTGTTCTCAGAGATGCAGGCTCGTCCTTGCACCGGGTTTCTCCAGGCCGGCGGACGAACCTCAAAAACAGATACCGTGGACAACGGTTAAATGGGGGCAATTGTGTGTTTCCTCCAGGGTGTCCGGCTCAAGATCAAATGTGTTCATGAGGTTTAAGACGACTGCCAAAGAGGGCCTGTTGATGTGGCGGGGAGACAGCCAGAGGTCCAACAGCGACTTCATTTCCTTGGGCCTTCGGGACGGAGCCCTGGTGTTCAGGTAAGCCCTCCCCGCTGCCTTCCGCGCCACCTCGCAGGTCATGGCAGACAGGGAGGCGGAGTGAACCGAGCTCCGTCGGCTGGAATGACCGGCGCCTGAAGCTCCAGGCTGGGCCGAGGCCCCTGGCCTTTCCTCCCGGCGTCCTCCTTCCGGAGCAGCAGGCAGCCAGCCGTCCACAGCCTGAGGGCCAGGTCTGGCCCTCCACGCGTTTTTGTCAATGAAGTTTTATTGGGACGCTGCCATGCTCATTCGTCTATGACTGCTTTCATGCTACAGGGGCACACTTGAGTAGTTTTATTTATTTATTTATTTTTTGAAATATATATATATATATATATATATATATATATATATATATATATATATATATATATATTTTACTTCAGAGAGAAAGGGAGAGGGAAAGAGAGATGGAAACATCAATGATGAGAATCATTGATCAGCTGCCTCCTGCACGTCCCTACTGGGGATGGAGCCCACAACCTGGGCATGTGCCCTGATTGGGAATGGAACCATGACCTCCTTACCACTGAGCTATGCCAGCAGGCACACTTGAGTAGTTTTAATAAGGACTGTGTGGCAAAGCCTAAAATGTTTATTATCTGGTTCATACAGAACAGTTTGTGACCCCTTTTGTACTGTGTTTCTGCCTTGTGCTCCCCACTTGCAAATGGAGACTTGGTGCAGCTGAGCGGGGCCCTGAGTAGAGGACTTGGTACAGCTGGGGTGGCCCTGAGTAGAGGACTTGGTACAGCGGGGGTGGCCCTGAGTAGAGGACTTGGTACAGCGGGGGTGGCCCTGAGTAGAGGACTTGGTACAGTGGGGGTGGCCCTGAGTAGAGGACTCATTATAGCCGGGGTGGCCCTGAGTAGAGGACTTGGTACAGCCGGGGTGGACCTGAGTAGAGGACTCGGTATAGCCGGGGTGGCCCTGAGCAGAGGACTTGGTACAGCCGGGGTGGACCTGAGTAGAGGACTTGGTACAGCCGGGGTGGACCTGAGTAGAGGACTTGGTACAGCGGGGGTGGCCCCGAGTACCCGGCTCAGGGCTCCGGCTCACAGTGTTGAAGACCCAGAGTCGGGAAACCTGGTGTTCAGTTCTGACCATGCTCCCTGTTAGCTGTGCAGCCTTGGGGAGGAGAGAGCCTGCTTTCCAAGCTCCCACTACCAAGAAGAGCAAAGCACAGATTTGTATCTCAGCAGATCAACCCCACCTTTGGCTTTTTGTAAATGCTTCCTGGGTGATGCTGGTAAGGAAGTCCCTGGAGTTCTTAGCCCTTTTCAGTGAATTTAGACCGCGCTCAAGTTTTTCACTTGGGAAGCTAGGAAATAGCTAAAGGGTCCCGACCACTTCTCCCCACCAGCGTGGGAGGGGGCTGGGTTCCCACGGGCCTGGACTGGCTTGTGTAACAAATAGGAAAATGCATCCTCTACCAGGGTGAGGAACATCCGGCCCGTGGGCCGGGTAAGGCTGGTGAAATCATTTGGTCTGGCCCTGCCAAGCCATTAGGGGTGGGTTAGTTAAATGTTTGACCAAATATTGCAGGCTAATTTTTAAGTTAATAATTTTGTATGGCCCGTGAATGATGCTATAAATATCCAAATGGCTCTTGGCAGAGAAGGGGGTCCCCCACCCCTGGGTCTAGACCAGTGGTCGGCAAACTGCGGCTCGCGAGCCACATGCGGCTCTTTGGCCCCTTGAGTGTGACTCTTCCACAAAATACCACGGCCTGGGCGAGTCTATTTTGAAGAAGTGGCATTAGAACAAGTTTAAGTTTAAAAAATTTGGCTCTCAAAAGAAATTTCAATCGTTGTACTGTTGATATTTGGCTCTGTTGACTAATGAGTTTGCCGACCACTGCCCTAGACCACTGGGTCTTGAAGTCTGGTCCCTGGACCAGCAGCATCGTCACCTGGGACCGTCTTAGAAATGCAAACTCCCAGGCCCACCCAGAGCAGAAAAGCTCTAGGAGCGGGGCCTGCGCTGTTCCCACCATTTCTCTAGGCGAGAAGGGTTTACACCCTGCAAGGTCTCTAGACCACCATCTGCTCCGGAGGGCAGGAGTTTATCCGGCTTCCCTTCTTTACCCCCCCTCCCCCAAGGGCCTAGCATAAGTGCCACTAAATCATTTGAATTGGAATAGACAAAGGTAACTGCACAACGGAGAGGATGAGACTTGGTTCTGGGCCTCTGTGGGCAGGCGCTGCCTCCCTGAGAGCCAGAGTAGGATCATGGCACTCTTTCCCATTTGACTAAAAAGCATCTTGGGAGGCAATGTCCCTTAGCCAGCCTCGCACTGGCCCCGGAATAGCAGGGCGTGCTCAGTGACGCGATCCTGGGACTGCGGGGGATGTCAAGAGACCCCTGTGGCTGAAGGCTAGAGGTTGGCCGATGAGGGCAGTTCCACCATCTCCGCGCCCTGCCCCCCTGGCCCCAAGGTCAAACGCCAAGCTTTTCACACCCCACTTTCAGGCTGGCTGCTGCGCAGCCATTTTCTTGTGGTTTTCCTGTGGTTAACCTCACCAAGGCCTCAAGTTCTTGATTGTGCCCAGAAAAGGGAATTGAAACAGTAGCTCAGCCGTGGGTGGGAGGCCAACTTCCCCCCCCTAAACCGCCAGCTAAACCTATTCACTGCCCGCCCCCAGCAGGACAGGGAGACTCATCTGCTCGGGGCCACCTCGCCGCTCCCCCAGGCCCTGGCCAGCCCCCCACAGGCCCTGGCCATCCCCCCACACCCCATGGGCACCCTTCCAACAACTCCACTCCATCCGGAGCTGTTTCCTACGTTCCTGCGTCTTTCTCGGGTTTCTGAAAAGTGGCCCCTGTTTTTCTTTGAAGACTGGAGCTCTGGTTGTGTTCTGTGCACAGGACACAGCTCAGCCCCTCCCCGGCCTGCCCTGGGCCCGGGCCCACAGCTGCTGCTCCGCTGTCGCCTGCCTCCAGCAGGTACTTCCAATACAGATGCGTGATGCCCTGCGGGAGGCTGGCACGGAGCGGGCTAGACCACAGGCCAGTGGTTTGAAAGCAGGGAGCTTGTTTCAGAGGCGGGTCCCTGGGCCCAGCCCGCAGACTCGGATGGAGCAGGTCTCCGAGGGCGCCACTCTGACAGGAAACAATCTGGGACCACGCCCTGGGGAACGGGTCTGAGTGGCCAAAGGCATGAGCTTCAGAGCCAGACAGGCTGGTTCCCAGGGCCACGTGACCTCCTGCGAGTGGCCGGACCTCCCTGTGAGAAGGAAAGGGTTGGTGGTGAGGGTTGAATTAGTTCCTTCTCGCAAAGGGCTTAGTGCAGGGCCTGGCATAGCTAGTTATTCGAGATAATGATTATCAAACATATTTCCCTTGGTCAAGTGTTTCTATGTTCTAAAAACCCTACCTCAGATGGATAACATAAGGAAGTTAGCACAATATGGAGCTGCTTCACAAAATGGAGCTATGATTATTGTTCTTGTTTTTAATAAGACCTAGGCCCCGCCTGAGAGGAGCTTCCATTGGAGGAGCTTAGAGAGTGGACTGGTGTTTTGGGTAGAAAAACCGTGTTTGAGGTTCTGGTGTTTGACCCAGGTCCAAAGCAAACAATAGAAAACGTAAGATGGTAAAATATATTCTCAGCTTTGACTTTTTTTCTTCACCGAAATGCTGCTCCTTGTGCTCCTTGTGCTCAAAGCCCTTCTGGCGGAGAACGAGGGGGAGCAGTGGGACTCCGAGGGAAACCATCTGAGGCTTCTGGGCAAGGTTACGTAGAGGAAGGGGAATCCGAGTGCGCAGCCCAGTGCGGTTTTCCGTCCCGGTTTCGTTTCATTTGGGTTCATGGTTGCATGTGGGGCATAAAACCCAGTGAGCAGGTTCTGTGAGGATCCCTGACCTGACCGTCTTTCCCATGGGACCTTGGTAACATTGTCAGGCAGCAGAGAAGGGACGCGATCTGACCTTGGCGAGGTGCCTGTGCTGCAGTTTAAAGGGCCCAGCTAAGTAGAATGTGGCCACATGCAGGCGGCCGGAGGGTTTCCCGAAGGCCTCCCCTGGGGGCATCTCCATGCACAATGATTAGGAAAACCTGCATCAGGAAACCAGTCATGCTGACCAGGTCCACAAGACCTTGCTGGTGAAACCGGACAGGCATTTTGTTGCTCATTTTTTCACTCATTCTTACATTTTTCCTTTTTTTAAAAAAAATTGAGTTATAATTTACATGAAGTGCACAAATGTTAGGTGTGCAGTTTGATACATTTTAAATGTGTAAATACCTGTGGATCCCCTCTGTTCCCCCAGCCCCCTCCACACACACACACATACATACACAGAACAAGAAACAGAGCATTTTTCACATCCAAGAAGGCTTCCTATGCAGCAAAGAGAACCACTAGTCTTGGTCATTTATTACTATACTAGAGGCCTGGTGCACAGATTTGTGCACCGGTGGGGTCCCTTGGCCTGGCCTGCAGGGATCAGGCTGAAACCGGCTCTCCGACATCCCCCAAGGGGTCCTGGATTGCAAGAGGGTGCAGGCCAGGCTGAGGGACCCCACCGGTGCACGATTGGGGCCGGGGAGGGACTCTAGGGCATGTCTGGCCCATCTCGCCCAGTCCCAATTGGCCAGACCCCATCAGCAAGCTAACCTACCGGTCGGAGCGTCTGCCCCTGGTGGTTAGTGCGCGTCATAGTGACTGGTTAAATGGTGGGAGGGACAATTAGTGTATTAGGCTTTTATATATATAGAAAGACAAAGGAAAGAGAGATGCCAGGTGCCTGGGAAGCAGAAGGTTACTAGAAGGTCTGAATCAGAGGAGTGGGGTGGGTTGGAGAGCCAGGCCCTGGAGACGCCAGCTACGTGTGGAAGCCCTGTGTGGGCTGATGCTGGAACCCGTCTGCCGGGCTCGGGGCGGCCCCGGAGCACAGCCTGGCTCTGCATGGACAGCCGTGCCCGCAGGCTGCCGAACAGGAGGGAAGCCCCTCCTTTGTCCAAACACAACTTCGAAGGTTCCCACTCCCTGGATTCCAATCCCGTTCCAGGCCAGCGTCCTGCAGCTTTCTCAGGTCACCTCTGCTCCACTCTGGGCGCTCCTGGCCCTTCTGGTTACACATTTACAGCCTGTGGTTTGCGCTCACACAGGACTGCTCTCCCAGGAGAGGCCGAGGAGTTTAACTCTCGGTGGCAACTTCCTCCTGCCGCCAGCTCCCCGGGGTCTGCTGCCCAGCGTCCGCGAGCTGCATCCATCCGGCACATCCCTGGGGGTGGCGGGATCCTTTGTGTGGGTTCTACTCTGTGCTGTGCTCCGTGCCTATGTTGTCTTATTGAATGTTCCCTACGGCCCTTCAGCAGGTAGAATTAATCACCCCCACTTCTCAGATGAGGGGCCACAGGCTCACAGAGATGAAGCCAATCGCCCAAGGGCAGGAGCTCGTCACTGGCAGGAGTGGGAATCAGGGCGGGTGGGTCTGACCTGTGGGTCCCCGCGCCTCTCACGAGGCCACACGGCCACTCGGCTGCGGGTCTGCCGGCCGGGCTCAGCCGCTGTGCCGTCAGGCCTTGGCTGCTGAGTAATGAAATCTGACAACTTCCCCCTCCGGGCTGCTTCGCACAGGAGACGCCTGATGTGGGAAACTGGCTGGGAAAACAGTGGCGCTTTCAGGGGCGGGCCGCAGCCTCCTCTGGCCGGGTGTCAGGTCACCCAGTTCCATTCTGGGTTAAGTGTCAGGCGCGGGGACTCCTCTGAGCCTCGTTCTTGATGAAAGGACCCGAGCGCTTTCCCTGGGAAAAGCCAAGCGCTGCCTGTTCTCGCTTTTTTCTCAGGCTGAGCGCGCGCAGGAACCCAGGGCCGAAGCCAGGGCCTCGCCTTCCTCCTCCTTGGCCGGTGAAGTTCAGGAGAGACTTGTCCTCTCCCAGGATGAGGAGAGAGCTGCTCCGGCTGGGAGGCGTTTCCTCCCCAAGCAGGGTGACCAGGGGAGGGCTGGGCACGGGCCCAGGGCCTGCCCAGGCCAGTCAGTCACTCGCCAACGATGGTTGGGTCCAATCGAATTAGAATAATCGAATGAACACTGGACTGAGAGCTATTTCTCTCTGGTAAACAAGCTGTGTGTGTCTCTGGATGCCCTCAGGGTATCGGGGCATCTGGAAGCTGGAATAGAGAACAGGAAGCTTCTGAGTGGACCAGGTATCAGAGTCAACAGCGGGGGAGGAGGGGCAGATAAAATCCCAAGTTCAAAGGGATTTTAGGCAAATTCCTTTCATCTCTTTGGGGCTCTTTGTTTTGCTTTTTAAAAAGTGAAAACACATGTATTGGTTTCCAAGAGCTGCCATAACAAATGGTCACAAATTGGGTGACTTAAAACAACAGGAGTTTATTCTGTCCCAGTTCTGGGGAAAATACCCTCAGGTGAGAATTAACAAAGCCCTACGTGCAGGTGTGTGTGGGCAGGTGGTCTGAGCCTCCCTAGACTCTCATGGCCGGCAATCCTTGGCTCATAGCTACGTCACTCCAACCTCGTCTTCATCTCCGCATGGCATTCTTCCCTGTGTGTCTGTCTGTGTCCAAATTTCCTTGTCTCATGAGGACTCCAGTCCGACAGGATTTAGGGCTGTCCTAATCCAATATGACTTCATTTTAACTAAGGACATCTGCAAAGACCCTGTTTCTAATTAAGGTCACACTCTGAGGTTCTGAGTGGACGAGAATTTGGGGGGACACTATTCCAGCGAGTACAACACATTACAAATGATAAAGCCTTTCTTGTTCCTATTGCTACACGGATGCTTCTGACCTTGGCCTAACGATCATCAGCCTTGAGGACATTTTTCCGAGTGAAATAAGCCAGTGACAGATAATGTAGCATCCACTTACAGGAGGTACCTAGAAGTGGTCCAACTCCTAAGGTGAACAGGAGCATGGTGGTTGCCACGGATGGAGGGAGGGGGAATGAAGAGTTGCTGTACAAGGCGGGCAGAGTTTGAGCTTTGCAAAATAAGAGTTCTGGAGAATGCTTGTACAACAAGGTGAGCGTATTTAGCACAACCGACCTGCACACATAGAAGTGGTTAAGGCGGTAGGTTTTATGTTATGTCTATTTTGCCACAATAAAGAACATATTTTGATCGTTCCTGGCCTAGCGTGGAAACCTGATTGATAACATTGTTTTGTTTCGCGTGGAGGAAACAGCATTCTGAGTTCATAGACCTTTAGCCACGAGGTCCATGGGAGTGCGTGTCTGCCTGGGCGTCAGTGTGTGACTGTTCTGTCTTGTTCTCTCCACCGCCCTAGCTATAACCTGGGCAGTGGTGTGGCATCCATCCTGGTGAACGGCTCCTTCAGCGATGGTCGGTGGCACCGGGTCAAGGCTGTTCGGTGAGTACCTCCCACGGCGCAGGACAGAGCGGAGCCCAGCAGCGGTGGGACGTGCTCTCCAAGTCCCTTCAGTCCCATGTCCTCTTCCCCAACTTGTCTGGCCTCCCACGCTCCTCATCCAGGGCATGGCTACCAACTCCCACTGTGCCCTCCATTGACCGTGAACTCCCAAAGCTTCACTCACCAGCGACTTTCTGGAGAAATTATTTAGTTAGTTGTGTTAATCCGCACCTGAAAATATTTTTTCCCATTGGTTTTTAGAGAGAGTGGGAAGGAGAGAAGGGGGGAGGAAGAGACAGACAGAGAGAGAGAAACATCGATGTAAGAGAGACACATGGGTTAGTTGCCTCTCCACACGGCCCCAACTAGTGACTGGGGATCGAACCTGCAACCCAGGTATGTGCCTTCGACCCTAATCAAACCCGTGAACCTTGGGTGCACTGGCCGACACTCTATCCACTGAGCCACACTGGCCAGGGCTGGAGAAATAACTTTTTGATCGCTACCTGGAAGAGGGCCTCCCTATTTAGTGAGATCTGGGTATCACTAGTGGGGTGAGATGTGGGGACATGTGTACTTTGAGGAGTGCTCCACATCTCATTATGTAGGCCAGTGATGGGCAACCTTTTGAGCTTGGTGTGTCAAACTTCGCCAAAAAACTGAGCATAACTCAGGTAGTGTGTCACTTTGAGGAAAAAACATTATTTTGCAAATGTTTCATCCTCAGGAGCAGCAAATGTTTCATCCTCGGCATGCAGCGTCATCAGAAATGGCTACGTGTCATCAGAAATGGCTACGTGTGTCAGTGCTGACATGCGTGTCATAGGTTCGCCATCACCGATGTAGGCAATTGCCCACTTCTTCTTTGACATCACTTTACCTGAACCTCAAAAGCTCTGTGCATCCTGCACCTCACAGAAGTCTCTACCCTGACTTCTGATTCACTCGGGGTGAATCACTCCCTTAAAATGATGGTCTTGCTACCTATGTCCATATTCCTAACAATATACTGAGAAGTCAAATAGCAGGCCCAAACTGAGCACTGTGAGAAACCTCAGTCTTGCCATGTTACCTGCAGGTTCCAGGAGATGAGCTGAACAGAGGTTTTTATTTGGGTTCGCTGAGAATTTACCATAACCCTTTCTGGGGAGGTTAGTGGGTGAGGTCAAAGGGGAGGCTTGGGAAACATGGGACTACCAAGGTCAATTTCTTACTCTGAGCACGCATAGGCCGTAGTGGGAGTAGCCTGGCTGGACCCCACTCTCTTATCCACTGTGCCTGCCTTTGATACCCTAGAGCAGTGGTCGGCAAACTCATTAGTCAACAGAGCCAAATATCAACAGTACAATGATTGAAATTTCTTTTGAGAGCCGAAAACCGACTTCTGCGCATGGGCCACGAAGTTTCAATCGCACTGTACGCGCATTGACCACTCTAGGGCAGTGGTCGGCAAGCTGCAGCTCGCGAGCCACATGCAGCTCTTTGGCCCCTTGAGTGTGGTTCTTACACAAAATACCACGTGCGGGCGTGCACTTACAGTGCGATTGAAACTTCGTGGCCCATGCACAGAAGTCGGTTTTCGGCCTGGGCGAATCTATTTTGAAGAAGCGGCATTAGAACACTCAAGGGGCCAAAGAGCCTCATGTGGCTCGCGAGCCGCGGTTTGCCGACCACTGCCCTAGAGCAAGCATGTCAAACTCAAAGGCTAGCACGGGCCAAACAAATGAGGCATGTGGCCCGCAGGCCCCAAGTTTGACATGCTTGCCCTAGAAGGTGTGTGAGGACAAAGAGGCAGATCTGTGCCCACCAGCTGTCCACGTAGCATAGGAAGTCCTGGCGACAGTGATCTTGATGAAGCCCAACTCGAGTTGTTGAACAAATGATATAAATATTAATACCATAAGAGAGATAAAAGAGGTTGTTTTCACAAGAAACAAGAACTGTTTGCTGTAGGAAAGGAACATTAAAAGACCAATAACAAAGTGCAGCCTGGGTCGGTATCCCCCCAAGAGCTATGGACGCAGACGTGCTTTTTGAAGAAGCGCGGGGCGGGATGGTTTGGGAAACCTGCAAAGCCCTTCCATAGATGCGCACTTCCACTCCACTGTGCTCGGAGTCACTTTTGGGTGATTCTTTGGGTCCTTTCAAAACTTCTAAGCCAGCGGTTCTCAACCTGAGAACCGCTAGCAGGGTCGCCTAAGACCATCGGAAAACACAGATATTTACATTACAATTCATAACAGTAGCAAAATTACAGTTATGAAGTAGCAACGAAAATAATTTTATGGTTGGGGGTCACCACAACATGAGGAACTGTACTAAAGGGTCGCGGCATTAGCAAGGTTGAGAACCACTGTTCTAAGCCATTCTTTGTCCTTCCCTAGAGTATTCCTCCACCTATGAAACCTTCTTCTTGGTTTCCCATTGTGCTCAGAATAACCTGCAAACTCACCACGTGTTAATTCTCCTCTAGTTCCCTCTCACCTGCAGGATACATTCTCATGAAGCTCCATGTGCCCTGCACCCTCAGCTCTGGCTTCCTTTCTCTCCACTCAGCTCCCACCTCCAGAATTCTCAGTACTCAGGCTACATCAACTCCTTGTTGTCTCTATCTCTTCATAGTGACTTCCTGTTGGCATCAGCTTCCTCCTGCGCTTGACCTACCCAGCCTTCAAAACTCATCTCAGGCAGACTCCCTGGGGCAAGCTTTCCCTGACCCTCTCTCCACCTCCTGTCACCCCACAGCCTCCTGTCACCCCACAGCGTGCTGGTGGTCTTCCACCGTCCCACCGTGAGACCGAGATGTCATTTGTAATGTGATGGTTTTGTCTTCCTCAGTAGACCTAAAACTCCTGGGAGCCAGGAATGAGTTTTTTGTTTTGTCTTCTTTTTCCATCTTTACAGCTCTATCATTTAGCATAGTGCCTGGTGCAGAGTAGGTGCTTTCCTACACTTTCATTGAAATGAATTGAACGAAACTCCCGAAATGGTGGTGTTTTTTTCCAGGGACGGTCAATCGGGAAAGATAACCGTGGATGACTACGGGGCCAGAACAGGCAAATCACCTGGCATGATGAGGCAGCTCAACATCAATGGAGCTCTGTACGTGGGTAAGTGACCTTGGGCCAGATCTAAGTTATGCCCTTTTCGTGTTACTCCTCGATTGGCCATGCTGGGGCTCCTCCAAGGCGTGTGCTTCCCTGGACCAGCCAAATGCTTGGAAATAGGAAGCTCTCCAGATAGTCCATTCTCCCTTTTCTGAACTTCTGACTCATGGTGAGGGGGCAGGAAGCACTTAGAGGCCTTTGTGCTTTGGATGGATCCACCAGGAAAACCACGCTTTTCTTGTTATAGAACAGGAATCTGCTAAATATAGCCCCGAGAATTCCCTCCGAGGAAGGAGGATCTGTTTTCCTGGCCCCTTTCAGAATTAGAATGAGTGGTATTTCTGTAAATAGCTTAGAACCCGCTAGCGCACACACATAAGTATGCCAAGATGTCTCCATCCGTATACTTTCTAAACATGGACTTAATTGAAAGCACTCAACATCCGTGAATTTCTTTCAGTTAAGATGAGAACACCTCTAACTACACACTACATTTTGTTGATATTATACAACATATCAAAATTTACCAGATTTGGTTTGAAGTGGCCAACTGGGTCAGAAATCACACACAGTGTGTAGGTATTTATAGCCTCTGGTTGTGTATCAGATTGAACCAAGTCAACCTGTTCCTTCAAGGATAACTCTAAAGTAGATGTGAGGCTCTGAACCGTTCGAGGGACCCCCAGTCCTCACGTATCCTGTCAGCCCAGGGACACCTTGGTCAGCAGACACTCGAGTATGCTAAGGAGACATGGTTCCCTGTGGCTCACCCCTCTCCTTCTGGCTCCCCGGCAGGTGGAATGAAGGAAATCGCTCTGCACACTAACAGGCACTACCGGCGAGGCCTCGTGGGCTGCATCTCTCACTTCACCCTGTCCACCGATTACCACCTTTCCCTCGTGGAGGACGCCGTGGATGGGAAGAACATCAACACTTGTGGAGCCAAGTAACACCAGCTGGCCTTTCCCAAGGGACGGAGCCTTCAATCCTGAGAATCCCGGGGGCCCCGAGACCCTGTGCCATTCACGGAGGCATGGGGGCCAGGTGTGTTTCCTCTCATCCAGGATGAGAGTCCGGACCCAACAAAGGAGTCCCTGTGTGGCCTTTCCTGCTGACGCTGCGTGCGGGCCACACCCCACGGAATCCTCTGTGTGGGAAGCATCGAACGTGGTCTGTTGACTGTGCAATGGCCATCAGAGATCACACCTGAAGGCAAATTCCGGAGCCCATCTGCTGTAGGCAATGACCGTGTTGTGATTCATAGTGCAGTGAACCAAGAAAAGAGAGAGAGAGAGACCCAAAGGGCAGTATTAAAATATTCCTCTCCTTCCCTGACTCATGACACTTACTGACAGCAGAATGACTGTGTGACCTTGAACCTGGGATGTCTCACCTTGGCCCATGAAGTGTCAGGATTAACCCCTTCCACTCCCCGCTGGCTGGTTCAATGTGCTCTGACTATTCCATGAAAATGAGAAGAGACTAAATGTAGAATCATAACGCTGCCCCCCCCCTTAATGAGAAACCCCTACTTTTTATAATGCTAATCTAAGAAAATGGGCACCCCGATTTTGTAGCTGTCCTTTTGTATGTGTATATTTTTATAGCAGCAGATAGTCCACACAGTATAATTTTGCAACTTTGGGTGGACGACCCTGAACTCTTTGCACAGTTCCTAAAAATTTTCTCCCAAAGGAGACTTGTTGGGGCCCTTCATGGCATCAGTGGGGTAGGTAGCTGGGGGTGGGCAGTCTCTTGGGGAGCTGACCATTCTCTTTTGGTAAATGGTGACGGCTCAAGAAAATGGATCTGAAGCTTCCAAAATAAGCAGATTAAAAGGTACCTGTGTTCCTGAGGAGGGGTCACTGTCATTTTTGTTTTAAGAGGGGACTGTCTATAATAAACTTGAATCAAGGCGATGAAGAAGGGTAGAGCTCATTCACTTATTCATTCATTTGTGCAGGTGTCTGAACCCTGCGCAGGCCCGTCCAGAAATGGGCGCTAAGACAGTTAGTGTCCCTAAGGCTGTACTGGAGGGGAGGAGGGGGTGGAAAAGCAGGCATGCTTCCTTCTGAGCCATGGGCTGTCCCTTTGCCATTCACGCACGTGACGATGGGGACAGCTGGCTGGCTGGCAGATTCCCATGACACGACTCGCAAAGGGAAAGGTGAGATGCACGCTGCCCCCAACGAGCAGGGAAATGTGATCCAATGCACACAAGAGCCTATGTTTAGTCCCAGTCATGACTCACCCTTGTTTGTGCAGCCTTCATTCAGCGAAGACTCGGCGCTCTGTGCAGAGCACAGCTGAGGCACATTCAGAATTCTATAAAATGAAGGAATAAACCAGAGACACACCCCTCCTGCTTCAACCTCTGCCTCCTGTCTTTGGGCTCCTTTGATGACCAGGATCCTCCCTCCCTCCCAGAGGAATAATGGGAACAACAACAACAATAACAATAATTCATCCTCTCCTACACATGTCTCCTTGCGTGTGCAGTTTGGAGAAAGGCCATGTGGTATGGTAGCAAGTGGGTTTTACGACCTCCCATATGTCCTCCCCTCATACCTTTTCCTTGAAGGCAGCTCAGGCCAGTGCTTCCCAAGATGTAAGAGTTGCTTTCATAGCACATTTTGAATCAGTTGCCTCCAGCCAAAAATATCATCGTGATTTTAGCAAAACATCCCGCTGAGCTGAGGCCAGAAGAGCTGTGTTGTAGATGAGCTATTGTTTCGTGCAAGTGTTGTCCAGGGAAGAATGCAGTGACCCAGGGATGCGGGCTGGGGGCGGGGGTGTTGAAGCAGATGAGAATCCTGAAGCACGGACTCGGGTGGGATGCAGGAGGGGCAGAAAGGGAAGGGGTGACAGACACCATGATGGATTCAGGGCAGTAGAGACCCTGCTGGTGAGAGGGCTGCAGGGATGGGGACCCAAGAGCAGCTGGTCACATGGGAGGCTCCGGGCAGGAGAACAGGGTAAGAGACAGAACATCCCAAGCCAGGAGGAAGGTTCTGTGACCCCCTCAGTGAACAGAACCCAGGAGATGCGGGATGAGTTTATAGCAGAGGTGGTTGTGAGGGTAAAAACTTTGTCCTGAAACTGAGGGATTAGACCCAGGTTCAGAGGCGGGAGAGCCGAGACGGGCTGAGCCTGGGTGTGTGGGTCCCCCATTTTCTCTCTAAGACAATAATGCCAAATGGCGAACAAACACAAACCCCAGTGGCATACCAGGATAAGTGTTTATCGCTTACGTGCCTTGAGTGCTCACCTTGGCAGCTCTGCTGATCTTGGCTGGCTCGACTAGGCGCTTCTTCTGGTCTCGGCTGGACTTGGTCCCTGCGTAGCAGTTGGCTAATTTAGGATGGCCTTGCCTGAGACGGCGAGGTGACTTGAGTCAGCTCCATGTGGCTGTCATGCTCCTCCTGGGACCCGTGGGAGCCCGACATGCCCTTCGCATGACGATGGAGGAGGGTAAGGGCACTAGAGGGAAAGTGTAAGGTCCTGCACAGCCGAGGTCTGGAACTGCCACGTCCTACAAGTTAAAGTTCATAGGTTTAAGAGATGAAAATACAGACTCCACCATCCACCATCACCTGGCAAAGGGCATGGGTACAGGGAGGGTGATACAGTCACGTGCTGTTGGGAGAAGGGGTGCAGTAGTCCTTCTGTGGGGACCTTGGTGGGGGATGGGGTCTGTGAAGTTCTCAATGATTGACCCAGCCAGGCCCGACCAGTGGGGCAGCATTTATTCCCTCCCCGCCCCCCACCTCCTCTGCTGCCTCCCTGTTCTCATTCTTCCACCTGGCCACCTGTCCACCTGTCCTCTGCCGCTAGCACTGTGGTGATTCTGAGGAGGAGGAAGGTGGAACCTGTGCTGGGCTTCTGGGTATCGGCTCTGGGGGCGGGGAGGTCGGGGGGCACATGTTGGAGAAGCTGGCTGGGCTCCTGGCCCTCGAGAAGCTTAAGGAGCACAGGGAGCTCTCAGGTTCACAGTCCGTGCCCTGGCCAGGAAGGCCCGCGGGAAGCATGGGTTCCTGGAAACCTTTGTCCCACCGGCAGGACCTGGGAGAATTCCCCTTGTGTTCTGAGCACGGATGGCTGGAGGGTGGGGCCAGGGAGAGGACTGCTCTTGATTTTCCTAGTAAAACTGACGGCCACAACCCCGTATTTCCTCTAAGCCCAGTCCTGGGATTCTCTCGGGAAGGACTGCGGGTCTCCCTCGTCCCCTCGCTGCTGCCCCAGAAGCCGGGAGGCAGTGCTGACCGGCCTGCCAGGCACCACTGGGAGCCGCCTGCTCTCCACCCCCTCGCTCGCCTCTCATTTCCGGAGCCCGTCCTGTTCCAGCCCCAGCTGCTCCAACACAAACAGGCCCTGCTCTCCCTCCAGCAGCCCTGGCCCAGTGACCAGCGCTTCCTTCCGACGGGCGCCCCGCCCTCCGCCCGGCCCTCCCTGAGTGGGAGGAAGGAGCTCGGAAAAGTGCCCGGAGCTGGCGGCCAGATCTCCACTTGGAGGAAACACTGCATTTTTCACCTTTAACCTAGAAAAATATGGTTCTCAGAAAGCTTGTTTTTAGCACTGGGAGTTCCCAGAGGAGGAAGCATGGGGAGCAGGAGGGGCGCGCGGCCTCTCTCAGGCTCCACAGCGAGCCCTGGGCCCAGGGGGCTGCTCCGGGGAGGGACCCCGGGCGGCCTGGGAGGCCCGGCCCTGGGGACGAAATCGAGGCGAAGGCCCACGGCCAGGGGCTTGGACAAGGCCGCAGCTGCCTCCCATTCCCGTCCTGCTCCAAGCCCGGCCCTGGCCAGGAGCACACAGGAGCTGCCCCGGAAGGTGGAGGGGGTGCAGGTGGCTGTGACACCCAGGCCCTCGGCTGAGCGGGGTGTGCTGTGAGCTCACCAGAGGCGGGAGAGGTCCCCCAGGACTAAGTCCCCCAGCGCTGCCGCCCCGAGGAGCCCAGAGAGCAGAGGGCCGCCAGCAGGGTCCGAACCCGAATCCGCAGTGAGGGCCGCGGTGCTTGGGCCCCCCACAGGTCTTGCCCCGATGGATGGGCCACTCGCCTGCATCCCCACCAATGCCCTCCCGGAACACGAAGGGAAAGACTCAGCCCGCAGCCCGCCCCGCTGCCCTGAGGGTCGGTCAGGTCTGGGACAGGTGGCGGCCAGGCAGCCGGCTTGCAGGTGGCCGTGCTCAGGCGGCAGAAGGACTGATCCAGCTCAACGCACGGCGGCTCTGGGATCAGCCCGTGAGCAACTGCGCTGCCACCTCACGTCCAAAGAATGTTCCTCGACACGGCCCTCCTGAGACGAGGGCCGGGCCCATGGACACGGCCTGCGTGACTCGGGAGGACGGAGGCTGGCCAGAAAGCCCGGCGTGACATGCATGATCCCACCCCCTGGACGCGACCACCACCACCACGACGCTTCACTGGAGCTTTTGTGCCCGTTACCCCCACCTTGGGATGCAGCCTGCCCGAGGCCAGCATGGCTCAGGGCGTCCTGGGGCTCCCCGGCCCGCGTCTGGCTGGCAGTGTAGTCCTGTGGGTGAGGGGGCGTGGGCACAGGCCAGTCCTCACCACAGCTCCGCCTCTGCCTTCTTCCAAAGTTCTCCCACTGCAAGGAGCGGGGCGAACAAAGCTGAGAGCACAGACCAGAGCCACTCCATCAGAGCGGGGGTCGGGGTTCCCCACAGGCCATGAGGTCTCGGTTCAAAGTCTTTGGCCCTCTCTCCTTTGCCTTCCCCGCCATGAATAACCTCCAGTGCTCCGGGGCGCTGTGGCAAGCTGTTTCCAAGGAGCGGTGAGCTCCCCGGGGCCGTGCCTCGCCCTGGGCCTTACCTGACCCTGGGCCGTACCTAACCCTGTGCCCTGCCTAACCCTGGGCCGTGCCTCGCGCTGGGCTGTGCCTAACCCTGGGCCATGCCTAACCATGGGCCGTGCCTCACCCTGGGCCGTGCCTCACCCTGAGCCGTGCCTAACCCTGGGCCATGCCTGACCCTGGGCCTTGCCTAACCCTGGGCCGTGCCTCCCCCTGGGCTGTGCCTAGCCCTGGGCTGTGCCTAACCCTGGGCTGTGCCTCGCCCTGGACCGTGCCTAACCCTGGGCCGTGCCTCCCCCTGGGCCGTGCCTAGCCCTGGGCTGTGCCTCGCCCTGGACCGTGCCTAACCCTGGGCCGTGCCTAACCCTGGGCCGTGCCTCGCCCTGGCCCCGCCAAGACCCGGAGGAGCAGGGCAGGCTGCAGGGAGCACCTGCCTCTCCTCCTCGTCCTGCCGGCCTCGCCGAGACATCTTTGTCCTAGAAAGTGCCTGGCTTCCAGGAGCACGCGTCTTTTCCTGGACAGACGTGAGGGGGACGCGGTGTCTCAGCAATTTGGATGAGGTCGCTGCTTCTCTGTTTGTCTATCTTCGTCTCTCTGACTCGCTCAAGTTCCAAACGCTTTACAAAGGCCCAGACATCTCCGAACAGGCGGCACGGCCTCCCCTCCGGCCCCGGCCGCCCACCTCCCAGCCGGGGCCCAGCCCGGGGCACGGCCTCCTTGGACAGCCCAGCGCTGGGGGCTGCAGCTCCCACGTGGCTAAAAGATGACTTAGTGGAACATCTCTGCCGAGGAAGGCCAGGGAAGCTCAAGAAACTCGCTCCTGCAATGCACTCACTTAGAAACAAAGGTAACGGCAGCGGCCCGGGCTTAGCTGCAGGGAGCCTGCGAGAAAACGGGCAAAGCAAAGAACGTCCGAGCCCAGGAGAGGGGTGGGCTGCGGTTACCGGGCCTGCTGCACGGCCTCAGTGAATTACATACATCAGCACATCCACAGCACTTACACATGACAACCCACTCCTTCCGCAGGACCATGTCCGAGAGGGCAGACAGTTAGAAGGTTCAGAGAGGCTACTGCCGCGGAGGAGATGGTGGTTTTTCTTTTTCCTTGTACCTGTTTTCTTGTCCTCCAGCCAGCCTGCAGCGACTCTCTTGTCCTGTCCCCTCGGAATGTCGCCGTTCGTCTTTGGAGGACTGGTCCTCCCTCAGCTCTAACACCAGGCGCTGGTGAAAGTGGCCTTTGCCTAGCGCCGTGGCTGGCAAACTGCAGCTCGTGAGCCACATGCGGCTCTTTGGCCCCTTGAGTGTGGCTCTTCCACAAAATACCACGGCCTGAGAGAGTCTATTTTGAAGAAGTGGCGTTAGAAGAAATTGAAGTTTAAAAAATTTGGCTCTCAAAAGAAATTTCAATCGTTGTACTGCTGATATTTGGCTCTGTTGACCGACCACTGGCCTAGCGCCTCTGCCCGGGCACGTGACTGGAGCAGCCACGTGACCCAGCCAGGCCAATCGCGATCCTGGGTGGGGGCTGGGAGGAAGGGTGCTGCCTCCTTCATGGTAAGGCTGGCCGCTTGGAGGAGCCTGGACCCACAGGCCCAGCTTGGCGGGGCCCTCGGGCCTGAGAGAAGGAAGGCTGGGACACAGAGGGATGTGGGCTACCTGAGGGAGGAGCGCCATCTGGGAACGTACAGGGCTCACCTACCCAACGTGGAGGCCCAGGCCGGGCAGGGGTCGGCTCCCAGAGAAGCAGGTGGCTCCCAGGGAAGACAGGTGGGGAAGGAATGGGTCACCTGGTCATGCAGATCATCGCTGGAAGGACACAGAGAAACGCACCCGGGAGAGTGAAAGACACTTTAAAGCGGGAGGCGGTGCGGAGGAGGGTGGCCAGACCTGTTGGCACTGCAGATAAAGCCCCTTAATCCCCATCAGCCCGGTTGTCACGGAGATAAGAGGAGGAGGGCAGATTTCCCTGGAACAAAGGGGAGCTGCATTCACCACCCACTGGAGCGCCCCCTGGACAAAGCTTCATGGCCCGGACCTGGCCACGCCACCGCAGGGAGCCTGCCTGTTGGAGGGGACCCTGTCTTTCCACAGCTGGAGGCTACTCCCCAGGATCGCCCCTCTGTAAAATAGCACATTTCTAATAAATGCAGGAAGTGTTCAAGGCAGTTATTGAAAGACAATTATCAAGCACCGGACACAGCAGATACCGTGCTGTGCTCTGGCTGCGGGGTGACTGGGACGTTGCTCAGTTCCCGTTATCGATAAAGCGTTAGACTGTGCTCGGGGCTGCGGAGGGGTGCGGGGCTGGGAGGGCCAAGGCCCAGGACGGGGTCCTGGGCACTGGGAAAAGCTTCGCTGGTCCAGCAGCTGAGGCCCGGGCACGGGCGTGAGGCCGGGTGAGAGCACCGCCGTCCCCCGTGGGGTCAGGCCCCGCGGTGCGTCCAGCAGGACTTTGGGGTGACTGACATGGAACCCAAGGCGCGTCTGAACTGGTTTGGAGGCGTTGACACCTGCAAGGTGCCGGTCGGAGAGCCAGGTGTTGCTGAGGTTCCTCAGGGGGTAGAGGCACCTCTGTTCTGTGGGGAGCAATACTCACACCACCTGGAACGCTCCGAACTTAGGAACAGTCGGTTCAGAGCTGAGGAGGAGAGGTGGAGTAGCTTCTCTGAGGCCACCCGGGGAGTACAAGGTGACCCCGAGCCTTCCGAGCAGCTCAGGCGGGCCGGCAGCTGCCCTGGGCCTGAAACCTGCGTCAGCCACCCCGGGAACGGACAGGGCCGAGCGGGCGTGGAGGAAATGGGGCTCCGGGCCCCCTTCTGAAGGGTGAGGGCTGCCTGCACCGGTGATCGGGGACTAGGAGGGCCCATTTGTTCACAGGGCTTCTGCAAGGCCTCCTGGCTCGCCCAGCAGCCCAGGGGAAGGGGGTGGAGGTTGTGCAAGCGCCTCCAGGACAGGAACATAAGCCCCATATCCTGCCTCTGACAACTTGTCTAGACGAAGATGTTGGAAGACGGAGCGATGGATGGCGCTGGCGGGGGCCTGGCGGGGGGATGACAACGCAGCTGAGACTTGAAAGTCGTTCTCACCTTTGGAAGGTTGGGAGGCAGATAGGAATGAGCAGCTCAGAGCACTCACTGTAACGTGATCGCCCCTTAACCGCTTCGATCATCAGAATCCTCGCCCAAAGCTTTTCTTGTCTCTTTAATGTGAGACTAATCACTCTGGGATAAAACCAGCTCCAGTTTAATCCCAAATCAGTTCAAGACATCTCTGGTTACTTCAGCTTCTCTAGTTCTCGCAGACGGAATAAATACTTTCAATTCAGTTTCACTGTTAGTCACTCCAGGGGGAAAGTGAATTCTCATACAGCTCTTTTGTAAAGAACTTGGGTTTGTAAGCTAACATTTTAGCGTGATATAGAATACTGTACATTAAAAAAAAAAGATTATTCAGCGCTTTAATGTTCTTCCCCAAAATTATTACATCATCCCTCTCTTTCTGACCTTTTCCAAGTTTCTGGGGTGGATGGTGCTACCTGTTTTGACTCAAGAATTCACCACCTGGAAAACAAGTTGTTTACTGGGGGCCCCGGTACCTAACTACTAACACCTGTCACAGTTAACGCAGACGTGGTCTACAGGTGCCTCTGGGTAAATCCAGGCCCGTGCAGTTCAGTTGTTCCTCTAGGTCCATGGTCGGCAAACTGCGGCTCGCGAGCCACATGTGGCTCTTTGGTCCCTTGAGTGTGGCTCTTCCACAAAATACCACGGCCTGGGCGAGTCTATTCTGAAGAAGTGGCGTTAGAAGTTTAAGTTTAAAAAGTTTGGCTCTCAAAAGAAATTTCAATCGTACTGTTGATATTTGGCTCTGTGGACTAATGAGTTTGCCGACCATGGCTCTAGGTCAGGGGAGGGGAATCTTTTTTCTGCCAAGGACTATTTGGATATTTATAGAAGCATTCGAGGACCATACAAAATTATTAACTTAAAAATTAGCCTGCTGTATGTGGTCAAACATTTAGTTAACTTACCCCTAAGGCCTTGGCAGGTCCAGACCAACTATTTCTCAGTCCTTATACGGCCCAGGGGCCGGACGTTCCCCACCCCTGCTCTAGGTAAGCGCAGGCTCTGTAGGAATAAATTTCTCCCCTATGAAGTTCTATTTAAGATCAATTCATACTTTAAAATTACTGAGGTTTTGCTGAGTCAATGACTATATTTCCAAATTCAACAACTTGCAATAAAAGTTTTATGTATTCCTAGAATCTCCAGAAATGTTGATGTTTACCTTCATAGGAAATTAATTAAAAACCGTATTTTAAGGACCGGGATTTATTTGATAATGTCAGATATCCACTATTTGATTATCCACTATTTGTTATGCTAGCTTCCCTGGTAAATAGAACATAGATTTAATGAAGCATACAAAGGGTTATATCAATGGCATAGCCATTTAGTGATTGCCTTGTGTAACTGTTTTGTAACCACTAATTCTTAAGGGATGGAACCAAAAGTGTTAGAACAGAATCCACTTTTCCTAAGTGCTTAACACAGGAAGAAGAAGAAAAAAAAAGCCCACATCTGTCAGTGTACATTGTAAGAAAATATATTTATTTTTTCCATGACAATACTATGATAAAATTGTTAAATACATGCATGTTTTAAAAACAGACATAAGTAACATCTTTAAGAGTTAACAGCCAAGCGTACTAGTTTTACATTTAAGGTATCTTAGTAATAGGTTACTTATATTCTATGTTCTTGCTATAACCATGTTCTCCAAAACATATGGAAACTAAATTCTGAAATTATACAATAATATAAAATGACCAAATTTTCCATCCTAACGCCACATAATCTCCAAATTTTCACAAGGCAGAAAATACTTGTTACCTTTGTAAGTGGAGTTGTTTTATCCCACATTAAACTCAGAGTTTTGCGAGTTAGAGCGAGTCGCACAAATGTCCTACAACCTGCAGTTTGCTTCCTGTATATGTATGTAAATGCTTCTTCTTATATGACTAAGCATGATCTTAGATACAGAACATCATGACTGATCATTCAGGTAAAAAAAGAAAAAAAGAAACAAAAGGTTGGTAGTGGTAACATTTCAAGAAATGAAGAAGGGAACAGGTTTAGATCTGCAGCCTCTCCCTCTCTTTCAGCTACATCTGCACACACCTGACTGAACAAAAATTAGTAAACAGTTGCTAGTATTTATTAAAAAAAAAAAACAACCACGAAGATATTTAACATACATCCCTTTTGAAAAAACACTCATTCTACAAAGAACCTTATAAAAAACAAAAACTTATATCTGTTCACAGTATGTGTATTTTGTAAACAGTAATTCACTATAATGCAATTTTGAAAGTAGAAATGGTGATTTCCTAGCGCTTTCAGAACTTATGGCCAGCTAATGAAAGAGAATAAAAATATCAACATTCCTATGGTACCATCTCAAATTTGGGATCTCTCTCTATCCAGGCCAATCTTTTCAAGCAATTCTAAATTGAATGTTTTTGTTTGTTTTTTTTAAAGGCCATGTTGTTTTTGGGTGGAAATAATGGGATAAAAACAAATCTCAGGCATCATATACTACTTACCTTTCCACAACAATAAACGGAATAAGATTTCTTTTTGTGTGTTGCCTTTTATTCATAATGTATCCACACTTTTCCTAAACATTATGTAGGAGAAAAAAAAACTAAATAGGATATATCATAAGTAATGGAGAAGAGTATTTGGAATTAAACTGGGGGCAGACTATTTTTAAAAATTTATGAAAATCATTCTTCAGTATTGTTTTCTATGATCAGCTGCAAATGTCACAATACTAATGTCAACCTAAACACTAACTTGTTCACATTTTAACAAAATATTGTATTACCACACAGAAATCTTTTGTGTGTTTTTTTTTATAATACACCCCTGGAATGCTTAGGAAAAATAATGAGTTCAGAAACTGAAAGTTAACCATTTAAGATGGAGTAATTATAAAGAGAAGTACATTTTAAATGTACATAACGGAGGTCAAAGAGGGTATATGGGGGATAATGGTGATGGAAATAACATAAGGGGGAAAATAAATGTATATAAGGAATGCAATAATTTTAAGTGAGCAATTCAATCAGGTGTACAAAATATTTTTTTGCTGAAGTGCAGCAGCATAAGATCTATGTTGTTATTTTTATTTTTAAAAGTTCTTATTGGCTACTGCAAAGGCAATCTTAGGAGATAAATATACAAGTGTAATAAAATCAATTCCCCTGTCAATTCAATATTAATTTCCCCATTCACATCTCTTAGTTTTTAAGGTATTGAGTTATAGCAACCAAAAAGTAATGTAAGTTATGACGGCTTTGTAATTGGTTAATATTCCATCAGTTATAGTTACTCAAGAGTTTTTAAACTTCTTTATTTCTATGGTTCTTCAGCTAGGCACTTGCACATAAAAACATTCAGAAGGTTTCCTTCTTAAAATACTACTCTTAATTTTCATTAAAGTGTTGCACAGTTGGAATTTGTCTTGCATAGGTAAACTCTGTATAACCAGGACACTTATAATCCAAGATATTAACATTCTTAATACAGTGAGAAACAAGCACTACTTAAGGTTAAAAAGAACAGAATCCTGTCCTAACTCAGTATCATCATTCAGTGTATTTAGATGTGTTCTCGATCAAACCACATCCCCTAAAATCTTACCACACACCATCAAGCCTGACATGTGAATTGTTGTTCTTAATCCTCATACTGGCACTGATAATCCCCTGGGCACATAATCCACGAAGACAGAAGCAGACCAACATCAAACCAAGTACTTTCCAATGACATTCGAAGGTCATGCCTAAAAGATGCATTTCCAGTAAGGGTGGACGCAAATCCTCGCGTGAAAAATGTTCTAAAAAAGATGGGCATGGTACCATGAAACTTTTGTTTCAGCAGAAAATACTGGTTTAAAATAAATGCTGCAGAGAAATAGTTTATCAAGAGAATGAGTGCTCACTTCGTTGATGAAGCTGCACGTCAATGCATTGTTGGTTTGCTGGAACACATGCTGGTGGGTACAAACACGTCCCAAGTCGCCTACCCACCAAATACAAAGGGCTGGGAACACTTAAAATGAGGGGGAAATGCGTTCTCGGGTGATACGTTTGCCTGAGTCTTTCCCAAGTTGTCAAACTGCGGAGCCACTTCTAAAGCACTGGATCTTCAAGCCAATAGTCTCAGATCTATACGTTACACCTTAACATAATACTGCCCTTCAGGAGAACTCTGGACACTGCACAGTCTGGGATGGGACTCAGTCAATGAAAAATTATTCACTAAACCTTCACGATGTGCCTCGTCTTCGAAGTTAGCTAATGAGCCCACATGTTACTCGTGAGATGCCCAATTTTACACTTGCAGGATAAGAGATTTCATAAAAGACAGATTTTAACAGAAAACAGCAAAAATTACTTTAAATACACAAGCAAAAGGTCTTCTCAGATCGTGTGCCTGAGCAGTAGAAAATTCTGATGGCACTTTCTGCATACTGACATGGTAGGGAGTACTTTAATTTCAAAATACCATAAAATTGATTTCAAATTCCTTTTGGAAGAAAATATTCCTTAGTCTCCTTTACTGAACTATATCTAATTACTCAAATACAGAAAGGACAGTAATGTTCTTTAATATGGATGGTATGAAGACGAATTAAGAAATTATAGGCCTAATTTCCTGCAAGAATACAAGTTGCATGAAGTGTTACGAGTGGGGCTTTTGCCACAGCAAAAGTTTAGGACTACATGCTCTCCGTGAAATCCTCCGATCCATGAGCCGGGAAATCAATGCTGGTATGTAGAGTGAGGCTGACACTTCTGCCCTTGAACTTTTCCGTGAACGGCTGCTTCCGGGTCTAAGCTGCAGGCACACAGCACCTCTGTCACCTGAGCACACAGACACTCAACTCAACGATCCAGGTTCTCAGGACCACAGTCTCAAACCCAGGCTTCTACAGGCAGGCTCAACACACTTAAGACTTCAGTTATACATGGGTCTACTCCATGCAGTACATCATGTTAAACAAAAGGTCTATCTAATGTTAAAAGCCTAGCTAAGTCTCCTAAGAGTGTTTTTATATTGAGTAGTGTTTTACTTAAGGGGGTCACTCGCAAGAGAAATCCCATCCCAATGACCACCAGGGTCTCCCTTCCCCATGAGGGAAGCTGGACTTGAACTCGGCTGGGAGAGATGTGAACGTGTGTTCTGTAGGCAGCATTCTTCAACAACACAGTGGGACACAGCTCGTGGACAGAGGGAAAGGATGTGGGAGCCCCAGGGCTAGTCACCCTTAGCCAGACAAACGGATCATTAGTTAGAAGGGCACAGGTCCAGACGGTCACAGGTGAAATACATCAGTATCGACGACAGAGCTCACACAATCTCTGATCTTTTCCCATGATCACAGTTTAGTGTAGTCTAGAGCAATAAAATCCCACCTTAGACAACACTGATCCAACTTACAGAGATAAAGGGAAGGACCTATGGGTTTCTTGGGGGATGAGGCAGGATCCTGTTGGGGACAAGCAGTATTATGATGATGAGCTTTGGGCGGGGGGAAAAGGGGAGCCCCAGGTCTGAGTGTCTCGGGTGAACGTTAAGGGCAGGAGTCCGACCGAGCAAACTCTGTTGGGGATGCTTTAATTTGATACCTGTCTCATTGATGAAAACCTCTATGAACTATCACATAGTTTAAATATCCTAGTGTATGTACAGAATTCTATTTCGTTCCACACGTCCACATATCGCGGAAGCTCGGGGACTCAGCTGAATTCCAGCAGTTAACATCAGGATTCATACCCCGAGCACCTGCACAGATCTTGCCCTTTGTCACCCTGTGGCTTTTTCCCACAACATGGTTTTTATAGAGATACATTATGAGCTAGGAAAATCCCAAACTGATCCATTATGTACAGATACATTACAGAACCTCTGATGAGAAAAAAACAAAACAAAACAGGCATATCTTAAGATATTTCAAAATTTTAAGTACTCTTAAGTATCAAAAGATAAAATACACAGACCACCTGAGGGCAGGAACAAAATAAGATACACTTTGTAGCTTTTCATCTGCTTTTCTGAGAACCAAGTCCAATCCAGACATCGCCTGTGAACCCCGAGGGCGGGCAGAGGCTGCGGGGGGACCCCTGACTCTGGGCAGCTGTAACACAGGGGTGCCCACCGACTCACGTGGATCTTGTGACATTTCACCTTAAAGAGCCCTTGAGTAACTGTCCCTGTAAGAAGCGTGATCTTTTCAGTTTATCTCTTTAAAATGGAGGACTGGATCGAACAGTCGGGACTGATGAGCACATAAGAGAGAGGAGCGGCGAAGAGGCGCGATCAGAAGGAACATCGGCTACGAGGTGTCCCAGCCGCTGCCCGGTGACCCAGGAGAAGCTGAAGCCGTCACCACTGCACAGAGAGCGAATGTCACTAAGACCCTGCGCAGTAGCCGTCTCCAATGGGAAGCCCCCGGAATCGTGTGTTTAGGGGTAATGTTGAACTCGCTCATATATGCATGCAACTGACACCGTGGAACAAAAAGTAACCCAGATTAAAACAACAACAACAACTGAGATCTCTGGTCTTAGGGATTTAAGTTTTAAATACTAGGCAATCAAGTGCGACATGGGAGGCTAGCAGAAAAGTTAGGAAAATAACGGAGAGGTTGGAGAGTCCCCCCCCCCCCCCCCCCGGAGGCAGGAAAGGCGATTCTGACTCGGGCTGCTCAGTGTCGTGCTCCTGTTCCAAGTGTGTACCCCTGAGAAAACTGTGTGATTGACACCCATTATACAGCAGGCACAGCGATCAGCACACGGGCCAAACCCAACGCTACCTCGCTGTCGCTACACTAAACAATGACATTGACTTGTAAATGCTGTGGAGAGAGGAGGAGAAGTGTTGAAGGTCTTCAGATCTGTGCTTGGTTTTCACCCAGGATGGAGTCAAGGGCAGGCAAACCCACGCCCTCTGTGGCTTTGACATTCCCCTTGCCTGCAAACCGGCTTGCAATTCCGTCAAGTGTCCATATGAGAAAACCATGAACGACACAACAGGGGGCGGTTGCCGGGGGATTTGTTCTGCACGTATGGGCCGGGCAGCGTTCGGCTTGAAATACTTCTGGAAGGGAGAGAAAGGGAGAATTCTTTGGCTCAAATCACAAACAGCTCCAGACCTTGAGCTGCGTGGGCTGAGTCTCTGCGTGACTCTGCCGTGTAGGCTACACGGAAAGCAGCGGACACTGCCGTGTGACCCACGTGGTGGCGCCCACCTCGCTGACAACACTTCACAGGACCCCCCAGGGGTGCCCGGGCCCACGCCGCAGCACCGGCCACGAGAGCTTATTGAGATGGCGGACGGAAGTGACACGTTAGTCGTTTGGTTTGTTCTGGAAAAAGTTTGTGAAGGACCACCCTCCTCCATTGGATCGCGGAGAGTCTTCGTCCTTCGGGGGGATCAGGAACTGTCGGGAGTTGATGGAGCACGGGCTCCCGAAAGACACGGCATCGCTGTTGCTGTCCGTGGACCGGGGGGAGTCCGGGGACACCAAGGTCCAGGCGTTCACAGTGGCCTGAGGCCTGTAACCCGCAGTTTTCTCCAAGTCCCCTTCCGCGGCGGCCTCGTCCCCGGCAGAGGTCACGGGGAGGTGCATCTGGGGCTTGTAGCCGCCCCCCGCGCCCGGGTCCGCGTCCTGCTCCGCCTCCGGCTTGGCCTGCGGCTGATACATGGACTGGACGTCGATGTACACGACTTGGGAAGTGGCCCCGGCTTCCTCCGCTCCTGGGTTCGGTATTTCTTCCTCGATGACGGGGGGACAGTAGGACACGGCCACGTGGTTTTCGGGCTCTGCCTCAGAGCCGTCCGGGGGACGCTCGGCCACGGGAGAAATGATTTCTGTGTCCTCTATTTTAGGGACTGCTGTTCGAGTTTCCAGAACCTCGACGTTATTCGGGGTACAGGGATTCATTTCCAATGTTTTCAGGGCACTGCTTCCCTGGAAATCAATTTTAAGGCAGAGATTAAGGCCAGCACCAAAGCTCCCACCGAAAGCCACATTATTGCATCTATGTTTTCACATCTGCTTGTAAACATCTGTCTCTGCGTTCTGTAGTGCCTACTAGAGCAAAGCTAATTTTGTCCCTCCATATCAATATTATTCTTGCGATTAACAGCAGTGGGAAAAGAGTATGACACCAATGATTTAAAATTAGGAATTGTAGAAATTCAGCAGATGGTAGAGCCCTTTATTTTTTTTCCATCTCTTTGACTTAGGATGACATTTGCATGTTAAAAATTTTCATAAAAGACTAAAAATGCCAAAAGCCAGTACTTCAAAGATAAATGTAAAAATAAACACAGGATTACCTCACAGACAGCCTTCTGAAACTGTAACGCTTTACAGTTTTCAGGATTAGGAATATCAGGGTAGAAGGTTTCTTTTATCCTTTAAATAAAGAATAATTAAGTACATTTAATAATTATAAGGTTAGCGATTAGACAACGAATAGTTAATACATCATGAGGACTACTCTGACATTTCACAAGAATAGTGTAATGGACATGAAATAAAAATGTGGGATCAGCCCTGGCTGGTTTGGCTCAGTGGATAGAGCGTCGGCCTGTGGACTGGAGGGTCCTGGGTTTGATTCTGGTCAAGGGCACATGCCTGGGTTGTGGGCGCAGGAGGCAGCCAGCCGATCAATGATTGTCTCTCATCATTGATGTTTCTATCTCTCTCTCCCTCTCCCTTCCTCTCTGAAATCAATAAAAAATACATTTTTTTTAAAAAGTGGGATCATTTTTAGTGTGATCACTAGAACTTCCCACACGATGCACTGAGAGGCTCCACTTTTAATACATAAACACCTACTTTTATTTCCAGAACTACAATCGCTCATGTCTCTTATGAAAACGGAAAGCACAGAATTAAAACGTGACTGTGCCAGCAGGCCAGAAGCAAAGCGCGGGCCTTGCTCACGTAAAGCAAGTGTTTGTGCCGCAACTGCACGACCTGCATCACGCAGCCTCTCCTGCTCCTAAGGGCGCAGACTGCGAGACTGAGAGCGAGAAGGCTCTGGACTGTGAGAGAGAGAGAGGCTGTTCGTCTTGAGCAAAAACTAAACACAGACAAAAGAAAGACTCAGTGCCATACCCCACTCACAGCTACTCAAAGGGGCTTTATCATTCAACATTCCTGCAGGAAAAAAGCTGTTAATGCAAATCTGAAATGCTCTAGCGTCAAAGTCAAACTCTCACCTTACTTCAGCTTTTTTTTTTTTTTAAATACTGAAATCAGTATTATGAAGTGATTTTTGGTCATGAGAATGTGGTTATTACTAAGGTAGGGTAGGGCATGCAGATTTCAATCATTACTATTTGGATTTATAAGCCAGGATTGCTAGAATGAGTTCTTGCCTTTGTCACAAACGGGGGTATTTTTAAGGCCAGGGTGCATGAACACCACAGTTTGTCCTAGCCCAGCCCACGGAGGACCTTGCCGGCTCACCACCAGGCGCTCTGTCTCGCCTCGCCTCACTTCACCTATTGCCATTCACCCAGACACAGAGTTCTTCTCACTTTCTCCAGATGCTCAACGTCTTTCCAATTCCCGGGTCCTCAGAGAAGTCATTTTTCTCTGCCGGGAGCATCCTTGGGGACTCTGCCAGATGGCACTCCATAGGGCGCCTGGCAACCACCTGCGGTGACGGGTCCTCCTGCTGCTCTCAGGGCGCCCACCACCCTGCCGTACCCGCCCTCTGTGGGCGTGAACCTGCTGGGTGGTTATGGGTTTAATGCCCAGCGCCCCCCACGCTCTAAGTCTATACATTTACTTAGTTTACCACCATTTCCATCCTCACGGGGGAGGAGGCATCCATGTCTGTTGACTAAACGAATAAACGACCAGATTTTCTTAATAGATCACTAGACAAGTGAGATCTTAATCGTTAAGCTACATTTAATCTTGCATAAAGCTACTGTCACATTTAAGCTTGTGCAAAGATTTATTTTGAGTACAATTACTATTCCTTTAAGTCAATAGGAAACACAGTAGGGGAAACATTTGTACTTTTACTTTATTAATTTTTAAACCTTTAAATAATATGCCAAACTCTTGCCCAACATTCGATCCAACATTAATCCTGACTAAAACAAGTATTTCTTTTTACTAACTAGCTTCAACCGAAAAAAAATGTACTTATGTGTTAAACATAAACTAAACAGAAGAGCAAAAGTAAACGCAGGTACCATTACCATTCTCGTTTCCGGTAACAAAGGACACTGGTCACCACCCCGACAAGGACCGCCACGGCCACGGGGATGAGAATGGCGATGATCAACCCCACGGCTGGAAAGAGAATGTTGCAAATATTAACACCCCCACTTCCTGGACGGAGTATAGACTACATTTATAGTAGAACACATTGAAGTTGGTAGCGGAGAAGAAAAAAGTCCCGCCTGCTCCAGGAACACTGAAACTATTCAAGTGTGACCTTCGCGCACGTCAGCAGTTCCTACCCTCGCACTTCAATGCTTCCGAGCAGGGTTTCTCAATCTCGGCCCTACGGACGCTGCGGGCCCGCTATTTCCTCACTGTGTGTGTCTGTGGGCGTCGGGGGGAGGCAGCTGCGTACATGGCAGGAAGTGTAGCAGCATCTCTAGGGTCCTCACCCCTAGCTCTCCGAAGTGCCAGCAGACACTGCCGGGTGTCCCCAGGGAGGCGAAATGCCCCCCGGTTGAGAACCACAAGCTCGCAGTCATCTACGTAAGCGAGTGTGTGATCTCAAAGTAACTCACGAGAATCAATCCGAGGTCCTCTCGGGGCCTTTTCCCCCTGCCGTGTGCCCGCTGGAAAAATGCAGTCAGGCGGGAACCTTAGGAAAGGGGGCCCCTACCTACCCACAGGTGGCCAGGAACCCTGTGCCTCTGGGTGGGGGAAGCGGCTCCGCGGCCCATTGAACTCACAGTTCTCCTTGGTCACCACGAACATGCCCTTCTCGGGGCCCAGGCCGCCGTCCGTGTAGGCCCGCAGGACCAGGTGGTAACTGGTTTTGCCCTGAAGGTCGGCGATCCGCAGTGTCTTCTGGGAGATGTCAGTGATGTTCTTAACTTTCACGTCGGAACGACCTGTTTTTAAAGTGACGAAGACCACGATCACCTCCAGGCATTTTAAACCCGTGGTTACCGCGGCTGTCACACCCGCGTCCCTGGGAGGCGAGTCCAGCGGCTGCCCATCTGCAGGCCCGGGACCGGGGAGCCAGCCAGAGCCACGGCCACGCTGCACCGCTGCCGCCGAGGAGCCACGTGAGCTGGAGGTTTTATTTAAACCCCTGAACCTGAGCGTCTCCAACCAGGAAACAGCGCCAGGCCTTGTCTGGCGAGGCCGGGGGAAGCTCTCACACTCGTTGCCCGGAGTAACGGCTGGCACGGGGAAGGCAGTGCCCACAAGTCGCTTCTCTCCCTGCTGCGAAGAGCATGAAAAGCCACGAGCAAGCCCCCCGAGGCGGGGGCAGCGGTCACTCCGTCGGGCCTGCCTGTGCGTTGAGAGCAGAGGCAGCGAGAGAAGACGGAGAAGACCCTCTTCACATCCGTGGGGAAGACTCCAAACCACCCAGAAACAGACGCTTTCCAAAGAGGCACCAGTGAGGCACCCCCTCAGTCATTCCCGGAAGGAGAGAATTGTTGAAAGGGCGTCGCCAGCACACACACAGGCATAACCCACAGACACAGACAACAGTGTGGTGGTGGCCAGAGGGAGGGGGCGGGGGCCGCGTGGAGGCGGGCAGAGGGGGAAAAATGGGGACGTCTGTAACAGTGTCCGTAGTAAAAGTAAAGGGAAAAAAGAAAAGAATTGTTTAAACTATTATTTTTTAAATTTCAACCAAAGCAATACAAGACACTAGTTTAAAAAAAGTTAAAAAAAAATAAAAACCTAAATCGTATTATAGAGCTAAGAACCAAAAAGCGGCAGTTCCCTGCCAGCTCCTGCCCCCCACCCCCCACCTACACCCACTTTACAATCATGTTATCAGGGTCCTTGGATATTGGTTGTGTGGGACCACGCAGAAAGCTGTGGTCCAACCATTTCAAAACAAACGTGGATGGGCAGTGCTTGATTTTTAAATTTCGGAATTATCTACCCAGGTCCCACAGGTAGACGCTTCGCTCGCTCGCTCCCACCACTACCCCTCTGCCCCCAACCCCGCATCCTTCATCCAGAAACATCAACACATTTGGCACAGCTGGTGTGTGCATCATTGTGAGCATATAAATATGGATTAGTGCTAAGACGAAATTTGGTCTGATGTTTCCTGTCTTGCTTTTCTGTTGTTATAACTGCTTTTTACCCTTATTTGCTTGCTGTACCCATTCCTAATTCTTCCCACATCCTCCAATGACTAGTCAATACCACTTTCTACGTGGTCCAACACAACCAAGACCCAGGATCATGGCCCTTCCCCAACCCTCTGCTGGCCTCCCTCCCCGCTCCAGAGTCTGCTGCCCCGCCCCCCCCCCCCCCCCCCGCCAGGCCACTCCTCCCAGAGCCTCTGCCCTGGACTGGACCCCCCGCCCCACTACGTCCTCACGGGTACACTGGTGTAGCGGCTTCCTGAGAGAGGGTGCGTGCGGGAAGGAAGCGTGTGCAGGCCTGCATGTCTAAACATGTCTCCATTCTGCTTGCATACTGGTTGGTAGACGGCCGAGTACAGAATTTCAGGCTGAACATAACTTTCACTCAGCATTTTGAAGACACAGCCGTGATGCCTTCTAGAATCTGGTGCGTTGTTGAGAGTCTGGGGCCAGCTTAATTCTGAGGGAGTTCTGACCTCTCTCCTGATGTTTCCGTTAGCGTGTCAGTTCTAATATGCACAGTAGCTCTCAGCGGCCCAAAGACAGCTTCGCTCTGCTCTGAATGACTGCTGCCCCACATGGAACCCGTTCCCTCTGATTCCCTCTGGCTCCTGCTTCCATGCGAGGGGCTTTCTCAGCCACCCGGTTACCCCTGGCGGCGACCCCTGTTCCAGAGCCACTAAAAGGCCCACGAAGGCCCGTTGCGTGTGGGTGGGTTCCCTGGGGGGCGGGCCCCACTGACTCCTGGTCGGGAATGAGCTGGCTTTCCCCTGGGGCGACCCCTCAACTGTCAGCATCTGTGATGTCTTCCACCAGGACCCACTTACCTTTCCCACAGGAAGCGCCTCTCATCCCGGCCTGAGAACACAGGCCCGGAGGCGTCCTGTTAGCTGGGAGGGAGGGAAGGAGGAGGGGGGAAGGTTGTGCCGTTCCTAAGGGGTGTCTGCCCCCCCCCCCCCCGTCCCGTCCCATCTGGAGGCTCTTGGTTCAGTTTCTCCAAAAACACCCCTCTTGTCGTCAGGCAGGGCAGAGGCATTCCTATCAGCCACATGAAGCTGGCGGAGGGCTTGGGTTCTAGCTGCTCCTCACGCAGACTTTCCATCACCCCGCATGTCCAGCCCAGATCCATCCTGACATTCGCTCTGATCCTGGCCCCTCCGGATGAATCCAATGATTTCTCAGTGACACTGACTGCCCCCTGGATCCCACCACTACCTCCCAACAGCCCCCCAATGTCCAAATCCTCTTTCCTGGCGCACTCCCACCTCTCTAGTTCTCTTTGTCTCTGTGGCTTTATGAATTCTTGTTGTGTTTTTCCTGTCTTACTCTGATTTTACTGACCAATCCACCAGGTCGCACTGGAAGTCTAGCTGCTAGAATTTTAACTGGCTCAAGTGTAAAATTTCTGAGCATTTGAGGACAATTACAGCAGACTCTGATGTCTGTGGAATCTGGTATTTAGGGGTTCCCTCCTTCACAGGCCACTCTGAAGGCTCAGGAAATGCAGGCTCGGTGACTGGGAGGCGCAGTTAACACAGCTGCTCCGGGGAAGGGACTTGGCGCAGGCCGGTCGGCGTCTCCACGCGGATGCCCTTCTCTACCTGTCAGCCCAGCACTGAATAATCAAAGTGGCTTCTTTCCGGGGAGAGGTCACTAAGGGAAATGAACGCCCTCCGACTGATCAGATGACACGCTTGAGTAATGTGGCTGCGAGTAAGGAACATCCGACTCCCACAGAAACACAACGTAGGGAAAAGCCAGAGCCGACATCAGTATTTCTGTAGTTGCAAACCCGGGAGCTCCGAGTTCTCTGAATTCTTTGGGCATGCACGTACAGGTGTCAGGGGTTGGCTGTATTTTTAAGATCTAATGGATACACTCGTCCCCAGTCGAGGCAATGAAGCTTCTCAGTTCATTTTGGCCGTGGCTGTGAGGGCGGCTGTTTGTCAGAAAACAAAGGAGGCGCCGAAGCTATGCTTTGGGTTCCTGAGATTTCCTCCTCCATTATTGTAAGTCCAGAAAGACTGGGTTTTTTTTGTTTGTTTTTTTAAGTAACCTTCATAAGATGCTATGGTATGGGTCAAGCCAGACTAGTAAGAGATGGGGCTTAGAGTCCAAGGCTTCCGAATAAATACCTCGAATAATTTCTGAAAGACTGCACACTTCATTTATCATGTACCTCCGACCTTAACATTCTCATAGTCATAACCTGACTGCATTTTCACTTCCCCGTTTTTCGGAGTTTTGGAAACCAGCATTCAAGCAAGGAGCAGCATTCCTTCCTCCGTTATTTGTAGTGAATGAAGAGCTTCTGGGAAACACTACTGTCACTGGAGTGACTAACTTACCTGATTCCAAACCTCGCATCTTCGAGGTGTCTCTCTCTCCCTTTTCAAAGTAAAACACGTAGCCTCGTAGGAAGCCTCTGAGCTCCTCCACGGGTATATCGTCCCACTTCACCAGGATCGAATCTGCAGACGTGTCCTCCACGGTGAAATTTGGTGCAACGGTTGGAGCTGGAAAAGGGAAACGGTCAACAGCTGAGGGAGAGTTCACCAACGCAGAGTAAGACATCAACAGTTAATGAGTTTCTAGGCTCAAAAAGAGCTAAGCTAGCCCTAGCCAGCTTGGCTCAGTGGACAGAGCATCAGCCTGTGGACTGAGGGTCCTGGGTTCAATTCCCGTCAAGGGCACACGCCTAGGTTGAGGGCTCGATCCCCAGTAGGGGGCATGCAGGAGGCAGCCGATCACTGGTTCTCTCTCACCATTGATGTTTCTCTCTCCCTCTCTCTTCCTCTCTGAAATCAACAAAAATATATTTCTTAAAAAAAGAGCTACACTTCACATGAAAAGCTTATTTCCTATTTAATCACAGATATTACTACACACACTTGGGCTGTGAAGCTAGCAACCGAACATGCAAAGGCAGAACTTGCAACCTAGGGCAGCAACCTACACAAAATCTCTAAGTGGCTATTCAAACTGATTCCATTTGCATTTTCCCCTCTTTAGTGATGGTCTAGCATAAATTAACAGCTGTTTAAATTTGTGTTACCTACAAATGAAGTATTTTTGAAATAAGATTTTTTTCAATGACAATAAATTTGTGAAATACAAACATTAAATGAAGTAAGAATAAGTAACCATAAATAATTTTAAATGTATCACACACGTTATTCTTCCTTCCTTGAACTCAACATCCCAATTTAATCTACGTTTAGTCTCCAACTGTTGTCCATTCACGTTACCTTGACCTCTAAGAAAACGTGCCCACGTAACTTACCCAATTCTTCTACATATCCAATTACAGAGCGCAGCAGCTGATAGCCGTGGTTTCTGCACCCGTACAGGAAGAAATGGTACCGCACGCCGGGGCGAAACTGATCTGCAGGAGGGACACACGGCTATGAATATCTGTTTTAGAAATATCAACCTTAGAGCAGCTTCCCCTGAAACGGCCCAAGCAAATTTTCAACACACGCTTTCTTATTACAAAAGATATACGTCCATATTTTCAAAACTGGGAAATGTTCAGAGTGGAAACTGACAAAACAGATTAAATTCACGTTTATTGTAATGAACACATCAGCATTATAACACATCACCTTGAAAAGGGGAAAATGGTGATCAAGGCTTTGATTTTGTTCCTTAAAACCAGGCAAAGGCAGACTGAATCCGCGCTGGGTGACCTCGGGCAAGTGACCTAACTTCTCTCCACCCGGTAGGGCCTCGGCTCCCCTGCCTCGTGGCTGGAAGGTGCTCCTCCTCACCCCACAGGCGTCCGCTCTGACTTCCATCCGGATACGGCATCTAAGGCGGTGCCTCTCTACGCCACTCCACACCCCCCACCCCACTTTCCCCCCTCTCCCCCTGCCAGTCTCTCCCGAGAACCCTCCAGGCCCAGGTGAGGACGATGGAGGAGAGCACACGACACCAGTGTGATAGGCTCAGGAGCTGCCTGTGGGGGAAACGCGAGGGGAGGCCCAGCAAAGGGGTGGGTGCAGCCAGCTGGGAGGTGCTGGGAGGTGCGGGGAGAAAGGATAATGGGGGCCACCATCCCTGCCCTGGCCAATTCTGCACCGGAAGCAGCTTGGCTGCCTTCCAAGCAGACCCGGAACGTGACCAGACCCCACACATGGTCATCTAGCAAAGGACTCTCATCCCCACCATCTGACAGGGACAGCGGGAACGAGAACAGCCAGCACTGCTTGCTCTCGAACCACACGAGCAGGGGCGGGCCAGCCCTGGGGGAAGGAGGGCTACGGGATCCAGGCCCCGTGGGTAGACACAACACTGGTCAGCTGCTTGGAAGGAAGAGTGCGGATGGAAAGAGGGCACTCATTCCCAAGGGCAAGGCTGGCTCAGCCTGCAGGTTCCCAAGTGCCCCCGGGGCTAATCCAGGCCACAGGGCCTCAAGGGCAGCTCACCAGGGGCTCAGGGTGGTTAGCCATCAGGGAGCTGGCCCCGCCCACTGTGCCCGCTGCCACGCCCAGTGCCCTTGATGGACGTCAGGCAAAGTGGTCATGTGGGTGCAGGGCCTTCGTGCTCAGGTCTCCCTGACCCTGGTACCGGGGCCCCGGGCGAACACAGGCAGTAACACTGCATGCGGCCCCACTCCTAGTTCTGCAGCCTCCTCCGTGAGCATCTCCCATGTTCTTAAACCTTCCACACACGCTTCAGGGCTGCTCCACTCTCCATTTCATACAAGTGCCAGGACCGGCTCCTTCTCCTACTCGCTGTGTTCAACGTTGACGACGATAGACAGTGCTGTGGTGAGCATGCTCAGCTGTGTATCTGTGCTGCTCTCTATCTCTTAGAATAAACTCCTAGACAAGTAATTCCTACATCGAGGGATCTGAACCCTTTCACACACGCATGCCCCAAAGCACCTTCCAGAAAAGCTGGCCAGCCCACGCCTGCCCAGCGGGGTGGGAGAGGGGTCCCTGCACCACACCAGCCGCCCCGCCGGCTGCTCCCCGCCCCCGCCCCCGGGGAGCCCTCTGAGCACGCACCCGACTGGATCACGGCCTCGGTGCTGTCGGCGGGGACCTTCTTCCAGTCCATGAGGCAGGGCTGCGGCTGGGACGCATTGCACCACTTAATGACGTAGTCGCAGGTCATGTTGGGGTCGTAGTTCCACGTGAGGAGGATCCCGTTCCCCATTCCGACTGTCTGCTCTACTTTGAGATCATCTTCAACGAGAAAGGAGGACGTTTTGCTGGCGTTACGAATAATGACGTAAGGCAGACCTCATGAAAATGGGCACGAGTTAGAAAACTCCCCTCCCTGCAGAGAGATTTTAGAACAGGGCTCCAGCGAGGTAACCCGTGAGTAAGTGTGGGAGGGGGGCTCTGCTATTTGTGCTGTAACCATGGCAATCACCTGTGCATACAGGTGAACTCAGCAGCTGAAACAAAGGAATGAAAAGGCAGGAGGATCAGGGGGCGAGGTAGTGGGGCCAGGACACGAAGATGGAGGGCCAGGGCCGGGAAGGCTCGGGCAGAGGGCATAGTGAGGGCACCGGAGGGGACGGCAGGCCGGACGGGGCAGGGCGTGAGTGGACAGTCGAGGCTGCGCCCTCCTCTTGTCACCCCCCTGGGTGCGAGCTCCGTGGCAGCGGGGGCCGAGCCTGTAACCCCAGCCCGGGCGGAGCACAGAGCCGGAGCGGGAGCGCAGTAGCAGGAGGCAGGTGTGGCCGTACCAGCCTGTCCCTTCGTTCCTGGAAGACTTCCCCCGCCCCCCACAGGGACTGCAGGGGTTCTCGGCAGGGAGAGGAGGAATCTGCTGCAATGGGATGGGATGGGATGGGATGGGGTGGGGTGGGGTGGGATGGGATGGGATGGGATGGGATGGGGTGGGGTGGGGTGGGGTAGGATGGATGGGATGGGATGGGATGGGATGGGATGGGATGGGATGGGATGGGATGGGATAGGGTGGGGTGGGGTGGGGTGGGGTGGGGTGGGGTGGGGTGGGGTGGGATGGGATGGGATGGGATGGGATGGGGTGGGATGGGATGGGATGGGATGGGATGGCCGGGATGGGCACAGAGGGGCAGAAACCTAAACAGGGCCCGTGGGAGACGGAAGGGTGAGGTGCAGAGGCTGGTGGGAAGGGGGCCCGTGTGAGGCTGTGTCGGACCTGGGCCTGGTGATAAGGGAGGCCCAAGGTGGGGGGTGAGAAACTAGCGTGGGTTGGGACAGCGTGGCCAAGAGGGAGAGGGACACTTTGTCCACAGTAACAGGAGAAAGAAGTACAGTCGGCCCTCTGTGTCTGCGGGTTTTGCATCTGCTGATTCAATCAGGGTGAAGGCAGTACATCTTTTTTTAAGTTTGGGAAATGTATTTACTTCCCACATCACCAATCATTGATATGAGTAGCTTAATCTTTTATCTCCTCAGGACAAAAATAGCACTACTGAGTATCCATCACAGCCTATGGAGATCTTCAATTTTAGGCCACAACGTTAAGAGCTCCTGGTCTTAGGCCCATAGCTCTCTTTGAAATGACCAGGAAGGCAGTAATCTCCTCAGCGGCTGGGAATCCGAGCATGCGCAGGCCACCTGTACGCACTGTTCTAGCCATTCCCTATGAGAATCGTGAGCATCCGGGGGTTTGGGTTTCCTGGAACCAATCCCCACACATACTGAGGGATGGCTGTAATTTCTATGACTGACGTATGTTTAAGGGTTTGGTAAAAAGCCAAAAATTTTCTGATCAAAATTTTCATTCATGAAGCAACCACTGTAGAACACAGACAACAATATGGCTTAGAATAAAGAGGACTTTGGGCATTAACAGCGTTGGCTCAGTGAGGTTAAAGCCTGCAACGTCAGCCTGTGCTGCCCCGCAGGCCTGCCGCTAGGGGACCCTCCGGGACAAAGGCTGCTGCCGGAGGTCAAGAGCGAGAGCGGAGGGCCAGGAGCTGTGAGCTCTGCAGGTCACTGTCCTCTGGAGACACATGGAAAAGGCAACAATATCATTCTTGCACTAGGAGATAACCCAGCTGCTTCCCATCATTGAGAGCAATGAGATACCTAAGTCAGTGGTCATCTGCTTCGGGGCTGTTCACACATCTCTCAATCTCTCTCTCTCTCTCTTTCTGCTGCCACCCTCTCTGGGGCACAGGCAGGTGTGGACAGCCAGCTGTGCACTGACACTGGGCCTGGTGGGTGAGGAGCCAGGTGTGCACTGACACTGGGCCTGGTGGGTGTGGACAGCCAGGTGTGCACTGACACTGGGCCTGGTGGGTGAGGAGCCAGGTGTGCACTGACACTGGGCCTGGTGGGTGAGGACAGCCAGGTGTGCACTGACACTGGGCCTGGTGGGTGTGGACAGCCAGGTGTGCACTGACACTGGGCCCGGTGGGTGAGGACAGCCAGGTGTGCACTGACACTGGGCCTGGTGGGTGTGGACAGCCAGGTGTGCACTGACACTGGGCCTGGTGGGTGTGGAGCCAGGTGTGCACTGACACTGGGCCTGGTGGGTGAGGAGCCAGCTGTGCACTGACACTGGGCCTGGTGGGTGAGGACAGCCAGGTGTGCACTGACACTGGGCCTGGTGGGTGTGGAGCCAGGTGTGCACTGACACTGGGCCTGGTGGGTGAGGACAGCCAGGTGTGCACTGACACTGGGCCTGGTGGGTGAGGACAGCCAGGTGTGCACTGACACTGGGCCCGGTGGGTGAGGACAGCCAGGTGTGCACTGACACTGGGCCTGGTGGGTGTGGACAGCCAGGTGTGCACTGACACTGGGCCTGGTGGGTGTGGAGCCAGGTGTGCACTGACACTGGGCCTGGTGGGTGAGGACAGCCAGGTGTGCACTGACACTGGGCCTGGTGGGTGTGGAGCCAGGTGTGCACTGACACTGGGCCTGGTGGGTGAGGACAGCCAGGTGTGCACTGACACTGGGCCTGGTGGGTGTGGACAGCCAGGTGTGCACTGACACTGGGCCTGGTGGGTGTGGAGCCAGGTGTGCACTGACACTGGGCCTGGTGGGTGTGGACAGCCAGGTGTGCACTGACACTGGGCCTGGTGGGTGAGGAGCCAGGTGTGCACTGACACTGGGCCTGGTGGGTGTGGACAGCCAGGTGTGCACTGACACTGGGCCTGGTGGGTGAGGAGCCAGGTGTGCACTGACACTGGGCCTGGTGGGTGTGGAGCCAGGTGTGCACTGACACTGGGCCTGGTGGGTGTGGAGCCAGGTGTGCACTGACACTGGGCCGGGTGGGTGAGGAGCCAGGTGTGCACTGACACTGGGCCGGGTGGGTGAGGACAGCCAGGTGTGCACTGACACTGGGCCGGGTGGGTGTGGAGCCAGGTGTGCACTGACACTGGGCCGGGTGGGTGAGGAGCCAGGTGTGCACTGACACTGGGCTGGGTGGGTGAGGACAGCCAGGTGTGCACTGACACTGGGCCTGGTGGGTGTGGAGCCAGGTGTGCACTGACACTGGGCCGGGTGGGTGAGGAGCCAGGTGTGCACTGACACTGGGCCGGGTGGGTGAGGACAGCCAGGTGTGCACTGACACTGGGCCTGGTGGGTGTGGAGCCAGGTGTGCACTGACACTGGGCCGGGTGGGTGTTTTGTGTTTCTGAAATGTGCTTTGCTCCTCTCTCCCTCCTGATTCCCCGGCGATCCACTCAAACACAGAACCAGTTCGGTAACAAGTGATAAGACTGCCTCGAGCCAGAATGGAAAAGATACTTAGAGGGCCCTGCCTGGACCAATCTGTCTTCCTTTAGGAGTGGGTGGTCAGAGAAAGATACCCCATGTTGGGGCCGAACAGCAAGGGGTGGGGTAACTCAGAAGAGGGGCTGATCCGAAGCAGAGGTGACGTGGTATGTGAACTCCCCACTCAGGCAGCTGCCGAGGTGGCCGAGGAGGAATGGCCCACTCACTGCTAACCCATAAAACTTAAAGGAAGGCATTAAGCAATTTAAAAATTACACCAACTTTTTTTTATTAGTTTATACTGAAGGTCTGATTTAGACTTTAAGAAGAACTTATCAATAAGGGATTCCTATTAAAAGAATGTCTTATCCATTTAAACTGAGTATCTTTTGCTTGGCTGGTGTGGCTCAGTGGTTGAGCTTTGGCCCATGCACCAAGAGGGTTTGACTCCTGGCCATGGCACCTGCCTGGGTTTCAGGCACAGTCCCCAGTCGGGGCGTGCAGGAGGCAGCCGACTGATGTTTCTCATCGATGGTTCCATCTCTCCCTCTCCCTTCCTCTCTCTCGGAAAACAATAAAAACATATTTGCACTGATTATCTTTTCCTGCCCGACAGGAAACAGCCTAGCTGACATAGAATCAACTCCCGTGCTGTTGGGGAGGTAGATAAAAACGGTGTCTGAATAAACTGTTACAGCATTCTTCCTAAGAGTAACACCACGACTGTCACCCTCCAACATGATGCGTTAGAGTAACAGGCAGCGGAGTTCTCTGTCCAGCCGCAGATGCGTCAAGGTGAGACTCATGACTGGGTCTCAGTGAGCAGTATTCCGGTCTGTCCCTCCTTGTATACCAGCAGCAGGACGGGAGCAAGCCACCCTTTCCAAAAACTTCACTCCCGTTCCCCTTCTCAGGCACTACGTTCCCTACGCACTCACCGTTTGGAATCTCCATGCTGGCTATTCTGGAAGGCGGCGAGGAGCCCACGGAGTTTTTTGCCACCACACTGATGATGTAGTCATGTTTGTCCAGTTGCATTTCTGCCTTGTGCTGAGGATCAGGGATCTCAGAGAGGGACTGTGTTTTCTCCTCTGACGAACAGGATACGTTATAGAAGAGGATTTTCCCATTAGCTTCATTCATGGGTAAAGGCTATGAAAAACAGAAAGCAATTTATGACAAAGCCCTGCAAAATAGACCATCGAGTCCAACCTGAACACTACACTATCACGACAATATAACGTCAGAAAAGGGGATGCTGTCACCAACAGTATAAAATCCACGAAGACCTGGGCAAACCAGGAAGGTGAGACAAGGAGAATGACGAGTGCTGTGAGCAATACGAGCACACAAAACTGTAAGAACTGAGTACACGAAAAACAATATTTAGCCCGGCCAGTGTGGCTCAGGGGTTGAGTGTGGACCTATGAACCAGGAGGTCACAATTTAATTCTTGGTCAGGGCACATGTCTGGGCTGCGGGCTCAACCCCCAGTAGGGGGCATACAGGAGGCAGCCGATCGATGATTCTCTCTCATCACTGATGTTTCTCTCTCTCCCACTCCCCTCCTCTCTGAAATCAATAAAAATACTAGAGGCCCGATGCACGAAGATTTGTGCAAGAATGGGCCTTCCTTCCCCTGGCTGCTGGCACCATCTTCGCTCCGGCCCGGAGCCGCCTTTCCACCTTCCCACGCAGCCCGGAGGCTTGGAGCAGCTGGGGCAGTGCAGACCGCCCCCGGCCGCTCAGCGCCTGCATATGCAAATTAACCCATCTTTGTTGGGTTAATTTGCACACTCACTCCTGATTGGCTGGTGGGTGTTGTGAAGGTACGGTCAATTTGCATCTTTCTCTTTTATTAGTGTAGATATTTAAAAAAGCTATTTAACCTCACATTTTTCAGAAGCCAACCACAAAGTTCCAAGAAGCACTGCTCTATATAAAAGCAAAACATTAACAAGTATGGCATCACAGCTTTTTAAAACATGCACTGTTTTCTCATTTTAAGGGGGCACATGCTCATTACAGAAATTGTGCATTGTTTCCTTCTGGCCACCTAGCCCTCGGGCCTTCTGTCTCCTCCGCTGGCCCCGCCTGCTTTGCTGGGCTGTATACGCTGCCACCTCCCCGGGTCCCACCCCACCCCTTCCCACCTGCATACCTCCCCAGGGATCCCACTTATACGGGGTTGGGCAACACAGTTTAATTCTTGTACTGTTGCTTATTAACTACTGTGTTATTTTTCTATCCCCCGCCCCCCGCATGCCACAAGGCTTTGTCTCCAGCTCCCATCTCTTTGAGCTCAGAGCCTTACTTCAAACCATCGCCCACTGGGCTCGCCTCGGACATCCCAGTGACACATGTTTAGAAACCTCAACATGTCCCAAACAACGTAATTTCTACCCAAATATGGCAGAACAATTAACCTCGTGGCTGCAGTTAGTCTGAATCACTTCAACACTTTTAATCCTCGGTTAAACAGTCATCTGGTTTGAACAATATTCTGAACTTCCCCCACACTGGAGTAACTTGGGCAAACGCTACCATTACTGTGAGGCCTGACAGGCCGCCGCGGGTGGCTAAGGGACGCAAGTCCCATCCAGACGACCTCTGAGCAATGGGACTTCTACGCTCAGGCCTCACCCCTCAAAGCCGTAGTGATGTCAAAGTTTTGCAAAAATAATCTTGTTTTCCTTTCCACAACAAAATTCACTACTTAAAGGAATCCGATTGTGAAACCTGATGTAGAAAACAACTGTTGGTGTTCTTAATGTTCATAAATCAGATAAAAACTATAGCAACAGAAATGTTCATTCCACTAGAAGGGAAAAACAGTAAAATATAATGCAATTCGTATTTTATCTAAAATTTTACAAAACTAGTTTAGCTGTCATTATTATGATATCGTTTATTTAAGGGAAACAAATTACATATAAAATCTATTTTAAAAACTGGTTTCCTACTCATCAAAGAAAAAAAAAAGGCAACACAAATAGTCAGGACTCGACCTTGTCGCGTCTGGCTTTGTTTCTGACTAACGTGAGAGGGACTGAATCCATGAAACCCTCAGGCCTTTTAGAGGCCTCGTCAATCACAGCACAGAACGCCGAGATCTGAGACCCTCACTAAAGTGGCGGGGGTGCAGCAGCGAGGAGGAATCAGGGGGCGAGGAGCCCGGGTACGTTCTCAGCAGTTCTGCAGGTCTGAGGAATCCTGGCTCCCCGATGCCCCAGGACCCTGTGGAAGTCAGGTGGTTTACCATAACCAAGTCACATAAATATTCAAGGAAACATGAGATAGTTACCTTCCAATATATTATTAAATTCTTCCCGTCAGAGCGCCACTCCCTCCAAGTGTCCGGTCCCTTTGAAGGAACTAGGAAAGAGATGGAAAAGTTAGTATGTGAGGGTGCTACCACGTCAGTTGATGTCCATGATTGAGATGGTGGTGCTTGCAATTTGTTTCTAGGCTTTTGGAATTCTCAGTAAGAGATAAGCCAGTCGGAGAAAGATAAGTATCACATGATCTCACTCATTTGTGGACTATAGCGAACACCACAAACTGATGAACAAAAACAGATCCAGGGACAGAGAAGCATCGATCAGACCGTCAAACCTCAGAGGGAAGGTAGGGGAGGGTGGGGGTAAGGGGGAGAGATCAACCAAAGGACTTGTATGCATGCATATAAGCCTAACCAAGGGACAGAGACAACAGGGGGGTGAGGGCATGAGTGGGGGGGGGAATGGGGGGATAATGGGGGGATGAGGACACGTATGTAATAACTTAATCAATAAAGAAATTAAAAAAAAAAAAAAAAGAATGGGAAGCACTCAGTGGCTTCCACTTAGAAAATGAAGAAGGAAACGCTTTCAACGCCTGCAAAACACCCGGCCCCTTAGCATGGTAACAGCCCCATCAAGGCTGTAAGTGCCGGGTAGGGTCCCCCTCTGTCGGCCATGGCTACACACTGGCTTCCTGGCTGCTCCTCAGACCTGCGGAGGACGCCTGCCCGGGCTCCCTGACTTTCTCGCCCTCCCTTCCTCTGCCCGAACTCCCTTCCCCTGAGAAACCACCCGCTGGCTCCCTCACTCAGGGTCACCTTGTTCCCGAGGTCCTGCCAGGTCACCCTATTTAAGATTGCAACTCCCCTCCCCCACCCCATCTGCATTCCCCAGCCCCCTTCCTAGGTTTTATTTTTCTCTGGGGCACTCACTACCACCCGGCATACTGATATATAATACAAATAATGATTTCAAATTCTCTATCCTCTGCATTCCACGGGCAGAGATTGCTGTTCTATTGCTGCTCTGTCCCTGGAGGCCAGAACAATTCCTGACACATGGTGGGTACGCAACAGGTATTTGTCACATGATGAATGGCTTCCCCTCAATGAAGCATAAACAAAATGCTCCTTCCCTTCCGCCTGCAACAGCTCATCAACCGAAGGCAAACGCCTGTGGGTCCCGTTCCTGCCCTTGTGGGTCCCTCCCACACCGTATCAGGGTTGGCTTGTGTGACCAACAGGGAAGGGCAGACGTGAGGGTATGGCCCTTCTGAGGCCAGGCCACACGGAGGTTGTGGAGGCGGCCTTGTTCTCTCTGGGATCGCTAGGTCCAGGGCAGCCGGCTGCCAGGCTCGGAGGACACCAGCAGCCCTGCGGGAGGCACGGAGGCTCCTGCCCGCGGCCCTGGGAGAGAACCGCCGGGAAGCAGACCCTCTGGCCCCAATCAGGCCCGAGGCCGCCCCCACAGGGTGCGTGGACTCAGGAGAGATTCTCAGCTAAGCTGCTCCTGAGTCTCTGACCGGGACACTCACTGAGAGGCAGGAACTGTTTGCTGCTTTAAGCACAGAGTTGTGGGTAACTGGTCACAGAGCAATGGATTCTCTGGACTCATGCACAGGATTCATTTCTGACCATCCAAGTAACTCTTACACGCACTGCAAAGCCCCTCTCCTCTCTCGGTCTTCGTGTGGAGACACAACATCCGATGAACCACCATCGCTTTTTGTTGTACTGTTTGTTCAGTTTGGGAGGAGGAGTTTTATATCCCCTCTGTCATATAATGCAAATAAAGAATGTGCTGTCTTTTGATGAATGATTCCTGAAAACCACACCTATTTCTACTTTCTGTTTTAAAGCCGGCAACTGGGGTTCAGGGGTTGAATCTTATTCTGTCTTTGGGGATTGTAGTCAGAAAACCAGTTACCTGACTGCATAGCTAGTTTGCTCTAGGTGTAACCGTGGAAACAAGCTTGAGACCTTAGCCCCAGCCATTTCTCAGGCCTAGGTCAGAAACAAAAATTCCAACAAATTCCCTCCATTAACACTTGTTTTTTAATAAGAAAGGCAATCTAGATCATGAAAAGGAGGAAAGCGTGTGAGAAAAATCTCGCCACGATATCCCCACGGTTCCAAGTGTGGTCTCCTACCCATCACTTTAACACAGACATGACTTGCAGGGAGGGTAGCCTCATCCTTGCACACGGCACATGCCCAGCATTTCCCATAGCATCAGGAAACCTTAAAGGCCATCATTCAAAATGTCTGTATAATGTTTTACCAGCAGGCGTTATGTAAGTACCCAATTTGTCTCCCCACTCTCCTGTTTTCAGTCACTTTGGTGACATTTTTCTCTAAAGACAGTTGTGGCATGTCAGGATCCATAGTAATAATTAACCATAAATCATTCTGTTCACTTACTGGCTTCTGTGGTTAAATATTGTTTTTCACTGCTCCATTTGCTCCATTTCCAGAAAGTTTCACTAGAACAACGAATCCGAAAAGCATACACAGTGTACGGACTTAACTTGTCCACAGCGATGAGGTAATTTGAATTGTCTACTCCTTTGATTGTGACATTCCGCTGTTAGAAAACAAACAATATGTGCACATGAAATATCACGTGTGTATGAATACATACATATATACACACTTTTTAAAAATAAGAAAGCCTCCCAAATGTGTAAGCAATTGACCGAACAGCCACGTGAGTTTGCCTCTCTAAGATCATCCCCTATCATATGGTAATTCGTATATAAATGCCAAATCAGTGAAATTAAGCTCTGCAATAGCAATAAACAAAACGGAGGTGTCTTTTATCCAAACACTGAATCTAATGAATAATGGCCGGTTAAATTACGCGGAGAGGGGCATATAAGTTTGGCAAATCGACGGCTAGTGGTGATGCAGTAAACCTTAATGTCCGTGGGCGATCTAAGGTGACCTTGAGGGCTGCAGGTGTCACTCAGGTGGTGTTTGGAAGCTTCCTGGAAGCACGTTCAGCTTAGCCCTGTTTTTCAATGAGGCTCTTAGCACCGCTCATCTGGTGCTCAACGTGCAGACTATTCAACAAATATTTAAAGGAAATAAAATTAAAAGGAAGCCATCCAAAACAAATCTGAGGATTTGCACACCCCGGGGAGGCCTGGGATCCCCCGGGTACTCACTCCAAAGGAGCTTTCAGAGTTCCAGCTTGCAGTGCAACTGAAGACAGTCTAGAAACCATTAGTAAGTTTCCAAATGAATTTTTAAGTACGGTATCATTTATTTTGGACGTACCACCAATTACAAGATGGTGCCGTATAAAAGTCAACCCAAGTATTTAAAATGTATTAAGAAGTCATGTTTTGACTTATAATAACCAATTATAACTTGCTCCTGCAGCTGCACTCAGCGGTTTTAAAATCACATCTTCTCTCGGGTGCCAATTAGTCCATTATCTGATGCTAAAGGTTACAGCAGAAGCCACTCACTAATTCACAAATTTGTTGAGCACCAGCTACATGCCAGGTGTTACACTAGACCCGGAAACCATCTGAGGAGAAGTCAAACTTATGCTCCGTAGTAGCCAGTATTATAGTTGTTCCCAAGTGCACATACAATGCTGTCATTACACTCATACGTAATATCGTGGTTCTTAGTAAATCTCTGTAATCAATAGTCAGAGCTTATGCATATAAATTTACTTGGTTATTTTTGAAAACTAAGTATTTTATCAATCATAACCTCTAAGGAAGTTTGCAGGAGAGTCTTACTCACCAATTCCCGTACTGAATTAGCTTTGTTAATTTCAACTTGACATAACAGTTTAATCTTTGCAAAGCTGCCTGGTAAGTGCCAGGAAAGCGTAACAGCTGTTGAATTAATATCCTTCACTCTGATTGAAGTAGGAGTATGGGGGGAAACTGTAAATATAATTTTTAAAGATTCATTACTTTAACAGCTATTTTCTGATATGACAAATGAGAATCAAGGGAAATAAAGACCAAGAGAGGTATTGTTAGTGCTGAACAACAATATTCTGCTCAGTGTTTGTGAAATAACGCAAACCTCGCTTCACTGCCGACAACGTGCCAACATTTTTTAAGAACCGACCTCGCTCAGGTTCCTGAACTGGTGTCAGGAATACTAAAAGGTAGTCAGAGCATAGTCTCTACCTGCAAGGAACCCCTGACTTACCTGGGGGAGAGGGGGTGTGACAAACCAAAAGAAAGAAAATGAACAAGAGTATAGATGCTAAGTTCTAAATGTGGGGCACACAGATTAAGCACCACAGGAATCTATATATATAAAAGCCTAAGCGACCATCGCAACCGAACGGATGACCGAACAGGCTGCGTGGGGTGACTAGGCTGGCTGGGGGGTTAGTGAGGGGCAACCAAATGACCGAGCAGCAGGCTGTGTGGGGCAACCAGGCCAGCAGGGGGGTCAGTGAGTGGCAACCAAATGACTGAGCAGCAGGCTGTGTGGGGCGACCAGGCCCGCAGGGGGGGCAGTTGGGGGCAACCAGGATGGCAGGGGGAGGCAGTGAGGAGTGATCAGGTGGGCAGAGGGAGGCAGTGAGGAGTGTCTAGGCTGGTGGGGGGGCAGTTGGGGCGACCAGGCCGGTGGGGGGGGCAGTAAGGGGCAACCAGGCTGGCACGGGGGGGGGGGCAGTTAGGGGCGACCAGGCTGGCGGGGGGGTGGGGCAGTTAGGAGGCAGTGGTCCCGGATTGTGAGAGGGATGTCCGACTGCCGGTTTTGGGCAGTCCCTGGGGATCGGGCCTAAACTGGCAATCGGACATCCCCTGAGGGGTCCCAGATTGCAGAAGGTGCAAGCTGGGCTGAGGGGACACCCCCCCCCCCGTGCACGAATTTTGTGCACCGGGCTTCTAGTCCTGACATAAACATGGTGAGGGGAATCCTACAGTGAAGACGGGACTGGGGATGAGCCTGGAAAGAAGAATCAGACTAAAGCTGGCAAAACGAGCGCAGGAAAGCATTTCAGGTCGGGGTCTTGGCACAGCGGAGCAGAGTGCGTGCTACGCTGGGGATAATGCACACACGAGTCTGAGGGTGGGGAAGAGTCATGTGGTGAATAAGGTTGAAATGGCAAAACGTAGCCATCGTGTCCTTAAGTAAAACAAGGAAATGAGAAAGACAATGGGAGGAAATAATGGATGAAGGTGATTTACGTGTAACAAACCAGGCAGCAGGACCACTGCCCATCACCGGCCAGGCCATACCAGAGGGCGTCGGGTTTGAGCCCTTCTCCGCCTCTGCCCATCTCCGTGCTGCAGAGCCCGGCATGGCTGGTGCACATGGAATGACCATGGGAATGAAGGCCAAAGTGCTGGGCCATATTTTATCTCTATTTTAAGCTACAGATTCATGGGATAGGCAAAAAATTAAGAAGTCATCAGCAGTGAAAAGGAGTGAGCTATTCACTGATCCAGGCAACACCTAGGATGGATCTCAAAATTTACCCTTAGTAAAAACGCCAACCTCCACAGGTTATACACGGCACGATTCCACTCATATAACACTCTCCAAATGACAACACAATAGAGATGAAGAACAGATCGGCTGCTGCGTCCCCAGGGACAGGGATGTGAAAGTGTGTGGGGGGGATGGGGGCGGTGTTAAACGGACAGCATGAGGAAGTGCCTTCGTGGGGACAGCAGTCTTGAATGTGTCGGTTCCGTGAATCTAAACATAAATCCGATCACATGGACCTACATACATACACGTACGCAAAACACACACACACACACACACACATAATGGAATGCATATAAAAACTGGTGAAAACTGGGCCTGGGCAAGGTTGGCAGTGTGGTTCGCAGTATTGTTCCGAGGTCAGGTGCCTCGTTTGGATATTGTATTACAGTAACATCAGGTGTTACCCCCGGGGAAAGCCAGGAGAAGGGGTCACAGGGCTCTAATTTATTATTTTTTTGCAACCACCTACCATTATTTCAAAACAAAAAATCTTTAAAAACTGGGCAAATTTTTTTTTTTTCAGAAATCAAAAACTATTAGATAAAGCCACTGACAGTTTCTATGCAAATGAAATAACATTCAAAATTTTACCTGGATTCAATAAAACGGTGAAACTTGAAATTACACATTTTAAAATGACATTTACAAGATTAATACTAAGTAATTATACAGAAAATAATCAGTAAAAAGTAATCCCTAGACGGACTTTTCATTAATCTCAAGATATTTTGCCACTTCTAAAGTTACTACAAAACACTGGTTTGTGTAGCAGCTCACCTTTCTCAGTCACGTTGATGAAAATCGTTGATTCTGATTGACCCAGAGGATTGAGAGCATTCAAAGTAAAATTATATATTTCTTGATTTGGAAGCACTTGAAAGAATAACTGATAGCTTTCATTTATGGGTGCTACAACTCTTTTAAATTCAACAGATTCTCCAGAAAAACTGAAAATTAAGAGAGGAATAAGAAATATTAAAATTATATCAAGACCTGGCTGGGTAGCTCAGTTGGTTGAAGCATCATCCCGATACCCCAAGGTTGCTGGTTCAATCTCCAGTTAGGGCACATACAAGATCAACCAATGAATGCATAAATAAGTGGAACAATAAAACCAATTGTTTCTCTCTTCCTCCACCCCCCCCCTCTAAAATCAATCAATAAAAAAAATTTTATTTTAAATACCAAAATGGCAAAAGATAAATGGTGCAGGAAAAAAAATGAATGGGTAAATTTCTAGTAATTAATGTTTTCAAAGTATTTCTATTTCTAATTATAGATGTACTACATCCTCAGAGAAGAAAGTGTATACGATACAGTAAATAGAAGAAAATAATCAGCTGTAAGCCCGCTACTGAGAAAATACTCTCTGCTCGTATTTGAGGCTTCTTCCTTCCGGGCTGTGTGAAAAAGGAGACCAGTCCAGCCTGCACGCATTGAGCTGCGGTATATCCCATTTTACACTAGTCTCTGGTTTTCTATCTTGCTCATAATGTAAAACAGATAGAGCATTTTGCTGTGTCATGTGACATCCTTCTGATGGACTCGGTGCTACTGAAGTCTGGCGTCCTTTCCTGGTGACGCGTACCTTTCAAACAAAGTGTAACTTGTACTGCGAGGGCCCACCAAAGCCGTCGGCCTTCCTGGGTCCCACGTACAGATAATCTCTTTCAAATCATAAGTCTCACAGTTCAGCTTTTGAGGAATATCAGGTGGATCTAAAAGGAAAAAGAAAAAAAAAACACGTACTTACTTATTTTTACATATATGCTCCCTGAAAATGTTCTGTTTCATATATGTTAATTATATTTTGTACCATTTCTTTAAAATGAGATAATGTACTGTTTATATTTTACTTTTTGAACAATGCAGGAATTACTGTTCTTTCCATAGCATGTTTGTTCGGAGTTCATATTACATAAGAAATGACAGATTAGCCCTAACCGGTTTGGCTCAGTGGATAGAGTGTTGGCCTGTGGACTGAAAGGTCCCAGGTTCGATTCCGGTTAAGGACATGTACCTTGGTTGCGGGCACATCCCCAGTAGGAGGTGTGCAGGAGGCAGCTGATCAATGTTTCTCTCTCATCGATGTTTCTAACTCTCTATCCCTCTCCCTTCCTCTCTGTAAAAAATCAATAAAAATATATTTTTTAAAAAAGAAATGACAGATTAAATTATACTGAAGAGTGACTATTAGCTCATTTGAAAATCCCCCAATAGCAACTCAAAGATAGTGACTCTCATTTTTCCCCCTTAAATACTATTTGAGTCTATAAAATCTCTCAAAGGAAGGTGTGTCCAATAAGTTAAATCAGAAAAATCTACAGGTTAAACATATTATTATTGATCACCATATATATGGCTTGAAAAGAAGTACTAAGTCATATTAAAAGTCAACGTAAGTCATGTTACAAGTTTCGAGTTCTTAAATAAGTCCCAAGGACTACTATTTACAAAGTAACTCTCAGTAAAATTCTGCATCTCCCTATATTGAAAGTGAATACTGCTCTTCCGGCATTTTCATTCTTTATGGAAACTATTCTCTCTGGCTTTGTTCAGGAAGGACCAGTAAAAAGAAAAAGGTGTTTTGTTGAGTGTGTCTGAGACTTTTAAAGTGATAAGGGAAAATTCTGCAGTCTGATAATGATTATAGAAATTGATATTTCTGTGACGTTTAACCGAAAAGATAGGGTGTCCCAAAACTTTATCCAAACTATCTGCCACTGAAGGTACGTTTTTTTAAAAACAATAATCTACTTGTTGAAAAATTATATAAAATAATCTTATTTTAAAACAACTAAATGTTTAAAATAGTTCTTAGTTTATCAACCAAGACTTAGCAAATTTCACGTACCTGCTCCAGAGATAAGAATAATGTCCTACAGTGATGTTTTAGGTAATACCAGGAGGAGTGATGAGTATTTATGTCAAAGTCTAACAATTTGATAATGAAATTAATACTGACATATTTGGTTTGAAAATTGTTTTAAATCTAAGGCCAAACTTTCAGTCACTTTATTAAAATGACAGCAAATTTTTTAGTATATTTTAAACGCTTATTATTTTAGTATTTGGCAGATATATTAAGTTGAAATACTTCAAGTCCAAATAACAGGCGCAAAGTAGAAAGAAGTGGAAGCCAAGTGAGAAAGAGAAAAAATATGAGAGGGCAGTATTTACAAGTTAACGTATGGCTTTTTTTTTCCTTTCAAAGAAATTATCTTACAAAAGAATCAACTGAAGCTAGGCAAGCTAGGTATAAATCAATTGTGTTTCTATGTACCAGCACATAACAATTTAAAAATCAAAGCCATTTTAATGAAAATATTTTCAAATGAGAACATATTAAATTTGACATGTGACATAAATATTTACATGCTCCAATCCTATGTCACAGTGTATTACTTTAAAACATCTTAAGTGTGATGAAAGATTAACACTTAGGTCAATATTTAATGCTGAAGTAGCTCCCGCGATAAAAATGACTCATTTGAATGATTACTGAACAAATAATGTTCACAGAAGATCTGTTTTGCTTATGACTAAATTAGCTCATACGTGAACACTGACATGTATTGGTAAATAACAATTTTCCTGTCTGTGAAATGATAAATTTGTTTTCAATTACAAGAATAAACTTGAGAAGAAAAAAAATCCATTTCTGATTGGCATAAACGTAGGAGTAAATTTACTAAAAGATATACAAGGCCTCTTACCACTAAGATAAATTAAAGAAGACCTAACTAAACGGAGGGATATACCAGGGTCTTGGGTTGAATGACTCAATACTGTAAGAAAGAAAATTTTCCTAAATTGATAGATTTCATGTAATCCAAATCAAAATATTGGCCGGTTTTTTATTACGAATGTGTGTGGAGAGGGGGAAGCTGACAAGCTGATTCTAAAATTCTTTCCAGTCTTTTCAATAAATTGTGGGTTAACAGGATCCCCATAGGGGAAAGAAAACAAATAAAACTCCATCCCTTCCTTACACCATAAACTGCCCTGGTTGGAAGTTTCTAAAGAGCTCCCTTCAGAGGGAAAGTCTACAGCTGCTTCTGAGTTCACAAATAGAGAGTGGTAGTGCCACCGACAGATGTTACAAGTGAAGGTTAAGTTAGGAAATAAATGGGTCTGTTCTAGAACTCTGATAAAAGATTAGAACACTAAAATAATAACACCTGTGAATATTCTCATCCTTTAAGTTTTAATTTTTTTCTTTCATGCTTGTAAGTGGATATCTCACTTTTGGTATCAGCTACTGGGCAGCTTCCCTCCGTATACCACTGCTTCTCAACTTAGACTGCACGTCATAGCCTAAAATACCATCAGGAAAGAAAATCTAATTTTCTGAAACTTAAATTTGAACATAACCTCACCCTCACTTGAATTCCAGTGCATTACTGGGGAGGCCAAAAGAGAGTAAGGTTACGGCCAACAAGCTGAGAAGTGCACCTAATCCTGGTTCTTCCCTTGGAAGTGGATCAGCAACTGAAGGTAACTCATCCTAAGTGTCTATGGAAGTGAGACAGAGACGGAGGGCCGCTGACCTGGAGCACAGCCGAGAATCAGAAAGAAGCGTAAGAGCCCGGCAGGTGTGGCTCAGTGGATAGGGCGTCGGCCTGCGGACTCAAGGGTCCCGGGTTCGATTCCGGTCAAGGGCATGTACCTTGGTTGCGGACACATCCCCAGTGGGAGGTGTGCAGGAGGCAGCTGATCGATGTTTCTCTCTCATCAATGTTTCTAACTCTCTATCCCTCTCCCTTCCTCTCTGTAAAAAATCAATAAAATATATTAAAAAATGAAAATAAATAAATTAAAAAAAAAAAGAAGAAGCGTAAGAGCCCGGCAGGTGTGGCTCAGTGGTTGAGCATTGACCTATGATCCAGGAGGTCAAGGTTTGATTCCCAATCAGGACACATGCCTGGACTGCAGGCTCAATTCACCAGTGTGGGGTGTGCAGGAGGCAGCCTATCAATATTCTCTCTTTCCCTCCCCTTCCTCTGTGAAATCTATCCTGTATAATAAAAGCCTAATATGCAAGTCGACCGAACAGTGAACAACTGGTCGCTATGATGCACACTGACCATCAGGGGGCAGACACTCAATGCAGGAGTTGCCCCCAGCCCACAGGACCCAGGCCAGCCAAGGCGTGTTCCCACAGGGACCTCTAATCGCCCTGCCGATTGCCCCACAGATCAGCCCTGACCGCTGGCCAGGCCTAGGGACCCTACCAGTGCACAAATTTCATGTACTGGGCCTCTAGTTTTTTTTATACAAGCGTAAGAAAATCACAAAGCAATCGAAACCCACTCACTACATTTCACACACTTCATTTCAGGAGACCCTTAGACCACATGCAGAGCCTTTGAATGGAGAATGTGGGGGGGGGGGGGAGGCGAGGGGAACAGAATCCCTGCAGGAGACAGAGCTATCTCTGCACCAGCCCAGAGTGACCGCAGGGGAGGGGACTGAGAACTCATAACAACCTTATTTGTGTACATTCAACACAACCCATATAGATCCGGCAACCCCACAGCGACTTCTGGATTGCCCTGGAGATTAGACCTGCAGGAGTGAGCACACGAATAGAGAGGTGTCCCTGCACTCTGGGACACAGGACACACAACACAATAGGGAGGACGTCTTCTCACCCGTGTCTCCAACTGCCCTCTTCTCAAATATGCTCTTCTTAAAGTGGGAGAAACAAATACCATGCTATTGAAAGATTTTGTGTAAAATCATTACAGTTTCTTTCATTCGGGTGCTTATTTTCAAAAGGTATGCTATAATAAGGTGGGGAATTAACTTATATGATAATAATTCTTAAACAAAGGATTCAGAAATACTATATACTAACTTCTCTTGACTCAGCGAACCTGTTAACTGAGAATTTAAAATAAAATTCTTATTATAAAGCCTACAAGATATATAGATACACATATGTAGACAACAAGTTTAGATCTCACCTGTAAACAAGTAAAAATAATGCTGCCTTTTAGATCATTTATATTAAAGAATAAAAAAAACACAAGAAATAGAATCACTCCCAGCCCCCCGAAAAAGCATTGAGGCTCTCAAAGGGCAAAAACTAATTAATAGAAACAGTTTTAAAAATATATATTTTATACTTACATCCTGCAAAAATAACTGTTCCATACATGTCTTTGTTTGTCATGAAAACCACATTTGTTCCACTACTTATAGAAACAGAAATGTTATGGACCTTGATCGCCACATTTTCCCCATCGAGATGAATAAGGGGATACTTTGAGTAGCTCATCTGTGCTGATGATACTTCTTCTTGAGTCACAAAACAGAACGTTATATCTGAGCCCACAGGTACCACTTTGTCTTGAGGAAAAACCTTATTCTGAGTATCAGTAGCCCCTAGAAAGATCAAAAGGAATTACAAAGACTTTAGAAGTCTTTCACCATAAAGTAGACCAGTGCATACAAAACATACTTTGGCAGCTTTATAATAACAGTGGCCGAAGATAAGGGATGTCCTCCAGGTTACAAAGGAGCAAGGCACATACAAGAAATATAGTATGCAGGTTTTATCTACATACTAGAGGCCCAGTGCATGGATTCGTGCACCTCTGGATCCCTCAGCCTGGTCTGCGGGGATCGGGCAGAAACTGGCAGTCCAACATCCCCCTAGGAGTCCCAGATTGCGAGAGGGCACAGGCCAGGCCAAGGGACCCCAACGGTGCACGAATCCGTGCACCAGGCCTCTAGTATGCATATAAGATCTTTGGTTAATCTTTTCCTGCCCTCCCCATCCCCCCTTCCCTCTGAGATTCATTAGTCTGTTCCATGTTTCCATGCCTGTGTGTTGAGTGTCTGCCCCCTGATGGTCAGTGCACATCATAGCTACCGGTTGAATGGTCGAATGGTCAAACAGTCGCTTAGGCTTTTATATATATATATAGATGGTGTAGCGATGGTGGGGAATGGTGGGGATTGTTGGTCAATGTCTAAGGTCCTAGGTTCATGTCCAAGAAGTTCTAAAAGTTTGATAAATGTGTTTACTAGTATATCCACATGTGAAAAGTCAACACCAAGCACAAGTCAGTCATTAATTCCCTTCCTGTGAGTTGATCTACGTATTTAGGGCAGGCTTCCTACTTTCCATCAGCCTGAAGATACGCTGGAGTACTCCACCTCCTAAACAGCACTTTTCCTCTAATCCCAACGCTATGCAGCTTAAAGCCACACCTTTGGTTTTCATTCTCCTGAACAGCCAACTCTTTTAAATTACCTCTCGTCTCCGTTCTACCTACTTACTCTTTCCCCAACGGCAAGGTGGCTCTACCCCAACCATTCCACACGGGAGTGGCCGGCTGGCCGAACTGCTCCGTCACCGGGCACTTCTGAGCGATCTTCCCTTTCGACGTCCACAGCATCTGGTCGCTGCCCCATGTCCTCCTTCTCGAAACTCCCTTCGCTCTTGGGTTCCCTGGCCGTCCCCTCCTGGGCTACTCTTCACCCCTGGCGGCTGTGTGCTTTGCTGGTCTCTCTCTTCCATCCTCTCTTAGACATAAAGCTTCGAAGGGCTGGGTCCTTGGTCTCCGTTCCCCATTCCCTGAGCTACGGGAACCTCCGGGATTGAAACGTTTTTCACCTCACATATATGCCTCTGATTTTCAAAGATGTTATCTCCAGCTCCAACCCGTCGCCTGGGTCGGGCGAACCTGTATTTCCAGCTGCCTAGGAGACACTGCTTTCCAGACACGTCCCTCGAGCTCAATGTTGAAAAATGAAGTGGATCTCTCCTACCTGATGTGTTCTTTGTGTCTCAGTGGAAAGCAGCGCCAGCTACCCAGCTGCCCAAACTAACCGTCATCTTTGGCTCTACCGCTCCCTGACGAAACACACCGTCCCCAATTCTCCTTCTGTCTCCTCAGTGTTTGCACACCGCCCCCCTCGTCCTTTCTAACCCCGGGGATCTAGTCGCGCCTTCACTGTCCTAAACGGCAACAAGATTCTCCTTATTTATCCACCTGCTCCAGCCCTTCCTTCCTCGGATCCATTTCTCCAGACTGTCACTAAGGTGAAGAATCTACGATGAGGAGCCGTCTTTTTAAGAACGTCGTTGTATTGCCAATAATTTGCTGGGCCCCTCCCTTACTGCCAGCATTCTACCTGCACAGGAGTCTTACTCAGTGTGATTTGGGGCATATGTGCCAATTCCCATGTCTCTGCAAGAACTGTCACCCAGAGGGGTCTGCTCTGTGGATGAGAAATGGGGAGCCTTTTTTTTTTTTTTTTTTAAATACAGACTGGATCCCATTACCACCTACGTGGTCTTCAATGTCTACCACAGTGATTTTCAAACCTGGATCGTTTTCCAATCACTCAGGAAGTTCTTTAAAAATACAGAGTCCTGAAGCCTATCTCAGACTTTCTGGATGAGAACACTCTGGGAAGGGGGGCCTGGAAGATCCCCAGGTGACCCTCATGCAGAGGAATGGGGGTCCAAGAGCTGAAAGCTGCAACTACATCTTCCCCTGAAACAAGGCAATCCCACCCATGGGAAACGAACATCCCATGGAACAGAAGCTTACCAGAAACGTTCTGCAGGGGGCTCCAGTCGCTCCACTCTTTGCGGCCAGAGAAGCGCGCGTCGTCAATGTAGCGCCGCAGGCCCACGGAGTGAGTGGCACACTCCAAGGGCAGGTCCGAGGCCCAGCTCCAGCGGTGGACTGTGTCCTTCCCGTTCAGGGTTGTGTTGAAGGTCTCCTGCAAAATGAACACCAATGTCACACTCTATTCCCCGCTGCAGGCTCCTCCCCGCCTGGGCCCTGGTCAGGGCGCGTGCAGGAGGCAGCCCCAACCTATGAGTTTCTCTCACACCGATATTTCTCTCTGTTTTCCCCCCATCTCTTCCATTCTCTCTAAAAACCATTGCAAAAATATCCTTGGGTGAAGATTTTTTTAAAATAATAATAATAAAAGAAAAAGGTAAAAGGAATCCACTGGCCGATCTTGGAGACCCTTGGGCCATAGCTTCCTAACGAATGTGCCGAAAGACACTGAGGTCTGTCTTGAATGGGTGATGGGTACACCTAGGTTTGAATCTGCAAACCTAGAAGATCCTCAGAGAGAGTTATTCACAAATATATAACTGATAGAATACTAGTAAGCTTGAGTATTTTAACAGGGGATTTACACATTCTGGAGAGAACTTAGGATTGAGTTAGTGAAGTAGATAAATGATAAATGAAACTAAAGACAACATAAGAAATTATACTAAAAAAAAAAAGAAGAATAGTATCTACTACTTGGTTGAGTTGTAAATAGTGTTTATATAATTATAATACAAAAAAATAAATACTGGTCTACCAAAAATTGTAACAAAACAATACTGAGAAAAGAAAGAAACTCTGTGTGTGTGTGTGTGTGTGTGTGTGTGTGTGTGTGTGTGTGTGAGAGAGAGAGAGAGAGAGAGAGTTTGAGAGAGAGATAGAGATAGAGATAGAGATAGAGATAGAGATAGAGGAGAGAGAGAGAGAGAGAGAGAGAGAGAGAGAGAGAGAGAGAGAGAGAGAGAGAAGTAGAGAGAGAGAGGGCATATGGCATGAAAGCAAGCACACACGTATGTGAGGTGACAGGGGACTAAATTCTCATCTTCCATTGTTCGGAGGTAATAAAACACTGCTCACAACTGGGGAAAAAAGGAAGAGAGAAATGGGAGTAGCAAAGGTGCCACATGACCCACGGGTGTCGTTCACACGCTGGCCTGTGCTCCACCTGGCTTCCACGGCTGTACGGGAGGGGGTGGGCAGAAACTGGCAACTTATAAACGAAAACACTCTAAACATACTTACAAGCTGAACATCAATACACAGTGTTCTTGATCTTTAAAGTATTATAAAATAATTGCATTATAACCTGTCACAAAATGACTGATAATAAGCAATTCTAACGAATTCTGATATTAATAATGCATAATTATAAATAAAAATGTCACTTTTATGGTCCTGGCTCATTTACCCTCTTATATTTCACTTTTTAAAATGAACTTGTTCGATCTCTATTTTCTTACCTCTGGCTGTGTCTCCCATACAAAGATTTTTCTTCAAAGATCACATGTACTCTCAAAAGTAGAGAATTACTACCTTGCCTTTGCAGTCTTGTTATGAATGAGTCATGTAACCTTAGAATAATATTTCTGTTCATTCATGTTTGATTTCACTCATACTTCAAAGAGATTCCCTATTATTCTAGCATCCCTACATTAGTTTTTAAAAAAATCTACCCCACAAAGGAAGTAATGACAGCTAATAATGGTTTAGCAGCTTTATAAATACCCTATCATTAACTAGAGCAAATATTAGCACCACTTTACAGATGAGAAAAAGGGGGTTTTTGAGAAGTTACCCTAAGCCAGGAAGTAGGAACCCAGAATACAAAATCTTAAGCCATAATAAAAAGCTGCTTAATATAATTTTAAGTAAGTAATAATTTTGAGACAACAGGGTAGAGTTATTTCACATCTAGCTGTAAATTACATTGACAGACAAGATTGCCATTAAAATTCCAGAAAAGCAAGAACATCTTAGGCTGAGGTAATTAGGATGGGCTTTAAAATAAGGAGTAGGATTTTACATGAGTCTTGAAACCTAGGTTCAATTTGGATAGGTGAAAAGGGAGGGAGAGCATCACAGATGAAAAATTATATTGTTGTTATGTACAATAAGTACAGTGGCCGAGCAGACTCTGGCCCCAGACTGCCTGGGTTCGAGTCCTGGCCCCACCACTCAGTGTCTCTCCGGGACTCTGTACCTTCACCTGTGAAATGGGGCTGATGCTCGTAGTGCCCCCCTCATGGGCCTGCTATGTGGATGCAAAGGATTAACATGTACAGAGCTTTTACAACAGTGTCGGGAACTCTGGAGGCATGAGATACATGCTAACAACAGCGGCTGCTATAGTTTCAGGAATGTAATACTTGGATTGTCAAAAAGGAAAAATAAGATAACTAGCCCTAGTGGGTTTGGCTCAGTGGATAGAACTTTGGCCTGTGGACTGAAGAGTCCCGAGTTCGATTCTGGCCAAGAGTACATGCCCAGGTTGTGGGCTCGATCCCCGGTGGGGGGTGTGTGTGTGTGTGTGCAGGAGGCAGCTGATCAATGATTCTCTCTCATCATTGATGTTTCTATCTCTCTCTCTCTCCCTCTCCCTTCCTCTCTGAAATCAATAAAAATATATTTTAAAAAGATAGCTATTAAATAGAATATCCTATTTATCTTTACTATTTCATCTATGAACTTAGGCAAAGAAATTGTAAAATCATGAGATATTGTCTAATTCTTAAATCTACAACTAAGCATATTGCAAACCCATTAAGGAAGAAGAGTAAAAGGATAAAAGGGGGAATTACCACGTTACCAGCTGTCAAAACTTTTCACTACTATTTCTCACTATCCCTTAGATTAAGAGCAAACTAAAGACAGATCATAAGGAAACCCATTAAAATTGGATTTTAAAAAAAATAAGAGAAAAAAAGCATTAGTACTAAATATAAGAATCAGAGTAAGATATATTCAACCTTACAGATTTATACAAAATTTCTCAATAATTACTATGGCTAAATATGTTTCAAAACATTTCTTTTTATGTTTATAATATTAGACAAAGATAAAATAATAGACTAAATTATATGTACACTTATTTTATTTATGTAAAAACATGCATATAAAACAGGGTAGACTGGAATACACAAAGACAATGTTTACTGTGCCCAAGTGGTAAAATCATGGATTGTTCCTCCCTTAATTTCCTTTTTATAATGGCTGCACATAATTTTAATCATTGAGTTATTAGTGGGGGTTTTTCTAAACTGATTTTTAGAGAGAGAAGGAGGGTGAGGAAGACAGAGACAGAAACATCAATGAGAGAGAAGGATCGATCGGCTGCCTCCTGCATGTCCCCTACTGGGGGACTGAGCCTACAATCTGGGCATGTGCCCTGACCGGGAATCAAACCAGCAACCTCTTGGCTCATGGGTTGATGCTCAACCACTGAGCCACACTGGCCGGGCATGAGTGATTAGTTTTTAATGAACCCTGAAAGGATATCTGATCTACTTCCCTAATAGTCCAAAGGTTCACTGATGCCACCTTAAAAGCCATTTTAAAAAGCATTCAGCTTCTTTAATGCCATAGGAGAAACATCTACTCGGTTCAGACTTACTAATTTTACGAGTTCCATGCTCTCTTTACGTAGGACTTTAATTTCCCAAATGACATTTGCCTGATGGGGAAAGGCAGAGCCCCTGTCACTCCACTCCAGGTGTAACGTAGACGTTGAGAAATTGGCAGACAAACGCAGGATCTCCGGAGGGTCTGGAATGAGGGCTTAAAAAAGGAAACAGGAGATAACACTTAGTAAAATAAGTAATGATTTTTTATATTGTACTTCAATTAGTCAACTCATCTTAAACTCTATTCCTCCCTGATAAAAAAAAAAGTACTCAAGAATGAGAAGCAAACTCTTAAACCTATTCCTGAAAAAAAGAGAATATATGTATTTATATGTATAAGCAGCTCCCAGTGATTCATCGGCCAAATTTGAGAAAATTCTTTATCAGCCGGCTGTTTCAAATCCCTAATGTCTCTTGTAATAGCAACTGGGTTCCCACCACACGCTGGTGTCACCTGGTCTGGGACCTACAAGTAGGCCACATCGGAGAGAAGTAAAGGAACTTCTTCTGTGCGGCTGCAGGTCAGGCCTACGAAAGCGATGGAAAAGGATGGAAAGTTTGCTCTGGGAGCTCTCTCTGCAGCCTTCCCACTGACCTCCCAGTGTCAGAGCCCCCCACGCTGGGGGCGTCACTCACAGGAGGATGCCATGGGCTATTCCTGGTTATAGGTATCAATAAGTAGCAGCAAGACCATAATAAAGGCCAAGACACTGAGGGCGGCGGCCAATGGGTCCCTGGGCAGATCTGCAAGTCCTTCAGGAAGGCTAGGTCAGCAGGGCAGGGGGCCGAGAAAGGGACAAGGGGACCAAGTAGGAGCCTGCCGAGCGGAGCCATGAGGCTTGGATCATGATACATATATGGAAAAGCCAGGGCAAAATCTGGTGGGCATGTCATAGAAATGACTGGACCAAAGAAATGCAGGGCTGGTATAAGGAGAAAGGCAGACGCCTGAGACCTCCTCCAGTTTCTAGCCCAGAAAGGCAGGAAAGGCCAAAGGAAGGAGGGGCCATGGTGAAGAGATGCAGGAGACTGCGGGGGGGGGGGGGGGGGGGAATACCGAGTCTCCGGGGAAGAAGAGGCATAACCGAGGGGTATGCAGACAGCGGGGCAGCAGAGGGAGCCGGTGGACCCCGACTCGAGAGGACCTGGCTGGGCGGAGCTGGAGAGATGGATGTGCCCGCGCAGACGCAGAACAGCCAAAGCTTGCCTGGGGGCCAGGGACAGACAGTTCCACCTGCAAGAGACCAGAGACCCCGCAGGGGAGGACACAGAAGCCGAAGGAAACCAGGGAAAATCCAGGGCCACTGAGACCGAAAGAAATGGGTTGCCATCCAGGCAAACAACACAGAGCTCACAGAAGACAGAGAAGACCAGTACCACTGGTGAGGGCCCCTCTACATCGAGAAAGAAGCTGGGGGCGGGGGGGAACCTCAGGGGCTGCATTACAAAAGGTAGAGAGAGGAAAGTAGGGAACCTTCTAAATCTTCAGGTCCCCCTCTCTATAAGGGAAGAGGAAATTCCTGAGTATCTTGTGGATCAGTGGAAAACACACAGGGTCTGAATGGGCCTGTTCCGTTCTACGAAATGCAGGCTTTCTGGTCTGAGGGGCCAGACACCCGGGTTCTTTCTTGCATGCTCCTTCCTCAGTGACAGGAAGGGGTGGGGAAGCTCAAAGAAACACACGGACATGCCTTCCCAGGCCTCAGACCATCCTGGTGGCTGCTGGTGGCTGCCCCACGAGGCTCGAGGGCCCGTGAAGTCCCGGCAAGGGGGTGGCCGAAGGTGCTAAGTAACCAAAACAGCAGAGCAAACCCGTATCATAAATCCATCTGGGAACTTCAAACGAAGTCCGCACTAAGTTTAACCACAATCTGCTGGCCACAGTGCCCACGGGGGTCTCCATGAAATGTCTGGGGCTGCGCAGGAGACTGCGCCTGCCGACAGCAACATCGACAGCACGCAGCTATCTAGGACCGTGGGGCCTGCTCGCGGGCTCTGCTTCTAGAAAAGGGGCGGAGGGGGGGAGAGAAGCATCTCAGGGCCGAGAGCGGGGGCCCAGCGTGCAGCGGGACCACACGGTGCAGGGGCTCCACAAGGCGGTTCTTCCAGACACTTCGCGACGGCAGGAGGTAGTGACTTTAACATTATGAAACGGGGCGTATTTTACCAAGGCCACATTCATCCATTCAAGTGCTGTCCTCCCCGAAAAGTCCACACAATTTACATTTTACCTAAATAGCAGGGGGCGACTCCAAAACACGTCATTCCCAGTATTTCAAGCCACAGGCAGCAATTATAAATGAATGGATCTCTCTCTCTCTCTCTCTCTCTCTCTCTCTCTCTCTCTCTCTCTCTTTCTCTACGGTATGCATGGGAAGGTGCCTAAGCTCCCATGATACTTGGAAATAGATACTTGAGAACAATTTCTAGCTTTCTAGAAACTAGGAACGTTCAGCTAAGAAAGAAATTCCATCAGTCCTGTTTGTTTATTTTTTAAAGCTAGAGCATTTTTCTCCCAAACCTCCCTGTTCTTTTTGCCTCGGGACATCCGAGGTCGGGGAGCCTTCCCAGCTCCTTCGTAGGCTCCACGGTATTTATTCTGCCTCAGACGGATCCAAATGACCAGGTTATCACAAGAAACCTAGACATTAAAATTCTCAAAAGGACTTATTGTTGTGCCTAGCCCTGGCCAATTAGAAAGTTATCACACGTATATACATATATATGTGAAACATCTTGTTCTCCTTTGATATGCACACTTTTAAAAGCATCTTAAGATCTGGGGAAAACCTGATTTCGCTTGCTTTCATTTAGTGGCAAATGGCCAAAGAACCCTGCTTCCTCTAGCGCTCGGCACCTCTCATCCCACAGCGTCCCCTGCACACGGCAGGTGCCCAGGGACCTGCGGATGCACCCACCTCCCTCTCTCCTGTTCATCTAACCTGCCTTTCCATTTCTTTTCTTTCTTTCTTTTTTTTTTTTGTTTTGTTAATCATCACCTGAGGATATTTTTAGAGAGAGTGTGTGTGTGGGGGGGAGACAGAGAGAGAGAAACATCGATGTGAGAGAGATACATTGATTGGTTGCCTCCTGCATGAACCTGTACCAGGGCCAGGAATCAAGCCTGCAACCTAGGTACATGCCCTTGACCGGAATCGAACCAGGACCCTTTAGTCCTTAGGCCGATGCTCTATCCACTGAGCCTTTCAATTTCTTACCAGTACTATCTTAGCAGTAGTAGTAGCAATACTTAGTATTGGGATACTATTATCTAATATTTAAATCACAATCGAGCCATTATTAAAAATGCTTTCACGAGATCACCCAATATACAAATACAATGAGCTATCAATCAAATAAGTCAGCTAGACTCTCCCCTGATGTGCCTTCCTCATCCTTCCTGACCCTGTCACCCTCCAGCAGCTTCCCAGACAGGACCTTCGAGCACCCACTGCAGGATCAGACAGTACAAACGCGCTCTCAGACGGAGTCCTGGGGGATTTTTAAAAATCTGGAAAAAAACTGAGATTCCTCGTACAATACGACAAAGCAATTCCATGTGAATGAAAGATTTAAATCAGGTATGAAAACAAAACCAGAAACTCATCAAGAGAAACTGCAAGAAATACCATTTACATAAAGACGAAAACCCGTGGTGTGAACAACACCACAAAAGTTAGAATTTTAAACTTGGAAAAGTATTTGTAACAAATGGGACAGAAGTAACAACCATAATAATGTCAGCATGAGGAAATTTACAAAGGATAGAAATCGTTCAAAAAAACAGAAATGACTGATAATTAAAAATAATAACCGTCACAGAAATGCAAAAACAGCGGAGCTGTAATCTGGGGGCCGTCAGACTGAAATGGAAAACTACGAAGGACAATACCCAGTCCCGGCCAGGAGGTGGGAGAACAGGCACTCTCTAAGAGGACGACGTTTTGGGGAATACAGAGAGATTCAGAACTTTTGGAGAACAACTGGCCATGGATATGAAAAGCCATAAAAAGTGGGATTTCCTTCAATGCGGCGTTCCCAAGTCTAGGCCCTCAGCCTATCGAAATCACCACACCAAGTCGGAAACACATGTGTGCAAAAGATGCTCATTAAAGCATTGGTTAGAATATTGAAAAACTGGACATAAAACTCTCAATGTTAACAACCAACCATTTAAGGTAATTATGGCACCTCCCCTCCATTCAGTGGAATAGGACGCAGTTTATATTTAGGTAACAGCTGGGAAAGCTATCTGAGTTATTTCCCAAACTCACTTTCTTTTCAAATACTTACACACATTTTTTTCATTCAGTATGAATCTGCTTACAGGACTTCCAAAGTCATGTAGCGGGCTTATCGTTATTTCATAATGCCCAGGTGAAAGAGTTGGGATTTTAGTACTTGTTTTCCCCAACTGATAACAAGAACGGGTCCTGCAATATAAGAAATCAAATTTTAATCAGCAGATAAAACTAACAGAACACGTTCCATTAAAACCTGATTAACACAAAAGGCACTGGAACATATCTTACGCTCTTTTGTACACAAAACCACGACAGCTTACACTGCATTTTAAGAATGCTAAGAGAGGGTATAACGGTAAGTGCATCGACATGGGTGGAAGGAAAATCACCAGATTGTAGTGGAAAGTTGAGGAAGCATGGATGATTTCTTCAGGACCCAGGACTGCAGCATGCTCTTCGAACCCGGCCCAAGTTCCCTCTCCAGCCTGACCTCCCACTGCACACACCACCTCCCTAAACACCCCTCTCTTCTACCCGACACCGACCTCAGAAAGGACACTGGCTACGGTCACCCTAAAACACACCCCAGACTTGTCTGCTCCTCTGTCTTGGCTCCTGGTTCACTGAGCAAACTTTCTGGGCAACTCTGCCTTCACAATGCTTCTCCTTCCCACCACGCCCTCTCGGACAGAGCGACTGCCTCCCTTGGGCTCCATGGCCCTTTGGATCTTTACGAAACACGCTTCCTTTCTTTCACCGTCGTTCATACGCATTCCTAACGTCCCATAAAAAATTTAACTCAAGCAAAGGGACTCTGGGGGCTCCCACACCCCTGCCTGCACCCCAGCACCTAACAGGGCCTGGTCATCATTCACTCAGGGCTGAGGGCTTCAAATGCGGGCTCCCTCCTCTCAGCTCATGGCGAGGCTTCCTTTGGTGCCAGCAACACACAGCTGCACAGGGCAGGGGCCCGAGACTAAACCAACAGACCCGAGTGAAGCCATGTTACTCAGCGCCTGCTACCCGCTACCCTGCTACCCGCTACCCTGTTACCCTGCTACCCTACCCTGCTACCCGCTACCCTGTTACTGCTACCCTGCTACCCTACCCTGCTACTCGCTACCCTGCTACCCTACCCTGCTACCTGCTACCCTGTTACCCTACCCTGCTACCTGCTACCCTGCTACCCGCTACCCTGCTACCCTGCTAACCGCTACCCTGTTACCTGCTACCTGCTACCCTACCCTGCTACCTGCTACCCTACCCTGTTACCCTACCTGCTACCCTACCCTACTACCTGCTACCCTGCTACCCTACCCTGCTACCCTACTACCTGCTACCCTGCTACCCGCTACCTTGTTACCCTACCCTGCTACCCTGCTACCCGCTACCCTGCTACCCTGCTATCCTGCTACCTGCCACCAGATACAAAACTTGGCTAAGCAGTCATGAGGTAAGATTGCTATCAATAGCTTTCTCATACCACAAATGTTTATTCATACCGGAAAAGAAAAACAAAACACAAAATATAGCTTGTAAAGGTTAAAGTTAATCCCAGTGCGTTTTTTCCACTCTGTCTCCCCATACCAGCTATTTCCCACAGAAAGCACAAACAATGCCAGCTGCACCTGTGAGAGGGGCTCCCTGCCCCACGGGTCCGGAGAGGCCCTGCTGGGAGGAGCCCCAGCCTCCGGCTCCCCTAGTGAGCCCTCCGCACTGACCCTCTGGGCTCGGGCTGGGTGCCCCCTAGGGACTCGCCCCTCCAGCATCTAAACCACCGAATTCTCCGAATCCGGGGATGTCACCCGTTCACGCACTGAGCCCCATCTTCTCCCCACCCGGAGCGGCCTTTGTCCTTTTCTGCCGAGAAGACAGTCTGCCCTCTCCCAGCCACGCCTCCTGCGGGCCGCCACCCTCCGGCCGGGGCTCGCTGGCCCCACACATCCCGTCAGCATCACGTCAGGTCTGTCCACTGTGAACCCCTGGGGGGGGGGGCGCCCACTCCCTCTCCCTGTGGCTGCGGGGCTCTCCACCACACTTTTGAGGGTTCCCCTTCTGCACTCGCAGTGGGACTGCACTCCCCACCCCTTGAAGCGGGGCCTGCAGACGTGACTTCAGTTGCAGAGAAAGCTGAGAGAAGTCACATGATCACTTCCACTTCCGGGAGGCAGGGGGAAGCCCTCCAGCTGTGCTCCCTGCTTCCGGTCACCACAGCCCCTGGGCCTGGGCTGAGGGGGAGACTCGGCAGAGATACCGGCGGACCCAAGACAGCACAGGACACAGCGGCAAAGCGTCCTTTATTTCCGCAGCAGAGAGGAAAGGCATGAGAATTGAGGGTTGTTTCTGCAACACAACCAAACTCATCCAAACTGAGACATTACCCCGGTTCTTAGGACAACACTCCATCCATGCCCACCAAATGAGAAAAAAACCTGAGTGTGCTTGTAGTTAATTACACATTTACATCCATCCACAGGAGGACCGCCCATCAGCCAACTGGGACTTGGAGCTGCTCAATGGGATCCTCTGGAATCACGGAGACCAGGGGTGGGGAACACCCTGCCCCAGGGCCATACGAGTCCCAGGAAACCATTGGGTCTGGCCCTGCCAAGGCATTAGGGGTGAGTTAGCTAAATGTTTGACCAAATATTGCATGCTAATTTTTAATTTGATAATTTTGCATGGCCCACAAACAGTGTTATAAATATCTAAATAGCCCTTGTCCGGAAAATGGTTCCCCACCCCTGATTTAGACAATCCCATGGGATGGGATGGGGGAGGAGCATGTTCTGGCTTGCAGGCAGCCCAAAGGCCTCAACCCCGGCCTTCGGAGCGTCTCGCCCACGCCAGCTTACCTGAGAGGGTCAGGTGGTGTGACAGAAGGGTTACTTCCCCTTTTCCTTATTAACATGAACCCGCTGTGTATCTGGGAGAAAGCATGGCCCAGCTCTGTGCCAGTCGGCTTAGCCATCTGCCCGGGTTCTGCCCGTGGGACGCGGCGCAGGTGTGTGTGGCCCTTCTCAGAAGTGTCCTTAGGGAAGAGCATCCTCTCTTCCTCCCGCTTTCCGGAATGCAGACCGGACAGCCGCTCCTCAGGCTTCATCCTGAACCACGTGACCAATGCCGAGGACTGCGGAGCAGCAGGGACAGAGGAACCTGGGGCCCTCGTGGCCACAAACAGCTGGTCAGCCCTGAAGTCACACTCGAGACCTTTTACATGAGTGCGAAGGCCCAGCTGCTAAGCCACCGTTACTGACGTTTCCTGTTAGGCACAGTCCAAACCAGCTTAACTCAGTGGTTCCCAACCTTTGTTTTGGCCCTGCCCCACCTAAGCATCTCTAAAAGCCTGATGCCCCCAGTGACATATACTTCTTATTATTCAAAAAGTGAACTCCTATTCACGTGGAGGAAGCCTAAAAGGCCATTAACTTGGTCTAAACAAGCTTCCAAAGAACATGGCATCCAGGGGAGAGAAAAATAAAAGAACGGAAGGATGGTTGAAGTACTGAGGAAGAAATCACTCAGAAATTGTTTAAAAAAAATAGTATGAAGTGATATGAAAAAACAGAAAAGTTTCAAAACATATAATAAAGACCTGAAATGCATAAATATGTCACAATATATACTTATATACTGTATATGAGGCCCCTAAAACCATAACAAATGCAAAAAATTCACTGTTCATCACTCTAATCGCCCCCTTTAAAAATCACATTGCCCCCCTGTGGAGCGTGTGCCCCATGTGGGGAACCACTGGCCTCACCGATATAGGCAGACGCTGGCCTGGGACAGACCAGCCAACCTTCCCCGGAGAGATCAGAACCCACCACAGGCCGGGTGAGCCACCTACTCCTTGTTCATATGATCAAAGTTCTGGCCCGGAGAGAGGTTTCTTTCCATCCCGACTGATGAAAGAGTCAGCATTTGTAGGAAAGAGGGAGCTCAGATTTCCAATTTCCTTCGTAAAATGCACAGAACAAGATCGTTACGCTCCAAGATGGAAGAGAAAGAACCTCTGCTTTTAGGCGGAGGCTGTCCATGAATCAAAGCATTTCCGTTACCTGTTTTTGATGCAAACATCGTAGAGAGCTCCGCGGCCTGCTCCCGAGGGCGCTCTCCAAGAACAGTCCCAGGCTTGTAAATCGCTGGTTACACACTTCACGTCCCGAGGAGCGCCTGGAGACGCAGAAACCACACATACACACACACGGTGCTTAATGATGGAACTGCATGTAAAAAGCAAGTTCAACTGTATTCAGTAAGTACAAGCATATGTGTCTGCAGAGGGCCCACGCTCTGGGTGCGGAGATGAGCCTGCGGGCCCAGGAGGGGGCTGGTTTTACGTTTCTTTTTGTAGCTCTGGCTTTAAAAAGCTCCAGAGTAACCTGATGAAAGTGGGCCAACCGCTAACCACTCAGGGGGTAGGCTTCCATCAAAAATTCCACTTCCAGGCAACGGAGATAAATAGAGGGAGTGCCTGTGTGGACTCTGTGGTGGGACCCAGAGGGGGCCTAGGAGAATTTTTATCTCCAAGAGCCTCATGTGCTAAAAAAAAAAGAGAAAAATAACTCTAGGTAAAAGCTATGTCTTTCCCACAAACAGGGCTCTAGACACTCCCAGGCACTCCTGCCTCACGGCTGGCTACCAGACTGCCACCTACCTAGAAATCCCATAACCAGCCTTCAGATTTTTATGCAGCACATTAAATTTACACGGTAATGAGCTCACACAAGGATCTGAAAAATATATAGTTCACGTGGGCCTAAACAACGGCAAAGCAACCATCCGGAAGATCACAATCTAACAGCACTCACTGCGTCTATAAAGTAACATTACGTCATGGAACATGTCAGCACTGTGCAATGAGAAAATGCCATTCTAAGAGGAAAATGCGAAGAAAGGAGGGCACAAAAGGAGGGAAAGAGAAAGGATGAGAGGGGGGAAAAGGAAGGGAGGGAGGAGGGAGAGGGAAAAGCAATGAAAGTATAAAAGAGGTATTCTATCTCAGACTCCCTACATCAGCCATTTTCAACCTTTTCATCTCACGGCACACATAAACTACTAAAATTCTGGAGCACACCAAAAAATATATTTTTCGCCAATACGACAAAAAAGTAGGTATCGCCGAAACCGGTTTGGCTCAGTGGGTAGAGCGTTGGCCTGCGGACTGAAAGGTCCCGGGTTCGATTCTGGTCAAGGGCATGTTACCTTGGTTGCGGGCACATCCCCAGTGGGGGGTGTGCAGGAGGCAGCTGATCGATGTTTCTCTCTCATCGATGTTTCTAGCTCTCTATCCCTCTCCCTTCCTCTCTGAAAAAAATCAATAAAATATATTAAAAAAAAAAGTAGGTATCATTTTAATTAATTCACACCTTATGACTAGTGTGTTGGCTGCTGTCATTTTCTTAGCTGACAATCTAAGGGAAAAGAGGTCAGTGCCCCTGACTAAATAGTCATGTTTTAAAAATTCTTGCGGCACACCAGCCGAAAAAAACACACCCCTGCTCTATATAAATGTCTATGAAAAAAGCCTTTTTCTCTAGTTTTCACATAGAGCTGACATGATATTTACTACAGCACTAAACCATAAAGCTGTTGGTATAAAAGAAAACAAAAACATTATAAGCGCTCACATTAGAAAGTATCAGTGATTATACTCAAGTTATTTAATCATGATCTTGGGGAAAAGGAAATAACATCAGAACTAAAACCAGGGGAAGAAGGATAATGTTTTATACAAATAAATTAGGTGACATCTAAACAAACATTCTTAATGTAGTTAAGTAAAATGACAACAAGTAACGTATTGAAGAGAAATACAGTATGTGATTTGGAGGTGGGATGGGAGCGGCTGGCCCAGAGGAGCCTGGGAATGTTCTGGAGAGACGGTTCTGCACCTTGCTCTGGGGGCACGAAACTGTATGCACTTGTCAAAATTCACAGAACTGGATCCCAAACGGGTGCATTTTATGGAATGTCAATTATACCTGAGCTTTTAAAATGGGGAAAGAATGCTTGGATCTATCTTTAAGGGCCTTTTCAAAAGGAACCAAACGTCTGTAGAAAAAAGATGACCAGGAGATGGATTTTAACCACCCAGCAAACCCTAGAGGTTTCAGTGAAGACACCGGACCGCACGGCAGTCGGTTCGTTCCCGGTGACGCTAAGGCACTTACCCTTTCTCTGGCTGCTTACTTGATCCATTAAATACAGAAGCATAAATGTGGATAAGAACCACCGGAGATTTGAAGTCATCCTCCTCCCTTCCCCGGCCGCCATCCGGGTCGGTCGTCCTAAACACGAGGCCACGTCCATCCTCCGTCCGGCGTGGGCAGCCCTAGGCGAGGAGGAGAGTGTCAGAGGCGCTCAGCCCCGCCCCGCACGGGCCTCGCGCCGGGCATGTGCGCGCGGGCACGGAAAACGGACCCGGACCACGCCTGAAACCCGGCACGCTAATCGCCGGGGACGCTGGGCTCCGCCGACGGGGCTTTAGGGGACATTAGCGATCGGACACAGCTGTCGCTGCAGATCCATTAGAGGGTCACTTTTCAAACGACGGGCTTCAAGTTCAAGATGACGGCAGAGCACGCTGCTCTCCACTCTAATGCTACCAGGGTAGAGAGCAGCAGGCATGAAACTGAAGCTCAGACAGACAATTTTAAGGGGTCCATGGAATGACATTTCAAATTAATTCGTTTACATTCACCTTTACAGTCACTCGTTTATGACAAGTACTATCAGTTTTCCTTTGACACTGTGGTATAAGGTTTCTATTTCATATACATTTAAATAGTTTAAAGAGTAAAAACAATGGGAAAAGTAAGATAGGGGGTTTGCAGATGTGATAAAAATACTGATAATAACACACAGCACATGGCATTTGAAATGGTGACTGACCTGGTGGGCAGCCGGGAGGGCCAGGCAGCAGCCCAAGGGCCAGGCCCTCCTCCAGGCACCGGGCACAACACCAAACTGGACAAAGTCCCTGCCCTCAAGGACCTCATCAGACTCCTCGTTCGACCCAATGTCGCCTCATTTTTACGTTGGCACAGACCACCGAGGATCACAAACATACCGGGGTGGGCAAGGCAGGTTTACAGAAGACAAATACAAATAAACACTGTAAGAATTAATTAATAACGATACAAGAATACAAACTGTTTCACCTCCTCACAACTATACACCGCCTACTTTCGCCCCGCCCTGTATATGCAAAGCAGATGACATTAAGGGGAAATTAAGGATAAACAAACTGAACAATGAAAAGGAAAATAAAAATCACCCCCAGAGAAAATGGGGAGAACGTGGAAAAAATAAAAGGAAAAATACAACAGACAGCCACCTCTAAATAGTATTCTCACAGCAAACAGGGCCCAGCCATGTAGACAAGAGACTGGCCCCAGCCTGTGTGACTCGGTGACGGAGTGCTGGCCCACGGACTGAAGGGCCCCGGGTTTGATTCCGGACAAGGGCATGGACCTCGGCGGCAGGCTCAATCCCTGGCCCTGGTCTGGGTGCGTCCCAGAGGCAGCCACTCGATGTCTCTCTCTCACATCAATGTTTCTTTCTCTCAGTCTCACCCTCTTCTTTCCACTCGCTCTAAAAATCAATGGGAAAATATCCTCAGGTGAGGATTAACAAAAAACACACCAAGAGCCTTGGCTTGGGGCGACGGGTGCACAATGCGCTGTGCAGCTGATGTTTTACTGAGTTGTCCATTTGAAACCTGTGTGGTTTTGCAAACCAATGTCACTCCGGTAAGTTCAATAAAAAAGAAATGTAAAGAATAAACTGTCTTCCGCACAGGGAGACTTTAGAAAGTAAAAAAAAAAAAAAAAAAAAAAGAGGATGCCATGAAAAAGGAATAATCAGAAATAAAAATAGCTCTTACAAGTTGAAGACATTGCTTAATATTAAAATTTTTTCAAAGACAGATAAAAACATTGAGCAATCTTTCAGGGGAAACAAAAGACAAAAATAGAACATGTCACAGGAGATAGATACAGGGACTTGATAAAGGAAAGGAAATCCCACATCTAAATCACCAGAGCCTGACAGGAGAATCCAGAGTCTGACAGGGGAATCCAGAGCCTAATAGAACTGAGAGCCTGATAGGAGAATCCAGAGTCTGATAGGAGAATCCAGAGTCTGATAGGAGAATCCAGAGTCTGACAGGAGAATCCAGAGCCTGATAGGAGAATCCAGAGTCTGATAGGGGACTCCAGAGCCTGACAGGAGAATCCAGAGCCTGACAGGAGAATCCAGAGCCTGACAGGAGAATCCAGAGCCTGATAGAACTCAGAGCCTGACAGGAGAATCCAGAGTCTGACAGGGGAATCCAGAGCCTAATAGAACTCAGAGTCTGATAGGAGAATCCAGAGTCTGACAGGAGAATCCAGAGTCTGACAGGGGAATCCAGAGCCTAATAGAACTGAGAGCCTGACAGGAGAATCCAGAGTCTGATAGGGGACTCCAGAGCCTAATAGAACTGAGAGCCTGATAGGAGAATCCAGAGTCTGATAGGAGAATCCAGAGTCTGATAGGAGAATCCAGAGTCTGACAGGAGAATCCAGAGCCTGACAGGAGAATCCAGAGCCTGACAGGAGAATCCAGAGTCTGACAGGGGAATCCAGAGCCTAATAGAACTCAGAGTCTGATAGGAGAATCCAGAGTCTGACAGGAGAATCCAGAGTCTGACAGGGGAATCCAGAGCCTAATAGAACTGAGAGCCTGACAGGAGAATCCAGAGTCTGATAGGGGACTCCAGAGCCTAATAGAACTGAGAGCCTGATAGGAGAATCCAGAGTCTGACAGGAGAATCCAGAGCCTGAGAGAACTCAGAGCCTGACAGGGGAATCCAGAGCCTGAGAGAACTCAGAGCCTGACAGGAGAATCCAGAGCCTGACAGGAGAATCCAGAGCCTGACAGGAGAATCCAGAGCCTGAGAGAACTCAGAGTCTGATAGGAGAATCCAGAGTCTGACAGGAGAATCCAGAGCCTGAGAGAACTCAGAGCCTGACAGGGGAATCCAGAGCCTGAGAGAACTCAGAGCCTGACAGGAGAATCCAGAGCCTGACAGGAGAATCCAGAGCCTGACAGGAGAATCCAGAGCCTGAGAGAACTCAGAGCCTGACAGGAGAATCCAGAGCCTGACAGGAGAATCCAGAGCCTGACAGGAGAATCCAGAGCCTGATGGAACTCAGAGCCTGACAGGAGAATCCAGAGCCTGAGAGAACTCAGAGCCTGACAGGAGAATCCAGAGCCTGACAGGAGAATCCAGAGCCTGAGAGAACTCAGAGCCTGACAGGAGAATCCAGAGCCTGACAGGAGAATCCAGAGCCTGACAGGAGAATCCAGAGCCTGACAGGAGAATCCAGAGCCTGAGAGAACTCAGAGCCTGACAGGAGAATCCAGAGCCTGAGAGAACTCAGAGCCTGACAGGAGAATCCAGAGCCTGACAGGAGAATCCAGAGCCTGAGAGAACTCAGAGCCTGACAGGAGAATCCAGAGCCTGAGAGAACTCAGAGCCTGACAGGAGAATCCAGAGCCTGACAGGAGAATCCAGAGCCTGACAGGAGAATCCAGAGCCTGATGGAACTCAGAGCCTGACAGGAGAATCCAGAGCCTGACAGGAGAATCCAGAGCCTGATAGGAGAATCCAGAGTCTGACAGGAGAATCCAGAGCCTGACAGGAGAATCCAGAGCCTGAGAGAACTCAGAGCCTGACAGGAGAATCCAGAGCCTGACAGGAGAATCCAGAGCCTGACAGGAGAATCCAGAAAACACTCTCCTTAACGGAAGGAAATGGCAAGGCCCTGCGTGGCTGCTGCTGAGTGCTGACCAAAACCAAGGACGGGTCCCAAACTGCGTAAACAACCAGAACCCGAACGTACACGAGGCCGACCACACGTGGGGACAGTGTTCAACGATTCTCAGGATGAACCACTTTCCAGTCAAGCCCAGTGTCATCAAAATGGCTTACCAGAATGAAAATGTACTCACGGAACGTCTAAAACGCAAGTTGCCAATGTAATGGAATTACATCGTCTGTATGGGAGTAACCGAATGAAGGAGACGAAAATAACCACACACCAGATTCACTGGCTGGCTAAGCATGACCCTGAAGTGAGACAGCCCCTCACTACAAGTTCCCAGTCATCCTAGAAAAAAAAAAAGGGGGTGTCCCACGAAGTGGCCAGGGCAGGGGGTGGAGGCACGGAGGCCCGCCCAAGCCAGGCGCTGGGGACTCAGGTGTCACCCAGCTCCATCACTAAGGAGCGGGGAGACTGAGGGCAAATCACTTAACCTCCCGCCTCGGCCTCAGGCAGGGCACAGAGGCCGCTCTACTCCGGCCACAGGGAAACTTCCAGAGGGGGGCTGCAGCCCTGCATGCCTGCTGGGCCACACCAGCGGGCACACTCCTGGCACAGGCCCGCGCCAGCAAGTGCGACTGCCCAGGCCGCCCCAGGAGGTCAGTGCGCATCAGGGTGGGGGCTCGGGAACAGAAGCATCAAAGGCAGGTCGCCAAGGCCGGCGTAACTGGAAATGGGCAGGATGACGATGACCACTTTCCTTTGTCATCCCACCGACGGAGAACAAACATTCTGAGCAAGTCATTTAGGCCAGCGGTCGCCAACCGGTGGTCTGCGGACCCCTGCTGGTCCGTGAGGTCCGAAGGGTTGGTGACTGCTGATTTAGGTGATGCAATACTATGTTGGTAATAGACCTCATTTCTCTACTGGGCAAAACTTTCAAGTGGACTTCTCTGAGGCTGATCAACACGTGAACAGAGCCTTCGGGTGTATTTCCAGGAAAGGACCCGTGAAACGTGTCTCTGCTCCCTCTGGTCACGACACCGACAGCATTTGCTTTTCTCCCCACCCGGGCCTTACTCATAGAGGAGGGCGCATTTTTATAGAATTCCAGGAGCTAATCTTCAAAACTAGGATAGCCGTCCCGTGCTGCATCAGCAGACTAACAATGCAAATGCCTAGAGCAGGGGTCCTCAAACTTTTTAAACAGGGGGCCAGTTCACTGTCCCTCAGACCGTTGGAGGGCCGGACTACAGTTTAAAAAAAACTATGAACAAATTCCTATGCACACTGCACATATCTTATTTTGAAGTAAAAAAACAGAACGGCAAAAACACCCGCATGTGGCCCGCGGGCCGCAGTTTGAGGACGCCTGGCCTCGAGAGCAGGGCAGGCACCGAACTGCACAGGCAGGTGCAAACCCAGCTGCCCGCCGAGTCTCTGAAGGGGGCGGCCACCGGCCAGGAACCCATTCTCTGGCAAGGCTACCACAGGATGTGATTCACCCCCAAAATGAGGCAGAAAACAAAAATGAGAAATGAGCCCGAGCTGATGTGGCTCAGTGAATAGAGCGTCGGCCCGCAGACTGAAGGGTCGTGGGTTCAATTCCAGTCAAGGGCACATACCTCGGTTGCAGGCTCGATTCCTAGCCCTGGTTGGGATGTGTGCAGGGGGCAACCAATTGATGTGTCTACCTCACATCGATGTTTCTCTCTCTGTCTCTCCCTGCTCCCTCCCCGCCACCCCCCACGCTCTCTAAAAATCAATGGAAAAATATCCTCGGGTGAGGAGGATTAACCAAAAAAATAAACGAGAAATGATCCATGACACTGGAGTTTTCACCCTGAGAAGTAGCCCTGTGTCTCCCTTCCACACGCCCAATCTCATCCCAGGTCACATTAAAACTGACACTATCCCCAAGCTGCGGTATCCCTTCCTGAGTCCGTATTCACACAGAGTTTGCCTTCTGATGAGAATTCCCGCTCCACTCCTTTCTGCCACCGTCCTCAGTTCACCTGGGAACCCCCAGGTAGGAGGTGGGGGAGCTCACCACACCTGTGCCAGGCGTTCGGCCTTCCCCGGGAGGCCAGCTGCCCCGTCCTCTGCCTCCACACTTTACACCCCACTGCAGGGGCTCCACAAACGGGCCAAGAGCCAGGCCCACCCACCTGCGCCTCTGGAAATAGTTGCACTAGGACACATCACACCCGTGGCTTGTGCGAGGCCCCTGGCTCCTTCCCACGGCAGCGTTAGGGCCGAGTGGAGACAAAGGCTGCAAGGCCTGCAAAGTCAAAACCATGTCCTGCCCGGCTCCCTGCCCGCAGCGGGCTGGCCCTGCCCGAAGGCAGCACTTCCCGCTTTTGTCATTCCTCCCACAGCCTGCAGCTCCCTGGGCGGAGTTCACTGCTCACCGTCAGCCCCCAGGGTCCCAGCCCCAGCCCCTGGCACTGAGCAGACACTGCAAATGCTAAGCCGGCACCTGGATGAGTGAACAGCAAGACACAAATGAATACACGTCCACGCTCTAGGCCAGACGTCCTCAAACTACGGCCCGCGGGCCACATGCGGGTGTTTTTGCCGTTTTGTTTCTTTACTTCAAAATAAGATATGTGCAGTGTGCATAGGAATTTGTTCATAGTTTTTTTTAAACTATATTCCGGCCCTCCAACGGTCTGAGGGACAGTGAACTGGCCCCCTGTTTAAACAGTTTGAGGACCCCTGCCCTAGGCTTTGGATGGTTGGGCTTCAGCTGACCCATGTCCTGCTGACACTCAGAGCACAAGTCGGGGCTGTGGTTCCTGGACCCTGCGCCGAGGAGCCCCCGGCACAGAAGCACATGAACTGGATGTTACGGTATATTTTTAAATTTTCAAAGCAAAGAAAGTGACATCTGTTCAACGCTGTGGAAACCTTCAGCTCAAGACGGCTGTTTGCACCCGAGGCCATGCTGCAGGCCTTTCTGTGAGGCACATCGTTGTGAAGGGAGAGTCGCTGTGATAAAACACAAGTACCATCCAGAACTCAGCGCAGAAGTGGGAATGAGCCCAGGCCAGGGAGCTCGGATGGTTAGAGGGTCAGCCCATTACACCAAGGTTGCGGGTTCAATCCCTGGTCAGGGCACTTCTAAGAACCAACCAATGAATGCATAAATAAGTGGAACGACAAATCTCTCTCTCTCCCTCTCACAACCCCCCTCCCCCTCTCTAAAATCAATACATAAAAAAATAAAAAAGAGAAAGAAATGGAAATGAGGGTGGAGGTGTCCAGTCTGGAGCCAAAGTCTGGGAGGCTATGCAGTCCCTAACAGGTTCATACATGTGGCTGTTTACGAATGAAATAAAAATATTTCCCCCTTAAGTGGATATGCATTATTTTTTTTAAGCTGCTATTACTGTGTCAGGCTATACATACTTAGTAAGCTGTTTGGGCCCAACTACTTCATAAAAGGACCTGCTAGGTATTCCTTTTGACCCGGGGGCACCATGAAAACGCTAAGGAGACACTGAGGGCCTGGGAACCCAGGAAGTGTGGGCGTCCGAGCCGGACAGCGGGGCGGCTCTCGGTTTCCATGGCGACGCTTCAGCGGGCCCTCCGTGCAGGAGGGTAACTGAAACCCAACTCCCGCTTTGTGGAAAGAACACGTCTTAGTGGACTCTGCCAAAAGGACCGCGGTTACGTCTTGGTCTGCAATCGAAATAGAACGTTCCTGTCGTCGTTACAGTGTTCTGCGTTTCCCGGGAACGCTTTACCCTGCCATCCAGACTGGTGTTTCTCAGGATCCTCACCCAGTTCCGGCAGTCTCCACCCCAGGGGGGCTTCCCTGTCAGTCTGAGAGCCTGCTCACGGTCAGCCTCACACATGAAGACACAGGAGCGCATCCCTGCAGCGCACCCCAGGCTCCCCCTGCTCCGCACCCCAAGCTCCTGCTCGGCCCGGCAGACAAGGCCCTCCCGTGGCCACCACCCCCGCCCTCCACACCACAGAGGGCCAACACTGCAGCTCCCCTAAGGCTCACACTGCCGCTGGTCTTGGGGCTCCCCCTCAAACCAGGGCATCTAAGGACCTCCCCTGGGGATGTCCCCCACACTCCCTCCGTCCCACCCTCAGGGGCCACCGGGAGCTCTACCCATCACACTGGAGAAAGTGACCGGCAGGCAGGAGCGTCCCATCGACGTGAATAAATGCCCGGCACACAAATGACCTTGTTTGTCCCTCCATCACAACGATGAAAGGCTCTCTTATTACAGTAAAGGGACAACCTAAAGAACACTCCTTCTCATTCAAAAACACCCAAACGATCTTTAAAATGCAGAAAGCATGGTCAAAGCTGACCTTCAGAGAGAATCAGGAGCAGCTCCGCCCCCCAGCACCTGCTTCCTCACAATCTCACCGAGACCAAGGAATATCTTTTTAAAAAATATATGTTTTTATTGATTTTTAGAGAGAGAGAGGAAGGGAGAGAAAGAGAGAAACATCAATGATGAGAGAGGAACATCGATTGGCTGCTTCCTGCACACCCCCTACAGGGGATCCAGCCCGCAAGCTGGACAGGTGCCCTGACCGGGAATCGAACCATGACCTCTTGGTTTCTGGGTGGACGCTCACCCACTGAGCCACACAGGCTGGGCAGGGATATCTTTTTTCTTAAACGTTAATCTTTTCCAACTGTTTGGCTATAAGTGCATTTCCTGGATTGTGTGGTCAAAATGCCCTTTTCGGATGGTTACTGGTAATTTGCAATGTTTTAGTTATAAACTGCTTATTCTATCTTTTGCCTGTTTTTTTCCTCGTTAGGTATTAATCTCTTCCTCACTGCCTGGTAAGAAAGAAATATCCCAAGATGCACATTAACGGTTATACACACTGTAAATCTAGTTCCCGGTTTGCTTTCTCAGTTTCCAATGAGGCGTCTGTTTGACTTTCATGAAGTCAGATTTCTCAATTTTGTCCCTTATGGGTTCTGAACAAAATTCCCCTCTCCTGCCAAGATTATGTCAATTGTCACCTATACTGTCTTCAAGTACACTAAGGCTTTTACTATGGTAAGCTGTAATCCATATGAAACTAATTTTGGTGAACAGTGTGAGTCAGGGACTCATCCCTACCAAATGGTTACCGCTTATCCCAACACCGTTCGTTAAACAACCCACTCCTCCCCGCACCGACCGGAGAGGGCCCCAGGATGCCACTCCCTGGCCCACTGCCCCTCCACCCCACCGTCCCGCACTGCACAGCATCATCTGTTCTCGGGGCTTTAAGCATCACTCCTGAGTAATGACTTCCAAACCCGTGTGCCCTGCACTGGCCTCCTTCCGGTTCCGGATGAACCGTCTAGTGGGCAATTTCTTGCCTATCCACACCAATCCACGCAGATGCGGTCCTTCGGGAATGACAATGTTTTGATACCACATGTCCCTTGGATGTTTCAGAGATGGCTCAAAAACTCCACGTGCACGAAATGAAACTCACTTTCCCGTGCCAAGAGGCTCTCGTGCGCCCCGGTCCCTTCGTGGCACCAAGCAAGCGTCACCCTTGATTCCTCCTCCTTCCTCACCCCTTCCACCTAACTCACCAGATTTAACCCCCAAAACAGGCCTGGATTCATTCCCCTCCCCTCTACCTCTATCTCCACTTCCAGGGCTCTGGCTCAGGGCATCCAAATCACGACTTATCCATCCCACGGCTGCCGGCAAGGGCCTCGCCAATCCATCTTCCACAATGACTGGCCCGGCTTTAAATCTCGCCTTTATTTTTAACCCTCTTCCTCGGTTCAAACTCCAGGCTAAACGCCAGAAGGCTGCACCAGACTGTAGGCGGGACAAACTCAAACTCAGACCTGGACTCCACCATCTGCTCTCCCCTCACCACTCCCGGGGCAGACCACCACCACAAGCTCTCTGAATGCTCCCCCTGCACCCCGTCTAACTTCCACGTGGGCCTCTGTCAGATCGCACCAGGCATTCCAGAGTCTTTTTTCCCGTCCTTCCTCCCACCCTCTTTCCCATCCGTTATGACCTCCCTACGAGCAGGGGTTTATCTTGCATCTAAGGGGGCTTTACATTTATTTAGTGGCTTAACAGATCCATCCCAATGGAGCAGGGGTCCTCAAACTTTTTAAACAGGGGCCAGTTCACTGTCCCTCAGACCGTTGGGAGGGCCGGACTATAGTTTAAAAAAAAACTATGAACAAATTCCTATGCACACTGCACATACCTTATTTTGAAGTAAAAAAACAAAACGGCAAAAACACCTGCATGTGGCCCGCGGGCCGTAGTTTGAGGACGCCTGCAATGGAGTCTTTGGTAAGGATTTCAAATACTTTGATGACACCCAATTGTTGCTTCAAATTCCAGAGAGAAAGTTGAATGATACGTTTTTGAGCGCACTGGTTTGCCATAGAGTTCTTAAGTATTATTTTTCAGATACCATGCATTGTTTATGTTTATTACGAGCAGGCACGGTTTTACGTTCTTTAAATGCAATATTAAGTTTAACCCTGTAACAACCTTATGAGGTCAGTTTATAACAAGGGAAATGGAGCACCGATAGGTTTTGACACTCGCTTGTGGGCACACTCGGTGCGTCAGGGGCAGAGCTTGGATTTCAATCCAGGTCTGACTATACATCTCATCCCTAGACCATGGCACTAGACTGGAAAATGTGGAGCAAAACTCACTGGACCGGGGTGGAAGTCCTGGGCTCCAGTCCCCAGCCCATCAGTGACTAAGTGGCAGGTATGTGACCTGAGACAAATCCCCTAACAGCTCTGACATTACACAGCTACGACCCAGGGCCTACTTTCCCCACGTTAAATGCCATAAGAAAATTTATAGTTGCATGATTCTTAAACACACCTTGTTTATCTCCTCTATGAACTAGAAGATGGAGAATGTGACCAGGAATGCAGATCACCCCCGCACCCCCAGCTTAATGCTGTTCTTGGGGGAAATACTACCTGCTTTGCCAAGCATCTCCATTTACCACAGCTTGACAAAGGCCCGGCAGTTCAGGGAACAAAGAAACCCCGCCAGCCACCACCTTACTGCCCTCCTTCCAACGCTAAGTGTGCTTTTAATTGCTTAGCTCTCATGGCAGCAGGTGCAAGCTCCCACTTACTGGAGGGTCAGCCCATCCGCTGAGGAAGGTGGTCAGCGGAAATGCCAGGGGGAGGGGGAGCGGGGAGAGGTTAGCTGCTCACTGCTGAGGCGCCTCCTGCAGGAGCCTGAGTCTAGTGTAGTCACGACCTTCAGGGTTTTCCAAGAAATGCAGGTTTGTTGTTGTTTCTTAATGTGAGATCTCCTTATTTGTAAATGCTGGCAACTAATTCCAATTTTTTTCAAAAACCTTGCACGGGCCAAACAAAACACACGCGCAGGCCAAACACAGTTCTGAGGGCGCCAGTTAACAACCTGTTTCAAAATGCACTGGCGTTAGAAACTTCTGGTCTTGCTGCCGAAATAACCTGAAGATATAAACTGTTTGAAGACGTTCCTTTCAGCGCACAGGTTTTTGACATAAATGTGCCTGAATGCTTTCTTCACGCTCTTCGGGGTCTGAATCTGAACGCTCTCCTCCCCAAAAGAACGCGAGTAGTCTCTTTCTTTCTCCATGGTATTGTTTAACCCCAAATCTAGAAATCCCAAGCATCCTTTTAGAATACAAATGCTTCTCTCCCAAAAAGAAAAACACACCAAAAAAACTGAAATTTACGTTTTCTTGAGTCTCCTACACAAGGGTGGAAGGCAGAATGAAAAACGCCACAGATCCTGAAATAACTGGCGCTGGGCAAAGCTATTTAGGAAAGGAACACTGTCAAGAAAGCAGATTCCACAGACCAGGGACGTGTGAGCCGGACGCGGATCCTGGATTCAATTACAGGACTCACGGGAGAGGGGCCCACCGCACCCCCTTATCTGACGAAGCTACTGCACTGGGGAAGCAGGGGTCAGAAACACGCAGGAGGTGTCTTGGTTTGAACAAGATCTTACCGAATGCCCGAAACATATTTATGTGCAAGATGAAGAAATACAGAATTGTAAAAAGAAAGTACGGCGGGGGCGGGGGGGGGGGGGGGGGGGGGGAGTGTCCTTTCACCACGTGACCAGCGGTGCTGATTAATGGGTGCTGTCCACATGGACAAGCTGCAGGCAGATGTGACAGAGTTCCTGACACTGTGACTAATGAACTGGATGGAGATACAGGTATCATATCAATCAAATCTCTAGGTTAGGAAATGGGCAAAATAGCAAATATATTGGATGAAATAAGGAGGATTCCGATGAATTCATCCAACGAACTAACGCTAATCCAGTAAGATTCGTTTAGCATAGGCACCTTCAGCCGATGGTGACGGTAACGGTGACAGGCAGAAAATGAACACACGCGGGCTGGAGCAGAGCTGATTTAGCAGCAACCCGTAGGAAAAACACAAAAGACTGGTCAGCGGCATGGACCCGTAAGGCAAAGTAACTGCCAAAATGAGAAAGAGGGGGGCGTGTCTTGTCTCCTCACTCCATCACAAAGCGTGTCGGACCCTGCCCTCCAGCGGCAGTAACATCGGGGTAGGCATTCTTAGCCTGAAAAATTCCCAAGTTGGTAACACAACATTCAGGCAGTGTTATTATGAAGCCGAAGCTATTACGATTGCCTTTATTACCGCCCCAATTATTATACGTCCCCACTCCAATACGGATCTTACTCTAAGTGTTCTCACCCCCCCCCCCCCGCCCCCCGTCGGTGCAGCCAACTCCCTACTTTCCCCCAGCCTTACCGGGGTGTAACTGACAAAAAGGTTTATGTGTTTAACGTGTACAGCGTGATGACTTGCTATATACACTGTGAAGCGATTACCGCAGTCAAGTTCATTAACACATCTGCCGCCTCCCAGTGACCTTCCTCTCTGTGTGGGGTCTACGCTGCCAGCCAACGTCAAGCAGCCACGGCGGTTTGAGAACCGATCACGCTGCTGCCCACCAGCTGCAGGCTCCGACCCTCCGCCCAGCAGCTTCAGCTCAGGCAGCCACTGTGTCCTCTGGCTTCACCGGCTCCCTGACCCCCAGGCCGCCCACACGGGGGGCTCCCTCATCATTCCGCCAGGAGGCACACACAGTAAACATGTCGACGTGTGTGCATCTGCAGGGCAGGGCTCCGCAGGTCTGTGTGTGAGAGCTTTCAACACGCGGAGGCTTCTTCAGACGTTTCATCAGGAGCTTTAGGAAAAGGCGGGCGCACCGGGCACGAGGGGGGGGCTGTCATTACCACGCGAGCGCCGCTCCCTGGACGTGGGGAGGACACGCTCCCCGCAGCCTGGCCGCCGTGGCGGGCCCCTCCCGGCCGCACCAGCGCGCCTCGCTGCCTCCGGGCGCCCCAGTCCTCCCGGCACCACCTCGGGTCACCTTTCTGAAATGTCGGGCTCACGCCTGGAATGTTCCACGGCTGTGCCGGGCCTACAGGAAGGGTGCCCACTTCGGCATGGACGAGGCTCCCTGCTGTTTCGTGTCGCCGAACGCCCCAGTCCCACGCCGGCCCACTGCCCCGTGCTCCGGTCCCGCCAGACCCGCCAGGCTCCGGCCTCCACGTCACTGCGCACGCTGCCCCCCTCTGCCCGATGCCCTCCTCACTCCCCTCTTCCCTGTCCACGGAGCCAACACCTCCTCGGCCTTCAAAACCCGGCTGGCATCTCTCCTCCCCACTGTCTTTCCTCACTGGGCCCCAAAACAGACACACTCCTGCTGCCAGTTCCCACCCAGTGTACGGGTCCGTCCCTGCTGTCTGTCTTGCAGTGGAACTAGGAGGGACGTGAAATCGTCCTTATCGTCTCTACCAGGAGCCTAAGGACCAAAGGCAGAGGAGACCCGCTGAGCATAGGAGCCCTCCACGGCTCCCCGGAGCACCTGAGCCTGCGGTCCCAGCGGCCCGGCCCGGGGATGCGTGAGCCCGCAATCCCCGCGCTGCCTCCGGCCGGGAGCTGCAGAGCCCGGAGCAGCGCCCTCTGCCCTGCCGGAGCGGCCGGCATCTGAGAGAGGGCGCTGCCCGGCCGTGCTCTGCGCTGCCAACGGGCTGAAGCCCGCATGCCCGCACCGCGTGGCTGCCCTCTCTGCCATTGCGCACTCAGGGCCTCTCACAAAGAGGCATCGGTGTCTCTTCATGGAAAGTGCCCCCCTGCCCCCCCCCCATCAAAAATCAGAAGGCTCCCTGCTGGTTCCCCTGGGGACGGGGGAGTAGCGTGGGCCTTGGAAAGCCATGGTGGGGCTAGAAAAAAAAGGGACATAAATAGAGAATAAAATGCTGACGCTGCTGGTGGCTCCGACCTGTGACGTGACCTAACCCACCGTGCTTTCCACACAGGAGCGAGACAGAAACGATCTGTGGACCCGGCTCCTTCTGTTAGGCTGCGCCAGGGAGGTACAAGCCAAGGTCAGCGCTTGTCAGGAGACTGCCAAGACCTCTGAGGGTTTACTTTATATTAAAATATTTACAATGGCCCTAACCCGTTTGGCTCAGTGGATAGAGCGTCGGCCTGCGGACTCAAGGGTCCCAGGTTCGATTCTGGTCAAGGGCATGTACCTTGGTTGCGGGCACATCCCCAGTGGGGAGTGTGCAGGAGGCAGCTGATCGATGTTTCTCTCTCATCGATGTTTCTAGCTCTCTCTCCCTCTCCCTTCCTCTCTGTAAAACATCAATAAAATATATTTTAAAAAATATTTACAACGGCTGCCAACTAAGAAAAAACACACACAACTGTCCCTGCATAAAGAACAAATGATGAAATTAATGTCAGATAGGAACATTATTTTAAACTGAGAGCTTTATTGCTGTCATCCCCAGTAAGATTATGTGCTGGAATTTCCCAAACAGAATGCCCATGAATTCCACTCACCCTAAATTTATTAGTACGAGCCCATCTCAGTAATTTTATAAAAGGCAATCTCAAAAAGGCAAGGCCCTCCCCGAAGATATATGGTGGCAATTGTAAGACTATTAGCCCAGGATATTCTCACGCGTGTAGAATGTAAGTCGTCACTAAATCATCGGCGAGTGTCAGGGAGAAATAACCTCCTCTGCTCCCCGTGTAATTTGTGGAATAAGCGGGAGGAATGTTTGTGTTCACGGAAAAGTAACAGGACAACAAGGTCTCTTTTAAAATTGCAGGGGGCGAAATGAGGCTCCCCGACGGTCACCTGTGGTAACAGGTTGATTGCGTGTGCCTCCCGGCCCTGAACTGGACCGGTCACTTCCCGTGTCATCCCCATCCCGGGGCACGTCTGTCCTGGGCATTGCGGTGGGTCTGAAACGTACCCACTGCCTGGCACACAAAGGCCCCTGCTAGCGACCGAGCGGGTGCCTCCCTGCGTTCTAACAACCCTATAGAAGAGCGGACCCTGACCTTCAGGAACTCATCGTAGAGGATTATTGAAGAACACAGTAAAAGAAAAAACTGCCTCCCATTCAAAATACAACTTCTTGGCAACAGAAAGCATTTCACTTTTAAAGTAAATAAAAAGTCAACAGAATATTTCCTAGGGGCCAGAAGCAGTGGAATATTTTGTCAGAATGTCCTGAAATGCTTTTCACAACAGTTTGATGTAAGCTATTTAAAAAAAAAAATAAAAAGGTTATTCTGCTTAGAAACCCTGTCTGAACAGGAATATATAACACTGGCCTCAATCATCCTATCAGGTTGGTGAGGTGAACGTAACATTTCCCCACCGGCACCCGCAGGCACCGTGAGCTGGATGCTATCATTCCCATTTCACAGAGACGGAGACGGACACAGAGCTTGCCCAAGTTCACACCACCAGTGGATGGGAAGTGGGATCTGAACTCATTTCCTTTAGAATATAACATGCTTTACATGCTGGAAATCAGGAAAATACAAAGAATAACACTCATCTGTAATTTCAACACACAAATTAACATTTGGTATATAACCTTTCTGGCATACCCCTCTCCCCCTCACTCATACACACACACACACACACACACACACGCACACACACACCGGCTTGCGCTCTCTCTCACTTTCACCCTCCAAAAACAAAAACCTTAGATCAACTTACACATACTGTCTTGCAATCTGCTTTTTGGGTTTACAAATTCTGAGTACCTTCCACATCCATCAGCACTGCCCTCCCTCAGGTTAATGCAGAAAGCGTTCTCCATTATATGGGTACTAGTAGCCCTGCACACGAATCCGTGCGCCAGTAGCTCGCCAGTAGCTCGCGGCCACCCTCCAGTAGCTCTCCGCCCACTGCCCCACCCTCCTGTAGCTCCCCCCTTCCTCCTGTCTCCGCCCCCTAGCCCCCCTCCCCCCGCCATAGCTTGCTGCCCTGCCCCCTCCTGTAGCTCTCCACCGCCCGCTTGTAGCTCGCTGCCCCACCCTCCTGCTGATCTGTGATCTGGTTGTTATGTGGTCCGTCTTTACGCTTCAGGGAGTAACGACCATTTGCATATTACATCTTTATTATATAGGATACCATCACTTGTGCAGTCAATATCCCTATCATTGGGCATTTCAGTTGCTTCTAGTTTATGATTATCATAATATCACAAACAAAGCCACGAATGTCATTTTGGCAAATTAGAGGTGGCTTTTTGGCGTGCACTTTTTGTGGAGGTCACCAGATTCTGGAGATGAGTTCCCGCCAAACTTCCAGAGAACACACCCCTCCCGATGTGAGGACACCCCATTTAGCAGACTTCCCACCAAGTGAAGACTCAGGGTGGGGGGCGAAAGCTGCTGGCAGGAATACGTGTCCACACGCACTGCGTGGGCGAGGACCAGGGCTATCGACTGGACTCTGTACACATGCTTTGTTTTGTTTTTCCTTGAATTCCTGGTGGTGGAAATGCCTGACTAAGGGGACATGGCACATTTTTGAGGCTTTCGATGAGTAATACAAAATTGCCCTCCTGGAAAGTTGTCACAATTAAAACACCCACCGGCAGCATTTGGAAGTGACAATTTCCAAAACTCCCCGTTTGGCCAGCTTTGTATTTAAACAGTCAGATCCCTATATGGCCCTAAGTTGTAAAAACAGTGAAGCTATTCATAAGGCACTTCTGGAAAAACAGCAAACAGCTGGACAACAAAACGCTAGGTTTTAAAGTACGTACGTTTTCAAATACAAAACATAACACGTCAAAGGCATCGGGTCCCAGCAGACTGAACTCAAAGGAATGACTGACTCCTAGGAGAGCCAGAGGCCCCGGCTCAGAGAGACCCCACTCCAGGGAGTGAGGCGCAGCATCTCAGCATCTTCACTCGCCCTTCTGGCTCCTACGAGGCTTAACCCTTGGCACTCGCTTGCTTTTTTCTTGAGTCCTTTATTCTACTCGGGATTTAATTTTTTAAATACCCCAGATTTTACAAAGCGTGGCAGTAGAATAAAAAACTGGAGTTTCTTTTCATACAAACTGATTTATTTGGATTTTTCTATATTTCAAATTATTGATACATTCGAAGAGTAATTTTAATCTCGACATCCGAGCGCAAAAGGTTAATAGTCTGGGCTTTAATAGCAGCATCCTCTATTTCTTAACAAGAAACTCAGGAAATGGTATATCCCTCCAAACTTTAGAAATCCTGCTTTATAGCTAAGGTGCAACCTGAAGTTCTTCAAATCCTTTTCGATAATCCTTTGTTCCACAAATATCGAATGCCTACTCCTCTGGGTCTTGGTTTTTTTTTTATCCGTAAACTTAGGAGGTTGACCAGATGATCTTAGGCCTCGTCTGGCTCTCCAATTCTACACATCCTTTGGTTTAAGTTCCTATGACTCGTAAGAGCTTTGCACGTTAAGCTCTATAGTGTTCTCCCGTGAAATCAGAGCCAGGTTTTCCAAGATAAACAGTTTTGCATCTACAGGACAACGCTGATGATGCAGGTATCCTCAAGGCATAAACACAGGAGAAGGTTCCAGTTAGGTGGAGACGTACGCTCCCACTTTAACTGTTTCCTAGGAAAGATTTCCAGCACGCGCCTGCCTCCTTCCCTTTCACGCCGCACTATAAATACTGAGGCAGGACCCGTGAAACAGGACCTCACTGGCATGGCGGTGGGTCCCCAGGCCTGCGGGCAGGAATGGCGGGCACCCAGCTTTTAGGGGGCACGCTGGCACCCACCCTCAGGGGCTGCCGCCCTGAAGTCCTGGTGTGAAGTCGTACTTCTCTGCAGCTTACTCCTGCCCCGAACTCGATACACACCCAGCTCTGTCCACAGAGCGTCCACAGCTCACTGCTCCCCTGGCATTTCTAATATTAGAACTGGGAGCACCGCTTCTGCCACCACTTGTTATTTTCCACCAGATGCTCCTGCCACCTCCACCTCAACTGTGCTCCGTCCGGGGTCTCCTGGGAGGAGTCTGCTTCTTCCCTCAGTGAGAGGAAGGTACAGCTGGGGAGGGGGGGGCACTCAGGATCCAGCGCCCCCCCTCTAGGGAAGAGCCACACACAGACTTTCAGGAAGAAATATCGCCTCCTTGTGGTCGTTCAGGATACTGCCACTGAATAGTGTAGATACAGGTATTCTCAACCACAGGCACATAGAAGGATACCAAGGCTTATTCTGTACCTGCCCTCCAAACCAGACGAATGGGTAAGAGCCAAGAGTTTCTCACCTCTATGCAAAGGTACACGGATAATTTACCCACCAGAAGTTCTTCCTCACCTGGCCACGTAGAACTACAGCCTCTGCTCAGCAGCAATGACCAGGGCTGGTGAGAAGGTGTGTGCAATTCCCGCACCTCTACAGTCCGCAAAGGAAATGCAAAGGGAGTCGTAAAAGAACCTGAAACTCAAGCATCGAAGTCTCCACGTTTGTCACAACCAGTTAAGTATGCAGCGGGTGCTATGGGCTTCTGCGACTGGCCTGCAGGGCCTTCACCTCAGGGACAGTGACAAAGGCGATTCACTTAGGATTTGGGAGTCACAGCATCCACCCCTGACACAGAGCTGGCACAGAGCTGACGAGAGAGGGCTGGAAGACAATATGATCTTACACGGAAACAGTTCCCTGGGTTCTGGGATCAACCAAGTAGAATAGGAAATAAATAAAAAATCAGAAACCCTTGTTCTGCCGCATCACCAAGGTCCTGATGTTGAACTGGAGCCCAAAAGTCCCAGTCCAGGGACAGGCGACGGGTTCTTATGAGATGTCTATGACAACTGCTTGGCACAACATTCATTTCCCAAGCTTTCAATTAACATAAAGGAACATATATTTAGAATGAAAAACAGATTAGAAGTGGGAAGAGGAAATACCACGGTTCCTGATATTCCCTAAAATAGACCATACACACATTCTTCCTGTGAGGAAAAAAGGACCTGCAGAAAGTACATAGATGTGCTCATCGGCCTGTCATCAGCCCCAAAGGACTAAAAAATGCGGTTCAATAAAAGGGCAGCTTTGAGAATTCTGCACTAAACCAAATGGCCAACCCATTGAAATCAAGGTGAAGCTTCTGACCAAACGACCTAGAAACCACTCTAATGTCCTAGAAAATTAGATATGTTTTTAAGGCTTCACACTTCAATTTCAGAGACTAGCGACCAAATGCAACGGACTTAACGCAATCATTTGAGAGGCTGCATTAACAGCGGAACAGACTTGAGAAAGGCAAGGGCCAGGGCCAAGGCGAAACACGCAGAAAAAAAGACTTCCAAACCTAACATTCTGACCAAAGGGGCAAGATTACTTTTTAAACTCACTGATTACTCATTATTTCAACAAATATTCACAGCCCATTGTGACCGAGGCTGTTGCTTGGGAAGCAACCAGGAGCCAGCAGATGTGTGCCTACCCGCCTGGAGCTCCCAGCAGGTGGGGAAACCCCACCACCCAAGGTCTCTCTTCCAGTCCTGGGAACATTCCTTGACATATACAAATACAGAGGGCACCGTTCCCAGCGCCTGCTCTCTCCTGCCTGCCACTCTCCCCCTTCACCATAAACTCCAGCCACACGGGCTGCCTCGGGTCCTCTGGCACCTGAGCCTCAGCCCCCGCTCCAGGGCCCCAGGGCCTTTGCACTTGCCGTTCCCGCTGCCTGAGCTGCTCTCCCTCCAGATCTCCCACGAAACACGGGCCTCTTCCTGTCCTTCAACTCTTGGCTCAAATCTCTCCACCTCAGAGGGCCTTGTAGAGGCATTTAATCTAAACCAACAGCGCACCACCACCACCACCACCACCACCACCACCACCACCACCACCCCTCTACCACAGCAACGCTTTTTTAATTACTTTTCCAGTGTTTATCACTATTTGATAGTATCTCCTTTACAGTTTCTCTGCTTTTTATCTGTCTCCTCCCCTAAAGTGTGAACTCATAGTGGGGCATATTGGCCCTGTGCATTGCTTTATTCTTCATCCCTAAAACACTGCCTGAAACAGTATAACCAATGGAATCCTTCTATGTCTTTAGAAGAGCTAATATAAACAATATTAGCAGAGTTGTACCACCATGACAGGTACTAAATAATAAAGGGGAAAGACTACACCTTAAACACTAAAAGGTTTGTTTGATCAGTTAAAACAAAGAAAGGTCATTATTGCTTGCACTGATCTTCAAAACATTCTCAAAAATGAGCATAATGGAAATATAAAGCTCACCACTGGCTAATATTCAAATGTTATCATGGATCAGGCTCAATTTCTAGCATTAGCAACTGCTTCCACAATTGATTCTATTCTGAAAGCATTCTGAGACCTTAATTTTTTATTTAAAAGAGCCAAATATTTTCTAAAAGCATCCTCTCCTTTAAGTCTTATTCATAACCTCCTACCAAACTGTACAATCTGTGCCTCTATTGTAGCAACATTCCTACAATATGAGATATAGGTGATAATCTACAGAAGGGAGGGATTTAGTGCCCAGTGGCAAACAAGTTTTATAAAACACAAACTATCCTCATGCTTGCTAGAATAAAAAAAAAATATTTAAACCCTGAAGAATTTTTCTTCCAGATTAGTCTTAAAAACTGTCTATCTGTTCTTTTACTCCTTGTGTGGAAGAGCTAAGGCGTTCATCAAGGAACATGGCTTTAGTTACTGAGCATTATCATTTCGCCACAAAGACACCAAAGGTCCTTATGGACCACTTTGAAATTATATAAAATCAAAAGGTGCGCATCCGAGTAAAGGGGCGTTTATTTCCTGGAATGTACTGCAAAGAAGTAAATGACCTCCTTGGGCGTCTGGAAATCATTGAAATCCACTTAAAAACCTCAAGAGCTAATGTTTCACCATTTCATCGCAAAATATCAGAAACAACCTACACATATCTCAATAAAGAAGAGGTTAAATCAATTATGGTTTCTCCTTAATGGAGTACTCAGCAGCTGTTAGGGAGTGAGACAGCGCTCTTAGGTACTGACAGAGAGTCGGCCAAGATTCAGTACTCCACGGGGAGGGCCGGGAGCTGGTGCGGAGCAGAAAGGCAAATAAAAAGGACACACACTAACTGTTCAGACTAGCAAGGAGATAAGCCAGGAGCTAGTGACCCTGCTCCCTGGGGGGGAACGGGGTGCAGTGGGGCATGGGGAGAGGGGTACATACCTCTTATTCTGTACCTTTCCATACCGGCTGAACTCCCACAGGGTGCACAGCTTGCCTGTCCCACAGATCAATGGGGTAGTTTTAAATATGAGAACAGTCTGTATTACTGCCAACTTATTATTCAGGATGGCCACCCAAAAGCCGAAGCAGCCCAAGTCACAAAAGTGTGTGCTCTCCACCGCGGTGTCACCCATCCTGATCCCCAGAAGAGAATTCCCGGGTCCCCCCTAAGGAGAGAGGCAGGCGCGTGACCTCACCGATCACAAAAGCAAACACGCCTCCATTCAATTCTTGGAAGAGAAAGAGCCGCTGGGTTCACCTAAAAAAACATGCCTCATATTTAAACGGAGCAGGTACCGAGCCAGCCAAACCTCCAAACCCAGGCCGTTTCTACCTGGCCATAAAGCAGCAAGTCCAAGGGTGAAACAAGCCAAGGGCCAGTGTCCTGCTGGTGAAAACCCACTACAGGTAGGGTCTGCCAGGCTCGGACAAGGAGTCCTCTGACATGAGTGAAACATGATTTCAGATCTGTGGCAAAATAGTCATGTAGGGAGAGGGGCAAGCATCATCTGCAGAATATAAGGCTTTTAAAAGTTGCCATTTGTCGGGGAGGGGAGTTCGCTTTACATTTAGGTTAGGGATCATCTGGATGGCCCTGACTGGTACTATGATGTCGCATTAATTTTACTTCAAGCAACTGTTTAAACGTAACGATAAATCTGGAACTGAAAACAGAACAGAGAGGAAGGCAAACTTTCACAAACTTTCCTGCTAAATGTAATCTTAAAAGAACACATAAAAAGAAATGCAAAAAAAACCCACCAACAAACCCACCATTTCTCCACAAACACCACTCATAACAGTAACACAGTAGATCAATATTTGACTGTATTAAACACACCCATACACAAAGGAACACAAAGATACCCAACTGCAAATAAAAGAGCTCCTGTATTTACGGTGGCAGGAGGCGAGGACCAGAAAGGCTCACGTTATTCAAGCCCAGACGCACACTCCCCACACCGACGCGGGGCAGAACGCATGATGCCGGCTCCGTCCTGGGAGACGGACACACCAGCAGTGGCATTTGTCAGGAAGCCTAACTGTCACCGCCAACACTTTTACTTTGGGTTTCACCAGTATAGCGCCTTGGGATATAAGCATGTGAAGCTACAGGCAAATCAGAGAAAAACAAGACTTCAATCTCCTTCCCATCCCCCAAGTTGGCCGCTGGTCTCAGAACTTACTGCCCTTCGTGGGGCATAAGTTCGCAGCCGCGGAGTCTGCGCCCTCCGAGACCCGAGGATGGCCAAGGGCGCGCGGACAGCGGCGGGCTCGGAGCGCTCCCCCTCCCCCACCCGGCCACTCAGCTCCGGGGCTCCCCAGACCCCGAGACTGGAGCCGGCCCAGCGCTGCCCGCCACCCTACCACCCTGCCCGGGCCGCGGGGGCGACCCGGCGATGCGCCCCCGGGACCGGCTCCGGGCTCCGGGCTCCCCCTGCCCGCGCCGCGCCCACCCGCCCCGGCACCCACCGGCCGCTCCCGCGCCGCTATCTCGCCATCCCCCGCCGTCCGCTCGGCTGCCTCGGCCGCCGCGGGGGCTGCCCGGAGTCCGCAGTCGCCCGGGGCTGGCGGCGAGGAGAAGGAGGAGGAGGAGGAGGGCCGGGCACTGCCAGCCGCCGCCTGGCCTCCGGGTCCCGGCGCGGGCTGCTGGACACGGCCACGGGCGAGGGGCGCCCGCTGCCCTCTGCGCGCCCGGAGCCGCTGCCGCCGCCGCCAGAGCAACGGGCACGGCCACGGCCACGACGGAGACGGTCCGGCCGGGATTGCGGCGCGCGGGGGCGGTGCCTGCACGCCACTCGGCTGGGGGCGCTGCTGCCCGGCCCCGCCCCCGCCCCGCCCCGCGCCCGCACCCCCGCCGGAAGCTGCCCGCGCGCCCCCGCCGCGACGCCCCCACCCCCCCGCCCGGCGGCCGCGCGCTCCGGGCTCGCCCGCTAGGCCGCCCCTGGGACTCGGCGGAGAGCGGCCGGCGGGTCCCCAGCGCCCCGAGCGGCGGCACCGCGGAGAGTCCGGTCCCCGGTCCCCAGGCCGATCTCGGTCCCCAGGCCGGTCTCGGAAGGTCCTGGGAGGGCCCGGGAGACCGGAGCGGCCGAGCCGGTGCAGAGCCTCACGCAAGGCCGGCCGGACGCGCGGAGGCCCTGCGGGAAGGAGAGGGGCTCCCCAAAAGGCTGGAAGGCGCTTTGCACACCGTGCACGGCGGAGAGGACCACGCGGGGCCTGGTTTTAGCTTCCCCTGTAAATACACCCGAAAACCAGCTCCCGCGCCTGGGCGTGGGGCGGGGGAGGGGGCGCTTGCAGGGATGTTACGAGTTACCTAAAATACCCCCAAGGCCGGGGCGCTGCGGCGGGGGCCACCCTCCTCCTCCCCGGGCCGGGCTCGCTCAGCCTCCAGGACAGGACCCGCGGGGGCATTCTAAGAATATCCTGGAGCCATCTAGTCTTGCCTCCAAGGCGTGGTGGGCTTATTTGTGCGGAGAAGAAAAGGCTCCCCTAATGGGGTGAGATTTTTCCTCCCTGCATTGTTCCCGTTTCCGCAGTTGCACTTGGCCTCGGTTTTCTCCCAGAGCAATGCACCAAATGAAATTAGCCGGAGAGCGTTTGATGGCGCAGAATCCGGTGTGGAGATGTTGACGCTCTGTGCCGGACGCGTTTGATGATGTTCTCTTCGGCACCATTAACTTCGCGGAGTTCAGAAACGTGCCAGCTCGGACGCCGGCGTGCAGCTGGGCGCCCAGGGCTCTGCAGCCACACCTTCAGTGAGAGCCCGGCTTGTGTGTTTCATGTGTTGTTTATTTAAGGCACCAGCGTCCAGGCCAACGTGTTTCGTGGAGACCATTGGATGAAATTACAAAGCAATTTCTAAATTGGCAAAATGAAGCCTATTTTCTGCAATGACTTTTCCCTGTTGATAATGTAGCCAAAATGGGCAAAAGAATACACCTGCCAGGGCATTACTTAACTACGTAGGCTCCCTAGAAGAAAATGTTTCACCCCAACACATGGTCCATGCCAGCGTCCCGATGAGCTCTATCCAGTTGCACGTTTAGAACACCAAAATCAAACGCTTCTGTCATCTGTACCTATGAGTGTTTGTCTTCTTTGTTTGTTGCCAGAACGAAAGGGGGGTGGGTAGGAGGCATTGAAGGGGAAAGAGGGTCAAATATATGGTTACGGAAGGAGTTTTGACTTTGGATGGTGAACACACAATGCAATGTACAGCTGATGTGTTAGAACTGCACACGTGAAGCATATATAATTGTACTAACCAATGTCACCCCAGTCGATTTAATAAAACTCAAAGAAAAACTAAATGTTTCTGAGGAATAGAGTGAAGAAGTAAAATGGAGTCGCTATAGTCAAGCTGCTCAATTACTAAAATCAAGTAGGCTGTAATGAACGTTCTGGAAATGAAAGGCTTTGTTCTTTGGAAGAATGGACCACTCACCCAAGCAGCCAACAGGAGAGGATGGGCCTTTGTTATTAAATTACATCTTGGCCCTTGACCGGCTTCTCCGATGGGTGACAACATGCAGTGGAGTGTTTATCCATCAGTGGGACAAGATATGGCCTTGTTCCTGGAAGAAATTTTGGAACCAAATACAAATCTACAAATGCAGCATAGTCGTTACCAGTGAAGGGTTGAAATGAGTGAGACTATTCTTCATTTTAAGCCTGGCTGATAAATGTAGATTTCAATTGGTTTATTTTAGAGCACAGTTTTGGACAAGATTCAAAACTTTAATTAGATCCCTGTAACAAGAAGACATATGAGAGCAATCAGCTAATTTTCTCTAGCTGTTCTGTTCTTTACCCAAAGTGGTTTGGTTTGGAATGCTATTTGAGGGGCATGAAAAATTGGATAAACACCATGAACAATAGTATCTTCCCAGGATTCTGTTTAGAGTACTCTTTTTTTTTTTTTTTTTTTTCAGATAAAAAGATTTCAGGAGTGTTATGTAAACCATTTTGGTAAATTATTATTATGTCCCTAGCATGGCCCCGACAGAATTGTACTTTGTCTTCTGTTTACTTATACTGAACTTTCTCCCAAAGAGACTTAGGTGGTTTGCCATGAAAGACAAATATTAAAAAAAAAAAAAATCAAGAAAAACTCACTGAGACTAACAATAGCATTTGAGCACAAAACTTAGTTCCAAGCTTCCTCACAGCCAAGTGAAATGGGGGAAATGAAGGTTCTCCTAATTCTCATTGCCAAGTGGAAGGAATCACACAGTGTGCTTAGGAGAAAGTCTTTCCTGGCCTATGTGCTGAGAGGGATTTGTCATGAGGGTCTTTGGATGAGGGATATTCAGAACTAAATTAAGAGAGACACTTCCTAATGATGGTTTTGGACATCTTTTAGTGGCAGAGCTAATCTGTTTTTTTCTGGTGAATAGCTTTGAAATTGCACTTGTTGAAAGTAAGTAGCCAGGCTCCTACAGAGTTTTCTTTTCCTTCCTTCTTTCCTTCCTTCCTTCCTTCCTTCCTTCCTTCCTTCCTTCCTTCCTTCCTTCCTTCCTTCCTTCCTTCCTTCCTTCCTTCTCCTCCTTCTCCTCCTCCTTCTTTTAATGTTGGTCTTTGAAGGCAAGCCAAGAAGGTAATGTCAAATCTTGGTTTCCCTTTTCCTTCTCCATAAAAAAAGGGGCTATTAAAGGTAGCTATTTCGTAGGGTGGTGAGGAGAACAAAGAGTTAATGTCTATAAAACCACTTACTGCTGTAAGTGTTAAACGTGCTCTAGTTTTCCTCAGCCAAGGCGTGTATGCATAGTTTTTCCTCTCCTCTTATAATTTGTCTTTTACTATAAACCACCTCCGTCCCCTTTTGGAAGAATGTGTGTTGTATAAGCCTGATATAAAGTAGGCAGTGAATGTTAGCTGCGGCCTTTATCATTATTATGATTTTCTATTTCCACTCCTAAAATGATCAGAGCAGATGTATGAGCTTGCTTTGGGGCTAGGTGAGGTTGTGAGGGGATTAGAAACTGTTAGCCTTAGTAGGTAAAGCGTAGAGGACTGAGGAGTACACAGGCATCAATAAGAACCCATAAAACCATCTTGTTCTCTTTTATTGCTCTTACTGTTTGCCTATCACGTTCTGTCCTACATGGCTGCACTTAATTGTTTGACTTAGGAGCCCTGAGTAATAGCCCTTCCTTCAACGGACTTACAGTTAATTCCTTGGGTCCTTAAGACCCCTCATCTAAAGAATCTTGTTAACTTTCTTATACTTTTGACAGGTAAACGCCTCACCCTGTTAAAGCTAACTCCCAGAGCCAGAAGCCGAGGGTTGGGGCAGGGAGAGCCGGGGATGTGGAGTGAGCCCCTGAAAGGACCGGACACCACTAGCAAGCCCTCTCTTTCTGTAAGGATCCTGCCTGCCCCTCTGCTCTGTCCCCTTCGCCATGCTCCCCTCATCCATCATCGAATCCCTCATTTCAGATTCTGCTTTTGTTTTTCTTCCTGCCATGCCCAACTTCTCTTTGCTGCATCTCCACTCATCCCTCCCATCCTTTCTTAGGGTCCTGCCTCCCTTCGCCTTTCATCTCTTGTTTTGGCTCCCCAAGCCCTCTCCTCTGTCCCCACTTTTGCTTTTTCTTCCCTGTATTCTTCACCTGCTGTCTAGAGTCATTTAGAGGCAAAGCAAGACATTAGAATCGATGCTATCCTATTCCGCTTAGTCCATCATAGACCCAGAATCCTGGGCGAATATTCTCCGTTGAGCTAATGGATCCCACAAAAGAGCAATTGACTCCATCCTCAGTGGCGATATAAAGCCCATTATTTAATTTAGTCCTACAGCTGCTGCACTCGGTTGTGTTGCCAGAGGCGTCTTGAGAGGATGGAGGAAGAAGCCAAAAGATTAAGGAATTGAGCTGAGGTTAAGCCAGAGATAGTGGAGTAGTTCGAAATTGGCCCAAATTCCGTAAATCCTTGAATATATGATTCTAACTGATGCACTTAACCCACAGCCTTCCCTGGTCTGAACATCACCAAAGTCTAAAACCGGAAGAGAGTTTTCATTTCCAGTTTCTGGCTGGGAAGAACTTCCAATGGTTAAGCATTTGCCAACAGGCTTACTTCAAGGTCTCTAAGCCATTGGGCAGCTGAAAATCACGGGTCAGTGAAGTCATTTCAAAAACAGCGATGTCCCCAGGGTTTCCTTCGGGTGTCTAACCTGGGACACCTCCGAATCTCCTATCGGAAAGTAGGAGGGGCCATCACTATGGCAGCTCTGGTCCACGGGGACATGTCTGTTGATGGTTGCCCTGCTGGAACTTGAGGGAACTGAGGACACCACTCTCAAAGGGAAAGTCTGCAGGTCTGTCTGAGATTCATTCTGAGACAAGCCCAAGAAATCTTGGTTTTCAGGCGATTTGGTTTAATCACAGAATTGTATGCTCCAAGAGCTGACAGAAACCTTAACACTACCTAACGCAAGGTATCCTGCAATTCTAACTCTGGTGCTCACAGGATCTCCTTGTATCCACCTCGGTAGGCCTAACCTGGACTACACCAATTAATCTAAATTCACCAGATTTTTTTTTTTTTTTTTTTTTTTTGTCTTAAGGAGGAAAGAGAGGTGGTTGTGCGTGTGATCATCTGGTTGGGAGATTAGTACTGACAGGTTACTAACATACATCATCTCAGTGCTAGGCATGTTTTTATGTTCTAGGTATTAGTCCTACTTTAGAGATGAAGAGATGAAGAAAACAAAGCTCAAAGCTCGAACACAGCAGTCTGATTCCAACGTCATTTTAATGATTGGGAAAACACCGGCTAGAAGTAGGGTTTGGAGCACTTCATTGCAGGTAACAGCAATGGACACAGATGAGAACTCCCAGCGTGCCTGGTACTGTGCACCAACTCATTCTGTTCTCTCAGTGGCTCCGGGGGTTGCAGGGAGGGTTGTCATCCCATTTACCAAGGAGACCACCAAGGTACTGACAACAGTGTGCTTCAAACCACGGCAGTCTGGCTCCAGACCCCGCACTTCCAATACCGGACTGAGTCCCACTCTGAGTGCCAGCACTAAACCTTCTGCACCTCCAGTTTCAGGAGCCGCACTGGGATCTTGCCTACAACTTGCTGCCACGGTAGCTGGGGCTTTGATAAAGCTGGGTTTTGACCAGGATCTATGCAAAGCCCTTCCCAACCCAAAGGCCTGCTCTTCAATCTCTCCTTAGTCCGATTTGCAACTCAACTTTGCCTTGTTGGCTTGAATCTAACGCTCTCTCTTACACGTCCCTGTCTCAGCTTTTCTCACTCATTGAGAGAGATGACATGCTCTTTCTTCTGGGTGTGGTGTGATTTCTGCCGTATTGTAAGGCACCGTGTGTCCGTAGGGCCTGGCTCACCCCACAGTTCCCAAACGTCTCTCCCCTGCGTTGAGACCCCATAATCATATTTTAACACCGTCATTTACCTCGTGGGGTGAGTGCTTCCTTCGACATGAAAGTATCTTTATGTTTAAAACCCCCAACATCCAGGAGCACCGACCGCCCCCAGACACTTCCATTGGATTTAGAGAGAGTATTCTTTTTGCTTATGCCTTATGACACATCTTTATTTTACACACATAATTATACTCGGTTTCTGAGCCCTGGATTTTCAATGCATTTGTCCATCCGTAGAAAATAAAAATTTTCAGTTAAAGAACAAAAAATGTTAGAATTCCATATCGTGTTCAGTATAACAGATATCAAAGAAGACTGATGGATGAAGATTCCATTTCCGCAAGTGGTGGAAATGCAACCCTGACTAATTTTGCAATGCAGGGCAAAAGGGAGGAGGGAGAGGTCATGAATAAGCACACAAACTTTTGGAGCAAAACCAAAGGAGACTTTTATCTTCATGAAGTTTACATTTTAAGACCCTTTGAAAACTTGGTCAGAATGTGCTTTATTAGCCTGAGTTGCCCAAAATACTCCTGCTTTAAAATTAAATTCCTATTAATTAACTAAAAATAGTTTTCTATTGCTCTCTGTTTTTCTTTTTGCTTTCCTTTTCCTCTTTCTTTCTTCCTTTTTTTTCCTTTTTTTTTCTTTTGCTTTTTGTTCCTGTCTTCACATGACAGGAAGTTTTAGACCTAAATGTTTAAAATCTTAACTTTGATTTCTCAAAAGCCCAATGTTAATCACAGCACATGAAAGTAATATAAGTTAACATGTAATAGTCATCCTAAAAGATATAGGAAATGTGTTGTTCCTTTGATTTAAAAACCTTTCTAGTGGCTAAAAGTAGAAATAAAAATATGCAGATATATCAGTTGGTTTAAAATCAACACTTTTTTCTTTGTAGGCATTTTTTAAATTGCTATTCAAGGGAAAGGAGAACATAAAAGAATCATTTTGTCCCAGCCACTAATAGATTACACCATGGACATATTAATATTTTCCTTCTTAGTTCCCTTATCTTGTGTCTCTATATTCTGGTTCACTAGTTTCCAAAGACATTGGGAAGTTAACCAGTTTTGTGCAAAAAAAGGGGGCTCCCTAATCAGAGAAGTTTGGGTGATAATGAGTTAAATAAACCCAAACCACTTTAGGCCATTTTAGAGCTGTTAGTTTATTGTGGATCTCCAACTATAATATAATGTGATACGATGTGATGTGATAATGTAACTCAGGGTAGAGGACATTGCCCAATACTCATTCTTTCAGTAACAATATCCTAATTGTCCCTTGGGGATCCACCCCTTCCCCATTCTTAGTCCTTGACTTCTGGTGGGTTTGTCCCCCATTTCCTGGCTCTAGGAATGGTCATATGACCAGTGAGGCACTGGTCAGTGTTTAACAACCAGTTCTCCTAAGAAAAATAGCTTTGGTTTATAGCATTTGCCTATGTCCATGGTGTAAACACTCCCATCATGGCCAATTTCACGTTTCCAAGGTTAAATCATGGAATGTGGAGTTGGGAAGAGACACACAGTCAGTTCCTGGGAGCTCAGCTCAGCATATCCGATATGTCCTGGACAAAGTGAATCAGATCCTCTATCCCTTTGGGCACATAATTCAACTCTGAACAGCAGCTCCTGAGGCCCAATTCCTTGAATATTTTTGGAACTGTTGTGGAAGAGTCATGTCTTCAGCTGGGTTGCTGAGAGAAGGAGTTGGAAGAGTTCTGGTGATCTACTCGCCATGTGACCCATTTCGAAAGAGCCTGGCTCAGAAAACAGTTGCCTCAGCGAAGAGAAGAGCGACACTGAGGGATGAAGAAGGACCAAGTTCTGGTATTGCTGATCGAGTCTCTGGATGCAGTCCAGCCTGACCTCTGAACTTTGCAGTTGCATAAGCCAATGAAGCCCTTTCCCTTCCTTCCTCCCTCTGCAGGCATACACTATCTATCTGTCCGTCTGTCTGTCTGTCTACCTATCTGCCCATCTCTCTATCTCTCATCTCTATCGTTATCTGCCTCTTTATTGTTCTTTCTTTGCTTATTTATTTCGTTTTCTTTTATTAAACCTGCTTGAATTGGGTTCTGTTCCAATGAGTAAATATGACCATGCTATTCTTTTTTTTTTTTTCAAAGAGACTCTTATGAGACTTATACCCCCCAGAGCAATTTGGGAACTGTGGTTCTAGCTCATTCTCCCCCGCACACTTCACGGAACTTCTTCTCCCTTATCTTTACCTGGAAACCTGAGGTGGCTGTTCAGAGTTCACGTCCTCTAAATGAAACTCAGATTTTCTGCTGAAAATACACTCCCCCTATGTCCCTAGTTTTCATGAACTTGTGCATAAATTATGTTCTTGGCCAGGGAAATGACAGTGAAAAACACACAGTTCTTGTCATCATAGAGCACTCATTGGAGAGGGAGAAACAGACAACACATGAACACATAAGTAGATAATATAATGTCCATGTCAACTTGAAATAGTGCTTTGGGAAAAAATAAAAGGCTTAAGGGATAGAGAATAAGAGGAGCTGCTTTTCTAAATGAGAGAGTTGGAGAGATCTCACTGAGATGTTTTTGAGCAGAGAGGCTGAAATGAGGTGTGAGATGGAGCCTTTGGATCATCTGGGGACCAACAGGTACATGGCTGACGTGTTGCAGAACTTCAAGGAGGCCAGGGTACTTAGAGTATGGGGAACATGGGAGAGGTATCGGGGGCCAGGTTACAGATTAGATGGAGCATTGTAGGTATGATAAGGACTTTTGATTTCCTTCTGTGTGTGATCCCTCTAGCCTGTGTGTGAAGAGTAGCTTATAGGGGTCAGGAACAAAACCAGGGAGGCCACCGAGGAGCCTATTACAGTTGTCCAGGGTAGAAATCAGGCTAGCTCAGACCATCATCCTTCTAGCTATCTTGGTCTGGCATCTTGGACTTAAACTTATCTGTCACTTGCTACATCCCCGCATAGATGCCCAGCTGCAGATTTTATGTCTACAATGCACCACACAGCCATTGGAAACAGGTTGAGTTTCCCAGGATGTAGATTCTAAGACAGATTAGCATGGAGGAGGTTTATTAGGGAGTTCTCTTGGGATAACAGCCTGTTGAAGAGAAGAGAAGGAGCAGGCTTGGGCAGAGAAAGAAGTTCATGGCCATACAGGGAGTTCTGAATCTGTGATGATCCTTCAGAGCTGTTCTGAGCTATGTGAGAGGTAGGGGTCTTTAAATCACCCACAATAATCAGCCATTAGATGCTAACCATTCCAGAAAGAGGGCATGATCAGGGGCAAAGGGGCTTCACAGCTGAGGGCTCCCGGTTGACAGCATTCACAGTGACTTGGTTAGTGAGGCTTTTATTCCTTTTTAAAAAATATATTTTTTGATTTCAGAGAGGAAGGGAGAAGGAGAGAGAGAGAGAAACATCAATGATGAGAGAGAACCATTGATCGGCTGCCTCTTGCCTCTTGGGGATTGAGCCCGCAACCCGGGCATGTGCCCTAACCAGGAATCATACCATGACCTCCTGGTTCATAGGTCGGTGCTCAACTACTGAGCCATGCCGGCTGGGCTGAGGCCTTTATTCTTGAAGAGGGTCTGGGTGCCATATTACAACATCCACCACACCATCTGTTTCTCCATTTGTCTCTGAAACTGCCCTGATTTAATTTCTCATTCCTCCTGCTTAGACCACACTCCACTATGCTATCTCCAGAATCATGCTCCAAAACTAAAGCCAAGTTGTTCCTTATTGCCTATAGAATCAGATTTAGACTCCTTAGCATAGCATTCAGAGCGTTCTAAGAGCCAAACATCTCCCCACTGCAATCCTCCTCACAATCTGGGCCGATGTGCCTACTCTGCACACCCTGAAATCCATGCTGTTGCTTGAACCTGAAATGCTTTCCTCCAAAATCCTATCTATCCAAGTCCTATTCTTAGAGGCTAGTTCATATTTTACCTTCCTCCTTCCCAGGACCTCTGTTCTAGTACACGTTTCACTCTGCCTGGAGTGAGTTGCTTATTTGTTAGCTGAGCAAGGGCAGCAATGAGGTCCTCAGCATTTCAACCCCTGCCCCTGAGTCCCTAACAGCATTTAGCATTATGGGCTCCCAGTAAATGTTGGGTGACTGGTCTACTTCCACTCTCATCAATTGCCTGATGGTCTCCTGAGATGGCAGTATAGCAGAGTGGCAGAGAGCAGGGTTTCTGGATCCATACTACTTGGGTTCAAATTTGGCTCCGCAGCTTACTAGGTCCATAAACATGGGCAGATTTAACATGCTATGCCTCAGTTTGCTCATCTACAAAATAAGGATAATAACACCTACTTCACGGGGTTACCATCGTATGAAATGAACAAGCACAAGTAGAGCATTTAGAGCAGTGGCTACGGCTTCATAAGCACATATAAGTGTTGGCTTATAGAGATTGCCAGGGGACCTGGCCATGTCACCATCCTCTCGCTGGCCTGTGTTCACCCGTGCTCATCAAGTCTGCGGCAGAGGAGACTACATCCATATACTCGGTGAAGGGGATTTCACACATCTCTTCTGCAGGGAAATCTGTTAACAGAGCTCTTGTTTTCCTCTTACGCGCATTCCTTTAATGAGAGCATATTCTTGCAAAACATTGGAATTCTTCGCTTTCCTGGGGCCTTTGCAATCTGAACTAAGACTGGTTTGATGATGAAGATGAAGCACATTTCTAATGTAGCAAAGAGAAAGCAAGCACCAAGCATCACATTTAGGAATGAATTGAAAAGTGAATCGATTCACAGACACCTTTGACCTGAAAGTTCACCTAGTCCAGGAGATAAGAAAACAAGGAGATCATGTGACTTGTCTAATGCACACTAACTTATCCAACTTATTAAAGGACATAGTTACTCAATCACATTACCCAGCTTTTTCCCAAAGGCCCTATTTTCTTCAGTATGCATAATTCAAACAAAAGTAGCTCTAACTTGCTAAATCTGCACAGAGCAATAACAAAGACATTTTGTTTATTTCTCAGACTTCTTGTTTTGTTCAAAATTTCTCCTAGGTTTGGCATAATACCTACTGGTTTCATAATTACCTTCTCCTGTGAGGACAAATAGTGACTGTAATTATTCATTCAGTTATGTTTTCACTCATTTACCCGAAAGTCATTTGTGGAGAGTCTTTCATGGACCAAGCACTGAACTGAACATTGAAAATGAATTTTAAATCATATTAAAATGAATAAGCCCTAGTGTTCTGCGACTGGCCCACATCTGTGGAATCTGTGTGTCTGCTGGGTAGTCCAAGTTTAAGCCACTTCAGAACATGGGTACAGGCAAGGAATTGAATTGGTCTTCATTAGCCAAAGGTGAAGCGTTATCACTCAAGAGTCGGTGATTAGATTCAGAGCAAAGTTGCCAGATATAAAATCAATTATCATTAAGTGAGAATGGTTTTCTAAAAACAAATATTATATACTTGTCTCTTGCACCCTCTCTTTCTCCCACTGATTAAGGTCTATAAAAGGCAGGATCAGCTCGAACGATATGACTCAGTGTTTTAGCGTCAGCCTATGAACTAGGAGGCCACAGTTCAATTTCTCATCAGGGCACATGCCCAGGATGCAGTCTCAATCCCCAGTAGGAGGCATGTAAGAGGTGGCTGATCAATAATTCTCTCTCATCATTGATGTTTCTATCTCTCTCTCCCTCTTCCTTTCTCTTGCTGAAATCAATGAAAACATTCTTTTTAAAGGCAGAACCAAAAAAAGAGGGCGTTATAAATTTTGTTGCACAGCATCATGTTATAACACAATATTAATGCAGATGTTATTGTTTTTCCACCAGCTGCTAATCAGTATTAGATGGGAAAATTCCCACGGTCAAATCAATTTGGAAGACTCTTTAGTGTGCTTGCTTTTCTGAACGTTCAACATGCTAATCTGCACTATGGGTCTCCACAAGGGGAATCAGTATTTGGCCTCAGTCAAACTATCTTGCCTGCTGAATCCTTTTTTTACAGTGCATTGTCCATGAATAGTTCCAAACCCAAGCTCAATTCAGTAAATTTCTATAACCCACCACCCATCAGGTATTGCTTTTTTCTAATTAAAAAAATCATTTTATAGTCTAAGCCTACCTTCCTTTTATATCATACTAGAGGCCTGGTGCATGAAATTCCTGCATGGGGGAGGTGTGTGTGTCCCTCAGCCCAGCCTGCACCCTCTCCAATCTGGGACCAACTGCTCGCCTGCCTGCCTACCTGATTGTCCCTAACCACTTCTGCCTGCCAGCCTGATCACCCCCTAACCACTCCCCTGCCAGCTTGATTGATGCCTAACTGCTCCCCTGCCAGCCTGATTGCCCCTAACTGCCCTCCCCTGCAGACCTGGTCACCCCTCACTGCCCTCCCCTGCAGGCCTGGTCCCCCCCAACTGCCCTCCCCTGCAGGCCTGTTCCCCTCTCCAACTGCTTTCCCCTGCAGGCCTGGGTCCCCCCCAACTGCCCTTCCCTGCAGGCCCGGTCGCCCCCAACTTCCCTCCTCTGCTGGCCTGGTCACCCCTAACTGCCCTCCCCTGCAGGCCTGGTCCCTCCCAACTGCCCTCCCCTGCTGGCCATCTTGTGGTGGCCATCTTGTTTCCACATGGGGGCAACCATCTTTGACCACATGGGGGCAGCCATCTTGTGTGTTGGAGTGATGGTCAATTTGCATATTACTCTTTTATTAGATAGGATAGAGGCCTGGTGCACGGGTGGGGTCCGGCTGGTTTGCCCTGAAGGGTGTCCCGGATCAGGGTGGGGGTTCCCTTGGGGCATGGGGTGGCCTGGACCAGGGGCCTGTGGTGGTTTGTAAGCTGGCCACATCCCCTGGCGACCCAAGTGGAGGCCCTGGTATCTGGGATTTATTTATCTTCTATAATTGAAACTTTGTAGCCTTGAGCGGAGGCCAGGGCAGGCCAGGCTGGGTGGGAAGCTTGGCTTCCTCCATCGCTGGGGGCAACCCAAGCCTCCTGCTCTCTCCAGCTCTGTGGCTGCCGCCATTTTTGTTGGGATTTATTTATCTTCTATAATTGAAACTTTGTAGCCTTGAGCGGAGGCCAGGGCTGGCCAGGGCAGGAAGATTGGCTTCCTCTATTGCTGGGGAAACCCAAGCCTGGTGCTTGCTCCATGGCTGCAGACATCTTGGTTGGGTTAATCTGCATACTCGCTCCTGATTGGCTGGTGGGCGTGGCTTGTGGGCATAGTGGAGGCACAGTCAATTTGCATGTTTCTTTTTTATTATTGTAGATAGTATTTCAGATGTTTTAATATTGAGAAAAACGACTCAAAACCATCTCTCTGAGAACCTTGTCTTTACTTGAAAATCATGACTGAGGCGCCCCGTGGCTTGTGTGCTTGTCCCGCGCTCATGGCAGACATCTCTCATCCATCATGCACTCGCTCCACGCAGGTTTGCAAGGGGTTCAGAATCATTCTCAATGCCATGCTATAGAAGCAGTTTCCCATCCATGAACATGGCCTGGTAGATTGGCATGAACTTGCCCTCATTGTTAACAATAGCCACTCTGGGCTAAGCATTTTGTGAGGCCTTTTCCTTAGAATCTCTCATTGCACCTCATTTTAACTGCTCTGACTTTAGTCTAGGTGCCAGCATCTCTCACCCAGACTATTGCAATCACCTCCTAACCAATCAGATCCCTGCCCTTGGCACCAAGAGAGCAATCCGAAACACTTCCATAGTCTACAAGGCCTGCATGACTTGGACCCTCTGTACCTACCCAGTCTCTTCTCTTCCCGATTTCCCGAGATCCAGTCATTGATCCACAACTGGATTTGCAGGTTTAGAAGCTCAGGCTTCTTAGTGTCATGCAAATCAACTCACCAGATTAACGTGCAAGCATGATGCCAATTTATTAATTTAAGATGAGAAGTGGAGCAACCAACCTAAGCAGGTGTTTCTGTTGACCTGTTTGTGACCTCTTTTTGGAGGCTACAAAGAGTGGTCATTGAGAGCCTGTGGGTCGGGATCAGACTGCCTGAGTGTGAACCCTGCCTGGCTCCATGCTTACTAACTGGATGATCTCGGGCCAGTGGATCCAGGTGCCTCTCAGTGTCCACTTCCCCATCACTAGGAGGGAGACTGAAAGAAAACCTACCTCCCTACATTGTGATGAGGATTAAATGAGACAATGCATACCGCTTAGAATGGACATTGATGCATAATAACCCAAGAAATATTCCTACAGTGGAAATCTACTTGAATAACCAAGTTAATATCAGAGCAAAGGGTGGGAATCTTAAACAGATTTCTTTTCAAGTTGTGTTAACCCCATAAATCACTATGTACGTATTCATCGATTCAATAGTGATTGATACCCAAATTATTTCAGACATTACTAGAATCCCTTGGTGGTCCCTCATCCCATAAATGTAAGTGAATTCCATGGATGAATACTGAAACGCAAATTCACAAATCAATCTATGTTTCTGCACTCACCAATTCTATCCCCACTCCTGCTCCACTCCCAGCTCTCTCCTTACTTTCAGTTTAAAATGTTTCAAAACCAATTAAGGCAAAGCCCATCACTTACAGGCCCTGCCTGCCCCTCCCACCTCCTCTCCCTGCTGCTCTCCCTTTGCTTCCTGTTTGCACTCTCACTGCCTCCTTTCCTCACACACGCCACGCTCCTCACCCTCCTGAGATCTCTCATGCTATTTCACCCGCCTGGAATTTTTCTCCCCCAACTCTTGGCCTGGCTCCTGTCTACTTGGGCTCAGCGGAACTGCCCTGACCCCCAGCCTAGGTTAGATCCCTTCATCCCATATTGTAATTAAATGATCATTGCTCACTGTCTTTTCCTGGTAAAGCCAGTGAGGACAAGGACCCTTCCTTCTTGCTCACCACTGAAGGCCTGGTGCCCTGCACGTGGGTGTGCATTCCATCAGTGGCTGTTGAATGGATGGATTTAAACTTCTCCATAACCTGGGTTGCCTGCGATGGAAAGCCAGAACTGGGCCTCACGTCACACAGTCACAGCTGTCCGAGCAAGGTTCAAACACAGGATGTTTGACTCCCACCCAAGCTCTTCACGAGCCCACACAGCTGCCCCTGCTTTCGGCAAGCTGCACACCTGTCTACATACAGCATCGTTCACCTCGGCTTCACCTGCACTTCACCTCCTCACCGTCCCAGCCATTTCTATCCCGAGCTCTGGACTTTCCCCTTCACTCTTGAGCCTGTCCAAAACTTCCCTATTATATTGTATTGCAAATCATCGAATGAGGTACAAGACGCTTTAATGAGCCAATTAATTAGGAATCATTTATTCACACTCGGCCCAGAGGGAGGTGTCTTTTCCAAATCTCTGAGCCCTGAAATAGAGGAAGCGTCTCGTATTTATACTTTTCGAGCCTCTTTGTTTGCAGATATTACAAAGGGCTCTGTGTGAGTTATTGTTACATAGTTGTAACCTTGAATACATAATGAGTTTGTACTTGGCATAAGAATATGGGAATTATCTATCACATTGGATGGCTAGCTTGCAAGGTCAGACAGTTAAGCTTATCTTTTCCTATTATTTAAACTAAAAAACAAAGTCATTTTACAGAACAACAGACTGTCTTAAAGTGACAGAGTTTATAATGACAGAGTGTACAGGACTAGGGGCTATCTAACAATAGCAGAGAGTTTTAAACAGCAGTTTTCTATACAAGAGGGAAGTTACTATGCTTCATTATCTCTACCAACTGTTTACCGCTCTAGTTACGCCACATTTCATCTTATCAAGATTTCTTTTCTCGCCTACCACCCTGCAACCCCACTCCTAGAGGGGGACCCCTTCCCCGAAAGGCATGCCCTGGAATCTTCATAGCACTACTCACAGTAACCCCATGGAAGCACGCCAGTGCCCGTCCAGTGGACTGGATCGGCTGTTCTACATTCACACAAGGGCCAGTATGTGTCCATGAGAATGCAAGGTCTGCAGCTTGACCCACAATATGGATGAATCTCACTAACAACATTGAGGGGAGGAAGCCAGGCACATGCTCTATGATCGTGTGTATAAGAAGTTGGAAAACTGGCAAAACTAATCTGTGGTATGAAAAGTCAGCATGGTGGCTACTCTTGCAAGAGTGTTGGGTTGGAGAAGGTGGCGCGGGGCTGACCATGTTGTTTCTCGATCTGGGAGCTAGTTCCGTATCAGTGCTTCACTTGGGAAAATCGATCAGTGTGTCCTGTTGACATGTACACTGTTCTTTATGTGTATTCTACTTCAATAATAGGTTTTACAAAACAACCCCCCTATCTGTTTGTATCTGACTAGTTTAATCAATAGACACCGGTTTGAAACCGAATGCCCCTGTCCAATGTGCTGGCCACCCACTGGCCCAGATGGAGCTCCTATGCAGGTAGAAAGTCCACTTGGAATCATTTAAAGACTAAATTGGAACAGACAGCCCCCAACTGTGACAACCAGAAATGCTCCAGGGACATTGCCGCATGTCCCCTGGGGCAAACTGACCGCGGTTGAGACCCACTGGCCTGGAAGGGCTTACATGATCCCCACCTGCACCAGGAGCCTGCGCCTCGCTCATCTCCTGCTCCGCCCTCAATTGTACGAATCCGGCCATGCTGGTCCTGACAGATCGTGGGCTACCCCAGGCCCACTAGCACCTCCTGGCTGCTGCACTGCTAGTTCCTCTGCCTGGAACCTTCTTCCTCCAGCGTCTGCAAGGCTCCCTGCCTCACCTCCTTCAAGGATTTGCCCGAAGGTCACCTTCTCAGGGAGGCTTTGCCCAACTTCATTACAAATTGTAATCCTCTGCACGCCTCATCTCTCTATCCTGCTTTGTTTTCCTCCAGAGCACTTACTACCCTCTAACCTAGTATAAAGTTTATTTATTTTGTTTATTGTCTGTCTGCCCTATGACAATGGAAGATCCAAGGGGGCAAGGATTTTGTTTTCTTCACTGCTCTTCCCCTGGGCCTAGAGCAGCAACTGGCCCATAGTAGGTGGTCAATTAACCTTTTGCACTGGGATGTCGAGTGTGACTCGACACGGTTAGCATTAAATCCCTAGTAGAATAAAGGAATCGAGAAAAAAGCAAGCGAGTGCAAAGGGTTAACACTTGTTGAATAAAATCTATGGTCCGTGCAGAGTCTGACATGCATATGGGAGGCACTCAATGAATAGGGGTTCCCTTTTCCTCACTCCTCGTGACCAAGTCACTGTTGTAACCCGATGGCTTCAGGGTTTAACCCCTGTGCTCCTGTCTTAGGTAAGGCTCTCCTTGTAAACTCCACCAATCAACATTAGGGTCTATCCCTTAGCCCAGAGGGTGCCATGACCTTGGTTGACTGGTGCTCTTGATTCTGACGACCTCACTCCTCCTTACCACTGCCAGTCAGGCTTAGCCCTAATCTGACAGACCATTCACCTGTGCACACTATATCTAACCTTCCTCATGCAGATTACTGGTCTGGATCGCCACCTTCCTGTCCCTGGACTCCAGGTGCTGAGCCCCTGCTGGGCCTGTGCCCAGTCTTCACCCCTCTCCTCCTACCAGCAGCACCCCACCCACTGCCTTCCCAGAGGCACAGGCAGGTCTGGTCTCCAGTTCTGACATGACCTACCCACACCCCCAACTCCACAACTTATTTCTGTCAAAATCTTGGAAAAGCCGAGGGAGATTGCATCTCCCTCTTCTCTGCTCATTTACCGAGAAACCTGAAATCGCGGCAAGCCTATTTTTCCATGAAAGGCTGGGCTGCATTTTCTTGCTTCCACTTGACTGTAATGTGAGCCAGCACTCGGAGCCATAGAAACCTGACAGGGTTCCGTAAGCAAACAGCTGTGAACGCCAAGTCAGCATGCCGCAGAGCCTCGCGTGGAGGAGGACTCGAGGCTGGGCCGGTCATCACTCCGCTGCCTTGACATGACACGAGACAGTTCTACTGGCAGGCCTGGCAGTCATGTCAGCAGGGACTTACGTAGATACAGTAGTTAGTTGCCTGTGATAAGAAAAGATCAGGAAACCAAACACATAATATTTTTACCTCCGGTTTGCTTGTGTGCCTGCTGGGGGGAGGGCTGTGAGCAAAATCCAGGTACATACAAAGCCCAACCTTGTGAAAATTGGTAAAGCAACACGCTGAAAACGAAATGTTTAGCTTGGACTAGCTCTCTAGACAAAATCCCAAAGTGCTCCCAAAAGTGAGACCGTTGATTGAGCCATAAAGCGCTTGTCTGAGATAAAACTGGAGATCGCTTATCAAGCTGTCTGTGGGATCCGTGATTTGATGACACAAACAGATATCTGAAGTTAGAAGAATTTCATGAGTAGCTCAAGGACACCAGTTGCAAAGACTATTATTATGATTTGGTTTCTGGACATCTGGCCGCGGTATCCAGGCAACTCATGCTCCACCCTCCTCTTTCTTTCCATTCTGACTTCTAGCAGTTTGTCTACAAGCTACCAAAGCAAGGGGCTGACACAGATAGGCCCTCCGTGCCCTTGAACTTTTCAGTTCCTGAACGCTCTGGGGGATGGCAGCCACTTAGCACCCTCACAATGGTCAGTCGGCTGCAGGGGCAAGAGTCTGGCTTCCCGGCTGGCGCTATGCTTCCTACAATGGTCTGCAAACAGCAAGGATACATGTTACTCCTCCGTCCCGCCGAGGAGGGAAGGTGAAGTGAGGGAGGGCAGAAGCTGCTCCATCTGCATGACCACACAAGTCACACACGGATTGCACACCTCGGAGCTGTTCCTCTGCACCGTCAGGTGTTGAAATCTGAGGCCGAAGCTGACAACAACTAGAGAGAGTTTAATATTCTTCCTAAACAAGCCTCACCTCATTGTGGTGCTGCACTTTATGTTTTGAGCATTAACAAATAAGCATAGCTGCTATGTTTTGATCAGAAAAAGCATTAACAAATAAGCATAGCTGCTATGTTTTGATCAGAAAAAGAAGCCACATTTTTTTTTTATAAAAAAGATCTCATTTTTGGAATTTCCCAAATTTCTGGTAAAATACCCAAATATCTAGATCTGGGCAAAACTCCAAGTTGTCTCAGAAATGACTCCCAGTGCTTCAGTGAATGATGGCATAATGCAAAACATGCAGAGGCTGCGCTGAGTCATCCATTAGTGACATTTATTACACACTCACTGTATACACGGCCTCCTACTAGCACATCACACAAACAAAAATTCAAGACAGGGAGTCTATTTGTACCAGGGAGACACACAGAGGAAGCTTTCTTTAGGTAAAAGATACAGGTCAATGGAGAAACATCTTTGTAAATGTCCTTACCCTACAATTGTTCCATGACAATGAATAAGTGAAACTCTGAGCCGTAAGCAGAAAGGCACTGCAGAATCCAAAACCTGCTTTTATACAGACATTTGATGCATAGCGTCTTGGTTAAAAATCACAGATGAGTTGATAGACGTCCTAATAGAGACTGAACTTCCTTTCTCTGGGATACTTGGAAGAACTCTTTGTAGCAAATGGCTCTCATTCCAGCCTTTAGTAATTGACTTCAAGGGACAGGGGCTGCCATGCCAGCATTTTGCTCACTAAACTTTATGCATCTCCAGAAAATATGGCTTCCATGCAAACTAAATAATTTTGAATTCAAAGCAAGGTTAATAGGTATATAGATTCAACATATCTAGTAGAAAAGTTTTATTAACAGGAAACCTTGAAGTAGAGGACACAGGTTCCTATGGCTGCAATTAGACCTCACTGAAATCTAGAACATTGAATTCCTCTCTGAGATTTTCTCAGGAAGGAAGAGATACCATTTGCTTACTTCAAACACTTTGGACTAAAATTGCTTGCTTCACACAGTTTAGGAAAAAATCTGCTTTGGGGGGAAGATCCAGTGTGTGAGTTCCCTTCCCTGTCAGCTCGCTACTACACCGTCGGAGAAATGGCATGAAGTCCACAGTGGCAAGATTGCACCTTCCCTGCCCAGTCTTCATTGCCCCCTTGCTGCTGGGAACAATGCCCTCATTTCTTTGGGGGGAACATTTATGATTCAGGTAGCTGTGATGTCATCCCTGTCTCCAGAGCTGGGCACGTGGCCCAAACTGGCCATAGAAATTGGGTCAAAGATTGGCCTTCCCAAGCCAGACCAATGAAACCCAGTTTGGGGAGCAGCAACTTGTGGCTGCCATGTTGCTCCTCATGGGAGAGCTGCCTGAGAAGGAAGCTAATCTGGAGAAAGCAGAGCTGAGAGATGGAGAGACATACTTCAAAGCCGTCTTTGAGCATCTAGATTCAGCTGAAGCATCCATCTTATATAAAAACTGCTGTTTGAAATTTTAACCCTGCTATTTTGGCTTCTGTAAATGCTTGCTTGCTTAAATAATAAGGAAAATAAGACTTACTCCCATTCCAGAGAGGCCATAAACCTTCCCCAGACGAAGTTATCAGTGCTGGCACCAGGCCAAGCCTTTGGTTGAGGTCTCAAAGCCCCAGCACATAGGGCTCTTTAAGAACTTGCAAAGGGGACCAGAAAAACCCCACATTTGGGAGACAAAGAAGGTAAGAAGATATAAATAGAGAAACTTCCTCCATGTTTTTTGCCCAGAATTTGAGAGACATTTTTCTCTGGGCCCACGCGTAATAATATAATAATAATAATAATAATAATAATAATAATAGGTGTAACTCCATCTCTCTAAGCATTGCTTGGCTCTTCTCCGGTTTTTCTGTAACACAGCTATAAATGAATATAGTTGACCTACACCCTTACTGTCTACCTCCCTACTCCCTACCCCCAGTCATTCCGTACCCCGCTGCCAGGACCTCTGCCTGGTCACAGCCTGTCAAACTTCCCTGTTGGAAATCACGGTCCCCAGAGTCTTCAGGTCCTGCCTGGCCTGCTGGCTCTTCTTCCCAGGAGACCTGCACACCGTCCTTGTCTTGCCCTCTCCCCACCCGTGACACCTTCCCAAGGCAGAGTTGGTCTCCAGTTCTAACACGTCCTGCTCGTTCAGCCAGCAACTAAACTTCATTCTCCCAAAACCATGGACATTTAATTCTCTAACTAATAAACCAATATTTATTTTTATATTTTTAATATATTTTTATTGATTTCAGAGAGGGAGAGAGGGATAGAAACATCAAGGATAGGAGAGAATCATTGATTGGCTGCCTCCTGCATGCCCCCTACTGGGGATTGAGCCCGAAACCTGGGCATGTGCCCTGATCGGGAATCGAGTTATCACCTCCTGGTTCATAGGTCAATGCTCAACCACTGAACCACACAGCCAGGCTAGTTTTATTTTTTGCCTAAGAAGATTTGAATGAGGTTTCTGTCATTTGCAACTGAAATAATCCGTGATCTTCATTGGTAACAGAAGTTAATCTTTTTAGAGAAGATTGATTTTTTTCTTTTTAAAGAACCAAAGGTCACTTAGAGCCAGGCTTTTTGAAACAAGACACGCATTCAAACATGAGAGTGCCATTTTGTGCATACTATATTTTGCATTATATTATAACTAGAGGCCCGATGCACGAAATTCGTGCAAGGCGCTTGGCCCTCACAGCCCTGGCCATCCCTCACAGCCCCAGCTTCGTCCAGAAGGTTGTCCAGACGGTCGTTGTGCTGTTCGGTCTAATTAGCATATTAGCTCTTTATCATATAGGATGAAATATAATGAATATAAACTAAAATGCAATTAAACTAATTTCACACATGCCTCTAGTAATTCAAAAGAGGAGTCTCCCTGGTGCCTCCTTAAATTGGAATGGCATTTATTTAAATACACGTTAGCATATAATTGTTAATCAAATGAGTGGCTTTAGAGCGAAATACTCTCCCAGGCGCAGCTGACTGAGCACCTGCATTGGTAATGTCTTGGGAGGCTGGTTTAACATTCAGAGTCCTTGGACCCCCTCCAGGCCCATTTAATCAGACTCTCTGGGAACTGGGCCTGGAAATGTCCGTTTGGGCCAATATCAGGTAGTTTTCAAAGGTGTGCCATTCCTTTAAGTCCTGTTTCCTATATATATATTTTTAGTACATCTTCAAGTGTTACTGCCTGAACCTAAAGAATAATTCTAAGAACATCTCATCATTGGTAAGATTGGAACTGAATTTAGAAGTGCTTAGGATGCAGTCAGTGTAGGCCAAGTTAGCTGTGGCAACAAATAACCAAAATACTAGTGGCATCTGACTCTAAAGGTGTATTTCTTATGCATTTACATTTTCATTATGAGACGCTCCAGATCTCTGGGTGTGGAAGCACTTTCTATCTGGGACATAGCTGGTCTGGTAGCAGAGGGGATGTGGGGTAGGCGGACCACAGGCAGCTCTTACTGTGTCCACTCAGAAGTGGCACGTGCCCACGCCACACGCCATTGGCCAAAGAAGGACACACATCCACCACTGTGTTCACTGGAGTAGGGAAGGATAATCCCATAGAAAAAGGATGGTATAGGGTGAGGCAGCAAATACTTTGAACAGAAATATACTCTACCGCCTAGGACATTTGATTAAGGAGCTGATGTGTTCTTGAAAAAAATGGGGACTCTGTGGTCACATAGGATTGAAAACTGCCGCATACTCTAGTCATCTCTGCAGCTATACAAGGATACAAGGTAAACCAGTACATAAAGACTCTTGCAAATCCTGCAATGGAAAAATATTAGGCTTGTATACCCCATGTTTTAAACTTTTTTTTTAAATGCTCTATGATTTTCTTTATACATTTTTTTGTTTCCATGGAACCCTTTTCAAACATCATCACAAAATACCTCAACAATTTGAGGTGCATTGGATACAGATGCTATTTGTACTGTAGACAAAATAGCATTTTCTTCTTCGCCTACTACAGAGCATGCATGTGGAATATTGCTTGTAGAGTATTGCACAATAAATTCTGTGTAGCTTCAAGCTATTTGTATGTAAAAACATTCTGGTTTTCTACTAAGTCATCAGAAACTAGAAGAATCTATGCAAATATCCTTATTATTATTCTAACTAGTTACAGGCGGTTGAAATGTAATAGTGTCACTGGAAAGCATATAAGAAGTGAATCAAATAAGCTGGTTTTTCCAGGTATGGGAGTGTTCCAGAAAAGATTTTACTTTTAAATCTTTCTCATTACCATGTTTGGAATTAGGCAATGCCTGTAAATTGAGGTAATGCACTTTTTCCCCCCACTTATGGGAACCTGTCATTTTAAAAGTTCATAGCAGTTCTGTAGTTACCAGTAAGCATAAAAGTACTCAGCTCTCTAAGGGCTGTGATGGGGAAGTCATTTTCTCTCCCTCCACCCAGTGCACCCTGCCCCCCACTGGGATGCTGGTGACCTCCACTGTGTCTGTCACTATGTACAGGCCTGCCCCCCACTGGGATGCTGGTGACCTCCACTGTGAGGTCACTCTGCAGGGCCTGCTCCCCACTGGGATCTGGTGACCTCCACTGTGTCTGTCACTATGCACAGGCCTGCCCCCCACTGAGATGCTGGTGACCTCCACTGCATATGTCACTCTGCAGGGGCCTGCCCCCCACTGGGATGCTGGTGACCTCCACTGCATATGTCACTCTGCACAGGCCTGCCCCCCACTGGGATCTGGTGACCTCCACTGTGTCTGTCACTATGCACAGGCCTGCCCCCCACTGGGATGCTGGTGACCTCCACTGCATATGTCACTCTGCACGGGCCTGCCCCCCACTGGGATGCTGGTGACCTCCACTGTGAGGTCACTTGGCACGTGGAGGCTCTTGTTTCTCAAAGTCATTATGTGGCTGGCACATGCCACCAACAGAGGTGGCTGTGGTCACCTCCTGATATTTCCAGTTTTAAGTCATGCTGGTGGGGGACACCTATTTGAAACCCCTTCCTCTGTTCTCTGACATCTTTCTTGCCTTTATCACTGCTTCTCAGCCTCTCCCTGCCTCCTCCTTCTCTGTCTATCCTTAAACAACAGGGCTCTCCTAATTCCTGCCCATAGTTGTCTTCTTGACTCGCTCTCTACACCTGCTCCCTGGCCTTCTGCTCCACCCGCACCTGCCTCCACCCCACATGGCTCCCGAGCCCGGGGGCCATATTCTAACTGCCAGCAGGTCATGTGCACCTGGCACTGCATATTTGCCTCAAAGTTTAGGTTTCCCCAAACTCTTTCTTTTCCTCCCCAAGCTCGAGTTTCCACTCCTTGTTGCACCACCTGTTTAGTCTCCTGTGTTATAAAGTGGGACATTATCCCTGGCCCTTCCATTTCTCTCACCCTTAAGCTCCAACTCACGCTCCTATTCTGTGCAGTCCAAGAAACATGAGACTCAAGACCTTCTCCATCTCATGTGCTGCCTCCGTTCAGACACTGGATACCATTTGCCTGGATTTTGAGAGCGTGATGTTGAGGTGAAGAGTTGGATTGTGGCACCCAGGTGGCTTGGGATGGAATTATGACTCTTGTGGACCTTCCCCATCACAACCCTTAGAGAGTTGTGGAGTGACCAAGTTACTTAACCTATCTGTGCCTCAGTTTCCTATTAAAAAAAGGATCATTAAAATACCTGCCAAATGGGCTTGTGAGGATTACTTCGATAAATATATACAAAATGCCTGGCAAATAGAAAGTGCACAATGTTAGTTACTAGGACTATAATGACTCTTCACCAGCACTAGTCTCTTTCCACTCCCATTCAAATCATCTTCCTAAGAAACAAATCTTGTCATGTCACTCCTTTGCTCCTACTGGCTTTCTACCATTTAAAGAATAAAGTTCAACTTTCTTAGCATGACACTTAAGTTCCTTCCACTATCTGTTCCCAAGCTGCCATTCCATCTCCGTTTCTGATTCCTGAGGCTCTAAACACTGAGTCTACATTCTGAGCCATGCAAAACTTCTCACCACTCCTCACACACTTCATAACCATCCACAGTTCTGCACCTTTGCATATGCTACATCTGCGTGAGTCAGCTTTCCTAAGTTGCTGCTATAACAACCATCCCCAGGTCTCAGGGGTGTTTCACAGCGCTGGTTTCTTTCTTGCTTATTACAGTATGTGTTGTCTGCAGCTCTGCTCCAAGGTCTTCTTTACTCTGAGAAGCCCCCTTTCTGAAAGGGGTGCTTTTTCACGTGCAGAGGAAAAGGAGTAATGCTGGAATGTCCTGATGAATCTGAAAGGTATTCCTCAGAAGTGGCACAAAATATGTCTCACATTTTCTTGGCCAAAGCAAGTCACATGACTAAGCCTGATCTTAACTGGGGCAGGGAAATATCAACCTCTCACAGGGAGATGGAGCAAATCATGAGAAACAAAGAGATCAGCTCCCATTTCCCTGTATTTGAAATGCCACCATATGTCTCTCCTTGTCCCCATTCTTCAAAACCTTCAAAGCTCAGTCATCTGCTCCTTTGTGAAGTGTTTCTGTTGGCACCAGGCAGAGTTAACTCATTTCTCTTTATCCTCTAAGGACTCTGGCCCCACTTTCTAAAAAACAGTATCTATTTCCACCTCCCTTTGCCTCAATTTCTTGACTTGTCTATCCCCAGTTCCAAGCACCCTGGTACTCAGAATATGCCAACACAATGAATAAATGAGGCAGTCTGCTGCTTCGCCACTTAATAGCCATGGTTGGGAAAGCGCTTCCGCCTGTGTACTGTGGTAGGTGGCCAACCGACTCCTTCATGCAGGCAGAATGGAGGCTCTCAGACCAATGGGAAAGCCAGCGTGGTTTTTCCTTCACACCCACCAAATACGAAGATCATTTTCTTATTTTGCTCTCAGTCCGTTGCTATGTACCAAGAATCAATGCCGTGAAAAGACACTGATTATGCATATAGCCTTGAGCATTTATAGACACGCAATACTCAAATGAAAACAGATTATGCCCGTATAGTATTTGTCAAAACATTTGCCTCAAATCAGATTATCTGTTGAGAAGACAATATCAGCAAAATCACCTGAATGAATCATCAGTAAGTTTCACCTTTGCTAGACTCTTAACACGATACTACCTCAAAGTGCTGAGTGTTCAGTTTAACCCTAACTGTTGCAAAGTCATCCCTGTCATCCCCTCACAGGCACTGTCTTAGGTCAGGTGCCATCATTCTTACCGGCACGTGACTGCTCCCCTACGTGGTGTCTCAGAGGCCCAGATGCGCCCCCACCACTCTCAGCCTCCCGCCAATCAAAAACTTCTCATGAGGCATCACCTTTCTTCTAGAGCTTGCCCAATGCCCTCTCTTCACCATCCCTGAACAGTGAAATCCCGTCCTTTGTAAGTTCTTATCACTGTGTTTTATCAAATCACATTGTAATTATTTGTTTTTGTGTCTGTTTCCTCTTAATGGGATAAGAGCCTTTGAGAGCAGGTACTGCCATGTCCAATTCCTCTCTACACGCAGAGCAAGTGCTTTTGCACATACTCACGATGCTCAATTAATGTTTGTTAGATTGAGTACTGCTGAACTGCGGGGAGAAATATGGCTTACGCGTTTTGTGGTAACATGAAACAATTAAAAATGCTTTTTGATCTGGTGTTTTCATGCAAGCTAATATTTTCATGATTTATGGGGAATATAGTGTCTCTAGTGTTAACCACTACGTTTTGAGTTAATTAATGTGAATGTTAACTTTCATACACAAACACCATGCATGACATTTGTAAATGAACCAATTCTCCTGAGAACATATTAGTATACTAAGAGAAATAAAGTCTTAAAAAGAAATAGTCTTCATAGATATCATAGAGCTAAAGAAAACGTAGAAGGTACCAAATGTCTCATTGCTATCTTTGCTACAGAAAACAAAACTGAAAGTTTCACTAAGACATGAAAGCGAAAGAAATAAAATGAATTTATGTGTGCTCTAAAAAAACAATAATAACAGGACAATATGTTAATTTGGCCAGATCTCCTAAAAGAAAAAGAAGCTAAATGCAAATTACATCCATTTAATTAGTCCAAGAAGGAGATTTTCCGTTTTGGTATCTGTAACACATGTTATGTAAGAAATTGTGAGTGAGTGTAGGAGGGGGAGAAAGAGGTTGTAATTCAAGCGAATCTTCCCAGAACCCTGGACTGCACCAGGAATGGGGCCCGAACAAGCACGGCTACTGCCTCCTGCAGGGGCATGTTTGGAGGTGAGTTTTTCAGAGCCCTCACTCGAGAAACACAACTTGAGCATCGAAGGGCTCCCAACGTCCAATGACCTCCGTGTGCTTCCCATGCGGGTCACAATGCCGTGGTGGCTTTGGCAGGTGGAATGGGATGGGAACTTTCAGATCTCCGTCCAGCTTTTCAAAAAGGCTGTATGCCCGCGGGACACCAGGAAGGCCCTGCTATTTCTAAAGGGCAGGGACCCACAGCCACACAGAGGCACCTCTGGGCCATTGTGAATGGTCACTTAGTCACTCATTTCCTGTGTAGCCAAACATCCAACTCAGCTCAGAATTACACCATAACTTTGAACGTATCAGTTGATAGCAAAATATGACCAGTGAGCTCCCTTGCTAGCTGAGCTCTCATGGATTTGGAATCTACCAGAAAGGGCCGGTGAGACCTTCCCCTGTCCACTCCCTCTCCACCAGGAGAGCATGGCGGGCCACCTAGGTCAGTCGACCCCCTTCCCTACGTGCCATCAGCAACCAGTATAGCGTGAAGCCTAGGCCAAGTGGAGCGTCACTGTTAATTGCTTACCCACCATCCACTTCCATCGTTTCCCTCACTAAACACTTGCCCAACTAAGTGTTCATTTTCACAGTCAATAAAACACGAGTAGCTGTTTGTCTGGGAGTTCCGATAAAGCTAATTTTCTGTTAAAAGGAGACAGAGACACCACTCTTTTACCTGCAGCCAAATACATTCCGAACTGATACACCGAGTCCATTAATAGAAGCTCCGTCAGGGCTGCCCAGGGGAAAGCCAGACTCAAGCTACTCGTAGTAGTGGAATTCGTTTGGAAGAGGTAGAAGCCAGTAGGTTCTCCTTCCCTTTTCCAAATGTCCCTTCAGATCCACCCACCCCACCTTCTCATGCAATTCTGGACCAGTCTTAGAAGATGGGATCCAAGTTCCCGTTTTGTAACATCAATCCTGATACATGGCATACCAACATTATGACTTCATTCCTTGGAATTATAAAGGTTCTTCCAACACTAAGGGTCGTTAGCATTTATCCTGCCCATGTTAGATTGTCAGCAAAATTTGTAACCTAAGAGACCTGGTCAGTTGAAAGTCAAAGAAGTCTCACCCTTGTTCATAATCTTTTAATAAAAGGAGATGCAACTCTACACACCAAATTTTACATAATCTGGTCTCCATTATGAAAACCCTATCTTAAAATTCCAGCTGCAGGTACAGTGTTCACCTGTTATTACTCAGGTCTGACTCAGCTATTGACTGACATCCATGCAGATTCCATAAGGACCTTTTGCAACTTGTATGTTTATATGCTATTCCCACCGTCATTTTACGAGTGCCAACACATAGGTTTCTATAGACAGAGGTCATATTGCTCTTTTGAAAAAACAGCTCTGCAAACTGGTACCATCTGGTTGATGACCTGGGCTGTGGATGTTGGCGCCTGGAGCAAGGCCAGCCCGAGGCCCATGCAGACAGACAGGTACACCAGAGCTCTCACATCAAAGCCGCTCTGTCCTGGCTCCAAGTTTGGGTTTGGCACATTGTTTCATCTCCTCCTGCTCTAAAACTCTCAAATAGTGTTCAAAAGAGTGGGCACAAAAAGGCAGTGTGCCTATCTTCCTTGAACTCCTCATTGGAGAAGTGTCCACCACAGAATTTAGAAATGACACAAATTCGTCACTCAAACACTCTGATCAAGGACTGTGGGCACCATGGACTGGACATTTACCATGAGCCAATGGTTGTGCTGAACTCTATACACAATCATCTCTTTCAGCCTCTCACATCTTATGGGCCGCCATGAGTCTCCTGGTGTTAAGTCCTCCGTGCATCCAGCCTGTGTGTACTATGAGCAACTACTGGGCTAGACTCGGGACCGCAGTAGTAACCAGAGTGGGCCTGATGCTCCCCACCCCACCCGGCCTCGCCCTCCACACGCACAGGTATCCCATGGATCTGAAGGGGGACAGACATCACAGTGCAGTGAGTGTAGAGAAAGAGGAAACCAAGGAGCATACAACAGGGGCTCTGACCGAGGTGCAGGTGGGAGGGCAGATCTTACTGAGCGATGTCTAAGCCTAGACATTCGTGGTTATGCACGTGATTGGAGAGGCGATGCTGATGCTGGGGGTGAAAATCACTCCACGCAGAAGAGACACGATGTTGTTGAACATCACAGGGGCAAGAAAGTGCCAAACAGCCCTTCTGGGGGCCAAAAACAAGGCCACTGTGGCCGGAGCTGAGAGAACAGGGACAGAACCGGGAGAGAGAATGGAAAAGGGGCCAGATCCTGTGGCCAGGTTTGGGGCTTTATCCCAAAGGCAACACGCAGCCATTCAAAGTGGTAGCTGTTGACATTGGTGCGTGTGTGTGTGTGTGTGTGTGTGTGGAGGGTGGACAAAGACACTGATGATCAGATTTAAACTGAGATTCAGATAAAAGAGTGGGTACACTAAGAGTGTGCAAAAAGAGTGGGTGCAAATAGGCAGCGTGCACTTTTACCCAAAGTCACTCTAAAGCTGGACTTTGCACCCAGTGTGCCTGACGCCCAGGTACCATTGTGTGCATCATTGTGGTGTCTCCTCTGACACACTCCTCTGCCTCGCACAGCAATGAAAGGGAGAGCAGTGGTCCTGGTGGGGTTGGAGAACGTCTGGCCCACGGGCTGTGTAAGGCCCGTGAAATCATTTGGTCTGGCCCTGCCAAGGCATTAGGGGTGAATTAATTAAATATCTGACCAAATATAGCAGGCTAATTTTTAAGTTGATAATTCTGTATGGCCCGTGAATGATGTCATAAATATCCAAACGGCACTTGGCAGAGAAAAGGTTCCCCACCCCTGTGTTACAGCGTAGTGAACTGAAGACCTCCATATAACTGATGCTTCAAAAGGGCAAATACTCTCTCAACAACGATAGTATATAATAAAAGATGAACTGTCATTTATGAAGTGCTGACTACACATTAACTTTCATCATCATCATCATCATCATCATTAAAAACACATTAACGTTTATGGGGTCCTCGCTATGTGCCAGACACTGTCCTAAGCTCTTTGTGTGTATTATCTCACTTAAATTTCACAAGTATTCAGTCAAGTAGATTCCATCATTGTCCCCCCTCACAGAGGAGGAAACTCAGACACAGGAAAGAGAGACAGTAGTCACATGACGATGCAAACAGATATACAACTAAAATGGGGCCAAGGAGGCTGAAGGAAGAGTTTGCAACGCTACGCCCCGGTTTCTATTAGTCGCCATGGTATCTCCATGCGCATTCTGCACACGGGGCAGCAGAAGCAAGGTTTAAGGAGGGAGAGAAAAAATATTTAGGCCCTTGGCTGCAAACAACCTACTCGGAGTCTCCTGAGTCATGAATCAATGATTTCACTCTGTGTCATGTCGCATCTGAGCTGCCATTAGCGAATCGTTTAGCTTGGAAGCCTAAGTGGCAATTATGTGCACATTAAGAGTTCCAAAACATGGGTCTCACTCCAGCTCCAACTCGCCCTATTTTTACACGCGAACATTTGCTGCTGCTTATATTACAGAGGCCAGGCATCGAACTGACCACTCACATGGGCATGCCAGGGAGCCCATGCTTCTACTCGAACTTTCCGTCTGCTTGGTGGGATGTAGAGTTTGCTTAATGACTGTGTTTATTTCTGTTCAAAGCACTGGAAATAAAAGGTTTGTGCAGATGTTTTGAGGACACCATATAGGCTATTCACAAACTCTTGTGGTTGGGTCAGCCACTGCAGTAGGTAGGACCAATGACTCACTCTGCACTGGGTTTTGTTGGTTCATAAAATACTGTTCGGGCCTTGTCCTAAGCAAAGTTGATGTGTTCATCACAAACGTTGCTGGTTGGGGAAGGGGGCCGTGGGGGGATGAGATTGTGTGACATTTTCTGGATGACTGAAGTTCTTTTCAATGTTCCCGGTCATTCCCAGACTGCTTTGGACACAGAAGCATTGGAATCTACTAGTAAGAGCCGCCTTCAATTGGAGTGTCTGGCCCAAACCCTGCGTTTTCTGAAGGAGAAAGCTGGTTCCCTGAGAGACTGAGTCACAGGACCAATGTCATGGGCCTGTCGGGGGCACAGATGTGTTTGGACCTCCATCCCCCTGAGAGTCAGCGTCCACAGCCCCTTACTCACTCCACGCTGACTAATAGACAGACACCCCTCATTCCTTCTGATGTGACTGCTTCTTCTCTTCTCCCTTTTCCATGCCTCGAGTGTCGTGCCACGAGCAACTAAAATGCCATGCGTTAACCCCCTACAATGGCTTAGCGCCGTTGCCAACTGAAGCACAGCGATGTAACTCTACTGTTTTTCCTAGGAGTAGAGTTTGGAACCGAAAACACTTCACAGAGGAAGACATAAAAATGTCTAGAAAAGGGCTGTGGAGGAGCCTCATAAGCAAAGGAACTGTGAGAGGGCGTCTCCACGGCATGTGTAAGAGAAAATGTGAGCATAGCTGGTGGCAATAAATGTGACAGCCACGGGCGCTGGGTATTCCAGCCACGGGGTCTGACGGGATTCCGTTCCTTTCTAATGGGTCAGGGCGGATGAGGAGGAAGAAGAATGTCAGGCAGGAGGTGCGGGGAGAGTTTGTGAATGCCACCGGGATGGGGGATCTGCCATGGCTAAAAGCTCAAACCGGTGCTGTCCAATACAATCGCCACTGGCCGCATGGGGGAAGTGGAAATTGTTCAAATGCAACGGAATTTGAAAGCTCAGTTCCTCCATCACAGCAGCCACATTTCAAGCGCTCAGTGGCCCCACGATGCTAGTGGCTGCTGCGCGGCCCACACAGGTGGCCAGCACCCTCATCCCTGTGATGGTCCTTTAGAAGGGCAAACATAGACGATGCATCAGGAAGACAAGGGCGGATGACTGCGAGGAAGTGGGGTAGAAGGAAAAGCAGAAACAAGGGAGATGGGTTACACGGACTGACCCAGAGCAAGAACCTGCTTTGGGTTTGATCTTAGACGCCAGGCACTCGCTGGATGTTAAAAATGACGGGGCTCTGGGCAGAAACATCCTGTGGTTCTGGCTGGCAGATATTCCTTTGTACAAAGAAAAAAGTGTACCTTCTGCAAAACTGTGAAACAGGAAAAGACCAGTGGTTTCCAGGGCCTGGGGAGGGGAGAGAAGGGATGGAGGGGTGAAAGGTGAAACACAGGGGATTTTCAGAGCAGTGAAAGTGTTCCATATGATACAGAAATGGTGAATACATGTCATCATATGTTTGTCAAAACCCACAGAATGGACAGCACAGAGAGTGCATCCTACTCTAAAGCACGGACTTCACAACATGTACCCACCGACATGGGCTCATCAGCTGTAAGGCACCCACCGCTCTTCTGCAGTGTTCCTAATGGGGGCGCCTGGAGAGGGCAGGAGGAAGTGGGGACGGGAACTCTCTGTACTTTCTGCTCAGTTTATCTCTTAAACCTGAACCTGCTCTACGAAATAGCATCTATAAATTAACTATTTCCCATAAAATATTTGCAAGTGCTCTAAAGCCCCCATTTTCACACAAACAATGGGATGACAATTAAACATTAATTTAGTCGCAGCTGATAATCTAGTATAATTATACACATATATCTGTCCTATAAAAGAGGCAAAGCAACAGGGCCCTTTTCCAGGTGCCCACCGCACAGTGCCAGGCACTCCTCTTGGTGAGCAGAGGGCCAGCTGGATTTCAGCCCACACCGGTGCCCTCCCTCCCGCAGGCACCTTTGTGCAGTGCACACACCGCACAACTGTGGCTCTCCTGGGGCCCCGTCCATGACTATTGTGGGGCTGTAGGCGCTGGCATCCTTATGTGGCTGGGGACAAAGAATGACCATCTCTGTGGGTGCCAACAACAGGCTGGAGAGTCACTGAGATCAGTAAACTCTTCGACATCAGTCTTAGCAACATTTTTTTGTATATGTCTCCCCGGGCAAAGGCAACAAAAACAAAAATAAACAAATGGGACTATATTAAACTGAAAAGGTTTTGCACAGTGAAGGAAACAAAATGAAAAGACAATATACAGAATGGGAGAACATATTTCCAAATGATATATTTGATAAGGGGCTAATATCCAAAATCTATCAAGAACTCATACAACTCAAAATCAAAAAAGCAAACAGTTTGATTGAAAAATGGGCAGAGGACCAAACAGACATTTTTCCAGAGAGGATATGCAGATGGCCAACATATGAAATGTAAATCCAAACCACAGTGAGATATCACCTCACACCACAATGGCTACTATCAAAAAGTCAATAAATAACAAGTGTTGGTGACAATGTGAAGATAGGGCAACCCTTACATGCTGTTGATGGGATTATAAATTGGCACAGCCACTATGGAAAAAAGTATAGAGGTGCCTCAAAAAATTAAAAGTAGAACTACCATGGTGACTCAGCATTTCCACGTCTGGGCATTTATCCAAAGAAAACATAAATACTAATTCAACAAGACATATGCACCCCTATGTTCATTCAGCATTATTTGTAATAGTCAAGATATGGAAGCAACATAGGTATCCATGATCGATGAATGGATAAAAAAGTATATATATATATATATATATATATATATATATATATATATATATATATATGGAATATTATTCAGCAATAAAAATAAGTGAAGTCTTAGCATTTGTGACAACGTGGATGGGTCTAGAAGGTATTATGCTAAGTGAAATAAGTCAGACAGAGAAAGACAAATACCATATGATTTCATTTATATGTGGAATCTCAAGAAACAAAACAAATGAACAAACAACACAGAAACAGACTTAAAACAGAGCTTTGGCCGATGTGGCTCAGTTGGTTGCGCATCCTCCCATGCACTGAAGGGTTGCCAGTTAGATTTCTGGTCAGGGCACATACCTTGTGGGCTCCATTCCCAGTAGGGGTCGTGCAGGAGATGGCCGATCCATGTTTCTCTCTCATTGACGTTTCTCTATCTCTCTTCCTCTCCCTTCCTCTCTCCCTCTTAAAAAGAAATCAATAAAATCATATTTAAAACAAACAAACAACCCCTCCCCCAAGAAAAACCAGAAACAGAAACAAAGAACAAACTGATTGTTGCCTGTGGGGAGGGGGTTGAAAAGGTGAAGGCGACTAAGAGGTATAAACTTCCAGTTACAAAATAATGAGTCTCAGAGATATAATGCACAGCAGAGGAAATGCAGTCAATAATTTCATAACAACCTTGCCTGGTGACAGATGGTTACTAGACTTACAGGTATCACATTGTAAGGTGTATAAATGTAGAATCACTGTGCTGCATACCTGAAACCGATATAATATTGTTGCCAACTGTCAGCTAAATAGATTTCAATAAAACAAACAAAAGACAAGACAGACTTCCGGAGCCCACCCTAGACCAAGTGATCTATGATCCGTGCCTTTAGGATGGGGCCCGGGAGTCTGCCTTCCTTTCGGTCAGCTTCCTAAGTGATTCTGTATGGACACTGCAGTTGTGGGGGTATTGATGTAGATTGGGGTTCTCAAACTCCAGCACGCGCCCCAACCACCTGGGGGGCTCCTGTGCACACAGCTTGCGGGCCCCACCTCCGCTGCAGCCAATTCAGTAGCTGGCGTGGGGCCTGAGAGGTTGCGGTATCAAGCTCCCGGGCTGCTGCGGGCTTTCGGGCCCACACTCTGAGAACCACGGCTGTAGACAGAGAATCTCTCCTCACCCAGCAACGTTTTGAAAAGCCAAGGAAGTGTAAAGTTCCACTTACCATTCACCCACAGGATTGAACTAGCTTCTGCCACCCTGCTACTCAGATGACTAACGCCGCGACCTTCTGTTCACCTCATTAAATAACTTGGAGTTTTGAACGGCAATATGAAAAGGGATCTCACCTGGCCAGGCCTCGTCTGGTACATTGTCCTGCTTCCAACTGTTTACATTATCATCAGTCCCGTCCTTTCCTCCTGTTTGGGGGTGACCTGCAGAACACCATTCAGCCTTGTGTTACCTTGAGCTCAAAAAATGAAAACCAGCCCCTTTCTTCACTTGCCATAAAGAGATACCCTGCCAAAAAAAAAAAAAAAAAGGTGTACAAAGAAAGAGAAACCTGAAAATATTCTGAACTTCAGAAAGTGTTATTTTGGGGAGCTTTCTGGGACAGGATGTGCCCATCATTAGCTAAAGGAAGCCCAGCTTCTGATAAACATTATTTTGCCTCACGCAGATCAAAGAGAGCCATTTATTGAAGGAAGGGATGGAAGTATTTGGTGAGGCCCTCCTACAGGCTCCCGGTAAACAGGATAAGGCCTATCAATGAGTGCTTACAGGGCCAGGCCACCGTCCCCGCGAACAATGGAGCAGCAAGAACAGTGGGTGCAAGGAAAGAGCCTGGTCCTGACAAGACTGTCCTGCCAAGAGGACGGCAGTAAACAGGATTAGTTGTAATGAGATTATCAGCTCCAGACGGGAGGTTGGCCTGGGGAGCTCTGAGCTGCATAAAGAGAAGACGCAGCAGTATGTAGGGGAGAGGATTACAAAGCCTGGGTCCAGGGCTTTCCCTTCCTCTCCCTCCGGCCCAGGGATGCCCTCTCTCCTGGGCTGGAAACGTAGTCACTGTAATTGCAAATATCACTTTGCAGGAGCAGAAGAACCAGCAGCGAAAGCACTGGCATCGTGGTTCTCGGAGATGCTGGCCATGTCCGGAGACATTGGAGCTGTCACAACTGGGGAGGAAGGGGCTCCTTGCATCCGGGGCAGAGGCCAGGGCTGCCGCCCAGCACCCTGCCGTACACAGGACAGCCCCCTGCAATACCCCTTTCCTTCTTCCTTCCTTCCTTTCCTTCTTCCTTCCTTTCCTTCTTCCTTCCTTTCCTTCTTCCTTCCTTTCCTTCTTCCTTTCTTTCCTTCTTTCCTTCTTTCCTTCTTTCCTTCTTTCCTTCTTTCCTTCTTTCCTTCTTTCCTTCTTTCCTTCTTTCCTCCTTCCTTCCTTCCTTCCTTCCTTCCTTCCTTCCTTCCTTCCTTCCTTCCTTCCTTTCCTTTCTCTCTTTCTTTTTATCTCATGGAAATTTCTTTGCACAGATTTATAGGTTACATTTAATGGTTCCTTTCTGGGTTCTGATTATGAAAGGCATATAAGCTCATTACAGAACATCTGGGGGTGGGTAACAGGAGAGCGCAGAAGGATTAAACGTGTACTTACCTTATCCTGTGTAACATTACTGCCAATATTTGGGTATGTTTTCTTTCGAGATTTATAAAGATGAATTTAAGCTGGGATCATGCTGTTCATGAAATTCTACTTGATGTTTTTTTAAAAAAGATTTTTATTATCCTTGATGCTATCTCATATGAATGCAGTTGTGCCATTAAAAGGGCTTTGAAAACACGAGCTTAACAATTGCTTAATATTTCATCTTGGAATTTACCGTATCAGTTATCTGTTGTTGCATAACCAATTACCCCAGAACATAAGACAAGTATCTACCATGTCACAGAGTTTCTGAGTATCAGGAATTCAGGAGGACCCATGGCCATGGGGGCCCCACACATGACGGGCTGTAGCTGGAACACAAGCTAAGCTGGCCAGACGCTGGACTGGACTGGACTTGACTATGGAGCAGGGGACCTGGGCAGTGGCTGTAATTCTAGCCCTGCTGAGGACAAGACCGGGCTTTTTCCGTGGAGGGATGGATGGACGGGAACCCCCACGTCAGGAGTCCTTTCCCACAAGTATGGAGTAGCAGCCTGGCTCTCCCCTCAGCGTCGGAATTCCTGAAGTTGATCTAATTTCCTCCCGAGCGAATTGTCCTGCCCTGTGCGGGGAAGATGCCGAGGCAGGCGGCTGATGATGACTGAGGGAATTAACAACAGGTATGGCGAGAAGGATGCCAGGGGCCTGGACTCCCACGGGTAATACCATGCCCAGGACAGTCATTTTCCGTCTGGGACCCACGGAAGCCCCAGGGTCGCTCAGCTACCAGGCACATAGATCCACGCACTGGTTCCAGGAGCAGGGGAAGGGTGTGCAATGCTGGCTCTGCCGACAGACAACCAACTCGCCCCCTTTCTGGTTTCTAAGCCTCCCCGGACCTACAGCTGGGAGAGAGCAGGGGCACCTCCTCCAGTTAGGCGCTTCGGTGAAACTGTTGTAGAAGACCGAAGAAACCCAAGTGGCGCTTAGAGAAATGGAGTTACCCAGCTTTATTACGCCGGCGGTCTCAGAGGAGTCACCTCCAAAATCTGAGCAAACCAATATGGTGGAAGCCCCTCTTTTAGCCCCTTTTGGTGTCTTTGTCCCCCAGATATGGATTATACTTCCGGGCCTTTCGCGGGCTTTGCAAAAAGCCCCAGGTGTTGGGGGTCTTGAGACCATATCTAATGGCCTGGCCTGGCGCCAGCGCTGATAACCCCCCTCCGGGGGCTGTGTCATGGCTTATGGCCTCTGTCAAATGTGAGCATTTAGGTAACAGGTCTTGTAAGACCAGATTGTGGAGGAAACGGGCAGTGACTTAATTATAGGTTATCAAGAATGTACATTAGGTTACTGGCACAAATTCAGATTGCTAGCCCCCCCCCCAAAAAATAAAAATAAAAAAAAGTGTTATTTTCCCCATTAAAACTGCGTAACTCAGAGACGAGCCACAGAAAACACAAAGTGAGTCGGGGACATGGGCTTTTGTAAATTCAAGACCTTCCCGTTCTCCTGTCTAAAAGATAAACCAGTGGCCATGCCCAAGTCTCCAGGAAACACCGTTTGAAAACCACGGCCTCCAAGGCCGCTAGCTAAGATAGGCAGTTTTGGTAAAGTGGCCGCAAATCTGACTCTCAGTGTTCTGGTGCCACGACGGAGCCTCCAGCCCAGTTACAGAGCCCGCGGGGAGTAAGAACGCTCTCGGAGACGGAGAGCTCAGTGTGCAGGCAGAAGCAGGGTCTGAAGGATGGGGGTGGAGTGGACGGAGGCCCAGCTCAGGGCCATGTCAGTCCAGAGGGCTTGTGCCCCAGGTGGTCTTTGAAGCTGTGGGTGTGGATGAAATGGGAGTGAGACGAGGGCTGAGCATGGGAAATGGCAAACGATTCCACGATGTCTTGTATTTTCACTTCACTTTTTATGTGAAGCGTATGATCTCAATTGTATTGCAGGTTCCTTGGTGTTAGGGGCAGCTCTAGACACGTAAAAATTTTTATTTATCATCTTAGTGTTTAGACAGAGTAGATGCTTAAGAACTCAGTGTAGTAAGTAAGTTAATTAAACTTGTTTTCTCCATCATTGAATTTTAGGACAGAGCCTTCTTTTGGCCTCCATTCCCTTTAGTTTTAATGATTTGAGTTCTGCCATCATCAGGAGCCTGAAATGTCTCTTTAGCAAATGGTCTGACCTCAGCCTTGTCAAATCCATTGGCTTATTCTCCAGTCTCCTGCAAACTCCGCAGCATTCAGCAGTCAGCACTGTGATGCCCACCTTCGCTTACCAGTTGCCTCTGCTGGTTTTCATATCACTATGTTTTCTTGTTTTGATTTCATTTTTTTAAATCCTCACCTGAGGATATGTTTTCATTAATTTTAGAGAGAGAGAGAAAGGGAAAGGGGGGAGAGAGAGAAACATCGATGTGAGAGAGTAACATGGATCAGTTGCCTCCTGTACCCACCCTCATCAGGGTTCGAACCTGCAACTTAGGTAAATGCTCTGACCGGGAATTGAACCTGCAACCTTTTGATATATGGGACAATGCACCAACTGACTGAGCCACCCAGCCAGGGCTCTCCTCTCCTTTTTTAAACTTTTCCTTGACAATCTCATCCATGCTCTCCGCTATGGCTTCTATCTTTCCTGATCATTTTGGGCCTGATCATTGCTGGCCCTCTGGAATTGAGAGAAGGAGCTGAGTGCATGCACCTTTCAAAAAAGCTGCCAGCAACCTTGTTGGATGCTGGAAGCCAACACTGGTCTGACAGGGTGGACAAGGATGGAGGTAGAGCAGGAAACATAGTAGGAAGGTTGACATTAGGGGGGCCAGTCAACCAGAACACAAACTTGAAGAACTGGATTGGAAATAGGAAGAGGGAGAGATGCAAGGTACAGGCAGGTCTGATGTCGGTTCAAGATTTCTCTCATGAATGCTGAGTTCTGATCATGGCACTGTTCTTCTCCAGGTTAGTGTCCTCCTTCTAAAATCAGGACAGCAGTAAATACTGATTTCCAGACCACAGGCCCATGAGGCTTTGATGTATCACTCTACTGGGCCCTCCCTATTGCTTCCTCCATGCTCACTTGGCATTTGTTGTCTAGGGTTCTACATTTGGCTGGCTTCTTTTCATTTCCTTTCTCACTTTGCTGAGTGATCTTATCCGCTCCCATGGCTTGAGATACTATTTTTAGGTTGACAACTCCCAAATATACATCTCCAGCCTAAACTCAAGACTTGCATTTCTATAGATTACATAAAAACCTGAGCATCAACGTGCCCCAAACTGAAGCCATCCTCCTCCAAGCGGACTCTGTTCCTCTGCCTGGTTTTTCTCCTGATAATGATACAAACAGCCACCTGGTTATCCAAGCCAGAAACTGGGGAGTCATCTTGGACTCATCTTCCTCCATCTGTAAGTCAATCTTGCCTCTTGACCATTTGTTCATTTGGTCACGCTTTTCCTTCTCCGCTGCCGATTTCTTGGTTATGCCCCATCATCTCTCACCTGGCTATCTCAGCAGCTTCCTAACCAGTCACTTGTGCCCAGTTTTGCGAGCCCCCAATCCATCCTCCATGCCACTCGATACTTTTCAAAGTGGGAAGTTGATGATCTTACTCCATGGTTTGATGACTTCTCATTGCCTATCCTCAGACAGAATTTAGACACAATCCCTAACACACATCTCCTTCCTGGCTCGACCTCTTCCGTCTAGGTTTATATACAGTCATTTTCCAAGTAGTACTTCATGCTTCATCCACACCTGGTGGCAATCTCCCAAACAGCATGCTTTCCTGACCCCTTTGCATGGCTGCCCACGAGCTGGAATGCCCATTCTTTTCTTTTGCCTTTTTTAACATTGTTTAACCACAATATTTTTTATTAGGGATTTTAAAGGTAACTAATTCTTAAAAATATTTTTTTCAATTACAGTTGACTTTCAATAATATATTAATTTCAGGAGTTTTTTGGTTAAGTCTCATCAGGCAAGGGAAACAAAATAAAAAAGAAACACATGGGATCATATCAAACTAAATATATATATATATATATATATATATATATATATATATATATATATATATACAGCAAAGGAAACCATCAGCAAAATGAAATGGAAGAAGATATTCACTGATATACATCCAATAGGGATTAAAGTCAAAACATAAAGAACTCATACAAGTTAACACCGAAAGAACAAATAATCAGATTTTTAAAAAATGGGCAGAAGATTTGGATAGACATTTCTTCAAAGAGGACCTACAGATGGCCAATAGACATATGAAAGGATGTTTAAAATATTAATCATGAGAGAAATACAAATCAAAACCACAATGAGCTATTACTTCACATCTCTCAGAAATCATCATCAACAAATTATCATCAACAAATCAACAAACAAGTGCTGGCGAGGATGTGGAGAAAAGGGAACCCTCATGCACTGCTGATGGGAATGCAGACTGTTGCAGCCACTGTGGAGAACGGTATGGAGTTTCTTCAAAAAATTAAAAATAGAACCATCATATGACCCCACTAGCCCACTTCTGGGTATTTATCCAAAGAAATCCAAAATACTAATTCAAAAATAGATACGTATCCCTATGTTCATTGCAGCGTTATTTGCAATAGCCAAGCTATGGAAATAACCTAAATGGAATGCCCTTTCCTCTTATGCTGATGGATGCCAGCTCGTCCTTGAAAACTCAGTTCTTGCGTCAGCGTCTCTTTGAAGCCTTCTCTGACATTTTCTAGATCTTTCCACTTCCTCATCCCTTGTACACACCTGTAACCTAGCACTTAGTGGACTGAATTCTAACTCCTTGCTTAGGTTTGTATCTTCCCCATAAACTCTGAGCTCCTGGAGGGCAGGGCCTCATCTCAGGGTCTCTCCCTGCAGCTCGCACAGCGCTTCTAAGCTCTGTTCTCCAGAGTTCCCACCCCACAACTTATGAAAGGTCTTCCTGACACAAGAACTGGTGGCCAGATGTGTTTGAGGAAGGCGGCATGTTGACAATACACAGGAGCTCAGTGAAGTCTTTCAGCAGAAAGATCTAGTTTAACTCCTCTCCAAACCCAGTGGGAGAGCCTAAGCAGAACCTTCCAACACATGTGCCAGAGGCCAAGGTGGAGACATGCCCAGATGATCAGGGAGCAGAGAAGGGTTGGCCCTGGCTCAGGGGCCACAGCACTTCTAGAGGAAGTGACCTCCATCCCTCCCAATAGAATAGTCAGCAATTTTTTAAAAATTTGTTTTTATTGATTTTAGAGGGAGAGGGATAGAGAGATAGAAACGTCGATGAGAGAGAAACATAAGATTTGCTGCCTCCTGCATGCTCCCAACTGGGGATCAAGCCCACAACCTGGGCATGTGCCCTGACTGGGAATCGAACCTGTGACCTCTTGGTTCATGGGTCGATGATCAACCACTGAGCCACACTGACCGGGCATAGTCAGCAATTTAATCCCCAAGAGGGAAACTCTGGTGCCCTAATACTTCCAGAGACTGAACTTCAGGGTTGGATGTGATCATCTGGAGAGTTTAAAGAAAGTCAAGTCTTTCAGGATGTTCTCGTCTCATATTCATTCCTGTGGTCAGACTCAGCTTTGAACTGGCCTGCCACAGGCTGAATCACATCCCTAAACCCAGCGCACTTACCGCCTTGCGTCTACTCTCCTATTGTTGATATTTTCCTGTGTACGGCCTAGTGGTCTCTAGTCACAATGCTTTAGGCTTACGAAGGCGGGCAGGGGTTCTCCCATAGACTGCGAGCCCCAGGCACAGGGCACCAAAGGAATGTTTATTGAATGCAGGAAACACAAGGATAATTTAATATTTCCTATTTGCATTGAGGCAGTTGTGATGGCGCAGAGCCTGAGCTCAGGTACGTCAAACCCCTGGGGGGCATTTTCTGCAACGGCTGAGGCTGAGGGGAGCAGACCCTTCCTTCACTTCTGCCCAGAAGGAATGAACTCGCTAGTTCCTATATAACTCCCAGATCCGCAGATGGGGGAAAGGGGCTTGTGGGCATCTCTGACTTGGCTATCCAACACATTGCCCCAAAGAAGGCCAATTGTTTTAAAGACATCAAACTATATTTCCAGTTTTGCGTGGGGGCAGTGCCCTTCAGGATGAGCACTGTGCCCAGTGTCTGGACTGGAATCTTGGCTTCATCACTTGCTGCCTCTTTGACTTTGGGCAAATTACCTGACCTCTTTATGCCTCAGTTTTCTCATCTGTAAAATAGGGGTGATTATCATAGTACCTACCTCCTAGGATTCTCATGAGGACTACATGAGTTACAATGCATGTGGGATTTAGAAGAGTGCTTGGCATGTAGCAAGTGCTATATGTGTTTGTAAAATCAATCGATCAATATTAGTTTCTAGGTTGGGGCAGAACCAAGATGACACAAAGGATTATGGCAAGAGAGTGCAAATTATCAGTAGTGCCAGAACCTACTGGGCAAAAGTAGGAATAAGAGTCAGTTCTTCTGTTGTCCAATTTCATCCCTGACAACCTACAAAGTGGGCATCATTTTCATGTTCTTAGAGAAACCAGGCTCAGAGGCGGGCATGCGCAATGCTGTGCAGCTCTGAGTCAGGGGATGGATCCAGCCCTCAAATTCATGCCTGTTTCACTCCCAAACCCCATCCTTTCTCATTAAGTGACACTTTCTCTCAGGAGGGTATTTGCATTAGAGGTATTTCCATGACTCTCTGGTCAGGAAGCAATTCATAAGCCTGTTTAAAAAAATACATTTTTATTGATTTCAGAGAGGAAGGGAGAGGGAGAGAGAGATGGGAACATCAATTATGAGATAGAATCATGGATGGGCTGCCTCCTGCAAGCCCCACACTGGGGATTGAGCCCACAACCCGGGCATGTGCCCTGATCGGGAATCGAACCAGGACCTCCTGGTTCATAGGTCTATGCTCAACCACTAAGCCACGCCAGCTGGGCTCATAAGCCTCTTAAATCATGTAATTCATGTTGATTCCCACCTATATGTTTAAAACTCATTAGTACTTTTATTAGAAAAATTAAACTTGGTCTGGCTGCAGGAGGTGTGCAGGAGACAGCCAATGAATGATTCTCTCTCATCATTGATGTTTCTATCTCTCTCTCCCTCTCCCTTCTTCTCTGAAATCAATAAAAATATATATTTTATTTTAAAAAAGAAAAGTTAAACTTGCACACGACTCCTTTGTTTCACACACTACAATAAAAAGCAAGCCTCTCTCTCCTTCACATTCTCCATTCCCCAAATCTTGGGCAACATTTCAAAAACAAATTCAGAGACTGCTTTATTTATTTTATTGTTTATTGTGCATTAGCTCTACCACCACTTCTCATGTGGGTGTTTCTTTCAGAAATAATCTCTGCATTTATAAACATTTTAAATATATACAAATGAGAGGGCGCTTTCCTCACGTTATAGGCTTCCTCGCTTACACGCCAATGCACAGGTGAGGAAGAGGAGGCCCAGGCGTGACTCAGCAGCTCCCATGGGCTCCCCTGCATGTCCGCCTGGGCTTCTGTCTGATGCACTTGGTTGAATTTCTATTCAGTGTTATTCCTGAGGCCTTATTGTTAGGAACATGCTCTTTGGGTTCGCTGCTTATCTCTAACTTAAAAAGAAACGTGGTGTTTTTTCTGTTTGCTTTTTCAACCTTCAGTTTCCATGACCTTAAAAAAAAAGTAAGCACAAACTGAGCTGGTCTAAAAGGAGCCTGCTTGCAACATGATATGGGGCCTGGATCACGACCAGCTAAACTTTGGTGTAAGGTTCTCCAAACACATTTTCCAAGTGGCAATTGGTTCATTTCCATTGACACACTCCAGTGGTAAAATGGTAGTCTAGTATGTCAGAAGGGGAGCTAGAAAGCTAATGGATTTTTTTTTAAATTTTGAAACTTAGGCACCATTTATCATCCTCGTATTTAGCCAAATGCATATTTAAGGTTAGAACTGCTGAATACAACGTTCTAATAGTGTATAGTTTTCATTGAGATTGATATTTGATGGGCCAGACAACCTTTAACATCACTTTTTGCTTTAAAATGTATGATTCTCTATAAAAAGAAAGTCATTTGCTCACTAAACCTGGTGAATTATGTAAAACAGCTCTGGGAAATATTTCTGAATTGTTTTTTGTTTGTTTCAAAAAGTTTAGTGCACACCTAAAAAATTACGCATTGTATTACACATTGTTTACCAACGCCGTAACTCCCTTTATCAATGCAGACACAATCTTTGTAGACGTGATCTTTCTGTATGAGGATATCATAGAAAAGCACAGAAGAAATGATGGTCCCTTCTGAATGTAAATGGTGGAATGCCGTGATTTAAATTGTGAAGTTAGGACTAATCTCTTAGGCTTTGAAAATTGCTCCCTCTCATCCTCTCTAACCCCCTTTCCTCTTTTATCTGAGGAGGGAGAGTGAGGTAGGTAGATATGACTTTTAAAGGCCCAATGCAATGCCTATGACTAATGAAACATTAATGGTTGTGCTTAGTACACCTTGAGGAGATCTCAAAGCAAAGTCTGTTCCTTTCATTCTATTCACTTACTCCCCAGGAGTCCCACCCTATCAAGCAGCGCTCCTTCTCACTGGCCGTCCTCAGCAGTCCAATCCAACTGGGACATTGTAGTCCTTCAAGAGTGGCATTTAAGTCCCCTGTGAACCCTTCGCCATGCCTCCTTGCTCTCCCAGCCCCAGTCAAGGTTAACCAACACCTGCCCTCTCCCTGAAGGGTCAGCAGCTGCTCCTGCCTCCTGGCTCCTCCCATCACTCCATCATCTGCAGCCTCCGTGGAGTCTCTCCTGTGGGCCACACAGTGCTGGCTCAGAGTCAGGGCCACTCTGACCGCTCTTAGTCATGGCTTCTATGACCTTGTCCCCAATGCCCACTTCCTCCAGTGTCTTCACCCACACAGGCATGCTTGCCTCCCTTTGCCAATACTTACAACAGCCACGCCATCCCTGTCACCACCAACTCTCCACCAGGGCTTCTGCTATCTCTAGGACATGTCAACCGGGTGACCTTGCTCCCCCAGAAGAGCAATGTCTGGAGGCAGTTTTTGGTTGTCACATCTGGGGAGGGGGGAGCTGTTGGTCTCTAGTGGGTAGAGGCCAGGGCTGCGGCTGAACATCCTACCTTGGACAGACAGCCCCTCAGAACAAAGGAGTCTCCAGCCCTAAATGCCAGCAGAGCCCAGGCTGAGCCTCCTGCTCTGGGAGACAGTGGAGGCCTTGATTCTCTTTTCGTACTTTTGGCAGAAAGACAACAACAAAACAAAACACAGTCTGTCCTCCGGGCCCATACCTGGAGCCCGCTGTTCTCTTCCTCGCTTCCCAGCTCAGGATCTTGAGGACCCAGCCTTTCCATCCAGAGTGGGTCCCTCTCCTCCCGGGGCGGGGCTGGGACAGGGGGCTCCACCTGGGGAGAGAACCATTTCAGACCAGCGGTTTTCAGCGCTGGCTGCACATCCAATTCACGTCATTTCAAAGACTTAGAATATTTAGAAAAACACATACTCAGTATTCAAATTAAACTGGTCTGGGGTGGGGTCTGGGTGACATTTTTTAGAACACCCCCCCCCCCCCGCCAGATAATAACACTGTGCAGCCAGAGCTAATGCCCGCAGGACTGGCAGCCTGTTGAATGCGCAGAGCAGACCTGCCCAGAGAGCCGGAGGAGGTTACACCTGGACCCGTTAGCACTAGGGAAGGAGGAAAGTCTTAAAACTGTGGTCAGCCTGGTCATCAGGGCAAATTCGGATTCTCTGAGGGTCGTTGTTCAGAGTCTTTCTATATCTCAAACTGGGGCTTACACTAATTTTAAATATTTATCAAAACCAGGAAATGAGGGTAAAAGCTATCTTCATAATTAAGCAGTCTCTGCTAGCTATTTATGAGTCATGGGGAACAATGTTTTTATCTTCTTTGTAGGAAGATAAAGTCACCCTGAACTGAAGCTTTGAGAGGAATCATGGTTTGTGAAAATAATGGGGTAGCATCATAAATCACAAACGTTGTCTCTATGATATATGACCACTCTAATTCTGTACATTTCCTCCCTGTTTCAATACAATGGAGTCTTTATAATACAAATTAATCTGGCATTAACCTTGGAGTCAGTCATTAGTCCGCTTTCCCTAATGAAACTGAAAAGAGTAAGCCTGTCAGAGAAAGATAAGTATCACATGATCTCACTCATATGTGGAGTCTAATGAACAAAATAAACTGATGAATAAAATAAACCAGAGACAAAGAAGCATGAAACAGACTGTTGAATCTCAGAGGGAAGGTGGAGGTGAGGGGTGGGAGGGGAGTGATTAACCAGGGAACTTATATGCATATATGCATAACCCTTGGACACAGACAATAGAGTGGAGAAGGCCTGGGAGGGGTGGGTGGAGGGTGGAGAGGGTTAATGAGATAAAAACAAACAAACAAACAAACAAACAAATAAGACATCTGTAATACTTTCAACAATAAAGATAAATTTAAAAAAAGAAATGAAAATAAAAATACTTCTCAATGCTCAGGAATCTCATTAAATAATATGTAACTTAAGTAAATCATATCTAATTTCTATTTATTATTATTATCATTATTATTATTATTATTCTGAAGCCACACGCTCAGCATTCTATAACGAAGTAAACATTGGGTGTCTAGTTCATTCTATGGGACCATTTTAGCAAGTCACTGCACTGCTCCCAACTGCTTCCGTGTCAGGAATATGACGGTGCCACCAGGTGACGTGTAAAATTATTCTCAAATTCAAATTAGCAAGAAGGCAGATTACCAGTCTGGCAACCCTAAATAACAGCAAAGTGCCTGGTGTATTGCCTTGGCATTTACTGAGGAAACATGCCATTTATCAATCAACAAAAATGTCCTGAGTACTCTTTTGACAAAAAAGAGTGTGGGGCGTTGCTATGGACACTTGAAAGAAATAGTAATACATCTCCATGGTTTTACTATCAATAAAGTTGGAGAGATACAGTTACATCAGATAAGAACATCCAGATGTGCCAACTGGTATTTCATTAAGTCAGTGAACATTTATTGGGAACCTATTGCATGAGTTAGCGCCTCACCTAATGAGTATCACAGATAATAGTGCTGATATGTTTGGGGGAAAGCTGTCACTTTTCTCCATTCTTATAAACTACGGTAATACACTGCGTTAACTCGCCAGTGAGTAGCATGGTGTTATCCACTGTCTCAAGTCTCTTTCACGTACCTAACTTATACTATGGAAATAGCACGGGTTTATCTGATTCTTGGGTAATTATGGAAGTCCCTCCCCTGTCACCTGCTCCTCCAGCTGAGATGACCACCTTTGTTGTGTCCCACGGACTGACTGTTTCTAAGCTGAGAGCTGGTGGTCATCGATAATTTGATAGCGAATTTAATTAAATGTGCATTGATTGAGGGCTATGTAGGAGAGGTGCGTCGCGAGCATTGTGTTAAATGCTGGCAATACAGAGCGTAAACATCATTTATAATCTGCCTGTGTAGTTCATAGTCAAGCAGGGAAATAATTCAATTATGACACACATGATAGATGTACAGTGATAAGGCCTGTTCAATGTTCAGGAGTAGCTCATTCATTCATTCATTCATTTAGCAAGTATGTATCTAGTGCCTATTTCCTCCAGCCGCTATCCACATGTGTACTGTACACTGGGGAGAAAAAAACAGACACAGTCTCTAAACTTACGGAGCCTGCAGATGAATGGAAGAATAGGTAAGTGGATGAGCAAACAGCAAAAACAGTATGTAATTTCCAAAAATGCTCAGTCCCATAAAGGAAACAGGCAGGGCACAGAGATAACGGGGCGGGTGGACCTACACTCTTAAATGTTTCTCAGCGCCTCCGCTGAGACCTGAAGAACAGAAGAGCCCATCATGCAAAGAGCAGAGGTGAGGGCCCCGGGGCAGGGGCACGGCACGGCGAAGGCTGGGAGGCAGGAGTGAGCGTGGCGAGCCTGGGGACTTGAACTTGGTGCTGTGGTTAAAGGGGCGAGCAGCGGGGGTGAGTCTGGAGGGAGGTCAGCCACGGCTTTGTGGATCAGATAGAGAATTTATTTAAGACCTGATGAGAAGCTGTTGAAGGATATTACATTGGGGAGGACAAGAATCTAAGTTTTAGACATTTGCTCTGGGCGCTAAACAGAGATCATATGGGAGAAGACATTTGTGGTAATGGGGAGACCATCTGGGAGAGTAAGTGGGCAGGCAAAAAACTATGGCTGGCTGTGAGGTTTACCTTGGACTGTGATGGATGTGAGGGGGGGGGGAAGAGAAGACCCTTGTGAAGGGGTCAAGGAGGCTACTGCACACGCAAGCATGGATCTTGGGGAAGAGTACAGGGTGGGGACAGCGCTGAGCACGCTTCTGACAACCGCAGGGCGTCAAAGGGTAGGAGCAGATTAAGTCATTTGTGGAATTAAAAAGAGGGAGCCCTGTCCCCAGTCACTGCAGCCTTCCCAGGAGCTGAACAATGTGCCACGTTCAGGCTCCCGTAAACCTGTTCGTGTCACCGGTGCATATAAAGCACCTGCTGTGGAGGAATGTGCCAGGGTACACCTTGACCCAAAGGGGAGGGAGAGGGCAGATGTCCTGGAGGCAAAGGGGACGCAAGCGCAGGCTCCTTCACCAGCATGGCCCGACAAGGCCCGGGGTAGGATTTTGTATTTGTAGGTTAGTGCTGCTGCTTTTTCTCTAGAGAGCCCCCAAATTCCTAAAGTTCAGGCCCCACAACACCGGGCTCTGCCCCTGGTGGGGGAGCTTCAGGAACAGAACATGCCATCAGGAACCACCAATGCCCTGGCAGTGTGGTGCCGACGGGGCCTTTAGATTAGATTACCTCTGTGCTGGGCCAACTAGAAGTTGTGGGCAAACATGGTCTTTGCAGAAAAGCTTTCTGTTCAAAGCTATCCCCTGACCTATTGACATGTGCCCCAACCAGGAGGTTGGTGACAGCACTGTGAGGGGGGAGGGCACGGCCTGGGTCAAGGCTGGGAAGGGGACGAGCCATGGGCATCACTCTGGCCATGAGAACACCCTGTGGGTAGCCGACAGAATGGACCCACCAGCAACCAAGAGCTCATCCAGTTCGCCGAACAGAAAACGTTTGAAGAAGAGCAGAAGGAGTAAAAATGGTCAGGCAGACTGGCTGCATAATCCACAGGGCCCAGTGCAAAGTGAAAGCATGGTGGGCCTGCTGTTCAAGAGGTATTAACAGCCCTAACCGGTTTGGCTCAGTGGATGGAGTGTTGGCCTGCGGACTGAAGGGCCCCAGGTTCAATTCCGGTCAAGGGCATGTACCTTGGTTGCGGGCACATCCCCAGTAGGGGGTGTGCAGGAGGCAGCTGATCAATGTTTCTCTCTCATCAGTGTTTCTAACTCTCTATCCCTCTCCCTTTATCTCTGTAAAAAAAAATCAATAATATATATATATATATTTTAAAAAAGGTAACCCCCTTTAAAAAAAAAAGGTATTAACAATTTCAAGATAATGGCAGCAGAGCATGAACCCAACAGCTGGGACCCTTTTGAGCAGGGACCCGATGTGGCACCACAGGCCACCCACCACGAAGTCAGCCCTGGGAACGGAAGAGAACTTCGGCGCAGGGTTCTCACATTTATTGGGCATGTTCTATGTTCCAGACACAGGCAAGACACTCACAATTCATTTTGCCTTCAGAAGTACTCTGTGAGAGGAATGTTATTATTGACCACTTCACAGCTGAGAAATCAGGTCTTACAGGGGTTATTTGCACACACACGCACAGGTTGTCCTGAAGGGACCAGAAGTCACTGCCCACGTATTGGTCAGAACCAGAAACACGTGGGCTGTGTCATAGGCTCCCTTAACAAAGACGTCAAAATGGCTCGATGAGTCTTGTGAACCACAGCTGAGGCCGTAAATAGGAAACGGACCCCCTGGTCCTTTTCCAGTTCCCTGAACCATTCAGCTCCGAACTAGTGCAAAGCGGTTGTCCTTCCAGCGAAAGCTTCCAGACCTCCCGGTTTTAGTAGTTAGCTGCTCTGGCTGGCATAGGGTTAAGTGACTACTGCTTTATTTGCAACTTATTTATATTAAAAGTGAAAGGTCAAATTCACACAGGGTGAAATAAAGGGCTCATTATAAACATGCAAACAAACGCAAGTGTTCGCTGCCAAAAATATCCAAACAAACCAAACCAGAGACAAGAAATATCTCCTTGGCTCAAATGGTGCAGTTCTTCCACAGAGATGAAAGGAAATCCTGAAATTCTAGACCAAACTCAACCAACTACAAATTTAATGTTGCTCCTTAGTGGACACCAGGCTAAGGGAGAATTGATACACTGGCTAATTTGAGCACCGTGGACACCCACATTACAAGCTGAGGCCAAAAAGATCTATTAAGGCACTGGAATTTTCTAGCATTTTCTAGCAGTCTCCAAACAGTCCTATCTTCACTCATGCTTGTTTATTTGCACACACTATACTGTAAAGCATAGTTAAATTCCTTTTATAGAAAGAGTCCTTTATTTACCTGAGTTCAAACATATAGACAACATGCTTATACATGAACTTCTCACATAGGTGCTCTTAGCCTTGTTTTAGCATGGAGAGTAATGGGAGGACCGAGATGGCAGATGTGTGATTTTTAAAGTACATGTGGGTCTGACGTGATCATCACCAAGGAGACATGGCCTCACATCAACATGAGGAACTGGAATTGAGCCCGTCATGCACCGGTGCCAACTCCGTGGTCCTAGAAACTGGTGAAACGGGTTTGGTACTGACTTTGATCTACACACATGAACCTCGGGGCTTCCACCGAGAGGAGAGTTTACCAGACTGTGGTTCTGGGGCCTTTTCTGAGAAGAAGGCGGAGATAGAAACTGGCATCTGTTCTTTCACCCACTACAAGGAGCAGGCAAGCTTACCAAGTCCATTGCTCGATATGAGGAAAGTAGGATATTGTGCTAAGTGAAATAAGTTAGAGAGGAGATTGTAAACAGAGAAAAATGGTGGTGGGAATAATAGGAAGGGGCTCAGAGGTGGTGAAAATGGGGTGATGTTGGTCAAAGGCACCAACTTCCAGTTATAAGATAAATAAGTTCTGGGAATCTAATATACAACATGGTGACTATAGTTAACAAGCCTGTTTATAGATTTGAAAGTTGGGAAGAGACTAGATCATGAATATTTTCACCACAAAAAAGAAATGGTAGCTATGGGACACAAAGGAGGTAATAGCTAACTCTATGGTTAATCGTTTTGTAATATATAAATGTATCGGATCAACCCAATAAATTATATTTCAATTAAATTGAAAAATAAGATTCATTAAAAAAAAAAAAAAAGGCAACTGCCAGGCTATTTCCCAGAGTGGTTGTACCATTTTGCATTCCCAGTTCCTGTTCCTTCAGATCTTGGAGAATGCTTGATTTTGTCAATCTTTTTCACGGCAGCCACTCCAAGAAGTGTGCTGGTATCTCATCAGATTTTCACCTTGTGTTTCCCTAATGACTAAACAACTTGAGCATCTTTTCATGTGCTCATGTGCCATGTGTATGTCTTCTTCGGTGAAGTGTCTTTTCAAATGTTTTGCTCACTTTTCAAAAATCGGGTCAGTGGTTTTCTTATTATTGAATCTTTTTATTTTTAATTTGGAAAAAGGTATTTACTATGCATGTATGCAACTTATAGCTAGAATATTTTCTAAAAATATCTACATATTACTTTTTTAAAAGCAGACTAAGAAGAAAAATGGGCAAAAAATTCTTTACAAAAGAAGATATTCAAGTACTACATAGCCTATGAAAGTTTGCTTAATTTTACTAATAACTAGAAGCCCAATGCATGAAGATTCATGCTAGAATGGGCCTTCCTTTCCCTGGCTGCCGGCACCGCCTTTCCACTCCGGCCCAGCCCCAGAGCCGCCTTTCAGCTCACCCTGCCTTCCCACGCTGCCCAGAGGCCCTGAGAGACGGAGGGAGGTGTGGGGGGGGGGGGGGCAGAACACCTGCATTGTCCTCGCTATGGCGATGACACAGCATCCCACCCCCTGTTGCTCAGCTCCTGCATATGCAAATTAACCACCATCTTTGTTGGGTTAATTTGCATATCACTACTGATTGGCTGGTGGAGGTACAGTCAATTTACATGTTTGTCTATTATTAGGTAAGATTAGGGATATGAACACTGAAATTACAATGTGATCCAAAGTATTCCTGTCCCGGTATTAGCAAGAATGTGGAGCAGCAGGAACTCTAACATGCTATTGCTCAGGGCGTATATTTGTGCAACCATTTCTATTGAATCTTTAGAGTTCTTTATGTATTCTGGATACAAATCAGATATATGCTTTGTAAATATTTTTCTCACAATCTATGGCTTATCTTTTCATTCTCTTAACAGTATCTTTTGAAGAACAGAAGTTCTTAATTTTGATGAAGTCCAGTGTATCAATCTCTTCTTTTATCGATCATGGTTTTGGTGTTGTTTCTAAGAAATATGCCTAACCCAAGCCTATGAAGAATTTCTCCTATGTTTTCTTAGAGAAGGGTTATTGTTTTGGCTTTTTATTTATGTCTCTGATCCATTGGTATTTATTTATTTGTTTTTTGTAAAACATATTTTATTGATTTTTTACAGAGAGGAAGGGAGAGGGAGAGAGTTAGAAACATTGATGAGAGAGAAACATTGATCAGCTGCCTCCTGCACCCCCCCACTGGGGATGTGCCCGCAACCAAGGTACATGCCCTTGACCAGAATTGAACCTGGGACCCTTCAGTCCCCAGGCCAACACTCTATCCACTGAGCCAAACTGGTTTCGGTTGATCCATTGGTATTTAGTATGAGGTATAGGTTACAGCAGCTCAATTGTTTTTTGCATATGATCATCCAGTTGCTCCAATACCATTTTTTGAAAAGATTATTCTTCCTCTAGTGAATTGCCTTTTTCCTTTGTCAGAAAGCATTTGATTGTGTATATGAGGATGCACTTCAGACTTTCTAGTCTATTCCATTGACTTGTTGCTCCATCGTGGCTGGAAGCAGAAGTCTGGGCTCCCAGCAACAGCATCTTGAGTGGATACTTCTATTCTCTTCTTTCTCTGCCGTGGACAGGGATAAAGGAGAAACCCTGGTGTGTACGGAGGAGAAGGAAAGGAAGGATTCATTTTTTCCCCTGCAAGTGGAGAAGTCGTTTTGCACACCCCAACCATATACCATTTCTCTAAACAACTCACAAGCTACCTCAGGATTTCCGTCATAGGCTACCCACCCACGGTGTGAGGCCCGCAGATGCTCATATCTTTTGTTTAGAGCCTGGAGCTACGTGAAGGCCAGACTCTGGCTACGCCTTAGAAGATAATCTTTCTTGGTTCATGCTTCTGGGGTTAAATTAAGAAGCTGATTCATTTCTACTGGTTTCTACTGGGTGCTGTTCACCAATGGCCATTAACATGTCAGTGGCATCGCTGTATAAATCCCATCTTCCGTCTGTGAAAAGAATACCGATTAGTGTGACTACACCTGAATCCAATTAGCGTTGCCTCTTCCCATCTAATTTTTTAAATGTCATTTTGTTAATGTGAATTTTAATAGTGATTTATGGCAACAGCATTCCTTTACCGTCTCACGTTACCAGGTAACTTCTTGAGGTCAGAGAGCAGTAAGAGCCACCTTGCTCATAATTCTGCTTTTTCATTTCCTGTGGTAATATTTTTGTTACATTTTCAATCTTCTACTTTCAATCACACTTAACTGCGCCCCATTCTCGGGCTGACTTAGTGTGCTCTTCATGTCAGATTTTACAAAGCACATGTTTCCTGGAAGGGCTGGTCTCCATTAGCCGGAAAGGACAGGAAATGGTCCTGTCAGCGCTCCGAGAACCATCTCTGAGGCTGGAGCCCAGAGTTCACACCGAGTTATGTAACCCCGAGGGTTGATCGAAGGCTTTCGTTGGCGTAGAGGGACAGTATGGGCTTAAAAGCAGCTTGGACATCTCTAAAGCGGGGGAGGCGGGGGAGCCCTGATAAGCACATCTCATTAACTATGTTTTCTGCCCTGGAATTTGTTATGAATCCTGACATTCCACAATCCGCACAGATAAGTACCAAACAATTACCAGAAGAAGAGCGCTGCAGTGTGGGAAATGGCACCCTCCCAGCCTGAAGGAGCCAGTGAGCCTCCGGCCACTGGAGAGCCACTAAAGCACAGGGGGAACCCGATGTGACAGCCTGGAGGAAGCTCTGAGAGTCCAGGAATCAGAGGCAGTCAAGATTGCTGCGGTTAAGAGCACAAGTTCAAGGGCACGGCAACCTGGGTTCAAACCTCGATTCTGCTACTTTCTAGCTGTGTGAATTGGGGCAAATTACTTAACCTCTCTGCGTCGCAATTTTGCCTTCTTAGGCTGTAGACATAATAGTTCTACATAGGATTGTTGTTCCATGACAACTCACTTAAAATAAATTAATATACGAAAACCCTTAGACCAGTGCCTGACATATAGTGTTGTTAATGCTATTACCTTTTTGTTTAGAAATTGAAATATATTTGACATATAGCATTGTATAAATGTACATTTATATATTGCACTATGATTTCCATTGTAAAAATAGTGCTTTACCATGTAGCATAATTATTATTTCTTTTTTGTGGTGGGAATAATGAAGATCTACTCTCTTGGCGAGTCTGGTGATTACGACACAATGCTGCTGCCAATGTTCACTGTGCTGTGCATTTGACTACCAGACTTGTTCGCGTATAGTTGCAAGTCTGCGCCCTTAAGCAACATCTCTTCATTGCCCCACCCCAAGGCCCCAGTAACTGCCATTCTAATCTTCCATTTTTCATGCATCTGACACTTTTAGATTCCACATGTACATGATATTACTTGGTATTTGTCCTCCTCCGTCTGACTTACCTTACTTAGCAGGATGACCTTGAGGCCTTATTGAGGATTTAACCAGGTTCAGATTTGTATAGCTCAATATGGTGGCCGCTAGGCACCTGTCACTATCAAGTGCTTCAAGTGTGCCCAATGTGACAGCATAATTGAAATTTGGATTGTGTTGAATTTTAATTAATTTTAATTTAAACCAAAGCTTGACTCAGTTATTGGAATAATTGTAAGTATGTTTGAACAACTTGGACATGTGAACTGACTCTTTCAAGTATAAATTTTATGAAATCTAAGTACAGATCAAAGATTTCTGATAGAAATTTGGTGTTCAGATTTTGAAGATAAATTACAAGGAAACAGACTGAAAAAGTATCTCATTGCTATTTTTAAAATATTGATTGCATGAAATAATAATATTTTGAATATATTGAGTTTAATAAGAGATATGAAAAATATTTTCTCCTGTTTCTTTTTCCTTTTTAAATATGGCTCCTGGAATATTTTAAAGAGTACATGTGGCTCACATTACACTGAACAGGGCTGGGCCAGATTATGAGGGAGCTTATTTGCTCTGCTAAAATGTTTGGACTTTATCCTAAGTGCATTGGGAAGAAACAGGATCGAATTTACATATTACATATTTACATATCAGAAAATTTACCCTGGCAGCTGTGTGGGAAATGGAATTGAGGGAAATAAAACCAGAGCTATGGAGATCTTTTAGCTGCAGAAAAATAGGCAGGAAAACTCATGGTCTGAGTTGTGGATGGCAGTGTGGATGGGAAGTGGCACGTTGAACAGGTGGCTTCCCTCAATAAGCCCAGATGAGGGGAGTCCAAGTTGACTCCAGGGGGTGTGGCTTGGGGAACAGGATAGATTCTCTGAGACAGAACCTAGAGGGCAATTGGAGAAGATAATTTAACTATCAGACTAAGTCCCTTTAAGCAAACCACCGATCCCTTCCACTCTGATAATCCTGTGCTTTCCCAAATCAGCTCCTAAGTGAGGAAGCATGAAATGAAGTCCAAAACCTGTCTCTATTTTAAAAACAACAAACAAACCAGACATATCCCAATATGGTCACTGCCATTTGGTGAACATAGTGAACAGTCTTCACCTGTACTCACAGAGCTTCCAGAATTCAAAGGGAATGTTTCTGAAATGGGGGTGGAAGAGAAGAACCTATGGAGACATTCCTCCCTGAGGGGGAACGCATTTCCGTGGAAAGCTGGCTGGCTAGGAATCCAGCCGCATCCGCCCTTGCCCCAGGCCCCATCTCGCTCCCAGTTCTAAGTCCTGGCATGCGGAAGGCTCATACTCAGTAGCTGCCGAACAGATGACGCTTACTTAACTCCTTGGAGCCTCAGTCTCCTGATCTGTATAAATGGGATGATTATTTTCACTACGAACAGTAGTTTTGCAGATCAGATAATCACCTACATAAAGTGGCACTTAACTGCCATTTATTAAATTACTAGAGGTCCGGTGCATGAAATTCGTGCACAGGTGTGTGTGTGTGTCGGGGGGGGGGGGGGGGGTGTCCCTCAGCCTGGTCTTGGCCTGCAAAGACGCCAGCATTCCTCACTCCAGCCTCTAGCCAGAGATTCCTCCCCTCCTTCCTCACAGCCTCTGGGAAGATGCTTGTCCTGGGGCCTCCTCAGGGCCCTGGCCCACGATGCCCTGCAGCTCAGGTACTTGGGGGCTTGGGCTTTCAGGTCTGGCTTCTTCACCTGGCATGGTGAGCATCAGCTGCCTTGGGAGCCTTGCCTCAGGAGTCGAACCCTTGGACCATACTACTTGTGAGTGTTGGAAGGGGGCGGCCTCGGCGGCAGTGATTTGATGTCTGTAGCGTGCCCACCGGACACACACACACCCCCCGCCGCAGCGCCACGCTGGTCCAGTCTGGACTGCTGGAAGGAGGCTTCCAGTCTGCTACTGGGGGCTGCAGGTGGAGGACCCCGGGCACCCTTAGGGCTCTGTCAGCATCAGGAACTGGAAAGATCCATTTTGCCGCACAGACACTGGGCTCGGGGCCCCACAGGTCCCTTCCCTCCTGCCACAAGGCCGGCCGGGGCGCGGACTCTGGGCGCGTGGACTCTGGACTCGTGGCCCCAGAGGCCCCTTCCCTCCCACCGCATGGCAGGCCGGGGTGTGGACTCTGGGCGTGCGGACTCTGGGCTAACGGCCCCATAGGACCCTTCCCTCCCACCACACAGCTGGCCTGGGCACAGGCGCTGGGCTCACAGCCCCACAGGCCCCTTCACTCCCACCACACGGCTGGCCTGGGTGTGGACGCTGGGCTCACAGCCCCACAGGCCATTTCTCTCCCGTAGCACAGCCGTGGCTCAGACGCTGAGCTCGCGCTGCCACTGGCCAGAGACCCCCTCCCCTCCCTCCGAGGCCAAGGAGCAGATGCTGGGCTCCCGTTGCTGGGACAATGCCGCCAGTGTCTGCTATGGGCGCTGCCATTTTGTCGTGGAGTGACGGCTAATTTACATATTACTGTTTTATTATATAGGATAGTAATTATGAGTACATCTTGGAATAAAGTTAAAGCAGTGGGTGAAGTTCTTCATGCTATATTTCAAATACTGCATGTGGCCCACTTTGTTTTCAGACTACCATTCTGGTCATTTCCAGGGCCATGGGACATGGCTGGCATACATCCCCTAAATGTCAAGGTGGTCCCAAACCCCAAACTTTTGTTCTGAGCATAACCTTCAGCCTTCCCTCCAGCAAGTCTCCAAGCAGGGCAGTGTGGCCACTAACAACGGCGCCTTTGTTAACTGTCTTCTTCTCTTTGTTCCTCTTTCCTATCCTCCAGGCGCCCTGGGAGAGAAATCTTGAAACTCAAAGGGTAAAAAGAGGACAGGAGAGACCTGAGCCAGAGCGAAGGTCTTGCATCACACACTGATTAACCAAGGTCGGCTCTTCCCCACATGGAAGCTGAGGCCGCTGTGTGTAGCTGAAAAGATCACCAACTGACCTGCCCTCCTTCCCATGCTGAGTGTGCCGTCTCCAAACGTGGCTTAGACAAATATTTATGTATAAAGTACAAAAAGCAGGCCAGCGGCTCTTCTCTGTCGTCGAAGAACAACGCCATCCGTCTTCTAAAACATTTTGCAGGGAGCTCACACTCACCCACCGGGCTGAGGAGCGAGTGAGCACTGCAGAGCCATAGGAAGCGCGAGGCGGGCTGTGGAGCTGCCGATGGAATGGCCAGGGGGTGGGAAGCAGCTCCAGAGGGGACACTTGGCACGAGGATGTTCCCAGAAAAACAAGGCCCTGAACTCGCAGTCCATCGAGCCAGTGTTTGCCAAGTGGCTCCATCCACTGTTTCCTGCGATGGCTCGTCCCCCTGGAAGAGAGGATCCTGGTCCTGAAGGGCCGTATCCTTTGTCAAGATCAACAAGGCACACACTTGAAATAAACAGAAACCCACTAAGCACTTAGCTGGGTGATGCTGACTGCAAGTAGAAGGAGAGCTTCCAGAAGGGAAATCAATGTGGGGTAAGGGTGCAGAAATGGTCTACGCAAAGAAGATGGGGGTTAAAGGAGGATGGAAAGATTTCAGTACAGGGAGGGAATGAGGGAGGGAGTTTCAGGGAGGGAGGGAGATGCAAGGAAGGAGGAAAAGAGGGAGGGAGATGGAGGGAGGGAATGAGGGAGGGAGATGCAGGGAGGGAGGGAATGAGGGAGGGAGATGCAAGGAGGGAAGAAAAGAGGGAGGGATATGAAGGGAGGGAATGAGAGAGGGAGATGCAGGGAGGGAGGAAATGAGGGAGGGAATGAGAGAGGGAGATGCAGGGAGGGAGGGAGGGAAAGAGGGAGGGAAGAAGGGAGTGAATAAGGGAGGCAGGCAGGAAGGGAGGACATTGGAAAGTGATGAAGATGGGGGAGTGGGATTCAAAGGCAAAGAAGTGCTGCTCAGTATGGCTCACGTGGTTCCCTCGGTATCCTCACCCTCACTCTGCAATTCACTCAGTTCTCTGCTCAATGTCCCTCCTCTCTCAAGCCCCACCTCACAATTCTCTATTGTTAACGTCAAATCCCTTTTCTTATATCTTCATCCACCACCCTTGCTAGTGTATGGACCTAGGATTACTTCTAACGCTTTACATATGAAAGTTGTAGCTTTCAAACCAAAGCAGAAGAGCCGTGTGGACACCCAGCACAGGCTGCCCCCCGCTCAGTGACCACTGGCCAGCGGCTGACCCTGAGTGGTCTCCCTTCATTGCCCGCCTCCCAGAGGACCAGCAGATTTCATCCTGGCATTTGGAAGAAGATGTGGGAGCCCAAAATACTGCTAACAGGGGCAGAAAACCCCAGGGAACACAGGCTCTGAAATTGTAGGGTCATTTGAGAGCTAGCATTGAAAAGACCCATTTGTCTTTCTCTTTGTTTCCTCCTTCTTATTCTTTTATTTCCAGAATTTTCCATACATGGGTTCATTTACAAAAGAAAGCCAAAGTTTGGCTAAGACACCTTCGCAAAATGAAGGCCTTTGAGAACTCTGGTCTGGATGGAGGCACAGGCCCCACCCCCACCCCCACGCTGTCCCTAAATTACTCCCTATAATTTGTTCGGCTTGATTCTACCCTGAGTGTCCAGGCGGTTGAAACCCACAGCCCCTCTGGCCCGTGAAGGGGAGGCGTCTCTCCTCGCCCCTCCTCTCCGTGGATCTGAGGCGGCTGGCCCTCTGCCCGGCTCTGCCAGAAAGTGGCATGACCACCGGGCGACTGTGGTCAGCCCGGGAAGAAAATCTCGGGTATTCACAGCTAAACGAGGGTTTGAAAACTGCTGGCGACTGAGGGTTGGCTGGGGAAAGGAGCAAGAATAGCAGCAGAAATGCACTCTTTGACTCTGCTTCTCCCCCAAACAGGTCCTAAAAGAGCCATAGAAAGGATCCCAGTGTTCGTGGCTGGGCAGGGCAGATTGAGTCCTTAAGCGAGTGCCCGTGGGGCAGCTGGGCTGTTTCCTTCCGGGTCCTTCTAAGGTCACACAGGACTTCTCTGGGCCCCTCCCACTTCTGAGTAACATTTCTTTTTTACTCTAGGAAAGACCCTCTGGAGCCAGGACCTGCCCATCCAGTTCACATTCCAGATGCCTTGTCTGCTGGGGACAACGCAGGGGCTCCGTTCCCACCACTTTGTGTCCAGCCACGTGGCCTGTGCGGGGAGAATCTCGGCTCAGCATCACCCAGTGGAGCCAGGATCTACCCGCATCAGCTGAATTTGTTCTTTCTTTTTTTTCTTTAAATATATATTTTATTGATTTCAGAGAGGAAGAGAGAGAGAGAGAGAGAGAAACATCAATGATGAGAGAGAATTATAGATTGGCTGCCTCCTGCATGGGCCCTACTGGGGATCAAGCCCACAACCTGGGCATGTGCCCTGATCAGGAATTGAACCGTGACCTCCTGGGTCCAAGGTCAATGCCCAACCACTGAGCCATGCCAGCCGGGCCTGAATTTGTTCTTTCAATGGTTTCTTCTCACAGCGAGAAGAAGGAAGACGTGCTTCTATCTTCTGTCCTGAACACGTGTCAGGCATCTGGATACCTAACTTCTTCCATCCTAACTCACTGCCTTGCTTAGGCCCCAAAGGCTGGGAAACGGAGAGGAGGTTCCCTCGCTATCCCATCTTTTCTTTAAAGCCAATGGGCCTGGACGTGGCAAAGGTATTTGTAGGAAAGGACTGCACCCGGGAATAGGATGGTGCCTGCTGTGCTCCTTGGTTATGTTTATTCACTTAAGGGAGTCAGCAAAGCACAGAGGCCTCAGGACCTGCAAAGTGAAGGTGGCGCTGAAATGGTGTCTCAGGCGCAACTCAAGCAGGCGGCACCCTCCAGGAAACACGCTGGAAAGGGCTGAGGCTGCTCCGACCAAACTGAAGGAATTGATTTGCTACCGAATGACTGCTGGTGTCCTCGAGTGAAGGTGCATTGCTGGAGAGCCAGGGTGACTCTTTGTTGCTGGCAGCACTGTGAGCTACTAGTAAATGGGCTGTTGTGAGTGTGCTGTTGGGTCCACGCATAAGCCACCATCTCTGCCATCATGGCTGCTCTGTTCAAGAAGCCATCATATAAGCACCAGGTTGGAGAGGGCAGAGGCTGCCTCACATCTACCTGCTGAGTCACTTGTCTATTTAATGCCTCTTCTGCAGTACAGGCTAGCGCTGCCCACCCACATAGGCCCATCCAAAGGCCTGCTCTCCAGGTATCCTTGCCCCCTTCCCAGGCCCTGACAAACCAACCAGGCCATCGGCCATGTACTCTGCTTCCAAGGACCATCCAGGTACCGTTGCTTTAGGCTGAGTGCGCTGGAAACCAGACTCTGAGACAGGGTTGGATGTAGAAGGTTTCTTTTGGAGAACACTCAGAAGAGTCATCTTTAAGGAACTGAAGGAAGCAAGATTGGGGAGAAGGACAGAATAAAGCAAGACTGCAAGGCATTTTTATCTCCACATCAGTTTGTCATTGGTCACAGGCTGCCCCAGGCAGGGGACATAGTTTTGGATAAGACATAACTTCAGCTGAGAACAATTTCTAGTGAGGGACATAGCTATGTGTTGTTGGCTGACGGTTATGTTAGTTCTGAAGAAGCAATCTAGGCAATGATCATAGTATTCACTACAGCATTAGACCATCGGTTTGTCCTAATTCAGATTTGAGTTTCATTCATTGCAGTGTAAGAAATTAGCCAAAATTTAGTGGCTGAACACAATAGTAAGCACTTATTATCTCACAGTTGCTATGGATTAGGAATTGAGGAGCAGCTTAACGGGTTGGTCCTGGCTCAGGGTCTCTCTCAAGGTTGCAGTGAAGATGTTGGCTGAGCCTGCAGTCATCTTAAGACTTGACCGGGACTGGGGAGTCCACTTTCAAGATGGCCAGCAAGTCGATGGAGGCAAGAGGCCAAAATGGCTGGTCACATGAACATTCCCATAGGGTGGCTGTGAAAATCCAACAGAGTAACCCAGAAGACACAATGTCTTTTATAAGCCAACCTCAAATGTTGCATGCTGTCATGTCTATAAATCCTGTTGGGTATGCATGCCGGCTCTATTCATTGTAGATAGAGACTGCACAAGAGTATGAATAACAGAAGGCAAAGACCGAAGGGGGTTGTCTTGGAGACTAGACATCCCAAAGAGATTTCATCGATCTAGAAGTCTTGAACCAAAGGTCCTTCTATCAAATGCTCAGGTCTTTTTATTATTTAACTCAGGAGCTAGACATATCCAGAACGTGGGTATGGTTGAAATTCATTCTATATGTGGACCATAACTTCTCTTCTTGCTACACACAACTATGTTTACATGAAGCAATCCATCACTGCAGTAATCTATTGCAGCAGATTATGCCACAATTTAAAAACATATTATTGTTGTCCTAGAAATAGGTTGGAAAATCATATCATTGTGCTGTAAAGCTTGTGCCATAAAATTGCATCTTTTCTGATTGAGGTATTCTCATACTCTCTAGGGATCCATAGAGAAGCTTATATGTCATCATCTTGGAGATTTAAATATTAAATGGTGGTTTTATGATTATTTTCCACTTTTACTCAAGAAAGGTATATAAGTTTATGATTGGTAACTATACTCATAAACCATTAAGATCTGTTAGCCAAAAACTGTGAAAGTAGATAGCTCAGTGGTTCTCAACTTTTCTAATGCCGCGACCCTTTAATACAGTTCCTCATGTAGTGGTGACCCCTAACCATAAAATTATTTTTGTTACTACTTCATAACTGTAATTTTGCTACTGTTATGAATCGTACTGTAAATATCTATGTTTTCTGATGGTCTTAGGCGACCCTGCTAGTAGTTCTCAACCTGTGGGTTGCGACCCACAGGTTGAGAACCACTGCTGTAGAGCCTAAGACCATCAGAAAACACAGATATTTACATTACGATTCATAACAGTAGCAAAAGTACAGTTATGAAGTAGTAATGAAAATAATTTTATGGTTAGGGGTCACCACTACATGAGGAACTGTATTAAAGGGTCGCGGCATTAGAAAGGTTGAGAACCACTGAATAGCTAAATGTGACTTGAGAGACACTACAAAGAAAGGAAAATACATAGTACCTGTTCTTAAAGACATTAGTATTTTGTGAGGAAAACAGCACGAACCCTTAATGAGCTCATAAGAACTACATAGATGTAGCAACCAAACCAGAAACCATGAGAATAAAATCTTAGCAAAGTTCTCTCTGGCCTCCATCTTTCAGCAAATGCTTTTCTAACCTAGAAAAATACTCAACTGGAAATAGAAGAGCAAATCCCTTCTGCTAGCATCATGTCAGGGACAGACTGGAAAAGAGGAGAGGAGGGATCAGTCCTTACTGCCTGTCACCTTAGTGGCCTGGAGGAGTCAACGCCAATTATAAATAGAATATTGCCTCCAAGACGCCCTCTCTACCCACCAGATCACACCACATCCCCTTGACTGAGGGATGCCCTTTTACCCAAGGCTGTAATTCATTTCCATGACTACCAGGAAGGCCAGAACAAACACATTACTCTCAACAGGAACTACATTTATTTTGAAGATAGAAAATCAATAACCAAGATATTTATTTTGCGGAGAATGTGCAGTTGGTTTAGAAGCATTGTACTCAGGTCTGATAGAAAAGTCTATGTGACCGGAACTTAGTTTACTGGACTTGGAATCAAGAGGAATGAGGTCTTTCATTTATTCACTCATTCATTCAACAAATGTATTGCTCATGCAGGCACTGTGTTAGGCAGGGAGTCTACCGAGCTTAAAAGAATAAGTAAATAAAAGAGTCCTTGTCTTAAGAAACTCAAACTCTAATGGAAAAAGCAATACAAAATAATAAACCCTATGATAGAAATGGGTGCTGAGCATTGGGAGAAAATCTTAGAGTTTGTTAGGTGAAGATGGGGGAAGAAAGTGTGCTCTGAGCAAAGAAAACAATGTTTTCTAAAACACGGAAGCCAGAAAGAATGTGGTTTGTTCAGTTAATTGCTAATTTTACTGGAGCTCAGAGAGTTTGTAGGGAAGAGGAAAGAGATGAAGCTACCATGAGTCTGATCAGGAGAGGTTTGGCAAGAGGAGTCAGGATTTATTGAGGTTAATTGAGAGCTTCTGAAAGGCCTTGAGGAGAGTGAAAGGATTCTATTTGCCTTAAAAAAAAAAAAATCGCTCTGGGAACAGTGAAGAAGGACAAGAATGTATCAGAATAGATCCCCAGGGAACTCCCACATGTATGAGGGAAACAGAGCCAAGAGGAAGGCGGAGAGGGGAAGCCAAAGAATTCAAAAGAAATCCAAGAGCAAGTGGTTTTGTGGACGAGAAGGAGAGTGCTTTAAGAAATAAGAAGACACAAGAGTGCCCAATGCCACAGAGAGGTCAGGAAAGGCCAGGATGAAAGCACGTCCACGAGATTAGCAGCCAGAAAGGCATCAGAGCCCTTATGGAGAATCATGTCTGTGGGTGGGTGGACTGCAGGTAAGGAGGAAATGGAGTAAGAGGAGACGCCACCTCTTCTAGAATCCTGGCCCTGAAGTGCTTAAGGTCCCTCATTAGAGGAACGTACAATTGAGGGATTTTATTTTATTTTCTAAAGATGGGGAGAATCACCCAGCCAGTGTGGCTCAGTGGTTGAGCATCGACCTATGAATCAGGAGGTCACGGTTTGATTACTGGTCAGGGGACATGCCCGGGTTGCAGGCTCGATCCCCAGTAGGGGCAGAGCAGGAGGGCAGCTAATCAATGATTCTCTCTCATCATTGATGTTTCTATCTCTCTCTCCCTCTCCCTTCTTCTCTGAAATCAATAAAAATATACTTTAAAAATAAAATAAATTTGGGGAGAATTGAGCACATCCCTATGTGAGCAGAGGATATAGGAAGTAGTATAGTGGTTAAAGGAGCAAATTCCTGAAGACGTGAGGAGAAATGGATCTCGAGCACAGAGTGGAGGTGACACTGGAGGAAAGTCAGCTCTTCGACTGTCTAAGGAGAGCCCAGGGAAGATTGGTGGTGCTGAGGCAGAGGTGATGAGCTTGAGGCTTGTCTTGTCTGTTACCTGTGGGGCAGGAGAGAAAGTCTCTGCTGGAATGGATGGGAAGGTGTTGTTGGGCTTGAAGACATGTAGACAAGTAGGATAATTGGGGAATGGGAGAGAGAGGTTGACCGGGTGAACCTGGAAGAATCCTTGTGTTGAGACAAGCTCCTCTTTTCTGACACAGGGAGAAGAGCCTGATGCTGCCAGACTGTGATGTTGGGCAACCCAGTGGGCCTCCCACGCCTTCTTCTTCCTTGTGGGAATTGTCTCTGAGGTTTCTGTAGTTTTAGCTCTCGATTCTGGTCCTTTTCTTACTCCTTTTCAAACAAGAAGTAACTGTACATCGACTAGCTGGCAGCGTGTCCTAGCCGAGGGGAGATGGCCCTTCCTCTCCATCCTCCTGAAAAACCAAGTGATTCAGCTTGTGGTGTATGAATCAGTTTACTTCCATGGAAGTCAATTCTGTTGGGCCATCCTCATATATTTTAACCTTTAGTGACAACAACTCTTGGAATTGGTTAGTGATAACAACTTTAGTGACAACAATTCTTGGAATGCAGTCAGAGCAAAGTGCTGGTGAGGCCCTCCACCCACTGCAACCCTGGTTTTTCAAACACATTAAATGTTCCATTGGATTCAATAAGTTTTTCTGAAGCACCGCCCATGCACCTGCAACTATCTTGTAAAACCCAGGGACAGTGCTCCATCCGGTTTCCTTTAGGACACAAATAACAACTGTGCCATTCTGTTGCTCATTTGTGAAACATGTTATGACCACAGTCATGGTATAATTCTTAAAATTCTATTTTTGAGCATTTTCCCTTCTAAAATTCTTCTGTGATTTATAAACAACAAGAGCAAAAAATAAAACCCAGGCCCTCTTTTAGCTAATAATGCTCCCTCTGACTGACACCCAAGGAATGGAACACAAAGGGGAGGAGGCTTGAAGATGGAACCAGTGCGTGAGAATGGAGAAGAAAATAATGAACTCAAATCCCCAAACCACTAATTTCTCAGAAACAAAACTCGTGTCTCCCTGGCCTTTGGGAAGCATGGAATCCTTGGGCAGCTATGGCCTTTCCTTTGAGTGCTGCTTGGCCACACCCCCTGAGAGCTCAGGGAAGCACCACAGCTATCACCCTTGCATTTGGGGAGCCCAACTCCCCAGCATGGCCTGAAGCAACGACAATCACTTGTGCTTTGTGTCACCAGCAGTTACTCATTTTATTTGTATTAAGGGGTGAGGCATGCATCTTGCAGCCCATGGCGCAACCTTCAACCCAAGAACGGGACTGGAGAATGGGCGCTTCTGCTTTCTCTTTCTAGTGGCTCGGGTTCTACTGTTCAAGGCCTACGTTCTTTCAAAATATTTTACAATATATTAGTGACTACACCTCAAAATATTGATCTATTCACTTTTTGGGTTTACTGTCTGTCTCCCAATGAAACTGTAAGTACCAAGAAGATGGGATTAAGTTTCTTATCTTTTTTTAAACATTTTTTATTGAATCTATTGGGGTAACACTGGTTAATAAATTATATAGGTTTCAAGTGTACGATTCTGTATTACATCATCTGTATAGTGCAGTGATTATCAACCTTTTTCATCTCGTGGAACACATAAAGTATTAAAATACTGTAACACACACAAAAATTATATTTTTTGCCAATCTGAGCAAATAGGTATAATTTTGATTCATTCATAGCAGAAGGCTGTTGTTGTATTGGAGATATATATATATATATATATATATATATGTATATATATATATATATAGATAGATAGATAGATAGATATATGTATATATATATATATATATATATATATATATATATATATATATACATACACACTAACTTCCCTCCCCTGCTGACCTGATTGCCCACAACTGCCCTTCCCTGCCGGCCATCTTGTGGTGGCCATCTTGTGACCACATGGGGCAGCCATCTTGTGTGAGGGTGTGATGGTCAATTTGCATATTACCTCTTTATTATATAGGATACATATATATTCTAAGGGAAAAGAGGTCAATGCCCCTGACTGAATAGTCAGGTATTGCATGTTTTACAAAGTCTTGTATCATACCAGTGTACCACAGCACACCTGTTTAAAATTGCTGGTATATTGTATTGTGTGTTCACCATCCCAAATCAAGTCTCCTTTGGTTTCTATTTATCCACCCTTTCCCTCTGGCAATCATCATACTGTTGGTAGATTGAGGTTTTCTCTCCCTTGACTAAAGTATGTACTCTGTTATCATTCTTATCTGTTCCAAATGAGGCTGAACAGACTGCAGGTACTTGTCCATGTCACTCTCATGGCATGAATAACGGGTGTTCTAGATAATTCCAGTAGTGTCACAGAATCACATATTTTCAGGCTAAAAAAAATAATCTATCTAGAACAATTTTCCAAAAAATAGAGTCTGAGTCTTTTCAGCTACTTTTAAAAAGAGGTAGCCTGAGGGATCCATATATATTTGCAAAATCAAACCATGCTGGTTCTCATTAGGATAGCCATATACCTTATTTTTTCAAACGGGATAGTTAGAGATTGAAAGGGGACACTCTTAATAAGTGCACTGGACAAAAGGCATAAATTGGAAGTATCCTAGAAAAACCAAAGTGAATATATGATTATATAGTAAGTAGAGTTGATTTACAGAATTTTTTGAAACATGAGCTCCATGGAGAGAAGGAAGCTTTACGGAGTTTTTCTTCTACTCTTAGGCATAGTTTTTTTGTTTGTTTGTTTGTTTTGTTTTTATATATATAAATTATCAGCTCAGCAAACTCCTTGACATTTCGGCTCTCAAAAGAAATTTCAATCGTTGTACTGTTGATATTTGGCTCTGTTGACTAATGAGTTTGCCGACCACTGCCCTAAGCTAAATAATTCCAAGACTTATATCAGCTTCCTTCTTATTTTCCAATAAGATTTAATCAGATTTCCTGGTCTCCTCTGTGCCTTTTCCAAGGTTCTCTGTGGATCCCTCTAGCATTTGGTACCCAGAATTGAGCCTAATCTTATAGGAAGGATCCAGGGGATATTATTTCTACTGTAACATAGCTGTGAAAACTACCTTGCCCTTGACATTCAGCCTCTATTACAGGTCCACATCTAGCCATGAACATTCCTTTAAGAATTTAAAACACAGCAGGACTAACCATTGAACCTTGACCGCGCTGGAGTCCTTCAGAGAGCAACTGCTTGTTCTTAAACAATGTTTTAGTAACGAGCCATACTGCCATGACCTCCAGCTTATCTTATCCAAACATTAGATATAAATGACCCTTCTAATTTTGCTGTTGTAGAGTGCTCCTTTCACAGGTGTTTTGCTGTGAAGAAAGTAGTGAGCAGGCACTCCAATGCTACAAACAATGTTGGGAATGTGGGAATCGCCTTGTGCTGGGACAATCAGTTCCCCGGGAGGCACAGTTGGCAAGAAGAACGGGCTGGTTGAATGCCTGCATTGTGTCAGTCTCCGTTCTTGCTGGGCAGACCCAGGCACACAGACTCCAAGACTGACAGGGCCAGAGGGCCCTGACATAGGCAGATGCACCCCCTCCCCCCACTGTATGGATGGCAGGACCAGATTGCAGCTTCCTCTTGTCAAGACAGGTCTTGGAGAAGATGGAACGAGGTGTCTGCAAACATCACTTTTGTTTCAGTCAAGTCTGTAGCTCTTTCATGGGAAATGATTCCTTCCCCAAAGCAAGAACTACTCCTATCTCCCAGATCTCTTTCACTGCAGTAATTTGAGTCAGGCGCTAAAGAAAAATGCATTTCAGCTCTCTTTACACTGAAGTCTTCTCCTAGGCAGTCCTCCTAAGCCAGTCCTCCACATTTTTACTCAAGTCTCAACAAGTAGCTAAACATTGAATCTTATGTCTGCCTCCTTTTATGAAGTAGCTGGGTTCCAGAAAAGTTTGGGGAGTGCTGAACCAACTTACAAGGCTCAGGGGAGCCTGTCATTTAAGTGATCCCTGCAGATATTTTATTGTAAAAGAAAGAATTCCTTCCTCCATCGCCTTTAGTTGCTGTCTTTGATGTTTTGTAAATTATGCGGGGTGGGGCAAAAGAAGGTTTATGGCTGTTTGTGTGGAAAATGAGTAAATAATAATACAAGAATAAACTGTGTTGCGTGTATTCACAACTATAAACCTCCTTTGCCCCGCCCTGGATTTTCAGACATCAGGGTTGCGCAAAGGGAGAGTATTTATTGTTTGTAAGTCTGAAGTTGGTGTGTGCCAAAAGCTTCCACACACTCTCCTTCGGAAGAGGTTTATCTTTTCCCTTGCCTGCCACCCTCTCCCACCCTGGGTTCAAACTGAAGACTAACTTTCTCAGAGGGCAAAATCAGGGCAGGAACGATCGCTTTCATTGGTGCCTCCCCCCCCCCCCCTTTCTTAGCTCCTGTGGGCAGATGTCCGAGACCCAGGCTCTCCTTGGTCAATCCCACAACCTGAAAATCCATGTTAGTCCCGCCATGGACCAGTAGCGTAGTCCTGCCAGCGGAAGTGAGCTCAGATCCCGTCACGAATAGAGACACAGCAACTGAATCCAGGGGGCCCTCCTCTGTAGAGTCTTTAAATGGGGCCAAGAAAAAAACAAGCTTCACCCTGGCAGCGAATGTGTCCTCCAGGAGCCCAGTCTCCCTCAAAAATACCTGCTACTCACCTGGCAGAAAACTAGCAATGCCACAGAAGTCCAGCCCATGAAGGTGGCTCTTCATTTTGCAACGCTGACATGCATTCTGGCAGACCTGGTCCAGGAAGTGTCCTCAGTTTGAGGGAACCAGATCCAGGGGGGCTTCTGTGTTTGCCTTCAAGCTCAAGTGCATGTCTTCTCTCCCTCCCTCCTGTCTTCTTTCCTTTCCTTCTTTCTTTCATGCCTCTTTGCATTTATTTATTTATTTATTTTTTTAAGATAAAACTGCAGTGATGGGCAGTGTATAGAAAGGAACTGTAGTCCCTGGAGAACCTTATTAGTGATGTGCCGACATGAGAATTTGCCAGATTCAGCGGAGGCCAGACGATGCCCAAGCGATTGATTGGTTCCTTTTATTTTCTCTAGGATAAAAATACCTAAAAGGCAGAGAGCAGATCCCTTCCACATGAGACTCAATCTGAGCAGATTGTGGGAGGCTGAGAAACAAAGTCTGTTGAAATGTGACAGCATTTGTTGGTCGCTTCCCAAGCTCCCATGTACTAAGTTGACCTCCCCAATTTCAGTTCGGGGATCCCTTTCATCCCAGGGAAGCCGGCCGAAGCGAATTTGTGTATCCAGGGGGTCATTAGGGGTGAATGTGCGACATAAGTTAATCCAGGCAACGGTTCCCAGGACTTTTGCTGGGAATGCTGGGACAGAGATGCTCTCTCTCCTCGGGATGTGAACAAGGACACCCACATTGTCCCGGTCATCCTGCCGCCGAAAGATCGCAGGAGACAGCCAGTTTCATGGACAGCGAAGCAGAGACTCCGGAAGAAACCAGGTCTGTTTTGACATCCTTAAGCCACCGGATTGAACCTCGCTCGAAACCAAACCAACAACTGGATGTTTTTGGTTACATGAAGCCAATAAATTCCTTTTATTGTTTAAGCTGAGTTGAATTGAAGTTTCTGGTCTACACAACCCAAATATTATTAATTTAGATAAACCGCATCTTTGACTAAGAGCACTAATGGGTGACGGGGTGGGATACGCACGCACACATCCACGCGCGCGCACGCATGCAGCCCTCCCTCTCTGCACGATGCACGCAAGCTCTCCTTGGAGGACAGCCATGTGTAAGACGTACTTGGTAGTGTGACTGTGACTTAAAGCCGACGCAGAAGTAACTTTTAGAAAGAATATGCAGATGGCAGTCAGTTCAGACAGTTTCTGAAGGAGGATGAGGGCTTCGTGGAGGAGGCGAGATTTAGGCAAGAACACGTAGGAGGCAGATGGATGAAGGAGAGAGAAGCCCGGGGAGCCATGTGAGCCAAGAGGCCCTGGCCTCTACATCAGCTGTACAGCACGGTGGCCCTGAAGGCCACCACCCTGTCAGCGTGGCTTTATGAAATACTCAGTGTAGTGTCTGGGGATGCGATAATAATGCGCTGAAACTGACCCTCTTTTCTAGGAAAACCAATCGGAGTTCTCTCTGGGCAAACAAGCCATCACCTTCCCATATGCAAAAGTCTGGGTGCAATTCAGCTGTCCAGTCTCTTCCCCTTCAGTTCCCTGTGTAATTTCTGCCTCGGAGTTACAGGAAATTTCTTTCCGAAGATCCATTTGGAGGCAGATCGTAACATAATGCTCGTGAACATTCCACTCTCGCAATCGATGAAGGCGGCACTCACTGCAGAAATCATCAAGCACAGGATGGAATCTGATATGCACAAAGCTGAGGTTTTAACTAGGCCCAAGAAGCTCGCTGATGCTGGGCTCCAAGCTGCGGCCTGGTTTGTTTTCCTGCCTTTGTCTTATATTTTTATATACTTTTTAAGGTCAAGCTTTTTGAAGTAGCTTATAGTTCTTTTATTCTATTTTAGTTGTTCAAGGTTGCCACCAAGGTCAAATCTACATAAAAATAAGCATGCTGGCAACCAGCAAAGAAAATGTTATTCTAGGAAGAAATGAAATGGCTGTTGTGACCTTGGATCCCCTGCCACACCCTCCTCACACTCGCCTTTTGACTCCTTAAGGAAGAAGGCTGAATTGCTCCAGGCCAGTGTGTGCCAAGCAAATCAGAACTGCTTTCTTGGCAAAGATAAGCTTTTCTAAGTTAAAAGACATCCTGTCCCCACTGAATCGCCACAGGGTGGGGACGGGAGATAGTGTGGGGACATGGTTCTCATTCTATAATCTGGATTAGGAGCAAGACGAAAAACAGTGTTACTCGTTCTTTCTTTTCTCACCAGGATCATGCTGGTTCACCTTCCCTTTCTGGAACTGTTCTCTACCAATGTGTCTCACAATCATCAGATCATCATTCTGAGCTTGTGCTTTAAAACCACATTAGAAGAATACTTAGCATATCTTAAGTAATAATGAGTCATGAACAATAACAACACCCTCTGCATATGATTGAAAGAAAGTCATTCTCACTATGATAATTGCTTCAATCTTTAGAAAAGGTATAGGTATTTGTATTATACTAGTTAAAGAAACAGGACCCTTCAAATATTCCATAGTTTATGGCAGCATTCATAGAATTGGTGGGTAAAGGGATTTCAGTGTTGCCTGAAAGATAAATTTGGTGTCACTATGATTTATTAAATGGATGTTACTCTTCCCCCTGACTCCATCCAAGTCCAGCACCACCACCTACATACTCATGTGATTACAGAATCAGAAGAGGACATTGACTTCAGATCCCTATCGTTCTGAACTAGGGTCAGAGAAGTTCAAGAATGCACTGACAGGGCAAGAATGTATTCTCTCAGGAGTAGGCTTATGGATCAAATGTCATTTGTCCCAAAGCCAGTGTGTCATCAGAAGTACTGAAGCCATTGAAGACCCAAGAGAACTTTAATGGTCTCCTTCTAAATCCTTCCCACGGTTAATCAGGACTAGAATGGATTACTTACTACACAACAATAAAGGAGGGGAAATAACTGATACTCAGTAGTACATCACTGATAAACCACAAAATAATTATGATCAATGAAAGAAGCCAGACAAGAGTACATACTCTATGACTCCATTTAAATAAATTTCCGGAAAATACAAACTCACCTAGAGTGACAGTAGTCGGCTCAGTGGTTGCCTGGAGTAGGGAGACGATAGGAGTAGGGGCCAAGCAAATCAGACTGCTTTCTTGACAAAGATAAGCTTTTCTAAGTAAAAAGACATCCTGTCCCCACTGAATCGCCACAGGGTGGGGATGAGACATAGTGTGGGGAGGAATTACAGTATGGGATCTGGAACCTTTGGGTTAAATTATATGATCATTATATTAATTGTGGTGCTGGTTTACTGAATATAGTCACACCTCAAAATGCAACAAATCGTACACTTTAAATATGTGCACTTTATTGTATGTTGCCTCAATAAAGCTGTTTTTAAAACTCAGTGATAGAAAAAGTAGATAACAGGATAAGGGAATTGGCCCGGAGGGCAAAATGTGCAACGAATGTACTATTTCTCCAAGTGCAGCCCACCGCTTTTATTGGTGGGCACTCCCTTCCAGTTTCAACTTACTGCCTCCAAGCTGAGCTCTTGTCCTGCTACTTTAATTTGTGTCTGTGGAAAAGAGCTATACCTCAACAACAGCAAGTGGTTTTCATGACAACCCTTCTTACTAACCTGTGTCACCATCTAAGGAAATTCTTAAGTTTTTGTGATATACCATTACTAGCTATCCATTGACAACACATCAATAATATCTTCTTTCTGGGTACTTAATGCTCTTTATTTATTTTTTTAAATATATTTTTATTGATTTTTTTACAGAGAGGAAGGGAGAGGGATAGAGAGCTAGAAACATCGATGAGAGAGAAACATCGACCAGCTGCCTCCTGCACACCTCCTACTGGGGATGTGCCCGCAACCAAGGTACATGCCCTTGACCGGAATCGAACCTGGGACCCTTCAGTCCGCAGGCCGACGCTCTATCCACTGAGCCAAACCGGTTTCGGCAACTTAATGCTCTTTATTGGTTGCCACAAGAGTTCTGGTGGGGGAGGCTGTCCCAACTCTTAGTCCTCAAATAATACATGTAATTGTGGGGAAACAATCTAGACAGTGGACTTGTCTCCTCAAAACAAAACTGTGTTGGGAAGAAAAGGAGAGAGATCGATGCAAGATGCAATGCAATGACAGGGCAAGAATGAGAGGTCCTTCATGGGCTCCTTGCTCAATCACGTCCATTGCTAACAGACTTCTTTGGGACAACGGGGAACTTTTAGATAGAAGGCTAGGGGAGAGGATATTGGGAATTTCATGAGAGGGAAAATGGCATGTCTACACATGAAAATATCTACAAAGCTTAGAGACGCATCTAGAAGTGGGGATCTGACCGAGGTGGGGGTGACATGGGGCAACTGTGGCAAGACTTGATCATTGTTTAATTGGTGATGGCATATGAGGTTCAGCATACCATTCTTTTAGCTTTGTATATATTTGAAGTTCTCATAATAAAAAGAGGTTTAAAGACGTTGTTAAAGTACTGAGAACATTGTTAAAAGAGGAGAGAGACATACATCACAGTGATGAGCAGAGGAAAGGAAAGAACTGGCCTGCACATTAGAAGATTGGTGGAGGGAAGGTGGGGGGGGGGGGTGGGTGGGTGGGTATGGAGCTGCCTCAGACCTATTTTGAGACTTGACCTAGCCTGACTGAGTAATCTTGGATAAAGTCCGTTACTCGGGTAGATCTGGGAAAGTGCTTGCCTGTCAGGTTCTCTCCATTCCCAGTGAATGGGTGCAGTTACTCAAGGGCCTCAAACTCTCCTAAGTTTCTTTATGAGCTTTGATGGTCCTACTCCTGGACCCGATGACAAGCGGGCTGCCTCCGCCCTGCTTCTGGCCCCAGGGAGGCTGGCTGTGCGGGAGCCACTTCATCGCAGACAAGGGCAGTTGTCTCTGACTTTTGAGAAGCTGGAAATCATCTCTTTGTGTTGGGGCCCTTTATTCCTGTGGTCCCCCTCCCTGTGGCCGACAAGAGCCTGGCGACAAGAAAGGGTGAGCCGACCCCAAACAAGTTCTCCCTCTACATTTACAGGGGAAACCATGACTTTTTCAAGGCCCACAAATTATAGGGAGGCAAAGGGTGGAAAAATCCAGAAAAAAAAAGCACACAAAAAAACAAGAACCAACCATACCACCCATAAAAATATGCCAAATGGGAGGGGAAGATGCCTATAATTCTACTGGCTTTCCTATGTATTTAGTTCAGTCATTTAATGAAACAAAACCCAGAAATTCCAGGCATCTCTCCCAAACAAAAGAACCGCTAATGTTTGCTTCTGGTCAGCATGTGAAACTTGGTTAAAACCCAAAAGTTAGACATAGGTTCCTAAGGAGGGTCCCTTACAGGCCGGAGCTCAGATAGGGAGGGCGTGCAGGCCACATGCTTTCTTTTCTTTTCTCTCCTTTTCTCTTCTCTCCTTTTTTCTTTTCTTTTTTTAATATGTCTTTTTTTAAATTTGATTTCAGAGAGAGAAGGGAGAGAGAGAGAGAGAGAGAAACATCAATGATGAGAGAGAATCATTGATCAGCTGCCTCCTGCATGTCCCATACTGGGGATGGAGTCTGCAACCCAGGCATGTGCCCTAACCAGGAATTGAACCGTGACCTCCTGGTTCATCGGTCAATGCTTAACCACTGAGCAACACAGGCCGGGTGCCACATGCTCTTTTACCTCACTGTCAAACTAAGAGTCCAACCCAGAGTTACCAACAACTGGGAAAATATGCAGGAGATGCTATTCCTCCTGTCGCACGCACAAAAAGTAACAGTCACCAAAAAAGAAAGAAAGGTAATTATTCAAACCACGGCAGGAGTAAGATTGTCTAACTCACCCGAACCCCCATGCCCCAAAATCTTGATTGAGATGATCTAGATTTCACAATGTTATCAGTCATCAACAGATTTCAACCTCCCTTGAAAGTGCTTCCAATTGTTTTAGTGGCTAAAGACACCGAAATCAACACTGGATAGAGCAAAAAAAACAAAACAAAACAAAAAACACACAACAAACCACTTATAAATGTTCCCATACCTGCCAAAACTGGAAAGCTATAAATAGGGGTAGCAAACACTGTTCAAAAATATTTCTCGGGGAGAAAACAGGCGGAAAAGAGTGAATAATTTTCAAAGAAGTAGGGATTTTTTTTTAATTTTTTTAAAGCTAGTTCATTTTGCAACTTGGAATTGCTGGGGCCATGAGGAAGAGAGGAAAATATAACTCAGCCGTGATAATGTTTCCCACACCCATAAGAATGCTAAACTGTTGTTAGCTTGATTAAAGCAATTACATTGTATGCAATATTGATGTGTTATTATATTTTTTTTGGTCATTTCCCCTATTGCTTCTGAGAGAAGGCAGTGTTTTTCAATACCATGAGCCCTTATTGTGTGTTTAAGAAAATAACCTATTTTCTCCCAAGACAAAGCTCTGTTTGTCAAGGTCATTTAACAACTGAACCAGAACTCAGGTTGAAATCTATGGTAATGTCTCATATTGAATTGCCCGACTCTCTCTTTAATCATACACTCAGCTATTTGTTCTTCAGACGTCTAACTCTATTGTTAAGAGCTCGCGGCTGCTATTCTCAGGAACAGAACTCTTTGGAGTTGAACACTTTTGAGTTTGAATCTTGCTGCTGGCCTTGCTAGCTGTGGGAACCAGGGTGAGTCCTTAAACTCCACTTGCCTTGGTTACTCCAGAAGCGTTCCAGGTGGTTCTCTCCTTAGAACCTTACGATGAATTGATCTGGTTACTGATTTTATGATTAAAAATAAATCTATTTAGAAAAAAAAAAACGCATGGGGAATAACATTGTCTTTGGTGTGCAGAATCCTATCCTATTATATAACTTCATCTCCCATAAGTTGGAAATGAAATGAAATGTAAGGGCATGTGTATGTGACTTACTTAAGACATATTCAAGTATTCAATAAGTGCTGTAGTTATTTTCATAATAAATACTTCCTGATTAGAAGCATAGAGCAATCATTTCCTAGATTTAAAAGGATGTTGCTTATAAGTACATGTATGAATTAAAATGACAATGAACACCATACACATGCAAATGACACCATTCTGCCAATGGACCGGTTAGTCCCAGGATGTTGGCAGAGCTACGAACTTCACCTTCATCTCCCACAGGACAGCCTTGGCGATCCCCACGGCCAAATTGATGCTTTGTTCATTCTCTCACTAGTTTCCTCCTTTCTGTTTGGGATACAAAACATTTCATTTTGGTTTCTGACCCTATGAAGGGGAAGTCCCACAAGACCAAGAGTATTCAGAGCCTGGGTTGAATGCTGAGGTGGCCTGGCCTTTATGCACAGCAGTCTGACCTTGCTGAGGCCACTGAAGGACTCGACATGTCACATGGTTCTCAAAGTCAAGAAGAAATTCAGCAGGACTGCCTCTGAATCCCAGCTGATTGAGCTCTTTCATGCCTTTTAAAGGACATTTAAAGAAATATGCCGTCTCTTAATTTATGTAAGAATTACATATTGTGTGTGGTCCATGTGAGGCAGGATAGTAAGAAGCCAGGAAAATTCCTTGGCAAGTGGAATGGGGACACTGAGACAGATGGCTGATTCAGACTGCTCTCCTCCAGCCCCGAACTCACCTGCCCCCTTCTCCCTTGCATGGTCATTTCCTTAAGCATTAAGTCCTCAGGACAATGAAGTTCTGCTCAGCATCAAATAATCTTAGGAACATGCCTTGGGTCTGTTGACCACAGAAACAGAGTTTTGGTCAAACTAGAGATAACATCTAGGCCTTAGTTGTGCTTCAGCTCCAGGCTCAGGAAAGCAGCAAAACCAGACAAGGTGACTCCATGGCTGGCATCAGGACCAGATGCAATGACTAATGACCCTCTACCCTAGAGCCGACCAATCAGTAGCGACCATGACCCTAAAAGGGCTTACCTGGAAGGCTGATAAATATTCTCTTAAGATCCTCCCAAGACGTCCTCTAAAATTACCACTTTTAGAAAACCCTTAAGGCAAGGACCCAGTGTGTGCAGGCGTTTCCTCTCTCTCTCTCTCTCTCTCTCTCTCTCTCTCTCTCTCTCTCTCTCATGCCCACGCCTTCCCCTCCTTCTTTCCTAAGGCACGTACCTTTGTTTTCCTTCTCCAAGGGCCCTTCTTCTGCTTCACTAACTTGTTTCCTGAGTCCATGCAGCCCAGCTGGCTCACTTCTTCTGCCTCTGTGACTTTCTTTCTAAAGGGCCAAGGCATCCACACCTAGGCTCACTCCTGTTACAATAATCTTGCCCTTCCTTTGTTTCACTGTCTTCAGCTTTAATAAATGTACTCTTAAAAGCACCTGGACTTGTGAAATCTTTTCCACATGAAGTCCAGTACTGAGATCCGACACTACCGCTAACACATCTATATGTCTACACACTGTATATGTATAGTTTTTAATGTTTTTTTTTCCAGCTTTCTTACCTCAAAAGCATGGTTGGAAAGTTTTGCTGTTATTGGCATGCTGCTCTTTGGGAGATGGGTAAGAAGATGAATTAGCCTGGGTCCTCTGAGAGGCAGATGATAAAGTGGGATTGAACATGAAGGATTTGACAGGGGAAATGCCTGTGACAGACCACGCGTAAGGAGCTGGTGTGGCTGGGAGGGGCAATGCAAGTCTGACCTGAATAGAGGAAAGAGGGAAGGAAGGTTGGGTGGGTGCATCCTAGATCGCCCTGAAGTCTACAGAGGTTCTTCCAGATGGTCAGGAGGTCCGAGGAGTCCCATGCCCCTCTTCCCCCCAGGAGCAAGCCAGCCTTGGCATCCCTGCTGTGTCCAGTTATCAGCTGGGACCAACCTGAAGAAAGTATAATCTTAGAGCAAACCGGAGATGGCTCTCAGATCACAGCAGCCAGGTTCAAGTTCGCTCCCTGGATGTTGCAGGTCTGCAAGGTATGTTCTCATGGCAGAGACCTCAGGCAGCTGGAGAAGTGAGAGGCCGCCTGACGAAAATAGGGGCTGACCCCTCTCCAGGTCCCCTGCACATATGTGCACGTGCGCGCGCGCACACACACACACACACACACACACACACACACACACACACATTATGGACACACACAATGAGAGATTTATGTTTTCTGAAAGGCACAGATAGATACTTTTCTACAAAACAGTGTGCATCACAGAAAGTCCCCCAGGCTCAAAGCCCCCTGCCAGTGCCCTCTGAACTTTTGCTAACTGGGTTCATGCAAGCCCTGTCTACTCAGCTTCAGGAATTCTCCACCAGCCAAGCTCAAGTACCCAGGGTAGAATGCTGCTCCAGTTGCTCCAGGTGTGTGGGCTTGGTGTGCTGGTGTGGGACCCAGTCTGTCATATTGGTCTGATTATTCACAACCAGCTCTGAGGAGGTTTGGTTTGTTTTTCTCCTGGGAGGGAAGAATGTCTTAGAAGTGGCATTGGCTGAGGAGTTTAGGAGGAGAGAGAAGAGAAGGAAAATGGGAGAAGGGGAGAGAGGGAGAGAGAGAGCGCCAAGTTTCTTATTTACATTACAGGCCTCCTTCCTGTGCTCTGCCTGATGCAGACAAAGAGCCAGGAAAGCCCTAGCAAGTTCAGTCAGGTCCCCAAAAAGGGGTGACATGGCAGCTTGAGGGCAGGTAAGCTCCTAAAGCAGTTAAGTCACTGACGTGGCTCCGGGGAAGTGGGTGGGGTCATAGCGGAGCAGTCTCAGTGATGGCCCTTTGGGCTCTGGAAGCCACCCTGACAGTGTCACCTCTGTGGGGTTCAGAGCAGAAAGGAAGGACAGGCCTCCGCGAGGGTAGAAGCTGGACCATCTGAGGAGCCAGGAGGAGGCGGCGGGGAACAGCTCAGAGTGGGAGTAACAGTCCATGGTGCTCCCTCCCTGCTCCAGTGGGCATCTGAGGACCTTGCCATTCACTCAACAAATAATACAGACAGCCCACTAATCTTTACTCCGGGCGCTGCGGTGCAATCCACTGTGGGCAGAAGTAGGGGTGGTCCCTGCACACACGGGGATGCATTGTAGTTGGGGAGACAGGCATCAATAAAGCAACCCACCAACCAGGGCCAAAGTGTGATGTGCTAAGTGCTCTGAAGGGATGGATGCATTGGTCCATGAAAAGAGAGCTTCGGTGTTCCAGAAAGCCAGAGGGGGCCCCGAGGCAGGGACTGCCAGCTGAGGTCGCAAGTGTCCGAGCCTCAAATCTGCAGGAGCAGAGCATCGCAAGCAGAGAAAGCACGTGTGTCCGGCCCTTTAGCGGGAGGAGAAATGGTGCCCAGGAGACTGGGGTGAGGAGGGAGGTGGAGGGGCGTAGAGCTGGACAAGGGGGTGGCGATGAGGCAAGGGCAAGAGCAAGGTTCAGTGGGTCATCGCAGGGCCTTCATTTCTGTCCCAGGAGCAAGAGGAGGCTACTGAGAGGCTTTCCAGAGGAGGAGTGCAGTGACGAGAGCTGCATTCTGAAAAGAAAGAAGAAAGCATCCTAGCTGCAGGGTGGGGCTAACCTGGGACAGGGCGAGAGGAGATGCAGGCACCACGGTTAGGGATAGAGATGATGCTGGCTCCAACCAGGATGGCAGTGAAGGGGACTCAGAGGGTCAGTAGGGGACTGACTGGGAATGAGCTGGCCATGACTTGGGCAGGGGCTGAGCCAGCAGCCATGACTCCTGGGTGTCTGGCTTGCACGTCTGTCTGGGCAGGTGACTTCACAGAGACAGGGAACACTGCACAAGGACCAGGCTAGGGATGGAGGTGAGGAAAGTTCCCTTGAAAGATCTAGGAAGATCTTTCAAGTAGGCAGTTGCATACATGGCTCTAGTTTCTGACAATCTCTTACCCTGAGGATGTGCGACGGACTCCTGCTTTAGGTGGCACCAGCTTTAGGATGGTCCTTGGGGAGGGGACACATTGGTGAAGAAAGTCAGTGGGACCAGGGCATGAGGGTCTTTGCAACAACTTGCTCTCCATCCAGAGCAACTGGAGCAGCATTCTACCCTGGGTACTTGAGCTTGGCTGGTGGAGAATTCCTGAAGCTGAGTAGACAGCGCTTGCATGAACCCAGTTAGCAAAAGTTGAGAGGGGACTGGCAGGGGGCTTTGAGCCTTGATAACGGGAAGTTCTGGGGCCTCATCTCTGTCCTTCAAACCCTAAAGGGGAGCTATCCACAGTCCAACACCACTGCTGACCTTGACTGTGGTGTGCTTTTCTGGGAACCTCAGGAGCAGTGTGCTCGGACAGAGTTGTCTTTGGCTTGGCCTGAGGCTGCCCAGGAGCGGGCCAGGCCAGGCTGCTTCTGCCACCTGGAGGACAGAAGCGGAGGTGGAACCTGGTCCTGCCTCTCAGTGCAGGTGCATGGAGCGGGGGCGGGGGAGGGGGTGGGGGGGGCACAAGGACCTGGTTTCCCTGAGAAGTTGTACAAATCAGTGTCCACAGGTCCAACAAGGGTTCCTGGAAGTCAGGTAAGGACACAGGAAGCTGGGAAACCACTGGGCCCCTTCCCTTACAGATGACCCCGGGGGCTGCTCTCAGGAAGGGAAAGAGGGATGGGGTAACCAGGAGTCCCACTGATCGGTCTATTTTTATACTTTTTTAAACATTGTTGGAACTCTTCCCATCGGGGACGAGGACAGACTTGTCCCTTGAGTTGGGGAAAAGGAACGAAGGATGGTGCCTCAGCTCCTGCCTCTCCCCTTTTGGGGTCTGTCCTTTGCATGAAGCATGTGTTTTCATCTGCTCAAGGGCCTAGCAGTAAAGACCCGGCTCTGTGGGCAGTTTCCCAGCCCTGCCTTCGCCTGGGCGGCACGTTGTATTCCGTAGCCGTCTCAGGATCCCATTGGCTTTCCTACAGAACCTTGCTTTCTAATGTCACCGCTATCGACACTAAAGGGACTTTTAAAAAAATCTGTGTCTATGTTGAGCAAGGCACGAAAGTGTCACTTCTGGGCCCCTTAAAGCTCCTGCATACACAGAGGACCACTGAGAACTTGAACCCTTGGGGATCTTTCTGTGGCTTAAAAGCTGAGCATCCTCCAAGCTCAGAGAATTCAGCTCCCTGAGAACTGAGCTTAGCCTTCCAACGGCCGCCTCTAACATGACCTGGGGCAAGAGTGTAATAGGTACTTGTATCCATCAGTGGTGTGATGGAGTCGTAGAGCCACTATAACGCAAGGAAAACGGAGCGAAGGGACGTTTTTGCTTCCCCCTGAACTCACAAACTGGCTATGCAGAGGCCTTTTCCACTTGCCCCTTCGAGTCCATTGCCACCCTCTTCACTCTGCCTGGCACCGGGAGGCTGGCCTGTGGGAGGCACTGGTAGGAGGCCAGAGGGTGGGAGAGAAGTCAGGGTATTTTGACCCCCTCTCTGCTGGCTGTGGTGGCCTGTTCACCTACTGATGGTCAAACTCCTATCAGACCCTCTCCCACATCACAGCTCCTACTACGTTCTGATAACCACACCTTCTCCCCTTGACCTTCAAGCCGAGGAGTGGTCATGGCTGCTCACTGTCAGGCCCTTGGTGCCTCACCCTCCCTCCTGATCCCACACCCGGGTCCATACAATCTCTACACACAGTCCCCTCTTTTTTTGTTTTTTTAATCCTCACCTAAAGATATTTTTTTCATTGATATTTTTTGAGAGAGTGGAGGGGAGGGAGGAGGGAGGGAGGGAGAGAGAGAGAGAGAGAGAGAGAGACAGAGAGAGAGAGAGACAGAGAGAGAGAGACAGAGAGAGAAGCATTGATATGAGAGAAACACATTGATTGGTTGCCTCCTGCATGCACCCGGACTGGGTTGAGGATCATGCCTGCAAACCAGGTACGTGCCCTTCACCAGGAATAGAACCCAAGGCCCTTCAGTTCGAGGGCCAATGCTCTAACCACTGAGAAAAACTGGCCAGGGGCAGTCCCCTCTTCAACACTCTTCAATCACTGCCTTGAACACGCTTTCTGTTCTCTGGTGAGACCTGAGTACTATACTACACGACCAATGGTGGATTCAAAGACACATGAATTTCAGTCCAGAGTCCTGTCCTTGCTCACACATTCCCTGTGGGTCCAGCAGCCAGTTAGTCACCTCCTAGAGATGCCTCTTTGGGAAGCTCCGCCCCTCACACACAGCTCACAGCTGCCCTAAGTCAGTCTCAGTTGACAGGCAGGGATAGCATTTCAGTACAGGAACACCTGTGCGTTACAAATGCCTGCAGCTCCACACGACCCAGAACCTGAGAGGGCCTAGGAATCTTTAACCCCCGGAAATCAGAGATTGAAGAGTTCTAAGGTGGTTATAAAGGTCACAGCACCTTTTGCGTCCTGCTGAATGTCAATTGAAAATGCAAAAGAACACTATCATGATTAACTCCTGTGTATTTGAAAAACAGATTTCTATTTTCCCACCTTCCCTGCTCTAAGACAAGAGACTGAAGACAAACGACATGGTTTTAAAAATTAGGGTGCACTGAGCATCTCTTTAGCAAAAAGAGGGAACAAAAGTAATGTCCTCATACCCTGCAACTCCCCACTATATGTGCTGTGGGCAAAACTTAGGACTCCTTACTTGATTAGAAACTCTTTACTCTGCAGTGAGCAAAACTAAGCCAATGGTTGGGCTCAGACATGGTATTCTTTAGTGGTAGTCCGCGGACACCTGCTTTGCTTTGTTGTGTTTGTTGAGTCAGGCCGGAGGGAGCGAAAGGATGATTGTTTCTATTGGACATCTTCCTGCTGGTCCCCAATGTGGGGAGTTTTGGCCTTGCTGATTGTGCATAGAGAACAGTGCACTGAACTCTCTTTATGGAGCCCATATTATGAGATAGATGCTCTGCTAGGCATTTTCATGTAAAATCTCTCAATATTCACAACAGTGGTGCAAAAGGCTATCATTCCTATTTTACAAATGAAGAAACTGAAGCCCAGAGGATGAAGATTGAGGTACTGAGTGTTAGTTAGGATTGGGATCCAGTTAAAAACTTCTAAACCTGTAAAATATCACCATGCTGCCATTTGGTTCCTTGTTTCTGGGCAAAGATATGGTTTCCAGTTTGTCCCTGACTAGCTATGTGACGTTGGGCCGTTCTCTTTACCTCTCTGGGCTTCAGTGACCTCCACTGTGAAATATACAATAACGAGGCAGGGCTAAAAGAAGGCTAAGCGGTAAAATAATTTTGTATTTATACTTATGTAAAAATATTCCCCAAGCCCTAGCTGGTTTGGCTCAGTGGGTAGAGTGTCAGCCTGTGGATTGAAGGGTCCTGGGTTCGGTTCTGATCAAGGGCACATGCCCTGGGTTGCAGGCTCGATCCCCAGTGAGGGGTGTGCAGGAAGCAGCCAAATGATGATTCTCTCTCATCACTGATGTTTCTATCTCTCCCTCTCCCTTCCTCTCTGAAATCAATAAAAATATATTTAAAAAACAACAAAAAAGAGAGTTAAAAAATATTCCCCAATAATGAGTGCATCAGTCAAGACTCAGAAGTCACTCTAGCTATGTCAGCCAGAAATTTAATTCAGGGAGGTAGGTGCTCACGGAGGTGATTGAAAGGGCTGGAGGAGCAGGTACTGGCCACTCTGCCAAGAGTGAATCTGATGAACAGGCTGGGGTGCGGGGCCCCTAGACTAGAGGCAGGCATTACACCACAATGATCATGGGTTCAAAGTCAAACAGTCCTTAGTAACAATAGCATTTCCACTTACGAGTGGGGCAATGTATCTAACCTCTCTGAGCCTTCATTTCCTCAGCTATACAATCAGATAACAAATGTAAAAATCTCTAGGACTGTGATGAGCACAGCGTAGGTAGTCAATTAAGTTTTGTCCTCTCCCCGTTTCCTGGGAGTGGAAATGTGTTTATTGGAGAATAAAGAAAAATGTGTGAACTAGAACAATGGGAAATTGTGATAAAGAGGTAAGATGGGGCCAGAAAATAAAGGTTTTCCTTTAAAAGGGGGGTCAGTGATAAGGGCTGATGGCGCTTTTTGGATAGGAAATGGTATGAGGAATGTGCTGCTCTGGCAAAAATATGGAGCCATATCTATGAGAAGCAAGCTGTTCTCACAATGGGTAATAGGAGATGCCAGCCTTTGCCAACCTCTTTAAAAGAATGTTCCTTCCAATTTCATGGAAAATGCCCCGTGGGAAGCCACAGAAGTAGACTAAAGACCTTATTTAGTGGAAAGTATTTAATTAAAACAATGCCTCCCACTGTTAAGCTTAGAAGTAGAGTGTATGGTCCCAACAGGAACAGAATAGTAGGCCTGGGACCACTCCCCGTGAGCCATAGAGGAAGGGCTGAGAACAGTAGTCATGTAAGACAGAACGGATCTGACTCTGATATGATTGTGTGTCCCCATAAGTACGACTACATGGTAACTGCAGAGAAGAGAAAACAGGCATGAGTTTGGAGCAGAGAAATCATGTGACCTCTTTGCCACATGGCATCTGTAAAATCACTCAAGACCTCAAATGCTTACAACACCAGTGACCTCGACCATACAAAAAAGTTTGTAATTCCTTCCAATGTCAAGACACTTAAACACTAAAATGTACCTTGGAATGTATCTAGTAGTTGCTTAGTAGATTACAGCCTCCAACAGGTGCTTAAAGTAGATGCTTAAAATTAAGAGTGCACAGATCAGCTACCCCAAAGCCTTCATGTTCTAAATGAGGTAACTAAGCCCGAAGGGTTAAGTAAATGGCTCAAGGTCACCAGCTAGATAGTGGCAGAGTCAGAACTCAAGTTTTCTGTCTTGCAGTTAATTGTCTTACCCCTCACTCCACATTGTTTTTGGCCCTTGTTTCTGAGGAAATTAGGTTTACATGCATCATGGTATTTTGTGAGAAATGTTTAGCCACTTAGGCCATGATAGCCATCTGTCTGGGCCTCTAGGAAGTGCTTGTGACCAAGAGGTCTCCATGAAAACACCCTGGAGGGGAAGCATCACTTCTATCATGCACTGAGGAGAGTTGTACCAAGAACATGGCTCAAACGGTCAAGCCAAAGGACACGTTCCTGGGCAGGGGCTGGCTCAGTATGCATGGGTTTCTTCTGGACCCTTTCCTGTTACTGCAAGTATTAAACATTTCCTCTGGCTTCCTTTGGTGCCAAAACACGTACATCACAGAGGCAAAACACAGTCTTGAAATACTAACACATACAAGGGACCAAGGAAGTGAAGAAGACCAAGGAAGAAAGGGAGGGAAGGAAGGAGAGAGCTAGAGACAGAGACAGAGCTAGTGCTAGAGACAGAGATAGAGGAGATACAGACACATACACACACACACACACACACACACACACACACACACACGAACTAGAAAGAGTAAATACATATGCTAACAAAACCATTTTTCCTGGGCCGCACCCTTCACCAGAAATCTGAAAGCTGGGCTCTAATTCAGGAGCCAATCTGTTTTGAGTTTCTTTTCATAGTTTGTAGGCATCTGATTCTTACCAAGGATTCCCATGGGGGAAATTGTTCTTTCCTCAGCTTAATGAGGATTATTGACAAAGACCAAGTCTCTTTATTCTTCCCTGTAGGTAAAGAGTGACTCATGGATGGCTGAGGGAGAAAGTCCAACATCTCTAAGAGTTAAGACTCCCCCGCTCCCCAGCCTAACAATTTGTCACAGCAGCCACCCTTGCCAGTGGGAGCATCGTGACACAGTGGCAACATGTGCTTCACAGAGGGTGGCCCTTAGTGACAGCGTCTGGGAGCAATGACTTCTCCCACACAGAGAGAACGCTCCTCCAGTGAACCATGGAGACAACCATCAGTGCTTACTCGTGTCGGTATCTTTTTGGATCTTGGGGTCCCTCATCTCTTCCAGTAGCTTCTGTGCTATTCAGCAGGTGGAAGACTGCATAGGACTCCCTCTGCCCCTCCTCTGTGGACCAAATCTCCAAAGTCCTCAGTACCCTTTGACCAACACTTCCATACTCACATACCGTACTTTCCAGCGTGTAAGACGACTGGGCGTATAAGATTTTCCTGGGTTAAAAAGTCGTTTTATACGCCGGAAAATACGGTATATTGGACTATATTGATGGGATTAGATATAATGGATTAGCTATATTGGACTACTGTATTTTCTGGCATATAAAACGACTTTTTAACCCAGGAAAATCTTATACGCCTAGTCGTCTTATACACCGGAAAATACGGTAGGTACCTTAGAGAAAAAGCTCACACATGTCCACAAGGACCCTCACAAGGCTGTTCATTGAAGCATTGTCTGTAATGGAAAACACTTGGAAACAACTTAAATGTCTATCCATAAGAGATGATGAATATATGTTGCTGCATTCACAGAATGGAATAAATACAGTAGGTAAAATAAATGACATTGGGATACATGCAGCAATCTGGATGAATTTAAAAAATGTAATAATGAAGAACCCTGGCTGGGTAGCCCAGTTGGTTAGAGTATTGTTCTGATATATCAAGGTTTCGAGTTCGACCTCTGGTCAGGGCACATACAAGAAGCAACCAAATGAATGCATCAATAAGTAGAACAACGAATTCAATTTTCCTCTCTCTCTCTCCCTCCTCCCTTTTCCTCTCTTAAGTCAATCAATAAAAATATATAATAATGAAGAAGAAAAGCAATATAGAGCAGAATACCATTTATACAAAGTTTGAAAGCACGCAAAATAATGCTTCTTATTATTCACTGAGGAAGTGAGCAGAGACCTGAAGAAAGTGGGAAGAGAAGTCATGGAGATATTTGGGGAAAGAGGGCTCCGTGGAGGAGAAAGCAAGGGCCTAGGGCCTGATGTGAAAACACATTTGATGGGTTTGAGTAAGAACAAACAGGCTGTTATGGCTGGAGTAGAGTATTAGGGGGAGGGCGAGAACAGGAAATAAGGACAGAGAGGTAGCCAGTTGTAGACCACAAGGGGCCTTGTAGAGGCCATTGGAAAGTTTTGATCAGAAAGCCTGAGGTGTGAGGCCAGAAATCAAGGTCCAGTATTATGTTCTGCATTGACGTCTGGGGGAAGGCCTCACATGACTACCCACAAGCTCTTTTTAAGACCCCCTAGCCAAACAACCTTTCTATCAAATTGTCAAGGTACAGTCCCTGCATCTCCCTTGATTATTCAAACAACCAAACACACCCCCCTGTGGGAACCAGGGGGCACCACATCCTCTTGATACTACAAAGCCAGCCTCCCACCACCCCTGGACACTCACTCCGTTCCTGAGTGCAGCCCCCACGTGGCCACGCATGGCCTGCAATGTACTCCTCCCTCAGACTGCGAGCATACGTGACTAATAAACTGTCATCAATGCCATCTGTCCAGTACTGGATGCCATGCCTGTGACTATCAGTCATGCCTGTAAGTTTAGGCGGGAATCCTACCGCATCAATGGGGTGACTAGGAGGGAGTTACAGCAGTCACGTGAGCTGATTTATGCTTTATGTGGATGCCAGCTAGTGTTAAGAATGAGCTACAAGGAGGTAAAAACAAGACCAGATGGGGACTGTGGCATCATCTGGACATGCTTCTCATATCGCAGAGATGAGAGTGGGAGTGGCGATGGGGAGATGTGTCTGGATTGAGAAATACTGTGAAGGCACCGCCAGTATGATTTGCTCAGAAATCAAATGTGGCTACAAACGAGAGAGAGGCATCTGCTCTGAAAACTGGTTGCACTTTATTCATGTGAAGAAACTGGGAGAAGGGCTGTTTTATGGCGAATCACCCTGTCTTACATAAATTGTGGCAGAAATAATAAAAATAAAAGGGAAAGCGTCTAACTCATTTTGTGAGGTTGGTACGGTCTTAATACCAAATCCAGGTCAAGAGGATGAAACTGTCTCTAGACGAATTTCACTTAGGAACACAAACATGAAAATCCTAATTAAAATATCAGCTATCAAGAGTTCAGTAATGAATTTAAGGCATGAAACATGATCAAAGGGGGCCCATCCAAGAAAAAATGCTTTAGGAAAAGAAAATATAAAACTACTAAAATATTTTATCCCATTAATGGACTAAAGGGGCAAAATTACATGATTATCTCAACAAATGCCTGAAAAGCATCAAATAAAATTCAACACCTATGTCTCTTGGATAACTAGGAACAGAGGGAAACATTCTTAACCTAACGAAGGCTTTCTAGCAATGACCTACTACAATCCTCAAATTTCATTCCTCATTCCTTCACAGCTAAGGAGACAGGAAAGCCTTGGCCTCGCTGCCTCTGGGACAGAGCACAGGAAGTCCTGGGCAGTGCACTAAGAGCAGGAAGGAAGGGGATCAAATTGCTGTTCTTTGCAGTTACACTACCCTGGTCAAATGCAGGGGAAACAGAGGAAAATCAGTCAACTGCCACGTGTCCAAAACGGAAACCATCCCCACACGCTACCATATTTTGAATTTAATTTAAAAAATCATCTGACTCTGGAGCTGAATAAAGGGTGTCAGCTTCTTCTTGCGAGGTGCTTGGTTCGATTACTTCTTCATCTGGTGCCATTTATGGGGATTGAATTTTATTTGCACAATATAATATATTATGATGATAAATTCAATAATAAAATAATGATAATTTTCAATTCTATGGAAATACCAACAAAAGCGAGCGCGAAATAAAAATAAACCGTCGACACGAAAAGCCTCAAAAACACTAAATTTTTTTAATGCTCCAAAGATGAAATCTGAAAAAAAAATAATGAAGAATGCACACCATGTTTACCATTTTAGGCGTGAAATTCATGATAACACAAACAAATCTCAAGTGTCACAATGAACAAAAAAATCTCAAGTGTCGCAGTGTTCATCTCTCGCGCAGCCCTATATATTGATTCTGAAATTTCTTCCATATGCGCTGGAATATTGATGAATTTAAGTTACTATAATTTCTCTACAAACCCAGAGGTGTCACTAACAAGTCTGATTTTAAAACTGGGCTTCCAGAGTTGATATGTGAGGTTTGCGGCTATAGACGTGCATGGCGTGTGGGGAAGGTCCGCCGCTTGCATCTACAGACGCTTATGGCGTACAAAGGGTTCAAAGGGAGCTCAGCAAATTTGTTAGATATAAAACAAGATATAAAGCTCAACAGTGCTCCTATAAGCAAGCAATTACCCAGTGAGTAATACAACAGGATATAAGGTGCCATTCATAGAAGCAGCAAAAGCTACAAAGTATACAGACATTAACCAAAGAAAACATAAGATTTTTATAGAGAATAACTTTAAAACTATTAAAGCACATAGCAGGAAACCTAAATAAATGGAGCATTAAATACCACATAGATTAACAGCTAGCTTTAATATCTTATAGAGCTCTTTTTTTTTCTTGGTTAATCCCTAAGTTCAATACAATTACAATCAAAATCCCAGATGGATTTTTTAAAACATAAAATAGATTCTAGAATTTATGTAGCAAAGTAAGAATTCTTCAAGAGTTAAGGCAAAACCAAAAAAGCTAACAAAAGCGGCAGACAATAAGGACGATAGCTAAAACCCACAAATAATGAAATTTTAAGATTCTCTTGCAATCCAGTTAAGTCAACATTGAAGGTGAAGTTCAAAGCAGAAAACATGGAGAGAAGAACCCTTCTTTATAGATAATACTAGAGGCCCAATGCATGAAATTCATGCACTCGAGTAGGGGAAGGGGGGTGTCCCCTAAGCCCAGCCTGCACCCTCTCATAGTCCGGGATGTCCAATTGCCAATTCAGTCCCGCTCCCTGCGACATCCTTAGCACTGTCCTCCACCGCCGCTGCGCTCGCCAGCCATGAGCGCGGCTTCTGGCTGAGTGGCGCTCTCCCTGTGGGAGCGCACTGACCACCAGGGGGCAGCTCCTGCATTGAGCATCTGCTCCCTGGTGGTCACTGCGTGTCATAGCGACCGGTTGTTCCACCGTTTGGTTGATTTGCATGTTAGCCTTTTATTATATAGGATGACAAATTAGAAAACCACATTATAAACACCAGCCAAGTTAAGAATTGCAGTAAGAAAAAAATGGACAAAGGTATAAACAGATGAATCACATGAGGAAAAACCAGATTTCTAGTAATTATATGAAGAATGCTCTCCCTCACTAGTAATCAGATGAATGTAAACGAAAACAAGAATGATATCCCACTTACTACACAGAGATCGGCCAAAATGAGGAAGCCTTAACAACAAGTGCTGGTGTGGATGTGGGGAGCAGTCACCTCATGCACCCCTGGGGCAGCACAAAGCAATGCCGCCTTCCTGGGCAGCAGCCTAGCCATGCCGACTGAAATGAAGAATGCATCGGCACGGCACCCCTAAAATCCTACTCCTGTGAGGATCCTCCAAACAGTGAGTGTTAAGACATCTTCGAGGAGGCTCATGCCCCATTGTTTGTGGTAGCAGGGACTGGGAGGCAATCTACATGTCCATTGATCAGGGAAACTGACAGAGAAAATGTGTGATATGATTCTTGGAATTCTGTGTGACCATCAGACATAATGGACAAGATTTACACGAAGCAACATGGACAGACTTCAACACAAAGCGTTGAGTAAAAAAATAATAATAAGGGAATGAGATTCAAAGCTTGATAGCATTATGTAAATCAAAAACACTGATACAAAATAACATTATATATATGTATTTTAATCCTCACCTGAGGATATGTTTTTCCCATTGATTTTTTTAAAGAGATTGGAAGGGAGGGTGGAAGGGGACAGAGAGAGGTGAGAGAGAGAGAGAGAGAGAGAGAGAGAGAGAGAGAGAGAGAGAGAAATGTCGATGTGAAAGAGACACTTCCATCCCTTGCCTCCCACAGGCATGCACCTGGACTGGGAGGTAAGGAACAAACCTGCAACCCAGGCACATGCCCTTGACAGGAATCAAAACTCTGAGCCCTGGCTGGTTTGCCTCAGTGGATAGAGCATTGGCCTGTGGACTGAAAGGTTCTGGGTTCAATTCCAGTCAAGGGCACATGCCTAGGTTGTAGACTCAATCCCCAGAAGGGGGCATGCAGGAGGCAGCCAATCAATGATTCTCTCTCATCATTGATGTTTCTAGCTCTCTCTTCCTCTCCCTTCTCTGATATCAATAAAAATACATTAAAAAATAAAAACAAAAAAACTCTGACCCTCTGGTGCACAGACAAATGCTCTAACCACCGAGAAACACCAGCCAGGGCAAAATAACATTAAGTTTTAAGGATGTATATGTGTAAATAAACACCAGGAAGACAGATGGCACTGATGTAGACTGAATACACTATAGTGAGTCACATAGAGGAAGGGAGTGGGAGGAGGAGTAAAGGGGGAAGATATAAAGATAGTGAGCGGGGTCTTGCATGGGCCGGTGCTGACAACAGATCATGAAGCACTCCATAGCTCAATTCTGCCTGCCTGAGGCCGAAGACAAAGTGAAGAAAGGAAGAAACCTTTCGGGCGATCTCTCTCTCGGTGTTCTGAAATGTCTGTCTCGCTTCTTCAGAAAAAAAGAAAGCGTTTCCTAGGACCCAGTCAAAGACAACCTGTCCTCCCTCCCCAGGCCTGTAGCTGAGCCCTCAGGCCTCAGTGTCGTCGCCTGCGAAGAGCAGTGCCCCTGCGCCAGGTCTGACGGGTGCATCCAGAGAGCCGAGCCACGCAGTCCCCACCCAGTGTCTGGGTCAGTGCCCAGCCATCACTGTTACTTGAAATCGCAGAATGTTAGGATCTGACAACATCTCATTGGCTAATGAGTCAACTCTGTCCCACTCCTGTGAGGCTGGACAACCCGAGGGCTTGTGGGACTTGCCCACAGCCTGCAGATAAGCAGCGAACAGAAATGAGATGCCAGCTCACCTCACGCATCACCCACTTTTGTCCACTTCCACTCACTGCCTCCCCAGGCTTCCCGAGAAGACTTATACAGACGCATTTTCCTGGGACTAAGAGGAATTTTTATTCCTGGCGTTTAAATCCGCATGGTGTCAACATTTCTGGCCAATAAAGCACAGTGAATGGAATAAAAAAATATAGAACATAGAAAAGACTATCCACAATAGCTCTTTTCAAAGATATAATGCAATTTCCAAGTCATTGTCCAAAATTAGGAGGGAAGGTGCCTATAGAGTTAGGAAGAGGAAATTAGGAAGCCGGCTGTTAGGTATCGGGGTGCAATAAGCCAGGCCAGCAGGCTGTGGGCATACCAGGCTGAAGGCCATTAGTTGAGACCCAGCAAAGTAGAAAAGGAAGAGAAATTTAAAAGCAGGGCTCTCTGCCCCTCCTCCAGAAGAACACCTTTATTTCTGTCTCCAAAATGCAATGTGGAGGCCAGCACACGGCTGCCAACCATGGGAAGCCTGCCATCCTGCTGGATCCTGCTGTCCCCACGAAGGTGTCAAGACCATGGACCATTCTGGAACATGAGGAGAGCCACCAAGGCCATACAGAACCTGGGCCCCGGCCGGGATGAGCACACCAGCCTCAGCCGCAGTGCTAAATACCACAGTGAGAGTTTGAATGGGGCTTAGCATCAAAACAGAATGGTTTACAAGAACCCAGCGTTGGCAAGCTCAAAGCCAGCCTCTTGATCCTGCCCCGTGTACGTGGCCTTATCATTTCACTACACAGACTCCTGCCTGCTTGCTTCCTCTCCTCCCCCCGCTCTCCCTCAGCTAGTTTCTATCATCCTCCCACGTGCAGGAATGCAGAGCGTCGTGGGCCTTGCTTTGTGATCCAGGGCACGTGTTCCCATCTCCAGGGGCAACCATTCCCCCTACTGTACGCCAAGAGAAAAGCAAGGGGACTCTGTTCTGTCCCTTACACTGTCTTCCTCTCAACTTTCTCCCCGAGAGCTCTGACTTCTGCTCAAAATCTGTTTTCACCCTTTCATGAGACATGAACATTCAGAGAGATGTCCACTCTTTGTGGGGCAACGGAGAGCAAATCATTAACTCTGTGTACACTCAGATGCCAAGCAAGGTTTCCCCAAAGCCATTCGTTGGAAAAAGAAAGAATCATCTTATATTCAGCGTCTCCTGCTATAGGGCCTTCTCATCATTATTTTATATCAAACAACGCAGTTCTTTTCACAGAAGACACATTATCCTGAAACACCCCGAATCAATGAAGATTCTAATGTTTGTAAGTGGAACCAGTGAACTGTAATACATATTTAAGTATTCTTTCACGTGGGTGAATGGCCTCACAGTTGCAAGAGTGAGTGTTGAAAACAAGCCTTTAAGCATCACTTTTTTTTTTTTTAATTCTTCATAAGCATCACTTTTTAAAGTAGTACAGCGATTGGTCGTGTGTGGATGTTGAGAATAGGCAACAGCAGGAAGAAGGAAGAAAACAAGGATTTTAATGCTGTGCTGTGGCTTGGGACAAAGTTGAAATATGAGAGTGGAAAAAACAGAACTATAGTAGTATTTCTTTATACAACATATAAAATAATATACAAATGATATTAATGTATCCATTTTATAGGTATATGCAATCCTTTAAATATACATAGCTAATTGATAAAGTACTGATAAGTAAATAATTGGTGATTTTTTTGCTACGTTTCTAATATTTTGGGGGATGGGAAGGAAAGGACTTATTGGAAAATGGAAGCGGGTCTCACGTTTGGCATTGCCTTATACTAGGGCATATACGGTAGATCCATAGACAATGGCCAAGCCTAAGGAGGTTTGTGGGGGAAGAACCACCCACACTTTCACAGCAAGTTCTCCTCTTTTCTCAGTGACATTGAGAAAGTATGTTTACCTAACAGTCTTCACCTTATCTCCCAGCCTTAGCACAGGATGGCTCTTCTCTGCAGGTGGCCATGCTAGTCTGTGAGGAAGCACGGGGCGTATTATAGAAGAAAGTGAGTGTCTGAGGTGCTGCTTCAAAAGCAGCCACTTTAGGAGACTATACATTCATCCCAAGAATGTCAGTCCGGGGCCAGAGCTGCTGGGAGGGCCTGGTGAGGACGCCTCGGCCTTCAGAGCGGCCCCCGCACTTCATAGACAGCCTTTCTTCTCTTTGCTTTTAACCCCAAACGGTTATACTCGCCCCGCTTACCAGACTGGCCTCTGGATGACTTATGGCTCTTTCCAGAAATCATTAAATCCACTCCCTTCCATGGCTCCCATCCCCCACCCCACCCCAAAGAATGGAGACTTGGCACAGAGCGGGGCCCTCAGGAAAATGCTTTGCAGGCTCCGAAGACAGTTCCACAAGAGCAGTTCCAAATGTTTAGAGGAAAAACAACATAATTAGAGTAAGTATATGACCTCCCAGTGAGAATGTGCTGAAAAGAGACAGCATTCCTTTGGGTTCTAAGTTCTGGGAGACTTTTTTTTAAAGAATCCTTTTATATTCCTGCCTCATGTCTGAAATGTACAAGCCTTGCATATCAGACCAGGTACCTGGGTTTAGCAAGGAATTTCATCTGCTTACTACTTAGTCAAAATGAAAGCCTTAAGCTTTTCTTTTTTTTTTTTTTTTTGAGATTAGCCCTATCAACAGAAGCATAGTTTACAAACTGACCATGCACATTAGCAAGAATCAATGGAGTAAAATGAATATTCAATCTTGGATTCTTTCGCAAAGCAGTGAAACCATCACCCCAATAACAACGCTAAACATGAACTGCAGGCAAGCCCGGATGCAGTCCAGGAGTAAGGTAATGAATCACCACCTTCGGGTGCTCATTTGCAGAGGGCTGAAAGCCTTAGCTCTATGGACTTGTCTCATTTATGGGCCTGCTGAATACATCTTTCCTCTCACATTTTGGCTCCAGCAGGTTCCATTGTCTCCGTATAGCATACTCTGGTTTCAGTCTTCTGGACAGTTATTTTGTGATGAATTCATCACTATTCTGTTTTGGACAGAATCTCCCAGCACATAAGCTATTCCCTGTTTGGAAATTAGGCTGTTTTCAAAACGTATTTTAACTCTTTCAAGCCACTAGAGTATTACTTAGGAAGTTCATTGAGGCAGTAATTTCCCTAGTAGGAGTAGCTGATTCTCTAAATGCTGTCAACAAGCCAACTTGTGAGTTGATAAGATCCAATGCCAGACATATTGCAACCCAAACCAGTTAAGAAATAAGCTACTTTGGGGATTTAAAAAGAGAAAACGAAGCCAGGGAAATTTGCTAATTCTTTTGGACAGAATTTTAAAATTAGGGAATGAAGGAAAACAAACAGGACTTTACATATTTGGGTATCAGAAGAGCATTTGATTCAGAAGAGTAATTTTACACTTAGATTAATTCAAGCTGGTTGGACTATTTGGAGACTAAAATGTATTCATTCTAATATGATACTCATTAAATTCGCATTTCCCATTACCTCTGGAGAATGCACAGTGCCAAATGCAGGCCTTTAAGATAAGTCCTTTCACTGGGCAAAAGTTTTAGGAAACTTTTTCCAGGAATTTAACCCACAGGAAAACCCAACAGAAACAAGAGCCATTTACATTTGTCCACACTACAGCATTTCTCTGGGTCCTGCCAGGCAGTTTTCAGATATCTCAAGTCTATCTCTCATTCCTACCTCTGGTATTTCACTACGACAATACCAGACATTGGTAGAGAGTTTGCAATCATCAAATGCTTTCTTTGTACACTACAGGCCCGGTGCACGACTTTGTGCACTGGGGGTAGGGGGGCTCTTAGCCCAGCCTGTGCCCTTTAGCAGTCTGGGAGCCCTCAGGGAATGGGGGCCTAAGCTGCAGGGAGTGGGCCTAAGCCGCTGCCACAGAGGCAGGAAAGGTTCCCGCCACCACCACTGAGCTCGCCAGCCAGCCATCAGCCCGGCTTGTGGCTGAGCGATGCTCCCCCTGTGGGAGTGCACTGACTACCAGGGGGCAGCTTCTGAGTTGAGTATCTGCCCCCTGGTGGTCAATGTGTGCCATAGTGACCGGTTGTTCCACCATTCGGTCGATTCGCATATTAGCCTTTTATTATATAGGATGTTCTGCACCATTCTGTGGGTTTAGAAATGCTTCTCCACCTGAACGTAAGCTCCAAGAGGGAGGAATTTTGGTCATCTGGTCTACTGTTATATCCTCAGAACCCAGAAGAGTGCTTGGCACTTGGAAGGCATCAGCAACCATTTGTTGACTTCTGTAAATAAGGGACCTCCAGAGGAGGAAGAATGACACATTTGTTAAACTCCCTAAGGTCTTCAGACAGCTGTCCTATTTATTCTGTTTTTACAGAATCCCATATTTTGTGAGAACACTGTCTTCCTTTTTATTGGGTCATAATTATACATCACACACACACACACACACACACACACACACACACACACACACACACCCCTCACACATTTCATTGTGTGATAGTGGCCAGCAGCAATCTAACTTTTAAGAATTGGTGGAAGCTCTTTAATTAGGAACATTTAAAACCAGAAGAGATTCAACATCAAAAGGAAATAATGACAATTTGAAATAATAACACTTCAACCTTGTTCCTTTTATAGATCTAAAAGAAAGTCATGGGTATGTTCATATTTACCCTTTGGTTTTTTTTTAACCCTTCATTATGGTAATTTTCAAACACACACAAAAATAAAATGAATAGTACACTGAATTCTTATGAACCCAAAATACAATTTCAACACCTATCATCTTAGTATATCAACCTTGTTTCATCTGTAACACATACATATTTCCATCCTAGTTTCACTAGATTATTTTGAAGCAAATCCCAGATATTGTGTCATTTCTTCAATCAATAAATATATGTATGCAATAAGAATTCTTAGAAAATTACATGTAAAAGCATTTGAAATAATCCCTTCATGTCATAAAATATCCCATTAATGTTCAAATTCCTCTGGTTTATGTTACCAAATTGTTTTTATAATTGCTTTATTGAAGTCAGGATTCAGGAATTCCACCCACATGCATTTGATTGACACATCTCAAGTCTCACAGTCAAGGCCCCCTCTCTTTTGTTTTTTGTTTTTGCAATTTACTTGTTGAAGACACCAGGTTACTTATCCTGCAGAGTTTTCCACTGTCTAGATTTTGCTAATTTTATTTCCATGCTGTTGTATAAGACGTTCCTCAGCCTCCTTGTTTCATGTAAACTGAAGGTTGGATCTAGAGGTATCATCTGACTCAGGTTCCGTTTTTTGGTTGTGAATCCTTTACAGACGGTGTTGTATATAGTCTTCAGGAGGCACATCATTATGCTCTCTCTTTTGTGATGTTAGCAGTCACCATTTATTCTTATAAACTCTTCATACCCTAAACTTTGGGGGTGATATGATACATAGTTTAACATATTCATTACAATACCTGTGAGTTTTATTGTCTTAGCCCAGTGGTCGGCAAACTGCGGCTCGTGAGCCACATGCGGCTCTTTGGCTCCTTGAGTTTTTAGCAAAGGCCAGCTTAGGAGTACCCTAATTAAGTTAATAACAGTGTACCTACCTATATAGTTTAAGTTTAAAAAATTTGGCTCTCGAAAGAAATTTCAATCCATGTACTGTTGATATTTGGCTCTGTTGACTAATGAGTTTCCTGACCACTGTCTTAGCCCATTTTCATTTCCATTAGTTATATAACATTCTTTCTTTTAAGCATCAGTTTCCAAAATTCCATCAATCATGCTAGTGTGTTATGTCTTCTGCAATGAGACGGTTACTCTTCCTTCCTCTACCTCCTGGCCACCCACCTTCCCCTAGGAAGGAAATAGGAATATCATGATGGTGCAATGGACTTTGTAATGATTCTTTTAGAATGTTGTCTTGTTTTGACAGCATTTTCCTCTGCTTGTCCCACAGAGCCCCATTTTTGAGGCCACTATACTTGCCTTCTAAGATTCTGATCACCAATTCCAATATGTAGGTTTTTCCTCACAACGCCAAGCAATTTTCTGACACCAGTTGGGTATCCCACAATTCAGCTCAATTCTGACACCATCTGATAGCATCAGATCCCACAGGTTCAGGGATCAGTCCCACAAGATTGCTCCCCTCCCCCTACTTCAGATGCCAATTGCATGTCTAGGTTGTCACCTGTGCTTCCCATGGACTAACGATAAAATCAAGCGTTCCAAGACCCCCTCTTTGGTTTCCATTAATTTGCTAGAGTGGCTCACAGAACTCAGGAAACCCATTTACTCATTAGATTACCAGTTTATTACAAAGGATATTGAAGGATACAAATCAACAGCCAGATGAAGGGATACATAGGGCAAGGTCCTGGATAAAGGAGCTCTTCTCCTGTGGAGTTCAGGCCCAGAACAATGGCACATGGCAGAGTTCTGGTTCACTAGCTTGGAATCGCCCCAAACCTGGTCCTTTCGGGGCTTTATGGAGGCTCCTTTACACAGGCAAGATTGATTAAGTCACTGGCCATTGATATTGGATCCACATCCAGTCCAAATCCCTCCACTCCATCTCCCTCCACTCCCACCCTCCAGATCTGGAGGTGGAACTGAAAGTTCCAACCCTCAAGCATATGGTTGGTTTCCCTAGCAACCAGCTCCCATCTTAGGTGCTTTCCAAAAGTCACCTGTTACATAAACTACGACAGGATTGAAAGGGGTTTGTTACGAATATCAAGAAAACTTTATTGCTTTTATCAGGAAATTCCAAGAGTTTTAGGAACTCTGCCGGAAATGGGAAGAAGAGCAAAAGTATATTTCTTATAAATCACAGTATCACATCTTCCTTTATCATTTTTATTTTCTGCCCTCACAAAGTATTCACAATATAGGAATATGTTTCATTTCTTCCCTACTAATATCAAAGGCCCACACATTACAGGGCTTGTCTGAACCTTCTCTTGTTTCTAGCTTCTTGCTTAATTGGGGCGAAGTTGACCACCCACTCCTTACTGAAAATCCTTCCTTTTCTAGGTATCGCTCTCTCCTCCTTTACCCTCTATCCCTGTATTACTCCTTCTTGGTCTCCTTCAAAGTTGCCCCTTCCTCTGCGCATCCCTGAAATGTGACTATTGCCCAAGTGTTGTCATTGGCCCTCTTCTCCCTTCACATGAGGCTGAGTGATCGGAGCCACCCCCTTGGCTTCGACCACCGACATAGGAGGATGACTCCCAATGCCAGACCTTCAGCCAAGGCTTCTATTCTTGGCTTAGAATTGTGTACCCAACTGCTTACTAGTAATCACTCCCAGACAATTCCTCCTCCATAGGTTCAGAACAGAGCCCATTACCTCTTTTTTTCTTCTACCCCACGCCTGTCTGTCTTTATATTCTAGCTCTATGAATTATATCACTGTCAACCACAACCATCCGATGAGCAACCTGGACTCCTCCTAGGTTCCTTCCTCTTCTGTCAGGTCTGATCCATCACCACTCATGCTGACTGCTCCTATGCACACTGTCTCATACTTGTCCCCTCTGCTATTCCCATGACCTCACTATCGCCTAACTTGTTGGCCCGCTTCCTAAATTGTGCCCCTTCCATCCATCCATGCTGCAGCCAGAACAGTTTTTCTAAAACACAAATGATTTACACCACTTTTCCATTTAATGTCCAAACTCCTTGATATGACAGTCTTCAACCTTTGGCCATGGTCCTCTTGTTCACGCTTTACACCCCAAAACTCACATATGCAGTCACACATGTGAATTTACTGATATAGACTCTAGCTCAATATATAGCAACTACTTTCAATTTTTGGCCTAGATATTTGCTCTTCCTCTTATGTCGTATGTCATTCTATGCCGTTGTGTGTTTGTACACACTCTCCGATTCTCCCCACTCCCTCCTCGGCCTGTCTTCCCTTTCTCCACCTGGGTAGAGAGATTACTTAACCTTTTAAGCCTCAGCTCCAGCCTATTTACTTCAGGAAGTCTTTTTTTGAAACAATAAGTCATTAAACACCTCTTCTCTGTGCTTCTAAAGGTCCCTCTGTTGCCTCTACCATGGTCTCCTTATGGTTTGGTGTTGGTTTACCTGCCCCATAGACTATAAGCAATGTGTGCTAGGTCTTGGGCTTAATAATTGTATCCCCAATAACAGACATGGCCCCTGGCCCATTGTGGGTGTTCAGTGAAGGCAAAAATGAGTGAAACCCAGTCATCTCTATCTCGATACACTCGGGTGAATTTTGCCATCATCATCTCTACCTGGACAACCATCATTCCTTACAAGTCTCCATCCTGGTTATTTCATCTCCCAGCTCTGATCCTACCATCTTCCTCCTTAAAGGGCCGTTGCTCCCCAATTCTGATCTGATCCTTCAGGGGGCAGGTGCCTATGGAAGCCAGGAATTTATATTGTGTTTATAAATGGTGTGAGGCAGAAAACTAGCCTATAAAATGAAACCCAGACTCCTCAGTATGGTTCCAAAATGCCATGTGATCTGGTTTCTCTTCAAACCTCCAAACAGCTTTGGACTGGGCCGTTCCAAATTTCCACACTTGCACCTGGGCTCTCCTGCATTCGTGTCTCCACTAAGAAGGCATGTTACGAAGTCTTGGATTCCTTTCTTTCACACAGTCCTCACCCTCCAAGATCCATCTGAAGTGCCACCTCCTCTGTGACACCCTCCTTGACCCTCTCCATGTCGCCAGGATGCTATGTGTCTATTACTCTTCCACTTACCGTCCAAACTGCTATTCCAGTGACCACATTTCATATTGATGCCATTCTGTGCCACGTTATGGAGTGAGATGTTGACATCACCACCTCACGAGGGTACAAAATCCTTCATGAAGATGGCAGGTGTTTACCTTATTCATTTTTATTGCGTTCCCCCTGCTCACTCCCTCCTCTAGCCCTGAACACTTGGCACAGTTCTTGACTGTCAATATTTGTGGATCCAACGTGCATTTTTCTCAGTGAAAGCAGCTCTTCCATAGCTCACAGTTACTGGAACTCACCATTCCCTCCAGTTGTGAATGCCAGTTCTCTGAGTCTCTTGCTTCTTCCTTTCCTCCTACCATAGACCTTTGGCCTTATCTCAACTTGAATCCCCCAATTCTTCATATTTCATATTTCCTTGTTAGAACTTTCCTTTGCAGGGAAAGAAACATTTATCCTAATCACTTTGGGAGTTATAATTTTAGCATGCTCAAGATGTCTTCCATCTTATTCCCCTGGGTGTCTCAGACCCTACACCTGCTTCCTGTAAGAGGGCAGCCACCCCCCATCTACCTGCCCTCATATGTTGAGCCATTAATGCCTCTCCACCTCTGCCTCTCACTCCCAATGAGATAGGCATTTCCCTCATCTCATTTTTAGATCTTGATGCTTTAGAACTTATTATCCTCCATCCTCCATTCTGAGATTATCTTCCCAACACAACAATGGAAGCTGACTCCTCTCTCTGATTAAAAACCTTGCCCAGATAAAACTCTGGTCCTAGCATTGCAGCCTCCTCCAGAACTCAGTGTCACTGCTGCCTTTAATCACATTTATTTTACAGCATCCATAAAGCAATAAAAGATTTCAATCCGCGCACTATGCAAACAGTTGGCTGCAGCCAGCTATAACTTATGAAGATAAAACTGGTTCCTGAGCTATTAGATGAGGTGGGTGGCAGAGGACGCTTCTCCTGGGCTTCTCTCGTCCTCCCGCCTTCTTCCTAATGGTCCCTCTGTTGCCTGGCATTTTGTGTTTGCTCTTGCAATGTGCTTCCTCTCCATTTGGATTCTAAATGGGCCTTCCTTTCCCTTTCATGCTCTTTAATTGTCTCCACCCTGCACATCCCACTCTGCACTGAGGTCTCGGGTCCCTTCTCTGTGCGGTCACTAGATTTCATGGGCCCATTTACTGCCCTATGTCCGCAGAGGGAGTACAGCATGGAGGGCCAGGGTCCTGGCTGGGCGTCAGCCTGCATTTCGATGCTCTGCTCTGTCACGTTGTGAAATCATGGGCAAGTCGTTTAACATCTCTGAGCCTCAGCTTCCTCATCTGTGAAGCAGGGGCAACGGAAGTACTTGGTTCATAATGAGCATTGACACTAGCTGTCACTGTCTTCGACAATTTGGCTCCAGCACTTTGGCAACTATACACATTCTTATTCAACCACCCACCACCACCACCATGCTTTAAACTGGTGTGTATGTGTCTGGCACAGGTTGTCATTGGCAAAGAAAAAAATAGTAGGTTGTACAACTATCCCTGTTTTGAACCATTTGGCTTAAGAACTCAGGGGTATGTTAGGTTTCAGGGCCGATCTCAAAACTTTGAAGCCCCCCAGGATGCCTTTAGAGTCTGTGCCTATTTTGCTAAGATCCCCTGAGAGTATAGTGGGCCACCTTAGTGCCCATGAGCAGCAGGATTGGGGGGAGGGGGTGGAAAGATCCAGAACTCTTCTCCCTCTGGGAGGTGTCCCCAGTCTTCCAGGAACAAACAGAGCTCTAACTTCCAGGGGAACCCCACAATCCATCAAAGCCCTCACAGTGGGTCCAGAACAAGCACAGAGCCGGACAACAAGTGTCCTCAGCCAGTTTCCCAAGGACCCGGATGCTAGGTCTTCCATTTGGAGAGGAAAAAGCCCAATTCAGAAGGTCAGGTGACCTGGCATCTGAGCTGTGTGACCCCCCCGCAAGTGGACCGCCCTCTCTGGACCTTGGCTTCCTGCTCTGTGGAGGAGAGGGGGGATCTCAGGAGCCTGAGCTAGCTGATTAGGAAGATCTCCTCCATCCTGAGCATCTGTGATTCTACAAAGAAGTTCTTCCTCAGCCAGGCCAGGCCAGTGCCCCCGGCGCAGCAAAGACTTCAAGGATCTTCTCTAACTCTCAAAGCACGTGCACAATTCTTACTTTAGAAAATACTGTCAAGTCGAGAGGGGCCCCTGTTCCCTGACAAGGACGCCGGCTGTTTGTCTGCACGTGTCCCGTGCAGCCTCCAGGCCAGTGTTTGCTGGGATGCTGTGCCCACTCACACCCTCATCCTAGGAGCTGCCCACGCTCAGCTTGGGAGCAAAGCTTTCTATTTATTTATTTTCCCAGCTCTAACCTGCTATTTACAGTGTGCCAGGCACTGTTCTAATATTATTCATTTAAGGTCCGTAACCATATGAACCGAGAGTTTTTATTATTCCCAACTGAGGCACAGAGAGGTTAAGTGGCTCAAGTCGCACAGCCGGTGGGTAGCCAAGCCAGCTCTTAACCCTGCACTGAGCCGCTGCTGTCAGCTCCGGGCACATGGAAGGAGCAGTGGGCACCCCAGACACCCATCTCTGACTCCCTGCCCACTTGGCTTCCCGACTTTACTGTTGCCAGTTTCTAGGGGCGGTCACAGCGAATCTCTTCGCAGACCCTCGGGCTGGACCTGCAGGGGCGGTGGTGTCATGGAAGAGGCTCTATTCCTACAGTTGAAACACGCGGGTTGCAGCCCACTCTGCCTTCACTGCTTCTGAGGCTGCAGGCACCCAGCAGCAGCCTCTGCCACCTCGTTTTCCAATGAGGCTCTGAGTACCTGCTCAGCAACAGAGGGAAACCCTGAGACCACAGGTGGTGAAGTGCCTTGAAAATTATAACACAAAGGACAAATTAAGGGATAACTGTCAGCATCTGGTCCGCTGCATGTCCTAGTCCTTGACTACACACACTTGTGGAACTGATGGTAGACAGAAGCCAAACGGGAATTGGGAGAGCACTCTGCTGGGGGCGCGTCCAGGAGGCGGTGGCAGCTACCTCCCTTCATCTGGGGGAAACTCAACCCTACTCCCCTGGGCCTCGGTACCTGTCAAATGACCTGCTCCCAACAGGCCCTTTCCCTCCGAGACGCTCAGAAGCGGGAGGCGCTGCATCCCATGTATGTATCCTGTGGAGCCGGATGGTGAGGGGGCCAAGCACAGGCCCGGGCTCTGGGCAAGGCCGTGCGGTCAGGAGGGAGGTGTGTGTCACCGAGACCAGCAATTCCCTTGGGCTGTCCCGAGCTTGGTGACAAAGGCTAAAATTGGTGCCGGGCAGAGCCAAGCTTTAGCTAACCCTAGAGAAGAGATGTCAAACACCTCTCTCTTTTTATCCCTGAAAACAGAAGCTTGAAATCAGTAACCCCTGACTCACCCCGGGTCTGAGGGTAAGGCCAGCCCGGTGGTCCCTCCTGATGCCAGGGGTGAGATCTCGGGCCAGAGCTGGGCGCGGGTGGGGCCCGGGCGCTGGGCACTCAGCTCCAGCGCTGCTCAACTCTACTGACTCGAAAGATCAAGTGAGCCTCTCAATGTGGGCAGTGTCCCCTTTTCAATGAAAAAAACATTTTTTTAATAATAAAATAAACATGTCCTGCTGGCTGAGAGGAATCCCTGCAAGCTTCCAGGAACCAACATTCCCCAGCTCTTGTTCATGTTCAGGAGGGAAGCCTGGCCGGGCGCAGTAGTGGGGACTTGTTGAGCCACATCTGGTCTGTGTAAAGTTACAGGAGTGGGCCCAGTGGGGCAGCAAGGGCTACTGCGAAACCACACGGAGACTCACGGAAGAGAAAGTGTGGGCTTGAGGGGAGAAAGGCACAGTCAGCATCAATGAGTCCCCAAATATTTTTATAGGGGGGTTGAAAGCAAAAAAAAACAACAACACACACACACAAAAAAAAACACACACAACTCTCCCAAAACTCCCCACAAGCCCAAACAAAGCCGCAGTGTGTCCCCATTTACCACCAGCCTGGTAATCACACCCTCCAGGACTTTTACAGTTAGGCTGGGACCGGAGCGAGGAGGCACTTCCTATAAACAAAGGCCGCCCCCTCCTCCCGGCTCCTGCCCTTCCCTCTCTGCACAACTAGGAGGTCAAGCACCCGCTTAACCTTTTGTATTCATTAACGTTTTGGCTCCCTTTTGCCAATGAGGAGCCAGAGATAAAGGACACATAAAATGACCATTGGAACTCATGAAGGAACGCTTGCAAGCAGGCCGAGGGCACCCACCCACCCCCAAAGCTGGGTCTGTGCACACTGAGCAGGGGCTGACCCCGCCTTTAGGACCGCAAGGCGTGGATCTCCGTAGATCCCAGCATCACTTTGCCCACCAGAGCCCGAAGCGAGGGGCTATAGTCTTGGAAGACGGTGTTCAGTGCGTAAGATGGTGGAAACTCAGAATTCTACCCACAGCCAGATGGGGGAAGAGAATTGGATGTCTTTTCCGAACCCTTCCTTCCCCTCCCAGCCTCTGCTCCCCAAGAGGGAGACTTCTCAGTCCTTTTTCTCTCCTGTTTATTTTATGTAACTTTCCCCTAAGCTCATTTCCCCCTGGCCTCCCCACTTCCCACCCTTCCTGTGAGCCCTTACGTCCTTGCTCACTTCACAAGGAATGACACGGCTCTTGTTTGGCACTTCATAGATCATCTCTAGTTGTCCCCTTTGTTATAGCCACATCCCCGCCCCCCCCTCTCTCTCTCTCTCTCTTGGCTATGCTTGAGTTCAGTTGCATCCATACATTTCTCTACCACAACCCACTGGCACCCATCTTTCACTTTCCTGTCTGCCTTATTCTTTGCCTCTTTGGTGCATCTTGTCTCACAGGCCCTCACAGGTACAGGGGATCCTCTCCACCTCTCCAGCAACTCATGGACTCCACAGGAGCTGGTCAGACAGCTGCTGCCTTACTATCCGTCACTCCACAAGGCAGGGGATTTTGTTGTGATGAGTATTCCGTGCTTCTGTGTGACTATAAATTGTGCTTTCTTCAGAAGACTGTATGGCAGTGATTGTCCATCTATAGCATGCTGCAGTATCACTTGGTGAAGTAAAACAGATTTTGGTTGCCACCCAAAGGAACTCCTGGTCTGAGGTTGGGCCTAGAAACCGAGGCTGGAAAATAGCACCTTGAGAAAGTTACTCTCAAGTTATTCCGTGTAGAGCAGGTCTTAAGCTACCAGCCGATTGGATAAAATGACTGGGATTTCCATCCTGAACTGGTCTTCTGAGTCAGCCTGCCTTACCCTGCAGGGTTAAGAATTGTCACCTGGGCCCCTCCAAGACAAATGACCGCCACAAAACACATCAGGAAAATCCCTCGAATTCCAAGCTAATTGACAGAGATTCCAGAGATAGCTAGTAAATACTTCTTCCTTCTCTATTGAGGATCAGCAAGAACAATAGTTGGCTCTCAGCCCACCCAGCAAATATCATTCTGCCCCAGAGTTCTCTGTGACTTTTCAGCGTCTTACTACATCTATGAGAATAGAATTTCTCTAAAACAGAATTCCAAGCCTAAAAGAGCAAATTTTATAGTACCTGGAGGCAGACCATTCAGATGTTTTAAGTTCATTTGGCATGGCTGAAAGAACTCTCACATTTGCAAAAATATCAAAGTTCATTTTTGTCTCCAAAGAGCTGAAATATAGCTCTGTTTTCAAACTCTAATGGATTTGGCATGAACACCATTTCACAAAATGTGATTTTTTTTTTTTTGGAAGACTAAAAAGAAAAAAAAATGGAGTGTGAACTAATGTAATAACAGATTTCAGAATGCCAGAATGCTGGAACTTAAACAATGCTGGACATTACCTAGTCCAGAACCAATTTTTAAAGGTGAGGAAACCAAGGCTTTGTTAAATAACAAAACAATAATAAAAACCACAGTTCCTAAAGGCTACATTATCGCTGGTGGAGGGTTTAAGCAAAATATAACAAATTACTCATAGGACAATATAACGTAAAGTACTTTTAATGGGGCAGATGTTCTATGAATACAAGGTGTTCATAGAGATTGTGACAGAGCAGAAGGAATGACAGACTTGGAAACGGGAGACATGAGTCCAATGTAGCATCTTGGCCATGTAAGAACTTCAAGATCCTGGGTAAGTCATGACTGAGCTTAGTGTCTTCATCAAGGTGATAACATGGGTTGTTTTAAGGATGAAGTGAAGCACTGCATGGGAAAGTACATTATAAACTCTCCAATTCTATTAGCTCAGTGAAAATACTCATGGAGTTGCACCCAGATGGCCTGCTTAGAGGTAAGTCTTTGTGTCCCCTTACTTCAGTCCCTCTGCCTAATCACCAAAGTCTAAATCCATATTTTGGATCCTGGTTGTTTGTGGCCTTTTTGTTTTCTCTGTTCCCATTCTGTCCAAAGACAAACAAACAAACAAACAAACAAACAACAACATAGAGCACCCCTTGGCTCAATGATGCCCATTTGCAGTCTGGATTCAGGAGAACAGAAGTACAAGTGGATTGCTTCCATTTCTGTCTCCCAGCACCTAACACAGTTCCCCAACCTACAACAGTTCCTCAGTGTTTATCAAATTGTACTGAAGGGAATAGAACAGAATGGAAAGGAATGAACTGCAGAGACCTCCCCTCCTCCCCGCCCCGTGTCACATGCGGGTGAGGGTGGGGGCTACATATTTTCACCCTAAATTCCCTCAATTCAGCCTTCTGGCTCCAATACTTGTTATCATTGTGGCCTTTTAGGCAAATTACATAGTTGTCTTTCCTTGTCTCATTACATGTAAAATGAAGATAAAGACCTGCCCTCCTTCTTGTGAGGTGTGTGTAAATGAGAACTCATCATGGCATATTACCTATAATTACCACTATTAGCGCCTAAGTGTGACTCCAAAGCCCTTACTCTGTGCTGCCTTCCCTCCTCTGCTCTTTCTCCTCCTCTTGGACCTTGCCTCCTTGGCAGGCCTCCGTTGCCCTTGGCAGTGTTTCTGATCCCAGTAACCTGCATCAGAATGATCTGAGGTTCTACCCATATGGGTGGAGTCAGACTTTTTGGAGCTGAGGCTCAGGAATCTGCATTTTCAAAAGCGGCCCAGCTGCTTCTTCTGTACCCAAGGAGGTCAGAGCCACTGAGCCAGACTGACCACGGCCGCCCCTCCACTGCTCAGTCCTCCCACCTCCCCTTCACCCCGGAAGTGGCCCGAATCCATCTTGCCACACATCCTCCCTCCCCTGCACACCCCCATCTGCTCTTCCAGGATCAGCAACACAAGACGGATGCCAGCTCGCTGTGTGCACTCACCATTCCAATCCGCTTTGAATAATGGCTTATTGAAGTAATGGCTCATCTTGCTTGAGAGGCGGGCCCATCAGAGAAGGTGTGTGGGGGAGAGGGGAAAGGAGAGGCAGAAGGTTGGGCTACATCCATTCCATGCGCAAGACCCACCAGGTACAAAGATGCAACAACTATCCACCTAGAAAATCACAAGCTGCACCAGCATCAAGCCCACAACAAGAACCCAGCAGAGCAAGCAAACACAAAGGAGGAGAAGGGAAATCAGTATTGTTTGTGTTCGAGTTTTATCTTCTCTCACAAGCACAGTAGATCCCTTTCAGAGAGGAGGCCAGGTGTCCTTTACCATCTGCTTTCACTTAACCCAGCTCTGCAAAGATTAGTCAACCAACCGCCCCTACCCCAACCCATGAGTCCACCAGAGCGCTTCCACCCGTGCCCCTCAGGGGCTGCTAACACTGATCCTGAGAACGGACCCCACGGCTCACAACATTTCTGGTTTTCTTATCATGACGATTTCTTTCTTTGCCCAATTTTCCTCTTAAAAGTGGGCTTAATCTCTGGTTATGTAAACAACTCCAGATACTCTAATTCCTGAGAGGATATCAAAGCTCTGTACTTGAGTAGGGGAAGGACTTGAGGGGGTGGGGAAGAATGGAAGGAAAACAAGGATTAATTATTAAACGCAGGATTCTAGAATTCACATACCATTTGTCACTTTTCCTCTCTGAGTGCTCTATCCCCATTAAAGGCGGGGAGAGCCAGGCTTCTCACCCTGGCAAATTTGCTTAATTATGTTTTCTCTCTCCTACAGTGGGTAGGTTTCCATGGACTGGCTCAAAAATGCACTTCCTCTGGGTGTGTCTGCTCCGGACAGGAATGCAGCGGCCCTGTCTGCTCTGATCTGCTGCAATTTCTTATTTTACAAACCGGACTTGGAACCACTTAACAGAAAGCAACATGCAAACAGGTGTGAATAATATGCAAATCAGCTCTACCACCCAGAATCCTAGGAATGCTGTTATAACAGAGGGGAAACACTTCTCTCAGCTCTATTTTACTTGCTGGAGCTCGGGGCAGGGGAGCAGTTCAGGGCCGAGGAGTCCAAGGAGAGATGAGGTGATAGAAATAAGACATCCCTGATGTCCTCACTGTTCACATGAGGGTAGGTCCCGATGTATCCACCACATTTTCCATGCTGTTTCAATAACATGTTTAATGTTATTATTACAGATCATGGGTGTTCTGACTCAGGGCTTGGAAATCCAGTCTCTGCAATCAGAGGTGTTGTCCTCCCGGCACTCAGAGCCCAGGTGGGGACAACCCAGGAGAGTCATATCCCACAGCCCTTCTTAGAACCTGGGAGAGTCACCCATGTCAGACACCATCTAATCCACCTCCCCCATTTTACAGATGGGAAACTGAGGCCCAATGGTCCAGTGTCACTATGCTATAGTGAGCTGGCGGCTACACAGAGGTAAGAATTGGGCCCTGTGAGTCTGAGTCCAGGAACCGCCATGTCGCCCTTTAAGAGTTTACAAAGACTAGAGATGACGTGAACTCATTTTCTGAAGTCGTCATCATCTTAAAGAAGAGAGAGACAAAGGGGATAAGGTAAAGAAGGAAGCTGTGTCTAGTATGGGGCAAGGAGCACAGTGGTCTGAGTTCAGGCTGAGAGATAAGACACAATATGGATCAGCCACAAGGTTGATGTGTGCACTTGGAAACTCACCCAACCGTGCTAAGCCTCGGCCCTCTTCCTTAGAACAGAGCTAAGTGCCTACTTCTCGGGGTTGTGTAAGGATTACAGGGGATAATGCACACACAGGCCCTGGCACACACAAAGTGCTTCATAAGTGTTGGCTCTTGTTATAATAACCCCGGTGCAGACATCCAAGGACTAGGATAAACTGCCAAGGCATCAGTCCTGGGAGGCCTGTCCTTAAGGCAAACTTCCTCCCTGCCAGCTCCTCTCTTCCAGCCCTGGATCCTGGCTGCCCAACCCTCCCCATGCCTCCAACCCAAGGACAATCGTGACAACCTTAGCACTCAGCTCCACGCATCTTTCCAGAAGGGTGGCAGGGCAAAGAACAGAAACGAAGCTGCAAAAGGCCCTGGGGTAAAGGGTGCTGGGAAGGAATAGGACATAGGAGGGGAAGGAGAGCGCCCAACAGGATCCCCTTCAGCTGCTCTCGCAATGCTGGGGGGTGTGATTAGGCAGAGAGGAGAGGGAATGTGAAGGACAATGGCAGCACGCCAGTCCTCCATGGGGTTACCCAGGCAGCAAAACCACCTTCCCCTTACCTCCCATCAGCCATCGGGCAGCCTGGGGGAGTGGGAAGGCTTGTATTCTCTTCCCAGGACCGTTAAAACCATGTCCCATAAACACTGGTTCAAGTGGCATTCTAATCACTGACTCTGTCCTTGGTCGCTGTACAACGACTATGAATATTTATAAAGCTGACCCTGGTTCCACAAAGAAAGATCAAGTCACATTCATGTAATTTTCATGAGAAATACCTCTGATCTGCGTCTCTGAAATTCGGCCATACGGCCTTTGTGCATCTGAACCCAAACGCCCTCGTTCCTATCTCTACTCGAAAACCCAGTGCACTCTCCTCCCTGACCCCTGATCTGCACTTTTCCTTTCGAGTCCCCATTTATCTTCTTGCGAAACACGCACCCGAAAGGACAACAGGATAACATTTTCTCAAGACAATATTTGTTTTGCAGAGTGTATTCCTGACACTGGACACCACCCAGCTGCCGGGACCCTGGAGGCGGAGAGGCTGAGGTTCCGCCGCTGCGATGCAAACCCCAGAGCACAGCGGATCGCCTCGGTTTCAGAGAAGTCATTCTCTTTTTTTCCTTCCTGGACACTGTAGCTGACCCCCCCCCCCCCCCCCAGAGATAAGAACAAACAGAATGTGTTCTGTCTCCCCCAAGATTGCTGCCTCGGCATATACTCCCACTCAAAGCTTTTAAGTGTTTGACTTACACATTTGTGCACACCCCCTCAGTGGACTGTGAGAGTTTGGTTTCATCTCCAAGAAAACTGGCGTTAAAATAGACCTTTTCCCAGCAATAATAATCTCATTTACGATAAATTATTCTATTCTCAGTGCCTCTGAGACGCATGAGAGCTTTTATGTAACAGAGAAGCCATCGGTTTCCGAATATTTTAATGCACGTTTCCATATTTTTCTCATTCTTAATGCAAGGACCACTGACAGTATTGGAAGAGAATGTCTTTTAAAAGCAAATTTATGGCAAATGTGCCGCCCGTGCCATCGCAGGGCTGCCCTGGGGAAGGGAGCAGGGCAGGGATGTTCGAATTCGCATTTACGTGCATAAAAGAGTGACCCCGACAGAGAAAGACGATGTTCCTGGGCAAATTGAGAAGAGGCGGGAGACCCGATCCCATGTGGGCCCCATCCTTCACTTTGCGGTCCGTACTGAGTTACTGTCATGCTTCATGTCTCCCATCGGAGATAGGGGGAAGAGCAGAGGCTGGAGAAACCAGGATGATGCTAGAAAAGAGCGTGAAGTCAGAGCCTTTGCGTGTTGCCTGGAAAGAGGGGCTGCTTTGGAAAGGCAGAGCATCAGGGAGCAGGTAGAAAGGTCTCTGCCAGAAGTTTGACTATTTTCATGTTCTCAGTGTTCCTTTCAGAGCCGAGTGTTTGGATGCCGTCTATCTGAAAAGCCACCGTGACGGGGGTTCTTGATTAGGAAGCTGGTGTCAGGGTAAGGAGGTGGGGGGATAGGGTCAGATTCAAAACATACGTGTCCCTGGTTCTGTGACTTTAATTTATGCCAGACTTTTGGGGTAGAGCCCGTGCTGAGAAATCTTGGGGGGGGGGGGGTGATTCAGATACCCTGCCTGATTAAAAACCACTGCATTAGTATAAGTGTGAGAGTTAACCTCAACCACCTATACTTACAAGAGATAAGAAAACATGTCCTTGAATGAGCCATCTGGCACTTCTGAGCGAAGAAGCCAGCTCTTGTGGCTAGCTTTCTGGTGTTCTTTTAATAAAACAGTCTATGTATTTTCTGGACATTAATATTGTTTATCTATAAGGGTTTTCTATTGCCGGTAGTTAGTTCAAAGTCAATCTGGATAAATACAACAGGGCTGGGTGAAGAGTCTACAGAGTGGGGATCTAGTTTTAGTTCTGGTCAGACGAACTGTTTTGGCCTCAGAGAGGTCACCCAACACCCTTCCAAGCACCTGAAAAGCGGAGAACAAACATAACAAGAGGAAAAGAATCCGTCAGTATGGGGATGACTGAGTAACAGCAAGAGCCGAAGGAAGAGTAACGCATGCATTGCCTTTGTCCTATGTGCCAGGCACTGTGTTACAGGCTCACACTGTTAGAATGGACACCTCGAAGAGCAACTGTCTAAGGATGCTGGGACCGTGGGGACCAACGGCTTAGATGTGCTCTCACATGGTAGCTAGTAGCCATGGGTAGCTATAGGACACTTGAAGTGTGGCCAGTGAGAATGAAGATGTGCTGTAAGTGTAAACCACACACTAGATTCTAAAGGTTTAGTACAAATAAAAAGAATGTAAGTGATGTCAGTTAAGGTGGTGACCAAATTCCCTGGAGTCATTTTCAGGACAGTCCTAGGACCTCGGACCATAAAGAAAGCAGAGTAAGCAGGTAGCTTGGAGTGGGTCTGCAATGGATGACTTGGTAAGAAATCCTGGTACAATATAGCTACTTAGGATGTGGGCTCTGGAGAACATCTGCCTGGGTTTGAATCCCAGATCAACCACTTCCTAACTGTGTCTAAAGGCACGGTTTCCCCAGCTATATAGTAAAATTGCTTAATCCTAGAAGCTAACTCAAAGAGTTGTGAGAATTAAATGAGATGCATGGAAAGTGCTTACTAACTATGCATAGTGAGTCCAGCAATAAGTATTGGCTGTTGTAGGATAAAGTTCTAACGTCTGGCTCATCACCCTCACCGCAGTCTTTCTTCCATTGGTAGAAAGAATCAGTGGGTTTGAAGTCTAGTCATTTGAGACGTAGAATTACTCCAGAGCAGTGTCACCAACTGGTGGTCCGTGGACCACTGGTGGTCCATGAGGTCCGAAAGGTTAGCAACTGCTGCTCCAGAGCAAGCCAGCTCTGTCCTGGGGCAGAGGGGAATGAAAGAAAGAGGCTGCCACCTTGGGCCTTGTTCCTCAGGAGATGAGAGGAAGTTGAGCTACTTGAGGACGTCTCCTGGATACTTAGTGCAAGAAGTTGGGGTGAGTGTGACCTCCCCTTGCCCATGGTAAATAAAGAATCCTTTGCCCTGCATCCTTGAGCCATCTCTCTAGGAAAGAGGACGCCCCAGGTCCCCAGGAGATCCAATGGGCACAGCTCCAATGGCCTGGCAGAGCCAGCTGGGCAGCAGGAACTGTGCATCAGGTGCGAGGGGGGCTGGGCCAGCACGAAGGGTAGAGGCAGGATTAGAGAGTTTCTGCTCAGAGTGGTCAAGGAGTGGCATGGTCTCAGGGCACAGGGGAGGAGAAACACAGGGAACTTCTGGAGGCTTCCTGAGTGGAAACTCCTTCTCTTTACAATTCATGCCCCTCCACCTCCCTGTCCCTGGAAGGGATGTTTAGAAGCTAGCGTGACTTACGTGTGATTTTCCTCAACTTGGTGCACCTCCTCACTGTTCCTCTAAAGCACAGGCCAAGATGACCACAGGGAGGACATGTTACTAGTATTTTGGCCAATAACATGTCCTCCCTGTGATTGGCCAATGGAAACCAATAGCACTTCAGAATGAGAGTGTTGGCTGTTTTGCTGCATTGTGGGAGTCAGGTGGGAGTTCACCTTGAGTTGGAACTAAGGAGAAAGGGAGTTTGGGGCCAGAGTGGTCTTTCCATCCTTCCTGTTTCTCTACCAAAGATCACATGTGACAGGAAGCCTGGACTCAGCAGAGAGAAGCAGGCAGGCACCTGGATATTACTGGCAAGGATTATAACACCCCATCGAGGAAGAGATTCTCTATCACAACAGGGAGGCTCAAATTAGTCAAAGTCTTGGAACTGTCTCCTGATAAATGAAATGTAATCAATTAGGATAACTTCTTTTGGGCTGCTGCATGTCTTGTTCCTTTCCCTTTGTTTACTTTGGATTGCCACTGAGGTCAAGTGCGAAGTTGTTGATCTCACCCCAACTGCCCAGGATCCATGAGCACATCTGCGGCCCAGGACACAGCACTCGGATGACCAGCTGTAAAATGTGGTGCTCAGTGAACCAAACCACTGAGGAGACACAATCTGGCAATAATCTTCAGCCAGGAGAATGTGATTTGCATTTGCTAAAGTGACATTTTAGAAAGAAATATGACAACCTGGAATGTTGAAGCAACTTCAGTTCTCTGACATTGCTGGTGGGAATGTAAATAAATCACAACCACTTTAGAGGAGTGGCCATATCTCCTAAGGCTGAACATGTAAATACATTATGCTGCAGCAATTCCACTCCTGTGACTATGCCTAATGGAACCATATGCATGCACGCACCAAGGCACATGTATAAGAATGTTCATAGCACCCAGCCGGTGTGGCTCAATTGGTTGACCTTCATCCCATGCACCAAGTCATCTGTTAGATTCCTGGTCGGGGCACATGCCTGGGTTGCAGGCTCAATCCCCACTAGGAGACATGCAGGAGGCAGCCGGTCAATGTTTCTATCTCTCTCTCCCTCCCCTTCCTCTCTCTGAAAATCAATAAAAACATATTTTTAAAAAAGGAATGCTCACGGCCACACTATCCAAAAAGCCAATCTGTAGACACTTCTTTTGCACAACTTCAAAATCCGCTGGGCCCCACCTCTGCTGTCACTACTGATTTCCTGCCGGCTTCGGCTTCTAGCAGGTGCAATGAGTAATGTCTTGCCTGCGCCACACACATCAGACTTCCTGCAATGCTGCTTCTCCAACTTGGGATTTCCCTGGAAAACTTATGCATGCGTGACCTGGCAGAACAGGGGAATGTGTTCTCAAAGGAATGCAGGTGGGACCATTCTTGGCCAAAGGGAGGCAGGAGCCAATGGGCAATGGAAAGAGGATTCTACCCTCTGTTTCCCCTGGTGAGTAGTTCTGAAATGCATTTCCCCAGCCCCTTAGAAGACGCTGGTAGGACTGAACACAGCTAACTGCAGTGGTTCACTTAGCACATCCACACGTTGGCCTCCCTCCCCTCTCATGTCCCTCTCCCTGGCTGGCACACCTGCTCCCAGGAAAAACATCTCCAAATAAAGTGTCACCAGGCAAACTTCTGTCTTGGGCTCTTCTTTTGGGGAAACCCAGGCTAAAATAGCTCAATTTGGAAACCACTCAATAGCAAAATGAATAACTAAAGTGTGGAATATTTATAAAAAGACGGTGGAACTCATCCACAAACATAATGTTGAATCAAAGAAGCTAGCTTCCATTGATACAAAGTTCAGAAGCAGGCAAAATCCCAGTGTGAAGAAGTCCGGAGAGGCTGCCTTTGGGAAGGAGGAAGGGGCAGTATTTGGGAGCGGCTCTGGGGGAGGGGGGTGGCGCTTCTGGGCATACTGGCGATCTTTTCTTTCCTGAACTAGACACTGTTAAGTGGTACTCACTTTAGGAGACCTCCTTGGGCTGGGCTTTCAGGGTTGGCACATTTGTGCTATACCTGGGTTTTAAGAGTTTAAAATGAAGAGATAGTGATGACTGACCCTTTTCCCTTTCTCAACAACAATGTGCAAGCTTGCGCTAGGAAGAGCGCCATTGATATCCTCAGTCTATGACCAGAGATGCAATTCCAGCTCCTTCCCTAGCCAGAAGGCAACATGACTAAGTGAAGATGGCCCAGCAGAACTGTGCTTTTCTAAACAGGGTGAGTTCTCTTTAGTTCCAGCCAGTGAAGGGGTGGTAAACGGGCACTCAAAAAAAAAAAAAAAAGCAAGGAAGAAAGGGAGGGAGGGAAAGAAGAAGGAAGAAAGGAAAGGAGAGGAGAGGAGAGGAGAGGAGAGGAGAGGAGAGGAGAGGAGAGGAGAGGAGAGGAGAGGAGAGGAGAGGAGAGGAGAGGAGAGGAGAGGAGAGGAGAGGAGAGGAGAGGAGAGGAGAGGAGAGGAGAGGAGAAAAGAAGGAAGGAAGGAAGGAAGGAAGGAAGGAAGGAAGGAAGGAAGGAAGGAAGGAAGGGAGGGAGGGAGGGAGGGAGGGAGGGAGGGAGGGAGGGAGGGAGGGAGGGAGGGAGGGAGGAAGGAAGGAAGAAAAGAGAGAAAAAGGGGAGGTCCAGGTAGGGCAGGGAAGGAAGGAAAAGGATAAATAAAAGCCCTAATTTGTAGTTTGGCCAATACCCATGGTGTAAAGAATCTCACTGTGGCTGATTTCAGACTATCAACTATTTAACAATTGTCTCACAACCTTTCTGAGCACTTTGCAATCGGCTCCTGTGAGCCAGGCTGAGCTGGCCCCAGCACACCACCAGCTCTAGCTGCCATGTGTGAAAATGGTTGCAGTGTGTCCTCATCTTGGAATTTTTCAAAAGAAGCCAGAAATCTGGATTTGTATGTGAAAACTCCTGATTTTTAAACGATATCGACTGGTTCAAGTTTTTCAAAAACACCTTCCAAACCAAGAAAACAATCCACATCTGCAAATTAGATTTGACCTCATAGAACGTCAGCTTTTGACCTGTGGTCTGCAGACCGAGTCCTTAAGCACCGACCGTCTCCCAGCCTCCCTGATGCAGCAGGGCCCTCGCACGGAGCCGGGGCTCACTCTGAGTGGCAGGGTGGTGCCGTGAGTGGAGCTCTGCCTGGGGGTGGGAAAGCTGGGTGCCAGTCCCAGCTTTACCATGGAACTTGCTTTAGTTATACCTGGGCCTCAGTTTCCCCATCTGTTTTGGAATGCCTTCTGAAGAGGTTCTTCTCAGAGCAGAACTTCCAGGTTTATGTAATGACCATAAAGGCACGCCAGGCTCACCTTGGGGATGGGACAAACTTTACAATGTGGCAGGAGTACTTCGGGGCCAGGTCACTGGGGTGACATGGCAGGCGAGCAGGTCACTGCTTCTCTCTTTCCACTGCCACCCCTGCTCATCAGAGAGCAGGTGAGGCCATCAGTCTAACGATGCCACCGGCTGTGGGGAGTCCTGTCCTGATGCTCCGCAGAACACAGACTCCTTGATTTCCAGGGAGAACACGTCCATGTTCCTGAAGGGAAACAGGACGGCAGGAAGGTCTGAGACTTGAGTCTGTCAGGCCTGGGCTTGCAGCCTGGCTCTGCCACGTACTGACCAGGGACTTCAACCTCATGCTCTGAGTTCCTCCCTCACGGGATGGTAAGGAGCAGCATCAGCTGTTTAAAGGGTCTAACACAGCTTCTGGCACACAGCGTCCAATCAATGCTCATCGCCATTATCATCATCATGATTGATCAAGGCATCTATTTAGAGGTGCTGGACAGCCAACAGCCCAGATCGTCATTAAAATTTCATCTTCTGTCTCCTTGTGTTTCATTTGGTCTCTGTTACTCTGTTATTTTAGTTACTCAGCCAGAGCTAATATTTCTGCAAGATCCAGACAGGTCTGGACACAGATATTCTGATCAAATCCAAATTTATGAGCTCGGGAATGCTCCCTGGGAGATGCTGCTATGTATCCTGCTGGAGAAATGCACAAACCAGCAGGGGAAAGCTTCAAACTTTGAATATCTGAGGAGGAAATTAGGTGGTTTAATCTGTGCTATTAATTTATTTTAAAATAATACATATAAGTTCTCTGAAGGCAGGATCAGTAACTACATCAGAGTTTGAGATAAAGAGAAAAATCAGTCATGCCAAGCCTGTTTTCACTTAAAATTTTGCTATTTTGTTCACGGAGGATTTTTTCATTGATTTTGGTTTTTAAAGTATTGCATTAACGTGTTATATTGATCACTGCATACTCTGGCATCCTTTACATTTTGTACTTCCTTCCCCTCATCCCCGCCCTGCTCACAGTCCTGTGAGTACCCAAAGCCAGCAGCCTCTTCATAAAAGCCTTTTGAATGTTTTTGAGAATTTCTAGTTGAATGCACTCAAGAATGTGACTAAGGTCTCCTCATATAATGAGCTAGCAGTCAGGAAGCCGGGTTCCAGCTGTAACCTGAAGGTGAGAAATCACTTGCGTACAGTACCAGGCGTCTCTGAGACTCTCTTTCACTTTAAAATAAAGGCACACACATGCATATCACAAGGTTGGAACACCAAATGCTGACTAAAATATTCCTTTGACCTCTGAGTGTTTTTGGCATCCCTGTGAAGTGATGGTAAACCGGCACTCAAAAAAAAAGGCAAGGAAGCAAGAGAAGGAGGAGGGAGGGAAAGATGAAGGGAAAAGAAGGGGAGAAAGGAGGAAGGAAGAGAAGAAGGAAGGAAGGAAAGAAAGGGGAGCCTGGCAGGGAAGGAAAGGAGAAATAAAAGCCCTAATTTGTAGGTTGGCCAACGTGCAAGGAGCATTAGTAAGAGTTCTCAACGCATACAACTGTGTTCACTGCAGCCTCCTCCATTGTATCCACGGGACTACCCTGGCCATGACACAGCCATCTGGAGGGCTAGACAATTAGGCGTGGAGGCCACTCAGCGAGGACCAACGCGGATGATTGCTGAAGGAGAGACTGCTGTCGCAGCTGCAGGGCTGCCACTGGGACCGCCACAACCTCTGCACACCCCGTGTCCCCCTGTCACCCTCCTCAGAGGTCTCCCACTCCCCACTGGACTCTGCAAACTTCTAATCGAAGTCTTGCATGGGCATCCGAGGAGGCCCACGCCTCTCTCCGTTCGCAAAGGAATGTGGAAAAGTGAACTTCTGGCACTTCCTGGGGAAATGGAACCATAAATCTGAAGAGTTTCAAACCGAGCAGGGGTTCTGGAAAGTGCCGGGCAGCTGTGTGGCATGACGGATGTCCATTGCAAAGCGGGGGTTTTGCAGGCGCAGGCCGCATTCACAGGGATCCGTGCAAACACGGGGCCGGGGGTTCCATGTACCCTTGGAGAAGCACCTCCTGTTCCCTGCAGGCATGCTCGAAGCCACCCTCTTCCCTGCCTCCCCTGGAAGCAGACGTGTTTGTGAGAACTCGGGCTGAGATGCTCAGGGCATCACTCCCGATGTCCCCATCATCCCCTCACACCCTCCGATTTCCCCATTTCCTTACCGTAATCGGGCAATAACGTGCCGGGCCTGCCCCACGGGACGCTCTCTGGACTTATTAAGTCTGAAAATGCTCGGGAAGTGCATCTGCGAAGGCCTGCAGCCAACTGTCATCACGGTCAGCTTACAGCACTCTCTCAGGCAGCAAAATATTTTCAAGTTCTCAAATCCTGGCCCCCGCCCATCCCTTTATTTCCACTTACCTAGCCTGGCTGGCTCTGCCGTAGAGGCCTCACAAACGCAAAATAAATCTCCCGTCTGTCTCCTTTCTGTAGATTACGGGCCCGGCACCAGCACAAGGAGGTGTGCTGTGAAATGAAGCAGCTCCCTGGGAGCGCGCCCTCCTCTGAAGGAATCGGAGTCAGGCGCTCCAGAGCTTTCCTCCCCGGCTTCTGAGAATGGCCCGCTGGCCGGAGAGGCAAGGACTCTTCACTGGCACAGCCCCTTACCTTCCTCACAATGGCCTTCTCGTGCCCTGCTCTAGTTTGAAACGTGTGGCTGCCTCATTGTGTGTGTGTACATGTGTTTATGTGTGCACGTGTGCATGTATGTGTGTGTGTCTGTGTTTACTTGCTTCGTTTCCTCTTTCATATTGTGAATTGATGGACATTGGGGACCAGGACACATCTCTGCCTTTCTCCCAACAATGACTCAAAACAAAAGGAAAAAAATGCAACTAATGAATATTTTTGGAAGTGACTTCTAGTTCTTATGCAATAATTTTTCTTTGCCTTTTCCTTCCTTTCATCATAAATTAGTTGGTTTTTCCCCCAGAAACAATGTAATAAGGGCTGATTATATCCTAAGGGTAACAGCACAAATGGCCATTTAATTAATAATATCGGTGAAAATTGTTTATCACAAAGGAAATAAATAAGAAAGTCCTCTTTAAAACTACTGAAAACATATAAACAAGAATCCTAGGGAAGAAATTACTTTGGAAATATTCTGTAACCAGAGCGCGCCTGGAACTCAAAGAGCAGCAGGTACTTCGGGGAGAAGGAGGCAATGGAAACATCCCGGGGCTGCTTAGCGGCTCGGCCTACAGAGCTCTGGCAAACCAGGAGACGCCAACATTGGTTTCGTTTAATCTAATTTCACTCCCAACAAAAAGGGAGTTAAATCAGTACAACTATTTTTAGGTTTATTAGACTTAATACAGCTTGTCTTTTGGCTCACAAATGAGACCAAGAAAGAAAGAAAAACAGGTTTCAGCGTAAAAGGCAAGAGTTGGAAGAAAGTGGGAAAACATCAAAGTGCATGTCTCATGACGTGCAAGAAAGAAATAAGCTGGCGTGGGGTTAGCGGAAGTAGGGGAGCTGTTATTACCCTTCTATTGAGTGTATGGCTCCTCCTAAAGTCAGCGGGGCCAGATCACTTGAGGCCATACAGAACATGAGCAATGAGAAGAGCATGCACTACGATTTGTATTCTTGAATGGATCCTTCTGGTTGCTGTGTTTGTTGGGGGTCAAGACTGGAAAGTGAGCAGTGGACTGGGCAGTAGCAGGAGAGGTGGTAGGAAGTGGTCATATTCTGGATACATTTTTAAGGTTGAACCATCAAGATTAGCTGATGGTTGGTGGCACCTTTAGCCTTGTGGGTTAGTTAACTATAGGAAAGTAGAAGGTAAAGTAAGGAGGAAGCTCTTTGGCTGGGGTATATGGAAAATGTCAAGTTCTGAATTGTCCTATGTTGACTCTCAGTGGCCTACCTGGAGGGGGTGGGTGGAGGGAGCTCCAGGGTTCTTGACCAGACTCATCTCCTGGCACAATAGGAGAGAAGACTCATCACTCTAGACTTTCATTCAACAAATAGCATTCATTGCATGCCTACTGTGTACCAAGCACAGTGCTGAATAGTTACAAGCTGGTTAACAAGGTTCCTGGTTAACAAGGAGCGTACACGCTAGCTACTAAATTGCTTTATGGATATGAGTATAACATCTCTGTGCATAACTTGTACTTTCTTCTACTCAATTTTTCTCAAATGCTTTCCTTTCTCTGAGGTCTATTTTCACCCGTCAAAGCCCTCTCGGGTTCAGCTGCGGGCTTCCTTCTTCATGAAAACTCCATGATTTCCTATCTTCAATTTTAAAGCCCTTTTTGATACCTTTTCTATAGTACTCATTATTCTAGAATATACTTTTTATATACCTGACTTTCCTCTCTTACTAAACAGCAAATTCACTAAGCATGAGTCTTGCCACTCACCTGTACATTGGCCATAGCACATACTTGATAATCAGGAAGTTGCAAAAGAAAGAATAAATACATCTTCCTAAAGGAGAGAGTGCAAACATAGAAGTGCAGAGGGTCAAGGGCTTTTGCAGTTTGATAGGGGTAGAAGCAAAGGGAATTCAGAGGAAAGACAGAGAAAGAGCAGTGAGGGAAGAGCAGATGCAGGAAGGAACAGTGCCAAGGAGGGGAAGAGCAGTCACCAAGTGAGTCTCTGCCAGGACAGGGGTGCTGGGTACCAATGACAGGACACTGGGTGATGGGACAGAGGCCAACTTGCAGGAGGCTAACAAATGAATGCTGTAAATGTGACTATGACCAAATTAGCTGACTTTCTCTATATTACTATTATTTGCAGGAGTTGTTAATTGCCATTCAATACTTTTCTATTCTCAGGGTTCAGGGCAGGACACAGAATCTACTGCAGGCATTTCAGTCTGGAAATGCTGAGAAGCAGAAATCAGGGAGCTGCCAATAGACTTTTGGTTTCAAAATCAATGCGACTTTTGGTCACATCCAGAGAACAGGCTGCTGCTGTTGCTGCTGCTCTTGCGATGCCCACCACTGCTGCTGCCTCAAGCAACCACCTCGCCCTGTGAAGCTGGGACCTGCTGTTCTAACACTCAGAACAGTTGGAGTTGACCCATTGGCCACCGCCTAGAGGACAGCCTCTGCTTCACATCTTCCATCCAAATCCCGTGCTAGGGCAGCTCCCAGGAAGACTCTAATTCTCATGTAGAGCTCTAGCTGCAAGGAAGTCTTGGAAGAGTCCTTTTCAGCCTTCCAACCTCTCCACATACATGGAGGGCAAAATGGGGGTTGAGAGTACTCATCCAAACATGTACCACAGCATCCCAAGAGGTCAGCTGAGAGGTGAGAGCTACTGCCATGATACTGTCCCTTTGAGTGACAGTTGGCTGTGCAGGAAACCTTTCGTATCTCCTGCCTCCTACTTCAGAATTTATGTCTCCCTCCTGTGCGATTTCACAGAATGTTTTTCTTATAATATTGATTACATTCACCTAGGTTTTATTGTTAATTAAGTGTATGCTGCTCTTCCTCGCCAGAGTACACATATAAAGGCTTGTGTCTTAGTCCGTTCATGCTGCTCTAACAAAAATACCATAAACTGGATGGCTTATAAATAGCTGAAACTTATTTTTCACAGTTCTGTAGATTAGGGAACCCAAGTTCATGATGCTGGCAGGTTCGGTGTCTGATGAGATCCAGCTCCCCTACTGATGGCTGTCTTCTTGCTGTGACCTTACATGGAGAAAGGAACAAGGGAGCTCTCTGGGATCTCTTTGATAAGAGCACGAATTTCATTAATGAGTGCTCTGCCCTCATGACATAATCACCTCCCAATAGCCGGATCTCCTAATACCATTACCTTGGGGATTAAGTTTTAACATATACATTTTGGGGAGACGCAAACACTAAGACCATTGCAGCTTGGAATGGAGTTTAGTAATAGATAGTTCTCTGTTATTATTAATACTAGAGGCCCAGCACACACAATCCCTAGGCCTAGCCTGCGATCAGGGCCATCTTCCACTGGCTCGCCAGTCCCCAGTCCCGCCCTGCTGCCACCCACCCCGGTTCCCTGTTCGCCATATGGCAATTGGAGCCTGCGGGCCGGGAAGGTAGGGGGGAGGGACCAAAAAGTGGTCAATGCACCTTATATCGACTGGTCGAGCAGTCATTTTGTTCTTTAAGCCGTATGGTTGCTGGGCTTTTATTATATAAGATTGTCTCAATTTATCTCATTTTTAAATCCTAGTAGTTCTGTGGGTGCTCAATCTTGGCTTGCTAAATGAAAGAGTGAGTTCCTAAGCCTCTGTCTTCATAAATAGTAACTCTTCCCTGAGTGCCCCTCCCCCACTCCCCAACAGAAACACAAACACACACAACACTCTCAAAACTTTGCTCAGAAGTCCAGTCAAAATGGTGGTGTAAGTAAACGCAGTACTCGCCTCCTCCCACAAACACATCAAAATTACAACTAAGCTACAGAACAACCATCATTCAGAATTGTCAGAAATCTGGCTAAATGGAAGTCCTACAACTAGGGAATAAAGAAGAAACCACATTAAGACTGGTAGGAGAAGTGGAGATGCAGAATGGGCTGGTCCCACACCTACATGTGGTGGATAAAAATCGGGAGGGATATCTCAGCTGTGGAGGACCCTACTGAGGAGTGAGGTCCTCCAGTCCAGGGTTCCAATGCCAGAAAGAAAAATCCCCATTACTGCTGACTATAAAACTCAGCCGAGGGAAATGGAGGGCTGCTGGAGTCTCAGGCAGTTCCTCTTAAAGGGCCTGCACACAGACTTACTGAGACTCGCTTGCTCTGAGCTCCAATGCTGGGCAGTAGCTCAAAAGGCACCAGGGACACATGTGGCAGGGGGGAAGTGTGGGGGCTGGTCCTGCATTGTCTACCATCAGGGCAAAGCTGGGGAGGCAGCTTTCTCCCAGATAGAAGTGCTGACAGAGGCCATTGTTCCTTAGATGAGTCTTCCCCAACAGAGCTAGCAGGTGGGTACCATATCTGAGTTTTCATCAACGTAGCTCACCCTGTTTGCCCCACCATGGTGATTCCCTGGCGCCCTACCATACCCAACTTTCAGAACCACCCAGGCAGTTTCCAGTGGTTTTTCCATACAAATGGCCTGTCTTGGCATGCTTCAGATTTTTCTAAAATTTCTCAAACAAGCAGCATCTGGCCTCAGCATGCCCCAAACCTCTCACTAAAGTGGCCCCAGGCCCAGCCCTAGCAGCAGCCAGCCTTGGTTCTAAGGTCAGTACAAATAGCAGCCTAGAGAGAGGATGGGAGAGAGAGAGAGAGAGAGAGAGAGAGAGAGAGAGAGAGAGAGAGAGAAATATCAATGTGAGGGAAAAACTTCAATCAGTTGCCTCCCGTATGCGCCCCAACTGGGTATCAAACCTGAAACCTAGGTATGTGCCTTGACCTGGAATCAAACTCAAAACCTTTTAGGTGTAAGGGATGATACTCCAACTAACTGAGCCAGGGCTGAACAGTACCTTCTTATATAATTTGTAAGCATTTTTTCAATTCCTTGGCAAATTGTCATAATCCTAATGTCACAAAATACCCATTCTTTTTTCTCTTTAATAGTCTATTTTTTAGAGGAGTTTTATATTCACAGCAAAATTTAGCATAAAGTACAGAGTTCCCATATACCTCTCCCCGACACATGCACAGCCTCCCCCACTATCACCCTCCAGCACCACAACGGTATATTTGTTCTAATACATGAACCTACATTGACACATCATAGTTACCCAAAGTCCATGGTTTACATTAGGGTTCACTCTTGGTGTTGTACATTTGATGGGGTTTGGCAAAGGAATCCACTGTCATAGCATATAACAGTTCTACTGTTCTAAAAGTCCTCTGTACTGCACCTATTCATCCCTCCCGCCCCTCAGCCCCTGGAAACCATTGATCTTTTTACTGTCTTCATAGTTTTGCCTTTTCCAGAATGTTAAATAGCTGGAAGCATATACTATGCAGTCATTTTAGACTGGCTTCTTTCACTTCGTAATATGCATAATACGTTTCCTCCGTGGCTTTTCATGGCTCAGTTTTTCTTAGTGCTGGATAATATTCCCTTGTTTGGATGTGCCACAGTTTACTTATCCACTCCCCTATGTAAGGGCCTCTTGGGTGCTTCCAAGTTTGGGAATTATCAATAAAGCTGCCACAAAAATCCATGTGCAGGTTTTTGTGTGGATGTAAGTTTTCACTTCCTTTGAGTAAATACCAAAGAATGCAATCTCTGGATCATATGTAAGAGTAGGTTTAGTTTTGTAAGAAACTGCCAAGCTCTCTCTGCTCCATTCTGTATTCCTATCAGCAATGAATAAAAGTTCCTGCTACACACACACACACACACACACACACACACACACTTCCCTCACATCATTCCTCCTACCCCCATGGACATGTTCTTGGGAAAATAACAAGGAGCACTACTTTACAAAAAAAAAAAAAGTGAGGACATGTGTTTTAATGCTTAATTTTCCCTGAGTGACCTGAACGTTATCAGACCACACCGGCCCCAGGGAGTGACCGACTCTAGGTTGCCAGCGGTTGACTGGCTGAGCAGGATCCGCAGCCGCACAGCTGCTCCTGCTCTGCATTTGGGGGAATGTTGCTAAAGATTAATGGAGGCTTTATTGAAATCAACATCCCCTCCCTTGTCCCATGCAAGACTTGACTTGGCTGCCAATAGTTTTCAAATTAGTTTATAATGAGTTGCTACAAAACGCTTTTAGCAAGCTGAATACTATTTACTGAAAACTTTGTACCCTGCAGTTCAATTATGTTGAACGTATATTCTTTAGCCTCCTGTGCGGCTGCCCAGGACGGCCTTCGGCATGCGAGGGACACAGAGCGAGCCCTTGGGGAGCAGGAGCCAGTGCCCTGGTGGGTAGCTGGGTGCTGGTGCCCGGACATTTGCACGGCTGCCCTTCCAGGAGCAGCAGCATGGTGTTTGGTGCATTTCAAGAGTGCCCAAGGTATTTCCTTAGTGTCATGGGATCCGATAATGCACTGACGGCTGAATTTGGAGACACGGCCCAGACGGTTTGGTTATTCTCTCTGAGGGAGGTGTCCGCTTGGCCGGTGTGTAAATGTAGTTCCCGCTGGCAGTGGGCATCCACTGTATTGAGGGCTCTTGACATCTCCTTCCAATGGGAATCTAGAGCAGAGGCGAGGCCCCGGGAAGGGCTGTCGTGAGAGTGGGCTTTTGTCTTAGGGGAGAGACTGTCTCCGGAGGTGGGGAAGGAAGCCCGGGGCTACCCGGGCAGGCAGAAGTGAGGTCCAGTGGGTCCATGGGGTTCCCACGCCAGGCAATCCACTTTCCTGTGCCAGCTCAGAACACACCCCCTCCCACCCCCACCCCCACCCCGTTTGTCCCCTCAGGTCATTGCAAACGCCCGGGAGGCCTCTTCCCGCCTGCTTGTCTCCGGCTGAGTTCTGAAGCTCCTCCAGGGCCTTTCTGTAGCAGACGTTCATCCCCTTGGCTGAAAGGAGCATGGCTCCAGGGGAGCCGTGTGGGCCCAGAGCCAGGGCGCCGAGGAGGAGACAAGTTGGACCGAGAAAGAACTGGGTCCCATGGCAACCCACCAGGATGTGCTAGCTCAGAGCTGGCCCACCAGGGCCTTGAATTATTCATCAGCTTTCACAGAGAAACAAAAGGCAGAGGCGGCTCATCTTCTCCAGAACGGACTGTCCTACTCTTTGACCTTGAAATTCACCATGGGCATCCTGAACTCTCCCGTGCACTTTGGGGAGGGAAAGCAAAGTACCCCTCATCTTCCCTCTCCCGACCGGCTGGGTCCCACTGAGCCGTGTCTCTTCCTACTGAATGATTCACACCGAGCTTTGATGCTTCCTCTTCTCTCTGACTATCAGGCCAGGCAGGTTCCCAGGCCTCCCCTTGGATGACCTTGACATTTGGGTAGGCACCAGGAATTGGGACAAATGCCCTGTTGACACTAGGGCCGTGCCCAGCCCCCAGGCTTTCCTTGGGAGATGTCCCAGACTCCTGGGCCTGGACAGCCCCTTCACATAAGAACAGAATTGGGGGAAACAGAAGGGACTTTGTCCCCATCATCACTGAACTTAAACCCTCTTCCAGCCCCACCCCCTTTCTTTCAACCCAGGTCCTTGACTCCTACTTCACCAAAGAAATAGCATCCATCAGGCAGACCCTGCTTTCCTCCTCTGCCTCGATATTCACCTACAGAGGCGCCCACTGTCTTCCCACCATCACCTCCTCCTTGCCTGCCTCGAAGGAATCTTTCCTCTAAAAACACTCCTGCCCCAGCTGTGCCCTTTGCCTGAAAACTCTGCCCTTTGCTAACACCCTGCTCGCTGGTGTTCAGTCCCCCTCAGAGGCAGTGTGCCGTGCTAACCAGGGAGCCACAGGCTTGGGGACAGGCACTGGCGTCGCCACCTGCCCGCCATGTGACGCGGGCTGGGGCAGCTGCCCTCAGCACTGGGTGGTTAGACATTGTCTGGGTCTCTGTTAATCAGAGGTGCTGCCATCCCTGCAACCTCACTAACGGGAGCATCTACCGGACAGAAGTCTTAGAGCAAAGCCTAAGGCTGCAAAGCGTTATTGACAAGCAGGCACAGGACTGAATCCATTTTTGCAAGCTTGGTCGGCCCTGCTCCATCTCAGGCACTCCACTGAGCACCTTGATGAAAGAGTCACTTCAAGGTCAATGGGACAAGACTGACAGCAGGCCCAGCCAGCAAGAGAGGGGAGCAATTTGGGGAACAGGACCATCTCTGGGGTGTGGATTCCTGATTAGCACCTACCTATCCAGGGGAGGCCAAAGTTAAATTACACACACCAACGTCATACTCTGGAATACCTTAAAGTAAATCAGCACACAAGCAACATAGCAGTAAATGACCTCTCCCTGTGCCTCAGTTTCCTCATTCTGACAAATGGCAATGATAATGATATCTACCTTATGGGGTGTTGGGAGGATTAAATGAGTTAATACACATAAAACATTTAAAATGGAGCTAGGCACACAGTAAGCACTCAGTAAATGTATTATTACATTTCTCTGAACTCATTCATCCCCATCAACCTACAGAATTTCTACCTAGATCTGTCTTTCCCTCAGGTATGCCCTCTTTGCTACTAAACTTCCTCGAAGACTAAATTTCACTTTATGTCTCTACTCAATCAACTCTACCTCAGCTTTCCACTTAATTCTACCTTTTGATCATAGTTTCTTATTTAATTCCTCAAACACTTGTTAACGTGCTTTGAGTGTGTAAGGATGGTGGTTAAGCATATATTTGACAAAATGTGACTCAGATGCTCATGATAGAGAAAAGAATGCATAACTGTAAATTCCTTGAAGGCCAGGGCCTCATCTTAAAATGTGATTTTAAAGCAGAGGTAGGGCTGTTCATTTGTCACAGATGGAAATGACTCACTACCTCAGTAGAACACGCATCAACCTCTTAATATTCTTAAGAGTATTGACTTTTAAAATAGGGAAGATCGAGCAGTGCAGGATTCTCTCAATTCAAGGGCATTTTATGTTTGTCATCAAATACTTTTCCATGCCTTAAAGTCCAACAAAAAGCAAAAATCCCATCAAATAACCGGTTTTAGTGAAAGTTAACATTTTCTCTGAGCAGTAGCAGAATCAGTTATTGTCTAACTTGAATGTAAGAGCCATGCCCGGGACTCCACTTCGAGTGTTCTCGGTATCCGGGCAACGGGTCAGAGTCTAGTCAGTATCTGGGCCAAGCTCTTGAGTTACTGTGCACCTTCCAGCAAGCTCAGAAAGCAACCCCAAAATCCCATGGGAAGGTCCCTCCCAGGATATAGTAGGATGGTCCATCTAAGTCATCCCCTCATTTGTCTTACTTCAGAAAGAGTTAAAATTGGACCTAGAAGTGTTTAAGAGTATCAAAATAGCAGCATTAATGTTTTGCCTTAGGAATCTGAGCGTATTTGGTATTTTATATGTGGGAACATTTAGGATAATTTGACCTATTTGAGTTATAAATAGGTCAGTGTTGAAATTTCAGTTTAAAATGTTAATTGAGTAACAATAGTTTAGACTCTTGATTTTAAGTAGAAATCTCACTGTTTTATACAGTATTGAAACATCTAAGAAAAATTAAGTTCACCACACTGATAAAATTGTGACTTGTTCATTCTTTAAGACGTTATTGGTATGCTCAGGATTTTTTTTAAGCCCAACAACTAAGGTACTAAGGTACTTAAAAAGAGAATCAGATCCAGAGACATAGAAGCATGGAACAGGCCATCCAACCACAGAGGGAAGGCAGGGAAGGGTGGGCGTGGGGAGATGGGGGTAAGAGATCCTGCCTGTACATAAGCATTACCAATGGACACAGACAGTAGGGGGGTGAGGGGCATGTGCTGGGGGGGGGGGGGTGGCCAGGGAGAAGTCAATGGAGGAAAAAACGAGACATATGTAATACTTCAAATAATAAAGAATTTAAATTAAAAAGAGAGAATCAAATGTATTAAATTTGTACACACAGTTTAAAACATTTCAAGTAGTTTAACTGAATGTGTAAGTGATGCAACATATCAATCTAAGGTCTTTGAAAAGGATTTTTAAACTGTGCTAGATTTACAAACCTTCATCTATTTACAAGGAGAATTTAAGATGGAAGACTGGAGTTTCAGATGGGTAGCTTGATTAGTGTCACAGCTGGAGTCCAGGAGATGAGGCAAACAGAGCCTGCGGTTCCCACTCAGGGGTCCCTTTCAGTCCAGATGAGCCTGCTGCCAGCCAGTCTGCCGCCCTCACTGCCTCCATCGCACCTGCCCCTGTCCCAGCTGACCTCGCTGCCTCGCCAGTCTTCCTGATATCAGTGGCCCCTGCAGCGGGGCTTTCCCGCATTCTCATAGTAAAAGACCCCTCCTTCCCTGCGCGGGGAAGAGAGAGGCAACAGCTAAAGGGGAGGGATAAGCCTCTGCCCCATGAAATTGGAGGGAGGTAAGCAATCCTATGAGTTTCATTGCTGCGGCCAGCGGTTAATCCGCTAAGTGCCCTGAGCAGTGTGGTGTGTAGGTGTGTGGGGTTCCTCCTGGTCTGCCCCACGCTGGGTGGGATCTTGGGGGCCCCTCTCTCCCAACCTACAAAACAGGCTCTGAAATATATGCTGAGGCAGCCATTCTCAAACATGTTGGTCTCAGGACTCTTTAGCATTTTAAAAATTATTGAAAGTCCCAAACAGCTTTCCTTATATCTGTCGGGTCGTATCTACTGGCAGAAAAATTAAACGCAGGAAATCTTGAACACGTACGAATTCCAAAGCACACATTCCATTTGTCACCAGAGCAAAGATGTCATCGTATGTCATGGAGCTCTGGAAAATTCCACAGTACACTGGAAGGAAACCAGAACATGTCACCCCAAAATGTGCCTCTTTGGCATAAAAATTATTTTGAGCTGAAGGCAATTAAGAAGCAGAAAGCCCAGAAAAAGCTCTCCCTTTTCTGCCTGAAGGCAGGCTCCCAAACCTCCTTTTACCACTGCCCAATTCCTCAGCCCCCAGGGGAGACCAGAGGGGCTGAGCACACCGGTCCAGCTGCCCTTATCCTCCCAGTTGCTTCTTCACCATCCCACTCCTCGCCCAGGCCTCTTTGTCTCATCGGCTCTTCACAAATGTATTGTTTCTTTGTCTAAAAGGTATACTGGTAAAAGCTTCCTGTCTAGGTGCCTTTGGGGGCTTTGTTCTCTTGTGAAGGCACCACTGTACATGGAGAAATTCAGTATAATGTGTAAGCTTTTCTCCTGTCAATGTGTCTGGGTGAGTTTAATTTTCAGACCCAGCCAGGGACCCTAACCTAACAAGGCTGACGACAACTCTTTCCCGTCCTACACGCTCTTAGAGGATAAACATGTAGAAAAACCTAGTGTCACTGGGAACTGTGTTGACCTCACACCTTGAGGACCACGGTGGTGATAGCCTCCCATCATGAAGGCAACGTTCCATTTCATGAAAAAACAGCAAAAAAGAAGGTTATTATTTTAACTTTTAACTGGAGATGCCACTCCACACTCGCTTGCTTTCTCTTTGGCCTCAGAGCTGTGGGGACCACAGGCGGAGAGAGTCCGAGAAGCCCATTTCCACTTGCCAACAGGCTGTCTCCACAGGCCTCAGGTGGTCCCTCCCACCTGCCCCGCTCCCGCCAGGCCGGGCCCACAGTCAACTCCAGGACACAGCCTGTCCTTGTGAGAACTGGGCAGGCCACGCAGAATGAGTTCTGGAGCCGCCGGGAAACCGGCTTCTAAAGGGCTGGCTCTTACTTAGACCCACAGAACCCAGCGTACCTTCTGCCCAAACAGCCTTTGCTGGCAAACATCTTAAGAAGTGGTGGGAGTCTGGAGAGCTGCAGGAGAGGAGAATGAGAGGGCCCAAGCAGGCAGCACCAGCAGATGCTGATGTCAGGAGAGGGGTGAGCCATCACCACCAATAGGGCATTGAGAGCCCCCATCTCGGCTGGGAGCCCGAGCACACGGCAGCCCAAGTCCTGTTCCCTGGGTGGCCCAGGGCGCTAGGCCATGAAGGCTGGTAGGATGGTCCATGTCTCCTACTCGTGCCATCATGCACTTTCAATACCACGTCTTTTCACTCAAATGCTGCTTCACCAAGATGCTAGCGCTCAGGGGTCTGGTTAGCTCCCCCAGGCCATGTTCCACTCCCTCACCTGAGCAGGCACTCTAGAGGATAAGCGTGTCCAACCCAGGGTCTCTCTGCTTCAGATTCCTCAGAAAGCCAGTCAAGACAGCCCACAGCAAGGCAGAGGCAGCCCAGAAATGACGATGGACCCTCCCACACCCTTTCCTGCCCCCCAAATCAGAGGAGCAGACACCTCCTCCCACTCCCTTCCCTTTCTGCATTCATCTCCCACCTCCCAGGGCAGATCTGCAAAATGCTTTGTTCCCGGATCTCCTAGCATTTTTGGAAAAACTAGGTATCCTCCCCACATATAAAATTTCTATTGCAAGTTTAAGTCATTGATAAATATGTAACTTCTGACACGTTCACTAACATTATGAAATCACTAGATTACATGTGTTGAATACCCACCTTCATCTCTTCAACAAGCTCTTTAACATGAACGGCTCTGTCACAGCCAGACATTTCCCATCATTCACTATTCCTCCCGCACTCACATCTCCAGACACGTTACCCACAGAATCTTAGCACGATATTCTTTTAAGCTCAGCAATTTTTTATTGATCACTATATCATAATTCTCAGCAGAAACATATGTATATAAGCTGAAATTTTACATGTTACATTTTTTCTAGATTGAATATTTATGATTATTAGTTCAAAATTGAAAAAGTTAAAATTTCTCCTCATCATAAAACTCTATATGTTAATCAATATTCTAGATTGATTTATCATTACAATTTATATTACTATGTAATTGGGTAAAATAAAGTCATTATAACATTTTAAAATAATTATTACACATAAAAAAAGAAAACTAGTTTTTTAAAAAGATTAGTTTGTGTATCATGGATGAATACTGCTTATTGTGAGAATAAGACGATATTTTGTGGAAATGACCAGCACTAAATGTGCGGAAAAGTTGGAGCAAGCAGGAGACTGCTACCCACATTTAAGAAACAAATGTGGATTTATAATACTCAACAATCTTTTGTTGTAAGCTAAAGGAAACTTTCCCTTGAGTCAGAATCAATGTCTGAGAAGTACTCCATATAACTTACTTTAATTTAAAACTAGAATCTTAACCTTTCACCTCCTCCTACTTGAAATCAATGCAGAGTATGTACTTGAGACAGAGACACCATCACTATTTCAAGTTGCCCCTCTGCGAGGCGCCTGGAGGACTTGCTTCCCTGGGGAGGAGCACACCTGGTGAGGCAGTGCTGACAGGTGGTCCTTGCCTTTGAAAGGCGCCATGGGGGGCACTGCGCAGAGAGATGGGGATGAGGACCAGTGGGACACCAGGCTGTGCCTCAGAGGGATCAGTGTTAGGAATGAGCACGTGTGGAAACTGGGTCTAGAAACTGATTCTATAAGCATCACCCACACCGCGTGCTCCCTGATGGGACTGTGTGTGCCCCTAACTGTGGGTTGTTCTAGGGCAACCTCTGTCCATCCTCCGTCCCTTCACTACACCTACCCCAATGTTCATTTCGTCAAGCAAAAGATCTAAAGCCTCCCCCCCCCCACCCCCGCCACTTCAACAGGCCAGTGAGAGCCAACTTCCTCCAAGTTCCAATTGCTCATTTCTTCTTCTTCCTCTCGCCACACTCACAAGCTTCCAGCACATACATTCTCCATCCCAGGGACCTCAGATCTTGGTCACAGGAAGACGTGTGTGAGATCTGATGTGCTGAGACAGGCCAGACATTCTATTTTCACTCTGAAGGCAGACACTTTCTAAAGGCCTTGCCCAGGTTGGTGGAGGAGGTGCGAACACTCCTATCTACTCTCCGGCATCCTTTCTGCACCCTTCCCCTCCCCCCGGAGCCAATTCAGCAGTTCGGGGTTTCTATACACGGTAAGCTGCGCGGACCAGAAATGCCTTGAATAGAACCTCAGCCTGAGGGGCAGAGCTAACTTTGGCCTCTAGCTCAGAAGGCTCTCCACAGCCCAGTTTCTAGAGGGAAATAGGAAGGGGGCGGGGTTTCTCCAATGTGGTGATGACAGAAGTGTAGAATGAGAAGGCACAGGGTGAGCAGCTCGGGTATAAGAACTGAGGACCCAGCCCGGCCCGCGTGGTTCTGTGGCTGAGCATCGACCTATGAACCAGGAGGTCACAGTTCGATTCCTGGTCCGGGCACAGGCCTGCGTTGCAGGCTTGATCTCCAGTGTGGGGTGTGCAGGAGGCAGCCAATCACTCATCGTTGATGTTCCCACATCTCTCTCCCTCTCCTTTCCTCTCTGAAATTAATGAAAAATAAAACAAGTAAATAAAACAAGAACCGAGGACCCAGTGGGTGCTCACCTCACCGCACCCACTTGTTTCTGCCACTTCACAAGAACAGGATTTGGAAAGGGGACAGAAGGTAGAGCCAAGCCTGCTTTCCATGACAAAGGCGAAGAAGAGAGACTGGCCTTAGGCCATATCTCTAAGCAGCAAAACAAGACTGCCTTGGCAGCCTCACCATCTTTGCCAGACTCCACCCAGGCACCCCACACTGCTTCTTCCCCCCACCCCAGCTCCCTGCGCAGGGATGTTTAGGCTGAGGGGCCTCCCTCCTGGCAACCCAGGAGGAGGAACGCCCAAGCACCTGGATCCCCTGCGGTTTCTTTGACTCACAAATCCTGGGGTTCCTCCTTTTCAAGCCTTAGCCTGACAACTCTAGACGTGTCCAGAACGTTCTGGAAGTGGAGCACTGGATCTGAAAGAGTGATCTGTTGGGTACTTCTGTGGCTGTAAAAGAACTAATTCCTTTATCATGCTATGGAGTTGTGGTTTGTAGGCTGCCTCATAAGGCCACTAGGCACATTATAGCATATTATGTTAAACAAAACGTTGATGACTTCTGTGGAGTAGCAGGATATTTCTATGTACTGAGCATGATGTCAGTATTATTATCCTCATTTTACACATGAGAAGTACATAGTTGCTCCAAATTCACACAGCCCAGTCCTGACAGAGAGGAATGGTGAACTTGGTCTCTTTACCTGATTCTAAGGCCACACTTGTCCTGGGCTTCACACTGCCTCTCAGCTCCTAGTCTAGGCCCTCCACAACCTGGCCCTCTCCTATCTCTCAGGCCTTCTTATCCTTCTACCCCTTTTTACCAGATAAGAGCCAAATACATAACAGTCAACATGGCACACCCGAGACACTACGGACCTGAACACATGTCACCTCCCAATCTGAGGGTGCCTGCTGTCCTACCTGGGTCCATATTGTCCTCTCGACCTTGACATTCATCCCTGCCCCATTCCCTGGCATTTTGTTGCTCCTCCTATTGCCTCCTATATGATCCTATTGCTTCCCTCTATGACAGGACAGGGTTCTCCCCAACCAAACCCTCTCTCTTAGAACCCTGTTTCCTCTCAAGGAAGGATATAAAAGCAGATAATGCAGCTGATGCTTGGTGAAGGTAAGAAGACAGACAGCATTTCCATTAACAGAATAACACACTGGGATAATGCAATTAGCCCACATTAGCAAGAGCAAGTGGGAGATTTTGTTTTTATTTGGTCAGATGATTGTTGACTGACTAAATCATGCACTCTAAAGCTCAACCAGGAAAGATGGTTTTGCATGCCTATGTCTTGGTATAAGCAGGAACCAGAGTAGAAGGGGCAGGGGGAAGGCAGTGAAGGCAAAAGACAGAGAATACCTGGGGAGGGACCCAGAGGGAGAGCGGGGCTGCTCCTGAGCCCCACCTGCGGTGGCCCCCCATGCGCTAAGAGGGAACCTAATGTTAACTCTACACTCTACAACTAGAACAGACCTCACATGAGAAAAATTAACTTGGGTAAATTAACAAAGGAAAAATGATCGCTCTATTTAGATGTTAAATGGAAATTAAAACCACGAGGCACCATTTGTCTACTAAACTCTAGAGAAGAAAGAAAAATGATAAAACTCAATGGTCAGTCTCCAGGGAATAGGTGGGCCAACAGCACTGTTATGCATGGGTGCAACTCTGCTAGCTCACCTGCCTCAGTGTCTCTATACCACTGCCCAGTGATCCAACTCTGAAAGACTGGAAGATACATCATAACCAACGAACTCAAAAGTAAAAGTGTATGAAGACGATGAAATCCAAAACCGCCTAAATAAGGGGGAATGGTAAATGAAGACATAGTCATTTGACGGAGAACCATTAGCCCATTTACAATAATATGTGACAAATACCATGGAATAACTTGCAAACATGCTTGTAAAATAATTTTAAGTAAAACAATACTTTAGGAAGCTGAATATACATTGGGACGGCAGCTGTCACATTCTGGCTTCCTGCCCAGTCCTGTGCTTCAGTGGGTTCAACACATCCATACTGCTCCCAGATCTGCCCACCACAAACTCCTCTCCCAGATCTGCCCACTGCAAATTCTGTTCTCCCCCTTTGTCTCCACCCTTACAGAAACGATCTCTTCCTCCTCCCTCCTCCTCCCCACTTCTCCCTCTTTCTCCCTCTTCCCTCCTCCTCCTCCCTCCTCCTCTTCCTCCCTCCTCCTCCTTCTCCTCCCCTCTTTCTCCTCCTCCTCCTCTTTCCTCCTTCTCCTCCTCCTCCTCCTCCTCCTCCTCCTCCTCCTCCTCCTCCTCCTCCTCCTCCTCCTCCTTCTTCTTCTTCTTCTTCTTCTTCTTCTTCTTCTTCTTCTTCTTCTTCTTCTTCTTCTTCTCTCCTCCTTCTCCTTCTTCTTCTTGCCTTACTGGATTTTGGGGTTTCACAAGGTGGTTCCCAGTGGAACATCTCAGGTAGACAAAAGGGCTTCTATGAATCTTAAGAATACTGTTCCTCAGCAGAGAGGCCAGTCACAGAGAGAATTATAAATGTGGTTTTGAGCATGTAGTGGACTTAAGTGAAAGTACTATAACACCTAGAACATTTTAAAGAGAGTCATACTGAACATAAAACATGGCAACATCTGTAACAGGCAAAACTATGGAGACAGTAAAAAGATCAGTAGTTGGCAGGCGGGGGCAGGGCAGGGAGAGATGAACCGACGAACCGCAGGGCATGGAGGGTTTTTAATACTCTTTCTGATACCACAATGATGAGTCCAGTCATTACACATCCCCCCCAAACCAGAGAACCTACAAACCCAATAAAGAATGTTAACATAAACTATGAACCTAGGTGATTATGAGAAACAGGTTCAGAAAGCTACTCAGGAGCCAACACAGGCTATTTCTTATGGAAAAGGAAGGTTGTCTCAGAAGGCAGAGCCAAGAGCCATGACGGAGGTGCCAAGAGCAACGGAGAACAATGGATCAGGGCCCCGCTGGGCTGCATCCTGCTCTCAGAAGAGGAGGACCGGGCCACATGTGCCTGGCAGGATTCCAGAGCTTTCTGAACCCATGCCCGCCATGTGCCTTCCTTCAGGTTCCTTTCTGAATGGAAGTATTTACTACCATTGTCCTATCCCTGTCTCCCATTGTTTGTCGAACATGTGCAGAGCATGCAACTTGTCCCATTTACAGGTTTCTGGGTCCAGAGGAGCCACAGCCAAGGAACTGCCTCCCCACCATTTGGAATTAACAGAAATCACAGGATCTGGGCCTCTGAACCTGATGCTGCAGTTGAATGAGACTTACGGGGGTCCTTGGAGGGAGGGGATATATTTTATATATGAAAGGCGCATTAATAATTGGAACTGCGGGGAAGGCTGTGGCTTACTTTCATGGTCATGGCCACCAGTGATTCATATCTTTAGGGAGCCACTGCCCACGATGACTTTGGGGTTAGCCATGTGACTTACTTTGGCCAATCGGACATCAGCAAATGTAATGCAAACAGAGGCTTGAAGAGACATGTGCTCACTGGGGCTTTCCCTCTCTGCTGCTCCTGTGGAGTCTTCCCACCACCATATGGAGGAGCTTAGTTTGGCCAAATGGAGGATGAGAGATCACATGGAGAGAGGCCCCACACTGTCCCAGCCATCCCAGCTGAGGTCTCAAAGATTTGAGTGAGTCCCACTCCAGCCCAGCTGGTCCAGACTACAGGAAACATCCAGTTATCCCAGAGAATCATGTTCATTGCATCAAGTCATTGAGTTTTAAGGTGGCTTTTTAAACAGCTAATAAAAGAAGTCTTAAACGGGGTAAGTCCAGCATATGAATGATGGAGGGAGGTGATACTGAGGTAGAGAAACCTCTGGGAAGAATGGACCCAGGTATACAGTTTCCCAAGACAAATGAAAGCTGATTTGAAAGAGAGAAACCATACTATGGTCCATGGGGAGCCAGGATGAGGAAGAAAATTCCAGAAGTCAAGTCCAATGGGAAAGTACAAGATGGAAACTGGAGCATGAGCAATACATTTGTGAGTCTGCGGGATTAAGAAGAGGCAGGCTGGTGGGAGGAATGAATGGGTGAGGATAAGAGATTCAGAAATAAAGCTTTAAACACGAGAAACACACAGGCCCTCCTACAAAGCAACTAACAGGTAATTAGCATGATGTACAATAGAAATACTGAAACAGATTCTATGACAGTGTGACCCTGAAATCTGCATGCTTAACCAGCTCCCCAGAAATTATTATTATTTTTTAAATCCTCATTTGAGGATATTTTTCCATTGATTCTTAAAGAAAGTGGAAGAGAGAGGGAAAGACAAAGAGAAACATCAATGTGAGAGAAACACATCGATTGGTTGCCTCCTGCATGAGCTCCGACCAGGGCCCGGGCCAAAGAGGAGCCTGCAGTGGAGGTATGTGCCCTTGACTGCACTCAAACCCGGGACCCTTCAGTCTGCAGGCCAATGCTCTATCCACTAAGCCAAACCAGCTAGGACTCCAGGAATCCTTAAACCATAATTTCTTTTCAGTGAACCCCCTACTGGAAGGGCTAAACTTTATTAAGTTGCCAAAGTTCCAGTTACATCCTTTGCCCAGGACAAAGGGTGCTCGATCACCTCAAACGTAACCAAGGATAATCAACATTCTCAAATCTAGGGGCACATTAGAATTATCTGGGAAACCTTTAAAAAGGATACAAATGCCTAGGCTCTACTGCACAGGAGTTCAATATGAATCTCTGGAAGTGGCATCTAGCCATCAGTATTTTTAAAACTTTCCAGATGATTGGATGATGCAGTGAAGGAAGACTCTGGAAGAGTTGATGTAATCCCTAAGCCAAGAGCCCATCAGGTTTCTGAGAAATGAGTAATAAATCTCTCTGAACTTCCTCATTTTCATGTATTTTGCGATTGATCACAACGGATATTAAACTAAAAGAGCAATGCTAGGAATTTGGTGACTAATGGCTAGTTCTGAGTCAAAAATGAAATAGCACTTATTTTCATGATGTAATCAAAGTCAAGTGAACATTAACTCAGACCCTATGAATCAGTGAATGTGATTCTCCGAAGAGTCTGAAGTCAAATTATCTATGAAAAGTTATTTTGTTTAATCTGTTAAACAAGATTTTTATTAAAATGTTCAAACTATTAAAAAAGATCTGGTTATAGAAGTGAGTAAAGCCAACCTGTTATGTGAGACAATAAGGAGTAGTGGGGAGCTGTGACAGTCAAATTTGCAGGGCTGGGTGGGAAGGAACTTTAGCACCAGTCAAATGTAAAAAGAACTGAAGGTCAAAATATGAACGTCTGAGTCATAATAGAAACCATTTTAATATGGAAGTGAACATAAGTATAGTGTTACAACAGTTAAGGGGGCAGGGAAGGTTTTAAGGAAGGGACGACCACTGAGCCAAACTGACTAGGGCTAAAATAATTTTAACATATTTTGAACATTTCCAATTGAAATGACTTTATTTGCAAATATGTTACAAATATAGTACAAGACTTTCTGTGTACTCGTTTACTTAAGTTAATTAATTTATTTTTTAATCCTCACCCAAGGATATGTTTTTATTGATTTTAGAAAGAGAAGAGAGAGCTCGAAAGAGAGAGAGAGAAGGACATCGATGTGAGAGAGAAATACCAATCATTGCTTCCTGTACGCACACCGACCAAGAATTGAACCTGCAACCTAGATATGTGCCCTGACTGGGACTCAAACCTACAATCTTTGTGGTGAACAGAACAACGCTCAACCAACTTAGCCACTTGGGCAGGTTATGTGCACTCTTCACCCAGATTCTCCAAATGTTAACATCTACCAAAACCTCTGTAAAATAATCAAAATCTGGACATTTTTCTCATATAATGCTGTTATGTAATTTATAGATCTTATTCAAATATCACCTAATGTTCTTTTTCTGGTTCAAGACCTAATCCAGGATCACACTTTGCATTAGGTTGTTATGTCTCCTTAGTTTCCTTTCATCTGGAATTGTTTGTTTTCGTCTTTCATGACCTTGACATTTTTGAAGATTGTTGTTCAGTTATTTTGTAGAATGGTCCTCAATTTGGATTTGCCTGACGTTTGCTCATGATTTAAATTCAGGTTATATATTTTTGGAACAAACACCACAAAGCGATGATGTATCCATCTGAGTGCATCGTGACTAGAGACATATGATGATGACTTAGACCATTACAGTGATGAAAACTTTGATCAATAAATTAAGGTGGTGCTTGGCATGTTTCTTTATTATAATGTTGCTACTTTCCCCTTTGCAATTAAAAAGAAACTTCTGAAGATGTAACTGGAGAGCCGCCCAAGTGAACAGGGACTGGCTCTCCCCTCTTTGGCCCTTGTCATGCTCATGATAAAGAATTCAGATGGGTAACAGAAAGCAGTGTTAAAGCAAAGCAAATAAATTTATTAAGGATACACTTGGCATAAAGCACAAGCGGGCAACTCAGCTAGTCTGAGTGCCCCACCTGGTAGAGGTTCAAGGGTGTTATACTTTCCCCCCTTACAGGTTTCAAGGTTCCCTTGCCTGATAGACTAGGTTTCAAAGTCCCCCTTTTACGTTGTTGTGACCTTTCCCAGAATTTATGAGAACATCTGGCGATTTTATCTTGGCAAGTCCCAAGATTGCTGACTTCTTTGCTCGGTGGGTGAGATAAACTCCTCTTTTTTTTCTTTTTTCCCCCTTCCTCTCCTCCTGCCCTGGCAGCTATTTATCTTGCTTAACAGAGAGATACTTTGAGATTATTAAATATCCTGTTTCTCATCATAACTTGTCCACAATTTTTAGCATTTATTGATGAATCTTATTACTGTGGTAGTTGCCAAATAGTCACAATGGCTCCAACTGTTCCTGTCTTTACATCTTCATCCTCTGATTCTGAGAGGAAGAGCAGAAAAAATAACTTCAATATTAGGATTGCATGCCAGAGTCCCAAGGTTTACCCTGATTGGACTGTTTAGGTTACATGACTACCTTAAATCAATGGTAAATGGGATATGTTTGGCCTAAACCCATGGTTGGCAAACTGCGGCTCACGAGCCACTTGCGGCTCTTTGGCCCCTTGAGTGTGGCTCTTCCACAAAATACCACGGCCTGGGCGAGTCTATTTTGAAGAATTGACGTTAAAAGAAGTTTAAGTTTAAAAAATTTGGCTCTCAAAAGGAATTTCAATCGTTGTACTGTTGATATTTGGCTCTGTTGACTAATGAGTTTGCCGACCACTGGCCTAAACCAACCAGTGGCCACACCATGGGTAATTGAAAACAGCATACCCTTAGAAAGAGAAAAGCGTATTCTAGATAGGCAACTAATAACCCATAACCAGGCCTTTTCAAATAAACTTGTTACCTGCCTTTTAAAAATAACTGCATGTTACCTTTCTTTAAAAATAGTATAATCTCTACATGAAATGAACTTATTTTTAGGTCTCTCTTTGGATAATGTAAGGCTCCATGAGAATAGGGACCTTATTTGTCTTGTTCATTTCCCTTGTAATACAATGCCTGGCATTCAATAAATATTTGCTTAATGGATGAATGAACGCATTGTGTTTATCTTGCATCTCTGAGACCTTCCAGCATAATGTCCCAAACCTCTAGGGTATGAATACTTCATCTGAGATGCTTGGGCTTACAGCTTCACAGCTGGTAGGTGGATGTCCAAAACCTGAACTCAGACTTGCTGACTCCACACATTGTGTATTTCCAACTATTCCAAGCTGCTCCGATGTGTTAAAATAAGCCCTCAGAGTTTTAGCACAGCTGTGTTCAGAACGCATGTAGGAAACACATAAAATATGATGACAGCTAGTGTCCAAATAATAATTTGGAAGATTAACAGGAGCCTTAAACATGAATTGATATTTTGCTTTTCTGATCTGGCGCCATCAACATACTCCAAGTTAAAATCACATCCTGCCTAATAATATATGGAAGAATGGGACTGATCTGTTGCTGGTTAGTTTCTCATTTTGCTATGGTAATAATATAAGGCACAATCTAATGTTGTTGATTGAATGTTGCCTTTATTAAAAATAAACCCTTTTTATCTGATACTGTTAGTAGAAAGGCCTGATCAACAGAAAAGAGAACTAACATTAACTAATTGTCTACCATGAGGTAGGTACTTCACTCATTCATTCACTTGCATCTGTTCATTTGTATCCACTCACTGAATGCTTACCGAGTACCTTCCATGTGGTAGGCATCATGCCAGGGGCTAGGGACACAGCATTTAGCATAGGTTAGGAAGACATTGTAGTGTATTGATTAAGATAATGATCTCTCCGGCCAGAAAGATCTGGTTATTTTCATTTCTATCTGGTCCCTATCCTCAACTTGCTTTATAATTAGTAGAGAAAACAGACATAAGTTTACACTTAATTTCCTCCAAAATGCTCTGAGATAAGTGTTATTCTCCCATTTTACAAGCAAGGAAATTGAGAATTTCAATAGTTTGTTCAAGCCCTCCATTAGTGAGTAAACAAGACAAAATTCAAAGATATCTGAGTCAGAAGCCCATGTTCTCTCCAATGATCTGTGTGAGAAATTGACAGACAGTGGTTCTAGCTCCTATTTTAGACCATTGGTTTTCAACCCTTGAGAGCTTTCATAAATTACCAAAATCCAGGACTCATGCTCAAATGCAATTAACTCAGACTCTCATGGTCAAGTCTCCCCAGGAGAGTCTAATGGGTCTGATCCTTCCATGTACAGCAGCAATTGTCAGAATGAAATCGGTGCTGTAAAAGCAGGGACATTCCAGAACTTTCCTCCACAGGGGCTCATGGTCATCACTGTGCACTTTAGGGGAAAGGTCAATTCAGTTTGCATTCCTTTTGCCCAAAGCCACTGCCCTAGGGTTATGAGATGCAGTGGACTGTCTATATGGCATCCCCAGGAGCTGCATGAGTGCTGGTGAACGAGGGTGGTGGGAATCCAGTCTCCCTCTTCGATATTGAGTTGACAGATAGCAGCATCCTTCACACACAGAGGAAGGAGCAGCCTGGGACATGTCCCAAACAAATGCAGCTGTTCTTTGTTTCTGGAGAGGATGCCAATAACATTTTGTTCCTTGGGGTTCTCAAGAATGAAAATGTGTGCATAGCTATAAAAACAAGCAAACCCATAGGGATAATTATCATACTAACCGATATGTCATATTTACTTAAGTAAATTAAGTGATAATATATATTTAGGTCTATATCCTCTTACAGACTTTATATTGAGATATTCTACAAAGAGAGGAAGAATAGTTCATTGGCCACTGAATACTCTCTGCCATTCTTCAGTCACTCAGAGTCAAGCAGCTCCCCAGACCAGGTTATTTCAGGAAGACATCTCAGAGTCTGGTCCACATAAATGGAACCTTCTCCTCTCTTATTTGCTCCTCCTAGCAATTCTGTGAAATACATGGTCAAGTAATACCATGCCCGTTCTACAGAGTTGGAAACTGAGGCTTAGAAAGGTAAAGCAACTTGTTCAGAGACCAGAAAATACAGTCTATTTTCGGGCATATATCTCATGAATTTCACATGTGCAGTAGCCACAAGGGGCAAGTGTCTCCTGCATTGGACAGTGCAGGTCTAGAATATCTCAAGGCAACTGTTAGACTGATGTACTTACTACATAAAATCAGGTTGATGATGCTTTTTCATTATTTGAGGTTTAATTTGCACCAAGCTGGATTCTGATTTAACATGAAAGGTAGGGTTTTGATGGGTAAGACAGTAGAGTTTTTTACAGAATTCTGCTATTGCCAGATACTGTGTTTGGCTCTGGGAGAATGGGGGTGAGAAAACACGGAGTCCTGGAATCCTCTGAGTAGAGATGTTTAAGAAAAGAATAATGATCTATCTGAAATTCTGGGAATATAATTCTAACTGGGAGCTCTTGGGAATTCAGGGAGAGACATTGCATGATGAAGATAATTTAGAATTAAAAATCAGCAAGTATTGAAGCTCCTATTGTGAACTCTGCAACTCTTATGGGTTGTGGGTGATAAGATAAGCACATAAGATAGACGTTAAGGATCTATAAGACTGACATATAAAAGAGCTGTCTTGGTTTTGGTCCTCCCAATGTTCCCCATGAAGACAAGGACTTGAACTTAAGTCATTTATTTTAGAGGCAATCTCATAAAGCCTGATAAAGGAGTGGGAAGTGAGACAGAGAAGGGCGGCAAGCCAATACAGGACGCATACATGAACCGGTGAGTGCTATGGACAAGTGGCACTCCACCCCACTGAGGATGCTCCGAGAGAACGTGTGGAACACGCCTCAGAATCCACTCACTGAGAGGCGCAGGCGCTGGGGTGTTTATCTGCCAACCCAACCCCTCATGGGTTAAGAGTATCTTCTAGGGCATTACCTCCTGGCACTTCCGACCCACATGCACTTGGGCTGAGCTCACTCCTGCTGCTAGGAAACATCCCAGGAAAGGAAGGAAGGGACAGGAAGCTATGGGTGTGCACGGGAACTATCAAAGACAATTCTGCAGCAGGGATCCAACAGTGTCTGCAATGATGATTAACACTCCTAAGTGCTTACCATACCAGACAATGTTCTAAGCACTTTACACGTATTAACTCACATGGCTGTATGAGGTAGGTACCTATTACTATCCCCATGTTTAAAAGGAGAAAACTAAGGCACAGAGTGGTTATGTAATTTTCTCAGGGTCATTTAATTCAGAAGAAACTGAGCCAGGCTCTGGGCTTGATGTCTTAATCACTATGATCTTAGTTACAAATACCAGGGATTCTCTTAAAATCAAACCTGCCTTTCAGAGAAAGGCTCCCCAGTCATGTTTTACAAATACTATACCTTATATTTCAACAGAAAACTTGCCTTTCAAGGTCTCAATTTTACATTCTGGACCATCTACCGAGCTCTTAACATCCAAATGCCCGCAGAGTAAGTGGAAGAGAGCTCTTCAAATCCACAACTAGACTAGATCATGTTATCAAAGATAGAGGTTGGCCAAGGTATGTATAATAGAAATGGAAGAATATTTTTATATGTCCAAGATCAAGACTCCAAAACTGTTCATAAAACCTCACTCTGCAGTCCTTCCTCAGATAACTGAAATGTCAGCAGGCTGGACTCTCCGGGAACAAATTCATTTTTCTGCTCATGGATCTCCATCCTTCTCTGTTGGGTCTCTACTCTTCACACTTTGATGGTATCTCAGGCCGACCCATTATCTTTTCTAGTTAGTCAAGATCAAGGATATCTCATTTTCAGGTACTAAAAAGACCAGTTTATTTAATCCAAAACTTTAATCTCTCATGTATTTCAAAGTTTCTCTCCTCCCTCAATACAGGCCTGACCTGGACTCAAATACTTGCGTTAAGGAAGAGTGGAGGATATTGATCAGTTCCTTATTCATCCTAAAATACCCCTCCCCCAAACTTACTCTGCTGCTTTGAACTCCTCCAGAACCAGGGCAAGGGGAGAAAGGAGAAGAATGGGGGCAAACAGCCTCATCTGACCAGCACTGTAGCAATATGGTGGTGGTGGCTTCTAGATGGCAAACCCTGGCCTTTTCTCTTATCCAGCCCTTTAGTGGTTTTTTGGTGACCTCCTTGCTGGGGACATCTGCCTGAGGTAAATAATGTCTCCCGACCAGCCATTCAGGATGCCCTCACTCCTACCTCCATAGCAGCTGACCCACCGGTCTCTTTCAGCTGGGTTGTCTCGTCCCTTCGAGCAGACCCCTTGGGTGGGGTCATTTCAAGGCAACCAGCACCTGGCTTTCATCTGAGATGACCACTTTGTCCCATGGATGACAGGATGACACCCGCCCTTGCCACCAGAGAAGGAAATGTTATTTGCTATCCCGTCTGCCCTCTCTCTTCACCCTATTACTGGGAACAATCCCATCAATCTTTTTCCTTTGGACTTTTGCTGACTCTATGCCCTCCCAGCTATGTCGAACACCTGTCAAACTTTCCCAAGAATTCTCTCTAAACCCATGGCAGCCTCGGATTTCTGCAGTTATGGTGGGTGAGTGGGCAAGACTTAGTCTGATCTCCTGGCCAACACCCCAAAGCACCCTACCTTTTCCCACCTCCCATCACAGTTTTCGTTTGAGTAGGAGGAGGAGAGGAAATGTCCTGGGTTCAGAAAAATCCTCTCTCACTAACCTCCTTTCCGTATTGTGATGGCCTTTTCTATTTGCAGGTGAAGGTGAGCAGTGCATGGTGGGTAGCAAAACTGGTTCCAACCTCTCATGGAACCAGTCAGTTTCAGAGCCTGAGCCAAGAGGACCATCTGATTTCCTCTGGCCACTTCTCTGGGCTGGCTTAACTGGAGTCACACAGACAGTAATCAAATTATGTCAAGATTAGAGGCTGGTGCACGAAATTTGTGCATGGGTAGGGTCCCTAGGCCTGGCCGGTGATCAGGGCCGATCGGGGCCTTCCAGCTGCAAGCTCAGGGCCTCCCTTCCCCAGCTGCCAGCTGCTGGCTGGGCCTTCCTTCGTTCATGCCATCCCCTGGTGGTCAGCGCACATCATAGTGAGCGATCAAACTCCCGGTCTCCCGGTCAAACTCCGGAGGGGACACTTTGCATACTGGCCTTTTATATATATAGATGTCTTCCAACATTCAGATTTCATATTCATAAGCTTAAGCTTTTGTTTGCTGTGTTTTTCTAACCATAGGACAATTCCTAAAATTGCTTGAAAAGTGGGGGAAATACCTTTCTTTCTTTTAGGGTATATGGAAAAATCAGCCAGGTATAACCCAGAAAAGCATTCAAGGACCCTTAGTTCCACCAGCATCCCAATCACTTCACAGTAAAGAAGTCTTATCAAAAGTGTGCTGGGGACACAAGCTTTGGAAAGCAGCCCCCACCTCCTGCAGTGCTCAGCCTCAGAAGAAACTTAAACAAGCAGAATCCCCACACGACATAACTGCCATTTCCATTCCTGGGGGGAGAGAGGGAGGGAAGTACCCAGAGAATATAGTTTCAAATGCTTAGTGAAACTTCAAATTCAGAGAAGTAGAAATCTCTCCCTCTCTGCTTTTATTATAAAAATCTCCTCTGTTTGAACAGGTTGATCTCTAAGCCTTTATTTCCATCATGTTTTCTTCTTACGGAGAATGTGTGTGAATCATTACGGCTATAAAACTACAGGACCGGACACTGATCCTTGCAAGACTTTTCGCTGGAAGAGAACAACGGCTTCAGTTCCCTGGCGGAGCCATCCTGCGCAGCCATAGATTTTCCTGTCCATGTGCAGCCAAGACTTGTGCTTTGCTGGGTAGAACGTCTGACGGTCTGTCTTCATGGAAGATTTAGGCACAGCAACCCAGACTCAGAGGGGCACCCTGCAGCTCCCAGAGTGCCTGTTAGACGGGCTTCTGCCTGGCCAGGGAGCAGCCCTCTCCATGGGCTGGCACTGCCCCGACTCCCACCCCCACCGGCTCGCCTCCCTCCCAGAGCCAGAACCCTTGGCCTGGGCCTGGTTGGTGGCAGGATGCCCAGGCGTGGAGGGACAAACCTTCCCCACCCCCATGCTCTCACATGACATCAGTGGGCACAAGAAGTGCTAAAGTACAGGAGGCGGCTTTAATAGCTGTGATTTAGTCGCTCCGCCATCAAATAAAATAAAGGCATGCCTTCAAATTATATGTTCCCTTAATAATATTGAACAGAATACTACTGAACAGCGGCTGTAGCTCTGGTACCCAGCTCAGCACCTTCCTTCCAAGCGCTGTGCCGTGTGTTAGCTCACTGGGGCCTGAGGCCCACGGGGAAGATGGCACTAGTACTCTGCTCCCCCCACACACACACACACCCGTGAAGCCATGGAAATGGCCGGTCACTGGATGCGACCTGCCTGAGTCACAAAGCTGGTTACTTTCAGGGTCTGCACTGAAAGCCAGGCTTCCTCCCGCTCAGAGACCTTGAGGAGAAGAACGCTGCTTAGCAATTTAAAAAGTGGTTATTTCCTGATTATGGAAATAAATTGTATTCGTCAGAAAATTGGAAAGATGCAGAAAGCACCAGAAAGAAAAAAAAAATCACCCAGATTCCTAGGCACAATGATATCCTGCCTGCTGTTGGCATTTGGACGTGCTATCTCACACGTGCCGATTTAAATGGGTTCATACTTGTGCATACTATTTTTTAGTGACGTTTCTTTCATTATCTTTATAATGACAAATGCTGTTATAGAAAACCCAACACGCATGGACACCACAAAGAACAGCAAAGTCATCCCGTAATCCCACCCACGGAGAGGCCAGCACCAGAGAGAAGTCTCATTGAATCAGACACTTAGAAAGCCCATAATGCTGCAGCATGCTGCTAAGGCCAGGGGAAGATGATGCAGGGAAAATTAAGGAAACAACATCCTGACATTATCCTTAGTTAGAATCTAGCCTGATTTGTTTCGAATGAATATCTCTTTATTTCTGCTTCCCTGCTCATAAATATAAGCAAGCGTTTCCAATTAATTTCACAAGAATATTTTCAGGGTCAATAATATGGCATTGGTCCGTCCGGTGTGGCTCAGTGGTTAAGCATCAACCTATGAACCAGGAGGTCACGGTTTGATTCCTGGTCAGGGCACATGCCCAGGTTGCAGGCTCGATGCCCAGTGTGGGATGTGCAGGAAGCAGCCAGTCAATGATTCTCTCTCATCATTGATGTTTCTGTCTGTCTCTCTCCCTCTCCCTTCCTCTCTGAAATCAATAAAATATATTTTTAAAAATAATAACAGTATGACATTGGTTGGGACTTTTGAATACTCTGAAAGAAATCAATAGTCTCCAGGCCATGAGCATGCTCACTTAGTTCAGGTTTCTCCTTGCCAGGCCAGACCACACGGAATCTGGGCTACATGACAATAGGAGAAGGTGGTTTGGCCAGAGATACACACTCCAGCTCCATCTAGGCCAGAGCATGAACGGAGCAGACAACACGGAGAATGTGGAAGCTCACGTTCCTATGTACAGTCAGACCCACCACAGCCACATCCACGCGCAGGTGCTCCGGCCTCGGCAGGGAACAGCTCTCTATCCTAGGGCGTTTGCACTGACTTTTCTTTGGAATCCTTTTGCTTTCTGTTTTGTTTGCTGATGAATCTCTCAAGTGCCTTGGAAGTGGTAGCTGGCATGCGGAATGGCGCACCATCTGACTCACTATCTTAATGCTATGGCTGCCCCTATGCAAACTGAGCAGACACAACTGCCTAAACAGCCAAGCGGTGGCAGCACCTAGCATGGGAGACGGAAGTGCTGATGCTACACAGCATGACGTCTCCCTTGTAACGCATAAGCATAAGACAGGTGCATTTTTTATCATGGCTGCAAAGAGGCCCCTAGAATTAAGTAATCAGGGGTGTGCCAGCTAGATGACATAAAACAAACCAAACCAATCAAACCAATGAGACATTAAGTGCCCTCATGATGGGTGTCAACTCACGTTTATCTCATGTGATCCTCACACCATGTGCCTCCCAGGACTGCCCCTCCTCCCGCACCTCCTACGTGTACCTGGCTAATGGCATCACTGTTTTCCCAGTTGCCCCTAAGCCAAGTTCCTCCGCATCATTCTTGACTCTTCTCTCTTTCTCATTTCCCATGGCTAATGAATTACCAAGCCACGCGGATTCTACTTTCTAACTATGTCTCAAATCCTCTACTTTTTCCCCGCCCACTTTACCACGGTCCGAGCTGCTGTCCCCTCTCACCCGGCCCACTATTAACGCCTTGGGTTCCCATTTCCACTCTCCCTGTGCCCCGGCCAGAGCAATTCTCTGGAAACACGGATCTGACGGCGTGACTCCTCCACTGGAAACATCCTAATGGCCTCCCCTAGTTCCTTTAATTATAAAAATTATTTCCATGCAGAAAAGTCACTCTTTGGAGTGTATGATTATGCAGATTTTGACAGATACACACAGCCATGTAACCACTGCAGCACTCTAAATATAGAACCGTTTTGTGTTATTTTGGTGATAAAGAAAACAGCTGTTAGAAAAACTCAGAGCCTGCTGTGTGAAAGGAAGTTTCGTTTCACTGGGGTAAATACCTGGAGTCCTGTTTCTGGGTCGTGTGGGAGCTGCCAGGCTGCTTTCCCCAGTGGCTGTGCCGTTTTGCAGCCCTACATTATGGGAGGAAGTCCAAGCTCCATCTGAGGCCCGCAGGGCCCGGCTCATCTGCCTCTGCCTGCCTCTCCGTCCACAGCTCTCTCCATCACCCACCCTTTCCACACGCTCGCACTCAGCCGCACTCACCTTCTTCCACTGTTGTGACAAGCTCTGGCTAATCTCCAGGACTTCCCACATGCTGGCTTCTGCCCCAAACACTTGTGCATTCCCCCTCTTTATCCAAACAACTTCTTTATCTCACCAACTTACACATCATCTTTGCCAGGACGCTTTCCCTGAACCAAATTAGGTTCTCCCATGCTTTTCCCTCGTTCAGTCATTTAACAAACATTCGATAAATAACACCCAGGGTCTTGATTGTGCTCCAGTAATAGGGAGATAGCCCTGAATGAAAGAGTCTCAAGTCCAGGCTCCCAACAAGCTGACAGACAATGGGCAATAACAACAACAAAACAAACATATGCCAGGATGTCAAGTGCAAAACAATAATAAAGCAGATAGGATAGCTGGAGGACACCTCTGTGACGAAGGGGTGAATGAGATAAATGAGCCGCTCCACAAATACCTGGGGAAGGACATTTCCAGGCTGAGAGAACAGCAAGGACGAGGATGTTGAGAGAGGAGAGAGGATGGCATGGAGAGGTGTGGCGTGTTCAGGAAGTAGCTTGGAGACCTGTGGTGAGAACACGGAGCTGGGAAGAGGTGAGGAAGAGAAAGCCAGGTCGCATGTGGCTCCTATAGCACCTCCACCCCATCACGATGTCTGTCACACCGCCCACTGTCCGCCTGTCTGTCCCTCTTATCTGTGTGCTCTTCGAGGCCCAGGTCTCTGTTCCTTCTGTTCATGACTAATTGCAAGCACTTAGCTCTGTGCTTGCTGCGTGGTAGGTTCTTAGCAAATATCTGAACGAATGAATGAGTGGATGGATGAGTAACATGAAACGTCTTGACTGATGACTAATCCCTGAGAAGATGGCACGCACCCATATTACCAGGGGAGAAAAGGAGGCTCAGGTTGCTTTAATGGCATTGCCAGAGGGAGAGATGGGTAGCGTGGCTGGAACCGAGCCTCCTCGTGATCACAGCTCCCTCTCACTATATCTGCACTATCTGCCGGATCCAAGGAGTAACCAGCCCTAACATCCAAACACCTACCTGCACATCCTCACTCTCCATCCACCCTCTAACCTTGAATTTGAAAGAATATCTTTAGACCATCCTTTAGGGCAGCAGTTTGGGGGGCAGGAGGGAATTAAGACCTACAATTTTTTTTTTATTTGATGCACAGAATGACTTCAAAAAACTGGGAAATCTAGTCTTAAAAAATTAAAATTTCACTCGGCCAGTGTTGCTCAGTGGTTGAGCATTGACCAATGAACCAGGAGGTCACGGTTCAATTCCCAGTCAGGGCACATGCCTGGTTGCACCTCGATCCCCAGTTGATCAATGATTCTCTCTTATCATTGATGTTCCTATTTCTCTCTCCTTCTCCCTTCCTCTCTGAAATAAAATAAAAACATATTTTAAAAAAATTGACATTTCTGGCTTATCTGAAAACAATCTAAAGATGTTGCAATGCTGGATCTGCAATCTCCATGGAAAAACTCTCTGAGCAGAAGAGCGCCTGCCCTTTATGCAGGCTGTGCCCTTCCAATTTGCCACAGCCCTCTCTATTCTGGTGCCTTGTACCTGCTCCACCTCACTGGTTTAGGTTACTAGCCTAGAGGATGATGACGTGTGGTTTCAGGCCCCATAACAGATGCAATCAGGGCCCATGGCTTAGGGAGTTTGGAGACTGCGCAGTCCCCTGCGTATTCCATTTCTCTTTCCGGTACAGTTAGGTGCTTGAATTCAGAAGGGAGTGACTGTCTAGAGTAGCCTACAAATCAGGACGTCAGGAAGCCAAAGGGATCCCCCAAAAGGTTGCATGCAGCAGAGGAGGTTCTAAGAGGGATGCAGGGAGGACAGCGGTGATGGCTGCCTTTCCCCACCCAGCTCCGAGCACGGGAGCTCAGAGTCACAGCTTAGCGTCTCACCTGTGCACAAGCCTACCTGGCTGCAGTGCCGGCTGGCCGGGCCCTTGCCTCTCCCTTGGCTATTTAACTCGGCGCTCCAGCCACCATAGATGGTCTAGAATTCAGCTGTCGCCAACCTTTCGGACCTCATGGACCACCAGTGATCTGTGGACCACCCGTTGGAGACCGCTGGCTGGTCTAGATTACTGTTTTATTGAAGACATTGATGCATATCAGGCAGTACTGATTCAATTAGAGTCTGGCTTGGGAGAGCTCTAGAAGAGAGCTCGAGGCCATTTTCCATGGCATGTTACGTAATCCAGGGTCTACCACAGATCCTGGCACAGTCACTGAAGCGTTGTGAAGATGAATGAACCTTGGGCAAGAAACGTCCCCTCCTACTTCATTTATAAGGTGAGGGGTTTCCACGTGACTCAGCCTAAGGACTCACAGAGCGCTGAAATTCTATAGGTCTATGGATGTCTAAGTAGTTATATGCAAAGTAGAGGTCAGCAATAAATAGCAGGGGCCTCATTTCCTGGGCATAGTGAAACAGATTTTAAGGATGGCAGGAAACGCGTAAGGAAGGCTCGGGTTTGCCACTGCTGAGCTGCAATAATGCCATTAGTCACAGCTGTGTTTCTCAGCATTGGCGTCAGAGCGCATATATCAGGAGTTTGCATTTTGCATATCAGTGGGGTTTACTTGCCAAAATGAATCCATTAAAATTTGCCTCCAGAACTCAAGAAACGTGTCTGAATGGGTGTGATATACAGGTGAGGCCAGCCTGCACAGACTGGCTGGGAGACTGGGGCTGCCTGGCGAGTGTGGTTTTACGCGCAACCACAGGCCCCTTGCCTGATCATTTTCTTCAGTGAGCCTGCTACGGTGCCTAAAGCCTGCCCATTTAGTCACACCTGTGAGGTAAGGCCTTGAAGATGCTCTCAGGTGCTCCAATAAGCAGAGAAGGATTTTAAATCCAAACATTTGCATTTGTTACCATGTTCTGAGCATCATTTTCTCAAACAGTAATGACGACGCTTGTAATCTATTCTTGAGGAACCCTGAACCACGCACTTGGCACTGCTGAGCGCGGGATCATTCCGTCCACAAAACCTCCTACGTGGCAGGTAGTCTTGGCAAGAGCAGAGCGCACACAACCCTAAGTGGCTGCAAACCCAGACCTGCTGATCCTGGATTTTCTCTCTTTTTAACGGTACATCTGACACACAGTGAAGTGCACGATCTTACATGTACAGCTCAACGAACATTTACATATGCACACCCTCATGCACTCAGATGGAAGACATTTCCAGCACCGCCCCCCCCCCCCACTGGCTCCCAGGCGAGTTCCCAGCCTCCCTCCCCTGAAAAAGGACCGCAGCCCTAATGCTTAGCTGTTGGGCTCTTTCTCCAGGTAAGCTCGAGGAGAAAGAAAACGGTCTAAGACAAAAACCATGGGAGGGGGAGGGAGCTAGACAATAGGACGGAACTGCCCCTGCAGAAACACCAGGGTTTGTCCCCAGGTGCCAGCAGCCCCTGAAACACACCCAGCTCCTGCCCGGGTGGCAGGGACGACCATCAGCATCTCCAGAGCATGAAGACGCCAGCGTGCAGAGATCATGGCAGGAGCTCAGGTCCTGCATTTTAAGCAGTCTGGTCTCTCCCAGTGCCGGGAATCCCAGTCTCTAACAAGAAAACGAATGCTGACAAATGAAAAGGAGATGTATTTGCTGGCACAGAGTCAACGGAGTGGGGAAACAGGCCAGCTCCGGGCTCCCACGGGAAGTTTCAAACCCACTTTCTAATTCTTCGTTTAGCTACCATGGACTCTTCGCAGCTCCGGCGTTGTGTTTTTACTTTGCTCCGTTTAAGTCGCGCTTCTCCTGCTGTCTGCCCTGTACTTCGGGATGCTGGCGTGGAATGCTAGACGCGCCTCTGGCTTCTGGACAGCATTATTTCCCTTCTCTTTCAGAGAGCTCTTCTCCAAGCTGTCAAGTGTTGACTGCCAGCTTGTATTTGATTGTTCTTATCAGCTCTTCTTTAAGCATGCAGCACTCTATCTACAGATCTGAAGTCCTGAACAGTTGGCAGGCTTAGGAGACACACCTCAGGGAAACCCTGTGACTTAACCTGCAGGGCAACTATAAAGATGACGAGATAGGTATGGAGGCTTCTGCTGGTGGAGAAAGAAGAGTAAACATTTTTCCAAGGGAAAGAAGGCTGAAGGAAGAGGGAGGAAGGGGAAAAGAAGCATCAAGAGTGGAAGAAGACAAGAAGAGGGGGGAAAAGAAAGAAACAGAAAAAAAACAACATGAACATGGTGGGAGAGAGGGAAACAGTGACAACAAGGAGGGAAGAGAGAGGGAGAAAGGAAGAAAAATTTAGAGAAGTCAGGGAAGCAGTGAGCAGAGGTAGTTCAGACTTTCAGAGGACAAGAGAGGAGTCTGTAAGACAAGCAAAATTGACCCCTGAAGCTTAATTATTTATGAAAATTGTCTACAATAAATAATTAGCTAAATACTGCCAAACATCCACCTCAATAGGCACCTAGAGAAAACTAGACACCTAACATTGCAAGTATTAAATATTGTGGAAGACCCTGAGCTCACACCCTCCCATGATCAATACTGAATATACAGCTACATATAGAGCAATTCCTCCTGAAAAATGACAGAAGCTGGTTGAACAGCTTCTGCACAACACCCAAGAGAGAAAAGAGAGGTGGCATAGAGAATTGGAGGTTGGGGGGGGGGGGGGCTGCAGGAACACTCGGAATCTCGGGATCTGCAGGAACTCTCCAAGATCAGAGGTTCCTGTAGGTGCTTTGTTTATGTTCCCTCTCCATCTGCTTAGCATGAAGAGATCTCTGTCTAAATGCTCTGGCTGACCTGTAAGGTGCCATGGGCCACACCAACCTGAGCCCACTCCAGCCCCAGACAGCTGGACTTCCGGGACATCGCCACACCAATATACCCTGGGCCACCCTGCACCAAGCCTACTCCTACCTGGCCAGCCAGTTGCACAGGGTGCCTCAGGCATGACACTCACTCTCTCAGGCTCTAGCAGCCAGCCAAACCACCCCGTACATTCAGTCTACACACAAGTTGCTCATACACAAGGCCACTCCTTCAAGATTGAAGAGAGAGCTGTTTTGTACAGTTCATCAAAACAAACACAGGAAGTCAAACAAAAAGAGAAGACAGAGGAATATGTTCCAAATAAAGAAACAAGACAAATGGACCCAGAAAAAAAAAAAAAAAAGCTAATGCAACAGAGATAATTAGCCTGATAAAGAATTCAAAGTAGCTGTCCTAGAGTACAATAGGGAATGTCAGTGAGAACCTCAACAAAGGCTTAGAAAATAAGAGAAGGAACCAATCATAGCTGAAGAACACAATATCTGAAATGAAAAACACACGAGAGCGAATCAACAGCAGGTTAGATAATACCTAGAGCAAGCAGAACCGTCCAGGGCCGCCCACACTCTTCTCTGCAACCCAACTGCACAGGCTTCTCCTGCTGTCAGCGACTTCGCTAAAATGGACAGTCTGCGTTTGCAGAACATTCTACCTAAGGAAAGCATGCAATGCATCTTGAAAAAAGCTCTGCTTAGCACTCTTGTTTCATGTTTATCGCAGGTAAACCTTCCGTTGAAACTGAGCTCCCCAGAAAGGTGCCTCGCCCTCCTCCTCCAGGAGTTCTAGAGAGCCCACATTTCCCTGTGTGTCTGTCATTACCTTTAGGGCAGGCCTCAGATACCTGCTAAATGGCAGGTCTGTTTGGCTAGGGGGCAATGTAACATGGTGCTTTTTAGCATTTACTTACCATTGAATAGCATCCCTTGCTAGTCAAAAGATCCCCACACTTTAAAAAATTAAACCTTTATACATAAAGAAACTGATTTTAAAGCACATAAAAATAGTGGCTCAAATGTGTAATGATATTCTATTTGCATTTTTCTTAAATTTATAAACATAAATGTGCTTCTATCATCAAAGTTAGAATTCTGAAACTAGTCACCTAAGTTCAAATCTTAGAAAACCTATTTAAAGAAAGAAGGCATCTTAGTGAACTAGAACAACTAGAAATTAGGTAACTTTAGTTTTAGTACTTCTTATTCATTAAATTGATATTATTATGTCATATATTTATTTATTCATTAATTCCAGAAGTGTTTTATTGAACACTTAGTATGTACCAGACTCTACTAACCTCTTAGGATACAAAGAGGAAAAGTTCATTCCAAATCATCCTGTACTTCCTCTCAGACTGTCACTAAATTGTGCCTAGTTATTTCAAAACTTATTTTGTTAATATCTGTCTCCCCACTTAGACTATAATCTCTACAAGAGAAGCAACTGTGCTATTGTTCATCGTTCTTTCTCCATCAGTTAGTCCAATACATGCCACATGGCATTTACTCCGCAAATATTCTTCAAATGAATGTATTTATCATAAGTTAACATTTACATAGCATTTACATCTATTATCTCATTTATTCTTCACAACAATCCTATGAGGTAGGTCTTGTTTTCCCCATTTTACAGTCAGGGGAACTGAGAAGTGAAAAAACTTGCCATAAGTCACTTAGCACAAGGGGAATTCAAATCCAGACAGTCTAGTGTCAGGACCCAGGTTCGTACCCACTATACTATCCTGACTATGAATGTATCCATAAATGAATTAAGGAATGAGTGAATGAATGGGTTAATTTACGTAGTTCATAGGCTCTTGGCTTTAAGTTTATTAATTGCAATATGAGGAGGGGTTGGACAGTGCTCCAAAACCTTTCCACCAAAGTTTAGCACAAGTTCTTTGTTTATTTAAATATTTTTATTGATTTCACAGAGGAAGGGAGAGGGTAATAGAATCATCAATGATGAGAGAGAATTATTGATTGGCTGCCTCCTGCACACCCCATACTGGGGATAGAGTCCGAAATCTGTGCATGTGCCCTGACCGGGAATCGAACCATGACCTCCTGGTTCAACCACTGAGCCACACCAGCCAGGCTAGTACTAGTTCTTTTAATTAATCACTTCACCAGATAATCATTAGGTGCTCTCCATTTGTCATTTTAAATGTCCTGCCTAATGTACAGGAATGGCTGGGGCTTGTGGCTGTATACTCTTTAGATTAACAAGGATGTCAAACTCAATGGCTAACACGGGGCTGATAAATGAGGCCTGTGGCCCATGGGCCGCGAGTTTGACATGCTTGCTCTAGAACAGGGGTCCTCAAACTTTTTAAACAGGGGGCCAGTTCACTGTCCCTCAGACCGTTGGAGGGCCGGACTATAGTTTAAAAAAAACTATGAACAAATTCCTATGCACACTGCACATATCTTATTTTGAAGTAAAAAAACAAAACGGCAAAAACACCTGCATGTGGCCCGCGGGCTGTAGTTTGAGGACGCCTGCTCTAGAATGTCCTTGCACTGCTGTTCCTGCCACTTGAGTTGCATCATTTCCAAACATGTTGGTGGCTTTTGCACTTATTACAATTCTAGAATTTAATTAAATATCATTGAAATGCACAGAATCTAATTCCAAAAAAAGTAGAGCTATTGTTTCTATGAAAACTATACAATTTAGCTGGTACATATGCAAGAATGGATTCTTGTCTATATGTTTGAAATCTTTCAAAATAAATAGTAAATGCTGGAAAAATAAGTTTAAATCTTTGGAAATATTTAACAAATGCAAATCACTTGCATCTGGAAATTGCTCCCTAATAAAGTATGAAAGAGACCATAGTCAAAGAATTGTAACACATCTTGAAGGACTTCCCACTCAGATGGCTTTGTTGGTGGCTTTAGATTCTCCCATAGACCAGACACTTAGTGATATTAGACAAGAAGAAACTCCAATCAATGAACTCACTCTCATAGAAATCTCCTTAGACTGACATCAAAAGAGAATGAATATACATATTTATGTCTTACAAAAATAAGATAAATAAATAAGACATTTCAGGCAAGTATGCATCATGTCCTAGGATTCTCCTGCTTAATCAATATTGAAGTGGATGTACACATGTTGCAGGAAACTTCTAAATCTTGTGTTTCATCCTAAAGTTTATATGAACTTTGCACCCCATTCTGTGGTAGAGATTAATACTGTTCACTAAATATTTCTAGCTCTTCTGGCCACATATAGGAGTGCACTTCCCTGACCCTCGGTGAAGATAGGTGGGCCTACATGACATGCTTTGGCCAATGGAGTGTGTGCGGAAACGACATCTGCCACTTTCAGATCCAGCCCATGATTGACTCTAGCTGTCCTTCCCTCCACTAGACAAAAGGCAAAGTTCTACAGAGTCTGCCTTATGAATCTGGATCCTGAATGAGGATGGAGTGGAACACGGGCCCCAGCTGACCCTCGTGGGCATGCCGCATGAATGAAAAATGAGTTTTGTTGTTTTAAATCACTGAGATTGGAAGTTTTTGTTGCCACAGCATAATCTGATTTATGGTGACTAATGTGTGTCCCATGATATATTGGTACTTGTTTAAATATGCAAATGTATCCCTCTCCAAATTTCAGGATACACTTAGCACTCCAGAGAGAGACACCACATTTATCTAGTGACTCCGTACGCTGTCTCCACTTTCTCCCAGGGGAGAGGCACAAAACCAGATGTCTGTTGGATTCCTTCAAATGCTCATATTATGTCATCCTTTGTGCATGAGGAGAGAGCAGGCGCCCATGACGGCTGTGCCTCTGTCACTTGACGAAACCGAATACAATTAAATTAATTTGATTAGAGAGCTGTTATATCCAATTTTGGAGCAATTGATTAGATTTTCAGGGAGCGAATCTGATTCGGTTGTTATTGTTTCAGTTGTCTTAATGAGGGAATTGGATTGCACAGCGATCCCACTGATGGTTTTGGCAACTGGCCTGCCAACTGTTGGCCATTTAGCCAGCACCACAGTTTGACCCTAGTACAGGATGTGACATTAATTCACTTGCATGCTAAATTCAAGCATTTTTTCCTACAAGCTGCTACGTGTCAAGTACGGTCATGTAATTAAAAGCATCCGCTGTAAATATTTAAAATGTACCATGTCCCCGGCATACATGCCACACCATGAGCTCTAAATATTTTACAATGCTGTGAACTTTGATTGGGTCAAGCTTCAATCTGAAACTATGTGCCGCCCTCTACTTCCCCGAAGGCCTTCATCCCAACATTCCTTAGGATCAAAAATTGATCGTTACTAGTTCTGAAAAACAACTGATTCTGATTCCATCGATTCAAAATGAAACCCCTTGTGCAATGGTGGAGGAAAGGCCAGGAGGCCGTCACGTGTCTGTTCCGCTCACTGCTGGGTGCACTCAAACAAGGCCCAGGCTGGCTGGAGATGCTCAAAGATACTGGATGAATAAATGAATGAGCAATGAACGAATGACTGAGAAGCACCAATATTTCCTTAATTCAGCTATTTCCCAGAAGCGAAGGAACTGCTCTTCTGAACAGATGAGGCAATGTCGCTTCATGGCTAAGTGCTTTGGGTGTGTAGTTAGTTGAGTTTGAGGTTGATTTCTGATCTTGCCACTGCAGCATACTGTATTTTCCAAAGGTGGTCACAATAGTATCTCCCATTCCACACATTCTTTTCAATATGAGCTTTCTACGCCCCCATCATGAGGTAGTTGATTTCTCCACTGTATTGAATCTGGGTGAACTCAGGGACTGGTTTGAGCAATACAGCTGATCAGCAGTGATGATGTACCAGTTATAGACTTAGTCCTCAACTGACCTGGCAGTTTCTGCCTCCTGCCCCTTGGAAACCAGCCATCAGGTGAAAAACAGAAACCCTTGAAATAACAAGGTTTTAATTAGATCATAGACTGGATGATTAAAACATGGAAAAGGGGTACATTTTGAGAGAAAATAGGATAGATTCATTGTTGGACATGCTGCATTTGTTTTGCCTTTGGGACACACAACTTGAGCAGGGAGTTGGTTGTACAGCTTTGGAACTTAAAGAGAGATTTATGTATTAAAGATATAGCTGTTTCCATTTTTAAATAACTCTATCTCATTTCATTCAACCCTATAAGCAAAACAAGGCACGTGTTCCCACTCCTGTCCCTTTTACAGATGAGAAAACTGCCATCCTACAGAACTTGACTTAAATGGTTGATGTCACCAGAAACAGCAAAGCCAAGTAGAAACTTGGTTTTCTCTCTCCTGGTCTTTCGGTGAATTGTGTAGGTTGAGATTAAGGAGAATGCAGCTTGATTTTCTAAAGTTGGGGCTTGCGCAGTTATTGAGCCTATAAAATTCACCGAAAATAAACCCAGAAACACTAGGATAGCCTGGACTCCAAGGTCAACAGAAGCTGTGAAAGTAACAGCTCATTTGATAGGCTGAGAAATTGATCAGGTGCAATTGCAGCTCTATAGCTAATGGATCAGCACCGAATCTCACCAAATTAAATTTAAACTGCCTCCCCGTAAAATTAAAATTTTCCCCGTCTGGTGCGAGGCCAGCCTGCAGGCTCAGGACGTGGCGGCGCTCCTTAGAGAATGGCCAATGCGACCAGCGTGCTTTCCCGGTCTGGGGGCTCGCTGTCCCCCCTCCCTTGAGACCGAATGATAATGCCGCACCGCTATGAAATACGCGCCATCATTTGTCACTGCTTTTCCTCTTGCCTCCACCCGAGACAGGAGTTCTGGCATGTTTAGTGTGTCATTAATTTTAGTTATGCTCTGAACATGGAGTGAGGAGGTCTCCCAGGCTACGGGTGACTGACAGTGTTTAGACAAGTCCAATTAAGTTTCTCGTGTTTGGAGAATCTTGGGAAGATAAATAAATCACTGAAACTTTCGTGATGAACACAGCCATTTGGCAATGGGCGCTCCTCCAGGGACAGCGATGCGGGTCTCTGTCAGGGGAAGGGTGGAGCCAGCTGCGCGAGCCGTGCTGGGACCGGCTTCCCGGTCACGGATGACCTCGGCGAAGCATCAGCCCAGCTCTGTTTGCACGTCACCTCCTCCCTACCCCTAGGCGCCCGTGCCAGCTGCTCTCTGGGTAAAACTGTGGACCGAAGACGCTTGCTTCACTGATCCCCACACAGGCTTGTGGTGAGGAGGCCGTGCCCAAAGGCGATGGATAATTCTGGGACCAACACACCTGGACCCCGCTGTTCTTTCCCAGGGCCTCCACCACCCCTTGCTCTGCCCCTCAAGTCCTGTCTTCCCAGGACGCCTTCCTACCCCCGGTGTAAGCAGCGTGCTAGTTCTTCCAGAATTCTCGCCTGGAGCAGTAAACCACCTCCCACATCCCTCTGCCCTCTGCCTCCCTCCCTCACGAGGGCATCTGTGAATGATGCTCATGAAGATCTCAGAAGCCATTAGGAAGGTGCAGGAAGTGGATATGCAAAATAACTACTAAATGGCATTAAAAACTCCTGTTAATTTTCCTGTTTGTTTACACCACGGTGGTTATCTGAAACATTTCAGTGCGTAGACGTTAGTTAGCCATACATCCTGGGGCACCTGCAGGGGAAATGGCATAAGGGCTGCTCTTAAAACACTTCAGAAAGAAAGGGGGGGCTATCGGTCAGGATCCTGTCAGGAGCAGAAACCACACAAGTCCTCGTAATGGGGGACTGGACATGAAGAATTAGTAGCCGGGTCACCGAGCGGCAGAGAGAACCTCAGGTGCCGGGGGCGTGGCAGTGCAGGGAGCAGCGAAGGCCCCAGGGTTGGGCCGCAAAGGGAAGGGGTCGCAATGCCAGGGCCCAGAGGCTTGGGGTGGGCCCTCGGCGGGTACCAGAGCTCCCAGGAAGAGGGCTGGTCTCTGGCCCAGGGGGACCCCAGGGCCTCTGAAGACCCCTGACACCTCCAGAGGCGCTCGGCTGCCTGGGGTCTCTGAGGAGGCTGGGGTGTGAGTTAGAAAACGTGCCAACTGGATGCTCCTGTTGCCCTGGAAGGCTTGGCCGCTGCCAGGGTAGTGCAGCATCACGGGGGGGGGGGGGGTTGGGGGGGAGGTGTAACAAACAGGGGCCCACAGGAGAGCAGGTCCCTCGCCCTCCTCCTGCCTCAGTCTCCCCCCAGCACCCACACTGGCCAGTCCAACAGGGAGCCAGCGGGGAAAGCAGAAGTGAGGTTGGTGGAGCCCAGGCCCAGCCCCTCAAAGGGAACATGCAGGGGGGCTGAGATGACAGTGGGCATGAGGGGCTCACAAAGCAGCTGGTCAACTGGTGAAACGGGGCAAGGCATGGGGGCCGGTACACGATTCCCCCTGTCCATGTGTGCTCGGGAAGTTTCTATAGGAAATTAAGATTTTTTAAAAAGGAGGTGACAGGCTCACTTTTTAAGAAAACTTTGAAACTGTTGGTGTTAGTATAAACACATCAACGTTATTTAATGGAAAACATTTTTTTAAAGATCTATCTACAATTCTGCCATTCAAGGAAAACGTTTGTCTTTTGTAGACATCATTTTGAAGACTTGCCTTATTAAGAATCTCAAACCCCAGGGTAACTGGCCCACTCGGTGCGCTGGGAAGTCCGTTTTAGTCCTCTCAACGCTTTCTCCATGGATGTTTTTCCATTTACACAAGGTGAGTGCTCGGCCTCCATCTGCACTTAAGGCTATGACCGAGCTCACTGTCAGACTGGCAAAACGGTAGCTTAACATTTAAACGTTTAACTTTCACTTTTCTCTGTGCATCTTTTCTCCCATCTTTTCCTCATGCCTACTCTCTTTGAACCCCCTCCAGGTAGCCCATGGACACAGCATAATCCACAGGGTTCAGTGGAATCACCGAGAAAGGCTGTTCCGGGGCACGGCCCGTTAGCCTGGATGGGGCTCTGCGTGTCACCCAGGTCGCGGCGGGCATTTCCTTCTCCTTTCCGGACTCCAGGCCGCCTCCGGGACCCCACGTGGAAATGGTCACGAGCTGGGCTGGGTCTCAGCGGCAAGAATAGGAGGGATTCCCTGTGGAGTCCACCCTGTCTTAGTGCTGCAGGAGGCTGCCCTCGCTGGGATGTGGAGAGTGGACGAAAGAGGAGCAAGGCTGGGCCCAGGAGGAAGTCAGAACTTGGAATCAGTAACTCAGGCCACAGCAGATGAACACCTGGGATACAGAACGGCAGCGGACGGGAACAGGGTCTGAGGAATACCCAGGAGGGGGAACCAACAGGCCTTGAATGCAGATGGGAAGTGAAGCAGCAAGACAGGAAAGTCAGAAATGGCCTCCCGTTTGCACGAGTGGAAAGGGGTGATGCTCTCACTGGCCGAGAGAGAGTCCAGGAGACCACTGGAGGGAGGAGATGTTGAGGTGCTTGAGGACTGGAGTGTAGGGTTCTGAGGGACACACAGAGGTGCACACTAGCAGGTAGGTACCCGGCCCTAGAGCCCAGGTTTTGAGGGATCTGGGATGAAGGTACAGGTGAAGAGTTCTTTTTTTTCCTATAACTGCATTTGTTTTAAATTCCAAAAAGATACACACATATATTTGAATTGTAACCAACTCACTGCACATAAAGTGTCTCTTGAATACCCTCCCCAGACTCATTCCTCCCTGAAGTAACTGCTGTTGACGCCTCACCTACACTCTCCCAGCACTTCCCCGGCCTTTACAGACAGCCTGGACGTACCGAACTGTGTGCTCTTTGCCTGTTTACCTGAAAGGTGTGTGTCTGTCCAGGTCACATTCTCCAGGAATCAGAGTCTGAGATGGAGATTTGCATGCAGGAGATTTGGGGTGGGGGGATGGGTGTGAATTGCTGGAACAACACCTGTGAGGAGCGAGGGCCCTGGGCCGGGCAGAACAGTCTGAACTGTGATGCGCGTGCAGTGACGTCTCTGCCAGGTGAATGGGGCGCTCCGGTGTGAGGACAGCCTTCGGAGTTAACCCGAATGAGGCAAAGGGACAGGCCATTGTACCCTCCCTTATCCCCCGTCACTGACTGAGGGCTGCCTCTGAGGAGGGGACTGAGGGCGATTCCTGGAGAGGGACTCTCCGGGACCCTTCAGCAGCGATGCTCCTGCTGGGATTGGAAGGGGAGACCTGGAGGCCCATCAGAGCATCCACTATACAGGCTGTGCACACAGTTCTGGAGCTTTACTTGTACACCTAAGACTCCATCCTGGAGATCATTCCTTGTTAGTAGTTAGATTGATCCTATTCTTCTTACCATTTTTTAAAAAGTTTTAGTGTTTTTTTTTGTCTTTATTATTAAAAGTATTACATAGGTCCTCTATTTTCTCCCATTAACCTCTTCCAGCCCGCTCCCATCCCCCCCTCCCAGACTCTCCCCACCCCATTGTCTGTGTCCACAGGTTACGTATATATGCATACCAGTACAAGTTCATTGGTTTGATCCTATTCTTTTTAACAGCTGCATAGTATTCCACCTGAAGATGTACCACAGTCTCTATCATCATTCTTGTTAATGGGCGCTCCAGTTGTTTCCACCTCTTCGCTGTCAGAAACAATCCTGCAGGTCAAATTGACTTGCAGCTTCTGGGAATGAGGGAAGGAGTCCCTCCCAGAGGAACCGGACATGACACAAAAGCAGCTCCACTCAGTCCCTGGAGAGCGAACAGAGCACACAGACTCTTGTGGGGGAGGGGGGTGCTCTGGGGAGGGGTGCGCTACCATGAGAGTTCCCCATTTCTGTGGCTTTTCGTCTGGCATTGATGTGGTTCATTTGGCATTTTGGCACCTGGTGGTGAGGGCACCGGTGGAAAAACCCACAGTCTTTCTGGTCAGCAGAATCAGAAAAGCGAAGCTGGGAAACAGTTGCAGAAGGGAGTGGAGGAATCCTGGCAGGGAAGAGAAAGGAGACCAAGAAAGGCCCCTACACCTGCCTGCCCACGTCTCAGGCTGGCCCATGAACCGTGTGCACAGCGGCGCAATGAAGCAGCTCAGCTAAAGCAAATGATTGGAATCAAGACCAGACCTGCTGCCCAAAGAAACACACTTTGCAGTTCCCGCCTCGCCAAGAAAATTGCCTGCTGCGGCAAAGGAAAGAATACACATTCTAGAAAAGTAACAAAACACAGGATCTCCATAACTCCACATTCATAGCATACACAATACGTTCCAAAACGACTTGGCATGTGAAGAATCAAGAAAATGGAGCACATTTTCAAAAGAAAAGAAACTGAAACACATCTGACCCTGAGATGAACCCGATGTTGAAATGAACTGGTATTGTCAGAGCAGCTATTTTGACTAACCTGGATAAAGTAAAGCAAAATATGTGCTCTGTGAATGAAAACATAGAAAAACTCAGCAGAGGTATTCAAACAACAAGAAAAATGTGGAAACTTCAAATCTGAAAAATACAGTATCTGAAAATTTTAAATGACTGGATGAACTTAATAACTAAATGGATATGTTTTAAAAATTAAGTAAACTAGAAAATAAATAAAATAGATAAACAGAAAGAAAAAAGATTGGAAAACTGAACAAGAGACTTCTCAGATAATATAAAATGGTTCAACACACAGTGAGTTTCAGAAGAAAATAGAGAAGAAAAAATATTTGAAGTAATAACAGCCAAAAGTTTCCCAAATTTGTTGAAAAACAGAAATTTACAGATTCAAGATGCTTTGTCAATACCAATTAGACACTAACATTGAAATGCATCAAACTGCTGAGCCAAAGATAAAAAACCTTCAAAACAACAAAATTAAAATGATGCATTTTTATATTAGGGAACAGAATGGAATTAAGAAGTGAATTCTTATCAGAATCCATGGAAGCCAGAAAAAAAGTGGGAAAATGTCTTTATAAAGGGGGGAAAAAATGATTTAGCAAAAGTATCCTTCAAAGATGAAGACAAAATAAAAACAATTCCAGATAAAAGAGACTTTGTTTCCAGCAGACTCAGACTATAAGAAATGCTAAGGGAAGCTTCTTAGGCTGAAGGGAAAAGATTCTGGACGGAAATTTGGATCTTCAGAAAAGAATGAACAGCATCAGAAATGGTACAAATAAATAAATGGGGAAATGGAAAAAATTTTCTTTTTGTCCCTCTTAATTTTTAAAATAAATCTGTTTGAAGCAGAAAAGAATGGCATTGTATTGTGAGATTTATAATGTAGCTATATAACACAAAGGACAGAGGGGTGGCTATAACTCTATGTATTTGCAAGGTTTCCATATTTTACACAGTTACCATGTTAACTGTGAAAAATTAAGAATATATGTTATAATCACTAGTCAACAATTAAGAAAAACGCAAAGCTAAAAAGGCAATACAAAAATTTAAACAGAATTTTAAATACTCAGATATTTTAAGGACAAGAAATGAAAAACAGACCAAAAACAACAACAACAACAACAAACAGAAGAGATGGGTGAAAAATTAAAATGGTAGATGTACCTAACATATTAATAATTACATTAAATATTAATGGATTAAACAATTCAACAGACAGAGATTGTCAGAATGGATATTAGAAACTACCATCTATAAGAGACATACTTTAAATGTGAAGATACAAACTCAAAGTAAATGAATGGAAATATATACATACTCATACCCCCCGCACACACACACAATTCAAATAGAAAGCATAAGAATGCTGCAGTGGCCAAATGAATATCAGACAAAATAGATTTCAAGATGTGGGTTGAATTGTGTTCCTCAAATGTGAATGTGACCTTTTTTGGAAATGGGGTCTTTGCTGATGCAATCAAGGAGGTCACTGAGGATTAGGATAGACCCGAATCCAATGATGAGTGTCCTTATAAGAAGAGGGAAACTTGGACCCAGACAGACAGGGAGAAGAAGGCTGTATGAAGACATAGACAGAGACTGGATTGATACAGCCACAAGCCAAGGAACACCAAGTCCTGCAGGCAACCATCAGAAGCTGAAGAGGCAAAGGATTCCCCTTTTCGGCCGCAGAGGGAGCATGGCCCTGCCCACACTGTGATTTTGGACTTCTAGCCTCCAGAACTGAGAGCGAATACATTTATTTTGTTTTAAGTCACAAAGTTTGTGATACTTTTTTTTTATAGCAATCCTAGGCAACTAACAGACAAAAACCAAAAGTATTATCACAGATAAAAGGGATTTTTTTTCCATTTTAATAAAAGGATCAATTCATGAGGAAGGCATAGCTATCATAAATGTGTATGTAACTAAAAAGAGAGATACAAAATATATGAGGTAAAAACCGAATGAAAGGGAGAAACTGACAACTCCACAATCTTAGAGATTTTATCAATCTTCTCTCAGAAATTAATAGAATAACCAGATGAAAAAATCAGCAAAGACATGGAAGACCTGTAAAAACACTACCAACCACATATAAAGGAAACCGCATATAAAGGAAAGAAATGCTGTTAGCCTTGGAACATTCTTTTCTGCTCTTTCTGCAATTTTCCTGATGTCCTCAATTATAGTCTTCATGTTTCTTCTGATATGAACATGTTTACTTTATTTCTCAAATTTGTGGTTACAAATGTTTTTGCTTTTAAAAAAATACCTTTCATCTTACATCATTTATGCAGCTTTTTTTTTCTCTTTCTTCTCGATCAGTCATTTTAAACTTTATTTTTCTTATCAACTATCTCTCCCACACATTGGTCTTTTCTGTTTTGTTCATATTTCTTCTTGTAGAGTTCTGGTTTCCTTAGTATAATAGAATAATAATAGCAAACACTTCCAAATGCTCTAAATATAGTCAGTCTTAAAATCACTTGCCACAACCCTATAACGAAGTACTATGATTATTCCCATTTTATTGGTCAGGACATTTAGGCATCGAGAAGTTAAGTAACTTACCCCAGGTCACAGAGCCAGCAAATGGTAGAAGTGTTTCTAACCAGGCAGTTGAGTCCTAGCTATACTCTTAACTATTGGGCAACCTATCTCTCTAGATTGCCAAATTAAATATCTTGATTCCTTTTCAATAATAACTTCTCTTTTATTTCCTCTTTATCAGTGTCCTCATTTTCAAATATTTTGCTCATTCTATTAGTTATATTTTTCTTCATCAAATTACTTTCATGATGATAACACCTTTATCATCATAAAATTTATCTTTCTAAGCCTTCTGTAGTGGACTGAAAAATGCTCTTTCCCCCCCTCCCCCCCCCCCAAAAAAAAAAAGATATTCATGTCTTAATCTCTGGAACCTATGAAATGTTATTTTATGTGACAAAATCTTGGCAAATATGATTAAGTTAAGGATCTTCAGATGGGAAGGTTATCCTGAGTTACCTGGGTGGGCCCTAAGTGTAATCCCATGCATCCTTAAGAGAGAAGCAGAGGCAGATTTGACATACACTGGGAGGAGGAAGTAATGCAAAGACAGAGCAGAGAAGGATTTGGAGATTGAAGTGATGTAACCACAAGCCAAGGATTGTCAGCAATGACCTGAAGCTGGGAAAAGCAAGGAACTGATTCAGAAGCACAGCACTGCTCACACCTAGATTTCTACCTGGTGCAACTGATTTCTGACTTCGAGCCTCCAGAACTTTGAGAGAATAAATTTCTTTTGTTTTAAGCCACCTAGTTTGTGGTAATTTGCAACCCCAAAAAACTAATACACCCCTTCTCTCAGCTACGCTGTTAAAACCTTTTCCTTGTTGCCTTCTTCCATGAAGAGAGATAATTTTATTCTTTCACTTAAAAAAATATTAGCTATAGACCCACTGTGTGCTAGGCTGTAGGGATAAACATGTAAAATAGACAGTGTCTATTCTGAAAGACCTTGGGTCAATGTTGGGTAGTGCTGGGCAGGGTATTTTCAAATAAAATACTTTAAAGTAAGTAGCATGAGACTGAGAAAGGCTACAAGATCACACGGGAGGGGTATGAGTTTGAGAGGACCAAGCCTGGCTTCTTTGAAGAGGTAACATCTCACCTGAGGCTTGCATGGGAAGTAAGGATGAACCAGGCAAAGAGTGGTGTTCCAGGCAGAAGGAACAGCCTGTGCAAAGGCAGCAATTAGTTCACCCTCGGGTCCTTTGCATCTGAAGGCACCCTTATTTTCCTTCAATTAACTGCTAAGACCCGCACAATGTATTTTCTTCTGTACCCTGTGCTTAGTAGTGCTCTGTTCATGTTTATTAATAATTTAAAGGATAAAACATACTTTTAACATAACCAGTTTCCTTGCTTTCTCTTCTGACAACATTCTTCAGGAGGAGACCCAGCAGCTGAGGGTTGGAGATGGGAGTCCTAGTTGCCATTTCCATGGTCACCTGCCCACTTTATGCAGTCTTTCCTCCGCAGTCCATGAGTTTCTCGATAGAACACACAGGACAACAAACATGGGCATGACCCCTACACGTGACCTTCAGAAACTGACTTTTAATTTGCAATGTTCCCAAAGCCTCCGGAAGCCACTGTCTAATCTTTCTGCCTCTGTTTAAGAAGTCTTAGCCATCTCTAACAATGGCATGACCTCACCATCCGGCTAGATCCTTAACTCGCCGTGGGCAGGAACTGACCCTTCATCTCGCTGGTATCTGCCCCTGCTCTCCAGCCAGAAACTGCACATAGAAGGTGAAGGGGGAAATGTGTATGAACAGCTGTGTTTTCTTTCTTTCTTGCCTTTATTGTGTGTGTGTGTGTGTGTGTGTGTGTGTGTGTGTGTGTGTGAAAGGTGAGAGAGAGACAGACACCCATATTTAGGTCCACGTTCTTTACAGTTCTTACCTCATGAGATCCTTTATCAATGTCTACTGATATTTCTCCACTAACCTCATCAACATCATTATAAGAATGTGATCTATTTAAAGAGCAAGAACGCAATTGCGTACTGTGCCTTCTGTGAGCTTTGAGCCTGCCCAACGGCTTTGAAGGTCAGAGGAAGCATTTAATAATAATGAGCTCAAGAATTCGCACACACTTTTAAATTTTCTTTCCCAACTGAAGGCCGTAGGGGGGAACCCAGAGGTTCAGGAAATGGTTGGCTGTGTAGAGAAAATGGTGTCACTTCAGAGCACAGCTGAATATATAGAGCGAACCCCCCTTTCCTCCTCAATTTCACAAACATTGGGTTGGCTGAGTTCTCCAGAGGCCCAGCCCTGCTCCAGAAGGTCTTTGTTTATCTTTGCAAGGACAATTAAGTGACAGGAATGTGTAATAGAGTGAAGGCGGCCAAAACAAACAGCTCTCGGTAAACACCATGTAAAAGTGGCTATTGTTGCTGGTGTGTCTGCAAGAGTCAGAAACCACTTGCTAATAGTTTAATTCCATTTCTCTGCAGACTGGCCGATCCTATTGCAGAAGAGCGACCCTGTGGTCTGCCGGGGAGAGAGGAGCCTGGATGGCCCCACATTTCACAGCATAGCTGAGCCACTGACTCATGGGCTCCACGGCTGAACCTCTGGGGGCTTGTTGGAAAATTCGATAAGATGTGAGGCTGGACTGAAAATCATTTGTGGTGCAGCTGATTTGCTTGACTACAGGGTAGAGTCTGAGATGGCCGGGCTGACTGAGAACAGCCCTGAGGGCTGTGATTGGCCAAGGTAAGCCTCACACCATGCACACCATGCAGGGAGAGTCCAGGCTGGGGAGGGTATCCTAGGAAGGAGAGGAAAGGCCCTCTGCAGAATCAGTAGGTGAGTCTTTCCAGTCTCCATCCCCATCCAGCCTCAGCCAGTAATCACATTTCCCCATAAAATGGACCGTGACTGGATCTTACCTGAGTCCGGAGTCCCCAGCTCCCTGACACGCAGTGACTGTGCTTACGGGGCAAGTAGGCTGCACTGCCCCATGCTCCCTCCCTCCCGGATCTCAGAGACTGTGGGGACTTAGTGTGAGATCAGCGATGCTGAGACAGGGGTGAAGGGGAGGGAAATAAAGAGCAAGCCCTTCCTGGGTCTGCAAAGGGGAGAGAGTTTAATAAAACACATGCACCCAAATGGAAAGATGACTGGTTGAAATTTGGTGAGTTACGTTAAAGGAGAAAACAATTCGAGGAAGGAATGTTTATCTCAAAGAAAACTGACATTTGGTTTTGCCATCAGGTTTCTAAAAAACAGTAATGGCACCCCAGGGAGGGTGGCCTCAGATCCGGGGCCTGGGACTGACAGCATTTTCCTCCTGCAGGACTGGCCTTTGAAGGTGAGACTTCTGATAAAGCCTACAAAAGCCCCAAGGGAGTTTCCAAATTGCCTGGGAACCTGATAAACTGTGTGAAATGAGCTCCCAAGGCCAATCATAGCTGATTTGTGCTTAAAACACCTTTTAGCTAGGATAGCCCTGAACAGGTCAAAGGAGAATGGCTTTGGAGAAATAAGCCATTATGAGTGGACCGTAAGTAACCCGGCAGCCATGGCTGTTTGCTGTACAAACTGCTCACAAATCCACAGACAGCATCTGAGTTGAGTACATTTTCCCCTTCATCCTATCACGGATGAAACTGCTCTATCTGTCAGAGTGGCTGAAAAGTCGCTCTGAGTACCACAGGAATCCGTCCTCTGCCTGGGGATTCTGGACATCACTTTCAGGGCCTGCCTGGCTCAAAGTTTAAAGCCCTTGAGGTCTTCCACAGGAGGAGTACTTGGTTCTACCATTGACTCCCAAAGAACCAAGAGGAAAACATCACTATCATCTTGGGATGCTTGAGAAGAATGAGAGAGGGGAGGACTGAGAATGAGAAGAAGATAAAATCAGAGGAAGCCAAAAGAATAAAGGCTTCATAGTAAGACTTTGAACCTAACTTACCTGAGTAGAGAGATTGGGATAACAGAGGACTTCCCAAGAACCCTGAACTCACATGATTACAACTACCCGTCATTCACCCATTCATTTTGTAAAGATTCCTGATTGTCATCTGCTTGCGTAGCATTGCTGTAGGTATTGCACAGGATTCAGAGATGAGAAGCAACATGATCATCTGAGAAACGTAACATTTGAGCACCTACCCAAAATACACATCATGAATGATAATATACACATGTCAAACTAGTAATTCAGTGTGATATGGGCATTTTTATTTAAAAATGAGATAGATCACTTATTTTATTTCTTTTTAATAAAATATGTTTTTATTGATTTCAGAGAAGTGAAGGGGAGAGAGATAGAAACATCAATGATGGGAGAGAATCAGTGATCAGCTGCCTCCTGCATGCCCTACCCTGGGGATTGAGCCCACAACCTGGGCATGTGCCCTTGACCAAAATCAAACCCGGGACCCTTCAGTCCGAAGTACGGCGCTCTATCTGCCGAGCCAAACCAGCTAGGGCAAGATCACTTATTTTAATTAGATTGAATTGGGATAGAGAGAGAACAGGAGTATTCACAACAAAAAGTAGAGCATAAATAAGAGACCAGAAGTCTGGTAATGCAAGGTGTGTCTGTAGACAGTGGCTTCTATATACAGCAGGTTTCATTTAGGGGAATGTAGGATATAAGGTTCGTAAGAAGCCTTGAATGATAGACTTTGCCCTATAGACAATGGGAATATTTGAGGGTTTGAGTCACCCCTTTATTCATTCATTCAACAAGCATTGCTGGAGTATGTTACATGTACCAGGTCCTTTACCTGAGTGAAATGGACAGTGGGAAGCTCATGGGCAGCGAGGTTGGTGTCTCTGTTGAGAAGCTTGTATTCTAAAATATGGATGGTTGAAATGACAGCTGACTAGATGTGTGGAGGAAGGGCGGGCTCCAGGCACTGTGCACACCAAACGCTGCTGCCACACCCAGAAGAGGCAAAGAACCCGACTCTCCTGCGTTTTAGGAGCAAGGAAAGCTTTCCCAGAAGGTCCAGAGTGGACACCCCCTGACACTTCTTTGAACAGAACTGGGCCACATGGCCATTCCTAAGCCATTCCTGGGTCCCTGGGAAGGAAATGGAGTTGCCTAACTGGTTGGTTAGCCACTTGGGTAGGTACTGGTGAGGAAATCTGCATGGCGACTGGTCTGAGCAGGAGTTACTGCCAGACTGCTAGTTAGCAAGTTTCAAAGGCCTGGACTTGTTTTATGTATGGTGGTAAAAATAGTTTTGAAAGTAGGATGTAACAGATATTTTGAGGAGAGAACAGCCATTAATTGAATGTGGGGGAGGGGAGGGACAAGTGAGAGGAGGAAGAGGTTTCGAGGTTGAATTGCTCCTCAGAATTTATCTATAGAAACAACAGAAAGATGGGGAGCCACTTACTAGTTCCAGAAACTTGGGAACTGTTCCCAGACTTCAAGTTCAGTTGTGGTTAACAATGAACAAACAAACAAATCCCAAAGTAACCAGCAGAATGCAGGACTCAGAGCATTTTATTATGTGGCAAGACAGGGGTGAGCTCAGCTAAGAAGAACACACACAACAAATTCTTCGCATGGCTTACGACCACTTCATCTCCCAGAAGGTTGAAGAAGCGATAAGGAGGACCACTGCTCTGCCCTGAATTTTGAGCAGCTGCAACAAACTAGTTAAGAAGAAAAGGACAAGCAGGCAGGACATAGTAGCTTATACTTCAGGAAAGGGGGCGGGACAGCACCAGCTCAGTCACATGTCGGCTTTCAACATTAGGAGGCTGGATCCTCAGAGTTCAGAGGAGACACAGAAGGTGAGAGGCTCCCTGGAAGGCACTCTGACTACAATCCCACCCAACACAGATGGCCCAGGACTGGGAGGGGTGGTCACAAGAAGTTAAGTGGCTCCCTGAGATGCTCTCTGATGACCCCAAATTTTAGAAGAATGTGCATTAAAAGATGGAATGAGTCATCATCACAAGGTGGATATAACCTTGGCTATGAAGACAGATAGAATGGGGGATAAATCCTGTCACTGACTCTTGGTAGCTGTGTGGCTTTAGACAAGTTGCATAACTGAGCTGTGCCTTCTTTCCCCATCTTTAAACTTTCTTCCCCTTCTCCTCATCTTCTCCCGTCTTTCTTTTTCTTTTCCCTGTGTCAGGTTATAGGACTGAAGCTCACTGGCCTGAGAGAACTGAAGATCCATCCAAGAGAAGAGTTGGCCTGGTGCCTGGTAGGTCTAAATGAGACCAATCAGGTGGGCCTGGCTGAATTTATCAGAGGGAGCTGGGAGGACCTGGGGTGGGTGGGGTGGGGGGATGGTGAAAACACTGCTCCTTGTGTTTAAGGAAGTTTCGCCATGGGAGGGGAACTGAATTCCAAATTTCAAAAAGTGCATCAATATGGATGCCCCCAAGTATGGAATTTGAGCCACCTTCTAGAATAAGTTATTAAAGGAGATTTGAGCGAGAGATTTAGAGAGCCAAGACTAGACCTATATCATTGTCTCCTCTGACAGGGTTACTAGACCAAGAATCAATAGGGAATGTTGTAGACACAGTGGGTCTGGATGTCATGAGGCAGTTGACAAAGTTTCTTATGATATACTTGTGGGAAAATAGAGACTGTGGTCTGGGGGCAGAGATTCATGTGGCTTCCTGACTAGCTGGACCACCAGAGGCAAAGGATGCTGAGGAATGGTCCACACCAACCTGGAGGGGACCTGAGCCTAGTATCCAGGGAAACGTCACCCAAATCATCGTGCTCAATAAGGACATGGTTGGCAGGAGACCTCAGCCTTATCTGATATCCTATCCTTAAGGGAAAATGTTTTATGTTGCATGTGTAAGTGAAAAATAACTTTAAAATTTGTAAATATTTTAATAATAAAATATTTCAATATAATATTAAAATTTTTAATTATTAAAATAATATAATTTTAATAATAAAATATCCTTTTCTTATTCCCCCATCTTTGTCAAGAGAAATCCAATCATCTAAGTTCCTTGTGCTGAATTTATTGCAAAATGGTTTTAATTATTTACCTTTTCCTGTAGACATATCCTTGGCAAAGACCTTGCAGCATCTCCCATGAAGACCTGTCCCTTTACCTTGAATGAAGTGGTCTGGAAACTTCCATGACTAATATAATGGGGCAGAAGTGATTGCATGCCATTCCAAACCCAGGTCTTAAGTGGATGTGCGTGTTTCCGCTTTCTTTCTGCTCCCAGTGTATAAACAAGCTCGGGCTATTGATGTATAATAAGAAACACATCATCTGGCACCCAGCCAACAGCCAGGAACCTGCCAGCAAGTGAGTGAGGCCACCCAAGACCAGCCCAGTCTGCCCTGATCATTTACACCTGAGCAAGCCCAGTCACCATCACACGGTCTGGGCCAGTCCCGACGAACTTCCCAGCTGATCTGCTGACTCATGAGCGTTAATAAAAGCGTACTGTCTAAATCACTGGCTTTTGGGGTGGTTTGTTACGTGGCAACAGCCAACTGTACTAGCCCATACAAACTAGTCCCTCTTTCTCTGTCTTAACTACTCTGGCACTCACGTTCTTTGCATCATCCACGCTTTGAACAAACCATTGTGTCAATTTCACAGCTTTGCAAAAGCAAAACCTCTACCTGGTCTACCCACCTTAACCATCCTTCTTCACCTGGCTGATCCCACTCATCCTTGGAGACCCATCTCAGGCACCCCGTTTTCCAGGAAGCATTCCCAGAGCCTTTCTCCAAACCTCTTCCCACCTCTTGTTGAGTGCCTCTGCTATTCTGCTGATGGTCCTGCTCTGGGCCTTTATCACAGCTCTTACCTTAGGTTCATTATCTATTTACGCAGCTTTCTACTCTTGCTGCACTCTGAATTCCTTGAAGGTGGACTCTTGTCCTTTATCTGTTATTCCAACAACTAGCACAAGTCCTCACAAGTTGTCCGTGGTCTCACAATGTTTCAGTGATATGAATTAAATGGAGCGGAAGAGAATTTAGCCTTGAAAAAAAATGATATGAATTAAATGGAAAGAGAATTTAGCCTCTAAAAGATAAGATACAAAGGGATGAACAAAGTTAATAAATACACCATTAGCTTGGGAACACCTCTAGGTTACCAGTCAGATCTTCCTGGGTCCAGAGGAACCAGTTGATACGTTTTGGCTTTTTAATCCATCTACCCCTAGCAGGTAATGTGTTTCTCAAGGAAGGAGATGTCGTCACCATGAAAACTGTTTTATCTGTAAAGGATGGCTGAAGAGACACACTGCGCATTCATGTGAATTTCATGACAGAACGGTGGGTACTGTGGGCTGACTGCCTTCTGACATGCCCACAGGGAACACGGGGAGCTGTACTGCAGAAACATACCAAGCAAATGCTGATGAGCAACTACTATATGCCAGGCACTGTTCTAGGCATGGGTGAGCCTGCCAGAAACAAACCAGACAGAATCCCTGCTTTTGTGAAACTCATATTTAGTAGGGTCCAGGAAACAAAGATGATAGGCAGAGAGAGAGAGAGAGAGAGAGAGAGAGAGAGAGAGAGAGAGAATGGCTGTTTCCTGGCAAGACCTTAAGAATGAGAACCAATGGCCTGTGGGTTCTGTGAAGACCCCTCATGGCTCTCCAATAAAGTTCCTGCTTGCTTATGCCAGTTGAAGTTGGTTTCAGTTACTTGCAACCCCAGGGGTCTTAACTAAGACTCCGTAGGAAATGCATTTGACTCCGTATTTGACTCCGTATCCACTCCCTTCACCACCACGTTGGGTCGGGGAGGAAGGGGACTTTGGGAGATAGATCAGTAGGTCAGATGCTAGTGGAAGAGAATGAGAACACGCCCCTTGCCATCTGCCCTGTGCCAGGTCTAAGGTTCTGGGGCTCTGAGCTTCCAGTTTCCACACTAAGGAAGACCTCGAGAAGCTGCTTCCCCCGATACTCGGCGCGGCCGAGCAAAGGTTACGCGATAGGCCGCGTTTTATGCTCTCTACCGCATCCAGGTATTATGATTATTTCATATTTCTACATCACTGGGCGATAAGCAAGGAAGCACATTATCTACTCAGGCTTACAATAATAAATAAAATCATTCCAAAACAAGGAAAAACCCTCCTTCCCCAGGGGCTCAGCGGGGAGAGGCAAGGCAAACAATACAGGACAGAAATATGGCCCGGGACGAGTTCAGGAAGTTTTAATAGACCGTGGCGCAGGCGGCCGGGCTGCCAGGGGCTTTTGGAGAGAGCAAAGGAAAAGCTATTTGGATGGCGATCAGGCTGGTGTGCGCGGCAGAGGGGCGCAGGTCCTAGGACAGTGTGCACCCCATCCTCCGAGGAGCCTCTGTTCTTCGGGCTTTAACTTTGGAATCGTCAGCGTATTAAGTAAGAGGATAGAGAGAGATTCTTAACAATTTTTATAAAAGCACCTTGCCATTTCGCCAAATCTGCTTTTATTTTAATGACTCCTACAGGCAGATGCAGACCTTCCCACTTTCCACTTGCTGATTAATTTCCTGTTGACTCTGAAGGTAACTGAAAACCTTTGATGAAGCAGAAATAGCCTTCATGCGAGTGATTCTTGGTCAGGAACTGGGTCACTTGGGGCCAGCCTGTAGGGGCCTCCTTCGAGCGCTGGGTGGGTGGGTGGTTTTGGTTCTTGTTGATTTACAATGTGTCCACCAATAAACCATTCAACAAAGAGTCCTTCTTCTCCCTCTCCCAGGGTTCACCGCATGTTCCACTCCGGAGCCCAGCGCTAGGCTAAGTTATGAAATCGGCTCTGTCTGGCCCATCCTCCCACCCAACCCCCTTCCTGTGAGTTTTCCCATCATTGGGATCCTTTCTCTGTCCATGTTGAGGTTCCTCAATTTCATGCATTTCACCAAGTTATCATAGTCCGCTGAAAAGAAAACACTTTTCTATGAGTCATGTACACTTGGGTATGAATTGAAGTCAGATGGCTTCTGCTCCGGGCACCCATATATTGACCTTTGCATTTGAAGGGCACGGAGGTTAAAGGGGAAAAGCAATGGCTGGTTGTTGAAAGACTCCACTCTACTCTGGCCTTTCTGCAAAAAGGCTGGGTTTTCGTGGCTGGGCTCTTCACTCTTAGTCTTCATTTTTCTAAAAAGTGCTATTAACACCAGAAACTTGACTAAACTTCACTAAAGATAATTTCTAAAGTTCATCCTGCTCTTAAAGCTGTGCATTCTGATGTTAGAAGAGGGTATTTGAGTAAAACTGGAGCATCGCTGGTCACCAAGCCAATCACATTGTGTTCCACCTCCTTTTTAATACTATTATTATTATATTTTTATTGATTTCAGAGAGAAAGGGAGAGGGAGAGAGAGATAGAAACATCAATGATGAGAGAGAATCATTGATCAGGTGCCTCCTGCACACACCACACTGGGGATCAAGCCCACAACCCCGGCATGTACCCTGACCAGGAATTGAACTGTGACCTTCTGGTTCATAGGTCAATGCTCAACCACTGAGCACACCAGCCTGGCTATTACACCTCCTTCACCTCAAGACCAGGAGTTCTGAAGTCGCCTTCCAGCAACTGACATCCACTGTCTGCAGCTTTTCTCTCTGGGAACTTCCTGCCAAGACTTCAAGCCAGGAGAGCTACTCAGAGCTACTGAGTGTCTACTCAACCTAAAATACCGTCTAGCCACTTAATAAGCCCTGTGCCCAGGGCACATCCAGGACCATTATGCCAGCCTTTCTCGCTGCAGTGGGACAGAACAGCAAGATTCTGGAAACTGTGGGACTCCATGCTCCTCAGGACTGAGGACCCTTTCAGGACCCAGGGAACACCAAGATGGAGATGCATCTTCTAGACCCTGCCCAGGTGAAGGAGCTACTCTGCCTCACCTTTCTTCTGTTCCTCAAAATCTATGTAGATTAGGGGTGTCTCCATTCCATGACTCTGTGTTTCCCTGGGGAAACCACATTTTGTACCTTCTTCTCTCCTGACATCTTGTATTACCTCAAATAACTCACATGTCAGCCTCCTGGCTGCTCCAGCCCCTCAGGCTCCAGGATCTTCCTGTCCATCAATATGTCAAACTAGAGGCCCAGTGCATGAAATTCATGTACGGGGGTGTGTGTCCCTCAGCCCAGCCTGCACCCTCTCCAATCTGGGACCCCTCGAGGGATGTCCGACTGCCCGTTTAGGCCTGATCCCAGTATGATCGGGCCTAAACGGGCAGTGGGACATCCCTCTCACAATCCAGGACTGCTGGCTCCCAACTGCTCACCTGCCTGCCTTCCTGATTGCCCCTAAACACTTCTGCCTGCCAGCCTGATCACCTCCTAACCACTCCCCTGACAGCCTGATTGATGCCTAACTGCTCCCCTGCCCGCCTGTTTGCCCCTAACTAACCTCCCCTGCAGGCCTGGTCACCCCTAACTGCCCTTCCCTGCAGGCCTGATCCCCCCAACTGCTCTCCCTTGCAGGCCTGGGTTCCCCCCAACTGCCCTTCCCTGCAGGCCCCGTCGTACCCAACTTCCTTCCTCTCCAGCCTGGTCACCCCTAACTGCCCTCCCCTGCAGGCTTGATCACCCCCAACTGACCTCCCTTGCAGGCCTGGTCCCTCCCAACTGCCCTCCCCTGCTGGCCATCTTGTGTCCACATGGAGCCAGTCATCTTTGACCACATGGGGGAAGCCATCTTATGTGTTGGTGTGACAGTCAATTTGCATATTATTCTTTTATTAGATATGATTAGATAGGATAGAGGCCTGGTGCACGGGTGGGGGCTGGCTGGTTTGCCCTAAAGGGTGTCCAAGATCAGGGTGGGGGTTCCCTTGGAGCATGGGGCAGCCTGGGCGAGGGGCCTGTGGTGGTTTGCAGGCTGGCCACACCCCCCGGCGGACCAAGCGGAGGCCCTGGGATCTGGGATTTATTTATCTTCTATAATTAAAACTTTGTAGCCTTGAGCGGAGCCAAGCCTCCTGCTCACTCCGTGGCCGCAGCCATTTTTGTTGGGATTTATTTATCTTCTATAATTGAAACTTTGTAGCCTTAAGCAGAGGCCAAGACAGGCCAGAGCTGCGGAAACTTGGCTTCCTCCATTGCCGGGGGCAACTCAAGCCTCCTGCTCTCTCCAGCTCTGTGGCTGCTGCCATTTTTGTTGGGATTTATTTATCTTCTATAATTGAAACTTTGTAGCATTAAGTGGAGGCCAAGGCAGACCAGGGCAGGCGGAAAGCTAGGCTTCCTCTATTGCCGGGGAAACCCAAACCTCCTGCTCTCTCCGTGGTTGGGTTAATTTGCATACTTGCTCCTGATTGGCTGGTGGGCGTGGCCTGTGTGTGGCGGAGGTACTGCCAATTTGCATATCACTCTTTTATTAGATAGGATTAGATTTCTTTCAGCCTGGTGTTCACCAAATGAATCCAAGGACTCCCCAGTTTCCATGGACCGTTCTCCGAGCTTCCCCTAAACTATTCCTCTCTACTCTGTACTGTCTCCAGCGACCATCCTCCATCTTCCTCACTGTTTTTCTCCATCATTCAACACCAACCCCATTCCTTCATTCCCTCAAAGCACCACTAACAAAAGACTGTGAGTGTAATTATATGGATAGTTTTGTGCGAATGAAGGGTGTTACCACACAGAATAGCAGGCATCGACTTAAACTTGAACATCAGACTTCACCATCCTCAAACCCAGCAGCCATGGAAAATTCCAGTTACGTAGAATTACTTTTTACTTTTTGGGCCACATCCATCCACTAAAGAGACTTTTCCATTTTTCTCTGTCACTGTTACACTCTGCTCCCCCAAATTCCTGATAATTTGCTGCATGCAGGGAAATTCTCTCTTCAACACCCTAGGCTCAACTAGCCCCTGGGGAGTGTAACACAGCCCTCTACTCATTCACTTGGCTAAACAGAGGGCCAAGGGGACAGCGAGTGGTTAACATGTCATTTTCTTTTCAGCCGCATCACTTTTTGAGCAGAGCTACCCTCCTAGGTCACAATTTCCATGGGTCCACTGTCGCTGTTCTACTGTGCCCATTCTGGTCTGAGGTCAATTCCTTGATTTAAAAATCCACCTATGACCAAGTGGGCCAGACCACCCACCTAGTGCAGATGGGAGCAGCAGAACGTCAGAGCTCAGAGGGACCCACGGGCAGTCCCCTCCTCCACTTAGGGGGGAATAAGATCAAGAGCAGGCTGGGATCAGCTGGGCAGGGTAGAGGGTTCACGTCAAGGCACAGTGGTGTGGCCGTGGGTGGGTTACTAACGTCTCTGTACTAATTTCTCGGCAGGCTGATAAGATAAATGGATGAATGCATGCCAAGTAGTGGGTATGGTGTCTGGACAGAGTCCCTCCTCAATCTCATTATGACCCAGGGGCCCACAGCCAGTTAGGATAAGCTGAATCCAGAAACCAAGCTTCTCAGCTCCAGGCCTCTGTGCCACTTCCATTGCCAGGCAATGAAGGGTAACACACAGCTGAGTCCACAGGTCCTTGCCATCTCGCTGGGGAAAGAATACCACTCCACCAGCAACAATCAGGGGCGACCGTGAAGAACGGGGGGCAGGGACAAGGCTGTGATTCTCCATCCTGGCTGCGCATTAGCATCATCTCAGGGATTTTTCAAAATCCTGATGCTCAAACCAATGAAGTCAGAATCTCTAGGAGTGGAGCCGAAGCATCGATATGTTTTACGTAAACCTCCCCGGCAATGTGAATACGCAGCCAAGGAAAAGAACCATTGGCTGGAATAATCATGATACCCTGATAGGCCACCTCAGTTCAAAGAGGTGATGTGATTTGCTTTTGATCACAACTTTGGAAAGCCTGAACTTGACCAAATTGTATGACTCCTCTTCCAGTCATTTTTTTAAAAAGCTCTCATTGATTAGGCTTTTTTATGTTCCAGGCTGGACGCTTGGTCCACTGACCCAACATCATAACCCTGTGAGGCTAGTCCTTTAATTAGGCCTGGAGAGATGAAGTCAATTGGTCAACGTGACACAGATAATGAAAAACACATGTGAGACTCAGACACACGCCTTCGGACCCAGAACCCATGGAACTAGACTGTGAGCCCATCTCACTGCCCCACCCCTGAAGCGTCCTTTCTCTGAAATGCTTACCACCTGCCACTCACCATCTGAGGGCAGAGCTCTCCCCAACCAGCACCAGCACCTCCTTGACAAAAGGCATCCCCTCCCAAAGCTACAAGACTTGACAGAATCCTTGGGTGAAGAACTGTTACAGACTTGTTAACATCAAGAATAATGAGAGTTTGGTATCACAAATCCTAAAGGAGGAATAGCTCCCTGCATCCAGGACGGAGATGGCAGCAGCTGTGTCGTGGGTATCGGGCCGTGAAGCACGTCTGTCTAAGCCATCATTGAGCCAGGAAGGTCATTCTTCCTTGCTTCCCTGCCCAGGTGAGGAGAGAAAATAGGCAGCCGAGGACTCAGCAGAAAGGGGCTGAGGGGCCTGATGCTCACAGCTGCCCTAACGTATCCATTCTTCAATTCTCATTACCCTTATTGGCCCTAAAACTCCTTTCCGCTCTGCAAAGATCTAAGTTAAGTGTATATTATGGTCGTTTTGTTTGTTGGATCACTGCAACCTGACTGCAGGGATGATTTCTACTCTCTCATATGCACCTACATGGGCCTAGGATGCTTCCACTTCCCATGAGCCTTCAAAAAGGACAAGGACAAGGTCCTAGCATTAGAAACACAGACAGTACCCGAAAGGATGTTGGTGATGTTGCCGTACCTTCCCTGCCCAAAAGGTACATACAGGCTGGGGCAAAAGTGGGTTTACAGTCGTGAGTACATGTGACACAGTTTGTTCTTGTTATTATTTATTAACTAGAGGCCTGGTGCATGAAATTCATGCACTGGGTGAGGGGGTTGTCCCTCAGCCCAGCCTGCACCCTCTCCAATCTGGGACCCCCTGTGGGATCAGGCCTAAACCGGCAGTCGGACATCCCTCTCACAATCCAGGACTGCTGGCTCCTAACTGCTCACCTGCCTGCCTGCCTGATTGACCCTAATTGCTTCTGCCTGCCAGCCTGATAACCCCCTAACTGCTCCCCTACTGACCTGATTAACACCTAACTGCTCCCCTGCCAACCCGATCACCTCCAACAGCCCTCACCTGCCAGCCGGTTGCCCCCAACTGCCCTTCCCTGCTGGCCTGATCTTGCCCCCAACTACCCTCCCCTGCCGGCCTTATCTTACCCCCAATTGCCCTCCCTTGCCAGCCTGATCTTGCCCCCAACTGTCCTCCCCTGGTAGCCTGATGGCCCCCTAACTGCCCTCCCCTGCCAGCCTGGTCACCCCCAACTGCCCTCCCTTGCCAACCTGGTTGCCCCCAATTGCCCTCCCCTGCAAGCCTGGTCCCCCCCAACTGCCCTCCCCTGCCGGCCTGATGGCCCCCAACTGCCCTCCCCTGCAGGCCTAGTCTCCCCGAACTGCCCTCTCCTGCTGGCCTGGTTGCCCCCAACTGCCCTCCCCTGCAGGCCTGATCTCACCCCCAACTGCCCTCCTCTGCCGGCCAATTTGGTTCTGATTGATTGGGTTATATGCCAGTCAGCGTCAAAAGCTCCGCCTCCTAGGCAGCCATTGGCTCCTCACAGTTGACCCAGATTTGGTTCTGATTGGTCAGTTTCTATGCCAGTCAGTGTCTCTGAGCCTATCAAAGGGGCCTGATCAGAAAGGCGGGGCTGATCAGCAGCCCCAGTGGAGGCCTGGAGAGAAATGGAGGCGCAGCTGCTGACCAAGCCTGGAAAGAAAGAGGCAAATGCTGATCAACAGCTGCCACAGAGGCTACAGATCAGACCTTGCTTCTCTCTTCAGGCCTCTGTCTGGGCCTGATCCACAGCTCCCTCAGCAGTCAGTGCTGGGTCACTGTGCCTGCAGCCATAGCAGTCAGTGCTGGGTCACCACAGCAACCCAGCGCTGACTGCAGTACTGACTTCCAGTTGGTCAAGCCTCCCAGTCACTGTGGATGTGACAGATCCAGGGTTTTTATATATTAGGATGATTGTATCATTTTTCATACGAATGACTGTAAACTTACCCTTGTCTACCCTGTATATTCTCTAAATCATAACGGGAGATTTTTTTTTAAAAGTCAGTTACTTGTCCTCCATTCCTTGTGATATTTCCAAAATACAATGAAAGAAACTTGGAGGTTTCTGAAGACAGCTGAGAGCTGGGCAGGCTTGTCCTGACTGCAAAGCCCCTGCTGCTGGGACTGAGACCTGGTCCCTGGTCAGACAGGGAACAAGCTGTGCAGCTGCACTTTCAACAAGTCTGGGCCCCATGGTACACGGTAAACATGACTCAGGTTTCCTTGGCTTCTTCTTTCCTTTCAGCAAACCTGTCATCTTCATAAAAACAATATCACATGCAAATGGGACTTTCCAGTGTTTTCCAATGGATCAGCAGCTGGTCCTCCCTCAGATTCTCACCAAAACCTGACTTTTCTTCTCCCTGAATCCATGGCGGGGCCATCAGTACCCTGCCAGGCACAGAGCGGAGAGGGGGTTCTTCTCGTGTTTCCTGGGTTTTTGGGAACAGCCCAAATTGCCCCAACCTTTAGGGATTTGCCCCAACCAGACATGTTATCTGATATGATAGTCATCTCTCCTCACCCTAATACCCCCTGTCAAACGTGCAATCACATATGAAAAGATGCTCAATGTCTCATTGGAGAAACACAAATTAAAACGACGATGAGGTATCACCTCACATCTGTCAGAATGTAGATCATCAATAAATCAACAAACTACAGGTGCTGGCGAGGATGCGGAGAAAAAGGAACCCTCGTGCACTGCTGGTGGGAATGCAGGCTGGTGCAGCCACTGTGGAGAACAGTATGGGGTCTCCTCAAAACATGAACAATGGAAATGCCTTGTGACCCAGCAATCCCACTTCTGGGAATAGATCCGAAGAAACCCGAAACACTAATGCGAAAGGATGTATGCACCCCTGTGTTCATTGCAGCGTTATTTACAATAGCCAAGATCTGGCAACTGCCCACATGCCCATCAGCAGAGGAGTGGATAAAAAAGGTGTGGTACATTTACACCATGGAATACCATGCAGCTGTAAAAAAGAATCTCTTACCCTTGCGACAGCATGGAGGGACCTGGAGAGCACTATGCTAAGTGAAATAAGCCAGTCAGAGAAAGACAAATATCACATGATCTCATTTATATGTGGGATCTCATGAACAAAATAAACTAGCAAACAAAGTAGAAACAGACTAGATACAGAAACAGACTGACAGCTGTCAGAGGGGTGCGAGGTTGGGAGGAAGTGAAAAAGGTGAAGGGATTAGCAAAAGAAGAAAATCCCTCATAGATACATACCTCCTTGAGACAAGGGCAGCTACGCCACTGGTGCTGCAAACCAGCAGAGGCCCTCACACCCTCCCTCCAGGACAATGAATAATACATGAGCATTTTCAGGAATTGCTGGAAGTATGACGCCCACCCTACTCTTTCCAGATTTCCTGGAAGAATCCTGATTTCTTTCTGACAAATAAGTCCATTAAGCAGGTAATGAAATTTGCTTTGATTTTGAGACTTTTGTAAAGGTTTCTCGTCCATCAGACCATTCAGCAGAAAGGCTCCCCCTGCGCCGGGCCGTGCATCGTGACGGTCTGTTTGGGAACCTGGGGCTGCAGCCCACGTACAGAGTGACCTGGGCGAGGGGAGAGCAGCCTGAGCAGGCGGTGCAGGCAGGTCTCCGGCTCCTCCCACCCCTCACCTGGCCCCGCGCACCCCAGGTCACGGAGGGTGAACATCGACACTCCCCTGGAGCCCACGGTCACGGGAGCATCCTGGTCTCTTCCCACAAAGCAAATTTCATGCTGCCTTTTGGAGAAGATCAATATGACTCATCTATCTTCCTTCCTTCCTTCCTTCCTTCCTTCCTTCCTTCCTTCCTTCCTTCCTTCCTTCCTTCCTTCCTTCCTTTCTTTCTTTCTTCCTTTCTTGTATATGAGGAAGAGAGAAGGAGAAAGATAGAAACATCAATGATGAGAGAGAATCCTTGATCAGCTGCCTCCTGCAGGCGCCCTACTGGGGATCAAGCCCACAACCCAGGCATGTGCCCTTGACCGGAATCAAACCTGGGACCCTTCAGTCTGCAGGCCGATGCTCTATCCACTGAGCCAAACAGGCCAGGGCAATCTGACTCATCTTTCCTTCTGAGGGTTACATCACGACCTGCCATAGGCCCCAAATTCAATGGAGTCACCAGGGCTCCATTGCTAGATGTGCTCACTCAGTCACACTGACGGCCCAGAAGGCCTATGGAACTAAACCCACAAATGCCACCCAACAGCGGGGCCCCCATCAGATCAGCAGGGGAGGGGTCTCCCTGCTGCTCCCTCACCGTTTCCCCTGAGCCCCGCCAGCCCCTCTGGCCTCCTCCTCTCATTCTTCCCTCCCTCCCTCTCCCGTCCCTCCTGTCCAGTCTGGTCAAGTGTAGGAGCGGGATTACTCTCGCCCTGATGCCCCGGAGGGAGTAAGGATCTCACCAACAATGCCGGGCCAGAGCGTGCTGCGTCCCCACCCTTCCTTCCTGTCACCTTCCGATTTATTTCCTGCAAGCTGTGACCCTTCCTTGGGAACATTAATTAGCCGTGATGCTTTTTTTATTAGAATTCTAGGAAAGTGATAGCCGTATGACTCACCCTTCACAGCCTAAAACAGTTTTCACTATTTTTTTTATAATTTTTTAAATTGATTTCAGAGAGGAAGGGAGAGGGAAAGAGAGAAAGAAACATCAATGATGAGAGAGAATCATCGACCGGCTGCCTCCTGCATACCCCCTACTGGGGACTGAGCCCACAACCTGGGCATGTGCCCTTGACCGGAATCAAACCCGGGACCTTTCAGTCCACAGGCCAATGCTCTATCCACTGAGCCAAACTAGCTAGGGCAGTGTTCACTATATTTGGTGGAGGCAGATGAGTGTTTGGCTAGATGCTTAGTGTATGGATTTACGACCATCTGTAAGCATTCTGGCTGGGGTGGGGGAGGCGGACCAGCACCACTGGCTTCTAATGAGGCTTCGCCATATCACTAAAACCCCGAGTGAAAACAGATGGGCTGCAATATCTTCGCATGATCTCATAAATGGCTTTATTTAGGAATACAGCAGATTTCCTCAATAATGTTAGTTTTAAGAAATTATATTCTACCACTCTGCTTAATAAGAGAGTGATTTTACAAACGATACTGTTATCTAAGGAATTTTATAATCTATACAATCGTGAGCTTGTTAAATAAACTATGTAAATGTGTGTGGCCAGTCTAAATTAACGCAGGCCTAAATCAATCAAAGTCTAGATAGACCATGATTTAATTAAAAGTTGAAAGCGTGACTCACGGCGCTGAAGTGGACTGATGTTACTGCCAAGAGCATCGTCGCTATGACAGATGAATGAAGGGCAATGGGTCCTTCAGGGCTGAAGTAGACGGAGGCATCAGATGGACACAGCTGCCCGGCCGGTGTGGCTCAGTGGCTCAGTGTCCACCCATGAACCAGGAGGTCACTGTTCCATTCCTCATCAGGGCACATGCCCAGGTTTCGGGCTCGATCCCCAGTGTGGGGTGTGCAGGAAGCAGCCAATCATCATTGATGCTTTTCTCTCTCTCTCCTCCCTTCTCTCCAAAATCACTTAAGAAAAAAAAAAAAAAAAGATGGACACAGCATTGGAAGTGTTCCTTTAATTGCTCAGCTACGTGCCTGTAAGGGCACTTTCAGAATAAGCGAGCCCACAATGCAGTCATGGAACGCCAGAGCTGTGCATTTTCATGCTCAGCTTTCCTTGCTCTAGCTTTGGGCTTTTATGTTTCTCCTTACCTTCCTATAAGGAAATATCTTTTCTTTTCAGTCCTGTGCTCACCTTGCACATATGACTTTTGTAATGTATCTTCTCCTTCTGCCTCATCCCTGAAACACGGCCTCTCCCTGGCAGCCCTGGGGCTCAGTGCGGTGAAGTGGGGCTGCTCACGAGGCTCCCCTCCTGGAATAGATGCCGATGACCCTCCGCCCGGCTGAGGCCTCTCTTCAGCCAGGGGTCCCCAACAAGACCCATGCCCGCTGTCGGGGCCCCGAGGCGTGAAGCAGAAGGCACGTAGGCAGGAGTGTGGGTACCAAAGCCGGGGCACCCAGCAGGCTGGCAGGTGTGAGCTTGGGGAGCTGGGACAGGACCTGAAGCCCAGGCTCTCCTGGGAACCTCAGGGCACCCAGCCCTGCGTCTGACGGGGGAGCCCTGTCCCCACCACCAGGCTAAGGATGGACCTTTGTCTCCATCCTAGCTCTCCTCTGGCCCCCTGCAGCCCACCTGCCTGCCCCACCCATGACTGGCTCCCCACTGGGGTTCACTGTACCATGAATTCTCTCCGGCTTTTCCAATTAGAACCTTGCCATCACCCATATGGTTTAAGGAGCGCCTTTAATGCCTCTGGCAAAGGAGTTGGTAATTTGGGAGTTTCGGCCTCTGGCAGGGAGCTCACGGGCTTCTCTTCAGGCAGAGTTCTTTGGGGTCCTCCAGACCAGCGGTCGCCAACCTTTCAGACCTCACGGACCACCAGTTGCCAACCACTGCTCCAGACCACACAGGGCTCTGGCCCCTGCGCGGCCCCACGGCAGGCCTCTGTTCCCCCAGGACCCGCTGGCTCTGTGAGCTGCCGGATGGAGAAAGGTGGTCCCACGCCCCACAGAGGCTGGGACACCCGGGGCTCCCGGGGCAGGACCGGCCGGGATGCCCCCCTGCTGGCCATGCCTGCTCGGGGATTAGAGGAGCCGGTGCAAACCTTTCAGCTACTGTCCCTTCCTTTCCTTCTTCAACAAGAGCTTGGTCCTTCCTCCCCGAATTCTTGAACACTCTTGGAAGACTCAGACAGAGAGACGCAATGTTTAGGATCAAGTGTAAGATTCCCCAGAATTTTCCTCAAGAATAGACAAAACCCAGGGCCTAAAACCCTCCTCACTGCCAACTGGGATCCATGAGGAAGGTAAATGGGGAGGGGGCAGGGAGGAATCAGCTCCTAAAATGACAGAGGAAAGAGTGCCTGACCAACTTTTTTATTTTTTAAATATATTTTTATTGATTTCAGAAAGGAAGAGGGAGAGAGAGAAACATCAATGATGAGAGAGAATCATTGATTGGCTGCCTCCTGTACATTCCCTCTCTGGGGATCGAGCCCACAACCCAGGGATCAAACCTGGGACCCTTCAGTCCACAGGCCAACACTATCCACTGAGCCAAACTAGCTAGGGCCTGACCAACTTCTGAGCAGTGGGAGCTAAAAGCTTCTCTCTGCATCCCCGTCTCCCACAGCCAGCGCGGGCCATGCGTTAGCCTGCAGCGCCACCTAGCAGAGCCAGAGGGCACTGGAGGAAAACCCGCTGGAGGTTTTGGTTTCTGTTTTTGTTTCTTCCACAACCAGAAAAGGGGGTTTCCATTCCATTCACAGAGTTCTGGGAAGTGGGATTTGTGTAAAACCCTCTAGCACCTGATGGAAAACATGTATTAGCGTCTAATGAGAAAACGTGGCCCACAGGCAATAGCGATCAAAACGCAGGAGGACAGGACTGCAGCTCTCCACGCTGGCATTTCTCCCGGCCACAGCTGGGGCTGCAGTTTTGCTTCAAGAATAACCTGATTTTGCCTCAAGTTACAGATTTTGTCGATTTTGAAACTGACAGAGAATGACCCTTTCGCCTTTCCTTTGCCCCGTCCCCTTTTCTCTCCCAGGCAGAGTTACGTCTGGAGGATGCCAGGAAGCCTGACGGACCAGCGGCCCACCAGGGGCCGGGTCTATAGGCAACCTGGGGAGACTGCAGTCACGGGCATTCTGCTGGCTTCGTGATATTGCTGTCCCCCTCTGGGTTCAGCAAAGTGAGCTGGGGCTTCCCCTGCTCCCACAAACCCAGCCCCAGGAGGTAACACCTGCCATGGCTGCGGAAGCTGCAGCTGAGCAAGAACCAGGTGCAACCTCCCCATCAGAAACATGGCCCTCCCCATCAGGGACCTCACATCACCCTCCCCATCAGGGACACCACATCACCCTCCCCATCAGGGACCTCACATCACCCTCCCCATCAGGGACACCACATCACCCTCCCCATCAGGGACATGGCCCTCCCCATCATGGACACCACATCACCTTCCCCATCAGGGACATGGCCCTTCCCATCAGGGACATGGCCCTCCCCATCAGGGACCTCACATCGCCCTCCCCATCAGGGACATGGCCCTTCCCATCAGGGACATGGCCCTCCCCATCAGGGATATCACTCTCCCCATCAGGGACACGGCCCTCCCCATCAGGGACATCGCCCTTCCCATCAGGGACATGGCCCTCCCCATCAGGGACACCACATCACCCTTCCCATCAGGGACATGGCCCTCCCCATCAGGGACCTCACATCGCCCTCCCCATCAGGGACATGGCCCTCCCCATCACGGACACCAACCTCACTCACCATCATGGACACGGCCCCGCCCAGGCTGAAGCAGCCCTTCCCACACATATGGACAAAGCTCTGAGGAAAACAGAGACTCAGGATGCATCTAAGCTTCAGGAAAAAGCTGGTTTTTTGTTAATCCTCACCCGATGTTTTTCCATTGATTTTAGAGAGAGTGGGAGGGGGAGAGACAGAGAGAGACACATCGATGTGAGAGAGGTACATCAATTGGTTGCCTCCTACATGAGCCCCAACCAGGGCTGGGGATCCAGCCTGCACCTAGGTCTGAGGCACGTGCCCTGGCTAGGGCAGCAAAAGCTGTTTTGAAGACCACGTTGGGAAGAGACAGTCTTTGCCTATAAAGGGTCAGGAGCGTGTGGAGGTTGTGCACGTGGACTCTGGAGCCAAAAGCCTGGGTCCACGTTTGCTGCTCTGTCACTTAAGCTCCGCCTAAGCTCTCTATTCAGTGAGGATAAGTCTAGCCCCATGGTCGGCAAACTGCGGCTCGTGAGCCACATTCGGCTCTTTGGCCCCTTGAGTGTGGCTCTTCCACAAAATACCACGGCCTGAGCAAGTCTATTTTGAAGAAGTGGCATTAGAAGAAGTTTAAGTTTAAAAAATTTGGCTCTCAAAAGAAATTTCAGCGGAAACCAGTTTGGCTCAGTGGATAGAGCATCGGCCTGCGGACTGAAAGGTTCCAGGTTTGATTCCGGTCAAGGGCATGTACCTTGGTTGTGGGCACATCCCTGGTGGGGGGTGTGCAGGAGACAGCTGGTCGATGTTTCTCTCTCATTGATGTTTCTAGCTCTCTGTCCCTCTCTCTTCCTCTGTAAAAAAAAATCAATAAAATATATTTTTTTAAAAAAGAAATTTTAATCGTTGGACTGTTGATATTTGGCTCTGTTGACTAATGAGTTTGCCGACCACTGTTCTAGCCTATTCCACAGGGTTTTGGTGAATGTTAAATGAGAGAAACCATATCAAGTGCTTAGGGTAAGGCCTGGCACGTAGAGTTTGATTACCCTGGCATTTAAAGGAACAAACCCGAGCTTCCTTGTTCGCTAATAAACTAGCCGCCATTGTCCTGCTCCCGACCCGAGGCAGTCTTCATTCCTAACACAGCAAGCTGTGCCCAGGGAGCCAGGCACAGGGCAGACTTTCGGATCTCCCCACACTGTCAGCAGGAATGGGAGGAGGCAGACAACTTTCCAAACTTTAAGCACGCCCAAAAGCTTAAAGACCATTGATCTAAATGCTGCTCAGCTGATGCCATCTGCGGATTGACAACGGGGTTGCTTGTTTTCACCTGCTATTCTGACAGCTCTCAACAGTACAACGACTGAAATTTCTTTTGAGAGCCAAATTTTTTAAACTTAAACTACGTAGGTAGTTACATTGTTATTAACTTAATTAGGGTCCTCCTAAGCTGGCCTTTGCTAAAAATTCAAGGGGCCAAAGAGCCGCATGTGGCTCGCGAGCCGCAGTTTGCCGACCACTGCCCCAGGCCACCTCAGGCTGAGCCTTCCCAGCCGGCCCTATGGCAGCAAGGCCTCCCCTCATGTTTCAGGTATTCGATAGTAGATTGTAAGTTTCTCGAGTGCAGGGAGCCTGCCTGGCCGCTCTGTGCCCCCAAACAACCATAAACTCCTGTAATTTGGGGTTAAACATGGAGACAATTTGGAGAGGGATGTCTTTTCTGGGTCACATGAATGTGACTGAGAGTCGGATATTATTAGTCAACTGGATTGACACTATAGCCAAATGAGAACACGTCTTCACTTCTGGCGCATCTCTTAAGGGTCAGCCTGTGTCTATTGTCACTGACTGGGCCATTATTGTCTTCAGTCAATGCCTCACTAGAATCAAATTACAGAACAGCATTAGGAATGGCCTCCTTCCTAGGAAGTGGCACCCGGGTGTCTTTTCCCGCAAGGTGAGTGCCTTCAGTGTTTACCAGAAAGCCTTCAACGCGGTGAGTAATGCCGATGAAACAGCGCTTTATCTTTAGAAGACATGGGTACACACCAACACACGAGACCTTTAAAGGTGAAGCCATAGTGCAATACATCCCTGAACTTCGCTGACAAGATAAATGAGGTTGTGCCCAGGCCTCGGGGTGGAAAAGATGGCTTGAGGAGTTTCATACTCTAGTACTTCTAGGCCTTTTTTATTCAGTCCTAACTGAGCTGCAATATATATATATATATTATAAAATAGCAATTTAATTTAAGAGCAAAGTAATCTATACTCTATTTTTTCTCATCCTGCAGCCATAGTGCAGCATCACACTCTCATCTGAATTGAGTCAACAGTCCTTGACCAACAATTCTTAACTCTACAGATGGGAAGCCATGAATAGATATAAAAGGCTCCCTTGGCTGCTATATTATACAGCTTTTGCCTCCAGGTCTAAATGCAATGTTTTTTCCTAGGCATACCCAGAAACACAGTCTTCATTGGTTTATAGTGATGTGCTTATGTCATAGCAATGGCAATATCTTAGGGAACAGCTCTTTATTTTTTTGTTAATCCTCATCCGAGGATATTTTTTCCATTGATTTTTAGAGAAAATGGAAAGGAGGGAGAGAGAGAGAAACATCAATGTGAGAGAGACACACATTGATTGGTTACCTCTCGCATGAGCCCCGACCAGGGCCAGGGATCAAACTGCAGCCTAGGTACATGCCCTTGATCAGGAATTGAATTCAAGACCCTTTGTTTCATGAGCTGATGCTCTAACCACTGATCATCCCAGCCAGGGCGGGAACAGCTCTTTAAGTAAGAACTCTGGTCATGGCGATTGGACTGTAGGCTCTCCTTCCATGTTGTTATCAGATACTGTTATACTGGAGCTGGGGGGAGGGGGTGGACAATGCCTTCAAGCACCTCCATACCAAACCAACTCCCTGCCTCTGATATGTACCAATGATCTAATGAAGAATAATGCTGCACTAATGATCTATTGCTCTGCAAAATGTGATCAAGTATATATGCACACACACATGAAGATACATGACTTTGTGAATTCAATATAATTCCAATAAAATTCTCTGGGCTTTGGAGAAACTTGGCAAGCTGATTCCAAAATGTATATGAAAGAGCAAAGGACAAAAAACAGACAAGACATTCAAAAAGAAGAACCATATGGGAGAAGTTACTTCCCAGATACTAAGTGATTCTAGGGATAAAGCAATTAGGATAGCGTGGGATTGGTGAGAACACATATAGATGGACCAGTGCAGCAGAATATAGAGCCCAGAAACAGGTCTATACATGCACAGAAATCTAACTGGTTTTTTCTAGAGCTGACTTTGCAGATGCCTGGGGGAAATAATCATTTTTTCCCCAATATATGGGTATGAAGAAAAAGAATTACCCAAATATTTAAAAAATAAAATTGAACCCTTCCCATCACACATAAAAGCAATTTTTACTGTATTAAAAACTTAAATGTAAAAGCAGAATTACAAAATGTATTAAAGATTAACAAGGGAAATGATTTTTCTGGTTTATAAAGATTTCTTTGAAAAAATATTTTCTATAAATAAAATTATTCTTAAAATGAGATAAACTATATTATTTATGTTCTTTAAAAGGCACCATAATGAAAGAAAAAAGTAAGTTAGAAACTGGGAGAAGTTATTTGCAACACAAAGAATTAATCTCCAGAATATATGAAGAAGTCCAATAAATCAATAAAAGACAATCCAACTGATAAATGGGCAAAAGTGGTAAAAGTGTATTTCACAGGAAAAGAGAAAGAAATGAACAAATATACATGAAAAATGCTCAATCTTATTAGAACACTAGTGGCCTGGTGCATGAAATTTGTGCACGGGAGAGGGGGGTGTCCCTCAGCCTGGCCTGCACCTTCTGCAACCTGGGACCTCTCAGGGGATGTCCAACTGCCGGACATCCCTCTCACAATCCGGGACTGCTGGCTCCTAACCGCTCACCTGCCTGCCTGCCTGATTGCCCCTAACCACTCTGCCTGCCAGCCTACTTGCTCCCAACTCCCCCCCCCCTGCCGGCCTGCTCACCCCCAACAGCCCCCCGCCAGCCTGATCACCCCCAACTGCCCTCCCCTCCTGGTCTGATCGCCCCTAACCACCTATGCCTTGGCCCCGCCACCATGGCTTTGTCCAGAAGGACATCCAGAAGGTTTCCTGGTCTAATTAGCATATTACCCTTTTATTAGTATAGATTAAAAAAACCATACAAATGAAAACCACAGTAATCAGATACCATTTTATACTTAAACACACAAGAAGTAAGAATCCTGATAATACCAAATGTTACTGAAAATTCACAGTGATAGTTATACCACTTTGCAAAATAACTTGGCATTAGTAAGTTATAAAAGTAGCTAAACTTTCTGACCCAGAATTTCCACCCCAAGGTCTGTAGAAACACTCTTGCACGTGTGCTAAGAGACACATAGAAGGATGTTTATAGCAGCACTGTATTTAAAATAATTTAGACCAGACCAAGTGTTATTAAACAATAGAATAAATAAATAAATTGTGGTATTTTCACAAGGAATACATCAATGAACAAATAGAAAAGATACACATAGCAGATGGAATTCGGAAAGGAAATACTGTTTTAAAAAAGCAAGTAGTGGAAGAATATATGTAGAATGATTTCATTTATATAACATGCAAGAACATGCAGAACTAAACAATATATTCTTTGGGGATATAAAATTACAAGGTAGAGCTATAAAGAAAAGGAAAGGGATGATGGGAAGAAAAATGCAGGCAGTAGTTATTTCTGCTTGGGAGGAGGAGGGGAAGAGGAGGGGAGGAGGAGGGAAGGATGGCTTTGAAGACCTTCAGAATAAGGGCCATGCTCTTTGCTAAAGTGGGTTGTCAATAATGGATCTTTGTTGTGCTCTTTTTATTAAAGTTCCTTCCATTTTACTAGATTTCATTAGTTTTTAGATATATTTTTATTGAATTGAGAGAGAGGAAGGGAGAGGGAGAGAGAAATATCAATGATGAGAATCATTGATTGGCTGCCTCCTGCATGCCCCCTACTAGGGATCAAGCCCAAAACCCGGGCATGTGCCCTGACCTGGAATCCAACTGTGACCTCCTGGTTCATGGGTCGATGCTCAACCACTGAGCCACACAGGCTGCGCAAATTTCACTAGTTTTTATATGTACTGTGTGTGTGTAGTTCTATCAAGTTTCATCTCATGTATAGATTCATGCAATCACCACCACAATCAAGATACAAAGCTGGAATAGTTTGAGTATAGGTGTTAGTTCACAGAAATATATTAAAAAGAGCATACTCCGTGACCAAGTGGGATTTATTCCAGGGATGCAAGGCTGGTACCATATTCGCAAATCAGTAAACATGATGCATCACATAAACAAAATGAAAGACAAAAATCACATGATTATATCAGTAGATAGAGAAAAAGCATTTGACAAAATCCAACACTCATTTTTTATAAAAACTCTCAGTGAAGTGGAACTAGAGGGAGCATATCTCAACATGATAAAGGCCATATATGACAAATTTACAGCAAACATCATACTCAATGGGCAAAAACTAAAACCATTTCCCCTAAGAACAGGAACAAGACAGGAATGTCCGCTCTCACCACTCTTACTCAACACTAGAGGCCTGATGCACGAAATTTGTGCAAGAGTAGGCCTTCCTTTCCCCAGCTGCTGGCATTGGCTTCCCTCTGGCACCCAGGTCCTGGGCTTCCCTCACAGCCCCAGCTTCATCCAGAAGGTCATCCGGTCTAATTAGCATATTACACTTTTATTATTATAGATAGTACTGGAAGTCCTAGCCATAGCGATCAGACAAGAAGAAGAAATAAAAGGCATCCAAACTGGAAAGAGGAAATAAAACTCTCATCATTCACAGATGACATGATATTGTACATAGAAAACCCTAGAGACTCCACCAAAAAAAACTACTAGATTTAAAAGATGAATTTGGCAATGTAGCAGGGTACAAAATCCCAAAAATCAATGGCTTTTTTATACACCAATAAAGAATTCTCAGAAAGAGAAACTAAACAAACAATCCCATTTACCACTGCAACAAAAAAATTAAGATACTTAAGGAATAAATTTAACCAAGGAGGTAAAAAACTTGTACTCAGAAAACTACAGGATGTTGAAAAGAGACAGAGGAAGATATAAACAAGTGGAAGAATATACCATGTTCATGGATTGTTAGAATTAACATAATTAAAATTTCCATACTACCCAAGGCAATTTATAGATTCAATGTAATCTCTATTAAAATATCAACAGCATATTTCACAGATCAAGAGCAAAAGCTCCAAAAATTTATATGAAACCAAAAAAGACCCTGAATAGCTGCAACAATCTTAAGAAGAACAAAGCTGGAGGAGTCACAATACCAGATATCAAGTTATACTACAAATTCACCATAATCAAAACATCCTCATACTAGCACAGAACAGAGATCCCAGAAATCAACCCAAGCCATTATGCTCAGTTAATATTTGACAAAGGAGGCAAGAGCATACAATGGAGTCTAGACAGTCTCTTCAATAAATGGTGTTGGGAAAATTGGACAGATACATGCAAAAAAAAAATGAAACTAGACCACCAACTTACGCCATACACAAGAATAAACTCAAAATAAATAAAAGGCTTAAATGTAGTAAGTATGGAAACCATAAAAATCCTAGAAGAAACCATAGGCAGCAAAATCTCAGACATCTCTCGTAGCAATATGTTTACAGATACATCTCCTGAACTAGGGCAAAGGAAACTAAGGAGAAAATAAACAAATGGGACTACATCAAAATAAAAGGTTTCATGTCAGAGAAAGACAAGTATCACATGATCGCACTCATATATGGAATTTAAGTAACAAAATAAATTGATGATCGGAGTGGATCCAGAGACAAGGAAGCATGGAACAGAGTGCGGAATATGGGAGGGAAGGCGGGGGAGGGTGTGTGGGTGGGAGGTGCTCAACCAAAGTCCTTGTATGCATATATGCAGAACCCATGGACACAGACAATAGGGTGATGAAGGCCTGGGGTGGGGGGCAGGGGCAGGCTGGAGGGGTCAATGGGGAAAAAAGGGGACATATGTAATACTGTCATCAGGACACCCCCCATTTATCTAATACAATAAAGATTTTTAAAAATATATAAATAAATAAAAACTAAAAAAAATAAAAAGATACAAAGCTGTTCTATCTCCACAAAGAAGCCTGATAGTCACACTCTCCCCAATCCGTAACCCCTGGCAACCATTTGTTTGTTTTTATCACTATAGTTTTGTTACCCTATACATATTTTTAATGTTCTTTTGCATTTATTTAATTTTTTGTTTACTCAGTTTCAGAAGGAAAAATGCTTAATACATATAACGGTAATTCCCATCATCAATCATGAGCCCACAGCCGGGGGGGGGGGGGCGGGGGGGGGAATATGCCCACACTTGCTTAACTGCAGGCACTTCACGTCCCCCCCAACTCACATTGCTCACCCCTTCCTACCAGACCGAGGGGAGTGATGTACCTTTCTGCTCTTTAGAGGGTCATCTTAGAATCAGAAGACCGCCCTGCCTTCCCCAACCTGCCCCTCCCCTTGATCTCCAGCACTGCATCGGGTAACAACTTAGGGCAGGCTCTGTTTCAGACCTGCAGCTAGCCCAGCATGGGGGAAGCTTGCCAAACACATCAGCACAGATGGAGAAATGCCAGATACACAGCCATGTGATCTTGCCCAACAGCCTAACACCTGAGGCGTGCTTTACCGGCCCCATCCCTTGCCCAGGCGGGCTGGCTCCCCTGAAGCAGAGGCCCTGGCCGATTCGACGACTCAGTTCTGGCTGCTCCACACAGAACCAGTTTATTTGGAAACGAAAGGCTCTAGTCCACCTGAACCCCAGTCTCACTGCCTGCCTCTCCTAGAACCTACCCCACTGTTCTCAAATGCGCCCCCTTTCCTCCATCCAGCCTCCTGGGGATAAAGCCTTCCCCCACTCTATTTTTTATTTAAAAACAAGCAAAGCTGTTCCTCATTGGGCTCTTATAATTCTCCTTGATCTTTCAAACCTGGTTCAAAACAGCCTCCGTCCCCCTCCTGCCTTCCCACCCCCTCCCCACCCCCCACCCAGCTCTCCTTTTCCTAGTTTGGTGTGTTTTGTTTCGCTTCCACTTTGAAGTGCTCAACCAGACATGCACAGGCAGACCCTGTTTGGGCCACAATTGGTTCTTGGAATCTTCCTCACAGAGGGGATCGTGTTTCCTCCCAAGAGCAATGCCATAACTGGAGGCTGCCTTCCTGAAGGAAGGCCGGTCAGAGAGATTAGTGTGCTCCTTAGGATACGCTCATGGGATCTGAAATGTAGGTTGTGGACAAATAAGCCTGGGAGCCCCTGGATGTAACCAAGTTAATCCCCTACCCCTGCCCCTGCAAGGATGCTCAGATCTTGTCGGGGTGACCCACAGACCTTTTCAGGGGAGAAAGGGAGGCTTCTGCTGGCAGGAGACTTGAGTGTATCACCGCCACCAAATTAAAGCACGTATGTGACAACCATGTACCTTTTCATCATTATTACATTTATTGGGTGGCCGTCACAATGCGCTCCATTTTTACTCACGTTTCTTCCACAAGCATCGATCTCAAGAGCACTCCCCAATAAATGAGTTCCAAACAACTCAACCTGTGATGAGTCAGACAGTTCTCTAGATCTCCTTATAAGAAAGCCCTTCCCTTCCATATATATGGAGATTCGAGAGCTAGAGAGAGAGAGAGAGACTTTAAGGAATTGACTCACGATTGTGGGAGATGGCAAATCTGGAATCTGTAGGGGAAAGCAACAGGTTGGAGATTTAGTTAAGCGTTGATACGTTGCAGCCTTGAGTATAAAATTCAGGCAGAAGTTCTATGTTGCTGTCTAGAGGCAGCCGTTCCTTCTTCTTGGGAGACCTCAGTCTTTATTTTGAGAAAGCCCTCAAATGATTGACTAGGGCTTACTCCCTTTTTCTTCGTTATTCAAAGTCTACTGGTTTAAATGCTAATTAGATCTGAAAGATGCCTTCACAGCAACATCTAGAGTGGATTTGACCTAGCCACGCTGACACGCAAAATTAAATTAATTTGCTTGGACTATACACTCAGTAGAGAATGGTGAGGAATGGTGAGAAAAGCAAACAGTCAATAACCAGCTCCGAATATGCATTACTTTTTCTCTTTTTTTAATGTCAACAAAACGTCACTGCCACCAATCCAAAGTGAACAGAAGTTTCTAATCTGGGGCGCAGTACATGAATAAATTTTATTCAAATAAATAATTTACAAACCTGAGAAACAGCCTCTGGTGGAAACCTAAAGCGAACAGGAGATGAAGGGGAGGCTGGCTTATACAAAGTGCCCATGTTGGTCCCTGATTGGTCCATTTTTCACAGCCTGTTTGGTCCAAATAACACTGTTCTGATTGGTTAAAATCTCAAGCTCTGATTGGTTAGTAACGGTGCAAATGAGGATATAGTTGAGAAGCTCTATTCTCAACTATAGGGCAGATCTCAGCCAATTGGTCAAAATAGGATTCCAGGAACTCCTTTATTAGGTTGGGCTCAGGCCGCAGGAACCCAGTGCAGGAGGCTTAGCAGCTCAGTCTGCAGCTTTTCCCTGGAATGCTGGGTGTGTGAGAGGCCTCTGTAAACAATGGCTGCTGGGTTCCGATCATGAATTTGGGCCGTTAACCACAATGATTCCTTTTTCTCAGGTATATTCCTTCTCCGGTTCAACAATACACAAATAGCAATCTGTTATAAACAGCATTTTATACCTTACTTTATTCACGTTTTATAGCTTGGAGATGTTTTCATATTAGTATATGGTTTCCTCATTCTTCTTTTCTGACGTATAGTATTCCATGTTGTGGTTGTGCAACAGTCTATTTAACCAGTTCACTGCTTAGAAGCATTTATAGTTTTCCCTGGGCTTTTGCAATTACAAACAGTGCTGCAGCAGATACTACTGAAATACATCACTTGCCTCTGTGCAGGGATGATAAATTCCCCAAAGTATAATCACTGGGGAAATTAGTAGAAACATACTGTCAAATTGCACTTTGTAGGGTCTCATCAATTTATACTCTTTTTTAAAATTATATTATTATTGATTTCAGAGAGTCAGAGGGGGGAGGGAGAGAGAGAGAGAGAGAGAGAGATGATGATGATGAGAGAGAATCATTGATCAGCTGCCTCCTGCAAGTCCAACACTGGGGATCAAGCCCACGACCTGGGTATGTGCCCTGATGGGGAATTGAACCATGACCTCCTGGTTCATAGGTCGATGCTCACCTACTGAGCCACACCATCTGGGCTCAATTTATACTCTTAATCAAAATATATGGCCTGTGTCCAATATAAAATGTTATTGAACTTTTGGATCTGTCAATTGTCTAACTAAAACATTTCTACATTTTAACTCATATAAATCTGAAGTTATTACATCAAAGATTTTAACAAGAGATCTTGAAATAAGTATCTGTAGAATGGGATGCCAATACATCAAAATCTTGTGAGATTTTTCTGAGAATCACTGCAAGTAAGATGCTTAGCATAATGTCTGACACGTGGTAAATATTTAATAATTATTTGCTTGTTGGATATTTGATGCCCAGAAGAAACCAATTATGGTGATTTTGTCCTCCAAAATGAAGAAATGGGCATGGCTCTATAGAAAAATCAAGTAAAGAAAAACTGTAGGCTTACTGAGAGAATATCTTCTAGGTGTTTTTACATAAAACATACAATGGATATCATTTTGCATATTATTTTCATGTAAATAATATACAATATATAATTAAAATATCGCCAGTGCCCTAGCCCTGGGTCAACCCTTGTTTGGGCCTTAGCTCTCTCTTTTGGGGTTAGTGTCAGGGACAGTGTGAAGATCAGTGTTTCCAGGGGGTTGGGGTGAAGATGAGGATTTTTAGGGGAATAAAAATACTCCATATGATACTACAATGGTGGATACATGTCATTATACATCTGTCCAAACTCATAGAATGCATAACACCAAGAAGGAGCCCTATTGTACACTATGGACTCCAGGTGATTATGATGCATCAGTGTAGGTTCATCAGCTATAACAAATGTACCACTCTGCGGGGTGGGGGTGGAGATGGTAATGGGGGAGGCTATGCATGTGTGGGGACAGGGAGTGTATGGGAAATCTCTGTATTTTCCTCTATTTTGCTGCTCTATAAAAAAAATAAGTCTTAAAAAATTACCGAAGGGATTTAGCTGTTGTCAGGCAGCCCTTTCCCCTCCCCATCCCACCCTCCTTGGAACAAAGGAGAAGCCATCAGCACAGCTCGCACTCTTGTGTCCAATCCAGGAGGTGTGGAGCCCTTCTCACAGCGACCTGCCTGAGGGTGGAGGCTGGTGAGAGGAGCCCCAGGAGCTCCTACAAGTGGCAGGACTGGAAGTCACCCCTGGAAACGGGGCCACAGACCTTGCCGTCCTCCGCTGACATCCTGGGCATCACTGGGGGGAGTAGCTGGGGGCTCCTTTGCGTCTGTTTACATTTTAAAAAAGGATTGGCCCAAGCTTCCTCTTTCTCTGATCACTGAAATGATTTTCCATGGAAAGTCTGGCCTGGTTCTGACATTCCCATTATAAAGGAACATTTTCCACTGACAGTGCCTAAGACAGTGATTTTCAACCTTTTGCATCTCATGGCACACAAACTACATAAAATTCTATGGCACACCTGTCAACTTCTTCATAATTTCTGAGCAGCTACTGCAATAGAGGTCAAATAATTTTAAAGAAAAGCAAGAGCCCTAGCCGGTTTGGCTCAGTGGATAGAGCATCAGCCTGCAGACCAAAGGGTCCCGGGTTTGATTCCGGTCAAGGGCATGTACCTTGGTTGCAGGCTCCTCCCCAGCCCAGGCCCTGGTTCAAGCTCGTGCAGGAGGCAACCAATCAAGGTATTTCTCTCTGTCTTTCCCTCTCTCTTCCACTCTCCCTAAAAATCAATGGAAAAATATCCTCAGGTGAGGATTAACCAAAAAAAAAGGAAAACAAGAAAAAAGTATACTATGACAGTGAGTGAAAATTTGCAGTGATGATTTTTTTTTGTTGGTTGTTGTTTATTTTTTTAATTAGTGAGCAAGCCACCAATGCTTAGGGCTGAATCGGAAATGCTATTTATCATCCTGAATCTCTCCAACTATATGCTCACATTGATACACACACACCACCACCACCACCTTATTTTCAACTAGAGGCCTGGTGCACAACATTCATGCACTCGGAGGGAGGAGGGAGTCCCTCAGCCCGGCCTGCGCCCTTTTGCAGTCTGGGAGCCCTCGATGGATGTCCGACTGACTGCGGGGAGGGGGCCTAAGCTGGCAGTGGGACATCCTTAGCACTGCTGCGGAGGCAGGAGAGGCTCCCGCCACCGCCGCTGGGCTCACCAGCTGTGAACCTGGCTTCTGGCTGAGGGGCGTTCCCCCTGTGGGAGCGCACTGACCACCAGGGGGCAGCTCCTGCATTGCCCCCTGGTGGTCAGTGTGTGTCATAGCGACTGGTCTTTCCCCCGTTCTGTCAATTTGCATAGTACCCTTTTATTATATAGGATAAGCCCTTGGGTAATGCTGATGATGACAGTATTCAATGTCTTGGGATTTAAACATCTGAAACCTGTTGAAGAGGCATTAAGAAGCCAGATCTGGAGACTACCATTGTACTGCTGGCTGGTGAAACCACTGCAAAAATGCATCTGAATGTACACGTAGAAAAGAAAGTCGGTTTGCAGGAAAACGTAAGGCGAAGATATGTTAACTAATCTATGGGGGAAACATAATTTTGTAAAATAGATAATTCTCTAGAAGATTATTCAAGAACAGAAACAGGAAGCATTTAACAAACTGGCAGCTGAGCAGAATGTGGAAGCCTCTTGTTTTGAGTTCATTTAAACTAAAGAGAATCAAGCTGTCCCAGTTAAAGTGAGTGGCTGAAGGAGAGGTGCAGTGCCAAGCTCTGGAGAGGAATACCTCTGTGGTTCGCAGGTTCTGACACTCACAGAAGAAGAGGTTGTGTGGATAAACTGTGTTCTACCAAAAAACCCAACCAATCGAATCATTGAATGTTCTCTTTAACAGCCATGTACACCTTACACTTATTTCATGTGTAATATTGATCCTGACAATGAAATTCATGTTATTAAGTTTTATAAAATATTAGTCCCCCTCTCCTCCCCGTGGAGGACAAATATACTCCCCTACCCCACTGACTCTGGGGCTTGGCCAGGTGTCTCGCTTTGGACAACAAAATGTGAGCAGAGATGCCGAGAGCAACTCTGAAGGTGCTTGGGTGACCTGGCTTCTCCCTTAGGCTTCTGTGATCTGCCATGGGAAGAACATACCCTGGGCAACTGTCAAACAAGAAGAATGTGAGGACACAGAGCTAATCTGAACACAATTATGACCGGTCATCAGAGCCTAAAGCAGAACCATGAACAAAACACACACACACACACACACACACACACACACGCATGCACACGCTGTTGCAAGTCACTGAACTTTGTGGTGTTTTGTTATGCAGCATTATTGCACCTAGTGGCTGACCAACACAGAAATCATCTACATACATGAACTTGAAACTTGAAAGCAGAGGCGTTTTCTAAGGAGACTGTGTAAAATAGTGCCCCTTAACCTACCTCAGGGTTGTGGACTTCCTTAAGAATCTATAATGTCTTGATCAGATTCTTCTCCAAACTTTCTTGCATCTGCCTTTCTCTACCAGGTCTGCATGTGAGGCTATCTGATTGGCAGAATCTAAAACATGTCCGGAACTCTATCTGCATAGCCTTTGAAACCCAGGAGAATGTTGCGATGGGATTTGAGGGAGACATCCTACTCTTTCTGATGTACACCATGTGGAGGAGGAGTTTAGGGAGGAAATGAGAAGATAAAGCCAGAGAGCATTAAGAGAACCCAGTGTCATAATAATTATGAGAATATGAAGAAGCAAATGGTTAATCACATGAGTAAATGATGCGGAGGAACACCATGTAAAAATGTAGAGAACCGACTGAATTGGACAATTATGATGTCCTGGAGACCAGAACAGGGGCTGTTCGTAGGGATGGTGACCAGCTGAGAAGGTAGAGACAATGAGTCCTAAATCAGCCCTCTTATAGAAGCTTGGTTGGCCAGGGGAGGGGAAGGATGCGGTTACCATCCATGTGCTCTTGTGTAATAGTGAATTTTCCCTCACTAAGGGACTGGTAAACTCGGTCTGCCATGGACCCACTAGAAATAGTCTCATCTCTCTCTTTGTCATTTTTTTTTTATTGTCTTTTTCTTATTCCCTGGGCCAGGGGTCTTCTTCTTGGGTCTCCTAAGTCTTCTTGTGAGTCAGCCGAAGTGACTCTCAGATTTCCTTTGCATTTGCTGGTTGTCGGATTGTCACAGCCCACAGTATCTGCAGACTTGCCTTTGACCCCGGGGTAGGAAGGCTTAAAGCAAGTCTGTACTTTAAGGAGCCTGCTCTCTAAAAAAGGGCCACTAGAGGGCTCTTTAGGGCCTCTCTCCGCGGCTTGTCTAGCTGTGAGCTGGCAGTCTAAGAGCGGTTTGGGAGCTGTATGAGGCCTGCGGAGGGACGGAATGCAGTTCTGTCACCCAGGTTAGGAGGCGAAGGTGGAGAGCCGGACAGCTGAGGCCTTGCTTGCCCACCACCCACTTTATTTCTGTTGCGTGCGTTACTCTCCGGCAAAGGGGCTTCTTAGAAGCTCAATTTCTCATGAAAGTAAACATACATTTAAAATTTTGCTAATGTTGATGTAAGAAGCATCCAAACCTATAGAGAATTTTTATGAGTTTGCTTGAGCCAAACTGATGGCAACTGCCAGGAAGCAAAATCTCGATGAACTGAGAAAATGCTCCGGAGAAGTTTTTTTGTGTATGTTTTATTTTAATTATTTTAATTAAATGTATTGGGGTGACATTAGTTAATAAGGTTATATAGGTTTCAAGTGTACATTCCTCTGACACATGATCTGTAGTGCATTGTGTGCCACCCAGAGTCACATCGTCTTCCGTTGCCGTATATTTGACCCCCTTTACCCTGAGCTTGTCAGGTGTAGTGTGTGGCTCCTTTTCCGTTCACATTAATGTAGTCTGACTAATCTATACTCCCATCAACAGCATTTGAGAACTCACTGTGCAGCCACACCCTCAGTAACATTGAACGTGATCCATCTGGTCAATTTTACCAAAATGATGAATTAAAAATACATATTAAGCCCTGGCCGGTGTGGCTCAGACCATTGGAGCATTGTCCTATACACCGAAGGGTGATGGCTCAATTCCCAGTCAGGAACATATCCAGGTTTGGGGTTCGATCCCTGGTCGGGGCATGCGATCGATGTTTCTTTCTCACATTAGTATTTCTCTCTCTCTCTCTCTCTCTCTCTCTCTCTCTCTCTCTCATTCTCATCTCATTATTTTAATCATTGGAGCTATTTTAATTTTTTTACCAAATAATATATTTATATGGGTAAAATTCAAGAAATACAAAAGGATAGAGTTAAAACTCTCCCCTATGTCCCTTGGCCACCCAGTTCCCTTTCCCAGAGGCAACTGGTTTTGTTTCTTCTATATCCTTAGAGATATTATTATTCATTATAAATTGAGCATAACAACCAAAATAAGTAACAAATTAGGCTCCTTCTGAATCAAGGAACACAGTCTTTGATTTTTTTAAATTATTACTTTTTAAAAATTAAAAGAACTCATGTTAAAAAACTAATCTGCACAGACAGGTGCGAAATAAAAAGCAAAGGCTCCCTTACACACCAGCCCCTTTCTTCACCTTCTCCCCAAGAGCAACCACAGCTACGGATTTCTTATAGTCCTACTCAAAACACATTCATGTCTACATCCCATAAATATCACCAAATAGATGCATGACAAACGCATTCTTTCTTTTTTTTCACTTAATTATATATCTTGGACATATTTGCATAACAGCACATAGATCATCTTCCTTCTTTTGATTTTTATTTATGAACCATAAAAAGTTTTCAGTCTTCTACTAGAAGAACTTTAGGTTGTTACTAGTTTGTTATTACACACAATGCTCTTTTTTTCTAACACCCCCCCACTTCCCCAACAATGTTTTTCTAATGAGCATCTGTACATGTGTATTATAATTTTGCGCCTATGAATGTTTGTAAGCCTAAATTTTTAGTCAAGTGAATATTCCTTTTTTCCCCCCTAATAACAAGGGGGTTGCCGGTGTGTGTTTCTCGGCATCTAGAAGGGTTCAGGAATCTGGAGAAGGCTCTGTGTATAAATTAATCAAGAGTTCAGAGACGAAACATAATCTTGGAAGGCATTTGGGGGGCCAGCAGAGCTTGGCTAAAGAAACCAAGTTCTCTCTTGTCTCAGGACCCCTTGCTTTTTATTAACACAAATTGTCCTAAGGCAAGGTAGAGATATACACATCAAAGGCCAGGGTTTAGTATACAGAATCTATTGTCAGATTGGAAGAACTGCCAACAGCTGTTCAGGTGTTTGGCCAGTAGGAGGCAATAACATGTACATTGAAATGTCCTCAGCTGTCTGGCAGCAAGAATCATTTATGCATCCTTTTCAGGTTTGGGGAAATGCCCTCAGCCACTTCCAGATGATTCAGCCCTGCTGACATGCTGGAATTGGCTTCCGGCAGTGGGTGGGCATTTTCAAGAGAAATTGTCTATTATTACCCTTTTTAAAAACATTTACACCTTCATCTTTAGGTATGTTCCAATAAATTCTAGGAAGACAAGTTCTTATAATTATTTTTGCTACAAGCTCTAATAACATTGATTTAATAACACTTCTCTCCATCTTGGGAGTTTCATCTTATTCTAGTTTAACTTGGTTATTTTGTGTTGAATCTGAATAAACATTTCTCCCTGGCCTGTTCCTCAAAGAATGCCTTGGGAGTGTGGAAATTACCTGCACATCAGGCCAGGTGGACTAAGCATCATCTGATCATATTTGATAATGGACAAAATAATTGCTATTGTGTTAGAATTGGATGAAAGAGGCTGCATTTAAGAAGCTAAGATTGAAGATAAAAGGGAGTGCCTTTAGGAAGTGTTCTGTTTAATCTAGATAAAATTAGTTTAAGCACAAATGGAATGAGAAAGATAAAGACATAGCTTACTGTAACTCCCTCAAATAAATTTTGATTTTGGCATGTGAACAAAGTTCAGAGGAAGTTCAAAGACAGGTAAATAGTAGAAATGAAGGATACATGTTGTAATCCATATAGCAGACACTAAAAGTCCTGCAAAGAGGAATAACAAAAACTCATAAGGAAAATTAAAATAAAATTCTAAAAGAATTAAAATGTAAAAGAAGGCAGAAAAGAAGAAAGAGAGGAACCAAATAAAAAGAGGAAACAAAACAGAAAATATATAGTAAAATGGTAGATTAAACTCAACCACGTCAATAATTACCTTGAACATCGGTGTGCTCAACACTTCCTATCACGTTAAAATGCAGGTTGTCAGGATGAATTTTTAAAGAGTGCCACCTACATGCTGTCTCTAAGTGATGCTATTTAAATATTGATAAAAATTAGCAAATAGTTTTCAAAAATCCCCAAAGTTCCCATCTAATTCTTCCCCAAAGCACTTCCCTCCTCACTGGATTAATGTTCTATTCTTTAGTATTAACTTCTGCACTCATATTTATTAATTCCCATAACCATAGGTCAAGAGAATCAAACAGTCAACATTCCCCCTAAAGCCCATGGGGAGAAAGAAAGTAAAAGATCCAAAAAAAAGTTCTCCCCATTGCCTGGTTTTGGATGATTTCTGGAACCAGATGGGAACACAGTTAAAATATCTAGGAGACGGAGAAATGTGAAAAATCAATCAATCAATCAGTCAGTCAATCTTCAGGTAATACCCACTTCAAGCAAGAAACTCCTTTAGAACTCTTAAGGATGATGTTATACCTCATTTAATTTACTTTACAGATATTGGGAGGGGAGCAATTCATAATTAAGTAATTCTAGGAAATCCCCTGAAATTATTAAATGTGAAAGTTTTACACAATTCCTGGCTCATCCTCCACCTTTTTTTTGGGGGGGTGGAGGGAGGAGGGAGAGAGAGAACATTTGGAAGTGATAGACGTCTCTTAGCTAATCAAGCTTTATGATATATCTTAGATTTTAAAGTTTTCAGAAGGCCTACTTTGTTTTTCACAATGCAAAATAACATTTTTATTTCATTAAGTTCTCTTAAAAATATTTCCAGTATCACCAGTAATCATAATCACAGCAGCATGTTTTAAGACCTAAAAGTGACTCTTTAAAGTATTGATTGTGCTAATACACCAAAAACAAAAACAAATTATAGAGAATTCTTATCCCTGAGGGCAATTGTAAGTCATCATCCATTACTTACTTGAAACCACTTAAAACTCCCAATTCCTTCACATGTGTTCTTGTGCAATATTGGTTACCAAATGCTGCAAAACATATATAGACTAGAGGCCCGGTGCATGAAAATTCATGCACTGGAGGGGGGTCGAAAAGCCTGGCCTGTCCCCTCTCACAGTCGGGAGCCCTCAGGGGCGAGAGGCGAACCAGTGATCAGGAGAAGGTGACACCCCCATCACACCTCTGCTGCTGCCACTGCCGGCAGTGCAAGCCTTGGCCAGGCGGCCCTGGTTACCTAAGCCTCGGGTGGCCCTGGGCGGCTGGGGGGCTGAGGGGACTGGGGGACTCCTAAGGCCTTGCCACGCACCTGCCGCTCTGGCAGAGCTGAGGGGACTGGTCGCCGCCATCTTGTGGCTGTGGGCACTGCCATCTTTGAGGGCGGGGCAGTCAACTAACATATTCCCTCCTTATTGACTGTGGGTGCCGCCATCTTTGCAACGGTGTGAGGGTCAATTAGCATATTCCCCTCTTTATTAGATAGGATATATATAGAAGTTGAACAAATAGAATCACAATAGCTGATTTCATATATCCATACTTACACCTATATCTATATCCATAGCTGTATCTATATAATGTTATAATGACAATTTTATAACTATTTTCCTCCTGAGAAGTTGGACAGGGTAGGGATATATCCCACTGAGGCCTCCCCTATAATAGTTACACACAAGACTTTCCCATGGAAGATGGAAGATGATGGGGAATGGATCAAGGATCATTCCCAGGTTTTTCAATTTGGTATCTAAAGGAAAGGTTGGGCCAGTCTCATAATATAAGAGAATCAAATGGGGGAAAGGGAGAGAGAGTTCCAACTTGGACCTATTGAGTTTGATGCACAAGTAAGTTGGTCGGGAGTAAAGCGGAGATAATTGCACTGGGAAGGAAGAATCTGGGGTTATCAAAGCACAAGTGATCACTGAAAGCAAGACCGTGAATGTGGTCATTCAGGAGACTGTGGGTCAGAGGAGAACGTCGAGGATGGAGGCCTGGGGCACACCAACATCCAAGGGACAAGGAGAGAACAAGAAGCCCAAGGAGAGGTGACAGAGAAGAGAGTCGGGGAAATGGGGGCAAGCAGAGAGGGCTGTGTCACTGACATCAGAGCAAGAGAGAACATCAGGGAGGAGTGTCCACTGAAGCAGAATAAATGTGAGTTTTCCCAACATAACCTTGTCCGTGCTAAGCAAGGAAGGCTATACCAGCCTTTACCTTAATAAGCTGTTGGTATTTCTCATCTTTTTCATATCAGCTATTTTCAGGCTAATTTTAAACAGTAACCTTTGGAATATGTATCACATACATACTTTGCTAGGGGTGCTGTTACAAATTACCAAAGATTTGGTGGCTTAAAAATGACAGAAATTTGCCCAGCCAGTGTGGCTTGGTGGTTGAGAGTCAACCTATGAAGTAGGAAGTCACGGTTCAATGCCCGGTCAGGGCACGTGCCTGGGTTGCAGGCTTGACCCCCAGTGTGGGGCGTGCAAGAGGCAGCTAGCTGATCAATGATTCTCTCTCATCATTGACGCTTCTATCTTTCTCTCCCTCTCCCTTTCTCTCTAAAGTCAATAAAATTATATATATATATATATATATATATATATATATATATATATATGGTTTTAAAAAAAGGAAATTAGAATGGTGCACACAATAATTGGACTTTCTGTGGGCACCTGTTGGAGGAGGTCACTGAAAGGACGTGATGTCCACCTGACCCCGAACTGGACCTACAGTCAGAGCAGTCAGAGGCTCCTGGTCTCTCCCTCTGGCCTTGGAATGTAGGTCCCCCTGTGTCCTTACCAGAAGCCTTCGGAGGGCGCTGTCCCTAGAGACTGTGGTACTGAGACCATGTGGATGGTCTACTTTACTGAACCGCATTAAGGCCTCTGTAGAAACGCATTAGATTCTGGCGGAAGGGTGTGGAGATGGACGCCTCTGGGCCACCCAGAGCGCTCTCCTGTGTAAGTGTCCTTGCTTCTGAGAACTGCCACTCTCCGATCGGGTGTATGGAGCCAGCTTCTAACTTCACCGGGCATCTCCCGAGGTTTGCCACCAACAACACGGAATTATTTTGCACCTTAGCTTCCTTCTGTTGTAATCTGAGCCCAAAGTAAGTTACCACTCCCTCTGCAGAAATTGTTCACTCTCAGTACTTTTTATTTGGCATCTCATCTGCTCAGGGAGGTACCCCTCCCCTCTGAACTATTCTATCAAGAAGGAAGTCCGTTTTGTTTTTGTTTTTCTCAGAGAAATACAGACTCAGAAAGCCTTTCCAACCCGCTGGGGCCTGGCTCGCCCGTTTCCACAGCCATGCAGATAGCTGAACGAATGGGCTCTGTGAAACTCTGGAGGTAATGGGAGGTGTGGCAAAGGCCACACATGCATTTGGACAAAAGCACCTTTTCTTCGCCATCATCAGATATTTACTATGCGCCGTAGTAGTTTTCATGGCACCGTTAAGTGTGTTCAGACATAAAAGAAGAAGTCTTTCCGTGCGATGACATTGGGGAGGAGCAAAAAGTATGGGCAAACACAAAAGTAACATCCGGAAAAGTTCTGACAGGACTTTGAGCCATTTGTTAATTCAAGAAGTCACTCTGAGGTATGATTCCCGGCAATCCTTCTCCATCACTCGGTCCCCCTCCAACCCCACAGCCCCTGCCCTCAGTGATACTTTCCGGGGTCCCCAGACCCCGGGCAGAACAGGCTCAGCTGAGCCAGCCTCCGAGACCACACCCCCAAAGACCAGCGCCCAGGCTGCCCTCCCCGGGGCCACGCTGCCCTCCCCGGGGCCAGGCTGCCTAGAAGCAGCAGAATTAGGGACTCCACACCAGCTCCAAAGCCGATGGGGCTCTCCACAGAGCATCATACCTATCAAGAGGGGGCAAATGTATATTTGCCAAGTCCTGCATGTGAAATGTGGATCTCCACGATGGACAGCACTTTTGGGAGGACAAGTAGGCCACGTGGCAGCGCCCAGGGCTCTGTGAACGGCAGGCTTCTGGGCTGTGGAGGATGTTTCTAGAGGGACGAGGACCAGGCGCTGGGAAATCCGCTCTCACACATACTTCTCTGAACACCAACCCAGGCCACGGGTTCTGCCCAGGTGGGGACCACAGGTGGCCGCGGGCTCCCCTCCTCCCCCCAGTCCTCGCGGGTCTGCCGCCTTCCCCAGCGCCCCCCCCCCCCCCCCCAGGGCACAAGGGGTTGTGGTCCCCAGTTTTCCTGCCCAGGCTCTCGCACCTCCTTCCCACCCGCCCCCGCCCGGTCGCCAAGTCCCGGTGGCACCTCGTCGCCCGCAGGGTCCCATCCTCCTCCCACGGGACCCAGGGAGGCGAATTCCTGCGGGTCCCAGGGGTGCCAAGAGTGCCGGCAAGACGGGAAATTGCAAAAGTCCTCGGCCCTCGGCCCTCCCCCGCGGTTTTCCCGTAACTCCCGCCCCTCGGCGCCCGTCCCGCGGCTGATTCATAGTCCGGGCGCCCGGCCGCCTCCCCACCCGCGGTGCGCCCGCCACCCGCGCCCGCCACCCGCCGTCCGCCGCCGCCACCCGCGCAGCCGAGGACGCGACCCGCCCGCGGAGCCCTCCTCCCGCCGGTCCGCGGGGTGAGTACCGCTCGCCGCCCGCCCCCTCCGCGCCCCGCTGCCCTCGGTGGCCCCTCCGACCCGCGGGCCCGGCGCGGCGCGGGGAGAATCGCACCACCTCCCCGCCCCTTCGATGCCCGCGCGCGCCGCCCGTGCCCCGCCGTCGCTTCGCCCCGGTCCGATCTGCGGGGTAACCGGGCTTCGGGGGTCCGCGCCGCTGGCCCGCCCGCCTGGCGCGAGGCACCGAAGGACCAATTCTTTCCAGAGCGCTCGCTGCGGGCCACCCAGGCTCCTGCCCCGCGTTTACGGTCCGCATCCCACTGCCGCTCCTCCCGTGGTCCGGCTGCCGGTGGCGTTAAACTTCCCCTCGACCCACTCCCGCCTGTCTCCCCACACACCGCCCAGGGCGCTCCGTGTGGTCCCCGGACGCCCACCCGCCCCCAACTCCCGGGACAGCCAGTCCCTCCGGGTCACGATGGCCCGCGGCCTCTGTTTACACCTGGCGGCGGAGGCGCGCACCGCAGGCGGCGCCCGCACACTGGGTGATGCCCCTGCTGGACGCACACCTCTGCTGCTGCGTGAACGCGGGCGGCACAGAGTGGCCAGGATGGGCAGCAGGAGCGCCCTCACCCCCTTTCATAGACAATCCTGGGGATGGAGGGTTAGGAAACTTGTCCAGGCCATAGAGCTGGCTGTGGCAGCGCTGAAATCGCTGAACCCAGGACTTGGCTCCTGACTCAGAAATTCATTTCCTGAGAGTCCTTCATCCACCCTCCCACGCACCCGCCCGTGCATCCCGCTCGCCTGCCCTGTGGCGGGAGGCGAGGTGCCACGGAGAAATGCCTTTTGGTAGCATTGGTAGCCAACAAGTTCGAAGACCCTTAGGGAACAAGCTATTCTCCAACTCAAGAGGAAAGAGGCAGGGGGTGGGTGTAAACAGAGGCAGGAAAGCGTTGGATAAGGTGCAGCTAATTGGGGATTAAAGGAAAGGAGCTTTAGGTCTTATTTCCAGGCCTAAAACCGACTTTGGGACTTGGGTCAGGTTATGAATCTCCTTAGCCTCAGTTTCCTTGCCTGCAACATAACAATTGTCCATGCTTCCTAGGGACCAGGCACTATTCTAAGTATTTTACATATGCTTGCTCATTCAATCTTTGCCACTGAGGGAGGTACTAGTTTTGTCATCCTGTGGCCACACAGCCAGCAGGTGGCAGAAGCAAGATTTGACTGTGGAGTTTGCTTATCACCCCCTTGCCGTGCCTCAGACTTGGGGCTGGTGTTGCATTGTTCTTCAGCTTTGTCTCTCTCTTGGGTAGCTTTAAAATGCGCCCAGAGACCCTTGAGGCTGAAGGCCTTCAAACGGTCATAGCAGCCAGAGGTTCCCAAATTGAGTTGTGCCTCAGAGTCATCCCCGGGGGGACTCTCAGAGCACGGGATGCAACCTCGGAGTCCTCAGGGCATGCCCAGTGTGCTGTCTCCCCCGGTAGCATCCAGTCCTGTTAGGATGCCTGTGGTGGCAGGGAGCTCACCACCTAACATGTCGTTGCTGGACAGAGCTAATTCCCAGCTGTCACTTGCCTCCTTGTGACTTACATCTCGGCCCCAGTTCTGCCTCCTGCTGTCCCAGCAAATGTGTCTAAGACCATTGCTCACACACCCGTCTCCTTCCTTCAGTCTGGAAGACCAGGAGCAGACTGGGGACGCACAGAGGTGTTCCAGTCTCTGGTCTTGAAAAGGGAACCGAAGCGGGAGAGCCATGTACTGTGGTTTTGAGAAAGGACGGGATGGAAATGTGTCTGACAAGAGGAAGCCGTGTGCTCTCCTGTGGGAACGGGGCTGGGCAGCGTTGGCTCGGGTAGAAGGAGATCTCAGTGTCATCTGGCTCCCGGTCAGGAACGGTGAGCCCTGCTCCCGCCCCCGCCTCCCTGGGAAGGAAGTCCTCCTGATTGGAAAAATGTATATGAAATGGGGAAGGAATCTTGTGAGCAACAGCCCTCCCTCGAAGCAGGCTTCCTCGTAGCTCCATAAGGCGAGGGTTTCTTCTCCCACAGCCGTGTCCTGGGTTTCCCAGCGTTCCCTCCTTCCTCCTTTGAGTTCTACTGGTTTTCAGCATTTATTTACTCCAGGTTGTCTGCTCTTTTATTTTTACATTTTTAAAATAATACAGCCCTGGCCGGTGTGGCTCAGTTGGTTAGGTATCCCATGCACTGAAAGGTTGCCAATTTGATCCTCACTCAGGGCACATGCCTGGGTTGTGGGCTCCAATAGGGAAGGGGGCATGCAGGAGGCAGCAGATTGATGTTTCGATCTCACACAGATCCCTCTATTTCTCTCTCTCTCTGTAAAAAATATATTTTAATAAAAATACAAATAATGAAATAGATTCTCATTCAAACAACAGAGAAGTAAATGGAATGAATTGTACAAGTACCATCAGCACTCCTATTCTCGTGCAGAAGAGGGAAGGCTAAGTTTGGAAAATGCCATTCTAAGATTTTTTTCTATACATTTGCACTATATATATATGTGTGTGTGTGTGTGTGTGTGTGTGTGTGTTTTCACATGTGTAAATAAGATCTTACTATACATTGTGCAACTTACTTTTTCACTCTCAAGTCTTAGAGATCTTCCCATTGCTGTAAGCACCTCTGTTGGTGATGGCTACATGGCACTCAACAGTAGAAGTACCCTTTCTCCACCCTTCCCCTTATTAATGGTCCTTTAAAGTCCTGCATCAGCAACAGTGCTTCAGGGGACCCTGCATTCATCTTGGGGCTTAGCCTGAGGATTTCTGTAGAATAGAATCCCAAGAGAGCTATTCTTGCATCAAAGGGTTTGTTCCCTTTCTCACTTGAATGACACAATCCTTCAAATTGCACCACTGCCCCCTGATCGGGTACTAATTCAAACTCGGTGCATGATAATTTGCGTCCCTCATCCTTCCTAATATCAGCTGTGATCATTTTCAATTTCAATTTTCAAATCTGGTGAATGAGTGAAACCGAAGAAGGCATCCATCTTGTTGTGCAGCCATCACCCACCATCCTTTTCCAGAATTCTTCTCATCTTGAAATCTCTGTACACGTTAAACAGTAACTCCCCAATCTACCCCCACCTCCTCACCCGCTACCAACCACCATTCTATATTCTGTCTCCATGAATTTGACTACTTCTAGGTACCTTATCTAAGTGGAGTCATACAGCAGTTGCCTTTTTGTGACTTGTTGGTTTCGCTTAGCAAAATGTCATCAAGGTTCATCCAAGTATCAGCACTTTCTTCCTTTTAAGACTGACTAATATTCCATTGTGCATCTATGCCATATTTTGGTTATCCAGAATACTTTTAATTACTAGAGGCCTGGTGCATGAAATTTGTGAATGGGCGGGGGATCCTCAGCCCAGCCTGCACCCTCTCGCAATTCAGGACCCCTCAAGGGATGTCTGACTGCCAGTTTAGGCCTGATACTTGTGGGATCAGGCCTAAACTGGCAGTTGGTATCCCTCTCGCTATCCAGGACCGCTGGCTCCTAACTGCTGGCCGGCCTGCCTTCCTGATCACCCCTAACTACTCACCTGCCTGCCTGATCGCCCCTAACTGCTCGCCTGCCTGCCTGAATACCCTTAACCACTCTGCCTGCCTGCCTGATCACTCCTAACCCCTCTGCCTGCCTGATCACCCCTAACTGCTCGCCTGCTTGATCGCCCCTTACTGCTCACCTGCCTACCTGATCGCCCCTAACCACCTCTGCCTCGGCCCCCTGCGCCCTTGGCTTCATCCAGAAGGACGTTTGGAATACGTCCAGAAGGTTGTTCAGCTGTCTGGTCTAATTAGCATATTACATTTTTATTATTATAGATGTTTTGCTGCACAGAAGTTTTAAATGTCTGTGTAATCAACTCTACAATCTCATGATTTCTGTGCTTTGTCCAGTTTAGGAAGGTCTTCACCTAAAAATTATTTTAAAAATTATCTTGTCTTCTAATACAGTATTTTGGGTTTTTACATTTAGCTCTTTAAAATATCATATTTTTGTAGAAAGTGAAAAATGAGGATTAATATTTTTTTCTAGAGTTCTGGGCAGTTAACCTAATAACATTTATTAATTCATCCATCTTTTTCCCCACTCACTTGAAATTCTGTTTTTATAGTGAAATAAATTCCTACTTATACAAGGGTCTGTTTCATAACTTTATTCTATTTTACTGATCTTTTTTTGTTTCTTTCTATGCCAGTATTTCCCTCTGTTACATGCTATAGCTTTTACAGGGTGTCCCCCCAAAATGTATACACACTTTAACAGCTGACAACTCAATTTTGAAAATGAAATGTATTTTAATAAACACCACCTTTATAGTTATTCAAAGTGTGTGTATACATTTTTTGGAGGGACACCCTATATTTGTACCTATTTTTAAAAACTTAGAAATGATTCTTGTACATTTTCTTTTTTTTATTATCTTTATAGATAGCTTGTCAAGTTTAATAAAATCCTGTTGGAATTTTTCTTAGTATTTTCTTGGATTTATAATTGTTAGTAATTTTGATATGCCTTGATGTGCATTCTGGAATGAGCTCTAAGCCTGGAGGGAGCGATGTGATGTGGGAAGGGCTGCCCTTTGGGGAGTGACTCACCTGGTTTCAAGTTTGTGTTACTGTGTCATCCTATGTCAGAGTCACTTTAACCTTCCTTAGCCTCAATGTCCTCATGTGTGTGTGGAGATAAAGATAGAGTCTCTTTCATAGGGCTGTTGTGAGAACAAATGCATGTAACTCACTCAGCAAAGCGCCTGGCAGAGACTTAGCTTCCCATGTGCTAGCTGGGATTGTTACCATAGCAGGAAACGGTAAACATTTTTCATTATAGATCGGTAGTCTCCGAGGAGACAGAAGTATGCCATAAACATTGGATCTATCATGTTTCTCAAACTTCAGCGAATCGCTTGGGGAGCTTGTTGAAGTACAGGTTTTTGTTCAGTAGGCCTAAGATCTGACCTAATGTTTGCATTTTTAACACACTCATGGGTGATGTCAGTACTCCTGGTCTTTTGTCCACCCTCAGAGTATATAGTCTTCCCCTGATAGTTAAGATTATTCAGTAGCAATAGTATTTCCTATGAGGATAAGTGTGATGTACAGGGATTGTAAATTGCTTTCTTTTAATGTTATATGCTAAAGAACTACATTATAGTTGTTTCCTTTCTTCCTCTCTTCCTTCCTTCCTTCCTTCCTTCCTTCCTTCCTTCCTTCCTTCCTTCCTTCCTTCCTTCCTTCCTCTTCCTCCTTTTCCTCCTCTTCTCCTCCTCCTCCTCATCCTCATCCTCCAAGGAAAGAGGGTTAGTGAGAACACTAACTATAACAGCAAGTTCTACTCTTAGATCTGAAATCTTTGATTGAAGGTTGTGGTTGGAGGAGTCCATGTTGGGCTGAAAAGGCTTGTCTTGAGTGGAAGCAGCTGGGGGACGAGGGCTTGGTGTGAATGTGCAGATGGTCCAGCTGTGCAGGCCGGAGGCCGAGTCAGCGGGGCTCCTGCGGTGGGTTCTCCCGAAGGCACGCCCAGGCACAGCAGCGCAGTCACCACGCTTCTCTTCCGGAGATGGTTTCCTGTGCACACCCTTCTGGACCTTGCTTTTCCATTTGGTACGCTTTGGACATTCTTCCATGTCAGTTCATGTATTATTTCATTCTCTGTAACAGTTTCATAGTATTCCTTTGTAAAAATGAATAATTATATATTATACTAGAGGCCTGGTGCATGAAAATCATGCACTGGGGGGGGCCCTCAGCCCGGCCTGTGCCCTCTCACAGTCCAGGAGCCCTCGGGGGATGTCCGACTGACGGCTTCGTGGGTAGCGGGCCTAAGTCAGCAGTCGGACATCCTCTGCTGCTGCGGAGGTGGGAGAGGCTCCCGCCGCCGCCGCTGTGCTCGCCAGATGTGAGCCTGGCTTCCATTCAATACACTGCGCTTACCAGACATGAGCTTGGCTTCCATTTGGTACATGAGTATGTAATTCATAAAAAAGAAGGAAATATTAAGAACCAAAGGAGAAGAAAGAAAAACTGGATACTATCACTAATAATTAAATAAATTAAAATTAAAATATAAAATGCTCCTGCCTTGAGCCTCTGCCCCCTACTGGTTGTTCCACCATTTGGTTGGTTTGCATATTAGCCTTTTATTATATAGGATTATATTATATTATATTATATTATATTATATTATATTACATTATATTTTCTAGTTTCTTTTGATAGATATTTACTAGTAGATGGTGTTTGTTTTTTCTCAACATAAAAGCTACAATGAACATTCTTTAAAAAATATATTTTTGTATAGGTACATGGACACCACACACACACACACACACTATAGGACAAAATTTCAGAAATAATATTTCTGAATAAAGGTAATGCATACTAAAATTTTATTAGATAGTGCCAAATTGACGGTGATAAATTTGTACTTTTTGATCATTAGTGAGTAGCAATGCCTACTTCTTCAAACGCTAACCAAGGCTAGATTTCAAGAACGTTTTTGAACTTCCCAATAGAACGCTACACAGAGACATACACAATTGCTGTTTTAATTTTAATTTATTTAATTATCAGGGATAGTGTCCAGTTTTTCTTTCTTCTCCTTTGGTTCTTAATATTTCCTTCTTTTTTATGAATTACATGCTCATGCTCTTTGCCAGGTTTCCTACACGGTTGCTTGCCTTTTTTTTTTCTTTTGACTTCTACGGGCTTCTTATGTAGTAGGGATGGGACCCTTCACCCTAAATATTGAAGCTGCTGTTCTGCTGGTTGTTGGTCCAGTTGGAGCCCTAGCATTTTTAAAGTAGGTAATCAGTGTGGCATCTTTATTTCTGTCGCTCCTGGGTTTCATACTACGGCCGAATAGACATTCCCGTGGTCTCTTTCACCAGGTGCACATCCGCAGGTGTGCTGGGTGAACAGCGTAGCTCTTTCTTGCAAACAGTCTTGGCATATGAGATCATCAGGCACCCGGCCAGCTTGGAGTTTAGCAACACACCCGGGTTCTTGGGAAGCAAATGCTGCTCACGGGGGTTTTCTGCATTGGGGATGCTCCCCAGGAATAACTGTCCCGTACGGACAGAGCACGAAGTGCTGCTGAAGAAGAGCAGGCCATGCCCTTTCCAAGCCGTGTTGTACCGCGCAGGGCGTGTTTAGACTGACGGATAGTCCACGGCATCGGCACTGTGCAGAGAGACCAGGTCTGAATGAGAAGCTCTACAAAACGAGCGGGCAGTTTTTCTTTCCTCTCCTCTCTGGTTCCCCGCAGAGAAGGCATGTCAGCGAGAGACTATAAAGCAGACAGTAGTTGGCCTCAGAAAACGTAGAAGGGCCTGAAAAATCATCTATTTTAATTAAAACGGAAAGTAAGGAGAGAATGTGAGACAATTGCTACATGTTTTTATTCATTTACCAACTATGTATGGGCAGCAGATGTGTTGTGGGACTGTGACAGACAGGGGGGTTAGACTCCAGCTGCTCATAGTCTACTTGGGAATGACGATCTGAAAGAGAGAAACAAAGAATGGCTTTGGGAAAGGACCAAGGAGCGTGGGTGAGGCAGGAAAGCATTTTTCCTTTCTGAATTTGCTGCTTCCTGCTTCCCCAACTTCTTATTGGAAATCGGAAGTGCCACACTCCTCACTGATAGCTCTGGGGAGAGAACGCCTGGGTGGCCTTTTCCGTGTCAAAGGCAGAGCTTCAAAACCAGCCCCCACTGGGTGTACCCTACGCAGGAGGGTGTACCTGACGCAGGAGGGTGTACCTGACGCAGGGGGGTGTACCTGACGCAGGAGGGTGTACCTGATGCAGGAGGGTGTACCTGACGCAGGGGGGTGCGCCTGACACAGGGGGGTGCACCTGACGCAGGGGGGTGTACCTGATGCAGGGGGGTGTACCTGACGCAGGAGTACCTGTCACAGGAGGGTGTACCTGATGCAGGGGGGTGTACCTGACGCAGGGGGCTGTACCTGACGCAGGGGGCTGTACCTGACGCAGGGGGCTGTACCTGACGCAGGAGGGTGTACCTGACGCAGGGGGGTGTACCTGACGCAGGGGGGTGTACCTGATGCAGGAGGGTGCACCTGCTGCTGAAGGAGCTGGCCAGCCCATCCAACACACAGCCCATGCCCTTGAGGCGACGCAGGAAGCCAGGCCTGATTCTGGATTTTGCTTTTGATCTGCATGAGGGGGTGTAATAGGGTGTGAGGCACCTCAGGGCTCCGTGCTGGGTCCTCTCTTTCCTGTCTGCACTCCCTCTCTTGGCTCTGTATGCCCTGAGGGCACCTGCATTCATACCCAGGCCAGGACCCCTCCCAGGAACGCCTGGCATGTCTCCAGCTCACTCCCGGATGTCTATCTCCATCTCTAGGTCACCATGGAGCCCCTGTCACAGCCCACTGACTCTCTTCCTCTGCTTCTCCGTTCCTGTCATTCCATTCTCCCGGGGGCTCGGCGAACGCTGGCTCGCGCTGTCACCACCACGCCCTGCCAGCTCTGTCTTGCAATCCCTTTGGGATTCCCACCGCTGCCCTCACCCTGGTCTCAGCCAGCATGGTTTCCCGGCCCACTGCTGCGCCCCCTCCCTGCCCTCCCCGCCTCAGCCCTCAGCCCACAGTCCCTCTCACTCCGGCCTCCCTGCCTGTGAGGTGGAGCATGTCAGTCCTCTGCCTGAGGGGCCGTGTGGTGCCCTCTTGCCCAGAGGAGAAGCCACGGTGTCGGTGTGAGAAATGTTTCTCCGGTTTGCTCTCCTCTCTGCGGGCCCAGCTTCACCCCTGCCCTTCACCCCCTTGCTCACTCCCAGGCCTGGCTCCTCCTTCCTCCACACTGCCAAGCCCTCGCCTGCCCCAGGACCTTTGCACAGGTCGCTCCCTCGCCTCCAGGCTTTTCACCGCTAGTCAGGGGCCCACCAGGAAACAGCTGGGCCCTGGGCACTGAGAGGATTTAGGAAGAGGTGTGGCGGGGGCGTGTGGGTTGTACTGTCAGTCACCGGGGACTTGTAAGCAGCCGGCTGAGCCCGCGGGACTGTGTTTGTCCCCCAGTGCGAGCCTCTGTGCTGCTGGGAAAACCATTCACCGGGCATTCCCCAAAGGGGGCTCCGTGGGGGTCGCAGGGGTGTTCCAGCTGCTGGGGCTCATTCTGCACATTTTGGTGAACTTTGTCGACTTTACCAGGAGGTTTTCTGACAGCAGCTGGAGCTTGCGGTCCTTCTGTAAGAGATCCCGAGGTGGCGGCTGTGCAGGCCGCCAGGGACAGAACAGCCACGGGGCTTGTGTGCGCGGTGACTGCGGGTCAGGGGGCCACCTGCCCAGCTGCGGAAAACTGTGCACGTCACACGGATGGAAATAAAAGCAGCAAAGCTGAGCGGGCCGCTGAGCTGCCCCCAGGCCCAACCTGCTGCGGGAGCGGCGGGAGGGCAGGCCTCCAGGCAACACGGTCCCCCACACCCTCAGGCTTTGCTGCCACGCCCAGGCCACGGAAATGCGTCCTTCGTCAGTACTGATGCATTGCACTTGTGCTATGTGACAACTGTTATTCTTTCACTTCTGCTCACCCTTAATGGGGAGGCGGCTTCTAACTTTCAGGTTTACATTTTTCTAATCCCTGTGACTTAATTCTGCAACGTGTAAACTCTTGGCTTTGCTAGCGCGCCACCTCTCTGTAAACACTTTAAACAGGCCTTTCGGACCGAGGACGTGGAGCTGTGCCTGTCACCTCCTGAATTCTCTGCCTGGAAATTCGCGGATGAGGCTCCTTAAGGTGGTGGGGCGCCTGCCCCCTGGGCGGCGTCAGGGCCCTCGGATGGGACTGGAAGGGTCTACACTGCCTGGTCACACACTTGGCCTCGGCATTTTCCTGGCTTCCCTTTGCTTCTCAGCAGAAACTATTTCTCTTCCACGAGTCCCCTCCTCCCCGGCCCTTTATCCAGTTGCAATAGGAACCTACTTGACGTTGTAAGAGAGACTTTAGAGAGCTAGGGGTGACCTGTGGGCCAAACGGAAGGAGCGGAGAGCCGTGCTTCAAAGACTGTGGGCAAAGGTTGTCGTCTGCAGACTTCCGCTGCCGTTGCAATTGGGCTCAGCTCACCTGTAGGCAGGTGTGACTGCGGTAGAGTCATTTAATGTTTGGTTTACCCTCTTCCGGTCTTCACTGGTGATCCCATTTACCTGTAAATACTATTAAAAAATAACTAGAGCCGGGCCGGTGTCCCTCAGGGGTTGAGGGTCGGCCTATGAACCTGGAGGTCATGGTTCCATTCCTGGTCAAGGGCACATGTCTGAGTTGCAGGCTCCATCCCCAGTAGGAGGCATGCAGGAGGCAGCCGATCAATGATTCTCTCTCATCATTGATGTTTCTCTCTCTCTCTCCCCGTCTCCCTTCCTCTCTGAAATCAATAAAATATATATTTTAAAAATAACTAGAGAGTGTGGGTAGTGAGAATTGATGGTCTGGTTCATTGACCCTCCAGAGTTTGCTGAAAGCCAGGCGGCCAGACAGAGGCAGATTCTGACCCCGCACTGTTCCAGCGCTTCTCTCCGTGATGAGCCAGATTTGAAGTAGAAAAGCGAAAGTCAGTGCTTCCCCCAACACACTCATGACTGAAGTAAGAGCGCATTGGCCACTCGGGTCACCCAGGCTCGCTCTCGTGCCCCCGATTGTCCCGTGGTCCGAGGCCCTGGTGAATCAGGACACTCTGTGGCCGGCAGTTAAAACCTTCTCCGAAGGCCAGGGGAACGGGAACTTGTTTTGAGCAGTGAAACACAGGCTCCGTGGGTGGAATGTGTTCACTCTTTCCAGGTGTGACTTTACTGAGGGAGAGGGACGATGCGTTCCTGATAAGCAATTCAAATTCAGCCCTGTTGAGACTGGACTTCGTTCTCTTTCTAATCAGTGGGTCTTTTATATTTGACTTCTGTTTCCCTGCTTTGCCCTTCTTTTTTTAAAGAAAAAAATATTTTTAATGATTTCAGAGAGGAAGGGGGAGGGAGAAAGAGAGAAACATCAATGATGAAAGAGAATCATTGATTGGCTGCCTCCTGCACGCCCCCTAATGGGGATCAAGCCCACAACCCAGGCATGCGCCCTTGACTGGAATCGAACCCGGGACCCTGCAGTCCGCAGGCCGACGCTCTATCCACTGAGCCAAACTGGCTCGGGCTGCTTTGCCCTTCTTTGAAGAAATTGGTGGATGAGTTAGCTCCTGCCACAGAGCGTGAGTGGCAGGCAGCACTGCTCTCCCGCCTGGGATCAGCGGGTGGTGGCTGGGTGTGGCGGGCCTCCGGCTGAGCTGGGCTGGACTGGCCCAGCTGGGGTGACTCAGCTCGGCTTCCTGGTTGCTCATTCTCTTCCTGGGTCCAGTGGGGTAGCCCCGAAATGTTCTTTTCATGCCAAAGGTGGAAACGGAAAAGAGCAAGCAGAAATACACAGGTCTCTTTAGGCCTCGCCTCCAAAAGCACCCCATCCCTCTGGCCTCATTCTGGCCAGCAAGTCACGTGAGTGGGGACATGTGCCCTTCTTATTGAGTGGGAATCCAGAGTCACGTGACAACGGGCGTGGGCACAGGGAGGAGAGAAGAATGGCAACTTTCATGCCATCCTCTACCACAGTTGGCTCAAAGAAACTCGCCCGAGCCAAAATTACCTAAAATTTCCTTTCCTTGTGGTTTATTTTTTTCAGGAAGCCAGAACCTATGGCGCCCGTGGCAGTCTTTCAGGCAACATTCCTCTTGGCCTGGCTGCCTCTGAGTACTTACCAGAGCGAAGGTAAGTGGATAACACAGTCAAGAGTACAAGCACATAGAGAAAAAAGGAGGTAATTGGCTGCCTTGGAGGAAAGTTGCACAATTCTTTTTTCTTTGGAAATTGCATGGAATTGGTGAGTAACAACAGTTACCTTAGTCATGAGCTTTCTGATCTTGATGACTCTTCTTACTGAGCCACCTTTGACCCTGAGCTCCTGGCCATGGAAGCATTTGCGAGTAGACCTAACCCTGCAGAACTTCATGGTTGATGCGTTGAAAATGGCCATCACCAGAGAGAGCTTTCTGCACCTCGCTGCGGAGCAGGGCAGCATTAGGGAAAGAGAGGCGGGGGAACTGCCCGGCTGGCCACCAAGTCAGAACACGCTGTGTGTCCCCCAGCCACGGTCACCGAGAAGCTGTGAGCTGTCAGAGAGCCCTGCTCGGTGCTGGAATGCTCTGCGTGGATTTAAGAAAAGCATTTGTCACTTAGCTACTTCCCGAGGGAGGGTATTTTGGGTAAATACATTAACTTTATAAACAGAGTCAGTAAGAATTCAATTCCTCTAAAATGTTTCTGGGTACCTTTTGAAGCAGTTTGAAGGCGGATTCTTTGAGCTGAGAGCGTTTCCGTCGGTTTACAAAGTGTGTGTTGCTTCCTCCTGTATTTGACAAAGCTCTGATGGTTCTGTTTGTGTGTTTACTTTTCTCTGCACTCCCTCGTAAGACAGAGGAAGGCGCATGCTCTCTGTCACTACCCAGACAGCTCCTGACCGTGGATTCATGAAGAAGACATTGGCGGGAAACATCCATAGAATTTTGCAATTTTCCCTTAAAACTCCGTGAAAAGATATTTGGAAATTTTTAGAAAGGGAGATTTTGTTCTGATAAGAGCTCAGTTTTCTGTCTGAGAGTCTTTAGGTCTGGTTTGAGTTCTTTCAGCTTCAGGGCACATGGGAAAATGCCACTTTCATGGCTTGTTAAAAATCATAGTCTGACTGTTGGTGTCTTCCCTAATCTGGAGTGAATGGTAGTAACTAGGATTTCTTATCTGTAGTATGTCTACCCCTCCCCCTACCTCACGAATATCAGGGTGACTCAGCTGGCCCAGGGTCCCACCTCCAGAGAATCCCAGGCACTTAGCCAAGCCTCCGGCACCACACTTCCCTGGCAAGTCTCATTATCTGACCCCGGCTACTTGCTGTGTGCCTTCTCCTCACAAGACCTCTGCTCTCTGCTCCCCCGCCACTCCCATAGTTTAGACCAGACATGCGCCTGCCTGTTCCTCTCCCACCAGCCGTGTTGCTGCCTCCAGCTTTCTCAGCCGGGCATGCCTGCATTGCTAAGTAATCCTGTGTTCGTCCTCGCCTGCACTGCTTGGATTTCTTGCCTCCATTTCTGCTGCATCTGACCCAGTACCTACTCACGCTAGTGTCCTCCTACGGGATCACCCACCAGCTCAGGTGTGAGCCTCCTTTTCAGACAAAGTAGCTTCTCCTGGCCAGAGGGCAGGGCCAAGGCTTACTGCGTTAGCCCTAGCCCCGGGCTCACGTCTGCATCACCAGAGACCAGGATCGAAGCCTCTGGATGTGTTTTCTTCCAGTCTCTTGTGTGTATGTACGCACAGACAGAAATAAAGATGTAAATGTGTAGACTTTTTTATAGAAGTGAAATTATGCTATTTATACTGGGAATATTTATACTTAAGTGTGTGTGTGTGTGTGTGTGTGTGTATGCATATACATATATATGTATGTATTTAAGTGTGTGTGTGTATATATATATTAGAGTACATATACTTATGTTAAATATATATACTTATTAAAGTACATAGAGTATAGAGTATATATTATATATAGCATAAGTATGTATACTGGGGAAATATATTCTATACAGCAGTGGGCAAAAGTAGGCTTACAGTTGTTAGTATGGAAAAATATATAGTACAAGAATAAATAATAGAAAAATAAACTCTGTTTCATGTACTCACAGCTGTAGGCCTACTTTTGCCCATCCCTGTATACTTATGAGTATATATACTTTAATACAGTATATCCTTATTAAGATGATTAATTCAACATACAATGAGAGTTTTTACCTTTGAGCTTAAATGTTCTTCTAGAAATAACATTATATTAAACTAGGAGCCCGTTGCACGAAGTTTCGTGCAATTGACTTTTCCTTCACCTGGCTGCCGGCACCAGTTATCCGCCAGCAGCAGTTTTCCTCTGGCCACCCGCCGATCAGAGCGCCTCCTGCCAGCACGATCGGCCACCTCGAGAGGAACTCCGATCGGGAGGTGCTCTGATCGGCGGGTGGCCAGAGGAAAACTGCTGCTGGTGGAAAACTGGTGCCAGCAGCCACGCAATCGGCCACCCCGAGTTCCGCCACCAGCGTCTTCCGCAGCACCAGCGGCCGGCGGGAGGAGCGGGGGGTTCGGGGACTCGCGAGTCCCCGCCCCCCGCTCCTACCGCCAGCCAATCGGCCACCCTGAGTCCCGCCCCCCGCGCCTCCAGCCGGCCCAATCGTGGGCGTAACGGAGTGATGGTAATTTGCATATTACCATTTTATTAGGTATGATGATGTCTGCATCATGTCCCATCTTGTGAATGGACCATGGTTTATTTCCTTAAGTGGTGTCCGGGCCAGCCAGCCAGAGAAACTGCTTGGGAAGGTGGGAGGAGGGGCTGTGATTGAACCAGGTCAGTCTGATTCCCAAGCCTGCCTTTCTGGCAGTACTCCAGGGCAGCGTTAGGGAAAGAGCGCTGGGCCCAGGGCCAAGGGCCAAGGGCCTTGGGTTCTGGTCAAGTTGTGCGGTTTTGGGAAAGTCACTTCCTTTTTTTTTTTTTTAACCACAATCTCCTCATCTGAAAAACAATGGGACTGGACTTAATCTCTAAATCCCTTTAGCTCTCCGACTTTACCACTCTTTCCCAAGGAAGTCCTAGTTTGCTTTTGACCAAATTTATTTTGACTGACTGATGTCTCTCCAGTGTTTGAGTCACTCAGCACTTGCTGATGCATATGCCAGTCTACGGACTTCCCCTTCCGTCTAACACATCATCCAGTAGCTTTCTAGAGTTTCCAGAAATAAAGCTGATACTGGTAGTTTACTGGCTCAGTCAGCAGCCAGTCACTGTGCTGGGCCAGGTGTGGTAATGGTCTTGGTTTCACTGAGCTGAGTAAGTCTTGGTCTCACCCCTGCTTAGCTCGCAGTCTATGGGGAGACAAACACACAACAGACTTTTACAGCACTCTGTGGTCAGTGCTCAAGCAAGGGCCTTGCGAAACAGCCACGGGGAGCAGAGAACGCCAGGCAGGACACATCGAGGTGTTAGTGAGGAATGGCTTGTCAGGCACTTGAGACCTGGTGGAGATCCTGGATCTCTGCCATTTGAGATCAACATGCGCTATGGGTAAGACACTATGCCAAGTGCTGGGGACAAGAGTCCATCCAAAGACGCATAAGCATCAACCTCCGTCCTTCAGGGAATTTGAATCTAGAGTGAGACCAACAACAACAAACAGGAAAAATGAAATGAGGGCTCGGAAAGATGGGGGGATTTTGCATGCACCCTGCTTTCTCTGGTGCCATTGGCTCCACAAGGATTAAAAACATGCCCCCCCCCCCCCCCCCCGCCAGTTCCATAAGGAACCAGCTCTTTCATCTTGCCAAGTCTCCTTTTAGTTAGAAGAATGAATGCTTAGAAGGTGATGTAGCTCCCTCCCTCAGGGCCTATCCTGAACTGGCTGTTTCCTGAGCCCACTGGCCTCTGCAGGTATGATTCCTGTTTGCATCTCTCTTCTTTCACAGACTCTGTTACACCACTAACCCCTCTGCACTTGCAATCTCTCATTATTTCAAGAGTCAGCTGTGTCTCTCCAATAGGTTCATTCCTTAAGCTAGGAACCTTGTCCTGATTATTTCATACCAAATGCCTCATATGTTGCTGCTGCTGCTCTCATCCAAAAAGTTCAGTGAATTTTTGCCAGAGGTGTTTTAAGTTCTATGCATTGAGATGGGCTATTTCCCACTTTATAGCTATATAATAAGCAACAAAATACTGACTTTCAAAACAAGCTTTCATTTTTGACTTCCAGAAATATGAAATGGATAGCAACTAGTCCCGTTGTTCAGCCTTGCTGTAAATTTCCAAGCCAGTTATATTGTCCAATGAACTGTCCTTTGTTGTTTCATTGTTAAATAAATCTGTGCAATTTGTTTAATTTAATTATTATTTACTAGAGGCCCAGCCTGCAATTGAAATCGCGAGAGGAGGTGCCCCACTTCCTGCCCCCGCGGGAGGCCGGGACCCGCGCCTGACTCACAGCGTCCCCTGGTCCTCCTCCTGTCCAGTTGTGACCCGTTACGGTGTCCTGCCCTAATTTGCATATTATCTCTTTATTTATTTATATATACATATATAGATTGTTTGTATTATTTGTTTCACTGTTTATCAATATATTAACTTGCTGTGTATCATTGAGCAAATCATCTCATTCACCTAAGTCTTAATTTCTTAATCTCCAAGTGATTTCAAAACTCCCAGCTTTTCAAGGTGTCTGACTTTAGGATGCTCATGTGAGCTGTACCTTTCAAAGCTAATAATATGGACCTGTGGCTATTCAATCCTACTCCTATTAAGTGTCATTTTGTGTCTCATTTTGGTCTTTCAGTCTTGTCGGAACCTTTATCGCTGAATGTGTCCATCAATGCCACACAGCAGAGTTTGCTTCTACAATGGAGTGTCCACAACCTGACTCATCAGGAATTAAAAATGGCTTTTCAGATCGAGATCAGTAGAATTAACAAATCCAATGTGATCTGGGTGGTAAGTTTTGTTTTGCTTTTTTTTTTTTTAAATATATTTTATTGATTTTTACAGGGAGGAAGGGAGAGGGATAGAGAGCTAGAAATGTCGATGAGAGAGAAACATCGACCAGCTGCCTCCTGCACACCCCCTACTGGGGATGTGCCCGCAACCAAGGTATATGCCCTTGACCGGAATCGAACCTGGGAACTTCCAGTCCGCAGGCCGACGCTCTATCCACTTAGCCAAACCGGTTTCGGCTGTTTTGCTTTGTTTTGACTCTATATTTTAAAAATCCTTTTCTGGTGTCATGAGTTTTCTTTTATAACATACAGAAAACCCCAGTATGGAAACACGTTAGCAACTCAAAACAGTGTTCCTAAACAGTCACATTTCTGTGTTTTTAGTGAAGAGGATCGGGGACAAAGTGAAATGTGACAATTTGGTTGGGCAGGTTGGATGGGACGCATGAATAGCTCATGTCTTCGGTCCTGCTGGGCCCCTCAGAAGGCTGTTGGGTCAGTCCCAGTGAGTACTGACTCCCGTCTATGAAGATCAACCAACTTAGTCTTCTTCCGTCTTTCTTCCCGTCCCACCAGAGATTTTGTAAACGAGATGTCATTTTGGCAACGTTTTCTTGCCAGCGTGGCTTCCAGTCAGTCTTTGCTTGCGCTGTGCTGACAGGTAGGGAGAATGAGTCTGGCACCTTCGTGTTCTGGCCGGAAAGCACTTCTTCATGGTGGCCTTGGTTACCTCCCAGGTGGCTTCTCCTCTAACAAATTACGTGAAGAAAATCCTGGTGCCACACTTTTGCTTTTGAATTATTTGGATCGATTTTTCCCTGGTCTTGATTCCTATCATGGTTGTGTCCGTTTTGCCTGATGCTTCCTCGTCTAGTGCAGCGGGCACTTTGGTGGTTTCTTTCAATGGTCATTGATGGTCTGGGGCACCTTAATAATCTGTCGGTGCATCTGTTCACTCGTTGTCCTGGGGTGGTGGAGGACAGCGGGATGTTTTCTCGTGGAGGGGAGTGGAGGAGCTGCCTGGAGAGAAGGCAGACACAGGACGTGTCGCTGCTGGGACCTCCATTTACTCAGTGCAGGGCCACTCCTCTCGGGCCGTGGAGGTCTGGGTCCAGGGGTCCCAATGGTTAGCTCCTTCAGGAAAGCAGGAAGGCCACTCATTTTAAAGCCTCCAGTGACTGTCCTCATTCACTCTTGCCTTTGAGATCTCAGTGAAATATAATTCTGACTCTGTGGATGTAGGATTGGCAGCAGGTGTCTAACTCTACCCCCAATGAGAGCTGTTCAGTGTTCTGATTATAACACTAGCATGTCTACGGACAGCCATTCACCTCCCCACATCAGCACATCTTCCCACCCTGCCACCTCATACCAGCTTCAGTTAATGAAGCAGCCCAAACACAATTCACCACGTTAAAAACAATCACAGGACTGAGGCGTGCAAGGAAAGTTCTCTCCTCTCCCCAAGGCCGTCAACACCACAAAGCACAGCGGTGTTAGACGGAGCCATGCGCGGTGTCCGGGAGAAGCCGCGCCGCTGCCTGCTGATGAGCGGGGGAAGGCACTCAGCACGTGGCTTTAGACCGTGGGCGCAGGTCTGGACGCTGTTCAAGGTGAGGGTCCGACAAACCCACAGACAAGGGTGTCCTGACCGGGGGAGGGGCGGCTCGGGTCGCTGGCCAGTGCTGTGCGGCTGGGGTTCGGCCTGACTTCCAGCAACTGGGAAGAAGGGCTGTTTGAGCCAAAATATGTCTTTATCCCGAGGCCAATGAAAAGATGGGAGTGGCAGGACCTGATTGGAAGTTTTTAAAAAGCCTCCTCTGTGTGCGCTGTGGAGAGCAGGTGGGGCAGGAGGAGGCCACGCGTGACCAGCAGCAGGCTTTGGGGTTGGTCCAGAGGAGAGGCGCTGGGCGGGGCGGGGGGGGGGAGGGCGGGAGGGCCGCAGTGGAGGCAGAGTGGCCAAATATGAGAGAGATGCTGGAGGGGAGACCCAGTTTGTGGCTTGTTGGTATTATAGAAAGGTCACCGTGATTGGTATAGTCCTTTTCTTTGTATTGGCGCTTACATTGAACAATATTGAAGCAAAATGTACTTGAAGTTCTCAGATGAAATAGTGATGAATGGTCAGGTCCACTAAACTGATAGTTAACAACTTATGTTTTATAATCTAGAAATGAAGGGATGCCACACACTGAATAAAATATAAACAACTGCCCTAGCCGGTTTGGCTCAGTGGATAGAGCGTCAGCCGGCGGACTGAAGGGTCCCAGGTTGGATTCCGGTCAAGGGCATGTACCTTGGTTGCGGGCACATCCCCAGGTGGGGGCGTGCAGGAGGCAGCTGATCGATGTTTCTCTCTCATTGATGTTTCTAACTCTCTATCGCTCTCCCTTCCTCTCTGTAAAAAAAAAAAAAAAATCAATAAAATATATTATTAAAAAAATGAAAAAAAAAATATAAATGACTTCCACATCGGAGTTTTGCATCGGTCAGGTGCGCGGTCAGGTGCGCCCAGGGGACTGAGGTGTGTGAGGGTGGCACCGGGAAGGGAGGGGCTCCCGGGGAGGGAAGGCCTCGGAGTCTGCCAGCTCCAGGCTGTGCGCTGTGCACAATGCCCGCCCCCTCACTGCAGGGGCTGCCGTTGGCTCTGAGGGCCCTGGAAGCAGACTCAGTTTCCCCAGGGAGCGCCAGGGGGTTGTTGCCTCGGTCTCCCAGCGGTGGGGCCAGAATGCAGGCGTTCTGGAGGCCCGCTGCATGGGCACCTGGAGCGTGGGGTGTGAAGACGGCAGCACGTCCCTCTCTCTTGGGGCCATGAGTCAAGAGCTCACTCAGGTGGAGGCCAGCAGCTGGATGGCTTCAGGAGAGCAGGCTGGGAGGGAGCCAGAGGGAGCCTGAAGGAGGGGGGCTGCTTCCAGGGCAGAGGGGCGTGGGGGCGCTGAGCCCACACAGAGGTGGGAAAACAGCGAGTGATTCCAGAACGGGGGTGGGCCACTGTGTCCGGAGAGGATTCCTGCAGCGGGAGGTGGGCGGGGTAGGTTGCAGGGGGCCTGGAATGGCAGGTGAGGTGCAGAGGAGCCACGGAAGCCTAGCGAATTAGAGCGTCAAGTCCCGGTGTCTTCGGAAGCTGGAGACTGAAGCTGTGCAGGATGACCAAGCTGCATTCTGCATGGGCGAGCTTCCCAGGGAGCAGTGTGAGCAGTCCTGGTGGTTGACATCTCTGGGAACTAAGATGTGACAGACGGAGCTCGAGGGAGGGGATATGGGCCATGTGGCCACCATCTCTGAGAAGAGAAGAGACAAAAATCTAAGGGGGACACGGGGAGCCATCTGTGGATCTCTGGGAGACCTTTGAACTCCCGGCTCCATGAGAATTGCTTTCTCTACCGAGACTTGGCTGACCTGACCAGGCCCTGGCTAAAGATGAACGTAAAACCATACCCATCGATCTCGCTTACTTGGAAAAGCGCAACTCAAGTAATTCTCTACCAGTTGGCAGTTTTCTTAGCAGGTCCTGTGTGACCAGCACTGTTGCTTCCGTTTCCTTTCACTTGCTCCACTCGGACCCCCTGGAATGGGAGGCCCAGAGCGGTGGGAGCCTAGTCTTTGAGAAGCAAGAGGCTCTGGCCGGGTCCTCCCTGAGTCCTCGGAGCACGGGGAGCTGGCTGGGAAGGATGGCGGGTCCTGGCTCATGCTGTGGAGTTGCAGGGGGGTGTGCTTTGGGATAAGTCCAGGCAAGCCCTTTCCCAGGACAGCATGGCTGCGTTCCCAACTGTTTCTCTTGACTTCCAGGAGAACTATAGCACCACCGTGCAGCAGAACCAGACCCTGGGCTGGACGTGGGAATCCGAGCTGCCTCTGGAATGTGCGACGCACTTTGTAAGGATACGGGGGAAGGAGGATGATCCCCGGATGCCCCAGCGGAGGGACTGGAGCAGCTGGAGCTCATGGGTGGAAGCAGATGGTAAGAAGTGAGGTGATGCCCTAGCTGGTTTGGCTCAGTGGATAGAGCGTCGGCCTGTGGACTGAAAGGTCCCAGGTTCGATTCCAGTCAAGGGCACATGCCTGGGTTGTGGGCTCATCCCCAATAGGGGGCGTACAGGAGACAGCCGATCAATGATTCTCTCTCTCTCTCTCTCCTTTCCTCTCTGAAATCAATAAAAATGTTTAAGAAAAAAACAAAAGAAGTGAGGCGATGAGAGAGTGAAAGGGTTTAATGTAATACTATTTGGGGATCAACAGTCAAATAGTGGAGGTCCTCTTTGAGGCACACGGAGGACACCAGTCATTTCCTTTGGCTCCCAGTGGAACTAACAAGCTTATTTCCCATTGGAACGAACAAGCTGGGTGTGAAACTTGGCCCCAGGAGAGAGACGTCCGAGATTTGGCCTCTGAATCTATCCATTGAAATAATTATGCAAATCCAGACCATTTTTATTTAATTTCCAAATGTGTATGGAAGGCTAAGTGAACCAAGCAGGACACAAGCTGTACATGTTTGTATTAGAACGACCTCTGCCACTGTGTCCTTGGAGCAGTCACAGGAAACATGGAAATGAATGACGGTGATTGCTTTCCAATAAAACTTTATTTACAAAAACAGATGGTGGGCTGGCGTTGACCCCTCGGTTAGTTTGCCAGTATCCCTAATGTAGAGAGAAGGGAGGGACATATGGAAAAATGAAAGCAATTCTTTAAGTAATGAGACTATAGATAAATACACTTTAAATATCACTTAATTTTGATAATTTAACTTTGTTGTCATTAAAATTTACAGTGGGTATGTCACCATTTCTTATGGTTCAGCTAAGCAATATCATTCGGTTCTCTCAACTATATATCCTGCCAAGTTATCTGGAATGCCAACCAATAGAACCATTTCTTTGTTAAGTGTTTATTCCAGTTTATGATCTCAAATGGATAACACATTAACCCATGAGTAGCCTAGGGGTTAGTTTAATACTAAATAATAGAATTAAATCTACATTCTTGTCACTGTTTTAAGCACTATACATACTGAGTCCTCACATCTGTACATCTGCCAGCTTCACAGATGAGGAGACTGAGTCACAAATAGGTTACAAAAACCCAGACAAGGTCATCAATCCATTAAGGGGTGTAGCCATAATTCCAACCCTGACCACCGAGGCCCAGAAACCATTGCATCCTACTGCTGGAGGAGGGATTCGCTCACAGACGAAACAGCGATTAAAAAAGCAGTAATGAGAATGAACTTCATAAACAACCTATCTATTTTGATTAAAAAAAAAATACACTATAGCCCTGACTGGTTTGGCTCAGTGAATAGAGCGTCAGCCTGCGGACTGAAGGGTCCCGGGTTTGATTCGGGTCAAGGGCATGTACCTTGGTTGCGGGCACATCCCCAGTAGGGGGTGTGCAGGAGGCAGCTAATTGATGTTTCTCACTCAAAGATGTTTCTAACTCTCTATCCCGCTCCCTTCCTCTCTATAAAAAATCAATAAAATATATTTTAAAAAAATACACTACATTTCTCCAAACTATCATCTCCAAACTAACTCAAGAATAAAGGGGAAATCTGATTATTCCTAACCCCCAATGCACTGGTTCCCAACCACGGTCACACGCTAGAATCACCTGGGGACCTTAAAGTGCACCCACACCAGGCACTCCGCACGGGTGGCATAAGCGATGGCAACTGTGGTCCTCGCAGGCCAGCAGCGGGACTGTGGTGGGCTTGGGAGTGGGGGGCAAAGGAATCTGAGCAGTGATAAGCACAGGCAGCTCTCCCGGAAGGCCAGCTGTGAGGGCAGGTGGGGAGGGCGCCGAGGCATGCCTGGGGAGCACGATGATGATGCTTAAAATGGGAGAGACAGGAGGATCTTACATGCAGGTGGGCCCTACAGAGGGAGAGGCTGATGCACAAGGAGATGGCTGAGTGTCTGGCATTTCTGAGGAGGGAGGAGGCAGGAGGCAATGTGGTGGCCAGTACAGGTTAGAGATTGTGCAGGACATGGCTGTGGAGCTGGCCAGACCTAGCGTGTGTGACTGTGGCTTTGCCACTCGAGTGAACTTGGGCTCAGTCCGGCCTGACCTATGGCTGGGAAGGGGGAAAATGACCTAATGAGATAATGGACATACCACTCAAGACAGGGCCTCTCACATGGCTGGGATCCACGGAGCAGGCCATGATCACCCCCCACGAGCAATGACCCAGCAGTCCTCAGAGGCCACAGTAAAGGGGTCTGGACACTGGGAGCCTGGCACACAGGACTGTGTTGTGTGCACCCACGTCCATAGGTTTGCTGCGGAGATGGAGGCCCCTATTTTCTCCAGAAGGCAGAAGCAGCTAAAGTTACTGTGGAGAGGGAGACGGGAGGGGCCGTTCGGATTCTGAGTGTCTTTCTCACCGAGATGTCTTCTCTTCTCTTGCAGCTCAGAGTTTGCTTGGACCAGGCCCGCTGCTTGTTTTCCCTAAAGAGAAGCTGGTGGAGGAGGGCTCCAATGTCACCCTCTGTTACGTTTCTAGGCACGCCCAGAGTAAGGTGTCCTGTAAGTTGAATGGCAAGCTGATCCTCGGAGAGCAGCTGGACCCACACGTGTCTGTGCTCACCTTGAGGAACGTTTCCTTCGTTAGTAAGACGGGGTCAAACTTCTTCTGTGAGAAAGACAGGAACGGCACCCAACCGGGCCTCGTTATCTTTGTCGCCAGTAAGCATGCGCCTTCTCCCTGCCCTCTTCCCGCTTCCTAAGGAACCATGGGTCCCCTTTACCGGAACACGGGTCACATTTCCACTCACGGCCCAATTTTCTCTGACCTCCCAAGTCTTCCAGGAGGGACTCAGGAAAGGAAACCCTGGAGCAATCCCAGCAGGATTTCCTGTCGACGCCTGGTCCTTGTTGTCAATTTGATGCCTAGAAACCAAGAGTATTAAGGGGAGAAAGCTCAGGCCAGGACCTGGAAATATCCCATGTTGCCTTCGCCCTGAGAGGCAGCCGGGGTTGGGGTCCGGGCACCGGGGTTGACTCTCTCCCGTGCTGGGCCTGCCAGGTGGACCGAATTTCTTTCTTTCTTTTATTTTTGAAATGTACCACCTATTTTATTTAAGAATTTTTAAATTACAGTTGGTTTTTTAAAAATGATTGATTTTAGAGAGAGAGGGAAAGGGAGAGAGAGAGAAACATTGATATGTTGTCCCCCTTATTTATGCATTTATTGGTTGATTCTTGTATGTGCCCCGAATTTCTTAGCCTCTCTGAGCTGGTGTCTGCCCCTGGGGAGGGGGGACAATGACGGCTGTTGTGAGGATTAGTGAACGCGGAGGGGGCTGGCCCTGCACTGCTAGCCGCACACAGTAGGGGCTCAGCACGAGGCCATCACCCCGGTGGGCGGCCGCGGGGGGAGGGAGCACTGGGGTTTCCTGTAGCTGTGTGCACACGTCCGTCCCGTGGCTCCTCGGTTCTGTCTTGAGCTGGCCCTTCCCTGCACGTCAGGGCAAGATCTGCGACTGCGCCCTCGCTGCTTCCCTGCCGAAGGCCTCCCCGGCCCCCGGGCACTGGGTTTGTGCTCCTTGGCCTGGCCTCATCGGTCGGGTCGGCACCATCCTGGTGCTCCCAGCTCCCGGCTGCTGAGGGTAGCAGGTTCCCCAAATCTGACCGACTTCCTGGCAGCCCACGGGTAACCCCCAGGCTCTCTGTCAGCCATGGCTTCTCTGACTTGGTTCTTTCATTCTTTCACTCGCTCGCTCTGTGGCTGAGCAGCAGGCCTGGGCGTACAACGTCCATCAAACACACTCGGGGCTGCAAGCAGCACACAGGCCACCCGTGCCCACGATGCACGGAAAGGCACGGGAGGAGGGGGGAGAGGGAGGAGACAGGCCAACATGATGCGGCGCCGGAGCGTGACTCTCGGGGCCGCCTGCGTGCACCTGGAACACATCCCTGCAAGGGACCCTCTCGCTGCCAGACCCCACGCAGAGTCCGCATTGTGTTTGCCTTTGACTCACGAGGCCTTTCGTCTGTCTTTCCTTCCGGTGGACAGAAGTGCTCGAGGAGCCCAAGGGCTTTTCCTGTGAGACTCGGGACTTGAAGACTTTGAACTGCACTTGGGATCCTGGGAGTGACACTGACTTTTGGAAATACCGCTCCCAACGCTACACTTTAGTTGAATCGTAAGTGAGCGCTCGTTACATTATTGACGGATTCGGCCTTGTTTGAGTCCTGGTGACAACTTAACAAAGGCCGCGTTTAGATGCTGCGTAAATTTGAACAGATATTTTAAAACCGCCCTGCCAGCCCTAGCAGGTCTTAGCTGGTCGCAGTGCACAGCGCGTCCGACCCGAGTGTCATCGAAGGGAAGTGTAGCATCAAAATGACAAGACAGACCGTGAATGGTTCATCTTGATGTGAAAATACTTCCATCCTTTTTAATCATAGTTCCAGCTGCGTCTACCTAATGTCCAACTTTTTAAGACGATCCAAAGTCACTGAAGGGGAGATCTTCCCCCCTGCGAGGGGGCGTCGGTGACTCACGTCCCATAGTTCACCACATAAGCCAGACTTGCCGAAGCAGTATTTCGTCAGCGGTGTTGGTTGGTGATGGATGGACGCGCTCACGTGGAACATGGTTTTAAAGCCGCTGAGCCTCCCCGAGGGAGCCTGGGATGCACTTCCTCATGGACCAGCGCGTAAACCCTGGAATTGTGTTTTTGTTTTTAAGATTTTCCGGGAAAAGGCAAGTCTGTAAACACAAAACCTGGTGTGCTTGGCAAGTAGCTCAAGACTCACAAGAAACGTATAACTTCACACTCCTGGCTGAAAACTGCTTCAGGAAGAGGAGTGTCAATATCCTCTTCAACCTGACACACCGAGGTGAGGCTAGAGCTGCCGTGGCCATGTGTGTCTTGGTTTGGCACAAGGCGGGGTGGGTGGTGAATGTGCTGCAGGTCTTTGCCTAATTCACATCCTAAGCGAAAGTTACCGTCTGTAGCCTCTCTTCGTGGATACATGCATGGCCCCCCCACGGTCCCCTCTTATTGGTTGGTTTGATAATGTAATAAGCACCCATGAGCTTACCCCTCAACCTCACAACGAGGACGGTGACAATGCCTTATTGCGTGTCAGTTCAGTAATTCTGCTCATTCCGGTTTCCTGTTTTGGTTAGGCTCTGCCTTCTGTTACATTCTCCCCATGGACCGCTTCTTCAAGCTCAGACGCCCCTCCTCCATCTGCCCGATTTATTTAATTTTAGGAGTCCTCAGGTAGTTTCTTTCTGTGTTTCGTTCAGAATTTCTAATCAGTGAGAGAGAAAGTTGCAGTTCGCTTACTCCATCCTGGCTGTAAGTCTGGTTTTGTTTGCCATTTTCTCAAAAATAAACAAAAACTACTTACTGAATAAAGGAGGAAAGACCTGCTTATTTACCAAAGTCTTCTGGACCTGTGCTTGAACTCTTTTCACTTTGTGTTCTTATTCTCTCCCCCCCCCCTTTTTTTTTTTTTTTTGGCAGTTCGCCCAATGACCCCCTCTAATGTATTCCTTAAAAGCGTAAGCGCCACAAATGCCACCATGACCTGGAGGGTACAGCCCCTGGGGAATCACTCCACGCTTTTGTGTCAGGTGGAGCTCCATGGCGAAGGACGAGTGGTACAAGTAAGGACACTGCTTACTACTCCGTTTTCAGAAAGCCCTGGGTGCCCAGACCAGAGAGACTGAGGAGGAAAATCTCTCTACACTCTTATTTCTCCGTGGGTTCCAATGGTGTGGGTGGTAAGGGTTGAAAAAGGTCCATGAAATTCATTGTAGACTTTCAGAAGGGGCCGTAGAGATTTTTCTTCCCAAAGAAGAACCGGTCTTAGCCCAGCTCAGGCTGTGCCGTGCTGGGATTGGGCTTCGCAGTGGAGAACGCTCACCGATCTTCTGTCTTTCCCATCAAGCAGCACAATGCTTCCATCCGGGTGAACGGTGAGTACTTCTTCAGCGGCCTGGCCCCCGCCACAGAGTATGCCGCCCGAGTGCGCTGTGCTGCTGCCGAGCACTTCTGGAAATGGAGTCAGTGGGCTGGCCAGAAGTTCAGCACACTCCAAGCTGGTACGTTCCAATCCCTGGCGTTTCCCGCAGGGATCTAAACTGACTGTTGGGAGATGGCCATCTTCTCTGAAAGCTCTTGTTTGTACTAAAAACTAAGGGGGAAATACTACAAAAGAGGCGGGGTGCTATCTTTAAAAAGAAAAGGAAGCCGGCCCTCACTGGTTTGGCTCAGTGGATAGAGTGTCGGCCTATGGACTGAAGGGACCCAGGTTCGATCTGGTAAAGGGCACAGGCCCAGGTTGCGGCTTGATCCCCAGTGGAGCCCATGCAGGAGGCAGCTGGTCAATGATTCTCTCTCATCATTGATGTTTTATCTCTCTTTCCCTCTCCCATCCTCTCTGAAATCAATAAAAATACATTTTTTGAAAAAGATAAAGAAGCTGAATTAACTGGCTAATGAGATATGAGTGGGAAGACATCCACTTGGGACATTTGCCATCAGTGTTATTTCTACTCTCTATTTTCTCTCTGATCTTTGTTTTCGCCCAAGTGGTTTCTAAGCTCCTGGCGTTGCTGGATTCCCGCTGGACTTGGGGCTGTGTTAATTAATAAGGACTTTTAACTCAGGACCAGCAAACATAGAGTCCATGCCAAGGAAAGCGTTGGTCTCATGCCAAATAACTCTAGGCCAAGTTTGGAAATATAATGATATTTGGAAACTTGATTATGATTGATAAGTCACTGGTTCAGCCACAGCAAACTGTGAGCCCCCTCTGTCATGCCCTCAGGGGCCATTTCCTCAATATTCAGGATCAGAGAGTTTTTCTCCCAAATGACTATGTGTTAGAGCTCAAATAGGCCTCAGCAGACTAGAGGGCCCAGCCCTACTTCAAGGTAATGAAGTACTACCATTGCCCAGTTTACTACTGAAGCAACTTGGGCCCATAGAGTGAAGAGACTTGCCTAGTTTGCAAAGTTAATGAATGGCTGAGAAATAATAGTAGTAATAATAATAATAATCCTATATAATAAAATGCTAATATGCAAATTGTCCCCTCGGGAGTTCGACCCACTGGGAGTTGGACCGCTGGTTATAACATGCACTGACCACCAGGGGGTGGCACAGAACGAAGGAAGGCCCCGGCCGGCGGCCAGCAGCTGGGGAAAGGAAGGCCCCAAATGGCCCCGATCGTCGGCTAGGCCTAGGGACCCTACCTGTGCACAAATTTCATGCACCAGGCCTCTAGTAATAATAATAATAATAATGGCTGACATTTATTGAGTATGTAATATGTGCCAGACACAGCTCAAAGCTCTATCAGTGTTTTACTCTCTTAACCCTCACAACATGCAGTTGGCACTATAGCTATCCTTACCTTATAGATGCGGACACTGAGGTTCAGAGGGTAATGAACTGGCCTGGCCAGTGGCAGGGCTGTGGCTGCATCTCGCAGCCAGGCAGGCTGACTGCAGAGCCCGCCTGTGCCCAGAGCTAATTCCACAAGTTCTGTCTCCTGCTGTTGTTACCGCAACCTTGAGCCCTGGCTATTTTAGGGCCAGAGAAAGGATTGCATGTCCTTATTTTAGTCCATCTTATTGTCCATGTTTGTAGGCAGGCAGAGCTCTTTCTGTTTCACCTGAGGAGGCTCATTTTAAAGCAGTGATTCTAATTGGGGGCTAGGGGGTGGGGACAGCACTCCCTGCATCAGAATCTACGCACGGGGTTGGCCACTGGTCACGCTCAGCAGGCCTCCTCGTCTTGTCTGGGGTTCCTGCCCAGCCTGCCCATCCTCACACTCCGGGGGCCCCTGATAATTTTCCCTATGTGTGTGGATTCCTCAAGGGTCCTCCTGCTGCAGAAAGCCCTGAGAATAATATGGCATATTCCTCAGTTGTATTGTATTAAAGAATGTCTACTTGAATAAGGCTGCTTTTGCTTGGTTTTTACAAATTTATTCCAACATTATAATTAAACTTAAATGCAAAAGGAAAATGGCAAAAAAAAAATAGAGTTTTTAGTAAATTGTGTTCTTTTAGTTTATCGTCTAATAAACCTGAAAATACTAACCTTAGCTTTTGATGATGATAGGGAATTAGATGAAACTACTGATGGCGAATTCATGCTTTGTTTTTTAACCTCTGAGAGCACTTTGGAGAATGCTGGAAAGCTTGAGCTTGTGTGCATTATAATCACACCTCAGCATAATCACAAATGACGCTGGGTGGAAATTACGTTGACATATGTGGAACGCTATTAACTGTGCCGCCATGGTCTCTTCTTACAAACACCAGCTTATGAACCAGCTAAGATTTTGCATTGAACTTGGGGCCCCCTATTGGGCCTGAGTATTTCAGTAAGATTTTGATTTAATGTTGGCTTCTCCAGCGGCTCCTTTAGCAAATTAAAATCGGCTTCAGTGGAGCCCAGCCAGTGTGGGAATTTACCTTAATAAGCCCCTAGAATTGGCCTAACGGACAAAATGATTCCAAAATTCTTTGGTGGCTGCCAGAAGCTAAGGCTTGGTGTTCATAAAGGGCTTCCAGTGTGACGTCCCATTCAGATACAGAAGACCTTTTGTTAAGCACCTACTACGTGTGCCTAGTGAAGCATGAACAGGGTGGCCGTGGATAAATGGGCAGAAAAGTCACAATGAGTGAGAGAGAGAAGCCTCCGGGTAGCCGTCGTCACTGGAAGCGGGAATGTATGGTTCTGCATTCGTATTGTGACCCAGGAACTTTCCTTGGTTCGTTTCAGCTCCCTCCACGGCTCCTGATGTCTGGAGAAGTGTGAGGTCAACGCGGGGATCTTGTAATGTCACTTTATTCTGGAAGGTGAGACGCACTGATTCAAAGGGCCAGCTTTCTTTGGCCCTGTCTTTCACGGGAAACAAAGCAGACTTGGCTGCAGTCTTCCAATGTAGGAAACTTAGGGGGGTCCGTACTGTGAATGCGGCAGGCGTCGCCCAGTGGGGGAACCCCACTCCACACCCATGTGGCTAATGTTTGCACTGCTCTGTCCTTGACCTTGACCGCCCACTGCACAGATGACCATTCTCATGGTCAGAACCTGCCTCTCTGTAGCCTCTACTCGGGCCCCTCCAACTTGTGCAGACCCCAGGGCACGAGTGTTATCAGACTTTGAATGCCAGGTCCTTGAGTCTCAACGTGGTAGAAATCAGTACAAGATCAAGCAGACAGTTTATGGAAAGGGCTGTGTGCAAGGGAGTCAACCAGAAGAGAGGAGCCGAGCTCCCGAGGAAGCTTATGGAGGGCCCTCGGGGTAGGTGGGGGGTTGGGAGTGAGGATGAGGTCCGTTGTCCCTAGATGCTCATCTGGCGGAGGCCGAGCCCGAGAGTCACAAGATGTTGTCCCTGGTCAGTGCCCACCCAGAGGGCCTGTAAAATGATGCCTGTGCAAACATTCCAATTACCATTTAATTGACAAAACAACTGTTTTGCAGACCAGGATGTTAAGAAAGGATGTGATTGAGTGCCTTCTTCCCGCTAAGGATGTGGCTAGGTAATTTCAAGGACGGAATTTCATGGAAAGCAGGGAGTCCCGGTCAGGCCTCCGAGGTGGGTTCTTTGGGCCAAGCTGAAGTCCAGGGTCACCCCACAAGTGTAGCTGGAGAAGCACGCTTATCGCCATACTTCAAAGTTACGATTATTTGAGTAGTCACAGCATGTATGTTTAAAATTTATGAGCCAAGCTAGAACACTGTAATACAACCTCTATGGTGACCTTTGACCTTGACGAAAATGCCCCTGGCCACACAGAAGGCCAGGTTTGTGTTCGGAGCTCTCAGGTCCCCGGCGGTTGATACCAGTGCTTGGCCACCCTGAGAGAGCAGGCCCCGGCCACACCCCCGCTCTCTTCCCATCTCCACTCTGGCCCCTCTGCCACGAGCCCTGTGTGCATGCATGTGGACATGCCAGTCCACATGTCCACGTACTGTCCACCCGGTCTCAGGTCTAGGGGGCACCATCGGTCCTTGGGAGGGTAGGCTGAGGGGCAGGCCCTGGGTGTGGGCTTGGGACTAGGTGAGCAGGGAATTCTCTGCAACAGGGGAGTCTTCTAGGAGGGACCGTGGGCCCTGGGGAAGGGGGTGCACAGCTGCGAGGGTGGGGGGGGAGGACAAGAGTCAGGCCCTCTGCCGGGGCTCATGGATGGTTTCTCCCCTCAGTATCCACTCAGTCTCTTTTAAATCCCGGCTAGAGAGCCCCCCCCCCCCCCCCGCCCCTGCCCCGTTCTCTCGATTCCTGACTCGCTCCCTCTTCTGTGGCCACGTTAGGAGGAGCTCAGCCCTCCGGAGCTGGCTCTGCTCAGCTTGAGAGAAGACGGCCTGGTGAAAGGCTGGGCTTAGGGGCTATTTTCTCTATTAAACTGTGGTAATTTGTTGGTGGGTGTGCATGTGTGTGCGTGTGTGTGTGTGTGTGTGCGTGTGTGTGTAGGCATTTGAGGGAGAAAAGATGAAGAAGTAAGTGTGCAAACTCCTTCCAGAGGGAAGCCCATTTTGACACGAGTGTCCCTGTTTTGCAGCCACTGTCCAGATCGCAGGCCCACGGGAAGATCCTGTTCTACAATGTAACCACAGAAAGCCTGGACAGACCCTCCATGCTCTTTTCCATCCCCGCTCCGGCCAACGGCACAGAACTCAGCCTCGACGGGTGCTCGCACCAAATCCGCGTCACGGCCAGCAACGGTGCGGGCGCGTCTCCCGCGTCTGTGATCGTCATCGCCGGGGACCCCGGGAACCGTGAGTGGTGCTTTGTTGCGTTTTATCCTCTGGGAGAGCGTTGGTGATGTTACGGGTAGAGATGGGCGAGTCGGAAAGACAGTCACTTGGGGCGACAGAACGTCCAGCGACCACAGCGTTAGCCGTTCCCCTTTGGTCCAGGCGTGTCCGTGGGCTCCCCAGGACAGTCCTCCTCGTGTGGGGAGAAGGACTTCAGCCATCACTCGGGCCATTTCTGCCCTGGCGACTCTTCAACAAACTGGGGAAATTATCGCAAATTTACTGAAATAAATACAACACCAACCAACAGTCCTAACGGAGAGTGGGAGATGGTGTAAATGTGACTTGCGGCTTATGAAAGATGATATTATGAACTATGTTGTCAGTCTTTGCCGCCTGTAAAGAGCCCAGGAACATTCCAGAGACCAAAAGAGCCAGGATCAGATCTCCAGAGGGGCTTTGCCAAAGCTGTAGAGTAACCGTGGGGACTGGCTCCCTGCCCCCTGCCCCCCACCCCCCACCCCCCCCCCCCCCCCGTGAAAGGAGAAGGTGGGAATGACCCTACACATAAAATCAGCAGTGACACTGATTTCCTTCCCCGGAGAGCTGGGAATGGGGGTTGGGTGCACTAACCCCCTGGGAACACTCTGAGTCCATGCACGCTTGAACATAATACAGTTGACATCCGGGGTCACTCATGAACCTTGCAACACTGTCACTACTATTACATCCTCAGACCCTGCTTATGGGGTGAGGTCAGGTGGTATAAATGTATCATTCAATTGGGCTTAAATTGGTGTTACGTGGGCTAGATTAGAGGGTGGTGGTGTTTCGTTTTGTTTTAAGAACTATGCATTACATCAAGTAAAAAAGAGGAAGTAGGATCGTGTCGCAGAAGAAAAACTAAGGAGTTATTTAACACTAGAGGCCTGGTGCACAAAATTTGTGCAGGGAGGGGAGGGTCCTGGGTGTTGGGAGTCCCTCAGCCTGCCTGCACCCTCTCATAATCTGGGACCTTTTAGGGGATGGCCCTCTTGCAATCCAGGACCACTGGCTCCTAACTGCTTGCCGGCCTGCCTGATCACCCCTAACCACTCACCTGCCTACCTGATCGCCCCTGACCACCTCTGCCTGCCTGCCTGCTTCCCCCAACCACTCCCTTGGGGGTGGAACCAGCCTGGGCGAGGGGCTGTGGTGTTCTAATCTCTGGTTGTTCCACTGTTTTGGTCGCTGGACTTTTATTATATAGGATAAGCTTTGCGTGCCAAGACCAGCACTTATCAGAGGAAATGACTGTATACAACATTCTGTCCTCGTTAGAACCAGAACAGGAAAAGCAGGCATTCCATTCCCCAGGGGCAGGGGAGGCGAAAGAAAGACGGCCTCGCATGAGGCCCAGCCCAGACGCTGCTGAGCGCTGCTGTCTGTCTGTTTCGGGGTTCCCACCATACCTTCCTTCCCGGTGCTGTGCAGCCTTCAGACCCTCCCGCCCTCCGTGGGGCTCTCTCCAGCTCCCCTGTGTTCGCATTCTTGTCACTGGAGTGGATAAAGACACAGGCGGACTCTGAGACAGACCAAGGAGGTGACGCCCCTTTCCGCCTCTAACTCCACTCCTCAGACAGTCTTGCAGTTGTAAAGCAGCAGCTTGATAAGAGCGGTGATTCTAAATCCCGGGGGAGATCTCAGTGTGAATGAGTGACGTGAAAAATGCTGCTTCGATGGGAGACAGCTTCGTGTCTTTGCTGAAGGGAGAGGGAAGCCCTGTCGGTAGGGTACACACAAGGCCCTTTGCCTTGGGCCAGGGCTGCACGGTCCTTTGGGCGCCCCAGCTGGGTAGTCACGCGGTGCCCTGGCAAAGTTAGCAGCACCATGCTTTCCCATAATGCTCAGCGGTAAGTAGGATAGCCAGATAAAATACAGGACGCCCGGTGAAACTGGAACTGCAGGCAAATAGAGTACATGTTTAATGTCTGTCTGTACCATGCCATACGTGGTCCGCAGTGGTTGAGTTTCTGGGCTGCTGCTGGTGGGCTCACTCTTTGATGGGGGCCTGGCTCCTCTCGGATGGAAGCTGAGACCACTGCCTGGGAACGGGACAGACTGTGCAGTCAGCTTTGGGGAACGGGGGCATTGCCATCTGCAGGATGTAGGGCAACCCTGCTTTAAGTCAGTAGGACTGGTAGTCCATTAAGACCATGTCACCTTTTTCCCAATTGTCAGACCTCACAAAGACTATGCGGGCACATAGTAGTCTTTGTTTTGTTTTGCTGTGTGACAGCCTTGGCCATGAGGAGCGTGCACATCGTTGCATAACGCAACTTAGTACATATCCCAATTGTCTTTTCTCTTTTTGTCCTCGCCTCAATTTCCACCCCTCACATCTAAGAAACAGCGGAGGTGAGAGAAGAAAGAGTTCAAGGCACAGGGGACGGAGTCTCTATGTCCTGGAAACCGCCACCTGGAGATGTCATAGGCTACGTGGTGGACTGGTGTGCCGGTCCCCGGGAGTCGCCCTGCGATCTCCAGTGGGAAAACCTGGGCCCCAATGCCACCAGCACCGTCATCAGCTCAGGTGAGAACCGTCCACGTCACCATCTTGTCCCATCCACCTTGCAGCACGATCGGCGAGGATGTCTGGACCATCTCGAGGATGCTTTGTGATAAATTCATCATTTTGGAAATTACTGATCCATCATGGGTGCTAGGATTTCCAATGTTGAAAATGATGTGGCCTGAGGTTTGACCTTAGATCTACCAGTACTTTGCCAGAGAATATCTGAGCCTAAGGCTGGGAGAGGGTTTCATGATTTTCATGAATTTGTGGCAGCATGGCCTTCTAACAGTTGTCCAGAGAGCGTTTACAAAAGCAAAGAAGTGTGTGGATTTGGGAGATGTTTAGGACAGTGATGGGCATTGATCATCTCCTCCTTCATCTTTAATAGAACATACAGAACTTGCCTCCCACATTGGATTTGTAATTTTAAGACTCCTTTATTAGCAAAATCAAAGGAGCCTAGGTTTGTGGCTTGAGCAGGGTTTGGTAGCGCCATCTGCTGGACTCAAGGTGAAAATGTGGGAATTGTCTGGGTCCAGAGGGTGACAGAGGCCCCTGAGGGCATCCATGAGCCCTTGGGGACTGAGGAGGCAAGGTTCCCCTTGGCTAGAGAACGTCAGTGGCAATGTGGGCACTGCAGGTGGATTGCAGTGTGAGGGGGAAGCGAGGAGGTGGAAGCAAAGCCTTCCAGACACTTGGCTCTCCTGGGCAGAGAGAAGGCACGTTGCTGGAGGGGTTTGCAGTCACAGGAGGGCTGGCAGTGGCTCTCGGGTCGAATTCTACATGGTGTCATGCACACGTGTCATGCACACGCCTGAGGTGTCATGCACACATGTCATGCACACGTGCTTGAGAGCTCTTCCCCCAGGGCTGATGTAGAGAACAGGCCCGTGGGCTTGCCTGGAGACAATGAAGGACTCGGAGGCCGGTGGAGGGAGGGCAGGCAGTGGAGACGAAGGGCAGCACCCCCGAGGAGATTACTAAGGGGACAACTTCCGTTTTCCTTCTTTTCCTTTTCAGGAGGAAAGAGAAGGTCATCCTGCGCTGTTACTGAAAATCTGTTGGTTTTTCTTCTCTAGATGCTTTCAGACCAGGGGTCCGATACAACTTCAGGATCTATGGAATTTCTCCAGAAAGGACGGCCTATTTATTGGAGAGGAAGACAGGATACTCCCAGGAACTAGGTGAGCTGAAAGCTTGTGATGTGCCCATGGCAGGCTTGCTCAGAACAATCCAGAGACTCAGCTTGGGGTGCAGGAAGATTCCAACGCCGTGCCTAAGTTCAGTGTCTTCTTGATTGTGGTCGTTGCATTCTTAACAAATTATTTTTAAATCATACTAACATAAGACATTTTCACTGAAAACAATGTATAAATGCTTTGCAAAAGAGGGTAAAGCCACTGCTGATTTTCCCAGAGTTCACATTTCCCTGCTCAGAGAGACTGTTTTCAGTCAACATGGCGCTGGCTCTGTGCAGGTGGACTTATGTCACCGACAGGAGGACCCCAGCCAACCCCAGAGGCCGCGGGGCTGGGCAGGCTGAGGAGTCTCACCTTTTTCTCTAGACCCGTGGTTGGTAAACTGCGGCTCGCGAGCCACCTGCGGCTCTTTGGCCCCTTGAGTGTGGCTCTTCCACAAAATACCACGGCCTGGGCGAGTCTATTTTGAAGAAGTGGCGTTAGGAGAAGTTTACATTTAAAAAAATGTGGCTCTCCAAAGAAATTTCAGTCGTTGTCCTGTTGATATTTGGCTCTGTTGACTAATGAGTTTGCCGACCACTGGACTAGAAGACCTGTGCCTTGGCATCATCTGGGAGAGCTGGGAAGAGGCTGAGAACCTTCTTGTTCAAGCCTCCCCTTTCACAGATGTAGAAGCAGATGCCCAGAGAAACGCAACACACGGTCACACAGCAAAAAGAGAATAAGAAATTTTTTTTAGAAATCGTCTGTTCCCAAATTGTAGATGCAGCTGCCCTGGCATAGCATGGCTTAGAACTGCGTGGGTCTGCTTACATGAGGGTTGTTGTTGTTGTTGTTGTTGTTGTTTTTTCCAATAAATATACAGTCAGGCCTCCACATCCCTGGGTTTCCCATCACAGATTCCCAACTTAATATTGAAAAATACGGTTTCTGACCCGCCTTTGGTTGAGTCCACAGATGTGGAGTGCCAACCGTATGCACTGTTCTACCCCACACACCGCGTTATATGAGGGACTTGAGCCTCCGTGGACGCTGGTATCTGCAGGGATCCTGGAACACTTAGAGAATATTTCCAAATCCTGACTCTTCTTACCCCGACTTCCTTCCCAGCTCCTGCGGACAACCCTCGTGTGGCCATAAACAACCTGACATCCCACTCCTTCACTCTGAGTTGGAAGGATTACGCCACTGACGCCCAGCCTGGTTTCATCCGAGGCTACCGCGTCTACCTGCGATCCCAGGCGGAGCAGTGCCACCCGGGGTTCACAAAGGCAGTCCTCCCAGGTGACGTGCGTGTTTGTTTACCCTTGTAACATGTCACTATTTGAAATCATGGGGCAGGCTGCCGTCTGACTGGGTCTATTCTTGCAGGTCAAACAGGTTCTTAAGCAAGTTCATAGGTGGACAGGATGATGGGGGCCAACATTTTAACTTAAAAACCATGTGGCCTGATATTTTCAGACGCACCTGAAGTCCCGCCATCTCCTTAAGAAAACCTGCCACGAAGGAAACTTCCTTGTTAACCCCCTTTCCTTTTTCCCTTTGACCTTATTAAAGGTTATTTAGGTGTTGTTGTTTTTTTTAATTTTTCAATTACAGTTGGCAGTCAGTATCTATATATATAAGAGCCTAAGGCGACTGAATGACTGAATGACCGGTCGACCGGTTGCTATGACGCACACTACCACCATGGGGCAGATGCTCAATGCAGGAGCTGCCCCCTGGTGGTCAGTGCACTCCCACAGCAGGAGCACTGCTCAGCTGACCGATGGGCGCCAGATGCAGGGCTCACGGCTGGCCGCTGCAGCCCAGAGACCACAGGGGAGTGGCAGAGAGCCTATTGAGCGGCGGTGGCCGCAGGCACAGTGGTTGCGGGATGAGTGGGAGCAGCACGGTGCCCAGCCTGGGCTCGGGCTCCTCCCCAGCCACCTGCCGCTTCATTCACTACTACGTCCCCTGAGGGATCCCAGATTGCGAGAGGGCGCAGGCCAGGCTGAGGGACTCCACTGGTGCACAAATCAGTGCACAAATCTGTGCACCGGGCCTCTAGTTACTTTATATTAGTTCACAGTGTACAGCATAGTGGTTAGCACTTATATAATTTACGAAGTGGTCCCCCAATAATTCAAGTACCTCCTGATACCACAGACAGTTATTACAACATTGCTGACTATATTCCCTATGCTGTTTTTTACATCTCTGACTATTTGTAATTACCAATCTGTACTTCTTAATCCCTTCACCCTTCTCACCCCAACCCTCAGCCCCCTCCCCTCTAGCAACCATCACTTTGTTATCTGCGTCTATGCGATGTCTTTATTTTGTAGTGACTTTAGAGAGGAAGGGAGAGGAAGAGAGGGAGAGAAAAACATCGACTGGTTGCCTCCCCTATGCACCCTGACCAGGAATCAATATGAGACCGTTGGGTGCAGGAGACGACATTCAACCAACTGAGCCACAGTGGCCAGGGCTATGACATGAATGTGTAAGTCTCTGGCAAGGGCTTGCCACCTGTTACAGAACTGTGCGCTCTCCCCTGATCACCAGCATCTCTTGCCTAGTGGATGTTTTGCCTTTCTTGCCAACTCCTGAAAATGCCCCTGCGTGATGAAATTATGATTTTTTTTTTTTGTTAATTTGAAAATGTTCACGGTGCTGAGTCAACAGGAGTGTTAGCGCCAGCTCTCTCACACGCTCAATGTTTTTTAAACCACAGATAACACCGTATGTTGCAAACATGACATCGACAACCCAGAGCAAAAGACATTTGTTGTGAAGAACCTGCAGCCGGAATCCTTCTACGAGTTCCTGGTCACTCCGCACACGAGGGCCGGCGAGGGCCCGGCCCAGGCCTTCACCAAGGTCACCACCCCTGACCAGCACTGTGAGTGTCCTCGGGGCAAGGCCGCTGCCTCCCTGAGCCCGGGAACCGCCCCAGCACACGCACGCCCGGCTCTGTCGGGATCTGGAGCGCTCTGTCTGTCTCTGTCTCTAGACCAAACTGTTTCACAGAAAACTTACAGAATTAATTGCCCTCCAGAAAACAGCTGAGTGGGCTGATCATGGCCCGGAACCTGCTCCTGCCCCCCGCACTGCTCTGGCGCTCAGGCCAGCCTGTTTGAAAGTCACAGGTGGCTGAGTGCTGGCTGAGGGACAGCCGCACGAGTCCGCGGGGGCAGGCGGCGGTGTGTTCCCAGCGCTGGGCTCAAGGCAGCTGGCCTTTGAGCTGGTTTCAGCCGGTGGCGAACTAATTGCTTCCTGGACTGGGCCTCTCCGGGGGCGATGAGAGGCGGGTGTGATGAGAGGTGGGTGCAGTTGGGCAAGAAGTATGTGTTCCCAAACCTGGTGTTTGCAGATTTGGCGGGGAAAGGGTGAGATAAAGAGATCCATATTTTCAGCCCTGGCTGGTTTGGCTCAGCAGATAGAGCGTCAGCCTGTGGATCAAAGGGTCCCGAGTTCAAATCCGATCAAGGGCACGTATCTTGGTCACAGGCTCCTCCCGGCCCAGGCTCTAGTCAGGGCTCGTGCAGGAGGCAACTAATCGATGTATTTCTGTTACATCGATGTTTCTCTCTGCCTTTCCCTCTCTTTTCCACTCTCCTTAAAATAAAATCAATGGAAAAATGTCCTTGGGTGAGGATTAAAAAAAAAAAAAAAGATATCCATATTTTCAAAATGCTTTTGGCCCAAAAGATGACGAACGAAGGAAGAAGAATGATAGGGACTGATTAATGGTAAATAGTAGTCTCCTGGCAAAGCCTGGCCTGCACCCAACAGGAAGGGGGGACTAGACTGATGGAGGAAGGAGAAAGCAGGTGTCAGCAGGGGGAACAGAGGGTCCACGCGGGAGGGGTCTCTGAAGAAATTCCTCCATGAAAGACAAACGGGCCGAGATGTCTGCCTGACGTGACCAGCTGTCCCGGTGCCGGGTCCCTTTGCTGAAGGTGGGGCTGTGGGACAGGATGGGCTCCTCAGGTGGCAGTGCTGCCCGGGGGCCCTGACCAGTGATGGGGACACATGACTGCATGGGCAGCTTGGGGCACTCACTGCCACCACGAAACACAGCCCATGTGTCCAAGGCAGATCACGAGACCATGGCCCACGTCTCTAAGTCAGATCATGGAACACGGCCCATGTGTCTAAGGCAGGTCACGGGACCATGGCCCACGTCTCTAAGTCAGATCATGGAACACGGCCCATGTGTCTAAGGCAGGTCACGGGACCATGGCCCACGTCTCTAAGCCAGATACAGATTTCAGTCAGTGAGGCACAATATTTGAGCCCTCTTGCCATTTGGAGTTAATTTTTAATTTATTTTCAGGCTATTTTTCTTATTTCTTTGGTACTTGGCTGGTAGAGGTGTGTGTGTACACACCCATATATAATACATATAACTCTATCTCAAGTGTTTCTGCTTTCACTTATCTCCCTTCTTTGTGCTACACCTCCTTAGCCTTGGCTGTGACTCTAGTTATTATATTGATTATTCTTTGAAAGCCAGTAAGTTGCTGCCTAATTGCAGCGATGAGAGTGCCATTCTGCCATCACAAGAGCGGCATGGACGCCTCCCAGATGCCCTGCTGAGTGACAAAGCGCAGGCCCGCCCCTCTGTCTGATTCCACACAGAGCACAGAGGCACGTGGGTTGTGCTACTGAAGACAAGGCAGCGGTCCCCCTGGGAGGGAGGTGGCTGCGTGGGGACGCCAGGGGGCTTTCTGGGAGCAGGTAACATTCCTTTCCTTGATTGGGGTACTGGTCACCGGGGTGTGTTCAGTTTGTGGAAATTCATCCAGTGAAAAGTTTAGCAAACCAGTCTGAGGTTTGGACACTACTATGGCCAGGTCCCCAGGCTTGCTCTCAGTTACATTTAAAAAGTCCGTGACTTAAGCCAATTTTGAGCCAGCTGTAGTCGCCAAGGGGGCTGATTTGGAGAGCGGGGTGCTCTTAGTGGTGTCAGGAAAGAGTCTCTTTCCCTCTGGCTGGTGTCAGGGTTCCTTTTGGCCAGTTGTCCAGGTGCCTGCCTCCCTCTCACCATCTGGGTCCTTTTCTCCAGAGCTGGGCGGCCCTGTAGCACCAGCGGGGCGTCTCCCCAGGCCTGCCCTCCCTTACAAAACTCTAGCACTCCCCCCCCCCCCGCCCCCAATCCAACCCTTTCCTTCCAGGACAGCACGTGGTGGGGCCAGGGCCCGGGGAGGGCAGGGAGCACTGGAGGGACAGAATCCACTCCGTGTGCATGGCCGCCAGCCTGCAGACCCTCCCTGTGCACTTGCATTTGTCAGAGGGGGGGCGGCAGCCGGCGGCACGCCTCATGGAGGCTGGCACGCAGTGGGACAGGAAGAGGGGCACAAAGGAAATGAAGCTCCTGTTGGGTTGACTTGTCAGAGAAACAGCAATGGAGTCATTATCCGGTGACCACATCACTGCACCAGAGACTACCTAGAAGGGGTGCAAACCCCAGGTTTGGGGACAAATACTTCTTGCCCAACCGCACATGTCTCTCATCGCCCTCAGAGAGGCCAAATCAGGAAGCTAGGCCTCACCATCTCGGTGGCGTACAGAAACCAAAATCTCTTTATGCTCACGGCTCGCTGGGCCAGGCGGGCTCAGGTGTGTTTCACGCAGCTTCCCTGGGGCTCAGGCGGAAGGGGCAGCGGCGATGAGGGCCACAGTCTCGTCCTGGCGCATATCACCACACAGAGGGCAAGCGAAACGGTGTGAGCGAGTGCATCGACATGAACCACTACCATCCCATTGGCAAACCCAGGCCGTGGCTGGGCCCCAAGGGCCGGGGCAGAGAAGGACCAGAGGGCAGAGTAGAAGCCAACGCGGGGGGTGGAGAGTTGGGAGCGATGGCCCATGTATCAGAGGAGGTATCGGGTCTGGTCACAAGTGTCAGGGCAAGGGTGCCCTGTGATGGCTGGTCGGTTGTCTGTCCCCCCCGATCTGCCGCCCCCACCCCAGGCAGGGAGATCCCTTATTGAATCTTACACATGTAGACTTTTGAGAAATAATAAACACGTAAAGTTGCTCTCAACCTTAACCTTATTTTTTTTCCTTTGAGGAGGGAAAGGTACTCATTTAAAATATCGCCTTCTTTCTCTTTCAGCCCATGTGCTGATCCGCATCATCCTCCCCATGGTTTTCCTCCTCCTGCTCCTCACGGTCCTGTGCTACGTGAAGAGTCAGTGGTACGTGTGTGGGCGGGGTTATCCAGGAAGAGAGTCAGGGAAAACTCTGGAAAGAAGTCTGATAAACAGAAATCACACCAATAATATGAGGAATAGGCTGGAAAGGAAAAGGACAGAGGAGGCGATGAGGAAAGTTGAAAAAATGTTCAACATTTTGCTTTTGGGGTCAATATATAAAGGAAACAATAACCATTTAAAAAGATGAAAGACTTGTTCAATAACAACCAGCTAATGTTTGTACGTCACTCACTATGCAGTTGGCCGTGTTCTAAGTCAAGCATGTCAAACTCGCGGCCCACGGGCCATATGCGGCCCACAACAAATATTTTTGTGGCCCAGCCAATATAACGGTATGTAAAAGACATTTTAATAAAAATTTCATAACTTAATTTTTACAGTATCCTATTATACATAATCTATATATATATAAGGCTAAGTGACCGACTGTCTGTTCATCGACTGTCCGACCGACTGGCCGGTACATATGACATATGACTGTGCTGGCAATTTAGAAATAAACGTTGACTCACACATGTGCAATACATATAAAACTCTAGCTGGCGCCAATCGCACACGTGTTGTTGTTTTTTTTTAATATATTTTATTGATTTTTTTACAGAGAGGAAGAGAGAGGGATAGAGAGTTAGAAACATCGATGAGAGAGAAACATTGATCAGCTGCCTCCTGCACACCCCCTGCTGGGGATGTGCCTGCAACCAAGGTATATGCCCTTGACCACAATCGAACCTGGGACCCTTCAGTCCGCAGGCCGATGCTCTATCCACTGAGCCAAACTGGTTAGGGCTGCACACGTGTGTTTCGATCTGTCATTGCCAATCATGAATTTGGTTGTTTCTGTTGACATTCTGAAGTTGAAAGAAAGCGGCAACATCGACCGAATATGACTAAAGACCAACTATTGGCACAACTGTCCCCGTCTGACACTGGCCTCCCATTTAAATTAATTCGAAGACAGTTTCCCGTGATGCCAGCATTTGCAATGACTATTAACAAATCACAAGGACTAGACCATCGGACATCATGACCACCAGTGGTCCATGGACCACCGGTTGGCGACAGCTGCTCCAAAGGTTTCCTTAAAGCAGCGGTTGCCAACCTTTCAGACCTCACCAACCACCAGTGGTCCATGGACCACGGGTTGGTAACCGCTGCTCTAGACAGAGTAGGAATATTCCTACCTGAACCCGTTTTCAGACATGGTCAGTTATATGTTGCTTTCTCTTGAGTTCGAAGAGCGTATGATGTTAAAGTTGTAAATACTTAATCACAAGGAAAATTAGTCAAGCACTCTGTTTTTACTCAATGTGGTATATAGAGAGATATTAGAATAAGTTTAATCAATTTATCAGTCATTGTTTTTATCGTTTTTATATCATGTCTTTGTTGTTATATCATGTTTATTAGTCAATTTATATATTATTTTCACATACATTTTACTAATTTTCTTTCATCTCTGACACTGCTATTATAGAGAAAGGGCAAATGGCGATATTAAAATATTACTTCTAATTAATTTCCTTTCAGTGTGCATGAATCCGTGCACTGGGCACTAGTTATTAATAACAAACTACAACATTTGCTAATGACTGTTTCCTATAATCGTGTTGCATTCATGCCCTTTATGTGCCTTAGGGCAGGCATACCATTTCTCTCCACTAATACCAGCAGCGAATATTTTGGCAGCTGATTGCCACATCATTAGTCTTGGACTGACCTGTTTGGTGTGTGCAACAGGAAATATTTCGCTTTCAGAGAACAAGAAAAATAGGTTTATTTATGTTATGCTTATTAATTTGTGCAGTTATTCAGTGTCTGGTAAGTTAATATTCAAGAAAAAATATTAATTTTTATAAAATGTTCTATTATTTTATGTTAACAGTTACTCATTTATTTCAGCCCTTTGTATTCAGCATGTCTCTATCGAAATAAACCTACATTTCTATGAAAATTGAAGCTTTGTTTTCTTGCGGCCCACATACACTTAAACCTTGTTTATTTGGCTCGTGTTAGCCTTTGAGTTTGACATGCTTGATCTAAGTGCTCACATATAACAACTCACTCAACCTCACTGCCCCACCCTGCGCACCGTCATCGTCTCCATGGAACTGATGGGGAAATTGAAGGTACACGAGGGTTAAGCAGCTGGCCCAAGGTCACAGTCAGTGAGCCACAGAGCAAGGTTACAACCCAGGAATCTGGCTTCAGAGTTCTCATTCGTAACTATTCCGACACATTCAAGCCAGATTCAGTCTCATTGTCACTGCTTTTCTAGGATGAAGGAGACGTGCTATCCTGACATCCCAGACCCGTACAAGAGCAGCGTCCTGTCCTTACTAAAACCCAAGGTACGTGCTGGGGGGACTGCAGGGAAACCACAGGCCTATGAAACCCCAGCCCCGGCTGGGCTGTAGCAGCCGTACTTCCGTGGACTTCCCAGGAGGACACGACAGAGCGAGCCAGGCCCTCTCTCCCAGGGCGGTGGGGTGGGGACACCCCGCTACCCTCCAGTTACCACTGACCAGGAGGGACCGAGGGAAGCGGCGGCTCCACGCGCCTCCCACAGACGTACGCCCGCGTCACACTGCCCGTTTGTTTCCGTGCCAGGAGAACCCCCACCTGACCATCATGAGTGTCCGTGACTGCATCCCCGACGCGCTGGAGGTCGTGAACAAGGCCGAGGGGGGCAAGGCCCAGGTCCCGGGCGCCAGGAAGTCGCTGGCAGAAGCCGAGCGCCCGAAGCACGACTACATTTCCCTCCTGCCCACCGGGAGCGCCGCGGGCCCGGGCCCTGGCATCTGCTTCGAGAACTTGACCTACAACCAGGCAGCCCCTGCCGCTGGGTCCTGTGGCCCCGTCCCAGCACCCCACATGGCCCCCCCAGGGCCGTGGGGCCTGCTGACCGCACCTGGGAACGTGCTGAGGTCCCTAGAACCGAGCTACATGAACTCCCCGGGGGAAAGCCCAGCCGGAGAGACCACTCTGAACTACGTGTCCCAGGGGGCTTCACCCACGTCTGGACACAGGGACAGTCCCCCAACAAACGCCCTCGAGCTAGCACCCCGTTCCGAGTACAGAATGCAAATGGCCGTACCCCCGGGTCTTGCCTCCCCTTCCCCGAATGAGAATAGCCATCTCTCCTCCATGAGCCTTTTGGATGCAGGCGAACACTGCCGCTAGCCGTCCATCCCTGTCTCACCTTCAGCTGTTTCAGACACCAGAGAAGCATGGCCGGCCCACCCCATCGCCAGGCCCCGGGGGTGGCCCCAGGGGGCTGCCACGGCGGGCAGGCCTGAGTCAGACAAGACCACTGCCATCGTGCCAGGCTCCAAAGTTCAGAGGCCATGAGACCTCCCTCCCTCCCTCCCTTCCTGTGGGAACGCCCGCATCCCGCATCGTGGGAGCGGGCAGCACGCTTACCTGGCGGCTGCGTGTCCCAGGCTCGCCTTGTCACAGCCTCCCTGGCCCCCTCGCAGGGGCAGACCCCCTCCTTGCAGTCCTGGGCAGGGTGGCTACGGTCCTGGAATTCAGCCTTTAACGAGAAAGGTTTCCATCAAGTGCTACCCCCACGTTTCCTAACTTAAGGCTGAAGGAACCAGCTTGAGCCTTGAATGGAAAAGGCCGCCGAGGTTCCGTGCCTAGAGCCCGCGTTGTCAGTGTTTACTTATTCCAGGCGCGGCTAGTGAAGACGTCCCAGATGTCCGAGACCCGCACAGTGTGGCCTCGTCTCGCAGTGACAAGAACTGGCCGTGCGTCGCACAGTCAGAACTCTCCGGGGCACAGGCCTTGTCTAACAGGTGAGGCGGTGCGCACATCGGGGAGACCCCGCACCTGTCCTCTCTCACTCACCACCGTCAGAGGGACCGGCGAGGGACGCCTGGCGTCAGGGTCACAGCACGCCCACTTCGTGGACACCGCTCTGCCACCGGAATTGTTGATGACTACCTCAGCGAGGGGAGAGCGTAGCACTGAGTAGCTCCATTTCCTAATGCCACGGTTCCTCTTTTCTCTTAAGAACTGCCAGGTGTGTGGCCTGGTCATTTAGCATCCTTTGGACTGTCCAGCAGGTGGTCAGGGCCACGGGCCCCCTCCCTCTCATCTCCGTGTACGTCTGCGTTAGTAAGTGAAGCCGCACCGTGGGGCTCAGCAGCCTCCTCTCCTTGAACCTGTGACGCCAAGCAGCGCAGCAGGTGCTCCGTGCACCGGCTCCTTCCCTGCCTCCTGCCCGGCAGCCGCAATGCTGATTGGTCACGTTTCTAAACAAGCACACCTGGGGGTGCCGTTTGCCTAATGGAGACGGCACTGCCTGTGCCTCTGGTACCCCACGCCCCGCACTCCACCAAGTTCCCGCTCAACTCCACGAAGAGAGGGAGGGAGGACCCACCTAAAGCCAGGTGGCTGTCAGCCGGCCTACATGTGCCTGCACACACCAGGGCTTCTGCTCGGCTCTTCAGCACGGTCCTCGCATGGGGCTAAGCCCTTTCCTAACGCTGTACCAACGAGTATCTCGATTGTATCTCGATTAGTCATGTCGAGAGGACTTTGGGCTCAGTGTTGACATCATTTACCCTCGTGTTCCTTTGTCGTAACGCAAAATGGTAAAAGTCCACAGAAATGTCAGCGACAGTGATGACCGACTTGTAAACTGTGTCTTTCCTAGAGAGTTTCTTTTAAAAAGTAATGCATGACCTGGAAGTCGTTTTGTTGTAACAAGCTCTAATTAAAGGATTTCACCTCTGTATTAGTTCATGCTTTCTCTACCTCAACGAAATAGAAATCTAACGATTAGTGTAGCTCATAAATCACCTCAGGAGCTTATGCGCATGCCCGGATGCCACTCTAACCCTCTGGCATGAGGCCTGGCGTCTGTCTGTCCACCAGACATGCATTCAGATGCACACTCAGCTTTGAGACTCCCTGGCCTAAGTCAAATGAAGGCAACTTTCTGAACCATAACAACACACCTGTAGGAAATGCCAGGCTAATAATAACCGTTGGCTTACAGTTTCACTGTAACTTAGTTGTGGCTATAAACATTCCTCTCCCATGTTCAGAACCACCAAGTAAATTAGTATTTCAAACCTTCAGTTTCAATACTATATGGTCAGGGTACCCCGACGACTCAGGCTGGGGCAGGGACCTCGTTGCACAGCAGCTACGGAAGTGTCTGCGGACATTCTAAGACCCGACTCCCATGACTTCAAGCGAAACTGGCTCTCCCTGGAATGTGTTTGTTAAGATCTAGTTGAATTAGACATCTGTTTGTCCTAAGGGCTCTGCAGAAAGATAAGCTGGTCTTCATCTCAAAGAATTTAGAAAACATTACATACTTTGCATAAAGTAGAACTTTAAAGAAGATAAAACACCTTGAGAATCGGTTAAAATTTTTACAACACGGTAACAAAGCAGTATATTCAATTTAACGGACTTAGCAAATGCCGTTGTCTTAGTCTTCTATAAGCCTCAAAGAAAGTTAAGTTTTAGTATACTTTGGTTTCTTTTTGTTGAGATCAAAAGTAGTAGTTATAGTCTGACTCCCCACCCCCACCCCCCAAATTTGTATGTTGAAATTCTAACCCCCAAAGATGATGGTGTTGGTAGGTGGGGCCTTCGGAGGTGATCAGGTCATGAGGCCGGAGCCTCCGTGAGTCAGACTGATGCTCTCAGCGCAGAGAGCTGACTAGTCCTTCGCCGCGCAAGGACACAGGAGTCCTCGATGCAGCCCGCCCTCGCCTGGCCGTGCTGCACTGGCCTGGCTTCCAGCCCACGCCCGTGAGAAACAAGCTCCTGCTGTGTAGAAGGCCCACTGTGTGGCATTTTGTTCCAGCAGCCCGAAAGGACTAAGACAGCACTTGAGTATTTTTATATATCGAAGAGTTTTAAAACATGCAAGTTCCTGAAGTTCAGCTATACTACCACGTTTTCTAAAGATCAGCTGTAGGATGGTGAACTGTACTTTTTTATTTGGGGGCCTACTATTTATCGACACATACAGTGAAAGGCAATGAAAAGTGATAACACAGAAATGTGCTTCAAGACCAAAATATCCAAAATAAATCTATTTCTAACAGTGAGACATACATTTTACAACACTTAATCAATTGCAATAGACCACAGCTCGGACACTGCGTTTTCCTCTCCAGGCTTGATCATTTCCCCTGTGGTGTATTCTCCCGCCAACCCAGTGACCCTATGTTACTCTCTCTGCTCAGGTGTTTCTGCCTGAGAAATCAAACACCTCCCACAAAAGTCATCATCCTATCATTTTTATTGTACATCAATTCCTCAAAAACTTCAGAACTGTTCTAAAGACTGATCCATTTTTTTGAGACCCTTGATAATTATTTGAGGGTAAAACAGTAAAGATGTTTAGATTATGAATAACATTTAAGAAAGTGCAAATATTTGAAGACATTTTGAACAAGCCAGGAATGTGTCATTGAACTAGGTTATCTGTGTTGCCTAAAAGTCCCTTATATATATACTAGAGGCCCGGTGCATGAAAATTCGTGAACTGGAGGGGGGGTGTCCCTCAGCCTGGCCTGCCCCCTCTCACAGTCTAGGAGCCCTCAGGGGCAGGAGGTGACCTGGAGATTAGGGGAAGGCAACGCCCCTATCACACCTCTGCTGCTGACACTGCTGGTAGCACAAGCCTTGACTGGCCCTGGTTACCTGAGCCTCGGGCGGCCCTGGGCGGCTGGGCAGCCGACATCTGAGGCTTGCCTGCACCTTGGGCCGGCCCTGGGCGGCTGAGAGGACTGTGGGACTCTGGAGGCAGGTGCGCGGAGCAGCTGGGCACCTGCTGCCCTGGCGGGGCTGAGGGGACTGCGCACCACCATCTTGTGGCTATGGGCACAGCCATCTCTGAGGGCGGGGCAGTCAATTAGCATATTCCCTCCTTATTGGCTGTGGGCGCTGCCATATTTGCGACAGCATGAGGGTCAATTAGCATATTCCCTCTTTATTAGATAGGATCAGCCTCAGTAGTACATATTTCAAATCAACACTGATTGTTTTAAAATTTCAAACACCACCACAAGTTTAAGAATTTTAAGTACATTTTATTAAGAATGTATCCCTTTGATAAGATTATGCTTCAGGAGGCTTTTAATGCCCTTGACATAAACTGTACACATTATACAAAAACAAGAAAACCACAACAACAAAAAAAAATCAAGGTGAGCAAAACCATTTAGGGACAAACCTTATTTAAATTATACACAACTCAATGAAATATTCTTACGGAAAATATATAAATACTTTTTCTTTCTATGTTACAGTTATACAATATAAATCATATTTCAATGTCTGTTCAGTGACCTACAAACACCAGAACCTCCAAATATGTAGCAGCGTATTACTAAATTAAAAAAAAGAAGAAAGTCATGTGGTCAGGGAGCATTAATCTGAGATTTTTTTTTTTCACAATCCCTTACCACTTTTCAAAACTAATTTACACCATTTGTTTTACAATGCAGCGTCAGAGTTTCTGACAGGCCAGTACTGGAACATTTTCCAACTATTACATATGAAAATTTTTTATCTCCCCCCACCTCTGCCCCAAAACTTTGCATTTTGTGCTAAATCAACCATTTTAGTGGCAAAATTACAAGGTATACTTTTTTGGCATAAATTATATTTTTAAAATTAAATATTTTATTTAAAAAATCAAACAAAATGTGCAATTTATGCATGCTGTGGCATAGCTATCCATCTACGTTACAGAAACACTCCAAAGGGGGGAAATCCACATTCTGTGTGCGTCATACAAACCTACCATGAATGAAAAATACCCTGGGCACCTGGGACTGAGAAAAAACAATAGTGCTCCTAGAAAGGTTTCAGATTTCCATGTCTTTTGAGAAACGTTGCTGTTGATTTCACTGGCATGCTTTCATCACGAAACTCTCAATGAAGGACTACTGGTAATAATGTATTTCCTGACTGGCAGACAAGGGAGACCTTTCCCAACTTACATTTTGGAAAATCTGAAATGTTCTTTTATTCCAACAGCTCTTCTTGTAAAACTCTGGCAATTAACTCTACCTTTTCTTTTCCCCCATGTTTTAATGGGCTGTGAATTTGAGATAAAACTGGAAGCATAGGACAAAGGGAAAACCTTACTTCCAAAGGACCCTTTTCCAAGGTAGTTTACACAGCTCATCTCACAAAATCAGCACCTCACTCTTACCATGCAAAAATAATTGCAGTTATAATTTGGATGACAATTTGGTTTTTATTGCTTAATCATCTGTGCTTAATGTGGGATCAAAGGCATCCTCTGAATGGAATGAAAATTTGTATATAAATAGCAGTAGACAAATCGAAATACGCACTGACACCCCATTGTAGAGCACTTTGCCATTGTAATATGCCCTGAAAAACTCAGCTTTAATTGTTTCAAGCTCTGGATAGAAGAGCTGAAAACTATTAAAGACACCATTTTAAAAGGACATGCACACATATTAGAGTAACTAGTATAGTAATGTCCATACTCACCTAAAAGAGCCTTTTTTAATGTCACTGTCTTACAGGATGTCCAAATGTTACCAATCTTCACTAAAAATTTTTTATTAGGAAGAAGAAACTTTCCCCCTCAAACCTATCTAAGCACAAACAGGAAATAAAAATGTAAGAAATTTTAGATCATATTTAATTACGAATACTAATTTCTAATTTCCTTATTATTTAGTATGTGAAGCTAAAATCTGTTCTTGAAAAAAATTCAATTAAAAATAATTTACTTTACAATTAGAAATTCAGTTTACAACCATCACAACTGTCCAAATTCCTCCAAATTATCAGTAATTACCAATAGTACAGATTTATATGGACTAAGATTAATCCTAAAATCTTGAAAAACTATAGTATTGACATTATTTTGGTATTTCTTAGTCTGGTACTATCTATCATTTATAGATGATTTTCTCAATTACTTCTATTACCACTGACCCCATTCCTAACCTGTTCTGCTATAATTTAATATTTTTAAACACCTAAGGTAATCACTTGGCACTGCATGTGAGCATTTTTCATCATTAATGTCTACTTTTATACAAACAAGTACTCAAAAAGAACGTATTAGACCTGTCAGTGAAACATGGATAAACCATGTAATATTACACATTTAAGTACATTTGTTCCTTAAATTACTGATAACCAAAAAGCTCTGAGTGTCTCCCCAAACTAAGTGCTATAGGCAAATATTAGGATGCATACATACAAGTCTTTCAAAGTAATAATAAAAAACAAACAAAACAGTTCCGACTAACAGTAATGAGACTTCATTTCAGGATGGACGAGTGAGGTGGGGCCCCGGGATGGGGATGTTGTGTGTGACAAAAAAGAATTACTGTTACCTTCTGAGGGGTTAAACCACAGATTTCATACTCTCTATTAATACTAACTGAGGTAGTGTTTAAAATGAATGTCTAAAATAGGTTAATCCCATTGTGAAGAAGATTACTATATTACTGCCTTTGGAGTTTTTAACCACTATCTGGTCTAGTATCTCTAACATTTGGTTCTCTGGAAAGCAGTTTAATCACCCAAGACCAAAGACCAAGGTGACAGGCAAATTATTGTCAACATTTAAATGAACATTTGTGTTAAGGATAAGTTAAAGTATAAAAAGGTGTGTTGTATCTTCAATTGATTTGAGAGGAAGTCTGAAAAACCCCTTTTTACCAGACGCAGCAGTCCAGCCCTTGTCTGCTTCACAGCATGTCACTTGCTACACAGTGCACATGGGAACAGTTCGTGAAGTGCAGTCAGAGGTGTTATAAAGTAAGATGAAATGTTTCATCCCAATGGGAACTTTCAGTGCCAGTTAATTAAAAAAAAAAAAAAAAAAAGTTCTCTGTGAGTTCTGCTTTCTGGTTCACAGGGTTCTTTACAGAGATCTCAGAGAACAAGCCCGTTGTAAAAAGGATCTGTGACATAAGAAAACATTAATCAATGTATTAGGACTATGTCAAAGCTGATGTGTGACTGTAAAAATGGTATACACAAATTAATTAAAAAAGGGTCCTAATTAGTCCAGCTGGAGTTTTTTTTCTATTTATATATAGACCTCAAAAAAAAAATCCTTGCATTTACAAGCATTCTAATGATGATTGGCCATGCTATTTTTATATACAAATTTGCATATATGTTTAATTTCTGTTAGACATATACAAATTAAACACACAAATAAACAAAACCTTGCCCTTGTCAACTTAATTTCACATTTGTGACCAAGGCAATTACTGTACTCATAAACTAACCAATCACTGTATTTAGTTTGTGCAAAACAAGAACACTGATATAAAAATTAAATTACTGCTGCTTTAAAATTTGGTACTTAAGGCTTTTCACTACAATTTTTAATCACAATAACAGTGTCATTAATAATTTTTAAAAGGAAATATGGCTTTTCTTTTCCCATGGAATGTGTAGTAAATTGTATGCAAACTTAACTTTTCCTTAAAGTATCATTTAATGCTCTCTTTTGCTTTAGGTCTGCATAAATAGTGCTTATTCAAGTTCCTGTTTAAAATGGTAATATGGGAAGAGGATGAAAACGGCAGTCCACTGAACACATATATATGCACTCTAGAAGTGGGAAACGGCTGAACTGTAAAATGATTTTCTGATTTTAATCAGGAACTGTAGTGAAAAACCTTAAATTGGTTCAAATAGCCTATAACAACAACACCTTGGAACAAAACTGAAGAGGAGGAAAACAAATAAAAAACTTTATGAAAATCTAATAACATAAAAATAAGTTACAAGTCCCGGTCGCTGAGGCTCTCCTTTCGCTCTGAGGTTACAAAGCTCTGAAGTAGTGTTACGGACACTAGGAAAAGTTCCCTCTCATACCAGCAGTTACCGCACAAACCACTGTGGTGACGGATGAGGCCTCGGAGTCACTGACTCCTGGTTTCCATAATTTAGTTAACAAACAAGGCATATTTTTATTTGCCCTAAAAAAGGACTCAGAAATAACTGTGTGAAGGGTGCCTCTGTGTATCCTATTATTGTTCCACTGTTGTTACGCATGTATAATGAAAAAATAGAAAACCTATGTAGGTATTCAGTGCTTGGCTCTTGCATACAATGGTAACTAAAACTTTTAAAACTGTGGTAATGCAAAATGAACCCCCAAGGGGCTCCAGGGGAGAGAGGAAGATGTTTGCTTAGGGAAGTCGGCAGTTCCACTGCTCGTGCGCCCCAACTGCTGGCACAGTGCACAGAAGACGCTCCTGTCCCTGCCGCCCCGTTCGCGGCGTTGTCAGCAACGGTGATGTGAATGTGTGACTCGCATCTGCCTATGTACATCCTAAACATGAGGTCAGGACTCTGCCGATGGATCAACTACAGGTTGCTTTGGTGGTACTGCCAACACAGCCTCTGCTTCTTCATGCATCTAGGGAAGAAGTGGTCCAATTTAATGACTTTCTGTATATCCACAGACATCCTCTCTCTTTTAAACACAATTACTTTTCAAAGATAAGTACAAATTCTACTTACTTGTGAAAACTGTACATCTTGAAATAATTCTTGTATGAATCTCCGGCATTGAAGTCTAAACGTGCAGTGTGCCAGCAAATGGGAAACCTCTGAGTAAAGGCAGATGTCGTCAAATGTCTGTGGATACTTCTCTTTAATTCTGTAACGAAAGGCAAGGCTATGGGAGAAAACTATAACCACAACTACTTTTGCCCCAGAGTATCTCTGTTCAAATATTCTTTCTCCAGATACTGATTAGATGGCATATCTGGGTGATGGCATATGAATATAAAATATTCCTACTTCACACTTAAATGAGATAACTTACATTTTGAGTTATCTCTTAAAATAATCAAAACCCGAATGTTTAGAAATACTCTTTTTCACTGGCATGAGAAATTGCAGAATTTATCAGTCTAGGATGACTCAAATATTTTCAAAATTAATGTTTTAAAATAGAAATTTTTTTTTTAAGTTAGACTGAAGTTATTGATGCCCTTGACTGAGCTATCTGTATCTTTCAACCTTTAAACAGTGGCTTTTGAGGACAGCACCTGAGACTCAGTGGTGGGGTGGACCAGGCAGACACAGCTCAGGGCCACGACTCTAGAGCCCAGGCCAGTCTGCAGTGGGCCCCTGGCAGCTGCGTTACTGCTGTGTTTAAAGCCTCCAAGGAGACCCTGCGGTGTTTCTCTTCTGAGGACCACTGTTTTAAATCGTACAAACCCAAAATGGTGAATATACAGTCTTTGAATATCATGTTGCTGTGATTTAGAAAAACAACAAAAATTCTGCAACTTTTATTGAGAAAAAGAAGGAAAAGTAGGGGAAAATTAACCCAAGAAAATATCACTTTTATGTAGGCCAGCGTTTTTCATGCCTGGGATGAGGAAAAAAACAAAAAAACTTTTTGGGCTCATGATTCCTTTACTTTCTTAAAAATTATCAAAGACCCCCCAAAAGTTTATTTTGTGTGTGGGCTATGGCCATAAATAATTACCATGTTAGAAATTAAAATAAAGAAACTTTCAAAATATTTATTAATTCATTAAAGAAATAAACCCATTACATGTTAACATAAATATATTTTAATAAAAAAAAATAAGTAGACTTTCCAAAACTAGCAAAGAAAGAGTAGCATTATTTTACATTTCCACGGATCTCTCTAAAGTCTGGCTGAAAGAAGGCAGCTGGGTTCACACACTGCTTCTGCTTCAGTCTGTTATCACATGTCATTTGGGTGAAGAACATGGAGAAAATCTGCCTCACACAGATACCCATGCTGAGAACTACTGATATAAGCTACCTTTTGAAGTATTTCAAGTATCTTTTTCACAATAAAAATCAGAACAAAAAAAGAATACTCAGACTTGGTATTAACTTACGTTAAAAGCCCAGTTTCATGACATTTAGTTGAAACTGAACTACTCAAGTTAATGACTAATCTTAGGACTTCTTTGCGAAGGAGTATACGGCACATTGGTGTATCATCTGGAATTGTTTTAACACCTGAAAAGAAGATTAAAATATTTTATCTATATCACAATAGAAAATGTTGTAAGTAATGAAATCTGTTGTTAAACTTTACCTAAAGATTTAAAACTGAGATAAACTGCACATACTCTGATCATTTGGGAACGAAATTATTTCTAATGAAAGGTGACAACTAAGAGGGTACATATATGTGCTAATATAGGTAAGTGCAATAGGTGGCTAAACAGGCCTCACTAAAACGGATGTCATAGTTCTGAGACAACTTTAACATTATTTAGGGACAACAACAAACTTAGTTTTATTAACAATGCTGGCATTTGAATCTAACAACTTACCTAGCAGCAATTCTGTGCTTTTGGTGCTGCTGGCTGAGCCTTCTTGAGACACGCCATCACTACATCCAGAAATCCCTGAGAATTTAGAGGGAACCACTTCTAAAGGATTATGGAGAGTCTGCTCGCACCAATCAGAATATGGAATGTCTTGAAGATCTGAAGAGAAAGATCAGTTATTTCTATTAAAGTGTCACAATGGTTTAATTCCTGTGCTTGCATTGTATACCACAGAGGAGATGCTTCCTTGTAATTTCTGTCCAGTTTCCAACAATTATGTTTCATAATGAAGATTTTCAAAGTAGACTACTCAGATAATGAAATTTGTTAAATTCTCAAGAAATATATACATACAATTTTATTTAAAAATTCAAATAAAGATATCCTAATATATAAAGAGCCAGGGTCCGTCACAACCGAAATGACTGGACGGATGACCGAACACCAGGCTAGGGTCCTAGCCGGTGCGGCGGCAGTCAGTCCTGGGTCCCGGCCGCCCACGGTGGGAGTCAGTCCTGGGTCCTGGCTGCCCACGGCACGGCGGTGGGAGGGAGCTGTGGGAACGGAGCCATGTTGCCATCGAACTGGCTTCTTGGTCCCTACCCCCGGCTCGCAGGCTCCAGGAACTGGAGCCATGCTGCGATCGGAATGGCCTCTTGGTCCCTCCCCACCGGCCTGCACGCCTGGGGAACCAGAGCCATGCTGTGATGGGACTGGACTCTACCCGAGGGGTCCCGGATTGTGAGAGTGTGCAGGCTGGGCTGAGAGACCGCCTCCCCCCCGCGAGTGCACGAATTTTAGCATAAAAAGAACCTTATCTACCCATCTCCCATCCCTCCCAATCCCAAACTAAGTATCACTCTTCACAGAAAAATACGGTTAAAAGTCTGTATGTAATTTCAGATCTTGTGCTACTATAAATTAATCTTTCTTGCTTCTTTGGGTGTAAAGTGGAATTATACTATGGGTATTGTTCTATAACTTCCTTCTTGCCCCCCATTTAATAATTACCATTGAAAGAACCATACTTCCCTGGCTTATCACTACTATAACTGAACTATCAGAACTTATGAGAGTAGAGAGGAAGGAGTGTCATTATCTAGCTCAGATAAAACACTACTGACACTTAGGATGGGGTGGACTTACTAAATGGACAGCGTGCTTGTGTATAAACGTGCATGTGTGTAAGAGAGGGAAGGGCAAGAAGAAACAGCAGGGAAATGCTAAAAAGGGGCACAATTTGTTCAAAACTTCATGTCAGTCAGTAAGAGTATGTCAACTGTAAGAGAAGAGAATGGTGAAAAAGACACTAATGAGGCCACACAGAGAGTCTTGTGTGCTGGGCATGAAGAGACAGTGAAGAACTTTCAAGAAATTAATCCCAAGGAACAGTTTAAAAGTAAACTAGAAGGGGCCAAAATTGGAGACTGAAACACCACTCCAACAGGGAGGTGCTGAGTGACTGAACTAAGGCTGAGGGCGTGAGAATGCAGTGTGAGGGATGCTGGATAGGGCTGGGGATGACCTAAGTGTGACTGGAGCAGATTCAAATTCATGGATTCATCCAGAAGGACATAATCACTCACCTGAATGACTACATATTGCACTTAGTTGGTTACTGGGTTGAAAACCCAGAATTTGAACACAGACACAATACAGGCAGTTATCATCTGTATGCTCTTGTAGCCCAGTGTCTTCTGTGCTCTCTAAGAACAGAGAAGCATCTGAATGGATTGAATTCATTATTTCCGTAAGACTCATCTGCTGCCTCAGCAAGTGGAAGGAGTTTTTTACCAGACCTCCAGTGCCAGATGGAAGACCTGTGCAGAAGTAAACAAAACACTGGTAAAGACAGCATCAATGATCCTTCCTTCAAGTGCCTTCACCTAAGTGACAGTTTACAGGAGGTAAGCTAGGGAAGAAAACCAGAACACTTCTTACCACTCAAAACCGGGAAAAGAATAATTTGCTATAACTAGGAAACTAATGTAAAGTCAGCAGATATGTTTCTATTACTTTAATATGAGGCTTTAGGTACAAAATGGAAAATAGATTGTACAATTAAGACATCGTTTCAATTATCCTCAGTATTTTCATAAAGAAAAGTAATAATTCTGAGTCTAAAGTGGTACTTCTTTAAAATCAATAATCAAAATTATAAAGCCTTAAACCTATGGCTGATATGCATATATTTATTAAAATATGACAGGCCATACCAAAGAGATCATGCAATATATAAGTACATTTTTATCTCTCTCTATCCTTTGTCCAAATGGCTATTTCTTAGACCTATGAGGATTAGTGTTACAAATTTTTCATGTATTATTTTTTAAAAACAGAAATAACTGACCTAGTTTTTAATCTTCTTAGAGGCTGGGTACTTAATTGGAAAAACATTTTCTTACGTCCATTACACACAAAAAAATGTGGTTTAATTTTAAATGGACTCAAACAATTACTTTGGTATAAATGGTCCAAAAGTAAGTATACATGAATTTGTAGTCATCCTACCGAAAACAACATTGTTTTAAATTTTTTTTTCTTTTTCTTTTTAATAGAAAGAGAAGTCTCATGAGAAAAAAACCATGAATTACCTCCTGCTTCATGAACAAACACTCTTGCACCTCGATCATCAATTGGAGGTATGGTTTTAGTCTGAAAATAGGGAATATCCTTTACCTAAACCAGATATAAATCATTATAAGTCCAGCTATAACAACAAGTCCACTTTATGAATAGTAGCAAAACCAAATGAAATGCACTTTAAATGGAATTACTATAGCACATGAACCTATAACAAAAAGTTCAGTGAACTAAAATTACCAAAACTTGAGAAAATAACAAATAACTCTTAAGGTTCTTATCTAGTCTTGGTGATTTAAATGGATATCAAAATAATTATTTTAGAATTTATCCAAAATGTCTTTAGACATCTAAGCAAATGTGTATTTTTTTAAAAGTATTTTTACTGATTGCAGAGAAGGAGAGAGAAACTTCAATGATGTGAGAGAATCACTGATCCGCTGCCTCCTGGATGCCCCCTACTGGGGATCGAGCCTCAACCTGGGCATGTGCCCTGACTGGGAATTGAAACATGACCTCCTGGTTCATAGCTCGATGCTCAACCACTGAATCACACTGGCCGGGCCAAATGTGTATTATTTAGTTCTATCTACCATCTAGGTACTGCGAGTATCTCATGGGATACAGGCCACCTTAAATGACTAGTCACAACATGTGCTGTCCTGTGTGAGAAAAATAGGATCAAGGGTTAAAAAACAAGGAATACATTGTGTACCTCATACTTACACAATATTACATGTCAGTTATATCTCAATTTTTAAAAAGCTAACAGGAACAAATCAAATGTGACTAAAAGGCAAGGCTAGAAATTCACTAAATTTCTACAAAGAATCCTAATATATAAAAACCCAGGGTCCATAACGTCCAAAACGATCGAAGGCTCAACTGACCGCAAGTCAGTGCTGGGTTGCTGTGGCGACCCAGTACCGACTGCCTCGGCTGTAGGAGCCCGGACCTAGCACTGACTGCTGAGGGGGCTGCGGATCAGCATTTGCCTCTCTCTTTCGCTCTGGGCCTGGCCAGCAGCCGTGCCTCTCTTTCTCTCAGGCCTCCGCTGGGGCTGCTGATCAGCCCCGCCTCTCTGATCAGGCCCGTTGATAGGACCGGAGATGCTGATTAGCATAGACACGGACCAATCAGAACCAAATCTGGGTGAAGTGTGAGGAGCCAATGGCTGCCAGGAGGTGGAGCTTTTGACTCTGACTAGCATAGAAACCGACCAATCAGAACCTAATCTGGTTGAACTGCGAAGGCAGAACCTAAGGTGGGGGCTGAGGAGGAGTTTTAAGGACAACAGCTGTGGTGTAAGGTGTAAGAAAGTGATTCAATTTTTTAATGACCGATTTGGCAGTATAGTGCATATGGCTATCAGTCCAGATATAGGGATTATGTATTTTTGTCTGCCAAGAGCATCTCCTCCTGATGAAAAAGGCTCCCCCCGCCCCCATTTAAACAATCCTATCCTATATGATCTATACTACTAAAAGAATAATATGCTAATTAGATTGGGTCAACCGGCATCTTCTGGACATCCGACTTCCTTCTGGACAAAGCCATGGTGGTGGGGGCCAAGGCAGAGGCCGTTAGGGGTGATCAGGCTGGCAGGGAAGGGCAGTTAGGGGCAAGCAAGCAGGCAGGCAGGCAGGGAGAGGCAGTTAGGGGCAATCAGGCAGGCAGCAGGCAGGTGAGCGGTTAGGAGCCAACGGTCCCAGATTGCAAGAGGACACAGGCCAAGCTGAGGGACTTCCCCCACACCCCCCCCGCACGAATTTCGTGCATTGGGCCTCTAGTATACTGATAAAGAAAATGAACACGATGCCAATTTATCATTAAGGGATCAGAAGGGAGGGTAGTGTTCTAGGGACTTGGAGGTACTAAATAAGAATATGTAACAGGTGAGAAAGGTGAAATGATTTTCATAAAATTCCTTTCAACTGCTTTAAAAATCACTTTCTCCAAATTAGTATTCACTTTATAATTTCTAGCAAGCAGGAAACCAACTCATAAGAAAACAAGAGGATTTGGGATACCTGGAATATATCGTTGATGTCTACAGGAAGAGCAAGACCAATATAGTCATCTGAGCTCCCATACGTTGCACTGGACACCATGGACCTCACTGAGGAGGATCGCTGCAGGGTATTTTGGTTAATAGGACTCAATAAATCTTCTTTATCTAACGAAGCATAACTTAAAGCTTTCATGAACCTATAATACCATAAAAATCACTTGCATTAGTGTTCTGATTTATAATATTAGCCTTTAGAAAATTTAATTTATTTTCATATATTCACAAAAAATAAGTAGCTAATAGCTAGTCAAATACTAAACAGGGCCATGTTATTTACTGAGAACATATAAACACTTGAAAATATTTAGATGTTATAAATTGATAGGAAAAAGGTTATCAGTAATGTTGACTGTTACCAAAAACAATGTTATGGTCCTCCAGATATAACTTTCTTTAATATTATTTTTATGAAAATAATAATAATTTATCTTTTTTTGAATGGTAATTATTTCAATGCTTTATCAACATAAAATTCATGTAGCACAGCAGACACAAAATAGCAAAAATGGTATCATTTGTAATTACAAGATAGCCTTATATAAAATATTTCCTCAATATAGTCCTTACAAGTTATGCACCTTTCTCAGACAGATTCTTATTCATGCAATAGACATGCTAAAATATTTACTAGGGATCTGCTTTTTATATACAAGGAACTACTCAAGGTTCCACAGTAGATGCATATTGATATTTGGAAACCCAAGTCATTTAAAGTTAATAATGTAGTCCGGCCAGTGTTGCTCAGTGGTTGAGCATCGACCCATGAACCAAGAGGTCACTGCTCAGGGCACATGCCTGGGTTGTGGGCTCAATCTCCAGTAGGGGGTGAGCAGGAAGCAGCTGATCAATGATGTTTCTATCTCTCTATCCCTCTCTCTCTAAAAATCAATAAAAACATGTTAAAAAGATAAAGTGCAATAATGTAGCCTGGTATTAAAACAAAGAATTACTTATAAAGCACACAAAATAAATGCTTCATAAACAGTAGCTATTAGAACCAGCAATAGTGCCCGGGCCAGTGTAGCTCAGTTGGTTGGAACATCGTCCGTGCACCAGTCCGGGCACATACCCAAGATGGGGGTTCAATCCTTGGTCAGGGCACATATGGGAGGCAGCCCATCCATGTTTCTCTCTTACATCGATGTTTCTCTCTCTCTTTCCCCTCTCCTTCCTGTCCTCTTTCTCTCTGGAATCAATGAAATATATATCCTCAGGTAAGGTTTAAAAAAATTAATAAGTAAAATAAATAGTTATCATAGCTAAAACCACTCTTAATTTGTACTAATCTCCAACTAAAAACCACCCATAATTAAAATTTATGTATTCAAAAAATAGGTGAGTGGTTTTTAAATTGTACTGTTATATCTCTCTAACTACATAAAACTTAAGGTCTACTGGAGTGGGCAGAAAAGGATTACTCGCTTTTTCAATCTCTAGTTCAACCAGAGTAGTTCCATTTAATCTATTCCACATATTATTGGGTTTTCATAGAAATGTTTTTGTGAAGAAAGCAACATTTAAAAATCTTAAAACTTACGATCTAGCCCTAGCTGATTTGGCTCAGTGGATAGAGCATCAGTCTGCGGACTGAAGGGTCCCAGGTTCGATTCTGGTCAAGGGCACATGCCCGGGTTGTGGGCTCGATCCCCATTGGGGGGTGTGCAGGAGGCAGCTGATCAATGATTCTCCCTCATCATTGATATTTCTATCTCTCTCTCCCTCTCTAAAACAAACAAACAAACAAACAAAAAACTCACAACAAAAACTTACTATCTAGTCCAGTCTCCAGTAGAGGAGGCACATGAAGTGGAGATATAGAAAAATTCATGAACTTTACTACAGAGATTTATGACGGTGAGTGACTGACTGAGAGGTTTGCCTGGCTTTGTTCTAGATTGCTGAGGTCTGCAGAGCTATTGAATTCCAGGCATAAGAGACATTATAGCAGGATTTGTAGAACTCTGTCCAAGTTCATTCACTCAGTGACACGACTAAAACTCAGGATTAAAGATTCCCACTTCAGTGTTGTTCCTACCATGCTCCAAGGCACGACCTGAGTGAGATATGATTTTAAGTTTGCTGGATTCATGCTATCCATTATACCACAGGTATCAGTATGCCTACTCTTCTACTTTTTTAAGAAAATGAACAAAGGAAAAATGTTCTCAGCCTGGATCCCAAGCCATTATTTTAAAGTAAATTTATAGTTATCATCACTGTTTTCATTGTCTCTGAATTAACCAAATAGGAAGACTAATACCAACACGATTTTTTTCCTCCATGGAACCCGGTACAAAGTAAATTCTCAATACAGTTTGAAGTATAAATGAAATACTTGATGAACATGAGCTCTGTTATGCCTTCATGCCTTTACATAAGCTGTTCCTGTTTCTCTTGACTGCTTATTCTCATTTTTATTATCTCTCTCCCAAGAAATATCTTCTCTCACCTATTCATTCTTTATAATGCCAATGATTTGGCATTTTACTCTAGGAAATTTCCAAATCTTCTTCTCCTGTTCTAACAGAGAATCCTATCTAAAAAGAGGGAATATGCAAATTGACCGTCATGCTGTCACAAAGATGACAGCGCCCATGGCCACAAGATGGCGGCGCCCAGTCCCCTCAGCCCTGCTGGAGTCCCCCAGTCCTTTCAGTCCCGCTGACGGGGGGGAGGGTGGCAGGCGCGTGGTGCGGCCGGACCTGCCTTCAGCCCCCCAGCCGCCCAGGGCCGGCCCGAGGCACAGACAAGCCTTGGATGGCGGCTGCCCAGCCGCCCAGGGTTGCCCGAGGCTCAGGTAACCAGGGCCGGCTGGCCGAGGCTTGTGCTGCCGGCAGTGGCAGCGGCAGAGGTGTGATGGGGGCGTCACCTCCCGCCCCTGAGGGCTCCCGGACTGAGAGAGAGGGCAGGCTGGGCTGAGGGACCCCCGCTTCAGTGCATGAGTTTTCATGCACTGGGCCTCTAGTATAGGAAATAAGATGCTAAGAACCCAGAGTGGTTAGAGAATAAGCAACTTGGGATAAATGTCTTTCTGGTTTATTCTTTTGAATATTTAAGCACAACTTTTTATCTATGCTTTATTCAACTTGGATAGAAATGCCTGCTTCAGTAAGATACAATGAACCTAACAGGCCAGTTCAGAGTTAACAGCACTCGCGTCACTGCTGAGCTGTAAGATGGTGGTACTCCTACTGCTCATTTCGGGGTGCTGTGTTCCTTACTGCCCCTGGCTGAATGCTACCAGGCTGCTGTGGTCTTTGAGTTTTCAAATATTTTCTGGTAGGAAGTATTAAAGTTTCCTCCTCTGCTACCAATTTTATCAGCTGACCTTTCCTGTTACAATAGAAACTTCTAACAGCTGCTTCTATGGGCCTGAAAACCAGACATACGGGCTGTTGGAATAAATATTAACAAACTTTGAATGCAGGTTAGAGGCACCTCCTTTGAATAAAATTCATGAACTTTTACTGCTTAGGTTTATACTGGTGAGCTGTTGAGAGGTTTTCTGGCTCTGTTCTGAATTGATGAGGTTGCCAAAGCCCGTGTGTTCCAGGTAAATGAGCCATTACTGCATAATTTATGAAATTCTACAAGATATATAATTATGTGCTATCAGGAACTCCATCTACTAAATGTGTTAGCATTACTGAAACAAAACTGCTTAATAACAACTTCTTAATGTGATTAATATTTTGATTATATAAGAACCAAAAGGATTACATTAAAAAATGATTACCAATGATGATGATGATGACAGTTAACTTTTATTGACTATTTAATATATGCCAGGCACTGTTCTTAGTACTTAACAAATACTAAATAAGTGCAACTGAATAATCTGAAACTAAAAAAGTTTTAGAAGTATTTGGCCCAACAAAAATAGGTAAAGAAATTTTTGCAATAACCAAATTTAACACTGCATACCTAAACTGTTTACTTTGACCAGCTTGCTATATAATCTTTAGATATGACATAGAAATCCTCTAAATGTTCTTGAGCACAGGCAAGTTGGTATTGCTGAATCCTGAAAGGCCAAGTAATTTTTTATGTAAATTAGGTTCCGACTTGATAATACCAGCTACTTAAACTGAAAATAATTTCCCTAAAATTTTCAGTTATTTAAAAAAAAGAGGTCAACTTTTGGAGCCTTAAATTGACCTACCTGAAAAAGTTGTTTGTTATTGTAGGTCTTAAGCTCCTGATTCCCCCGACATGCTTCTTTTTAAAATCGATCCTTGCAGAAGCGAGAATAAAAAAAAAAAGCTTGTGACTTATTTGTCCTTGAAAAGCATGAATGTTTACTTTCAGGGCCTAAATGAGTTTCTTTTCCCCCCTCGCAGCTGCAAGAATCCATTTCAAATCATATCGGGCAACTAGGAGCTTACAGCCTACCATAGTAAACAATGGTAATAGGTCAGTTTGGAGGCTTTTATGTAGAAGTAAAACCTAACTAATGCTTTCCATTTAAGTCTGTTGCAATGCAACCATTACTGTTCATTTTTAAATGCATATTTACTCACCTGCTTGGTGTTAACCTGGACTCGAAGCTGTTGGCCTTCATGGTGATGGTATCAGTAAACAGCACATCTTTTGCTGGAGATGCCAAAGCTTCAGAATGAGACAGAGATGGATGCATTCTTTGTTGCTGTAACCTTTTCAGAGTAGCGTAACCAAAGGCATCTCTAGAACTTGTGTAACTGAAGTTACAATCTGCTAGACTTTTAATTGTAGCGATAGAGGGTGCTTTAAGGGACTGTGCTCTTCTGGGAAGTGTATGAGAAGAACCCGGAGGCACCAGGGATACTGAGTTTGACTTGGAGAGAGATAGATGGTTAGACTGTGGCGTCAAATAGTGGCTCGTCTTAACAGTTTTAGTACTTACCACAGTACTCATACTTCCACAGTCTGTGTCCACAGTCGTAGCATCCACACCTACTGTCTCTCGGGAAGGGCTTGAGCTCATTGAACTTATGCCACTTGTTGTAGTGTCTGTATTGAAACTTTGGCTACGCATCTTCATATGCGAGCTCGTTGAACTTTCCACAACTAATCTCTCTCGGCTTGTGTTTTCTCTGTGATTCTCTGTACCAAGACTCTTAGTGAATTTTAAGTCATTATCTCCAATACTTGGAGTACTACCAGTGTCTTCTATGTGCCTATTCCCAACAAATGAAGTTTCTAATTGTAATGTTTTCTGTACTGTGGATATGGGTGTAAAATCATCACTCTGAATGAAGTCAACACTGGGGTCCGTAAGCGTTCTGATCCGCCTGTTGCTTGTCTTGTTTTCAGATGACAGTTTCCCTCCTTTTGGATCACTGCTACTACGATGTTTTTTATTAGGCAAAGTAAGAGAATTTAAAATACGATTCTTCACAAGTTTGCTAGACCCAAAGAAAGGGAATGAATTTTTATCCTTTACAGGTCCAGGCCGATCAAAAAAGGATGGCTCTGCGTCCTCACTGATGTCGAGGAAGAACGTACTAGTGGAGCTGCTGCCAAACCGGTCATCCTCCATTATGAACATACCTGCGACCAAAGGACTGATTAATAACAGTACATAAAAATGACGAGCAAAGTCGTGGTACCGAGTAGTGACATGTTTCAGAAAATGGATTTTTAATAGTTGAATAAGGAAAACATTGTCAAAAATGAAGGGTTAAATTTATCTCTTCTCTCAAAAATGAACATGTGAATATATCCTTTAACACAAATATTATGAGTTAACAATCGCTGTATCTGAAAAATGAATTTAAAAAACTATGTAAATGAAGAAGGTTGGCAAATAGACATTTATTTAGATTACATGACAAGCAAAAAAGCGGAACGGTTCTTCTGGCACATGGCTTATTATTTTGCCGGAAGCCAATTCCAGCATGTCATAATTGCAAGAGTTTCATCAAAAGGTTGATGGAACTTGGGGACTCAACAAGGGCTCAGTCACATATGTTATCACCTATTGGGAATGGGTAAAAGCACTTCCCCAAACCTGAAAAGGATGCATAAAATCATTGCTTGCTGCCAGACAGCTCAAGGCATCTTAATCTACATGTTATTGCCTCCTCCTGGCCAAACACCTGAACAGCCGGAGATAATTCTCCAATCTGACAATGGATTTGTGTACTAAACCCTGGCCTTTGAAGTATATATCTACCTCACCTTAGGACAAATCCTATCTAATAAAGACAGAATATGCAAATTGACCATAACTCCACGACAAATATGGAGGCGCCCAAAGCAAGTAAGGAGGGAATATGCAAATTGACGCAACAAGGCGAGAGCCAGAAGGCAGCTCTGGCCCGGAGCGAAGGCAGAAAAGCGGCTCTGGGTTGGAGTGAAGGCGGTGCCAGCAGCCAGGGGAAGGAAGGCCTATTCTTGCACAAATCTTTGTGCTTCGGGCCTCTAGTTGTGTTAATAAAAAGTAAGGGGTCCTAAGATGAAAAGAACTTGCTTCCTTTAGCTAAGTCTTCTCTGATTCCCTATAATGCCTTTCAAAATTAGGTTTTGTCTCTGGACTCTTAATTTACGCACAGCCCCTGCTCCAGATTGCTGAACCCTTCTAGATGCCGGATCAAGACCCCAGTGTTATTATTTAACTCTGAAAGTAGGATTTTCCCAAAGGCTATTGAGAAAAAGGGGAGAAAATAATGTAGGTTGTGACTATACACACAGCTGTGAAAAGATACGCATTCTTCAAGAGGCTACTATTGCCATATTATCTTAGAAAAAGGTAAATTAGAAATGGAACAAATACACAGATTTTGATATTCAAATACAAATGTTAACTGGCTAACTTTATAGGAATATGTCACAATACTCACTTGATGGCGCAGACTCACTCTCACTGTTATGTCTAGAGCTGGTTGACTCTGAGTTCAAACTCAAGGTGCTTGGGATAGATGAGAGTTCATTACAGAGCTGATCCACATCATCTGGAACCACTGGCCACAAATGTTTGCGACTGTGCCTTACAGCATCCCAGTTGTGACATTTTAGAATATCACAGCCTTGTTTAGTTTTGGCTATGAGTCCAAGCACATACACGCAGGTCCTATATGTAAAAGATGTAGTAATAACAGTTTTATAATTCCAAACTGAGATTTCCTAAAGCAATCACAAAGTATTAGTTGGCTATGTGTACATTCTATTTTTCTTCAAACGCCATGAAAAACTGTTAAGCTTGTGGAAAAATGTATTGAAACGAGTTAGGGGTAAATTAGAAGCAACAAATAACGTAAAAACTTTCCTCATAAAAATACTAATTATAATGAAATAATTGACAAGAATATAATGCAACAAAAAAACACATATATTAGCTTTTCTGGGATAAATTTGAAATATCTGAACTACTGGACCACTGGGATATTAGACACACACTACACTTCACTGTTTATTTGCAAGGTAAACTGTAATGAGAAAAACAGAATAGTAATATAACAAGGAGCTCCTTAAGGTGCTTAACTTAATGCATTTAAAAATCTCTATCATTAGGACTCCCAGTGAATTAACAGTTCTAATGAACTACTTTGAATCAATAAAATGCTCTTCCCTTATACCCATTAGTGAAGAACAATCTATAATAATGAAAGTGTAATATGCTAATTAGACTGGACGTCCTTCCAGACGAAGCTGGGGCTGCGAGGGAAGCCCAGGTTCCAGGTGCCAGAGGGAAGCTGGTGCCAGCAGCTGGGGGAAGGAAGGCCTACTCTTGCATGAATTTCATGCATCGGGCCTCTTGTATTATACACTAGAAAGACTTCTGAGTTGAATGATGGAAAGTTCTTACCCTCTGATGGAAAGAACCTCACACTGTTTTGCAAGTTTTAGTATATCTGGAATCACATTTTCTTCCTGCAGCAAATTGAGACCCCAATTTGATGAGCCAATATTTCCCTGAAAGAAAAGAAATCACTTATATCCAATTTAATACAAGAGATTTGGAAAGCAAGCCCTAGCTGGTTTGGTTCAGTGGATAGAATGCTGGACTGTGAACTGAAGGGTCCTGGGTTTGATTCTGATTAAGGGCACATGCCTGGGTTGCGGGCTCAGTTCCCAGTAGGAGGCATGCAGGAGGCAGCTGATCAATGATTCTTCCTCATCATTGATGTTTCTCTCTCTCCCTCTCCCTTCCTCTCTGAAATCAATAAAAATATATTTTAAAAAAGAAAGATTTGGAAAGGTAGTAAAAAAGAGAAAAATTTAATCCCTTCTATGAGGAAAAAAATGTGAAATAAACCTCAAATAAGAAACTTTAGGAATTAATGTTTGGTTTCCCTTAGCAAGAGAACTAATAGTTTAGTCATCTATTTTTCAGCTAAAATTTAATATTTAAAGGAGCAGGAACAATATTGGTCATAGAATATAACGTTCCATATAAAATAATTTTTAACTATTTACTATTATAGGAAAATTATAAAAATGAAACATTATGAAAATCTTATAGAAGTGTTTATTACAAACCAAGGCCCAAAGAGATGCTTTCAGTTTTTTAATTTCTTCCCATTTATCTAAATCTGGTGTACGAACGTTGTGACAGAGCTCTGCAATAATATTCTGGAGAAAGGAAAAAAAAAAAACCATATAAGAAACAATTGTTTTCAGTGTATTTTCTTATTACATCTGAAAACCTATTTAAGGTTTATCTTCAGTAAACCTTGCATATTTAAAATTCTAAAATAATTTTATGTAAAACTTCTTAAGCAGCATGGACTTTCAGCTAATATTCTAGAATTAGCATTCATTAGCCATGTGGAATTGATACTTAGTATTACAAAAACATTAATCAAAATTATCATTATTATAAATAGAAAATTTTAAAAATTAATTTTAAAAAAATTTATAAATACTATATAGATAATAGTACACTGAGCAAACCATTTACTTTGGTGCTCACCAAAGATAACGGAATCTGTCATCAGATTCAGTTTAATTTCCCAATAAAAGGAATGAAGAAACTCAGTTCTTTAGAATGTTTTTACTAAGACAATCTTCCCCAAAACACTATAAAGGAAAAACTCAGACCTTCACTGGTTACAGATTTTATGTAACAAATTAGCTTTGCAAAAGGTGACACATAAATCAAGGAAATGTGTGCAAGCTATTAATATGTCTAAGGATTACGAACACAGACCACCTGAATCCATTACAAGATGGACGCTTTAAAAGCAATATGCCACCGACCTTAATTTTGAAAAATTTTTGCAAAAATAATACTTTAACAACATTAAGATTTTTTCCCTACTTTGTAGCTACTTAAATAAGCAGACTGTGTTTTTACCTGTACTTCCAACAAATGACAGCCTGTTTTGTGGTGTACCAGTTGTCCATAAAGGTGTACAGGCAGGTAGACATGAGGACGCTGTAATCTAGTATAATAAAGATGATTGATATATCTACTGGTTCATTTAAAATAGGCTAATTAAAACAATTACTAATAATAGTGTACTAGTATTAGACAGATATAATTATTAGATATAGCTCCCCAGCATAAATAAAAATATGGAGGTGGAAAGGCATGATTATTTCTCTAGAAAAATAATAGTTTATCTGGTCTCAAAGTAATAGTAAGAGAGCTGAGAATGGAAAGATAGACTAGTAATGGTAAGAGCATGAAGGGTATTTGAATGCTTTATATGTAAGGATATTCTCAGTATGCTAGGAATGCCACTGGAATTTTTGAGCCATCAATGCCATCCTCTAAGAACATTTTTGTCAGTGTAAGAAATAGAATATCCAAATACTCAGAAAACTTTAGAAATTAATGATTACAAAATGGTTTTAAATTTTATATTTGAGGACCAGTAATAAATTACTCCATTAACTGATGGTACCTTTGGTTACTCCGACGAACATAGTTATCGCCATCAATTGGCTTCCGATAAGTAGTAAGTGCTTCATTAAGTTGTTCCTCAATCAAATCAACATATTTTGAATTATATTCCTAGAAGACAATATTGTTTTAATTGTATATAGTTTCATAAATTCACTAAATTTATAATATGTTAGGTACCTAGTAAATCTTAGAGCATAAACATGAGAAAAATAAATATCTAAGAAATTTAAGACATTTTTGAAAAAGGTAGAACAAAGTACTATAAATGTAAATGTTCTAGCATACCCAAAATATTTCCGCTTATACTCCTCTGACCCCATTTTCAATCAATGGGGTACACACTAGTAAGTTAATAATTTTTAAATCTTATTTCAATCCCTTTCCCCATTAAAAAAATAGCTTAATATTAAACACTGAAGATATTCACTAGAAATTTTAAAAAGGAAATTAACTGAGTTCTATTGTTTTAACAACTTTTGATAAGAAATAATATCTTTCCCCACTGATGTAAATCAGGTCAAAAGTAAAAAATGTTTCCAACTTAAACATTTAGTCAATCACATTGCCATCTTTACTGCAAAAGATCTTCACTTCAAAGTGCTTTAAAAAAATGGGTAGAACCTCTTTAGAAGCAATTTAACAGTATTTATCAAAAATTTAAATTCACGTACATTTTAACTCCACCATTATGTTTTTAGAACTTTATCCAATAAACATACTTACAAAAGTACGGAAAGATATACAGGGTGTCCCCCAAAACTGTATACACACTGTAACAGCTGATAGCTCAATCTTGAAACTGAAATGTATTTTAATAAACACATTTACTGCCTTTATAATTATTCAAAGTATGTGGGTACATTTTTTGGGGACACCTGATATATGCAAAAATATTCAGCAAACACTGTTTACAAAACTAAAACACTAGTAACAATTTAAATACCCATCAATACAAGAGTGGTTATAAAAATTAAGATAGCCCTGGCTGGTGTGGCTCAACTGACTGGAGTGCCATCCCGTGCATGGAAGGGTCTAGGTTCAATCCCCGGTCAAGGCAGTAAAGAAGGCAACCAATTGATGTTTCTCTCTCACACTGATGTTTTTCTCTCTAAAACCAATAAAAACATACCCTCAGGTGAAGATTTAAAAAAATTAAGGTACATTCATATAGTAATATATTATTTAGGCACTGAAATGAACTAAATTTAAATAGAATATACACAAAATCAATAGTTCAAAACAAATAACTGTAGCTTAAAAAAAGATAAATATAAATACAAATAGTTACATATAATTTAAGATCTGATTTCACACAAAATTTAAATACTTAACATCTTTAGTTTCAAAATATTGATGATATAATAAAAACCTCCAAGTTCACCAATCTTTCTTCCAAGTTAATGCATACAAATTGAATCTTATTCAATAGAAAGTTACCTTGTGCCACTTTTCCAATTGTTTTGCTACATAACCCCTTTCATTCAGATAGGAAAACCCTTTTGGAATGGAAAGAAATCTGAAAATGAAAACAATTGATAGTTTAACATTGAATCTGACAAAACACGTTAAAGACTAAAATATGTCAAACAAAAAACATGTTTAAGGAGCTTAAAGACTTTAGGAACAGCTCCTACCTAAAACAAAAAGGTCAACTATTACTGATTGTAACTTCAAATACAAATACATTTTCACAATCTTTGCAAAAATCACATGAATCTAATCACACTAGAGAAAATGTTGTGAAATGCATGAGACATAGAATGTAAAAGAAACACTAAAGATTTAAAGGATTTCCAAGGTCCTAAAGTAGGCCCCTCTCACATGTTTACAGCTGAACTCCTTTTTAGGTTGGAATCCAGCTTTGACATATACCACCAGAGAACACAAAGAAAACAGAACTACAAGGAAGAATGATTTAAAATTTACCTCAGAAGGAGAAGCAAACCTTTGTCCCCAAGGTGGGATAAAGCTGGCTTCATCTGAATAAGAGCATGAAGATTGGCCTAAAATAAATAATTAGGCAAATTGAAAAATTGCACAAACATAGTATATTCTCTATTTTCAAAACACCTATAATATACACATTATAATTTCATAGTTTTATATTAAAATTGATGTCTGCATATCTTATTAGAAAATAATGAAGCATCACCTTGTCTTCACAGGCTTCATCGAGGATATCAAGAGCTTCAGAAGAAATTGTTTTGTTTTTATCATGTAGCTGGGTCACTAGCAATTCAATTCCCCAGTTATTGAAGAATTCAACATTAGCTCTCAATAATACTCTTAAATGTTTGGTTGCATACAGCCTACAGGCCTATAAAGACAAAAGAAAACATTTTTTAAAAAACCCCACAAACTTCACCACGAATAGCCTATTTGACTTTGTTTTGGGACAGTAGCAGAACTGCTACTTGAAAAGGGCAAAAAAACTGGAATTGATGATCTAGTTCTTGTATGAATATTTTTTCAGTGCTAGTAAAGTAAAATACTTCTGTTCCTATCTAGCTGCTTTTTCCCCTTTAAAAATATGAGTACTGGATGGAGTTCTTTGGAAGAACTAAAATTTTACAGTAAGCTCAAATTCCATCCCATATCCTTTCAATTTATAATTAATCTTAAAGTTTAAAAAGGAAATTAACTGACTAAAGTCTATAGATCAATACAGTATCTGGTTATTAAAAAAACAACAGTATCACTGTCTGTCATACTCACGTCAGTGGCTGCAGTTAGGATCTTGGAGAGGATGACTCTGGCCAGCCCGTCTCTGCTGTAATCCAAGCTGGAAACGGTCAGTTTTAGCAAGTGATCTTGGTTTTTCAAGGAGCAAAGGTTAAGGAGACTAAAACAAACAAACAAACAAAAAACCCAGAATAAAAATAATGAAGTTTATTAGAAATTATTGTATCAATTTGTTAATTCACTAAACATTTTTAAATTCCTAATATGAACAGGCTTTTCTAAAAGAAATGGTTTAGTGACAAGTGAAAACAGAACCTAGAGATGCTCACCACTGAAATACGCTGCATTTTTCCAGCATTTTGACTCCATGAGGGTGGCAAGAAAGTGTTCCAATAAATAAAAAGTAGTGTTGACTAAGGGTAGTCAGTAGGCCATTATTTTGAAGACTTCTTTCAGGTTTCATTCCAGAGGAGGCATTGAGCCACTGAACAATATCTTTGACTAGATCTTCTAAGTACCCCTGCCCATCCTAAGAGCAAATACATTGTGATACTGTTAGAAAAGTACTTAGTACCTATAGTTAGACAATTAACTTTAATCAAGTCCAAAAAATTTAATAATGATGAAGTTACAAATAATAGATTATCAATGACCTGAGTACCTTATTGTTTTTAATAGAAAATATAACATTGTTGTACTTAATCCCAGTAGATACAATGCTACATGAAGATGGTGTTATTTTCCATTTTACAAGGAGTAAACCAGTTTTTCTAGAAGGCAAATTTCTTGCCCAAAGTCACAAAACTAGCAGGATTCAAATTTAGGCCTGTGCTCATTCCCTATGTGTCTAAATAGAGTTTATGCATATTCAGAAGTAAAAGGGAGCAAATACAATAAAAACATTTGCTCTGGAAAATATTCAAAGTGCTTATTACCTCTTCAGACTCAAGAAGAAATTCTGTAAACTGGCAGCCCACGACCGTAAGCTGCTTCGACTTGGCAAAACCCAGGTCCAGGTTGGCATATAATTTACTGCTGGGCTTGTAAAAGTAAAGTAGTCTTCGTACAAATCTAAGATCAAAATTAAATTAGCAGCCAATAAACCAAGCAATTATTTTAGAATCTTAACCATAATTTATGAAATACTAAGGTTTTGAATGTTTTATGTCTAAACCATTGGGTGGTGGGCACATGTGCAATATACAGAACTTGTAACAGAAACCCACACCTGAAACCTGTATGTTCATGTTGACCAATGTCACCCCCATCAATTTAATAAATAAAAAAGCAAGCAAACAAACCACTGAGGTACATGACAAGAAATTTAACAAGCACATTTGGTACATTACACACACACACACACACACACACACACACACACACACACCCCCCAAAAAAACAAACCCCCAAAACCCTTTATTTTAAAAAATATCTTTGTAGAATAAGAATTTTATAGTGAGATGCCTGAAAGAAATTGTGGAAAAGGAAGGTGCTAGCAGGAAAAATGCAGATATATAACATGGCTAGAAGATAAGGTTGGATAAACAGCCACCTGGACATGAATTTTCTTCTATGGTATTTTATGAAGAACTTTGTACGACAGCTCTATAAATTAATCTCATACTAGGTAATTTTAAGCATGTTATCACACTATGATTTTGTCATTTTTTTTTTTCACAATTAGGTAAAAAGCCAAGTATAAAAGGTGCAAGTAAATTTTAGGTTACTGAAGTTATGAAGCAATGAACATAATTTCTGATATTTCAATGTTCAAGTTTTCAACATTACATTCTAAGCTTCCATTTAATTTAGTTCAACTAATTTCATTCACTATAATATAATCTAATAAATGTGCCAGTTACAGAAGTGGGAGAAACAGTTGAATGAGACATCATCTCTGTTCTCAGGGAGTACAAAAAGTTAGTGCTATGCTTCTTTATTCCAATGTGGTTTATATAGTCTACATATTTCTCATATTTTAATGCAGATATTAAATTAAAATCACAAGTTGATAAATACAATAAAAAAAAAAATGACGTAAAGGCCCCCTTTACTTCTCCAAGGAGATCAGTACTGGTGGCTGGTTATCCACCTCAGAGGCAGTAAAACGCATGGCGGTACTAGAGAAGAGCATAGGAGCTGAAGTGCTGTATTTGCTATGAACATGAGTGTGTCTTGGGGAAGGTGGGGAGTATTAACCTGATTAAGGGGAGTGTAAAGAGGAGGAAGAATGGCTAACCCTCCAAAGGCAGATGGGAATAGAAGTGAAATAATAATGGCCCTCATTTTGGGAGGGAAACACTATGTCCTTATTATGCCATTTCACACATTAGGATTAAGATTACTACATAGTTGATATTATCCAATTTGAGAAAATTTTATATTAAGTACTTCATTTGCTCCAAAACTAAAACCACAATGTAAATAACTAGAAAGAAAATTAGCCCTAGCTGGTTTGGCTCAATGGATAGAGCATCAGCCTGTGGACTGAAAGGTCCCAGGTTCGATTCCAGCCAAGGGCACATGCCTGGGTTGCGGGCTCAATCCCCAGTAGGGGGCGTGCAAGAGGCAGCCAATCAATGATTCTCTCTCATCATTGATGTTTCTATCTCTCTCTCCTTCTCCCTTCCTCTCTAAAATCAGTAAAATATATTTTTTAAAAAAGAAAGAAAATTAACTGATGCTTTCTGGTTATAAGACTATGTATGTATAAAAATGTATAAAAAGATGGCCCCAGATTAACAATTTTTCCACTTTATGATGGGGCGAAAAAATACGCCTTCGGTAGAAACTGTACTTTAAATTTTGAATTGTGAATGTTCCCCAGGCTGGCGATACATGGTACAATACTCTCTCCTGAGGCTGGGCAGTGGCAGCAAGCTGCTGCTCCTAGGCAGGTATGTGATCATGAAGGTAAACAACCGATATTCTACAGCACACTGTGCTTCCAGAGTTTTTTTATATATGGTGTTCTGAACACGTTCAAGGTAGGCTAAGCTCTGATGTATGTTCAGTAGATGTTATAATGCACTTTTGTCTTTCAACTTACGATGGGTTTATAGGCACATAACCCCATCGGAAGCTGAGGAGCATCTGTATGTATGTGTAAAATACCAAGTATTACAATGTACATATGCATCTTCAAAGCACCAATTATTATTTTAGCAAGTATTAGGTATAATTCAAAGCTAAGTTCTCTACACTTAAAAGCAAAATAGTTCTTACATACCTATGTAACTGTTCATCTTTATAGTTTCTTAGATTTACATTTGGCCACTAGAAAAACAGAATGTTTACATTATAAAAGTATTTACCAATTACCAAACATATAATTATGATGAATTACAATGAATATTAAAATGAAGACAATCACACCATCACCAAGAAGTATCCTGTAATACCTTAAGAATGGTCCCTATAAGATTCCAATTCCATTCGAGATTCTCTTTATGTTGAAGGACTTGGCTATCTCTGAGGTTCATTAAAAGAGCCTCCTCTGTATCCTAGAATCATCAGAAATAAAGAAAACTAAGGCAAATTGTCTCACATCAGAAAACTAAGTTTAAAATTTAAAAACAAAAGTAAATATTTTTTATTTTAAAATGAATTATCAAATGTTTTTTACTTCTATAGTTATAAAAGCACAACTCTAAACTGCCTAGTCATTATAAAACTTGGAAGCCATCTGGAAATCCATATGCATGAATAAAACTGAAAAGTCAAGCAAGTATATGTACTGGTATACTAAAATCCAAGCAAGTATGTGATACTTAAGGAAACCAAGTTAAAGATTACGATTTCTTTTCAGTACCTTAAGAACAAATATATCTTTCTGAACTCTGAGATATTGATCCCGTTTTTGATGTGTTGCAATTGCTTTCTGAATAATGTGATCTAAATGAAGGCTGTAAGGCTTAGGTCCTCGTTTCTTCATTTCATGGAAGCGTTTTAAACAGTTCAAGGCTGCACTGGCTCTCCTAATGAGAAAAAGATTCAATTAACACTATAGCGAGCTAGCATAATTTTAAAGAGATCACTTCGGTAAATCATTCTATTAAAACACATAAATTCAAGGATAGAAATTATCACTATAAAGTAAATTATCTAATCAAATTTGGTACCACAAAGAAAAAAAATCAAGAACACTGGAAGAAATTCATGGCCATAAAAATTTAAGTCTATCAGGCTTTTGGAAAGCACATTTTTCCATCATGAAACTACTAAAATAAAAGCTGAAAGCTACCCTTACACATGTAAGCCTACAGTCAGGATCAAAATGGTCCCTAATGTCCCAAGTTTATAATTCAACTTTAGTTTGTTAAATAATAGTATTTTCATTGACAGAATTAAAATCAATAAATAGAGTATTATTTATAGTGAGGCCCACATGTGTACTTCTGAATAAAGCCAATTAAACTTTTGAGAATCCTATATAATTAAAAGCCTAGGTGGCGTGATGCCCTCGCGCGACATGGTCACAAGATGGCTGGCAGGGGAGGGCAGTTGGGTGAGACAAGACCTGCAGGGGAGGGCAGTTGGGGGTGACCCGGCCTGCAGGGGAAGGCAGTTGGGGGCAATCGGGCCGGCAGGGGAGGGCAGTTGGGGGCAATCGGGCCGGCAGGGGAGGGCAGTTGGGGGCAATCGGGTCGGCAGGGGAGCAGTTAGGCGTCAATCAGGCTGGCAGGGGAGCGGTTAGGGGTTGATCAGGCTGGCAGGCAGAAGCGGTTTAGGGGCAATCAGGAAGGCAGGCAGGTGAGCAGTTGGGAGCCAGCAGTCCAGGTTTGTGAGAGGGATGTCCGACAGCAGGGATGTCCGACAGGCAGTTGGACATCCCCCAAAGGGTCCCAGATTGGAGAGGGTGCAGGCTGGGCTGAGGGATACTCCCCCCCCCCCCCCCCCCCGCCAATGCACGAATTTCATGCACTGGGTCTCTAGTGTATTATAACTGTCAACAAAATTTCATAGTTCTGAACAGCTATGAAGTACATTTCACTAATATTATATAAAATATGAGGCCCAAATATATAGATGATTGAGGTTGTAACTGGAAAACAAATAAAAAAGATACCCTTGGCCTAGACATAATCTTTACCAAATGAAAAAATTCCCATTAGCACTTCCCAGTCAAGTTCCTTCTCACCTTTATCTGGAATTTCAGCAGAGCTATAGCTATCTTATACTTTTACTTATGAATTCTATGTTTGCAATATCTCCTTCAGAGTTTAGCTTACTTCAATACCTATAATAAGGATTTCTAAATTCCAACATTAATTTAACCCCACATATAATATACATTGTTAATCTTTGTGCTTTATTAATTTGAAATAATTTAGATATTTTTTAAATAGCCTGAATTGCTGCTCAAAACATAAAGAAGTCCAAAAAAGTCACAACCAATGTTTTAGTGATCTGGTAGAAAGTCTATGTCCTTGTCCAAGAACATGCTAGAAACATGCTAGAAAAAGTTTGTATTGTGGCCTACAATACAAAGTATTAAATAAAACTATTAATTTCTCCCTTATCTGTAAGGCTTCTCTAAAAGAATTTCCAAGCATACCTTACACATACTACTTTTTAAAAGAAGAGGTTATCTAAATGGTGGGTATTAAAGGTTACAGGCACAAATTTTGCCAGAGCTCTAATACTTACAGTCTCTTTTCCTTAGGGATATCAAAGGATGCTGCCATATTCATTAGGGTTGGCAGGCAGTGCAAATGATGGCTATGTGAATGAGGAAGAATTGTGTTCGCCTAAATGAAACATAACATTTTGTGAGAACTGAGAAATAGGAGTATTTTATGTTCCAGATTAGCGGTTGCCAACTGGTGGTCCACGGACCACTGGTGGTCTATGAGGTCCGAAAGGATGGCGACCGCTGTTCTAGATTATCCACAGATATAAAGCTAAAGACTCTGAGGTTTTACTCATGAAATTAACTTAATGATTTACTTTCCAATATTTATAATTTTTTTCTTACCTACTTTCAATGAGAAGGTGTAACAAATAGACTCACATTACATTAACAAAACTATAAGTTTCATAAATCTTTTATTATAACATTAAATTATAATTTTTAAGTGGTAGACGATTAAACTCAATTCTTAATGACCTAAAAAACAATATATCAAAACTTAGATCCAGAGCTATAATGTTACATTAAAAATAATATTTAAAATTCTAGATGCAATATAACTTGAGTTGACTTCTTAAGTTTTAAAAATCATTATCAAACAGGTTTGCTTCATATTCTGACAATATTTAAAATAAGAAACTTATTAACTCTTGCTTTCCAAATAAAATTCCACCACTCAATCTGCTTTTATCAATGAAGATAAGTAAATTAATTAAATGTGGAAGTCAAAATATATAAGAATAATAAGCAATGAACTAATAACACTGCTACAGTACTCAAAATTACCAGCTTTTATATTTCAAGAGAATCATGGAATTCTGATGTATACTTAAAAGAAACAGATTAAATGTATAAAAGTGGTTCCTTTACATAAAAGCAAATAAATCTGGATATTGATATGCTTACAGAAAATATCTTAAGAATTAATAATAATCAAACATGAGAACCTGCAATATTACTTCTTTCATAGATGAGCTAGAGAATAGAGTAGCAAGTGGCTAAATAAATGATAAACAAGAAAGTTATCCTTCAACTCTGTTTAATTCTCTTTACTTCACTCACACAACCCAGCTGCTATGTGGAAACAAACAAACAAACAAACAAACAAAAAACAACTGGGGACAGCTGATGTGGCTCAGTGGTTGAGCATCAACCCATGCACCAGGAGATCGCTAGGTAGATTCCCAGTCAGGGCACATGCCAGGATTGCAGGCTCGATCCCCAGCAGGGCTGTGCAGGAGGCAGCTGATTGATGATGTTTCTCTCTCATTAACGTTTCTATATCTCCCTCTTCCTTCCCCTCTCTAAAATCAATAAAAACAAATAAAACAACAACAACTGGGATGTGTGGGTGCTAAAACAACAAAAACAAAAAAAATACACTGCCAATAATAGCAAGTAATATATATAATTTTAAAAGACTTGCCATAGGGTTTCTTCTTCCTTAATGAGTTTAAAATGGTTCTTTTTATTTATAGTATTAAGAGGTGACCTATAAATAAGAATTTCTATCTTACCATCGAAGTCCCCTCATTGGTGAGAGTAAGGAATGGTCAGATCACTTTCCTAGCTCCTTTTTTCCAGAAGTTACTGATATCACAATATCATGGGGAAAAATAAAAAAAGATTCCCACCCTGTGAACCTCAACCTACAAGTTGACAGAGAAGACTATGTTCAAACAAGGCAGTTATATTTAGAAATTTTGCAGTTTTCTAAAATTCAGGCACTGAGTACCATATTCCATTCTAGCTGATTGAAGTAATATCTAGTTTTTTAATTCCTAAAGATAGAAAGTCTTTCTAAGAGCGATTAAGATTTATAGCACTCAAGTTGTTAATATTGAAAGTTAGTATAAGATTTAATGATATGAGGCATACTATTAATATGTAAAAGCTTACCATATGTAAAAGCTCTCCTAAAAGGATGGTAGCTCTAACTGAGATATGGTCATCGCTGTTTGTTATCACTTCAACCAAACCCTTTAAAAATAAAAATAATACCATAGTTGCAAAATAGTATACATGAACATATTTATGCATGTCTGTTGCTCTGAAAGAATTTTGTTAGTAAAAAAAAATAAAATAAAATAGTGTTTATAAGTCTTACCTCTAAAAGTCCATTACGAATAAATGCGGAAAGTACCAGTGCCAAATAATTATCCATGAGGTCTGGCCTGTAATAAACACAGCACAGAAACAGTTTCACTAATATTCATATATTACATAATTTAACATAAAAACAGTAATCGTAATAAATTTGAACCATTTCTGTATCTAAATTCTACCTGGATCTGGCACGATGAGGAAGAATAGTTTTTGCTTCAGCTGCTACAAAGCCATCTGAGAGCCTCCAACTGTCTTGGAATCTACCTGGATCTAAAATAATTAAAAATAAGTAGTTAAGGAGCAAATTAAACAAGTGTATATAACTACCAGCTAGCTAGGCTATAAATAATCTTTTTAAATGTTGGTTAGGAAAAAAAATAGACTAAAAAAGGTATACAGAAAAAAATGATTTATATAAATGTCCAGAAATCTAACTATTTTGGGACTAGGGTCATTTGTCTAAAATAAGAATTAGATCATATAATTTGAGAATTATATAGGTTTCTTATTGTCTCCTCTTCCTTTCTTGGTCCATATTTTTATTAATTTCATTGCTCATCTGAAGAGCTAGGATGACAGAGAAGAAACTAAAAATGTCTTATTTTTAGAAATTTATTGGAGGTTTTACTTTTATATTAATTTCATGCCACTCTAATGCAATAAGAAAAGAAAATTATACTCAATATTTAGTTGAGTACTTTTTCTTTGAGGGATTGTCTCCATTAGGTTGCCATTTCAAAAATTATAACATGTGAATAGATGCAGATGCACCTTGATACTTACCTACACTGAGCAGCGCTTCTATGAACTCTTCAGTCACCACAGGCAGAGGAAGACGAAATATGTCATAAAGTACTTCAAGCAGACCTCGCTGCAAGTGCAAATAAATACAGTTCATTAACTTTTATGGGGAAAACAATCTTTGCTTAAAGATGTACTGAATGTTCTATTCGCAAAATAAAAAACTGATAAAAACAGAATAGGCTATACTACTCTCTGTCCATGGATTCATTCTTTGACTTTGGCGGACAAAGAATCCGGGTTCTAGTCCAAAAATTCCTTTTCAAAATGGTGTATTGGCCAGGAATTTCTCCGTCAGTCAGTCAACCCTCTTCACGTCGAATGGAGAATTTAGGATTTCAAGCCCTTGCACCTGCCCCTCCAGGATGTCTACAAAATTGGTGGCCTTAGTACTGTCCCTGTGGACAGGGATATTCCCAAACCCAGTATAACTAATGGTTATCTTTCCTTGAGTCAGTGTTACAACTGAAGTCTGCTGAAATGCATTATAAAACTTGAGTGAAGCTCTTCCTAGGGACAATGTGGGCTTCAATGTCAATGACATGTCTATCCAGGATGCTCATCATGCACTGTGGCTGCGGACAGCCAAAATGACCCATGAAGCAGCTGGCTTCACAGCTCAGGTGATTATCCTGAACCATCCAGGCCAAATCAGTGCTGGTTAAGCACCTGTTCTGACTGTTTGCAAGTTTGCTGATTAAACCTGCGAGAAGAAGATTGACTGTCATTCTAGGAAGAAGCTGGAAGATCGCCCTAAATTCTAGAAATCTGTTGATACTGTCATCACTGCTGTGGTTCCTGGCAAGCCCCGGGGTGCTGAGAGCCCCTCCTCTGGGTCATTTTGCTGTTCATGATGTGAGACAGACGGCTGATATGGGTGTATTCAAAGCAGTGGGCCAGAAGGCTGCTGGAGCTGGCAGTCACCAAGACGGCCAGAGATCTCAGGATCTCAGAGGCTACATGAATATTGCCACTAAGACCTGACACCCAGCCTTAATCAGCATTGGAAGGAAGAACAGTCTCAGAACTGTTGTCTCTACTGGCCATGTATGTTTAATAGTTTAATAAAATGGTTAATGATAATGCATTGAAAACCTTCAGAAGGAAGGGAAAATGTTTGTGGACCATTTTTTCTGAGAGAGGGGGAGGGGGCTTTAAATTATTAGTTTTTAAAACTAATACTTTTTAATGAAAACCACTTGACCAACCATTTGTCACACAATTTTGAGACCCACTAAAACACAGTTTATTGAGAGAAAAAACAACACAGAATATATTTCAGAAAACCACTGCTATCAGGCGTATATTAGATAAAAAATAACTATTAAATGCTTACTAAATACAAAATTTAATCTCTTCAATAAATCTTTAGTAACTCCATTGTACACATGAAGACACAGGTTTAAAGGTTAAAAGTAATATGCCCGCCCAGCAGGCATGGCTCAGTGGTTGAACATCAACCTATGAACCAAGAGGTCACAGTTTGATTCCCAGTCAGGGCACGTGTCCTGGTTGGGGGCTTGATCCCTAGGAGGGGGTGTGCTGAAGGCAGCTGCCAATCAATGATTCTCTCTCATCACTCATGTTTCTTTCTCTCTTTCTCTCTCTCTCTCTCTCTCTCTCTCTCTCTCTCTCTCTCACACACACACACACTCTTTCCCTTTCTCTATGAAATTAATAAAAATATATATTTTTAAAAAGTATTATGCCCAAGGTCATAGAACTATAAGTAAAAAACTAGTAGTCAAACCTCAATCAGCCAGACTCCAAAAACTATGTTCCTTCATCACTGCTGAGTAAGAAGACAACTAAACTGCCCCAACCTCTAGATGCCTGCTTCTGGATCTTTCCACCTATAACCACATCCATTTCCAGCATCACCTGAAATAACCTTTTTACAATTACTTTCCTCTATTAAAAGTCCAAAAAATGAAACAATCAGAATAACTTTTACAAACCCTTATTTCCATATTTGGTATGCAAAGTACTCCAATTAGAGATTGAATCCCAGAGTTTCCAGGTTTACATAAATTAATAATACCTAAAGTATAAAAAGAAAAAAAATCATTGACTTGAATTTCAAAAAAAAATTAGTAATCTATATTTTCTCTTTGAGTTTGGGTTCAAAATTATTTGCTTAAGTCATCAAAATGGTATTTCTCAAACTCTGATGTTTGATGTAATGTGAGAGATTACAGATTATGATACAGTCTCTCTAGATCGTCCTCTGCACTAATCAGGAAAATGGGTGGTTGCATCTCATGAAGCAACTGTGTTCTGGAGTTCATTTGTCAATCAATTTTGGATTTTGAAATATATATATATAATAATGTTACAAATATACAAAAGCTCATGAACAGTACCACAGTGTCTAAATACTATTTAGGAAATTATTTTTGTGAGAAAAATGTTTTCAGAGTTCTAACTTGGAATGCCGGTATTTCTCTTCTTATTTCAATAGGAGGGTTGAAGACTCTCAACCGTCTAAGTTTCTAATGATGCATCAGTATATAAGGGCTAGAGGACAAACTGAAGCATGGTAGAGAGAATGTTTAAGAGATGCAAGGTAACAGAATGGCAGAGCTTAGAGCCTGGAAGTAAGGAGAATGAGAAGGTAGTAGCTAGGCTGTCCTGGTAGCTAGGATAGAATTCATGTGTTGGTAAGACAGAAACAGCTCTAATGGCAAGGAAGTTGAAGGATGGCAAAAGATGATAGTTGTAGCTATAGGAAACAAAGGTAGAGTGAATTCTGAGGTAAGGGCAGTGATAGTTAAACTTGGCAGAAGGATTGTGTTGGTTTCTATGTTAAAATAGTGCGTGGAGGCTGGTTAAGTATAAAAAAGAATGTGTGATCGTTGGGCCCTCATGAATACCTAGTTTAACCACGAGGGTAAAGGGAAATAGGCAGTCATGAGGACACAGCATGAATGGAGATTTTACCAAGCACTGAGAGGTCAGGGGAGTCACTGAATACATACTGGCTAGGGGCCAATGGCGGGGATAGTAATTTGTATGGAAAAGAGATCTTAGTTAGCATTACCTAGGTACACAGATATGTTTAGGAAAATTTTCTTGTTCTGTTTATTGCTACACTCCTTTGTATGCTATTCCTTAAATTATTCTACAAAGTCAAGAAGCAAGAAGGTATTTATTAATATAAAATAGCATACTTAGTGGTGGTATTATTTTAAGAAATATGCTTGCTTTCTATTCCACAGAAAGATAAAGCATGCTTACTCCCTCTTCTCAAGAAATGTAAGACTACTAATAGCCTACACCTTGCTTATTTGGTATTAATAATATTTTATATTGTACTTTTAGGTAACAAATTTTAGTTACATATACAGCTAACACCATATATATATATATATATATATATATATATATATATATATCTTACGTTTAATTTTTTTAATTGCCCAGGTAATCAAAGACTTACAAATAGTCAATTTTAACAATTCTGTACAAATTCTTTTAGCTCTAAAAATAACATGTAAGGTAGGACTAGATTAACATCTACATTAGATGCTACAATAATAACTTAACATTTGAAAACAGAGTCAAGTAACTTACCTGCCCATGACCGGAATGTTGCTATGATTCCCATTTTACTGGCTAGAAACCTTGCTTCTCTGTCTTCTCTGTGTGTGGTAGTGGAGGGGGAGGAAAGAGAGAGTCAAAGAAATATGTTAAAATAAAAAGTGAGTTTTTCCTGGTACTGTATCAGAATAAGCGCTATCATTAGTTAACAATTAAGTATTTACACAGGAAATAAAACAACTTGTTAAAAAAACGAAGATCAGATCTACCTCAAAGCAAATTACCTAATTACATGGGAAACTCCCTCTCCAATTTAAGATTCACAACATGGTTTAAAATAAGTTATAAATTTTGACTTTTCTATTTAGTTCTACATTTCCTGCTCTTTTGGAAAAATATTCTTAGATGGCTCATTAACACCTTTAATTGAGCACTGGAGACACCACCAGCCTGCTTAGTAAGCATTTCTCTTTGGAGGCTGCCCCTCAGGAGAGAAAATTACCATGTAAACATCTTACTTTTATCACATGTATTCAAGTTGCTTTAAAATTTTTACCCAAACTTATTTGAGCATTTCCAACAAGCAAGCTCAACAACCTATTCACTGAAATGTTATTAAATAACTGGATAGTGTTAATATCAACAGCTTCTTTCTTCTTTGTAACTGTGTATCCAATCATCTCACTTGTTCTTTTCCATGCAATAGTTTATGACAATTAAGCAACAGAACTATAGTTTTGAACTTTGAACAACACAGGTCTGAACTGCACAGATCCACTTAACTGCAGATTTTTATTTATAAATATGTACAGTGCTATAAATGCATTTCCTCTTACGATTTTCTTAACATTTTCTTTTCTCTTGCTTATTTTAAGAATGCAGTATATTTGTATTTAAGTTTTGGGGGAGACAAAAATTATACACTATTTTCAATTGTGCAAGGTGTCACACCAAACCTGCATGTTGTTTAAGGGTCAACTGTATTTATATTGGTTAAACATTTTCCATGGATGACTTATGACCAGTTTCAATACATATAGCCATCTTATATTCCACTAGCGTTCCTGTTGCAGGAAAAATCCTGCAATAGGATTTCCTGCTGCACTCTACCCCGCCTCCGCTCCTCCCTTGTCGCCCATCCCGCCTTCTCGGCCAGCCCACCTGCTTTTCCCTTCGCCCCCGGCCCCGCCTCCGCTCCTCCCTTGTCGCCCGCCCCGCCTTCTCGGCCAGCCTGCCTGCTTTTCCCTTCACCCCTGGCCCCGCCTCTGCTCCGCCCTTCGCTCCTCCCTTCTCCTCCCCCCGGCTTGCTTGCTTCTCCGAAGCTTTACTCCCTTCTGCAGCTCTTGGGTTCTTTGACGCCGTCTTAATATGCAAATTAGCCACCATCTTTGTTGGGGTAATTTGCATACTCGTCCTGATTGGCTGGTGGGCGTGGCTTGGCTGGTGGGCGTGGCTTGGGCATAGCGAAGGTGCGGTCAATTTGCATATTTGTCTATTATTAGATTAGATGCCACCTCAACCATGTCAACTGTCCATTTTTTTCTGTGCCCTCTTTTATTCTTCCCTAACAGAGTTCTTAACAGTTTTGAGAATACCGAAATCAAGAGAATTGAGGAAAAAAAACACACAAAAAAACCACAGAAGGGATTAAAAAAAAAAGACAGAAAATCAAAAAGCAGTAATCAGGTAGTCTATGAGAGAAATGAAACATTTAAAAACACATACACAAAAACAAATCACACTAAGCTCTGTAGCATCACTCAAAATGAAAATACAACAGAAACTAAAATGGGAGGGGTGTAGGGTGGTGAAAGAAATGAGAATTGGACAACTGTCTGATTAAGTTTTCGATGCTCCTTCTCTTAAAAATGGTAGTAATATGACTGCCTGGTCATCCATTTTCTAACCTACTCACTAAATTTGTAGTATTTAAAAAAAACATTTATTTCCTTATTCCCTGCCACAATGTACTCATGCTCCCATTAACTGTCCACACTCCAGAAACTTAGTAAAAGTAAAGTACAGACCCAAACAGGAAAAAAAAAAAAATTTTGGTGAAATGTATTTTCCCTCTTCTAACTCTAAAAAATATCCCAGTTCCTCTCTTGTTCATCCTGATAAATGCCCCCATCCCCTTGAGATTCCATGTCCTAATCCCTGGATCCTATGTACTGTATATGATATCACCACCATGACAGTGATTATTTTATGTGTATAGCCCAGAATACCCTAAGAAAGGGAGATTGTTGGTAGGCTTGATCCAACTGAAAAGCTTTCTCTAGCTGGTGGCAGACAAGCAAGTCAGAGAGATTCAAGCACAAGGATTTGAGCAATTCTTGCTGTGTTTGAAGATGGAGGGAACCATGTGGCAAAGAAAGAGGGTGGTTTCTAGAAGCTGAGAGTAGGCCCTAGCTGACAGTCAGCAAGGAAACAGAATCCTAAGTTGTAGAACAGCAAGAAAGTGAATTCTGCCAACAACCTGAGTGAGGTTGAAATGGATTTTTCACCACAACCTTGAGATAAGAGCCATACCTGACTTCTGAGTTACTGAATTCTGAGCTAATAAAATGATGTTATTTTAACCTGCTACACATTGGTAGTAATTTGTCACAAAGCAATAGAAAATGCATATGCTCTCCATCAATAAAGAGAATGTCCAAGTGTCACTAAAAAAGCCAAGAAAGGGGCTTAAAAATCCTGAATTCAAAACTTAGCAAAAACAGGTTTGAGAAGTCTTAAAGAGAGAACATCTTAGCTCAGGACATGATATGTTAGGATGTGGTAAGTCCACAGTGATAAAGGTGATTAGAGATATAAAACCACGTTTTAAATTCAGGAGAAAAATGAAAAAGAATAAAAATATCCCTATTTCACAGTGTTCCAAACTTAGTGAGGAATTTTAATAGCGTCATCTCAAAATAAGCGAGTATGTCTGCAACCCAACAATCCTACTAGGAAAACATCTCATAGCATACTGACTGGAATTGTGTCATTTGCAAAATCTTTACAGACAGTACATTATTTGACCCCTGAATCAGTTTATTTAAAAAGTTATTCTAGAATATCTAGTGAACTATGTGCTTTTCTCTCCCAAAAGACCCTGAAAATTATCCTGTCTCATTTCTAGAAAATAATCTTTACTCTATCTCCTTTTATTTCCCTTTGAAAATTACTCTCAAAATTCTACCTAAACTATCTTCCTGTTCACTCAATTTGTTAAGGAAGCTCTTCATTCCATTCCCCTTATTTCATTCTTTTAGTCTCTCAATGTAATTATGTTAAAAATACATACAATAAAATAACCCAAAGATCTATGTTTCTACTGCAGCCTAACTTACTTTTCAAGAAAATTCTCATCCAAGGATATGTGATATATTTTTAGAGAGAGGAAGGGAGAAGAGAAGAGAAGAGAAACAAGAGAGAGAGACAGAGAGACAGAGAGAGACAGAGACATACATCGACTGGTTGCCTCCTGTACACACCCCGACCAGGATCAAACCCGCAACCCAAGTTTGTGCCCTGACAAAGAATCAAATTTACAATCTTTTGGTGCATAGGATGATGCTCCAAACAATTGTGCCACCAGCCAGGGCATAACTTACATTTTATTAAATAAGAAATTAACTCTAAGTCTTTCAATTTCCCAAAGCCTACTTTTAATTTTTAAAAAGTAATAATGTTAATTACATTAGCAGAGACAACATAACTCCATGAAATAATACATTTACTCAAACCCACATTTTTCTGGCTCTACATGCAATCAAACAAATTTAAAACTTTAACAGCAACACATGCCATCTTTAAAGTTATAGGAACACGTGATACTTACTTGAGCTGTCCTTCAGCGGTATCTGGACTATGTCTGTAGTGAAAATCAGTATAGGGTGCTAAAATTCGCTAATAAAGAGAAAAGCAGGAAGAGAAAAAGTGTCCTTATTATAAAATGCATTCTTTCTATAACAAGCTAAAATTAATTCTACTTCTCTATATCCTTAATTGGGTATACTGTTCAAGAAACTTATTTCTTTAAATTCATCATCAACAAATATACTTGAGTACTTTTTTTAATGTAGAAACTGAATTTTTGAAATATTAAATTGAGGTATCACAGAAATGTATGATTTGATGGATTTTCTCAAACTAAGTGCTCTCCTTTACCCAGCACCAGATGAAGAAAACATCAGCAGCCTCAAAACCTCCTTACCTCCCTCTGTACTCACAAGTTACTACTGGCCCCAGGATTACTACCCTGACCTCTAACACTATGACTTAGTTTTGCCTATTTTTGAACATTATTTAAATGGTTTTACTTTATAAATTAATTCTCCTCTTGTTGCTAGTATAAAGAAATACAAGCTATTTTTGTGTATTGTCCCTGTATTTAGCAACTCTGCTATAAATTCACTCATTTTAGTACTTTAACCACTCTACCTCATTTTCATTTTCTAAAGTCTCTCACTGCCTAGTCCACTATTGATCTGAATTTTAATTTTAAATAATTTAAAATACAGAAGACATCACTGGTATTGTTTTTGACAATCAGTATTTTTTTATATTTAGTCATATAAGTACTTTTTCCTTCCTCCATTTCCTTGTTTGTCTTAGATCATTTTCCTTCTGATTGAGAATTCCCTCTAGCCATTCTTTGTGTGTTTCATTTTTAAACAATACATATTTATTATCTCACACTAGAGGCCTGGTGCATGAAAATTCATGCACTGGAGAGGGGGTCCCTCAGCCCGGCCTTCCCCCTCTCACAGTCCTGGAGCCCTCAGGGGCGGGAGGTGACCTGACAATCAGGGGAAGGCTATGCCCCCATCACACTTCTGCTGCTGCCACTGCTGGCAGTGCAAGCCTCAGCCGGCCCTGGTTACCTGAGACTCGGGCGGCCCTGGGTGGCTGGGTAGCTGCCATCCGAGGCTTGCCTGTGCCTCGGGCCAGCCCTGGGCGGCTGGGGAGCTGAAGGGAATGGGGGACTCCGAACGCAGGCGCACGGAGCGGCCAGACGCTCCTGGGGGCAGGCCCAGCCGTGCCGCGTGCCTGCCACCCCAGTGGGGCTGAGGGGACTGGGTGCCGCCATCTTGTGGCTGTGGGCGCCGCCATCTTTGAGGGCATGGAAGTCAATTAGCATATTCCCTCCTTATTGGCTGTGGGTGCCGCCATCTTTGTGAGGGTGTGACAGTCAATTAGCATATTCCCTCTTTATTAGATAGGATAGGGTGGTTTCTGTAGGTTAAGGCTACTGATCATCTTTTCCTGATCACCAATGAGTTGAATTGAGCCTATGTTGCCGTTTGATAAGCTATAGTGAGTACACTTTGGTTTTCCTGTGCCTACAGTATGGCCTTCCAGTGCTTTCAATAGAGAGCTTGACAAGTATTTTTCTCCTTAGAGTTTATTTTTTCTTCAGTTTTAAACGAAGATCTTTAGGTCTCCATCCAGGATGGCTTTAGATTTGGGGAAATGTCAAGAACAGGAATCAGCTATGAAATGTCCAGTGTTGTCACTTTAGTAACACACAACTGTCAAATGCTCCTTCTGTTTTTATAATCCCAGCAAAAACCCACGTGGATTTTCAGCTTGTAATTCTATCCTGATCAGTAAGTGGACCCAGGAAAGAAAGCAACTGCATAATCAGTGTATCCTACTTTTTAAAGGCCTTTTATCGTCTGCTCATGGCCCCTTCTCCTGGCCTTTGCATCTTGTGCACTAGAGACTGCAGCATATTCCACTGTGCTTCCCTCAGGTTTTAACATGGGAGCTTCTACTTTGCATAGATTCTCATTTCAGCAAATGTCTGGAGGGGTAAGACAGACGTGGTGGACTTTTCATATCTCCAGGCTTGTCATGCCATAACCCCTAGGACTGCCAAGTAATCCGGTTTTCTATCTAGGCTTTGGTCCTATTTTTAGTTGCTAGCCTGTGCCCAATCTGCAAGTGCTCCCAAGGGCATCTATGGATCTTCAGGGAAACTCGCCAAGTATCTTCCTTCCTTCCCTGGTCCTTGTTGCTTTCACAGCTCAATACTGCATTAAATGCACGATTTCCACAAATGCCCAGCTTTTCTTGTTTTCCATAGCAGATGCTATGAACTACTCTATCCCACTCTGAAGTGTAAGTTTAATAAATGTTTTTTTAAATTTACTATAAAATTACAGTTAATTTACAACCTTTACAGAGTATCTATTCTATTAACATTATTATATTAACTCTACATTTTTTCCTGAGATCAAAACATATTACATAGAGTATAAACAGAAGCCAGGGCAAATTTTAAAAAGGGTTTCTAATAGGAGGAAGATTTGGGCCTAACAACAGACAATAGCACTGAAAAAAATTTTTTTTTGTATGTAGAAAAGGGAACCAATTATCAATTTACAGTGAAAATTGATAAAATTTAACACATAGAAATGAGGACAATATTCTCTTTGCTGCAGTTTCTACAATGAAGAAGATAAAAATGATGTTGATGATGATGATGTTGAGTACCATCCAAGACAACCAGTTTTAGTTAGGTATTTATTTTGTGCCAAGTACTACTAAATAAAATATTTTATGTAGATTAGAATATATGAGAAGCACTTGAAAATAATGCCTAACTCATTATAAGCTTTACATTAGTATTAGCTGCTGCTATTATTACTGCTACTGCTGCTGCTGCTGCTACCGCTATTATTATAGTACTTACTAGAGGCCCAGTGCATGAAATTTGTGCACTCGGGGGGGGGGGGGGTGTCCCTCAGCCCAGATTGCGAGAGGGCGCAGGCCAGGCCGAGGGATTCCACCGGTGCACGATCAGGGCCAGGGAGGGACGCAGGAGGTTGGCCAGCCGGGGAGGGATCGCAGGAGGGCTCCAGGGAATGTCCGGCCTGTCTCGCTCAGTCCTGATCGGCCGAACCCCAGCAGCAAGCTAACCTGCCAATTAGAGCGTCTGCCCCCTGGTGGTCAGTGCACATCAAAGCAACTGGTGGACTGTCTGCCCCCTGGTGGTCAGTGCACGTCATAGCGAGCAGTTGAGCGGCCTTAGCATATCATTAGCATATTACGCTTTGATTGGTTGAATGGTCGATCAGACGACCGAACACTTAGCATATTAGGCTTTTATTATATAGAATTCTTCACAACTCTTCAAGGTATAAACCATGACCTTCATTTTACCTAGGAATAAATGGGCCCAGGACAGGCTAATAAGTAGCCCCAAATCATAAAGCTAGTAGGTCATACAGCAAAAAATCAAAACCAGATCTGTACAGCCCGAAGTCTATGTGCTCAATCACTGTGCTATTCTGAGGGATCTTGTTAAGGAAAAAAGAAACTCATTTTGTGGTTTTAAAGAACAAGATAGAAGCAAAGATGTAGCCATCTACTTAAACGTCTAACATATTATTTGAAGTTTTTTTCACTTTGGGCTTTTTAATCTGCTTTACAATTAAACAGGAACAAAAAGGCCTACACATATTATCTTCCTTCATTGTAATAATCTTGCCAATCTTAAAATTATAGATTTTTAAAAATAAAACACACACAAAAGAATGTAAACCTATATATACAGTAAAATGTAAAAAATGCCAGTCTATTCCCATTGGACTACCTAAAGTAATGCATTTAAAATCACATATAAAGAAAAATATTGCACTTAAATTTGTTGGTATGATATAAGCTAATCTAAAACATTTTTAATATCCCTAAGAGAAACAAAACTAACATTTAAGACAAGTTTTTATATAAAATGATTTAGAGAGACAAACTAGGGAACAATAAATCTTTTATACCTGGCATAATTTCAACCCCAATACAAACAAATCATGAGTTTAAACTTACTCTAAATGATATCTGTAATGAACAACCATGTATTATATTCACACAAATAAACTATTAGAATATAGTTTGTGGTAATTCTGTTCTAACCTCCACTATATACTTTATTATAAAAGACTAATTATTTTAGTCTAACTAAAAAAAAAAACACAATGAATTAGTAAAAAATTTTTTTAATGTATTCTATTTCTTTCAAGTATATATGGTCATTAGTTGCTAACAAGTGCTTCTAAGTTCAGAGACTTTTAGCATGGTTTAGATAAATAAATGGTATATTTTTAGCAAGACCTATTCACAAACAATTAACATATTAAAATTTTTAGCTACAGAATATTGCTGGGAATAAGCCAGTATTAGTAAATTTAGGTTTGATAATGCTGTACTGCATCTACTTACTTTAAAATTGCAAAGTAAGATTGTATTTAAAGTCATTTTAAAACTAGAAGAGAATATTAAAGTTCCTACCTCTAATTCTACATCAGCTCGCACATATTGTCGGGTCTTTGGATGATTAAGGAGGTGCAAAATTGTAGTAATGAGGGCCTCATTTATTCGACTTAATTGGCAATCGATCACGTTTTTCAAGATGGTGTTTAGTCCACCTCGAAGGGCCACCACCTCTGGATTCTGAAGTGCTAAAATAAAAAAGAAAAACTTAATATATTATATAGGGGATAATTAATAAATATAAGTCTGAAAATGGGGCTTTTATTTTAAAACAATTTCCTTTCTGACTTGGAAAACTCTCTAGTCAAAGACATTTAAAAGGGCATATGGATAAAATGTATCTAATAAGAGTCATTGAATATACTTCCCAAAACTCTGATTTTAATTTTATGCCTCTGAATTTTTTCATATTCTTCGTTCATATTTCACTGGAATGGTTTTTCTTTCCTATTAATTGCAAAGACTTTTTTATATAGTGGGAATATTAGTCCTTTATCTGTTTCAAATCATTTCTCAGATTTGTAACTTTACTTTAGATTTTAAACTCAGATTTTAAGCTCAGGAACTTCTTTACTTCAAAGATCAGGCACCTCCATGTATGCTATGAGTGCACAAACGTGACCTTGAACTTTTTCAATATGTTGTTTGGCCATGCATGTATTTCTTTGAGAATCGTCTATTTTTCCTATTGATCTGTATATAAATAAGTTATTTACTTATCATGCTTGTTACTTTTTTTTCTTTGTTCTTTCACTGTAGGATGTTTTCTTGCCTTCTTACAATAAAATCTGTAGCTGCCGAAATCTGATTTTCTCTGTAATTCAAAATTCCTGTTCCTTACAATGATCAGTAAATATTCATCCACTTTTCAGTTTTCCCCATTTAACTCATTATTTTTAAAAAATATATTTTTATTGATTTCAGAGAGGGAGAGGGAGAGAGAGATATAAACATCAATGATGATAGAGACTCATTGATCGGCTGCCTCCTGCATACTCCCTACTGGAGATTTAGCCCACAACCCAGGCATATGCCCTTGACCAGAATTGAACCTGGGACTTTTCAGTCTGCAGGCCGGCACTCTATCCACTGAGCCAAACCAGCTAGGGCATCCCATTTAACTCTTTAATCTTTTTGCATTTAGAATTCCTTTTTTTTAATGTATGATGGATTATTTACTACTTTTAACTCACACCAAGGTATTAAGATATAGTATGGTTAACTAATGTCTGAAAGCCGGACTTTAAGAGATTTTATTTTAATTACCAGAATTTGGACAATTCTTATGTACTAAATTTCATGATGAGAAAAACTTTAAAAGTTCTAGTGTTAAGGTCACTTAGGAATTATTTGTTAAATAGCAAGTCCTCTATTCTCCTATCAAGAATGTGTCGTACTTTTTCATAGCTTTTTACCAATAACTAAAGAATTAATATGTTAAAGACATTAAGGAATGTTACATATTCTTTCTAAAATACTACATTTTTATTACTCAAAATTCTAACCTAGTTCACAGATAATAGCAATGCATGCTCGGACCATTCTGTCTCTTTCTTGAAGTCCATCATTTCCAACTGCTATTAATGAGTTGGCCACAGAGCTAGGAAACAAGGAAGCATTCACAGTAATCATCTGTAACGGGGAGAAATCAGAAAAAGAAGTTACTTACTTCATAACACATTTTTAAAACCTACTTTGCTTGGCTTGAGGTTTTTAAGATTATAGAGTTTTTATAAGATTCAGGCATCAACTTTAATCTTCTGATTCATATGAACATTTCAAATAATTAATATAACTAATAATTGATGCAACTGATGTTAGTATCATTACTATAAAAAATGTATTGCTTTTTTCCCTGATAGTCCAGATCATAAATTAGTTGACCAACAAGATTTAATGTTTGAGATACTAAGCTCCTCAGGAATAGAATCTACATTTCACACACTTCTCGATACCTAGACATAGTATATTAGTGGGGACACCACCTGTCAACACACTACTGTACTACTGCATTCCTGACTTTCTTCTCCATATACCCATTTACCTCATATCTCTACTCTCATCCCTATCAAACTCACTATGTGGCTCCCCATTCTTTCTCACTTTGCTGTAAGTAATGCCTGATAATCTTCTCATCTGTACCCATCATTTGTTGCTATTCCAAAAGGCAAAATTAATGATCTATAATCTATTTTTAGTATTTCAAATATTACAATAGAAAAAGTATGTCTCTGGTGATAAACTTTGGATGAATCTCAATTTAAGTGAAAACTATAATTGGCAATAACATTTGGAAAACTGAAAATAGATAACATGTATCTTCAGTTTGGAAAACAGAAAAAAAAACTATGTAGTTAATGACTGTTTAATAAATAAAGACTATTTGGTAGATGAAGTATTTCAAAATAAATTCCTGAAGTGGGAGTAGAAGAAAATGTTTTCTTTTACTTGGGTGGTGATAAAATATTGGGGATAATTAACCAGTCCTGGATATTACTGCATTTATAATCCTGTTGAAAAATAAGACTTGTACTATGAAACAATTATAGGATGCAATATAACTAAATTAAAGATACAGAGTTAAGTCCTATAAAGGGTCAAAGGAAAGATCTATATTGGCTAGAGTACTTATACATGATTTATGTTATTTAAGAAGCATTATGCAGTATTACAAGGCTCAAATGAAATAAGATACTGTTCCACAACAATAAAATAGAGATTTCTAATAACTATAGAATCTACAAAATTCTCACATTCATTTCTTAATCAGTATTTTCTATTCATCAGAAATGTTGGAGAAGGAGAGAAGAAAAGGGAAAGGAGGTATAGAAAACTGATCTTTCTAGATGACAACATTCTAACTTTTTATGATATTAATTTGTATTTTAATATTTATTGATCTATTATGTTTATAAGAAAAATTTCCCTCAAAATAAAACGTAATGTATTCTGAAAAGAGTTAGTTAGGAAGCCAGGCCACTTGGCTTTCAGAACTAAATCTACCATTAGTAAACTACTAGAGGCCCGATGCACAAAATTCGTGCAAGAGTAGGCCTTCACAGAGGCTGCCTCGGCCCTCGCAGCGTCCGGAAGGTCATCCAGAAGGTCGTTCCGCTGTTCAGTCGTTCGGTCGATTTGCATATTACGCTTATATTATTATAGATTAACTTGGCCAAATCAATCTTCTCAGTGCTTCTGTTTCCTCATTTATAAAAGAAGGATGCTTATGACCAGATGACTTCTAGAATTTAAAGTATAAAATCTTAATCTATGAAGCTCAAGTGCTATGAAAAAGAATACCTATAATTCTTTTTTTTTTTTTTTTTCAAATGAAATCTCTCTTATTTTCCAGGGAAATATATGCAAAGAAACTCTTCAATTCTGTGCAAATCAGAAAATACTTTTCTCAAAAATCAATGAGTACTCAGTAAAGAAAAAGTCATATAATTCATCTCTCTTTAAAGAAAATTTTAATAACCTTTTTAGGCATGATAGGACAAACAGATATAAACACATTAAAGAGTAGGTAATAATTTGTAAATTTCTATAAAGGAATTAGAAAGACAGAGTTCTCTAAGGGAAATATCTGAAATTTGAGCTGAGACTGAAAGATGAATATAATGTAGAAAATGGTAAAATTAATAGAAAGAATAAGAAAGAAATAGTGATCTTAACAGTGGCAAAGGGCCGCTTGTCCACACTCATCCTATTCCTATATAATGAAAGGGTAATATGCAAATTGGCCAAATGCAGACTGGTCGCTATGATGCATACTGACCACCTGGGGGCAGATGCTCGATGCAGCAGCTGCCCCCTAGTGGTCAGTGCGCTCCTACAGAGGGGGTGCCGCTCAGCCACAAGCCCGGGCAACAGCTGGCGAGCGCAGCGGTGGTGGCAGGAGCCTCTCCCGCCTCCATGGTAGCACTAAGGATGTCCGACTGACGGCTTAGGCCCACTCAGGGGGAGTGGGCCTAAGCCGTCAGTCGGACATCCCCCGAGAGCTCCTGGACTGCTAAAGGGCGCAGGCCAGGCTGAGGGAGCCCCCCCACACACACACACAGTACACGAATGTTACCGGGCCTCTAGTAATGACATAATGAGACAGGTCATAATTGGTTGGACCAAATGTTGGCTCTGAATGCCAAAGAAGATAGTACATAATACCAAAAATAATTGTGGGCCAAAGAGGTTTGGCAATCCAAAGAACTAAGTTCTTGCACTGGATATGCCAATATCTTGCTGTGAATCAAGGGCAAATAATTTCCCTTAATGAATCTCTTTTCAATTGTAAAAACACAAAACAGAAACACACACACACACACACACACACACACACACACACACACACACAAATCCCTGATATATTATTAATCTCTTATTACATGCATTAATAAGTGATATATAAAGAAAATGATGAGTTATAATTTAAATTACAATTTAAAGAAAAGCAATAGCTGACCAGTGAACAAACTAGATTGAAAATCAAAGAGATAAGGAAGGACTGCCTGGACTGAAGAAACAAGGGGAAAAAATCACAGACATTGAAAAAGAAACAAGAAAACAAACAAGAACCTTCCGAATGATTGAAATAAGTGAAAGTGAAGGAAAAGTAATATGAGTATTCCTTAATTACTCATAGAGCAGTTATCCTAAAGCAACAAATATTTTTACTTTTAAAACTAAAAGAAAATACTTTTACCAAAAAAAAAAAAACTTTTTTGCATGCATACAAAAAATCCTCAGCAATTATATTATCATTAATTTCTACTAGCTCAGTTGCCAAGATGTTACTGAAAAATAGAAATGTTTGCTTTGGTTGTTAAAAGTACTAATGAAATTATAGTTCCTCAGGCCAATAGAGTCCACTGTTCATTCAGCAAGTGTGTTTTCCCTTTAACTGCTTTTAGCTAAACCAAGGAGAAACCCTGTGTCAGGACTCTTCCTCTGAGCTTATAGTCTACCATCAGGTACAAGCAATTTTCCTGCTCTTGGATTCACAAACGGTATCTGCCACAAATTACTATGTACTTCAGAAGATAACACAACAGAATATAATTTTGTTATGGAGTTATTAAATTGTTTTCAAGAGTCTGTTTACTGGCCATTTTATAAATTTGTAACCTGTACAAAAATGTTTACAAAATTGAAATGAAATGTTCTTTAAATAATTTTTAAAACTGAATTTAATTGTTTGAATCCATTTGGAGTTGTCTTTTCTTCTGAATGCAATTTCTAGGGCAACAATTCTCAAAGTGTGGTCCGGGAAACTAAGGGTCCGACCTAGGACATTTTCAGGGATTCTGCAAAGGTAAAACTGTTTTCATAATAAACCAAAGACCTTATTTGTCTTTTCCCATTCTCATTCTCTCACAAGTATATATTGAAGTTTTCCAGAGACTCCAATGCATGTGAAATCACATCAGATTGAATACCAAAGCAAATATCATAATCCAGCTATCCTCTATCAAGACAGACATTATTTGAAAAATCTAACATAATGCCACTCTACTCATTTTTTTAACAAATATAGTTACTTTTATTAAAATGTTATTTATGTTTACATGTAATGAGTATGTCATTTTTAATATGCTAACATATATTTTAATGTCTCAATTTAATCCCTAATATGATAATATTGACATAAATAACTCTAATAACCAAAAAGTTATTCTAGGTTCTTCAGAAACAACTTGTTTTCTTATCTTGAATTCTCAAAATCATGGCAGTAGGAGAGATTGTATGAATAAATAAAAATCATAAATCTAATTTTTAAATTTAAAGACACAAACTATGGTTGCAATATGTTTACCTGTAACAAAATTTCATAATTTCCAATCTCACTCTTCAAAAAAATTACAAACATCTCTTAAGACAACTCATCCATTTACTCTTCCTTACTATGTTCACTAGTGGATACTATTCCTAACATAAGCTAGACAATTGGAAGAAAAAGAAAAAAAAGGAATCTAGTTAATATACAAACTCAACATTGCACATTCTGGAGCATGCACTGAATTCCAAGGTGGGGAAAGAGAAAAGCCAAAAGCTTAATTGATAAATAATTTTAGATGTTTTTACATTAAAACAAACGCATACTTCATTAGTCTCATGAATGTTTAGAAACAAACATGATACTTTAAGATGAAACATGATAAAATTCTTTCACAAGCTATGTCCTAACAAAGTTAACTCTCAGTTCACTGTTCCTCTGCCCTTAGGGCATCACATTACATGTAAGAACAAAAACTTTCTTGAAGGCTTCTCACTAGAAGCATATGGATTAACCTTAACAAATTCTCTTGAAGTTGAGACTTTGACCTTTTATCATACACAATGGCCTGAATTCTTATTGCAACTGTCTATAAATTGCATCCAAATTTATCTTCAAAATAACTATTGTAATGTAACTATTTGTGGCATCCATTTAATAGTATTAATTCCAAGCATACATTTAAGGGAAAAATCAAGGGAAGAAGCAAGTAGTCTTCTTTCTCAATAACATATCAAAGCATTAATTTCATTTGCATGTCTACTAAAGAGAGAAATACTCTTTACAATAAACATTTTATAAAAAATATTGCTCTAGCTATACCTAGTCACATACAATAATTATACAAATATTTATGTCACCTTGAAGTTTCATAAGTCTATTTAACTCATGTATAATCTTAAAATGTTTACTGAGAATTTAGCTTTAAATTTTAATAAGAAGATTTCATAAAATAGTCTAAATCTAAAAATGCAAAATACTTAACATGGAAACCATAAATCTGCCTTTACTCTTGGACATGGAGCATACCTTTCTGACTAATCGAAGTGCTTGTGTCCTCTCTACCTCGTTGCTCTGCTGTATGTCAATGCACCTAAATAATACACAAAATAATTATTGATAAAAATCTTAACAATTATTTGTAAAACAATACCACTAAATCAGACCCACATTCATAATGTCAATATGGTATTTAAAATGTTTAATACACCTGAATTTGCAGTACCAGCTGACATTTAATTAGCTTACATATCTCTAGTGATAAATACTTATTATAATAAAACATTTCAAAACTATTTCATTTACAACTCTAGGAAACACTATAGAATATAACAAGTAAGTCACAGAATTATATATATCTATACAGAAATAATAAACACAGAGCAAAGTACCAGAAATCTACTGAGAAATATATTCATCTATCTTTGATAAGATTCAGATATTTTATAAAAACTGTGAAAGTATTTTAAGCTTACAATATAATTGTGATTTTAACTAAGGCCTAAATTTTATATGCAGGGGTTGGCAAAAGTAGATTTACAGTTGTGAGCCTGCGAAAGTTTATTCTTGCATTATTAATTATAGTATTATTTTCCCTACGAACTGTTAACCTACTTTTGCCCCACCTCTGTATTATGACTGAGTTAAAAGTTTTATGTACTAGCCACAATAATTCTATTTTGTCAAAATATAATTTGAAATCTGAATGCACTTCAAAAATTAATGCTCAATCAAATATCACTTAGACACTTCCCTCTAAAATGTATTAAATTGTTCAATTTCTAGTCTCTGATTAAGTCATTTTGTCTGTATTTACGCAGGTCATGATTCTAACCAATACTTTATATATAGATAGTTTGCTATTCAAAAAGCATTACTTCTCTCTTTATATAATTAATCTAGAGCAATTTTATTAAAACATAAATAGACATAGAATTCCATTTCTGGCCACAACAGAGAGGATTGGATCAGACCCACCCTCCTGCCAAACACAATTATAAAGGTTGAATAAACTACTTTGTAAAGCCACTGTTAAAAGGGCAATGGATAATAATCCTTCTAAAGAGAAGCACAAACTCCCCATTCACCCCACGCTTTGTGACTGGGGGCCCTTGTCATTCCCTAGTTTTAGGGAAATAGAGTCTTAGCAGAAAGCAAAAGTCCTGTTGGGTTGAAGGGACAGGTTGAACTTTGGGACTTGAAGGGAAATCCCATAGAGAAGAAAATACAGGAAAGTGAGCTCATCTACATACAATACCCTCTCCAAGGTACTTGCCAATTTCTATGTTGTGCAAAAGTAGGATTAAAATCCAGGAAATCAAGCTAAAAGTTACTGCTGACCTAGTACACTGCTGGTGGGAATGAAGACTGGTGCAGCCACTATGGAAAAGAGTATGGAGTTTCCTCAAAAAAATTACAAATGAAACTGCCATTTGATCCAGTGGTTCCACTTCTAGGAATATATCCTAAGAAACCCAAAACACCAATCAGAAAGAATATATGCACCCCTATGTTCATAACAGCAAATCAGGAAACAGCCCAAGTGCCCATCAGTAGATGAGTAGATAAAAAAGCTGTGGTACATTTATACCATGGAATACCATGCAGCTGTGAAAAAGAAGGATCTCTTACCCTTTGAGACAGCATGGAGGGACCTGGGGAGTATTATGCTAAGCAAAATAAGCCAGTCAGAGAAAGACAAGTATCACATGATCTCACTCATATGTGGAATCTAATGAACAAAATAGATCCAGAGACACAGAAGCATGGAACAGACTGTCAAATGTGGGGGTGGGTGGGTAGGTGGGGATAGATTAACCAAATAACTTATATGCATATATGCATAACCCATGGACAGAGACAACAGTGTGGGAAGGGCCTGGGGGGGTGGGGGAGGAGGAGTCATTGGGGAAGAAAAGGGACATCTGTAATATTTTAAACAATAAAGATAAATTAAAAAAAAAACTACTACTGAGAAGCTAAGAAACTGAGCAGAAATTTTAGCAGGTACATAATACTAAGATAGATGTCAGGCCTCAATTCTGGTCAAGGTGAAGAAGTTCTGCTGAATATCCACACTTGCATTTGAGATCAAATAGCCACTTCCTAGAGCAAAGGCAAAGCTAAAACAGTCAGTATGATACGCCAACATTCCAGAATAAATCTTAACTCTCTTAATGGAAGAATAACATGATCCAGAGCCAAAAATTTTGAATATACAATGTTCACATCTAATCAGATAATAATATAAAATATGCTTTAAAACAAAGGGCCAAGTAAACAAAAAAGTAAGGAAAGAAAATGACAATAGAAACAACACAAGTGACTCACATATGAGTTGTCATTACAGGGCTCTATAAATAACCATGATTGTTATGCTCAAGAAAGTAGAAAATAAAGGAATAGTAGAAACCTAGAATCTTTAAATAAGAGTAAAATAATAGAAAGACAACTGAAATTAAAAATTCAAGAGACAAATCAGTCTAGTAAATCAACTAGCAGGATGGAGGAATTAAAAAAGCCACATTGAAACACAAAGATTAACAACAAAGAATGAAAATACAGTAAGGGTATCAGACAAATAGGGGGCAGTGAACGGATGAACAGATTCAACCAATATAGCTGGAGTACCAATGGATAGGAGAGAATATAACAACAACAACAACAAACGTTTAAAGTAGCCAGAGGAAAAAAGGACACATCAACCCTAGCTGGTTTGGCTCAGTGTATAGAGCGTCGACCTGCAGACCAAAAGGTCCTGGGTTTGATTCCGGTCAAGGGCACGTACCTCGGTTGCAGCCTCCTCCCTGGCCCAGGACCTGGTCAGGGCGCATGCAGGAGACAACCAATCAATGATTTGGGTTTGTCTCACATTGATATTTCTGTTTTTCCCTCTCTTCCACTCTCTCTAAAAAAAAAATCAATGGAAAAATATCCCCGGGAAAGGATTAAAAAAAAAAAAAAAAGACACATCAATTATAAAGGAACAACAAAAATGAGGAACAACTTATTGTTCAACAGGTAAAAATAAAATATATTAAAAAAATTTATTTGAAGCACTGAAAAATAATAACAGGTCATTTTAAAAAGCCTTTAAATAGGAAGGCAAAAGAGAGGCATTTACAGAAAATAAGAGATGAGAGAATTTATCTCCAGTAAACCTGTACTACAAGAAACAGTAAAGAAAATTCATTAAGCAGACAGAAAGTGATCCAAGATGAAAGTGTGGAAATGCAAAAAGGAAGACTACTGGAGCGCATGAATAATGTAGGTAAATATCAACTGTTGAAGTTTAAAACAATAACAATACTACCTGTGCATTAGTGGGTTACATATATATATAGAAATGATAAATACAGTGATAACACAAAAGAGAGGAGAAGATACAGTCAAACTGTAAAAGACTTCCTGCATTGTGCTGGTTGTAATAAAAGTGATAGACCTTAATATGTGAAGGATACATGTTTACAGCAACTGCTAAAGATATTAAAAGAAGAGAAAAATCCTTGATCATTCCAATAGAAACAAAAAAAGAGAAACACAAGAACAGAGAACATATGTGACAAATAGAATGCAAATAGCAAGATAGCAAACAAATTCAAATATATGGAAAAACTGATAACTAAATGACAAACGCATGTGTAATTACATTAGATAAAGTCCAGAGACCATTTATATAAAAAACCACTAAACATAGTCTAAATACTCCAATTAGAAGACAAAAATGTCAAACCAGAGTTAAAACACAAAACAAAACTTATATTTATAGGAGACACACTTAAATGTAAGGACAGAAAAGTTAGAAAGTTAATGAATGAGAAAAGACATATTATAGAAACCCTAAATAGAAGAAAGTGAACACTCATAAAGGAAGTACTACAAGGGACAAAGAGAGATATTTCATAACTATAAAAGGATTAGCCCAATGTGAAGGTTTAGTGATTCTTATTATGAATGCAGTAACAAAGCTTCAAAAAAGCAAGAACTGACACAAGAAGTACAAAACCAGAATAGTACTAATAGTACTCTATCTGTTAAAGAAATTGAGTCCATATTCTTAAAACTCCTATACGGAAAACCCCAGGCCTACACACATTCACTGGTGAATTCTACTAATCATGTAAGAAAAAAACAAGACCCATCCTACTTAAATTTTTCCACAGAATATAATGAGGGCAAAACTTCCCTAGTTGTTTTATAAAGCAAACATACTCTTGCTGTCAAAACTAAACAAGGACATTAGAAGAATGGAAAAACAAAGGCCAATAACTCTCATGAATATAGCTACAAAAAATTGTCACAAAATATTAGGAAACCAAATTCAGTTATACATGAAAAGGATAAGACATCATGAACAAGTGATGTTTACTTCAGGAATGTAAACAAAAAACAGAAAAAAAAATCCTCTGAAAGCCTATAGCAAGTTTCATAAATAAGGGTGAAATACTCAACTCTTTTAGTCTGAGTTAAGGAGCAAAATAAAGTTTTCCACCATTTCTAGTCAGTGCAATATTCTAGCAATGCAATAAGGAAAGAAAAATAGAGATATAAGGATTGGAAAGGGAAAAATAAAATGGTCATCACTTGCAATTAATACTTCTGTAATAGAAATTAAAAAATAATTTTAAAAACAATTAGAATTGAAAGTGAATTACATTAAATAAAAATATATAAGTCATTAAAATATACCTTAAATAAACCTAACAACTATATGCAAGACATATGCACAGAAAACTACAAAATGTTGTTGAGAGAAATTAAAGTTCCAAATAATTAAAGGTTTGGAAGATTCAAGATTATTAAGATGTCAACTCATCGCAAATTAACCTAGAGCTTTAATGTAATTACTACTAAAATCCCAGAAACTTTTATGGAAATGGTCAAGATGATTATAAAATTCATATGGGAATGCAGAACCCAAAATAGCCAATAGAATCTTGAAGAAACACAGTTGGAGGACTTATATTAACAAGTATCAATACATTATCAAACTACAGTCATTAAAACTGTGAGAAACTGGGGCAAGAATGGACAAATAGACCAACTAATGAGAATAAAGAATATAAAACAGATTCATATTTATCTGATACCCGATTTACAACAAGAGTGGCACTAATCTAGATGTGAAAAAAAACCTTTTCAACAAGTTCTGCTAATATTTATTTGATAAAAATAAAAATGGCCATTACCTACTAAAATGTATTAAAGAATAAATTCTTTAGGAGAAAACATAGAATACCATCTTCAAAAGAGATCTAAAGCATTAAGCTATAAAACAAACAACCTCTATATTGAATTTTATTAATTAAGAAAAGTGAAAAGGTAAGGCAGAATGATTTGGAAAAAATATTCTTAATATGCACACCTGAAAAGAGTCATATACATAAGATATCAAGAACTCCTACACAACAAGATAGATAATCGAATTTACAAATGAGCAAAAGACAAAGAGGATACCCAAATATAAAAGGTGCTTCACATCACTACCCATCAGGGAAATGCATATTAAAACCACAAAGGGAATTCACAATGAAAACCTCAGTCAAAAGGGTATAATTAAAGACTGAAAATAGCAGGTGCTGATGAGGATGTGGAGAGACCGGAACTCTCAAACATGGTTGCTAAGAATGTAAATCAGGGCAATCATGTTGGAAAACTGTTGGCAATATCTATTAAAGTTAAATATACATAAACTTTATGACCCAGCAATTCCACTCCTACATATGTATCTAGCTGAAAGAAATGAGTGCATATACTAGTATATGCCCATCAACAGAATTATACAGAATGTTTAGGGATGCTTTATTCAAAATAGCTAAACACTAAAAACAAGTAATAAAATCATCAACAGAATGGACTAATTGTGGTCTATTCATAACATGAACTACTACACAGTAATTTGCAATATATGATGTTTAAGAACAGGAAAAACTAGTCTATAATGAGAAGAGCCTGAACAATGTTTATTACTGGTTGGAGACACAAGGAAACTTGACTGGGATGCTGAAAGTGTTCTACACCTTATTCGGAATAACCAGGAACTTGGTTGTCTATATCTGCAAAAATTATCAGGCTTTACGCTAAAAATTTGTAGTTTATGATAGCTATGCTAAAACTTAATACATAATTTTTAAAACATATAAAAAGATAGATAGCTCCCAGAAAATTACCTGGCTATTAAATAGTCCACTTTCAATTTAAGCACCTTCTGCAGAATAGTGGAGTCTTGGATGAGATATCGAAGAGCTCGAAGACCTGCTGCCCGCACTTCTTTTGCTTCATTCAATAAAGCCAACCTCAAGCTGTTTGAAAACAGACAAAAAGTTTTGCTGTACATGTTTCAAATACACATAAAACTGTGGTACTAAATTCTTACTCAGTTGAAATAAGCAAATCTATTTATTTACACATATAAAAATCATTTTGCTGTAAGCCATGGAACTTCACTAGTGATTTTTTTTTTTAATTTCTTTACTGATTGTTATTATATACGTGTCCTCACCCCCCCACCCCTTCCCCATATTTTTTCATCTGTGCTTCCTTGGTACATTCTCACCAATCAAGAAAATGTTGAGTTTTGACCTATCTTCTGTAGTTTATTTTACATAAACAATGGGACATTAAATATGCCTTTTTTAAGTTGTAACACATGCCACTATAATCTACTCCCCTCTATCTGCCTACCTGCTTCCTCTCCTCTAAAAAAACCATTGTGCTTAAACCAGTAAGTAAAAATATTTTATAATGACAGTAGGCACAGATTATATCATTTTAATTCCTAACCATACCAAAAAGATGGTTATACTACTACTAGAGGCCTGGTGCATGAATTTGTGCATAGGTGGGGTCCAGCTGGCCCGCCCCGATGGGGGCCCATGAGTCCAGGCCGGCAGGGAGGAGGGGCCGTGGGCAGTTGGCCAGCTGGCCCTGCCCCCGATCGGGCTGGGGAGGGCTGATTGGGGGCTGGGCTGGCTGCGGGGGAGGGATGATAGGAGCCCAGATCACAGTGGTTGGCTGCCGCAGTGCGCATTATAGTCACTGGTAGTTCTGGGTGTTCTGATCGTTCTGGTCGCTGGGCTTTTATATATATACATACTGTTATGCTTCTATTAGTGGGCATGAGCAAATCAAGCTTGCCATTTAGAAGTTTAAATTGCAGAAGTCCAGGTATTTTTCAACATTAGCTTTGGTTCTTTATATTTTATAATTACAAAATACTAGAACAGAATAACAAACAAAAAAATTTTGGAAATCCTGAATTTTTCTAATGTTCAAACAACTGTTTCTATAAGATCAAATATGATATATTAAAGTATCCTAATTTTAATTTAAAATTACTAAAACTGACTAATACTAAAATCCAGAAGAGAGAAGAAACTGAACTATACTTACCAAATTATAATATCCTCATAGTTAAAACCCAATTTGTCTTCACTGTGGCCAATATCACAAAGAAGCTGTCAGAAAAACAAAACAAATATGTATTTATTACATATTTTTGTCTATATACATTACTCCTTTAGATTGAAAAATAAAATACTTTTAAAATTTTTTAAAAATATGATTCTATAGTTCAAGGATACAGATTTCTTTCTTTCGCCTGGTGGGTGATAGAAACCATTGAGCATTGACCCAGGAACCAAGAGGTCACTGGTTCAATTCACAGTCAGGGCACATGCCTGAGTTGCAGGCTTGGTCCCCAGTTGGGGGGTATGCAGGAGGCAGCCAATATATGATGTTTATCTCTCATCAATATTTCTAGCTTTATTCTTCTCCCTCTCAAAATCAATTAAAAAACATATTTTTTTAGAAAAGCAAGAAATTGTTCTTGAATATAATTATACCAGATAAGAAAACACTGTTAATGGGATTATAAACTGAAAATATTTTGTGGAATAAACTAAAAAAATGCACCAGGATCAGAAAGTACTTTTGATGATTTATATTAAAATAACCTAAAACATAAATCACAATATGCTCAGGACATCATTTACAGTAGTAAGGAACTGGAAACCAACATTCATAAAGGAGGAATCTTATGCGGCTATTAACATCAAAAAGGAAAGTACAAGCATAGGTGATTTATTTTCTTCTTTGCTTTTCTGTATTTTGTAAATGTTTACAATAAATATATATTACTTACATTATATATGTATGTGTGTGTGTGTGTCTTTATCTCAACAGTAACACTGATTGACGATTAATCTTACCATCCCTAGAAAGCTAAGTAATATTTTTGTAAATGAGGACAACTTAGGCTTACAGATGGTCATCACTTCCTGAGGCCACAAAGCTAGTAAGTGGTAAAGCCAGAAATCAGACTAAACCAGTTAGAGTCCAGAGTTCACAGTGAAAACTATTACTACAACTTCGTGCTGAAATTATTTACACAGGGAGAGAGGAGCAAAGTTGGATATTTAAAAAAGAATACTTACATATTACCATCTCACTTCATTTCTCTAGCTTCAAAAGTGGTATGAACCAAGTGTGGAGAACCTCACTCTGACTAGATACTCATTTTATACACACAGCAAATAAACTTAACTATCATTTGTACCAGAACAGCTAACTCAAAACATACATATAAAATTTGCCCATTTCCAAGGATTAGAACATACATATACAAAAATACACTTATCACTGTTAAAAACAATTTAGTATGCCCTGGGCAGTGTTGCTCAATGGTTATAGTGTTGGCCTGAACACCAAAGGGTCCCAGGTTCAATTCCCACTCAAGGGCATATACATGGGCTTCAGGTTCGAACCCTGGCCCTGGCATGGTCTGGTACATGTGTGAAGCAACCAATCAATGTGAGGTGTGTCTCTCTTACATGGATGTTTCTGTTTCTCCCTCCCTCCCTCCCATCCACTCTCTCTAAAAACCAATGGGAAAAATATCCTCTGGTGAGGATTAACAAAATAATAACTTAGTATTTATTTGAGATTTCTTAAATATTTCATATTACTAGCAGTGTCACTATATGGTACTATCCTATCTAATAAAGAGGGAATATGCAAATTGACTGTCAACTGCCACAAAGATGGTGGCGCCCATAGCCACAAGATGGTGGTGCCCAGTCCCCTCAGCCCCGCCAGAGTCCCCCAGTCCTTTCAGCCCAGCTGGGGGGGGGGGGGGGGGAAGAGAGGAGTGGCAGGCGCATGGTGTGGCCAGACCTGCCCTAAGCCCCCCAGCCACCCAAGGCCAGCCTGAGGCGCAGGCAAGCTTCAGATGGTGGCTTCCCAACTGCCCAGGGCCACCCAAGGCTCAGGTATCCAGGGCCGGCCGAGGCTTGTGCTGCCAGCAGTGGCAGCAGCAGGGGTGTGATGTGGGCATCGCCTTCCCCTGATCGCTGGGTTACCTCCCACCCCTGAGGGCTCCCGGACTTTAAGAGGGGCAGGCCGGACTGAGGGACCCCCCTCCAGTGCATGAATTTTCATGCACTGGGCATCTAGTCTATATTTATAAAAGGCTAATATGCTAAGTGTCCCTCCGACCATCTGACCGGTTGTTATGACGCACACTGACCACCAGAGGGCAGATGCCCAACACATGAGCTGCCATGATGTGCACTGGCCATTTACAAAGAAACGGCACCGCAGGCCTGGCACTGACAAAGCAATACTCGGCTTCACCCAAGTGGGACATAGGCCCCGCCCCACCCTGGAACGACACCCCACCAAATCACAGCCAACGCTGCCAAGACCCCATGGTGCAAAATGCGGCCCACAGCCCAGCCCAGTCTGGAAACGGTTGCTGTGGGTGACGTGTAATGACGCCATGTAGCAACGCCCAGCTTCCTCTCCCTAGTGACTAGTCTCCTTGGAGTTTCTTCAGCCCAGGAACACGACTTGCTTTATAGCCAGGTGCAAACATTCACACTTTAACCAAATGTCTGTGAAGCGTTTTCCTGTGCCTCATCTCATTTGATCCTCACAGAAGTACTGGAGTAGGTAGATAGGAGATTCAGTAGAATCCTATTTTCTTTTCATTAGCTGGAAAATGGAAATTTTAGAATGTTTAGAAACTTAATCCGACTGAAAAGAAGAAATGGTGGACCATGAAAATGACTTCGGGTTTTCTCACTGCACAGAATATAGTCAAACACCGCTGCAGTTAAATATTTTACCCTTTGTTCTCCCTGCGTGACCTACAAATCTGCTTCCTGTTGATATTTACTGTTATGTTGCTGACAATTACCTGAAAGAGAAGTTGGGGTGCTTCACTGGGCTGGAAAAAGTTTAGCTACATCAGAAAGCAGGTCTAATTAAGCAAGTTTGTTCTATATATATAAAAGGCTAAGTTGATTTGTGCATGTGCGATACATACAAAGCTCTTGCTGGCACCAATCGCACATGTGTGTTCTGATCTGTCATTGTCGATCATGAATTTGGTTGACACTTCTATTATAGAGAAAGGGTGAATAGCGATATTAAAATATTTCTTCTAATTAATTTCCTTTCAATGTCCACGAATTCGTGCACTGGGCCACTAGTATATTAATAAAAAAGAAAAATCAGAACTGTTTATGATTGTAATCATGGTGTTATTACTTAGATCTTGGACATACTCTAATTTATAAACTTCATAAAAAATGAAGCTAAGAATTTGTTATAAAAAACTTTGAGCTTTTAAAATGGGAAAAGTTATTTTCTTAACCTTTTGCACTCAGATGTCAAGTGTGACTCGACACGGTTAGCATTAGAATAAAGGAATCGAGAAAAAAGCAAGCGAGTGCAAAGGGTTAAAACATTGATTTATATATGTATCAACTAAATTTCTGAAGAGGCAATATTTGCATTCTTCTTCCACAGCAGTAATGAATGTTAAAATGAAATGCTCTGAAATCCTAAAAGTAAATATACAAAAGTTGCCAGGGTTCTTGTTCCAACATTAAGAAGGGTTCAGCAATCTGGAGAAAGGCTGTGTGTAACTAAAGTAAGAGTCCAGGCGTTGGGGGTCAGAGGAGCCTGGCTGAAGAAACCAAGTTCTCCTTGTCTCAGGACCCCTTGCTTTTTATTAACACAAATGGTCCTAAGGCAAGGTGGAGATATACACTTCAAAGGCCAGGGTTAGTCTACAGAGTCCATTGTCAGATTGGGGAATAGCCTACGGCTGTTCAGGTGTTTGGCCAGTAGGAGGCAATAACACATAGATTAAGATGCCCTGAGCTGTCTCGCAGAAACAATCAATTTAATGCATTCTTTTCAGGTTTGGGGAAATGCCTTTAGCCATTCCCAACAGGCGATAACATATGTGACTCAGCCCTTGTTGAGTCCCCAAGTTCCATTAACCTTTCGATGAAACTCTTGCAATTATGACATGCTGGAACTGGCTTCTGGCAAAAAGTCTTGTGCTGTCAAGTGTTGGTTTCTCCTCTACGTGTGTACTTGGTCCTCATTTCCTGAATTATCTTTTTCACACTTGCCAAATAGATTAGATTGAGAGAACATAATTTTCAAATTATCCACCTTCTCAGATCACCAAATATATGACTGTACATTTGCTCTAGTTAGCAGTTTTGGTGGAAAAGTAAAACAAAATTCAACGTTATTACTATGATCTCATAAAACACAATTTGGAAAGTATTTAGAAAGAAGTATTTTCTGCTACCTAATATCAACACATTTTAATTGCAAGAAACATTTCTGAGGAAAATGTCTACTCAATTTACAATGAAAGAGCATATTTGTCATAATCCATGTCTATTTTTCAGTGATAGCAATAGATGCTAGGGCTATGCTTTTAATGGTGGCTAAATAATGCTTTCAAGATTTTTTTAAAGAATTATAGAAGGATTTATTGATCAGTCTCAAATTAAAATACCTCTTTTGAATTGGAATTACCCCAGAGACTAAATTTTCTACACATACACAATTTACACATATCAGAAATAAAAAATTAGAAGATATTAAGAGTCTGACTTTCAATTATTAAATATTATGTTTACTTTTCATCACCAGGAATTCACCTATAAGATTCAAAATATAATAAGAATTATTTTAATACAAAATTCTTGTAGTGACTGACTCACTACCTTACTAATTACCACCTAATTTAAATAACCAAACCCTAAAGTACAAATCAAGCCTCTTAATTCTTACTTCAGGAAAGAGGCAGGTAGAAATAGCAAGTAAAGCACTGAATTGGTGAGTTTAAGCAATGGGATTTCAGCTGGCCTCACCTACTGATTGAATTACTAACTAATCCTCAATCTTTAGTAACAATTTCTTCACTATCTTAGCCATTGCAAGTAATTTCCTTTCTCCTGTATAAGTTCTTGAAATGTAATATTGCCTGCCCTATCACTGAAGGTTGTTATATTAAGAATAAATCACCGATTATGATTAGAAGCCATTAAAGACCTTGCAAAATCTAAGAATTCTTGGCATGACAGTCACTTAATATGCAAAATTATTAAACATCACTCAACACTTTTCACTGGGGTTCTGTTGCTCCCTATTCCATGTGTTTACGTGACTAGCAGTCACAATGCCTAGCTGAATGTGACCAAATAGGATCAGAGTTCATCAGAAGACACAAAGAGAGGGCTACCCTCTCTCTTTTTATGACTGAACGCTGTAAAGATGCTATATCTTAGTCATTTGGAAATTGTCAGAGAATAAAACTAACCTAAAAGAAAAGAGAGCTGAAAAATGGAGAGACAGAATGCAATTACCATTGTTCAATCCCTGGGTTTTTTGCCTGAAATTAGGATCCAACATTTGGTATTCCTTATCATGAAAGCAAATAACTTCTTTTTAGTTTAGCTCAGTTGAATTAGGTTTCTTCAATTTTTACTTATAAACCAACTTAAGCATTCAATATCATCAAAAGTCTAAAATTATGAACATAACTGTTAAATTTAATTTTTATATAAGCAAAACAACCCAATAAACTCAATGAAAATATAAAATAGAAGTCTAAACCCATCTCTAGATAATAAAAAATGAGATGATTAATAAAATTAATTTAAAAATATATAATAATCAGTTAAAACTAGGCAGTTAAATGCTATTCCCATTTTACTCATATTGCTCTGAAGGTTAAATGAATGGTTCTAAATAAGCAACAGATAGAATAACCCAAACTTTTAAACATCTTATCACAGAGTAAAATTCCACAGCATGGTATTTTCAGAGGGCAATTTAGAAGTTAATTTTAAAATAAAAAGTACAAATGCTCTTGACTAAGAAATCATACTTCGAATTCTATCTTATACAAATATAGCTATAAAAAAAAGTATATCTATGTTTATAGAAAAGGAAAGGATTCTATGATATATTGGGAAGTAGGAAAAGGCAAATTGCAAATCCATGTATCTCATTAAAAAACCTTTGCGTACACACATAAAATAGTAAATAAACTAAGCACTATATTAAATACTTCTTTTTAAGTTTTTTAATTCTCTCTCTCTCTCTCACACACACACACACACACACACACACACACACACACACACACACAGATTTATAATTATACCAGAGAAGGATAAATACTTTCTAAGGGTTCCCTCCGGAGAATGGTATTTTTGTCAGAGTGGGGAGATGGATGGGAAGCATGTGAAAAAGGATTTGCACTTTTTACTATATATTGTTCTGTACCATTTTTATACTTTATATTTAACTTCAACTATTTTTGAAGCTTTTAAAAACAGAACAAAATAAAGATTCCTTTGCAGGCTTTAATATAAATATGTGAGATTAAATATAGAAAAAGAACTTTTAGAATATACAAGCTGAAATACTTTCATCTTTAAAAACAGGTCTTTATGAGCATGTTGATAGTTTTAAAAATAGAATACTAAGATTATATTCATCAGCAGTCTGTTATACACATTACTTTATCTAGTGAAATGATGTCAGGAGGCAAGCATGGCTGTGTGACATTCACATGGTTATAGGATCACATCGCTAGCACCCTCTTCTCTCTCTTCATACCTTAAAAGGAGGTTTAAAATTCTAGAGATGAAGTCTACCCTATACAACATTTTAGCCCAATGATCTACTAAATTAACTTAATCCTAAAAGCTAGGCTTACACTTAACAAAACAAATGCTAAAACAACAAAAACTCGTATTTAAAAGGCAAAATTTTCCTAATGTAATATAATACCTTTAATTAAACACTTGTTATGTGCCAAGCTTGGGATAGAGAGGTATATAAGAGTAGAAAAATAAATATTAGCTATAACATATGTTTAAGAAACACAGTTTAATAAGGCAGTAACCAAATAATAAAAGAACAAATAAAATTTAGTAGACACATATGTAACCTGTTATGAGAATACAGAGAAGGATGACCAACTAACTCCTAATTAACAAGCTTCTTGGCATCATAATTATTTTTCTCTTTTTCTTAGTCTAAAGAGCTATTCTTATGAGATTTCTGAGAATTTCTACATTTTACTCTATAAGGAAATAACTTTTTAGGAATACCAGGTCTGAAATATGTATTATCATCATGACAAATATTAATAATATATTTATTAATCTAGCTCTCCAACAAAATGGAATTCAAAGACACATTATATTATGATTAAATTCAGTAAGCTTTATTTTGTGCTAGGCATTTAGAGAAATTTTATAATAAAGTCTATAGACATTTATTTACAGCAGTGGTTAATTCTTTCAGAATCCTAGTTGTCAAGAGATGTGAAAGGACATATCTAGGTGTCAACCTAATTATGACAGAAACCATGAATTCAAACAGGACATAAACCTCTATTAATATTTTTAATAGTTAAATCTAAGCAAGTGGTAAAGACTTATTAAAGCTGAGTGAAAAATGGTAAATAAAACTGGAAATTTAATAGAAGGGAGGGAACCCAGGAGATGCAATTTGCAACCCTGGAACAACTTTAGGTTAAAAAAGACTTGACATTATCTGACTAGAACAGTGAAGGAAGGTATAGGGGACTTTTCATCACATTCATAAAAATAAAAACATACATAGGGATATGTTTGAAATTCCCTTCTCAAGCACCTAGTCCGTGTTCTTGAAAGTTGTTTATAAAAAACCACTTTCTCATCTCTCACATAAAATAATTTTTTCATCTGTTATATAAAAATAAATGCCAGAATATTCCAAAACGTCACTAAAAACACACAAATGTACTTGCTCCCATATGAAAAAACTAACCTATTTTATATTTACTGCACAACACGTATTGACAAAACAATTTTGTTACATAGTGACTATATACTTATCCCATTTTACTTCTATAAAATTAAATCGAATCCAAGCCATAGTCCAATTACTAGATAGCAAAATTAAATAAATAAATAAATAAATAAATAAATAAATAAATAAATAAATAAATAAAAGATTTTAGAGGGTTAAAACAGTGCTGCTCAAACTTTAATGTACACAGAAATTCACCGGAGAATCTTTATTAAAAATGTAGATTCTGGTTCTGTGTGACTGATTCTGATTCTGATTCTGGGGCTGAAAATAGTGCATTTTAAACAAGCTCCAAGGTGAAGCCAATGCTGCCGGTCTGTGGATCACACTTAGAGTAGGAAGAGGTTAAAACTTACAATTATCCCTACACTTAAAATTGAGCAGAACAATTTAAATTTATATTTAGTAAACTAAAATGGAAAAATAAAATTTTCCGAAAGAATCCATTCTGGTTTCTATTTATGGCATCACCTCAAATAATAGGCATTTCAATGTTTCCAAAAGTTGGCTCTCCAGGATTACCAAACTCAAAAACATACCAATCCATCAAATTCGGGAATCTTGGCTGCTAACAGAAATCAAGTCAATATTTATTTGGGATGAGGGCCCCTGCATTTATCGTAGGCTCTGAGATCCAGACAATGGGAATAGAGTATAGGGAAAGAGAGAGGAAGTTCTAGTATTTCTCTGGAAATTATGATTATGTCTGTAAAATGCAATGCACACATACTTATGTAAAAACATATTTATCATATATCATCAAATAAAAATAAGTATAAAAAGGCAAAAACAATACATCACTATGTGTGAATAATAGTGAAAACTGGATTATGGATTTCTCAGTGCTTTTTTTTCTTTATTCTTTCCTGAACCTACCAAATTTTCTACAACAAGCATTTGAATAATACTTCCATTATTCAAATACACTTTTAAGTTAGAAATCACATGATAAAACCCTGAGAAGCATTAGAGGAAAGCACTAATACTGGGAGAATACTCAAGAATTCTTATTAATGATGGTTAGGAAGCATCCAGTAAGCATAATAAGGAACAAAGAACTGTAGATGATAATATTAATATTCAAGTTACTTACCTTAGTAAAGTTATTCAAATGGCCCAGCTTTCTCATATTTGAAACCCCTTGCAATTTGGCCACATTTTGGAGAATCTCCCTTAAGTTATCAGAAGGTTCTAGAAGAAAAGACAGATAATTTAAAAGAGTATTTTCCTAACCAAATACATAAAACATACAGTATTAAAATGTCACAACTTTGGCTTTTAATTTAAATTCTTACTCTCCATCTCAAATCCATTACTTAGGTCACATCAAAGTCCATGTGGATGAGTCATCCAATGACCTTCACATTTATACTCCACTCATATCTATGGTCCAAATCTGTGTGTCATCATCTGGATTTATTCAACCACTAAATCTTAAGTTGCAACATCCCAAATTTCACTTCTAGCTACAATATAGTAATGGACATAAAAAACACTGTCCTATTTGAACCACAAAAAAACTGTGCAAATAGGAAACTATAGTTCAAGAGACTGGGCATCAGCAAGTAAAGAAAAATGATCCCTAAGAGATGAGAAACAAGCAAGTGTGCTCTCCAACTGTCCCGGTTTACTGCCTAATCCACGCAGTCTTCAGGCCTTGCTGCTAGCCGGAGAAACCTAGGCAAATGGTTTGAGTTGAAGAGAGAGAGCTCATCTTGCAAAGGGACCCCTCAAGTAGTCAGTACAGCAATGGTTGGTGCATGTCTGTGAGTGAGGAAATTACCACTCAAAAGAATTAAAGCGAAGAGTACCTTGCATTCATACAGGACAGGGAGCTGTGCTTGTTCCTAAAACCAAATTGAGAAGTCTTAGCTCAGTGTGGGTAAAAATCAGATGTAGACTAAACATTTCTTTGACCCCATTTAACAAATCTTCAAATACGAAAGCTTTAAACTGATTCCAAGTAACTAAACTATGTTTCAGACCAAAGCTCAAGAAGATTTATAGGCAGAGAAAAAATATGAAGCATGTAACAGGACAAAATTTACAATGTTTATCATCCAATCAAAAATTATCAGGCATGCATGGCAAAAAAGCAGAAAAACATGACCCATACTGAGCCAAAAAAAAATCAATCAACTGAAAATTCCCCAGAACTGACATAAATGTTAGTACTAGCAGAAGAGGACATTAAAACCGTTTTTATAACTGTAATCTATATGTTCAAAAACTTAGGTAGAGGAGGCATGAAAGGTTTAGAAATGCTCTCAAACTACGGATGGGAATAACAGCATAACAGTCTTTATAGAAGGTAAGAACTATAAACTTGAAGACAAAGCAACAGAAAATAACCAAAATGTAACAAAAAGAGAGAGAAAAAAAGAGCATCAGTGAACTACGGGACTTCAGGCAGCCTTGTATAATTAAAATATGTGTAACTAGAGTCCTCAAAGGAAAGAAATGAGGGATAGAAATATTTTTTTAAATAACAGATAAAAACTTTCCAAATTTGATGAAAATAAACCAATAAACCCAAGAAGCCCAACCAACACCAAACACAAGAAACATGAAGAAAACTAGATCAAGCCACATCTTAATCAAATCAAATTGCTCAAAATCACTGGTAAAGAAACTCTTAAAAGCAACCAGATTTAAAAAAAAAGATAAATTACATAGAGAAAAGCAAAGAAAAGGATGACAGCTCATTTCTTGTGGGACACAAGCAAGTGAGAAGATAGTAGAACAACATATTTAAAATATTTAAATTTAAAAAATGATATAAGACATGTATAGAAACCATTCTTAGCCCACTTGCCCAAAAACAGGCCACAAGCAAATATGGCCCCATGGTCAGCAGTTTGCCAACCACTGGCAGAGACTGTCGATTTCTTCAGGCTGCCATACACTATTTTTCTATTAATATGCTCAGCACTGTATTTGGTTGAAAGAAAACAAAAACACAATCTAAAAAGAAATTGTATCACATTGCAGATATTTTATTTTATTTTATTTTTTTATATATATATTTTATTGATTTTTTACAGAGAGGAAGGGAAAGGGATAGAGAGCTAGAAACATCGACGAGAGAGAAACATCGATCAGCCGCTTCCTGCACACCCCCCACTGGGGATGTGCCCGCAACCAAGGTACATGCCCCTGACCGGAATCGAACCCGGGACCCTTCAGTCCGCAGGCCGACGCTCTATCCACTGAGCCAAACCGGTTTCAGCACATTGCAGATATTTTAGTGTAAAAGCCATTATGACTTCCTTTGAAATTTTTATATAAACACAATACCAAGGAATTATTTGTTTTGAATTAGTGTTTTCCTCAGCAAATGAAACTGTTTACACTGTCCTATTTTACATTTAACTTGCATCTGCTCACATTCTGTTCCACTGGGTGTTAGCCATGACAACCACAAATTGATCATTCATTTAATCTTAGAGCACCTCCTATAAATTTTGGATATTTTTTAACTCCAATAAAATTCTATCTAATTTTAAGTGATTTCAGAATATGTCCTTAAAATTAGTGACTGAGAGTATCTTAAAAGTGAAATGAAAACAGCTCATCATTGGGTGGGATCAGACCTCATTAAAAAGAATTGCAAGGTCACTGTTACAGGTGAGCCAATGATGTTCAAATGATTTAACTAGATATGAAAACTTTATAAAAACTTTACAATAACTTTTAAGGTAATTTAGAACCTGCAGCAATTTGCAGTCAGAATTAAGGATCTTTAGAGCGAGTGCGAAATTTACCTAATGGAAATATACACTGAGTGGCCAGATTATTATGACCACCCCCATCAGTACTTCGTTGGGCCACCTTTTGCCTTCAATACTGCAGCGATTCTTCTTGGCATTGACTCCACGAGATGTTGAAAGGTGATGCGAGGAATCTGACACCATGCCTGATGAATAGCACTGTCCAGTTTTGTGAGATTTGATGGTTGTGGAATCAGCTGCCTGATGGCTCTTTAAACTTTGTCCCACAAATGCTCAATTGGATTGAGATCTGGTGATTGTGGGGGCCACCTAAGCAAGGTAAAGTCTCCCTCATGTTCTTAAAACCACTCCTGCACAATACGAGCACCGTGGCATGGCGCATTGTCTTGTTGGAAGAAGCCATCTCCAATGGGATACGCCATCAACATGATAGGATGAACTTGATCAGCAACGATACTTAGGTATGTAGTACTATTCAGACATTGTTCCACACGAATTAAAGGCCCCAAATCATGCCAGGAAAACATGCCCCAAACCATAACACTGCCCCCACCAGCTTGAAGGATTGTACTCATACATGTGGAGTGCATGCTTTCATGCCGTTTCCGCGAAATTCTCACTCTGCCATCTGCATGATGCAACTGGAAATGTGATTCATTGGACCACATGACTTTTTTCCAATGCTCGACTGTCCAATCCTTGTGTTCCTGTGCGAATTGGAGACGTTTTATCTTGGTAACTGCAGACAGCAAAGGTGTTCGAACAGGCCTTCAGCTTCCATATCCCATACGATGCAGTGTACGGCTAATTTGCCTACAAATGTCAGGTGGTCATAATAATCTAGCCACTCAGTGTATAACCTAACCATTTTACATCAATTTTTAATTAGGATGTCAGGCACCAAACAAAAGATTGCACTAAAGTGATTATACTTACTACAATGTAATGATCTGACAGGATAGTCAAGATGATTAGTCTGAAAAGATATATACTTCATAAAGGCTTGCAGATTTCTAATTATTGCCTATTTTCTAGGTATAAACTAATTGCAGGCTTTTTTTTCAAGTACAAATCATGTAACAACCATCTTACACAATCATATTAAAAATAAAATCTCATATCTGAGTTCATTCATTCAGTAAGTATTAACTGAAAAACTATTATGTCAGGTACATTTTAGGAGGTGGGAATACATCAATAATCAAGAAAGATCCTTCTTTAACAAACCTTACATACAATGAAAGAAAACTGACAATCAACAACAATAAAAAAACAAAATAACAAAAAACATGTACACAATTTAAAAACTGACAGGTGGTAAGAAGCTAGCACTGGACCAAATGTTTGTCTAATGAATGATATAAAATGAACCTAATACACTAGAATACAGATGTTATCATTGTCAATACAAATCAAAATGAACCAGCCTTTCAACTTCCTTTCCCTCCTCACCCCCCCTCTCTTTTATATAATCCTACTAGAGGCCCAGTGCCTGACATTCGTGCACTGGGTGGAGGTCTCTCAGCCCGGCCTGCGTCCTCCATATAATAAAAGCCTAATATGCTAAGTGTCCGGTCGACTGGTCAGCCATTCAACCAATCAAAGCGTAATATGCTAATGATATGCTAAGGCCACTCAACCACTCGCTATGACGTGCACTGACCACCAGGGGGCAGATGCTCCAACCAGTAGGTTAGCTTGCTGCTGGGGTCTGGCTGATCGGGACTGAGTGAGATGGGCCGGATACGCCCTGGAACCCTCCCGCGGTTCCTGCCCAGCTGGCCAACCTCCCGTGTCCATCCCGAGCCCCGATAGTGCACCAGTGGGGTTCCTCGGCCTGGCCTGCACACTCTTGCAATCCAGGACCCCTTGGGGGATGTCCAAGAGCCAGTTTCGGCCTGATCCCGCAGGCCAGGCTGAGGGACCCCACTGGTGCACAAATTTGTGCACTGGGCCTCTAGTTAATTATAGGACCCCCCCCCACCCCCCACTATGGAAGAATTTCAAGGTTTCTTCATGATATATTAATTCAAAAGAGTATTAGGGACATTTTAGATATAAAATACTATAATGCTCATGTGCTATAATGTCCCCATGGTAATGAAATGAGATATTCCTAGTTTCTTCCTTACTGGCTAGATCAGGAGTCTGTAAACTTTTTGTAATGGTTCACAGAGTATTTTATTAGAATTTGCTGGTCGTAAGGTCTCGTTGCAATTACTCAACTTGCAGTTATATCAAGAAAGCAATCATAGAAAACACATAAATGAATAAATATGGGCTATGTTTCAATAAAATGGGCTTGGCTCAAGAGCTGTAGTTTGCCAAATCCTATGCTAGATAGTCAGAACTTAGACCAGGAAAAGTAGTGAGCAAGCTGAGATCAATGTGGCTTTTATTGGGGCAGAGAGAAATGGGAGAGGAAAAAAAAGAAATTTAAGCAGAGTTTACCTCTTTATTTCTTCCTACTCTATTTAATGTTTCCAATTTAGCTTCTCTGAAACTGTCCCAATTATAGTGCTATGTGAGAAGTCTAAAGCACAAATGAGATAATCTACTAGGATATTCTCTGAACCCTTGAAGTTTAGGAAACCCGCAGCTGCTTAAGGGGAAAGGAAAGAGAAACTGCCTTGCTGGCTATGATGACCAACCTTACAAATGCAAGGAAGCAAAGCACAAAAGAACTACTAGAATTATAGTGGCTCCTTTTCCTCTTACTGTGTAACTCCTTAGTTCCTGATGCATCTCTCTGGATGTAATGAAATAACTGAAGTCAACGCTAAATATCTAGCAATTTAATATCTTATAAACACACACACACATATACATATATATACAGAGGTACATAGAGATACACACACACACACACACACACACACACACACACACACAGAAAACCAAGAGAAAACTACAGAAAATAAATCTTTTGTCTATATGTATCTACAGACACATACACACAAAGATACACAATTGCCCCTCTGGATTAATTCTCTGTGTATGTGCACATGTGTGTACACACACTCACATATATGTATATATGTGTATAAAAATCAATTTATTTTCAAATATTTTCAAAGCATGCTGCTTTGAAGCATGCTGCAATATATTATATTATTATCTTTACCTGTTAATAAATGTACAACATATAATTGATCTTTATATAAATTTAGGTTCAAGTGTACATAGTAAATTAAGGTCCACAAACTACTGGCATACAGCTATTTGGGAGTAATGGAAAGAAAGACAATTTTGGAATGAAAAAGAACTGCATTCAAATGTAGCTTTTTCGTCTATAAACAATGTAACTTTGACTACAAACCATGAAACCTCATGCGCATCCATTTTCTCATATATATAGTGAAAATTATAATTACCTATGATGAAACCACTGTTACAAGATGTGAGGAAAAAGTTTGTCTCTGAAACAATTCGCCAAGTAAACAAACCCTACAAAAGAATAGAACAGCTATGCATAAAGGCTGAGACAATTGTGATCCACACCCAGCCTGCTAGCATTATTTAGAAGTCATACATTTTGCTTGCATAGCTACTTTCCTGTTTCTGTTTTTCTCTATGAAACATAACTATTTATAGTTCAGATCACTTCTCTGACAGGTGGCTTCTAGAAATATATTTAAGGGCTTCCCTCTCATCTATATATATAAAACCCTAATATGCAAATAGACCGAACGGCAGAACAACCGGACAACTGGTCACTATGACGTGCACTGACCACAAGGGGGCGCACGTGGAACATGGTGGGCATCGGCCACAGCAGGATGGTGGAGCAGGTGAGCGGGTTTGCCAGACCAAGGCGGGGCACCAGTTGCTGTCATGGCGCGAGCCTCTAGTGGTTACTGAAAATTCTTTGCTCCCGTGCGCCGGCCCTGCTTGAACCAGCTACCAGCCCGGATTGCCTCTCAGGGCTTCTCGCCCTGCTCCTGAGGGACGATCAGGGCTGGGAGCCACCTCTTGCACCCACTGCCGGTGACGGCCCTGCTCGCACCCGCTGCTGGCGCTGGAGCCACCACTCACACCCACTGCCGGTGCCGGTCCCGATCGCTCAGCGTCGTCAGCAGGTGCGAGCGGCAGCTGCCAGCCCCGGTCGCCCCTGAGGGCTTCTCCACCTCCTCCTGCTTCTGAGGGGGCAGCAGCCTCCGCTCACATCCACTAATGGCGCCAGCCCCAATTGCTCCGCGCCTTCAGCGAGTGCGAGCGTGGGGGGTGGGGGGGAGGTTTCGGAGAATGGACCGAGACCCGCCCCTGTGCCCACCGCAGCCTCGCAGCCCACCGTTCCTTTCAAGGTGCATCAATTCATGCACTGGGCCCCTAGTAAACTAATAAAAGAGGTAAAGGTACAAATAAATTAATAAAAGAGTAAAAGGTATAAATACACTCAATTTGCATGTGGGTTAGAAATCTGAAAAATGTTTATTACAATGCTATTTTCTAATCCTTCCATTTGTATTCTTGATTCCACATCTTATTATCTTATTCCAATGCTTCTATCATTAATTATTCTCTATTTCTCATTGATTTCAGTCTCTAACAAAAAGGCTTCTGCTTAGTTTCCCATTTTTGAAGTGATATCACTCCTTTCTTTTACCAATCTCTCTTGAGATACAAGTAATTAATTCTTTCTTCATCATCTCCTAATCTCCATCAATCAGGTGTCTAAGTCACTCCACTAAAGTTGTTGCCCTTGAGTTTACTGAGCAACGCAAGGACTTCTTCCCAGTTATTCAAACTGCCTGACTTCTCCATTACAGTACTGGCTAATGCGAACCCTACCTTCTCTACTTTGGCTTCTGTAATTACACAATCTTGATCCTCTTCATACCCATTTCTCACTGTTCCTTGTGTGTCACCCTTAAAAATTTGTATTCCGTCCTCCTTTTTCATATCCTTTAGCATTACCTAAAGCTCTATCCTTTGCCCTTGGGTTTCTCTTTTCACTGTCTCCATAAACTCTAACATATTCAATTTTTTTAATCCTTATTCAAGGATATTTTTCCATTGATTTTTAGACAGAGTGAAAGGGAAGAAGAAGGGGAGAGGGAGACATACACACACATCCACTGGTTGCCTCCTGCACAGGACCCAATCGGGGGCAGGGTATGAACACGCAACCAAGGTATGGTGCTTTTGACCAGAAATCGAACCTGAGACCCTTCAGTCCTCAGGTGGAAGCTCTATCCACTGAGCCAAACCAGCCAGGAATAATATATTCAATTTTAATCTTTGAGTAAACAGTTCTTCAAAGTTTCCATTCTGTATGTTTGGTGGTCTGTCGACCTCAAGTGTAATATGTCTTGTAATCATAATAATTCATTCTTTAAAAACACACACACACTTTCAAAAAATTCCTTCCTCAGGCAATAGTAATGTCTGATCTAGGAAACTACATCTGGGTACTGGGTAGTTACCAAATATTACTGAAACATCATAGCGTATGTATCTTAAGCACCTCCTTTTAAAAGAAGAATGTAATTTTTTCCTTTTCAATTGATTTTAGAGAGAAAAGGGAGGAAGGGATGGAGGGAGGGAGGGAGGGAGGGAGGGAGGGAGGGAGGGAGGGAGACATCGATGTGAGAAACATTTATCAGCTGCCTCCCATACATGCCTAAAAGAGGATCAAACCAGTCAATCACCAGCAAAGGTAGAGTACCCAGACCCAAGTACAGGTCAATAAAATGTGTCAACTGTGAACAAGTTATACCAATATTATAAGAAAAGTAACATACAATATACTGAAGAAGCCCAAAGAAAGAAATGCTCAATGCTGCTGCTGGGAAACTAAGATTGATTTTCTGGAAAACTTTTTGCTGACTACAATGAAGAAATTGGATTAGGAAAGGATAGAAGTAAAGTATGAAAAGTAGTTAGGAAGGCAATGCAATCATACAGGAAAGAAAATGAGAGCCCGAATAAAGGCATGGCAACAGAAATGGAAAAAAAGATTTTGCAGTTTTTTCAAAGATAAAATCATTATTATCATTGTAGATGTGATGTGAAGAATAAGGACAAGGAATAAGGCTAGGGTGTCTCCTGGGTATCTGATTTGGCCCCATTAAAGTACTGCTCTTAATCCAGATGGGAAATGTAAAAAGATGTTTAGAATATGGGTGTCTGATTTGGTCGCATTAAAGTACTGCTCTTAACCTAGACTGGGAAATATAGAAAGATTTTTAGAATAATAAGAGAATTAGTAAGTTTAAAACAGAAAAGTTTGATATACACGACTACATGGTTAAGAAGTTGAGTAAGCAGTAAATAAATTGATCTGAAACCCTCAAACTAAAACACAAATTTGATAGTCATTTATTCAGCCAAATTATATTTATCAAACACAATACAATACGCTGGGGCTATTCTAGGCACTGAGGATACAACAGTAAACAAAACAAAGGAGTCCTTGACTTCATAAAACTTACATTCTAGGGAGACAAACAATAAATAATATTGTAATGGCAGTAGAGGCAAGGGCTATGGAAAAACAACAATATAGAAGAATGTTAAGTGATAGATATGGGGGCTACTTTAGATAGAATGATCAAAGAAGGCCTCACTGGTAAGTGCTATTTGAGCAGAGAAAGCTAATGAAGGGAGCAAGGCTACATATATTGGGGGAAGAACGATCCAGACAGAATGCAACTGACATACAAAAGCCCTGAAAAAAGAATACAAGTAGCAATGATTGGCAAGGAGGCTGCTCTACCAAATACAGTGACAAGAGGACAAGAGTTAGGAAATGAGAATAGTTGTAGAGGTAGCCAGGGACTAGATTATAATGGCAGTTATCCCAAATAATGACAATATTTCTTAGAAAAATTGTCTTGTCACACATTCTAGTATTTAATACAGTTCTGAGAATATAGCAGGTGCTCAAATATTTTTTTTTCAAATTAATGAGTGAATGAATTATATTTGAGCCCAATTTGTGTTCTACCATTTCCCGAACTCTAATTCATCCCCAAAGGACAAACCAAAAAGTAATTTAAAGGACTACATTATAAGCTTTAGTAATCATCAAAAGTAGAATTTTTAAAATGTTGTGAACAGTGACATCACACTAGAATTAGTACATGCCCTTCAAAAGAGACTGCACAGAAGGAAACATCTACTTCAAAATATAATATCAAACTGGACTTTTGCTAAAACAGCACTTCATTCGACAAACCCTTAACATTTTGTAAATAATCAAAATATATTTCAGACCAAGTTCTGATCGTATTTAACAGCCAACAGTTTACAATACTACTTCAGTTCTACGCTAGGAAAAATCATGTAAAACACTTGGGGAAAAAAAGATATATCAGTATGTACAAGAGCAATAGCAATGTAATCTTGAAAAACATACTTAAAAATATAGATGTACTGCATTTTGGCATTCCTTAACTAATAGAATTAAATAAGCAATCATTCAAAATTCACTACTCAAAATAAGTATTCTTTTGATAGCTAGTAATTCATACTGGTTTAAACTGCTCAGTGAAATAAATATTCTAGACTCAGAATCTGCAAGCATCTTTCAAGGTTATTAAATGTTCTCACCCTTAGAGAATTCTGAACTCATTCCTTTACATACTTCCGAAGTGTAAATACATAAATATTTAAAATTTGAACCAGGGTGGGGCAAAAGTAGGTTTACATATGTTTGTATGGAAAAGAATCTTCTATACTAATAAAAGGGTAATATGCTAATTAAACCGGATGTCTTCTGGACGACCATCCAGACATCCTTCCTAACAAAGCTGGGCCGAGGCAAAGCCGCCCATCCGCGGTCCCCGGGCGCCAGCGCCTGCCCCTGCGGCCCGAGAGAGGGAGAAGCCACCCGCCCCATGGTCCCGAGCACCTGCGGCTGCGGACCAGGCGAAGCCGCCTGCCCACCGTCCCCTGCATCTGCGGGCTGGCCCAGGCGAAACTGGCCCGGGTCCTGGGTGCCTGCAGGAGGGAAGTGGGAGGAAAGCCCAGGTCCCAGGTGCCTGGGGCTGGCCGGAAGAGGAAATCCTGGGTCCCAGGTGTGGGGCCGAGGCAGAGGCGGTTAGGGGCGATGAGGCCAGCAGGGGAGCAGTTAGGGGCAATCAGGCCAGCAGAGGAGCAGTTAGGGGCGATTAGGCAGGCAGGCAGAGGTGGTTAGGGGCAATCAGGCAGGCAGGCAGAGGGGTTGGGGCGATCAGGCAGGCAGGCAGACGAGCAGTTAGGAGCCAACAGTCCCAGATAGCGAGAGGCATGTCCAACTGTCAATTTAGGCCCAATCCCGCAGTTGGACATCCCCCGAGGGGTCCTGGATTGGAGAGGGTGCAGGCCGGGCTGAGGGATCCCCCCCCCCCCCCCCCCCGTGCACGAATTTCATGCGCTGGGCCTTTAGTACAATAAATAATAATACAAGAATAAACTTCATTTCGCATACTCACAACTATAAACCTACTTTTGCCCCAGCCTGTATTTAAAATGAAGTAAATATTAATATACGTTTTTTATTATTACTTTAAATGTTTTTATTGATTTTTTTAGAAAGAGACGAAGGAGGGAGAGAAACATAGATCAGCTGCCTCCCATACATAATAGACCTGGGAATGAAACTGCCACCCAGGTTATGTGCCCTGACTTGGAATGGAACGGTCAACCTTAATAATTTAAAAATATTAGCACAGGATGATGCTAATATTTTTAAATTAACAACACTCAGAAAATGCACTTCCTCAGAAATTTCTTCTCCCTCATCAGAAAGTGAATATTTTAATTTCACTTTTACATTTACTCTTGCCTCTGCATACTGAAATAAAATGTTCTTTATTCTACTAATCTATGCTAAGCACATGTTGCCAAGTTGCTTTCAAGTATTTAATCAATTTTATGCAGTACTCATCCTCTAATTTCTTGGGGATAAACACAAAGAGATGGGCAGTGGAATCTTTTTCTATCAAAGAATCACCAACTAAAAATCAATGAAGGATTAAGTTTAAGAAAAAAAAACTTGAATAATTAAATTTTCTTTCAAGTCAAGGAACAGAAAACTATAATGTACAGCCAAAGAAAATGTAGCATGTCCTATTATTGAGCTCCTAAGAAAGGTAAGACATTTAAACATATATGTTCTTTTAAGGAGAAGCATCTCTGTTTTGTGTTCTAACAACTTTTCAACTCTGATGTACTTTTAAAACTACATGTTGTAAATCTAACATATTAACACACTGATATCACCTCATTAGCATATTATTATCCATACTAGTGACCCGGTGCATGAAATTAGTTCACATTAAAAGGGTATTAATTAGAGGAAATAATTTAATATTGCTATTTGCCCTTTCTCTATAATAGAAGTGTCAGAGATGAAAGATAATTAGTAAAATGTATATGAAAGCCATACTCCTACCAGAGTCTGGGGCACACCAGGGGCCCAGAGTCAAGTCCCCGCTCAGCCACATGCACCTCAAAATCGCGTGAGACCCAAACCCGGCCTGCCCCCCCAATGGGCTAGATCCAGACACAGCCAGTCCCACCCTTGTCAAGCCCTGCTGGGCAGGGGGCGTAACCTTAGGTCCCCTGGCCTGGTGCCAGGACAGGGGGCATGGCCTGAGGTCCCCCAGCCCAGACTGGGGCAGGGGGCATGCCTTGAGGTCCTCCATCAAGCCCCACCAGGTGGGGGACACGGCCTGAGATGCCCTTTCAAGCCCCGCTGGGTAGGGGGCATGGCCTGGAGGTCCCCTGTCAAGCCCCACCAGGTGGGGGGTGCGCAGCCTCAGGTCCCCCAGCCCAGCACCAGGAGGGGGGTGCAGTCTCAGGTCCCCCATCAAGCCCCGCTGCGCGGGGGCGTGGCCTGAGTTCCCCTGACCCAGCACTGGGGGTGCACCTTGAGGTCCCCCGTCAAGCCCTGCTGGGTGGGGGCCACGGCCTGATGTCCCCTGTCAAGCCCAGCCAGGCAGGGTGGCGCAACCTCAGGTCGCCTGGCCCGGTGCTGGGGCGGGGGAGGGCATAGCCTCAGGTCCCTGCTGATGGCTCGTTAAGGCTCCTTATGGGAACTTGGCCTCAGCTGTGAGTGCAGCCATCTTTGTAACAGAGTGATGGTCAATTAGCATATTCCCTCTTTGATAGGACTAAAGGCCCAGTGCATGAATTCATGCATGGGTGGGGTTGCTCGGCCTGGCCAGTGATCAGGCCGATCGAGGCCGTGGGAGGTTGGCTGACCAGAGAGGGGCCGCAGGAGGTTCCAATCAGGGCCATCGGGACTGGCCGGCTGGGGAAAGGGGCCATGGGAGGTTGGCCGGCCGGGGGGAGGGGCCATGGGAGGTTGGCTGTAGGAGCGCACTGACCACCAGGGGGCAGCTCCTGTGTTGAGCATCTGCCCCGGTGGTCAGTGCACATCATAGCAACTGACTGACCAGTCTTTTGGTCACTTAGGCTTTTATATATATGTAGATAAATGAACATATTATTGAAGTGAGGACCAAGTAATGTTTATCATCCTCTCTTTTTCTTTGTAGAAATACTAAACCAATTTTGGTAACCATTCAATCAATTAAAGTAGGTCAACAAAAACTTTTATTGGATTGGGCTTCTAATTTTTCCAACTTTCTAACCTGTAGCTTTGAACTCTTTATGGTGATCTGTTTATTTATGCTTCCTTTTCATTAAATAATAGTTAAGGGAAAAATTAAAGAAAAAAAATTCACCTATCTAGATGTGTTAACTGGTTAAAACCCATTAAATTAAAAGGTTACACTGAAGAGGCAGAAGATATATTCAAATAATGATTTAAATTTTTTTAAAGAATCTTGGAGTTAGTGTAATTTTTCTAAGCTCTATCCACTTATACAAAACTACTGCTCATCCAAGAAAAAATAATCCATCCACATCATAACACACCTAATACATCTAAGCAGACATGATGAAAATACCTAACTTTAACTCTACATATAACACGGTGATACAACATAATATTGGGCATACAAAGTAATATACAAAAGAGTACAGCATGTATGAGCATAAAGTTCAAAAACAGGCAAAACTAATCTATCCTGTTAGAAGGCAGAGTAGGAGCAGTGCCCTTGGTGGGAGAAGTGGTGCCTGGAAGGAGACAATCAGTTTCCAGGGCATTGCAATATTCTGATTATCCACGTGTTCAATCTGTCAAAATTCACAGAACTGTACATTTATGAAAGACATTTTTGAATTCATGTTTTCTTTTAATTAAAAAATATTTAAAAATAACATGCACTGCTCTCTCACTATATTAGCTATTTTAACATGTAAAAAGAAAAGGTTTAACAGCACCACAAAGTTTTCAAGGGCCTCAATAACTCACTCCTGTCCTACAACTCTTATAAATGCTAAAATTATATATCCTTATTATTCCTCTCAGTAAAATAGTTCATGCCTTTGCTCATACTCCAGTCCTCCTGATTTAACCACAGTCTAATCCTTCAAAATTGAAACAATGCTCCACTTTCTTTTACTTTTTCCAGCTTAGGCTTATCTCTCCCTTCCCTCATCCCCTTTGCTTTAAATTGACCACATAAAGAACACCTGATATCTACTTTTTATCTATGTGCCAAAATTGTAATAAATATTTTACAAATATTTTATCTACTCCTCAAATAAGTGTTATCTCCAATAGAGATGAGAAAATATCCTCAGAAAAGGCAACTTGTCTGAATTAAAAACCTTCAAGAAGCAGGTCCATCTGGCTCCAAAACCCATCCTACCTAATAAAAGAGTGATATGCAAATTGACTCTAACTCCGCTACACCCACAAGCCACGCCCACAAGCCATGCCCACCAGCCAATCAGTAGCAAATATGCAAATAAACCCAACCAAGATGGCTACAGCCACAGAGAGCAGGAGGGAGGCTTGAGTTTCCCCGGTAACATAGGAAGCCAAGCTTTCCGCCTGCCCTTGCTGGCCTAAGCCTCCACTCAAGGCTACAAAGTTTCAATTATAGAAGGTAAACAAATCCAAACAGAAATGGCGGCAGCCACTGAGCTGGAAAGAGCAGGAGGCGAGGGTTGCCCCCGGCAATGGAGGAAGCAAAGCTTCTGCAGCCCTGGCTGGCCCAGGCCTCCGCTCCAGGCTACAAAGTTTCAATTATAGAAGATACATAAGTCCCAAAAGAAATGGCTGCCGGCCACAGAGCGAGCAGGAGGCTTGGCTCCGCTCTAGGCTACAAAGTTTCAATTGTAGAAGAAACATAAATCCCAGATACCAGGGCCTCTGCTTGGGTCGCCAGGGGTCGTGGCCGGCCTGCAAACCACCACAGGCCCTTCACCCAGGCCGCCCCACACCCCAAGGAAACCCCCACCCTGATCCGGGATACCCTTCAGGGCAAACCAGCTGGCCCCCACCCATGCACCAGGCCTCTATCCTATCTAATAAAAGAGTAATATGCAGATTGACCATCACTCCAACACACAAGATGGCTTCCCCCATGTGGTCAAAGATCCTGCCCCCATGTGGACACAAGATGGCAGGCACAGGATGGCCAGCAGGGGAGGGCAGTTGGGAGGGACCAGGCCTGCAAGGGAGGGCAGTTGGGGGCATCAAGCCTGCAGGGGAGGGCAGTTAGGGGTGACCAGGCCAGCAGAGGAGGGAAGTTGGGGGTGACCGGGCCTGCAGGGAAGGGCAGTTGGGGGGGGGACCCAGGCCTGCAGGGGAGAGCAGTTGGGGGGGACCAGGCCTAAAGGGGAGGGCAGTTAGGGGTGACCAGGCCTAAAGGGGAGGGCAGTTAGGGGCAAACACGCTGGCAGGGGAGCAGTTAGGCATCAATCAGGCTGGCAGGGGAGTGGTTAGGGGGTGATCAGGCTGGCAGGCAGAAGCGGTTAGGGGCAATCAGGAAGGCAGGCAGGCGAGCAGTTGGGAGCCATCAGTCCTGGATTGTGAAAGGGATGTCCGACTGCTTGTTTAGGCTCGGGCCTAAACGGGCAGTCGGACATCCCTTGAGGGGTCCCAGATTGGAGAGGGTGCAGGCTGGCCTGAGGGACACCCCCATCCTCACCCCCGTGCACGAATTTCGTGCACCAGGCCTCTAGTCCTCTTATAAGGCTCCAGTGCTAGACTGTCTCTGTATCATGCAATTAACATGTTATTATATGTTATTTTGTCCATATTAGTCATATTTGTACCTTACTATCTACTTTTTATTATCTCACTACCCATATTGTATAAAAATATACCAATTCTATCAAGTCACATCTCACCTTCCTTGAATTATGCTATGAGGTAATTACCTATCTGAAAAACAGCCAGGATGTAAAAACAAGCACCCCAAGAAATGGCAATAAAAACTGAAACTGTGTATCATCACCAATTTTATTCACTACAGGTCATATATATTATTGACAGTAGCACTCCCCCCATTCTTAATTCCTTATAATGACAACCTATTTCTCTTTATTTTCCATTCAGATTAACAAGGCCAGGTATATAGTTTTCATTTTGTAACACAGTAAAAGTAAAAAATAAGGAATTAAAAGACTGCTAAATATAGAAACAATAATTGCAATGTAAATGATAGCTGAGAACAATGAAATAGCACATAAGATTAAAAAGAGCAATCCAAAGTTACATAAGGTATTAATAAATACATAATAAATAATGATGACCCTAGCCAAAAAGTTAAAACATAATTGATATTTTATTCTTAAGGAAAGAAATATGTAATAGTTCTAGAAATAATTGTATCCAAAATGTTTAAAAGGTCTACTTCATAGCTCAGCCAGTAACTTACTTCCTGAGTGCTGCAAATAAAGTCCTACAATATATAGAATACTCATTTAGTTACTAATTATTCCAGCATCATGGGCTATATGACTTCTTTTTAGAAAGACTGTAAAGGATTAAGTACATGAGATTTAGAATCAAAAACAATAAACAGGATCTGAATTCCACCTCTCTTTCTTACTGCCAAATGACCTGGGCTAGTTAGGCTGCCTCTGGGGCCTGTTTCCTTCATAGGGATATTAATATTTTTTCCTTGGTATGTAGGAAGATTAAATTAGGTAATTTAAGTAATGTTTTTAACTCAGTACCCAACATATAATAAGGGTCAAAATATGGTAGCTGCTGCTTTTGTAATAAAAGACCATATAAACTAGAACAATACCAGACATACTGGTGGTTCTCAATAAATACTTGGTGATCGGCCAATAAAATGAGAGTAAAAGGGTAAGAGTCTGTCTTTAATAGCATACAGCAGTGTACAGATTACACCTACTGCAACTCTATTTCCCCTCAGTTCTACTTTTTATCTGTAAACACTTCTAAAATAAAAGAATAAAAGAACTGTTTCAAAGGGAAGAACTAGAACCAATTACTGAAAAATTATTCTTTCATTAAATTTCTGGTTAACTTGATATGAGAGTTTTATTAACAAACATAGCTATTCAACAAAGAAACAAACCGTTCTGAATAAGCTATTTATCAGTGAAAGGTCTGAGTGATAATGAATGACAAGTCAGATACTATGGAGAACATTCCTGTTTTGAATAAGAGTACTAATAAAATAATTTCTAAATTAGCTTCCAAATATACTTAAAAATAGACATAATATTTACAGACACACATATGTCTCCCAATACACTCATATTCAAATACCCCAGGTGAATGTTTACTGGCATATAATTACTTGTTTTTAAAACAATTACACTTTTCTATGGTACTTTACAACATAGACATAATTATTGAAGTAAGTCAAAAAGTTTTCCTAGGACTCAAAAATAAAGTCTAAGCTTTTAAAATAAACAAAAAAATAAAAACCTATTAGAAAAATCAGTAACATAGCAAAAGACAAATGCAACTATTTATCCAAATGTCTTAATCTTTTCATTTCCTTTTGAAAAATATCCAGCATCTTTTAATATTTCTTTTATTTTGCTAAGTAAAACAATAATATATATTTATGTATTCAAAACAATGTTGAAACATGAACACATACTAAATTCTCCCCAAAGGAAAAAAAAAGGCTATTTTCAGGTTATTAAAGTATACAAAGTGATTTAAACATTTTTAAACTATGCCAATCTAAAATTTAACTCATTACAGTTATAAAATCTTATGTTAAAAATTATTCTTATACTAGAGGCCCAGTGCACAAAATTCATGCACTGGAGGTGGGGGGTCCCTCAGCCCGGCCTGCGCCCTCTCACAGTCCGGGATCCCTTGCTCCCTACCGCCCGCCTGCTTGCACCTTACCGCTCGGCTGGCTGCTCCTTAGTGCTGCTGCAGAGGTGTGAGAAGCTCCCGCCACCGCCGCTGCGCTCGCCAGCCATGAGCACGGCTTCTGGCTGAGCAGTGGTCCCCCATGGGAGTGTACTGACCACGGGGGGACAGCTCCTGCGTTGAGCGTCTGCTCCCTGGTGGTCAGTGCACGTCATAATGACCGGTCGTTCTGGTTGTTCCACCTTAACGGTCGCTTAGGCTTTTATTATACAGATCACACATGAAATCTGACCTGCTTTGTACCACATTAAGCATGCCATTCAAAAATAACACTAAAAATTACAACCTAAGTAATAATATAAAACCACATCATTTTAAATAAAGTAGGAAATAGTTATTTGTATTCAAATATCCCATTATCATGACTGTCTACTAATAGCACATGTGAGAGAGATGATTAAAAACTTATCTACCTGTGCTAAAGAAAAAGTTACACAATATTCCACTTGCCACCTGGCCACACACAGAAACTGCCATGTAGAGAAACATTATAGTTTACAGCTCACCTACCTCCAACCACTGGAGTCTTCTCACTCTTTTTGCAACTCAATTCCCCTCAGTTTTTTTCTTTTTCTTTTTTTTTTCCCCCCTTAGGGGAGAGGATTGGTGGTGATGGTGGAGTGGTGAAGGTAGGGAGTGTATTATACAGAATTATGAATAGAAAAGAAAACAGGGCAATTAAAACTTTTAGTATATGAGGGATGAACATTAAGCATGAAAATAATTAGCAATATTATTTTAAGATGTGATTTCTCAGAGTCAGAAACTACTGATAAAAATATTATGTGCATACATCTAAAAACAGTTAAATATACTTTTATCTGGCAAGCTATTCCTTCTTAGTCATTAAAAGTAAATTACTTGAAAATCTTCTTTACTAGTTTCTGAGGCTTTTCACTCTATTTTTTATAAGAAATACATGAAATTACACTGGACTGTGAACAAGTTTACCAAAATCCCTGCAAGTGGCAATTCAACTCTCACTTTGCTACTTTAAGAGAGCAATAACTTCCCAAACACTGTTTATCTTTTATTCAAATAACTAGAGGGCTGGGTAAGGTGTCTAGATTTGACAATGAAATATTCCGTTTACTCAAGATAATCTTAAATTAAAGTATTTTATAACACTGTCAGGTCACATGTTTGAATTTTGAGATCAAAAAGCACAATCATTTTAGTGTAAAAATAACAAAAGCATCCCACTAGCATACATCTATCTATATAAAAGCCAAGCCACCAGAACGACCGGAACAACAGGTCACTATGACACCCACTGCAGCCGGCCAACCTCCCGCAGCCCCTCCCCCTGGTTGGCCTCCATTGGCCCCGATCAGGGCAGGCCAGACCCCACCCATACACAAATTCATGCACCGGGCCTCTAGTCTAGAAATAAGTTTGATAACAAATGTAGAGCCTTTTGAGCATGCAGTATTAATGAAAGGAGAGGAGACACATATACTACAAAACAATGGAAGAAAAAAATCATTTATGCTTGGTTTTGGAATGCAGCCAAGCATTTATATACTCATAATCAAAAGCACACAATTACTGCACAATATGCCTAAAATCTCTCAGTCCAGCATTGCCTTCAAAGATCAGAAAAACTCTAGTTTAAAACATAATCAGTCTTCAGTAGTTACGAGATTTACATGCAAAACTCATCAACATTTTCTCAACATCTTTTCTCAAATACTGAATAATATGCCAGAATATGCTAGTTCACAAATTAAGGTATGACTTTTTAAACACTGATCCAGAACTCTCACTATTCAAGACCTTTTATGCAAAGGTCTTACAGATGTCAACCTTCTATGAGGTCTTCACTCTAGATCATTCCTTACCTATCTCCCATTTTTGTCTGAATTTCTCCAGCTTTTGATTCCTTTATAAAGATAATTGGCAGGTGCTTCAAATACTGCTGTCTTAAACTGTGCCCTGAGTCAGGAATATCCCAACTATAATATAAACTCCTTAATGCCAAAAATTATGCCTTCCTGATTTACATTAACACTTACTAACCTAATTATCTATAATAATCTATAATAATAAAAGCATAATATGTCCAGATGTCCTTCCGGACAAAGTGGGGCTGTGAGGCCTGAGGCAGCTGCAGCGCCGGGGTGGGGGCTGAGCCCCTTGAAGGAATTTCGTGCATCGGGCCTCTAGTATAATATATTCATCAAAAATATGTTGACTGACATTAACAAACCAGTACAAATCCAAATTCTTTAACATATTAGGGTAAAAAAAAGTAAAGTAATTAAAGGAATCAGATTCTTTATAATTCAAGTAATTAAGGTTAAAACTCCTTTCTATATTTCTTCTGATTCTTTAAAAACGTTGTTAGATATTTTATTATATTTTATATAAAAGGCATTGTTATCAAGTACATTGTTCAGTTTATGCAATCTGTCTGGCTACATGACTTTGTAAAAGGAATTTCAAGAATGTACTTTGGTTTAGGTTTTCTTTCAACCCTATGACTTTGAAAGTATGAATATTATATTTAGCTAGTTTTGAATAATTATTTTCAATTTAGTTTGGCATCTGCATAATTTTATAAGTACATTCATCATACAGATATAATTTTAAAGTAGCTATTTAGCTTTAACCTGGCCACACTAACAAAAAAGCACAGGTAATACAAAACAATGGATGATCCAAAAAGCACAGCCAACTCTCAATTATTCATATGTAATTTACCTAATAAATATTTCAGCCTGTTTACTTCCACTATTTAATAGTATTTGTTTAATAAATAAAAATTTATGTTATTAATTCAAATAAAAAATACATCAATTTACTGTAGGAGAGGAAAGAATATAAAAGATTCCCAAGGCACATATAAGTAATGCTGTTTAGAATATACATTTAGCACTCTTCCACCATTATTCAACTTTTTATTATGTGCAGGTAACTGAGAGTGGACTGTATTTAGCTTGGTGATAGTCAGTGGTACAGATACACAGGCATGCAAACCATTCACTCACCCCACAGTGCTTTTCACAGCCCTATTTTCAGTAGCCTGAGACCTGGGAGGGAGGAGGCAGCAAGTCACTGCAGATGATCACTTAAAAGGAAATTGAGAGTTGACTATAATTTACATTTAAAGCGCTATGAAATAGCATCACTCCTACATGTACTAGTATTCATTACTGTTTATAGGAATACCTCTCACAGTGACTTAACAGGGTTGTAAATGCTTTCTCTTTAACCTTTCAATATCCCAGGAACATAGTGATATCTGAGAATCACAAAGACAGAAAGCGAAAGTGCTACAAATGTAAAGTGGTATGCATTTCAGAGATTAGGAAACAGATACCCAGAGAGGTTAAGTAAGCAACCCAAAGTCATCCTCAGATTAAGGAGAATGTAACTCAGTTCTCCTAACCCCAAATGCAATGCTAGAGTCTCTCTTTCCCTTAAACTCAAAATCCTCCTCTTGGCTTCAGAGTTCTTGCTAATTTTCTTCTCTTCTGTTGAACCCTTTCTTCGTACTGACCCGTCCACCATAGCATACACTTTCATCAGTTTACCCTCTAACACTCGAATGCTCAGCTCTTTCTCCATTTACCTTGTTCCCGTTCTCAAAGCCCTATGCAGGGAACAACCAGATCACAAGTTCAGAACTACTACTAAAACTTCCATTTCAGTATCTGCTGCTACCTCTCACACATCTCTGACAGTCAATTCCCTTAAATTCAAAAGCAAGGGACTCATTATCATCCCTCCCAAAATGATTTCTCCATTTCATGGCACCATCAATTTCACTTTCCCTCAGGACTGCAAACTTAAAATGCTTTCACACCTGATCTCCTCAATACAGAACATACTACTCCTGCTCCTTTTCTCTTCTCTCCATTTTTCCATTTTGTAATTAATGCTTCAGTTATTATCACATGATAGATGCTGGGGAAGAAGTGTGATGTCCAGTGAAAGAAAAAGAACTGGACAAAGAACTTAAATAAGACAATGGTAAGTGATATTTAGAAAGGAACAATGAGATATGGAAGAGTAAAGGAGGAAGCATAAATTCCCACTGGGATGATGAGGAAGGATTTCCAGAAGTGACATGTGACCTAGACCTTAAACTAGGAGTTTGATAAATAGTGCTGCAATTGGACTTCTAGGCAAAGGAAACAACCTATGCAAGGTCAAGTAAATAGAAACTGCATGCCATGTGCGAAGATTAAGTCATCTTTGACTTAAGCAATGATCCTCAACTAGGGCATAACAGAATCTTCAATAAGAAAAACGAGGAAAGGAGAGGGGGGTGCTACTAGCAAATCTCCCAATCCCTTCAAGAAGCACTGTGTATAAGGAAGGGAGGGAGTGTATTCCATAAGTTCAACTATGCAGAGAGGTAGATAGAGAATAGTATGGTTAAGACAGTACAGAAGAACATTTTGAAATAAATCATCAAAGGCCTTCAATGCCAAGCTAAGAAATTTGGATTCTATTCAGTGAGTAAAAATGGGCCTGAGAAGTTTAAATGGTAGATTGTGTGTATGTGTTTTGTTTTGTTATTTAAGGGAATCGGATCTAGATTTCAGGGAAATAATCCTGGCAATTGTACAGCAGAGTAGTTAAAAACAGGTGAGAGAAAGATGGTTTTACTATCATCCAAATGAAATAATGAGGATGGGAACTAGATCAACGACAAGGGAATAGGAGATTGGATTCAGTAGATAGCTCAGAGGCAAATTAGAGGAACTTCCCAACTGAACAAAGAGGAAGAACACTAGGCCTCTAGCTTGAATAACAGAGGATGGTGGTGGTACCTAGAAAGTGAAAAGAAGTATGCTATGGGGTGCAACGTTTCACACATCAGGACTCTGAGATGATTACCAGACACAGATGATAATGTTTTGCAAGCTTAGAAGAAAAAGTCTGAATAAAAATGTAGTTATCACAATGATCTCAATTTATGGAATTTTGAAGTCATGAGTGAAAAGGCTGCTCAGGGAAGCAGCACCAGTAGTAGAGAGGAAAAGACCAAGAACAGAAGAACCTTAGGGCTCGCTTGCTTGAAAAGTTGGAAGACCAGGCAGTAAAGAGAAGCAACAGCATAAAAGGTAAGAAAAGAATCAAGAGAATATTTTACAAAAAGTCAAGCAAGGAAAATATAGTGGCTACAGTGCATGATACATTTAGTCACTTACTAGCCCTGTGACCCTGGCTGAATTACTTACCTGAGTTCAGTCCTTTAGAATTTCAAAACCCATATCCTCAACTGTAAAATAGGAATAATAAGAGTACCTCAAAAGGCTGTTGAAGATTAAGAGAGACAATTATTTAATACAGTACTACAACTAATAGAATGGGGAACTTGCATCAGGTTACTAGCATCCTTTAAGGCACTATTTTCAGTATAGGGATAGAGCTGTGCTTGCAAGACTACAGTGGTTAAGAAAGAAAGCTATGGAGTGAGAATAAACTATTCTGTCTGTAGAACCCACAGTAACTGTTTTGTAACCTTTGTCTTTATCTTTCACATCTCTCAACATCATCCCATACCCAGTGTAGTACCTGACCCATGTGAAAGATACAAAAATGTTGCTGAACATGAGAAAACTAAGCCAATAGGAAGGCAGACATAAAGAAGCAAGAAATCTTAGTTCTACAGAGAATATTAAACATTATTAGAAGCATAAAGTAGAGATGCTTTCTGCTGACTCAGAGAAACAGAACTATGGGTGAAATGAAACATAAAGGGAAGACGAGGGAACACAGATCAGACAGCTTCTCTACCTTCTTAACAAAGAAGTAAAAGTTCTCTGCACAGAGTGGGATTACAAAATCAATCTGGAACCTGAAGAATAAATTAGGTGATTCTCCATTCCAAAATATAATCAACTTCATTTATGTCTCCAACGTCCTGGCTCAGTCCCCCATCACCTCTCAGATGGTAACGGTGGTCTCCTAGGCAGCTCCTCTTCCTACAGATTTTCGACTTGACTTTCCCAAGGTGTAGAGCCCATGTTTCCTTCCACTTTGTCCATGACTGTTCTCACAAAAAGCCAACCCCTCTGTGAAGCCTTCTCTGATCCTCTACCAACCAGATCGTTGATCATTCTCTCCTCAGGGCTACTTCGGCTCCTGAAACAGTTTGATTACTTAATTTATTGTTCCATATTGTAAACACTTCTTTATGTCTGTTCCAGTAAACTCCTAAAAAGGGAGTACCATCTTCCTCATCTTTATTCCTCTGGCACTTAATTCAGCATTTAGTATATAATAAGCATTCAGTCAATACTTGTTTTGTCTAACTGAAGTGAGTAAATAACATGAGTAAGCTTCTAACTAGAAATTAGAAAACAAAAAGTGATTGCTCAAATCATCATTCAAAAAACCTTCCTACTTTTGTAAGTATTAAACATCAACTAAAATAATTTTTTTAAATTTTTACTAATGGAAAAGTAAAAGGGTTAGATAAACAAAAAAACCCTTAATACTTTTAAATAAATTATATTCTCATAATTACATTTGAATATAAGTGTGTCCATGTCCTCAGAATTCCTGTGAATATGATAATTAAATTATACTAGGAAGGGCTTACACAGGAAAAATACTGTCTTTTTAGTACCAGGAAGAGATGCACAACTGTATTGACAAAAAATACACTATACTTGCAGTAGAAGTAGCTAAGGGAAGCATATGGGTTCAAAATAGATTTTGGCATGTAAAACTGAGATTATTTAATGATACCAATAGCAAATATCACGGATTTTCACAAATTAAGTAGGGTAGTTGTCCAGACAAAACTGAAAGCAACAATTAACCAGTAAGTTGCCCATAAGATCTACTACAATGAAGTTCCTAAACTAGGATGAAATTTATCCATCAACATCTTTTAACAGAATCTTAAAACTCTCGTATGCCTCAAGAAGCTTGCAAGACTAGCCAAGTTATTAATACTAGGAAATTTTCTGGAGTCAGGGAGAAAAATTCTAAGGTTTTAATGAATTAAATATCGTATTTTACCTTAAGTTCATTAATAGATTGCTCTTTGCTTATACCTAAATTACTGGTAATCTCACATTACTTTTTTACAGTTGTTATATTCAAGAACTCTACTTCATTTATATCCAATTTAATGACTAAAAAAAAGGCGCATCTGGCATGGCTCAATTGTTAAGTGTCTACCTATGAACCAGGAGGTCATGGTTTGATTCCTGGTCAGGGCACATGCCCAGGTTGCAGGCTTGATCCCCAGTGTGGGGGGTGCAGGAGGCGGCTGATCAGTGATTCTCTCTCATCACTGATGTTTCTCTCTCTCTCCCTCTCCTTTCCTCTCTGAAATCAATAAAAATATATTTAAAAAAAAAAGAGAGAAAGAAAGAGGGAACTTCAATACCCTAATTCCTTATTAGCAAGTTTGTAATATTCAAAACAATCATTTTAAATATTTTAAATGTGGTATGGATAATTTTGATAGGAGGGCAACTAACATTTAGTTAACATTACTACTCACAAAGTATCAGGTCCTGTGCTGAGTACTCTAAGCACTAGTCTTTTACTTTTCACATTCTAATAACTCTTTGAAATTATCTTTTTTATTTCCTGAGATGAAACCAAGAGTTAATAAGGTCAAATAACTTGCCCCAAATCACCTATTAAGTATCACAACTGAGATTACAACCCAGAACTATCTGTACAGTCTGCTCTCTTTTCCTAAAGGAATTACAATGACCATGACCTTTATTTTATAATGCATTTTTTTAGATAGCCACACAATGACTTTCTCAAAGGTTACATTAAAAAAATCAGAATGAGAGCAAACATTGCCTCACCATTATAAATATATATCTTTTGGTTACCTGAACTTTATCTAAACATACTGTAATCCAACCACAAACAGCTGCCCTTCAGCTGCAATCCAGTGTCCCACAGTTCTCAAAATATTACCAAATTGTGATTCCTCATAAACTTTCTTCATGTTAGATCCACAAGCCTTCTGGTTAACAATGACATGTTTGTCAGAATAGCAATTTCTTAAACAATAGTGTCACTATATAATGAATCTCAGATTACTTTTTTTATTCTAAACTTTCTTAGGATTCAGGAATACAGTTCTCATATAATCTCTCACTGTTAGCTGTATATTGCTTTTGCAATCAGTTTCAATAGGCTGTGTATATTTCTTTACAAACTGAAGTACATTTTGTCAGAGCGAGCAGAAATAGCATTTTCTGCACTTATTGTATTACCTAGAAACCCCTATGAACATAAGTGTTTACTAAATGTTCAGGAAATATAGTATTTTAAATGGTAAATGTACAGCATTATCTGTTTATCTGAGTAAAATTGAAGTAAACCAAAGGCATCAAACCAAATTTGTGTTGCACATAGCTCTTTTACAACCCCAAACTCTGACACCTGCCGGAGAAACCACTATATAGGAACTCCGCAAACTCAATTAAAGCACAACTGTCACTTATTTCTAGCACCACATCCAAGCAGGTTTTTAAGACACAAAATCTAATAAATGACCTTTTCACCTCCATCTAAAACATACAAATCCGTGATTTATATAAATTAAATCACTAATAAATGACATCTGTTACAGAACTAAATGCTAATTTTGAGCCCTGTGGGAATTTTGCTTCTTTTGTTAGGAAATTTACTAAAAAATCTTTTCCCACATATATTATTAAGCCCCTGAACTTTCAGAATAAAATATTGTTACAAAAACGTACGCTGGTAGCTAAATTTAAAAAGCAGCCTCTTGGTTTATAAAACAGTAATCTTACATTATGATGTACAAAAACGAATTAGAAACGCACCGCGCTTTAAATAGGGATGAGCCTCAACCATGAGCCCACGTCTAATACCGTAGATACCAGTACGCCAATACAACACAGGTTCCAAGTTGTTTTTTTCAAATTGTATGCAGAATGTTTACGACTGTTTTTTTAACTTCCCAAAGTGTTTTCAGATCTCAAAAAGGAAACCGATTCTGCAGCTGAACCGGGTGGCAGGCACTCTAAGAACGCTGCGGCCAGCGTGAAACGAGAGAACTTCTTAACGAGGAGACCAAATCCTGTTTACCGGGGCAGAGCGCAGAAAAACCTCGTACACAACCGCTAACCCTGCAGCCAGACGCCGTCCACTGACCTCGGCACGGGGACAGGAAGCAGAGACGCGGGGCCAGAGGCGGGACGAGGTCTTTAAAAATACAACCCGGGCTCCCGCAGCGCCCAAGGTGTCAACAAACCCGCGGCCGCCGCCGAAGGTAAACAATGAACCTGCGGCCGGGGCGAGGGGGCGGCCCGGCCGGGAGGCGGGAGGGCAGCGGCGCTCCTCGGACGCCGGGCAGCGATCGCCCCCCTCGGGTCCCCGTGGCGGTGGGCGAGGAGAAACACAGGCGGGCGGGCAGCGAGGACCGAGCAGGTCCCGCTTCTGCTCGGGGGCCGGGAAGGCAGGATGTGGTCGCTCTCCCCTCCGACATCCTCCCCGCAGCCGAAATAACAGCCTCCACCGCCCGGCTCCGGGCGCGCCGGGACTCGCCGGCACCAACTCCCGGACCCCGGCAGCCCCGAGGGTGGCCGGCGGCGCCGAGTCCCGCGCGGGTCTCCGCGGCACTCACAGCGCCCCAGGCCCCGGAGCAGCGCTCGGGGCGAGGGGAGCGGGCACCCCGGGAAGGGGGATGGGTCCGGGAGGCGGCCCCGGGCTGGGCTCCCGCACCCCGCCGGTCCCGCGCGCGCGGCCCGCCCCGGCCCCCGGCCCGCAGCCCTGGCCCCTCCCCGCCCCGCACCCGCGCCCGGGCCCGCGCCGCCCGCGTTACCTCGGGTCAGGTCCAACGGGACGTTCTCCTCGCCGCTGTCATTCCGCCCTGCGCGAAACACACACACAGCCCCAGTTAGGACCCGCGGACAGGCCGGCGGCGGCAGCCCCGCTCCGGCCGGCGCCCAGCTCGCCCCGCAGCCCGGGGCCGGGGCCAGGCCGGGGCCAGGGGCGGCGGGCGCCGGGCGGCGGGGGTCAGGGCTACAGCGGGCTTACCTCGTATTCGGAGGTTCTTCAGCGAGCGGCCGCGGCCGATCGCCGCCATATTGACGGGTTTCAGTCACAACACCGGAAACCTCGCCCAATCGCGCGAGAACCCGTCCCCTCCCGCGCGCCGGCCACGCCCCTCGCGGCCTCGTCCCCGCCCCTCGGCGGCGGCTGGCGGGCGGGCGGGCAGCGGGCGTCCGCGGGTCTCCGTGCCGATTCGGGGTCTGGATGCCGCCGGCGGCTTGTGCATCCTCCCCTCCGGCAGCCGGACGTTGCGGCGACGCGCCCGGCCCCCCGGGTGCAGGTCCGCCGGGAGGAGGCATTTCCCACGAGGGGAATCCCATTGATGCGAGTGCACGGCGGAGGGCACGCTTCCCCTCCGGCCGCCGCGGGAGCCGTGGTCGCAGCCCAGGCGGGCTGGGAGGAGGCCGGGACGGGGCCGGCTGGCCACCTGCTGACACCGTCCTGCGTGACTCTCCCGCTTGCTGGCCAGCGCTGGGATGGGATGGACTACCCACCCGCCGCCACCACCCCTTTACTCATCCATTAAAATGATGTTTATTGAAAACAAAAACAAAAGGCTGCGCACGCTTCATCATTTCCCTTCCGAAAGTCGCTTTGCTCCAACCCAGTGAACACGTAACAAAGTTTGTTTTCCGCCCTCGCTCCGGCCGCCGTGCTGAGCAGCCAGGCATGGACCTGCAAAGCCCCGCTCGGCGGGAGCTCCCACCCGTGGAAGCGGTCGGGGAGGGTCCGCTGGGCTGCGGTGCGGGGTGGGCGTCCCGCCCGCGGATGCCCGGAGGCCAGGGCAGGGGGTTTCCTCTCCGCGGGGACCGAGAGCCCCAGAGGGCTGTGTCCGGGTTTTCTGCCGGGGTAGCTGCTGGGACAGGGCTAACGTAAATGTGGTGGGTGGATATTTTTAATGTGTAAGCTTAACCATTGCCAACGCGGGAGAGTTTAATTCTAGAACCTGCGTTAGCTAATTCATGGACATACACCTGGCCCCTGACCCAGCAACTTTTTTCTTTCAACTGGATTCACGTTAAAGACAGGCTGAGCATTTTGTTGCCTCCTATTCTTCAACCCTTGTCTTTACTCCTGAGACTGGAAGGTAACTGACAGTGGAAAGCTTGCCTTAACCACCTCTCTTTGCCAGCGTCCAGTTCATGCCAAGTCCGGCACAAGTAAATGTTCAATATATGATCAGCTCGTTGAGTAAATGCCCGGATTGCTTTGTTCCAATCCCCTTCTTGCTTAAAAACGCATACCAATATTGGAGATACTAATTGCAGCCGTTAATAATAGTGAACAATTGGAAACACATGAGCAAAGGTAGGGGTTGTGATATTAAGTCAAGCGAGAGATTACGAAATTCCCACTTTTATAAGCGTTTAAAATACATACCAAATCAAAAGTGTACTTTATAAAATATTTTACATATCTGTGTAGGTAGAAAAGTCTGAGAAGATACACATCAAAAGGTTAAATGACTTTTCCCCCTTAGTAGTGGTGGAACTACATATATATATATAGTTTTTGTTCTTGTTTGGTGGTCTGTGATTTTAAAATGTCCTATAATTAATAGAGGTCAATTGTACATGGAAAGTTTGAAAAAGAAAAAGAAAAGCGGTATGGAGTAGTATCCGGAAAATAGGAACCCTGTTTCCTGAGGATACTCCCCTCTGAAGGCTACAGGTCTTTTCTTATTACATATGCATCAGATATCTGACACTGATATTGCACTTGGATTCAAGTACACAATCAGAGTACATTTTAAAAATATCTCCTGACATCACCAGGAATAATTTTAATCACAATAAACTTGTGCGCTCTCTTTCTCTCTCTCTCTCTCTCTCTCTCTCTCTCTCTCTCTCTCTCTCTCTCTCAGCATTTAAGTCTTGGTGCAAATGATTTGTTCTAGTTAGGTTCTAAGGCAAAAATCACAAAACTTGAGGTCTGGCTAAAAATGTGTTTCATCCCTCCTCGTATCACCACATTTCACCATTTTAGAAGAGTTGAAATCAATGGAAATTCTACCAGATTCTTTAAATTGTTCCAATTTTCCAACTGTCTTTCTTATCCCTATCTATTCTAAGTGAACTCCTTCCTAATACAATTTAACTTTCTTTTCTCTTTCAGTCTTTCCTAAAAGTTGAGTACAATTAATCCAGTTTTACATTACTTAGGGTGCACAAGAGCCCGAATGTAACAGCCTTTCATCTTTATAACTTGTATGCCCCTGTTTAAAGATCATAATTCAATTACTCCATCTCTTGCAGAAGAAAAAAAAATTATCCCTCTCCAATCTTACAATGAAACTAGGTTTTTCTCTGTTACTGTTTTAGTTACTTGAATGGCTGTGTTCTCCACAATTGTTCTTAAGATGAATGGCATTTCTGGTAAAATAAACAAACAAACAAACAAAACAAGTACTTAGTGTTTGCAAATGGCACTCAACTAAGAAGCAAGAGTTTAGGTAAATGTTAGTAAGGAATACACTTCACAATGTTGTGTTTGCTTTTTAAACAATAGCACTCCATTATTGACCCTAGTCTGCTTGTTATTTCTTAAAAATCTCTAAGTGATCCGCCATGCTTGCCAATTTCTAGCCATTCCTCTTTTTGAAACTTGTTTTTCTTCCTTTTTCATTTTAGCCCACTCCTGTGTCTTACTCATGTTGTTTACTTCTTACTACTTCTCCAATTTTCTGGGTCATTTTCATTCTACTCTGGTCATTGAGAATGTGACTTCCTCTTCTTAGTTTTCATTTCCCAGCTAGGTTTCATTTGCTGTGTGAATGAATGCTTTTTCTCATAGTATTAGTCATTGATAAAAAATGTTCTATGAGATTAGGCCCAGGACCACACCTCTAAGAGATAACTGCTTGATTCAGAAGATATAATGACTGCATTGATAGTCACCCCCTGGGTTCTATTTTCTGTCCTACTGCACACAGCCAATAATTCTAGCTTATAAACCACATTTTATTGGCTTCAGATACAGTGGTAACACTGAACAGAAACAAAGTCTTGCCAAAATCTTAGTTCCCTTTATCTATCTGCCCTATTACATAGGCCACGTGAAGATAAAGCAAGTCAAAAGCCACATCTGACCAGTCTCTTTTTGGGTACTTTCTCTTCAGAGTTAAACCACACATTTAACATCTAGATAACGGCCATTAAAATGACAGGCGATGGGCTAAATTCAACAAACGTTATAAAGCTACACAGGGTTGTTGATAAAGATCCAGCCTTGGCCACAGCAGGAAGCAGCCTCCCATTGTCATTCCTTAAATTTTCCATCCTTTAAATTTTAGTTTTAAAATTCTGTAAGGTATAAAGGCCCTATAGAAACACAGTAGTAAATGAAGGAAAGCTTATGTTTGGGCAAGAAGAAGATACATATACTTACAAAATAAAATCTGTAAGGTTATGTACTAAAATTTCAAGTGATTTTGTTTGGTTGGTAGAATTTTGAGTGATTTTTAAAAGTCTTTCTTTTCCCCACTTTTATTGTCCTAAAATAAATTTTTACTTGTGTAATTTTTTTAAGAAAAAGATTTTAGAGAAATTTTGTTGGTGATGCTAAATCACAATTATATATGTTTGATTATAATGATTTGTTAAGTAATGGACCTATCAAAGTTGTTTGTTTGTGCATCTCATTTAAAAAAATGTGTCCACATCCTCCAATGCATCTATGTTTGTGTTTTCATTAAGTAAAACATGAATATGAAATAAAAATGGTTAAAAATAATTTTTAATGCTATGTTACTAATGGCACAAATAAAAGCAATGGAACTAAATATATTTCATTATTTTTAAAATTACTTGTTAAATATTTTGCAATACAGCAAACTCAAAAGTTTAATTTTAGGAAAAGTTTATTTGGATGTTGAAATTTAGTAGCTGAAACCCCACACAATACAAATAAAAAAATAGGAGAACTACTCTATTGACTGTAGTTTCTAAGTCATTAACACTCATTTTTCAATTCCATCCATCAGTTATACAAAGGTTTTTTATGTAATCTGGCTAATAAATGCCTATCTTTCTTAATGTCAATCTGTTTTCATAGCCAACTGGAAGGCATAACATTAAAACATTTTAGCAAATTGTTTGAAAACTCTTAATCTAAAGAATTTTAAGCAGCTTAGAAAAATGTTTCCAAGATTTTTAAGTATGTAAATATCATAGAGCTGACACATTTATACTTTTAATTGTTTCAGAAAAAAAATCACAAAACTGTGGCAATGTATTCAAATATCTATTTCTAAATGCTCTGTAGCACATTTCTTTTTATAAGTAATATCTTTGTTATTGTTATCACATTTACTTTGAAGGGAAAGATTAATATTTTTTCAAATATGCTACCAGTCATCATGAAAAAAGTTTGCCACTAAATAAATATCAAACATTTACACAGTATGAAAGATTATCATAGTCATTCCCCTTCTCTTTTCAACGTGTGTGAAAATTAAACTGTATTTTAAAGGTATTTATTGTATAAAACTATCACATGTGGCACTAGCTCTGTTCTTCTGTGAATCCCCCTAATTCTTAAATTTCATTTATAGCAACTGCTTCCTCGATTTTTCATGAAACACTGCTTTTATTTAAGAAGCTGTTTACTGATAACAATGCACATTCCTTGGTACATATTCACTTCGGTGGCACAGAAGAAAAGTAGTTATTTGTGTATTTCATTACTGAACAGAATTTAGCAAACACCGTAAGCTGAGACAAGTGTAGAAGCTTCTATATTTCACCTACCTGTACAGAAAAGCTTCTATAATACCTATTTGTTCAAATACCTTTTTCTTCAAATCTTCAGCTTATTTTCTTTTCTTTTCCTGTTTCCATCTTAGTTGACAAATGTGACTGCATTTTAGTTTTGTCAACAAATTGTTTTCTTGTTTTTTCCCCCAGCCTTTTTTAGCATAGTGAGAAATGCCACTATATTGCCCCGATATGTACCTTTTTGTCTGTTACCAGAAAGAAGTCTCTTTTTGCAAAGTAATGGATTCACTATGCATGGCTTTTAACATCACTGAAAAAAGATATAGAAAATTATCTTCATATTCTGAATGCTTATTTTTAAATATTTTGCTAATCAGATAGCTTTAGCTTATCATTAACCAACGTCTCAAAGAACAATTCACTTTTTAAAAATTTGGCTGACCTTGTTAGGTCTGATTAAATTATTGTGGCTTTTTTGTGTGCAATGATTTTGATAAAGTGCTAATACCAGGGGTAGAAGCATGTGATCTTTCACATTTTAAAATTTTGTGCTTGTGCTTTCATTATTTTACATACATGCAGTTTTTTTGCAAGGTTCTATTTAATCCATGTGTCTGTTTTGAGAAGGAGGCTATAGAACACACTCCTTAAATCCACTTCCTGGACATGATATATGGCCCCGTGCCCAAGAGGGAAGGATTCCTGACAGTGTGTTCTGAGCTCCTCTGTACTACAGAATTCCCAATCTTCCCTCAGGATACCTTATATGATGCACGACAATTTAACCTACTGACCAAATGACAGCTCTACTGTCCATGTATATAATAAATCTTTCTTTTTTTATTTTCCTTTTTTTTTTTCTTGGTTAAGAAACATCCCAAACTCCTCCATCAAAAAACATAAAACAAAGAAAAAGTCACTGAAAGTTAAGGGACAGTGAGCACATGGAAAACTGGGAAAGCAGAGCTGTCTAGAGGACAGGTGCCAACAGCACACCTGAGATCTGAAGACTCCGCCAGGACCAGGAGGCAGAAAAGCACAAGGGGAGACTTCTGCATTAAGCCCAGGGTCCTAGGAGTGGACCAGAGGGGACCCAGGTTGGTAGCGCCCCCTAGCTCCTAGTGGTAGCAATTACAAATCCTTTCTGGAGGGAAGTCCTGGGCTCTTCACCAATGAAGACAAAACAACAGCTCAGGTTCAAACATCATCAGCTCATAGGAAAAAATCATCCTGAATAATAATAAGAAATAAAAATAAATATAATTACAGCTCATGAACTTCAGATATTGATGATAATAAATAGAATATAAAAGAGCTAAATATGAAATTATTTTTTAAATGAAGAATTTCTGTTTTCATTCATGTTGGAAAATAGGTGTTGGATTTGATTTCTCACAATCGACAACTATTAATCTATACAAAATATATGAACAACTGTGTTTAGGTTTTGGACAATGGATGGTATGGCACTATGACCTGGAGAGAAAAGAAACGAACAAGGTGAACTCCACATTCTCTCGGGCTTTTTCCTGAGGATAGCTTCCAAAATGCAACACAAGCTCTGGAAATCAAACAGATGACACCAGTCTCACCAGGTGAAGGGGGGGGAAAAAAGCTTGAAGATCAGACATAGGAGGCAGTGGACATTCGAGAATATTAGAGAGGAGGTAGCCGACAGAGTAGCAGCTCGGCTCCAGAAATCGGTACTTGAATCCTCTTGATTATTCAGCTGAGTTTTAAGCTGCGTAACCACAGGATGAGACTGTGAGGCCCGGCAGAGAACAGCTCTTGGGAGATATGAACTGAATGGAGGGTCCAGAAGTTGCAGATTGCTAAGAGACATGAGAGTTCCAACCAACAAGTACAGAAACTGTGGTGAACACTCTGAACATTCAGCTAAGACCTCCCAAAGGCTATTGTTTAGGAAGAGGGTTGCTGGAGACCCTGTAAAGAGAATCATTTAGGGGGAAAGCTGCACTACCCCTAAAATAAAGGTTACTATAGACACATCCAACAAAACCTAAAACCAAGTCTCAACAGGGTCAGTATGATCTGCAAATAAAGTAACCAACGAATGGGGAAGGGAGAAATCCTACAAAACTCATTAAAAAGAAAGCAACAATATTCCAACTCTCAAACACATTTATAATGTCCAACATATAATACAATTGTATTACATGTGAAAAATCAGGAAAATGTGATGTATGGCATGTTGAAAAAATAGTCAATAAAACAGACCCAGCGATAACACAGATTTTGGAATTAGCAGAATTTTACAAATATAGTCAAAGATTTAAAAAGAAAGTGGGACATAATGAGTGAACAGATGGGGGCTCTGAATAGAGGAATGTATGCTTTAAGAAAAGAATCAAGTGAAAAGTCTAGAAATGAAAAATACAATATCAAAATCAAAATGTAAGAATCCATCAGAAGATAACATATGGGACACTAAAAAAGAAAAAGGATTAGTGAATTTGAAGATAGACCAATAGAAAAAATATGAGAAGAAAAAGACTGGGGGGAAAAAAGAGCCTTAGTGACCCATGTTAAAAAAAAAAATCCAACAATCTAAAATATCTGCAATTAGAGTCCCAAGAAAAGTGGAGAGAGAGATTAGGTCAGAGAGAAATATTGAAGAAATGCATTTGCACGCTGCTTAATGACATTTCGGTCAATGACAGACAGCATATATGATGGTAGTCCCCTCAGATTATAATAGAGCTGGAAAATTCTTGTTGCCTATGGATGTGGTAGTCCTTGTAACATTGTAGTGCAAGACATGCATGTGGGTGGAGTGATGGCGGTGTAAATAAACACACTGCACTGTCAGTGGAATAAAAGTATACCACACACAATTATGCATAGAACATAGTAGTTGATAATGATAATAAATGACTGTTACTGGTCTGTGTATGGACTGTACTATGTCATTATTTTAGAGTGCACTCTCTCTACTTATAATGTGAAGAAGGCCATCTTTAGGATTTGGTTCATACAATTTTATGTCTCTTCCTGTTTAACATGAGAACCATTATTTCTGCAGACAATTTACTTCTGATCTACCCCTGTCAAGTTACTGGCTGATGCACCCATTCCTCGGCTGCTGTAGGAACTGGCAGCTAGAGCTCAAGGCTGCACCTTAGTCCAGAGAATTGTCCTCAGACTAAAGGAGCAATGATGCTCAGAGATGTCTCACGTAGGAGGCTGAGGTTGGAGGAGGAGGAAGCCTCTGGCAGCAATGACTGCATCGGAGGTGCAGCCCAGCCCCCTTGCCTCAGTGCCAATGACTCAAGTAGGCCATTGCTGCTTCTGTATTTCCTTCTGGAACCAGGCTGAGGCTGGGCTACAGCTGGACCCACGTCCTTGCCCAACTCCTTCCCCTGAGCTATCCTGCTTCCTCACTCCTTACAGGTTTCTCCTGGGTGAGCCCCTCAACAAATCCCTCACACACAAATGCCAGTCTCAAGCGCTACTTCTAGGGAACCCACCCTAAGAAACCTGCCTAGTCCGTCTGCTTCTACCGCTGTCTAAGGAAGGGGAGATGTTTGTGTTGCTTCTCTTCTGGAAGAAGGCGTAAAAACCTTCGTGTGTCCTTGAATACGTCGTGGTTTTGGTTTCTAGTCCTGTACATTCATTTAGTTCTCGGAGGTTAGTAACCATCATCGCTTGGTGGACCTCTGCTAGGTCTGTATGTATTAAAGAAGAGAAACCAAACGACAACCCTGGTCCCCTGAGGCATGTGGGTGGCAACAGCATTTCAGTGCTTTTCTTAACATAGCTTCTACCGTTTAGGGTGAAGCTCTGACAAGCACATCATTTAGCTAAAGCACAAAAACCAAATTTCATCATCATTTAAACGCTTCAGTGCTGCCGCTAGAAACGCGATGGAGAGTCAAGCTTTGGTATCTGCTGACATGTGTTAGATCATGAATTTGAAGGGAAAGAGATCGTTTACATGCTTGCATAAAACTCTTCATCAACTTAAAGTTTTTGAACTGAGACAAGAGGGCTGACATTCATTGGTGGTCTCAGGTATTAGCTCTCCTTTGCTAATAAGAACCTGGCCACAAACAGCCTATATTAGCTATTGGGAAAGTGCCAAACCACAATTTGACTTTAAACTTCTGCTGGGTTGCAGGCCATGGCATTTGCAACATATCCCGATGCTGAGGAATTTGTGTGCAGCAGCATTAGTTTTTATGATTGTATTCCTATTAGACCTCTCAGTCTCATTTGCTGCTACCAACGGAAATGGAATCTGGCTGTCCTAAACACTAAATAAATTTTGTACATCACTCACCCACACAGAAAGACTTCTCATTCTTGGTGAGTTGGATAGCTAGAGAGTAGCCGTGCTTGATCTGATTTATTTCCCATTAGAAAGGGCAGATGTTGTAGACTCACTTCATGGGTCAAATCTGGCCTACAGGAATCATTTGCTTGGTCTGAATAGTGTACTTAAGAAAAATTAAATAAACTGTTTATAAAAAAGTAGGAATTGCATATATATAAACCTTGATAACCAGGTTCTTTTGAAAAATTGAAGAGTCTCTCAATACTGGACCCACAATCCATCACAGTTGACTCATAGTATCAGTAGATCCCAGATGGGAAACGAATGGCACACTCAAGTTGGAAAATTTGAGAACTGCTTGCAAATGTGTGTAGGGAAACCACACAGTAAAGAGAAGTCCCCTGGAACTGGTAACGTCAGGGAGTGGTTGCAAATCCAGAAGGAACAGGAAGGCGTAGACCTGGAACCCAGCATCAGCAAGTGGAGAAGCCTGTCTGACAGAGCTCTGACCTTGGGTGAAGGACACAGCCAGCTCATGATGGTACCTCAAGGAGGAAGCTGGAGGAATAAATATCTCAAACTTGCTCTCCTGTCCCTCTGATGATTTTCTAGTGCTCCTCATTGGCCAAATGAAACTGGAATTTATAAGTCAAGGGAGCCTCTTGAGGCAGTCCCTAAAGGTTAGTCTTGGGGGGCATAGAGCAGAATGGAGAAGGTTTGAGAGGGGGATGTAGAGGGCCAGAAGATGGCTAGCTGAATTAGCCCTCACTCCTGTGCAGAGAACTTATATTCTGTTTGTCACAGTCCCCACCATGTTGTGCCCATACCAAAGCTACATATTATTTGCCATTTATCATTTATTATCATGTTGGCATTGTGATGTTTCTTGTAGGAAAGAACCATTTCTCTACCAACGTCTCTATCAAAAGTGAGCAAAAAAAAAAAAAAATAGAAGACCAAATTATTCAAGAAAAATATTACCATGTGTTTAATATGTAAACAAAATGTACCTTGGCATGGTGCATCTCTCTCCATATATCTACATCTACATGTATATCTATTTGACAACTATCTCCCTACAGTATAGTTGCAAGAAATACCAAATAAAAAATGATGTGCCACACAGGAACCTAATACTCAAATGTAGAAACTGGACATGGCACAAACATTGCATTTATTCATTATTTTTAAATTTTTATTGTGTTTAATGTTAAGTGTTTCTATATTACTCTCAAGTATCAGCTGGCGAATAATTGGGGCTTAGAGTAAGTTTACCGCCATTGAAGTAATGCTTATCTTAATAGGATTCCATCACATTGACATGTTCAAAGTGCGTAATAGCAAATAGCAACCAGGGTGATGATAATAGTTAATGTGTGTCAGACACTGCACTCAATGCTGAAGTATACACAACCCTGCAAAGGAGGTACTTTCATACCTTATAAATGAAGATCCTGAGTCTTAGCGAAGTTCAGACTTTAAGGTTACATACCTTAGCTGGTCATCTGAAGCAGGAGGCAGGAGAAATGATGTACCAGTCACTAAAATGAACCCTTAAATATGTGGCACACTTGTGACAATATAGGCAGCATCAGAAAGTATTTCAAATTAGTCATAACAATAACAATAAGTGATAATATTTGAGTCCGTATGGTATGTCCAGTATAATGCTTAGCTTTTTACAGATGTATCAAGAAACAATTAGAGAAAAATTGTAAATCTAACTTTTGCAAGAAATTTAGATCTCTGATTATATCGCATCTCTCTTATGTTTTCAGCTTCCCCTCTCAACTAGATCCCTCTCATTAACTTATGATGAAGCTCAAGTCTTTTCTGTCTTAGAAGACAATTCCTCAAAACAAAAATAAAAAGGACCTTTTTTATTTTCCCATCTGGCTATCACATACCATGTTTCTAATTTGCATGGTAAAATTTTTTAGAAAAAGGTGTCCATAATGTTGGTCTCAGTTTTGTGACCTTCCCATTCATTTGTGGACATGGACTGCCAGACCCCCTCTAAGGGAGGGGGGAATTGTTGGTTGCAGCTGGATCCCCTGCTGAGAGGAGTGTGGTCTGCAGAGCACAGCTGTCTTCTCCTTCAGGGTCCGTCTCAGCTTCATTCATCTGGCACAGGTCATGCTCTTCCTGGTTGGCTCATGGACGGTGATAAGTGAGGTGAGGGTCAAAAGGCTGGTCATTTGGGCCTGAAGGCAGATAACTCTGAGTGGTAGCATTTACTCCCAAGGTCCACATCTGGTTGGCTGAAGATGTTCAGTGGCTAAGCACTGAACTCATATTAGAGTTAATTAAAAATTGATTAAAAAAAAATACCCCTTCCCCAGAGAGTCTGATTCAGTTGATCTGCAGAGGAAGATGTGTATTTTTACAAACAAACTCTTCAGCTGTACTGTGTCCAGTTGAGATCCTCTGGAAAGCAGACACCAAGATGGGGTGAAAGTACATGTGTGAGAGGAAATGGGGAGGAAGCTGGGGAAGGCTGGAGGAACCCCCAGAGAACAATGCCAGTCTGACCCCAGTGAAGGGAGGGATGGCTGGGTAGAAGCGTCTCAGAGTGCTAGGCAAGGTAAGGAAGCTTTAGCAAGGCTGATGGGTGGTCTTCAAACCAAGTCACCACCGGAGGGCTCTGTATCTTTCAGGATCAGGCCAGCCAGGCCCAGTCATTGGTTCCACAGGAGCAGTCTGTGGGAGGTGTGGTGTTGGCCCAGCTGTGGTGATGGATTTCAGAGTGCAGAAGCTGGGGTCTCTGGTCAACGAAGCTCCCTAGGGTTGGGGGTCTGTGAGGCACATTCTCCTGGCTGCCACATGAGCCTACAATTTTAAGACAACGGGATGAGAAAGGAAGATAGAAATGAGCTGTAGTGGGAGATATGTTTGGGATTCAAGGCAAGGTTTCCTGCTGTTTTTTTTTAATGGAAAAGACTTCAGTGTATTTGTAAGCCTAGAGGAGGGAATCTGTACAATGGGAGAAGTTAAAATAAAGAAAAGGAGGGAAGAAAAGATGGATAGAAAGGGTGTGTGTGAGGTGGGTGTTTGTGTGTGTGTGAGAGAGAGAGAGAGAGAGAGAGAGAGAGAGAGAGAGAGAGAGAGAGAGAGATTGAGAAAGAGAAAGGGAAAGGGAAAGGGAAAGATAATGAATTAATTGTGGAGGAAGAAAACTTGGGAGCAGCAAGAGGAAGAAACGGCTTGTGGCTATCAATCTGAGAAGCAACATCTTCTCTAAGCTAGTGTTTGGATATGGGGCTAAGGTTGAATGTTGTTGGAAGTCGAAGGAAATTGCACTTGGTTATCTCAATTTCTACCACAAAATCGGAGGCCAAGTATCAGGAGCACTGAGGGAAGTTTGGCCTGGAACAGGAGGTACCCCATCCTCTGAGGCTGAAGCAAGAAGAGGTCACGAAGGGCTTAGAGAAAGACTCTTGCAGATGTGGCATGAAGTTACAGGAGAGAAAGGCAGATGGCCTAGATTTCTTGATGAAGTCTGAGGCAAACTTATCTGCTGAAGGTATTATTCATTTGTTGCTCTTCTTACTTGACCAAATCCCAAACATAAAACTATAACAGAAGTAATATTTAGTACATTAGAATTCATACTTCAAATATTTATTTTATATTAAGATGATAACCTATTACATAAATCTTTCCTAGGTGTGTGAGTCTATTTCTTGGTGTATAAACCAAAATTTTAAAATATTCCCTTGATCTAATTTGGAATTTAAAAAAAACTGATACTCTATGGAATTTATACTGTTCTCAATCAGGAAAAAAAACCACTGGAAATATACTGTCAGTGTATTATGTACACTTGTTACCAAATTTAACAAACAGAAAACATTCTGGCCCTGGTATTCAGTTCATCATGTGAGCTTAGACTGGTTTCCCTATCAAAAGGTAGACATCAAAATATTTCATAATTGGGGGGATCTTTGAGATCAGTGGCTTCTCATCTGGGGGCCTCACACTTCCAGAATGTGTAAATTGAGCAGTAGAAGTTGATTATCTATTTTCAAATTCCAATGCATCTAATGGAAATCCTACTTTACGCATACGAAGGCTTTGAGGTCCTTTACAACCATTTGAAATTATTTCAATTCCATGGGGTCACTCTTCAGAAGCAATTTTCTTGGGAGTTAGGATTTTGCATTTTGTATCATAGTGTTTAGTGTTCTTAGCATTTGGGACCCAGACACTTCGCGTTTTGATTCTAGGTTGCTTTGGGAAGAGGGTGTATCAATAGGAACACCCTAATATGAACATATGAACGCTAGGATTGGTTAATTTGTACTCCCTCTGCTGGCCAACTTTCCAGTAAAGCGGTTTCTTAAAAAACTCCATAGAGGTAATTGAAAAACAACAAAAACTTTTTAAAAAGTCTTCATCGTAAAGATGCACCATAAAAGGGCAATTTCAAAGTCCAAATTCCTTCTGCATAATTTTAGAGTAAGCCTCACTTTTACTCCACTTAGACCACTTTAAACAGAACACAAGATTATGCGGCTAGTGTAGGAATCTGCAAAAAGAAACCTTCAGATCCTTCTACAGTTTTAATCTTAGATGTGCATACCAAAACGCATACATTCTTATCAAATAATTAACACATATTCACAATGAACAAATAGGGGCAAACTTTGTACAAAAGTTCTGCTACTATTATAATTTGTGGAGAGACAAGAGCTCAGCCTTTTTAAAGACAGATCATTTGAATGAGAATATAAGATATAGTCACAATTAGAGGTGCAAATGAGTTTTCTTCTTGTGGGTCCTTTGTAAATATTTCTTTATTTTTCTTCCTCAGATATCTTTAGACAACACAGTCATTTCTTCTCAAATGATTATTTTTTTGGAAGGGGGGGTTACTATTGATGGTCTAAAAGAAGCGCCTTCATAATTTTAGCTGAGGCAGAGATAGGATATTTAATAATTCTTATCTCATTGATGTAGTCTTCCAAGATGTTGATTAAACAGAGAGGTAATTTTCCAAGTCCAAATGTTAAAACTTTATAAAGATACTCAGAATTTACAACAAATGATAACAAGTAGTTTTGTGCATTCATTTTCTATGATAACCAATAACGTATGCCAATTAAAACCCAGACTTCATACTGGCATCAAGTGAACACTGCAGAATGACCGAAGCTGAGGGCTAGTCATTGTCATAGATGCAACCTGAAAGAAAAAAATGCAGATTTAAACATGGTTATACAAAACATATACCCCCTGAGTATTCCAAGGTTGGAAATATGGGCGATGCATATGCTCCTGGTTTAAAATTTTTAAAAAGTACAATTGGCTTCTTTTATAAAAAAACAACAACAACGTAGTTACATGGAAGGCCATATATTTATTTCACTTTTATTGCTCAGTGTTCAATTCCAATAAAGTTTATGGACACATTTATTCTCTAACAAAATGAAACTGGGGATTATTTTCTTTTATTTGCCACTGAATTAAATGTATTGTGTGGTAGGCATTCTGAATGAGGTTGGGAATAGTAAACATCAGTAAGAATAAGTTTAAAAGGAGGCTAAAAGGCAACATGATTAACACTATGCTTCATGTCAGTTGAAATTAATTTTTTTTTTAAAGAGAGAGTTTAAAAAAATATATATTTTATTGATTTTTTACAGAGAGGAAGGGAGAAGAATAGAGAGCTAGAAACATCGATGAGAGAGAAACATTGATCAGCTGCCTCCTGCACACCCCCTACTGGGGATGTGCCTGCAACCAAGGTACATGCCCTTGACTGGAATCGAACCCGGGACCCTTCCGTCCGCAGGCCGACGCTCTATCCACTGAGCCAAACCGGTTTAGGCTGAAATTATTTTTTTAGATAATAACTTAGGGATATATAATGCTTAGGAAACACTAGTGAGTATTACAGGCTATGAAATGAATACCAGGTACACATATATTTTGTCGGTAAAAACAATTCTTATTAAGATTCATGGTATAATAAAAAATTCACCAACTATTTTTCTACTTCTGTTTTCAAAGAAAATAAATGAGATTCTCCCTTAATTTCCAGTTATGTGCAAAAATATTCTTTCTCATTATATGAGGGCATTTACCTTTTCTAACATTTTCAAGTGATTCAAACTCTGATCAGATTGGAAGGTTCTAATAAATCAGCAAGCTATTTTTAGAATTTGACAGGACAATAGATTCACTGTCTATTCTCTGTGGACAGTGCCATGGGAGACTTACCATCAGCTATATCATCATAGATCTCTCCATCACTGTAATTGTAGAAAAGAAATTTTATTTTTAAAGAAAATATCTTCTTAACATTAAAGCAATATTTAGATGAAAATTTTAATAATATAATTTTATATGACACAAAGCATTTAAGGATGAAAAGTTGCTATGCATTTATAAATGGGAAGAAATTTCATATTCATCTGCATCTCCTTTCTTTGGCTTAACCTAATCCTCTTTCATTCTAAAAAACACCTTCCCAATTTATTTCTGTTTACCATACACACAGTAATCAGAAACACGCCTCAGGAGCACAGTCCATGCCTTCCTCATGTTTAGACCCAGTAATGAGCCTAGCATACAGCTGAGCTTGGTAAGAAGAGTTTGTTGAACTAAACAAGCTAGAAAATCATGGGGTATTATAACCAGTGGAGTTTCCAATAATAAACCCCCCCCCCCACAAATTCATTATATCTGTTAATATTAGATTTATACTTTCACTTGAACTTCAAATATTGAATGGAATATAATATTTGACATAGAAAACGGATGCATCATTTTGCATGTTTCTCATAATTTTAAATATATAAATATTAGTTATAAAATAAGTAGCCAAGATGTAGTTAGTATGGTGATTCTTATGTTATATAATTCTAAAAAATATTTATGGTGATAGGCAACATTCATAATACTAGTTCTGGCTATTTTGACACATTTTAGGTTTTACCTGGCCCTTTGTGAAATATTCTATTCTACATGCAGACTGAGTCCCATGTCCCACGAGATATAAATACGAGGAAGACACAAACTTTGATTTTAAGAAGCTTATAATCTAATGGAGGAGAAAACGGTATTCACACAAGTAAATAGAAAGTATCAGACATATTAACATAGCCTTGAAATGTAGGACACAGTTTCAAAGTCCAGAAATGTCAGGTGACTTTGTCATGAAGACCAGACCCACATTTGGTTCCTGTCCTAGCTTTGAGCTTTTCTCATGAAGCAGCAGCAGGCCCTTCAGACTGCGGCCAACCATGGCAGATGCTCTGAGTTCCTATGTCTTCTGTTTGGATCCTTTCTCTGAGACTGAGGGAGGCTTTGGCTAATGCAAAATCTGATACAAATGCAGAGAGGACAGATTTTCCTATTATCCACTAACAAACTTATCAATCACTGGGGAAGATGTCCTCTTATTTACCACACATTCTTTCCATGAAATTTCTATGTTTTATATATATAATAAAATCTATTGAGAAACCCCATGCCAGCACCGTGATTAATGCTCTGAAGAAAATAAAGTATTATGATTCCTTTTATTTTGAGTCTATACTAGTTTGCAGACAGAGCCCTTAACATTGATTTCTCTCTTTCTGATTGGTGCCAGGGTGTTTGTAGATATAGTCTGTGTGTGAATCCTCTTTGACTTATTTTATAAAGCTGAATTCTGTAAATCTTTGTGTTGGGACATGACCTAACCTGATAATGGAATCATTTCTTGCACTGGTTTACTTGGAACAGAATCTCACAATGTTTGGGAGAACTCTTGTTGCATACTGCCACCAGACAGTGACAACAACTTATTCATAAGAATAGAAGAATCATTGATTGCTACATTTTCTCTGGCATGCCTCCAAAAAAGACAACTTCATACTCTACTATGCCTGGTTTGAGTAAAGAAAAGTCCTCAATTAAGGGCCCAACTATAAACTATTAATAGGTGACATTAACACCTACTGTGTAGACAATAATTGATCCCTGATTAATTCAATTCAACCAATTGCATTAATGAGCAAGTGAAATGAAAAGTATTAATGAAAGTGTTCGAGGCTGTGACCTGTCTCCAATATTTGCAATGTCTGTCTCCAATGAACATATAAAACTATGAACTGTATAATGGTGAATGAGAAGGGCTTCTTGTCTATTTAAAGTGACACTTTATGAAAACCTTAACTTTATTATGGATTATGGGTACTGACATTAGTATGACAATAGTATAGCATATTGTTTTAAAATTGATTTCTGATAGTTCAGTAGATTATTTTATTTAAATGATGTTAAGAATCTCTCTTAAAGCAAAGCATAAAATTCTTTACAAGTATAACAGAAGAAGAAAATGAACTTACTTGTCCACCAAGTAACTCCGAAGGACATAACCATCTATGAAAGAAAAAGAAAATGAATCTTATTAGTAGTGCAGACTTGAAAAATCTTTACTCTTCCTTTAAGAAATTGAATTAAATGGGCAATCAGGAAGGCAGGCAGGTGAGCAGTTGGGAGCCAGCAGTCCTGGATTGTGAGAGAGATCCCAGATTGGAGAGGGTGCAGGCTAGGCTGAGGGACACACCCCCCCCCCATGCACGAATTTCATGCACCGGGCCTCTAGTATTAAAATATTTCTTCTAATTAATTTTCTTTCAATGTGCACGAATCCATGCACTGGGCCACTAGTATTAACATAACAAAATATGTTGAATAATTGTATATCTATCTTCAAATATGACCCATTTTTCTTATGTCCACTTTCCTCTCCTTCATTTCTTTTCTCTCCAACTTTTCTCTTTCTCTCACTCCAACATGTCTCTTTTCCTCCATTTAAAATCCTTCCTCCTTTCCCCTGTAAATATATTTTTTCCCCTTCTCTAAACTACTGCAGGTTGTAGTACAAAGTTCTTCCAAATTTTAGTCTATTTCTTAAGGTGTCACCCACGTGACCCATAGGAAGAATTTAGTAAGCATATTTTCTCAAATTACAAAAGTAGTTCACAGGTAGGTATTTTAAATACTACCATATCTAAGACTTAACACTTCCAATTTTAGTATACTGGGCAGAATCAGCACTGCTTTCAGATGCCAGCTACCTAGTGCTACTTGGGGGAATGTGCATTCTGAACGGTCTCCTCGTGGCTTTCTGTCTTCAGTGTGAAGGACCTTCCTCTACTGCTTTTGCCACGTGACAGTCTCAATAGTTGCATTTTCATCTGTCATGGAACAAATCATTACAGAAGAACACATAGCAGGGATCCTCGTAATTCCCTGGTTAAGTAGGAAATGGACCATATTTTATCCAAGAAAGCAAAAAAAACAAAACAAACAAACAAAAACCCCACAACTTTTTTGAGCACCTTCTGTTTGTCCCTCAGAGTGTAAAAATACTCTTAGAGAAAAAATATAGACTATTTTCTTCAGAAAATGTCTGCTGACATCTCATTACTCTTACTAACCTTTGAAAACATTAGTTTTGTGTGACTGCCTGAACTCTGTTGTATGCTGGAGAATAGTACCATGTACTGCCTTGTCAATATAGCCTCTAAATCACTTCTTTCACTGAGTCAATCTATTGGCTTTGATCCACTTCAGCTGTAGTTTGGGTTCTAAATCAAAGTAGATGTGTAACAAAGAATAAACCAGAAAGCTCATAAGCAAAGATTTACACAAATAGTAATCAACTTATAAACATATTGATGTCATGTTACTATTGATTTCACATGAAAACACATGGTTTTTAAAAATTAGGATCATACAACTGAAATTGTAGATTAAAATTTTAAAAAAAAATAAACGTTCCCTTGAAATATTCCAGGGTAAAAAAACTTCACCAAAATATTTTCTCAAGAAATTCACCACCTTCAAATGAAAACTGTTGATAAGAATCATACTTGAAAAAGAAAGAATCACGGTTATTTTTGAATTCCCTCAGTATAAAAGTAGTGAAGAATATTGCAAAATGATAAAAGCACAGTAAAGTAATATTTTATTCAGAGTATGAAAAATTAGACCATTTTATACCTTCTTTTTATTTCAGACAAAGCAAAAGTAGCAAATTATTAATGTAAGAACAACTAAAATTTATCATACTGGGGTAGTCTTTAATATCACAGTTCCTTCACTCATTTCATGTTAAGAGACATTAAACAAGGTATATATCATAATTTAACACAGTTTTTAAAGGGAGATAAGCTCATCTCTAACAAATTCAACTTTATGTGTCTCTTTAATGAGAAAAATGGTGCAGATAACAAGGTTTAAGAAAAAATTGTGGTTCTGTGTCAGGTTCCAATAACTAAATCTGTCTTTATCTGTACTTATTATGTCCAGGGCCAGAATCAAATGGGAATAGTTCTCCATAGATGGAAATAGTCACCAACTTTTTTATTAGTTAAAATTTGTGGTTTTATTTTCATTTTGAATTTTCTCTTAAAACACATTGGGGGAGGAGGGAAACAATACAACTGTGTCCGCATGATAGATTCATGTTTAAGTTAACAATGGAAAAATAATGACATATATATAAACTAAAGCTTTTAACCATTATGTCAATCTCATTGTGAGTTGTTGGGGCTTTATAGATGCTCTGAACTAAAATTAGAAGACAGAAAACTAGAGAAACGTGTAAGAAATTATAGTGTTGTCAGAGACTGGAAGTATTCTGGCATCAAATATATTTCTGGTTTAAAACATATTTAGAAGATTAATAGTAATAAAGGTAAAAACAGAGAATATAATCATGATTTTTAGAAATAAAAGGTTTTTTGTTTCCTGTGCTGTTAGGTAATCTATTTTTTAAAACTCAATTATGCTAAAACTGTGTAGACCTGAATAAAACACTCTCTGTAATTAAGCACTAAAACCGTCCTTTACTTGACCAAAATTAATAACTCATGACACAGCTTAATGATCTAACTTCACAAAATAAATTTCAAAAATTATATTCTCTTAGATCCTCTCTTTCATTGAATGCTCCATTTTTGTTGTTGTTGTGTGTTTGATACATAAACATCAATGACTGTGAATATTTTAAAGAAAACTGTATCCAGGAGATCAAGTGTGGGATGGCACTCTGCTGCTCTATTCCAGTTCCCTGGAATGATGTGATAATTGGGGGCTTAGTAGCTACAAAATGACTATTAAATAGCATTTTTACTGGGTTAATGACTTTTAATACTGCATAGTTTTTGCTGTCTAGTACATTAAAAAGCCTCTGCTAAAACTTCTTTCGGTTAAAAGCATGTTTCACAACAGTGTCAAAACAAGTGACTTACTGTGAATTTTTATATAATCTCTTCATTATAGTTCCTAGAGATATTTTTTTTTGAAGTACAAAAATACTCTCTTTGCTCACATGTTCTATGTACATCCATCACAAAGGAATGATAATGAAAAATGCAAGCACCTGGCTGGTGTTGCTCAGTGGTTGAGCGTCAACCTATGAACCAGGAGGTCACAGTTGGATTCCCAGTCAGGGCACATGCCGGGGTTGTGGGCTCGATCCCCAGTGTGGGGCGTGCAGGAGGCAGCCAGTCAATGATTCTCTCTCATCATTGATGTTTCTCTCTCTCTCTCTCCCTCTCCCTTCCTCTCTGAAGTAAATAAAAAACATATTAAAAAAATACAAGCAAATGAAGTGAATAAAAACTGCCTTATGGTTCTGTACCATGTGGAATGGCTGCCATGTTTGGTTAGTCCTATAATCTTGTGGGTTTTGGCAGGGATTCTCACACATAATATGAAATTGTTATTTGGAAACCTCACATTCATAGAGCGGAACACAGTGGCTTGAAACAAATGTTTTGAAATATGTGGTGGGGTACAGCTCGTTAAGGAAGGAACACCCGCCCCCGACTGTGCCAGCAGTGTCTTCGGCAAACATTTGCCTGCTAAGTGCAGCTGTGTCCCAGGACTAATGACTCACCTTGCAGAGGGGTGATGTGAACATGGGATTATTGAGGAAAGAAAATACAAAGTCATCTTCAAAATGGAAAATGTCTCATTCTAATAGTTTCCATTTTTTCACTTGATAAAAATGACCACTTTGATTATTTCTTCATTATTTGATGTGTTGTGAGCAAGTCCGGATATGAAGTGAAATTTACTCCATTTGGCCTCATGCAATTTACAAAACAATAAAATCATATTGTGTAGATTAACCCAGGCAAGTAGAACAATGTCCAATTTCAAGGGAAAATGCTCACAATATAATAAAAGGGAAAAACGAAATTCAGTGTATAATACTGAATATAAATTATTATAATATTATCCTACTTTTATAGAATGTTCTCTCTATGTAGGTATCTCTCTCATTTCTGAGGATTCACATCAAGGTGGACTTCAAATTTCTAAACTTAAATTTTTTTTTCTTCATGTGTTGTTTTAGAACTAAAACCAAAATTATTTCAGCAAAGAATGATCAGTTGGATTTGGGAAAATTTCAAACACCTTTAAAATCCCCTTTTCTCTGATATACAAAAGAAATGGAGGACATTTCAGCCACAAATAACTCAGCCTGTGTCTCATTGCATATTTTTGTATAAAAATTTTCTCCAGTGACAAGAGGTGGGAAAACTCACAGCTCATGAGACATTGAGTTGCGGAATATGCACAAATACTAGGGAGAAATGCGAAACATTTGGGAATGTGCCAGAAATATCTATTTAAGTTCTCAGCGCCTTTGAGAGCTGCGCTTCACAAGTCAGTGGGTGAGACTTGATCGGATGTGCTAAAGCCTGTGAGAGGCTTACACTCCACTCCACAGTGGGAAGGGATTAGTGTTAATGCTTTAGCCTCTAGTTCCTATCATTACCAACCCTGGGTTTAAGTAAGCGATGTTTTCTTTCCTTTGATGGATTAAAGAAGAATGGAGAGTAAGGAAAACGTTAGGGTCACCAGGGTGTTGGATTGCAAATGCCTTTGCTGCTAATCAGATGATGCAGAAATAAGGAACTGAAAGTTTTAAGGGCTCCCAAATGATACACAACAAGCGAACTGCAGTACTAAGGCTAAGACAGAGAACTTCCTTTTCTTAACCAGTTAAACTATTCAAGACATTTTCTCGTGAATGTCTGTTTGTCAGACTTTTATCTGGTTCTCCAACTGCAATGTCCAGATTGTCAAATTCCATTCAGCAAGCCCTAAGCAAGGTGCCAGGCACTTAGGATGTGTTGGCATAACAATGTTGAAAGCTTCTCATGGAAGCTGCTCTCAAGCTCAGAGTCTAATAAGAGTAATAGACTCTTGATTGGTAAAGAAGGCAATTAAAGCAGCAAAAGTAGTAGCTTGGTGGGGCAGGGGCGATGTTAATTGTGATGCGGTAGTTGGGAGTAGGGAGTGGATGTGCGTCCAATTTTAGACGACAACTGGGTTGTTTTTAATAGACAATTATGAGCATTCCAAGTAGAATAAAATAGCTTAGAAGGATGAAATAGAGTAATTTATTGGGGGAATGACAAATAAGAGTTTGTAATTTTAGGGTGTCAGCTGCAGGTGGGAAATAGCTAATGAGCATGAGGATAGATCAGAAAGGGCTTTCTGTACTAGGCTAAAGATATTTTTAATTGATTTTTAGAGAGGGAGGAAGGGCAAGGAAAAGAGAGAGAAACATCGATGTGAGTGTGAAACATCAATTAGTTGCCTCTTGCATTCCTCCAACCAGGGACTGAGCCGGCAAGCTGGGCATGTATCTTGAATGACTTGCCACCTTCCCAGGAGGGGGCTTTCATTCCTGATGAACAGAAGTGGTATAAATACCGCAACTTGTTTCCCCTTGGAGGGGTAACTTAACTGCCACTCCAAGTTCCCTACTAGATTAAGCTTTAATTACTCGAGTGGTAACTGTCTTCCATCCCCTGTTTACTTCTTCACTAGCCTACATGTATTTCCCAGAATCCCCTCTCAAATGAAGAAGCCAAATTAAGTCCAATCCAGAGAAAGTCTTTAAATAAAAACAACAGGTACACACATACTACTGACATAACCATCTGGTTTCCATCCTGTTCGAGATGGATTCCCAAACCAGCTAAGAATTGCAAAGCGTGTTGCTACTGCATCAGGGAAAAATGATAAAAGTTACATGGATTCCTTGAGTGTCATCTCCCAGAACTTTACGTAATGTTTCCACCTTTCATTTCTTAAAGATGATGAATTCCAAGAGGACAGGAGCCTTCCAGAATTCCTCACAATACTTAGGGTGACTGATGTCCAAACAGGGAATGATAGCAGCTTACAAAACCACCTGAAAGGCTACTGCTTTTCTTCATTCTCAAGACCCACTGGTTCCTAGGAAGATAGGCATCTCTTCTGTGTCTGGTGCTGTTACCTACTTCTGCTCAACTACTTCTGTACCTACACATGTTTGTCAAGCAGGTCAGACACATCCTCGTAACTAATGTGTTCCATGGACCAGCGGCATCAATGACCTGGGAGCTTGGTAAGACTCAGAATGTCACACTTCACCTCAGACCCGCTGAATTAGAATCTGCATGTTCAACAGGTCCGCACGTGCTGTGTAGGCACTTTGATGTCAAGGAGCATTGCTCCACATGGGATTTACGGTTGGGGACAGGAGTCTCAGAATAGCTTGGCAAGGTTTCCTTCCACCAGACCAAGGGCAAGGTGTGTCTGGAGCGTGTGCACTGGAGACAGATCCCAGGCCCAGTCTCTGCTGTGAAATATGTGAGATCATTTGGATCGTAGAGGAAAGGGAACACATTACTTAGGCCCATCAACCTAATCATCCACTTTAATGTTTTTATTTACATGATTTTTTAACATGCCTATAAATCCTATCCCACATTAAGCAGGCTTCTTCTCCCTCTTATTATTGTATCCGGAGAATTTCTTCATATTATTTTCATGATCATCAGGTAAAATAGTTAATTCAGTATATTTGTCACAACTTATTTAATTATTTAAAAATGCTGAACATTTTAATGACCTTTTTGTGCTTATACTTTTTCTGCATTGAAGGCCATTCCTTTGGGTACATCCTCCCAAATGCTAGTCTGAAAGGGGCTTTTCTTTGCTTCCTTGAGCTCTGTGGACACATTATCTCCAGTGAGCTCTAAATCTTAATACTACACTGCCTGTTCTCCTTTGTATCCACCTTCCATTTTCTTCTGTGAAAAGCCAACCACACCTCCTCCATGATAACTTTAGCTCCACTTTCCCCACCCTTGAGTCACTGTTTTGTTCTTAAAGCTCCATTTCAGTTCCTGTCCCTGAGTCACCTTCCTGTCATTAAAATTCAACTGGGAGTTCACGTGTTCTCTGCAGGCTAACATAGCTGATATGGGGCAGCCATGCTGTCCTATATCCGATTTCAAATATAGGACAACATAGTTTTGAGTTACTCTTTCCTTGACTTCAAAATTCATAAGCTTCCTTTCTAATATTTGACAAAACATTTGCATCTGCCTGTTTTCATAGTTGACAGAGTCAAAGAGAACAAGGACTGTCTTGTAGTCACTTGGAATAGTATGCAGTATTAAATGTGTTCACACAGGAAATGAAAACAAGTGAATTTGCAAGGTAGGAAAGCTGGAACCTCCAGGCGGGACATGTGCTATATAATTTCAAAACCAGGCCAGAGCTAGTGCCCCTCACTACCTTAGCTGTGGCTCTTCCTTCAGTGTACAGAGGAAGAATCTGGGAAGAGTTATGATCACAGATTCCCTCCGACCCCAGAGCTCACGACTCAGGAAGTCAAGGGTGGGGGCAGGCAACTGCGATTTCAATGCACACACAAGGGTCTCCTGATGCTGGGTGTCTGTGGGACCCCCTTTCAAGAAGCACCAATTTGGCACTGCAGTGGGAAATAGAGCAAGTGGGAAATGAAAAGAGAGGGGAATCAGATATGTTGATTGCAACACAGCAAGTGTTCTTAATGTTTTCCATAATTCACAAAGCATAGGATGAAAGAGTTAATGAAAGCAGGGGTGGTCACTGAGCCTTGTTTGGCTGCTAAACTCTGAGGGCTTCTCGGAAGAGTAGTCAGTGACTTACATTTGCCTTCGTCATTCCTGCAGAGGACTTTTGTATCGTCGGTGTTTTGTATAACTTCGAGGGATTCGCCTGGCTTCACCTGTAGCTCTCTGTTTCCCCACTTTTTAGAAGTTAAGGATTGAACAACTGTGGTTGAATACAGGACCCTAATTTCACCATCATACTGGAAAAAAAGACATCATTGATTGATGAGTATTATTCAAGTAACACATTTATTGATGTATTTATTAAGAAAGTCTTAATAAACAACTCCTTGTTTTTAAAATATAATGTAAGAACAGCGAAGAAAATGTTTTTTTTTTTTTGTGGAAAAATCACATATAACCTCACCAACCTAATTTAATATTTTTAATTAAAATTTTATTAAATTTTAAATACATTATTATTTTTATACACTCATATATTTTAAAATTATGATCACTGTGTTTAGCTAACACCTCAATAACTTCACATAGTTACCATTTCTTTTTTTATGGTGAGAACATTTAAGAATTACTTTCAAGTGTATAATACAGTATTGCTAGCTACAATGACCATGCTGTACATCAAATCCCTAAAACTTAATCATTTTATAACTGAATGTTTGTACTCTTTACCCTTAGACCAACATCTCTCCATTTCCCCCTCCTCTCCTGCCTCTGGTTAAGCCTCATTCTCCTCTATGTTTCTGCAAGTTTGGCTTCTTTTAGATTCCACATGTAAGTGATATCAGACAATATTTGTCTTCCTCTGTCTGGCTTACTTCACTTAGTATAAAGTCCATCCATGTTGTCACAAATTTTCTTCCTTTTTTGTGGCTGAATAATATTCCATTATATATACACCACATTTATTTTATCTGTCTTATTTTTAGATTATCTTCTTATCAAAGTTCAAAGGACAGCTAAATTTAGATGGTTATTTCAATAGGTATATTATGCACTGTATGAATTTGCTTAATTTGTTATAGGAATAAATTTCATAGAAAATATAGGAGTTATGATGGATAACTGTGGTACTGATCATTACACTTCTAAAATATTCATTTGGGAACTTAAAAATCATAGGATTTTTTTTCATTAGCACTTTGAACTTTGTATGATATTTAAATATGACATACTTTAAATTTTTTCCTGAAGTCTTTTTCTTCTTTTTCCTGCTTTTTTAGCTTCTTAGCGTCTTTCTCTTCTGCTCTGGCCTTGGCTCCTTGACTGAGAAGGCAGAACACATGTAAAACAACACTTAGTTTAGAAAATATAAAAAGAATAATGTATAATAGAAATGTTAGTGATAACATTAAATTTTTGTTAAATTTTGTTTTTCATTATTTGTCTTAATACAGTCATTGTAATAAATGATGACATTTCATAATGCAGAAGAGGCTCTTCAAGAGAATACAGATTCCAAGTTAAAATGCAAGTGAGAGATGATCTAATAGGTTGAACCGTATAAAGTCACTGAGGAATACTTTAAACATGGTCACATATCAGTAGTTTCATATGATTCAACCTATTCTTGAACCCTTTCTAGTTTTCCTTCCTTCCTAGATAATTTAACGAATTGGCCAATGTCATAGAAAATGCTTTTTTAAAAAGAGCACTTAAAAATTGATTTTCATAGCTTAAGAAGTTTATCCATATATTGGCCTTTTCATATCTACTTAAAGTGGAGCCATAGTGATACCAATTGGACTAAAGCCAATTGTTGTAAGAGGTGAATAAGTCCAAGACAGTGGTTCTCCAGCTTGGCCCCATACAGCTCACTTGGGAAGCTCTGTGCCATATATATTTACGTATGTATGTATAGTATATATTTAAATCTATTTTTACTGATTTCAGAGAGGAAGGGAGAGGGAGAGAAAGATAGAACCATCAATGATGAGAGAGAATCATTGATCGGCTGCCTCCTAGAAGCCCCATACCAGGGATCGAGCCTGCAACCTGGGCATGTGCCTTGACCGGGAATCGAACCGTAACCTCCTAATTCATAGGTTGATGCTCAACCACTGTGCCATGCCAGCCAGGCTTACCTGGGAAGCTTTTAAAAAATAAATTGCCCTTGCCCAATTTCTAGCAATTCTGATTACATTAAACTAATTTAAAATTCCAATTAATTAGACTAAGTGGGGTTGGTATACTGCAAGCATGTCAAACTCAAAGGCTAACACAGGCCAAATCAACAAAGTTAAAGTTTATGTGGGCAGCAAAATAACAAAAGTTTCAATTTTCATAGAAACGTAGGTTTATTTCAATAGAGACATACTGAATAAAAAGGGCTGAAATAATTGAGTAATCGTTAACATAAAATAATAGAACATTTTAATAAAAATTAATATTTTTTCTTGAATATTAACTTACCAGACACTGAATAACTACACAAATTAATAAGCGTAACACAAATATACCTATTTTTCTTATTCTCTGAAAGCAAAATGTTTCCTGTTGTGCATACCAAACAAGTCAGTACAAGACTAATGACGTGGGAATTGGCTGCTAAAATATTCGCTGCTGGTATTAGCGGAGAGAAATGGTGCACCTGCGCGTAGGTGCGTAAGGGAAATGAATGCAACAAGGTTATAGTAATCAGTCATTAGCGAACATTGTAGTTCCTTATTCATAATCCTACCTAATAAAATAGTAATATGCAAATTGACCGCACCTTCGCTATGCCCAAGCCACGCCCACCAGCCAATCAGGGTGAGTATGCAAATTACCCAACAAAGATGGTGGTTAATTTGCATATGCGGAGGGAGGGAGGAGTGAAGACTGAAGACAACTTAGAAGGAAGAGGGAGGAAAAGCGGAAAGCAAGGTGGCTGCCAGAGGGAAAGCGCAGGCGGGGCAGAGCGGGGCGGGGCCGGGCGGGGCAGTGCAGAGCAGGGCGGGCAGCAGCGGCGCACGGGTGCAGGCGCGGAGGCTGCAACTGCGGCGGCAGCGGCCGCTTGCAGGATTCTTCCTGCAAATGGGCTACTAGTTATGTATAACAAGATATTGTAAAAATTAAGTTATAAAATTTTTATTAAAATCTTTCTTACATACGGTTTTATTGGCTGGGCCGCAAAAATATTTGTTGTGGGTCACATGCAGCCTGTGGGCAGTGAGTTTGACAAGACAAAATTTTGTCTATAACTGATTTATTTAAAATGTTGTTTCTTAAATTCTTAACCTTAGAATTTAGTGAATCCCCTGTGAGATGAGTGAGGACAATACACTGCTTCCTCACTCAGTATCTCCCATCCATGGGTACTCTGGGCAAGAGTGGAACATTCCATACCTGATGAGCACTCTGACATTATCAGAATGCACATGAATGTCAAAACTTCCCCACCAGCTATCTTTGAAAAGAATTTATTTAAAAATAGAATACTATGCTAGAGAACATCAAATTGTTTTAAACTCTGAAAATAAGCAACTGGTAAGAAAACAGCTGCATGACAGGTTAAGTTGAATCAGCTGGTGTTTATTTTTCGTGAAGAAAAGGGTCAATGTGTGACTCTGGGTTCCTAGAGAGCTGTTGTGTGGAATGTAGCGGCATTTCTACAGTAATATAAAACAGAAAAAAGGCATTGAAAACTGCCAGGGATAGAAGCCATTTCCCAATGGTGAGGAATATTAAAGCTAAACAGTACTAAAGAACTGAGACAGGAGACCGGTTCTCCTTTCGGCTTTTTTGTCGTTCTGCCTATGGAATGTGATGCTCATATATACTAGTAAATGACAGCATATTTCCTCTTTGGTTTCTTTAATCTTGGTACTGTCTCTTGTCCAGTAAAGTTAGTTTAACCATCTTGATAAAAAATAAATATTTTGAGTTTATTTATGCATTTTTACCAGTGCAGCTCAGAAGATATTACTTACTGTATTCCACTTATGTTACTTTCACCCTTCAGCTAATCAAGTCCAGGATCTTTTTGTTCACTTTTCTTTTTTTCTTAAAAAAGCCAGAGATGTGTTTGCTTTTATACACAGTATGTATCAGATCATCTCACATAGTTATTGAGCCATAAAAATACATCCTACCATGTGATTTTCTATTTCAAAAGAACTTTCAAAAGGAACGCCTTTTGTATCAACTGATTTTAGATTATCTTACAATTTTAGTCTAAAATTAAATTGAAACCTTAGGTGAGCTGAAGAATGTCACTATTCACCGTTGACTTTTTTTTATTTATTTGAATAAACCTTTGAGAAACTGATGCTTTTGTGAAAAAGAGACAGACCAGAAGGCCTGTTAAAGAACAAATCTTTCTCCCATAGAAGAGGCTTAAACAAGGTGGGTGGAGGCTGATATATAAATAAGAAGAGTAGTCAAGACAAAATGGTTTTGGGGGAACAGTAAAAATAAAGGGAGGAGATGTATCAGTGATATCAATGTGATCAAGCTCTCAGATATTTTCTCAGTGAATGAATGAATGAACAAATGCAGACATCAGTGAGTCACGGAGCAGAGGATAATCAGGGGACAATGAGCAGGACCATGGGGAGAGGAGAGGGCAAGAGGAAGAGGTGAGGAAGGAGAGAGAGAAAGAGGAGGATCAGGGTTATCCACTCACAAACCTGGCAGAAAGTTAGAGCTGGGACCAGGGAGAAGACAGAGGGAACACGATCTCACACAGCAGATGCACACCCATCGGAGTTTGATCCGAGTTCAATTTTCTTGAGCAGTCTGATTTTCATCACTTCATTGTAATGAGAACATCTTACCTCATGTCTGCCGAAGGCGAGGGGTAATCAGAGGCATCGACATCATCATAGACTTCATCCCCCATATCTAACAGAAGACAAGATATCCAATGTTGAAATGCTGTTAGTTTAAATTTCGACATGAGCATTTAATGTTTCAAGGAGAACAAAATAAGTGTTCCTGTGGCCTCTGTACATTTCTCCCGGAAGTAGTGTCTGTTCCTTAAAGGGAAGAAGTTCATACCTCCTTGGATGCCTGTGTTAAATGTCCCTCCAAATGCCAGTGACCATGAAAGACCCCAAACAGTGACAGGTTATTTGAAGATTCCCAAGTGTGATGAATGGCACTATTAGTAGGTTACTGACCAAAAAAATGACATTACTGGTCAATGGCAGTATTGAAATCAAGATTCTTTTGGGATTTGGGGTGTTACAATAATATATCATTTTATTTTTTAAAATTTTTATTTTAACCTTCACCTGAGGACATGTTCATTGATTTTTTTTTTTTTAAGAGAGAGAGAGGAAGTAGGGGCAGGGAAAGAGAAACACTGATGTGACGGAGAAATGTCTGTCAGTTGCCTCCCCTATGTGCCCAGACCAGGGATCAAACTCACAACCCAAGTATGTGCTCTGACTGGAAAGCAAACCCGCAACCTTTTGATGTATGGGATGACGCTCTAAATAACTGAGCAACCTAGCCAGGGCTCATTCTATGTCTAGTCTATGTCTATCTACGTTTCTATCTACCTCTCTATCAATCATTCTCTTTTACTCATTGATCTGTTCCTCATTAACTTTTACCTTACAGTGGTAGTATGTATATTAGGTATGGCACCACCTTAAAAGGGAAAGAATATTCTATTAATAAGACACTTCTGTTCCCAGAAGGTATTGAGAATCCATATTGATGGAAAAGTTGCTATGACCTTAACTGGTTCAATGGCTTTTCCAGTCTGTGTAGTTACTTTTCCTCCTTCTAGACTTTTTGTTAATAAAGATCCACAGCAAATGAAGAGATGAGTGGAAAAGTACAAATGTTTTAAGGAACAATTATCATAGAAAATTTAAATGCTCTCTGGTAGTGGCAAGGGTTTGATTTACTTTAAATCTTTGTGTGTGTGTGTGTGTGTGTGTGTGTGTGTGTGTGTGTGTTCCACTTTGGTTAATTAATTTCAAAGGATAAAACCTGCTTAGCTATATGAAGAATCCATCATAAATATGTTGGGGGAAAAAGACATATTGGTTTCCAGAAACGGAAAAAATTACTATCCCATGTACATACATTTAGAACATAGAAAAAAAAAACCAAAAGAAAATTAAAACAAAAAATACAATTGATCAAAATTTCTTATATTTCATTCCTGCTCCTTGTGGAGCTGTTTCTTGAATATGCTTTGAAAATTATAGATTAAGACACAAGGTCATCATTATTTATTGATTAATTTTAATTATTGACTTATATACTGTCCCAAATTTATAACTGAAAACAAACTCAGATAAACAGCCTGAAAGAACATATTGTCATTGTGTTTGGTTTGCTCTTTCAATTTATTTAGAAATTAAAACAAAGTTTTTGAAAGCCCCTGAATATTCTTGTGAGTCAAAATTTTATTTTGTTCAAGTAAATGTTAAGAAAAAAAAAAAGATCTATTTCAGCACAGGTTAAAAAACAAAACAAAACAAAACAAAAACTGCCCTACCTGGTTTGGCTCAGTGGATAGAGCCTGTGGATCAAAGGGTTCCAGGTTCTATTCTGGTCAAGGGCACATACTTGGTTGCAGGCTCCTCCCCTGGCCCTGGCCCTGTTCAGGGCTCACGCAGGAGGTAACCAATTGATGTGTTTTTCTTATATCAATGTTTCTCTCTGTCTTTCCCTCTCTTTCCCACTCTCCCTAAAAATCAATGGGAAAATATCCTCGGGTGAGGATTAAAAAAAAAAAAAAAGTTGATTGAAATTGTACAAAGAAGAAATGTTTATATTTAGCAGTGGAAAATTTTCCAAATATAACATAAATTAGACATTTTAAAAAATAAAAGAATATTTAGAAGGGCCTTGGTGGCATCTAATCTGATTTGTTTTTAGAAATTGTTATGCAGAAGTCCAATATATCAAGCTCTGATTGAATTGGGAACATGGGGAAGTTGGTGTCCACCTCTGCCTGCTTATCCCTTTCTCCATTATGACCCTTATCCACTGGAAGAATTGTTTAAAAACCATCAATATTTAAAATTTTCCTCTTCATGCTATTTCATTGGTGAGAAACTGTGAAGTTACTAGACAAGGTTCCACAACTTATTATTTTCAGTCAGAACTTTAATCCAGATATTATGACTATATCCAATGATTTCCCACTCCCCAATCTGCAAGAAATGAGATGTAAAATATATAGTTAGTTTTTATGACTTACCCAATTGTTTAGGAGGAGCAGGGAAACTGGAAAGAAAATGAAACCACAATTATAATCAGACCAATATAAACACAGAAATTGATTCCTTTATTTTAGAGAGACATGAACAAGTAACAGACTGGAGGCTTATTGAGGCCCATCTGTTGACTATCATTCCTTTCTCATCCTCCATTTCTCCATTAAGTCCAGTTTCTATCCATTGATTTGGAATTTAGCAAGACTTTTTTGAACTCCAATGTTAGCCAAAAAGGCAAGAGTCAAGATATTCAGTGGTTTATTTTCTTGTAGCCATTGGATCATGTTTTCAGATTTGTCTTATGAGGTTTGGGCATATTATTACCACAAGGTAAATTAAATGGCCTCAATATTTTGGATTCATTGTGGCATAGCTCAGGCCAAAACTGTTTGTTTGACTCAAAGAGTAAAAAATGCAGAATTGAAATTTACAAAGGTCTAGGATTCTTCATATGACCATGTTTCCCCAATATATATCCCCAAACAGGAGAATGGTGAATAAGAGAGGCATATCCATTGAAACAAGTGAGAGAGAGCTTATTAATAGAAGTGATCTGAAATCAGGATTGGGTGTCATTTAGTTGCAACAGAAAAAGATCTTTGCTTTTATTACTTCCTGAACTTTAAACACACACACACACACACACACACACACACACACACACACACACACACACACACACATCACTGGAAGAATGGTGCACAGTTTTACGAAAGTATGAGAGGTCATTAGTTCAAATAATCCAAAATTAGAATTAGCTTTTGTGTAATTGAAGCAGAAAAAATAATCTTGGCTTTTATTTCTAAGTAAGGATTATATTTGAGTAATGCTTCATCAAAAGATTTGTATGTTCAGCTATAGTTTTAAGTGTCCTATTTATTGAGTGATGTTTTAGTGTCTCACAAAAGAGTTGAGTCATGTACCAGATAACATGATTAAGATCCTTCAAATTCACATGAATGGAATTTGTACTAAGGGTTATTTTTAAATGGAGAAAGAAAATTGTTGCATTAATTTTTATTTAGACAAACTGAAGATATTTAGGATAATTTTAGTATTGTATATCATTCAAATAGAATTAATATGTCACTATTGTGAAAGTGAGTTACAAAAACTTTAAATAGTGTGTTTAGAGAAAGGAAATTCCAAATGTGTTCTTTATGTCTAGCAAATTACTTTTTAAAAGAGTAAGTATATTTTGCCCTAGCTGGTTTGGCTCAGTGGATAGAACGTCGGCCTGTGGACTGAAGGGCACATGCCTGGGTGGTGGGCTCAATTCCCAGTAGGGGGCATGCAGGAGGCAGCTGATCAATGATTCTCTCTCATCATTGATCTCTCTCTCTCTCCCTTTCCTTTCCTTTCTGAAATCAATAAAAAGATATTTTAAAAAAAGAGTAAGTATATTTTGAGGAGTAGTTAATGTAAAATATTATATAATAAAATATGGCATAGGAATTGTAAGCTTTTAGATCTAATGTTACAGTTTAAAAAGTCCTAATAAGTTATGAGTGTGTGAAGGTATGTGTGTGCGCATATATATATGTGTGTGTGTGTGTGTGTGTGTGTGTGTGTGTGTGTGTGTGTGTATGTGTGTATTTGTGCATGTTTGTCAGGAAAACAAAATATATCTTTGAATCACAATGTTTTTTTAAAAATACTTTGTGCTCCTCTTATGTAAATGTAGGAGTTTAAGAGTGAGACAGTAAGTGAGGCTAAGGTGATTAATTTAAAATAATATTACAATTGTGTAAGTGTGTCAGAATTCGGTTATTGGTTACAAAATATTAGTAGGATTTGATTAAATTAGTATTAGTGTAGTTATTGTGCACTGGATTTGGTTGGTTGACTCTTACGATGAACCTTCATTATTGTCTGACTCAGAGTCTTTAGGTTTCTCTCGTATACTTTTCTTTCTGTCATCTTTTCCCTTTAAAATCTTCAAAATCCCCCAGGACCACGAGTTACTCTTCTCTTCAACCTGTAGTGTGGAGCTTAGGGGCATGCAGGCATTGATCAGAATGGCATAATCAATGGAACATGAAGACATTGGGTGGACATTCAGGCTTGTTATAATTAGACAGCATTGATCATTTAGGCAGTGAGCTACTCAATGTAGCCAACAAGATGGTGCGATTAAACTTAAAAGTCATGAGCTCTGAATACTGCTGCTTAGTAAGGTAAGGAGTAGGTATGTTGTATTTTATTTTTCTATTTGGTGAGTTTTCTCTTGGTTCTTAAAATAGTAAGCTAAGTCAAGATTAAGTTTTAAACATCAATTTAGTTTTATTTTTTATTAAAAGTAACTAATAGGTCTTAAAATTTAAAATATGCTGTTTTGAAAGTTTAAACAACTCAAGGGTAGGATATTCAGTACTGGTTTTGCCACATATCGAATATGGTCTCAATTTATTTGGGGTTCCTATGACTATGATTATTGTACAAAGAATGGCCATGCAACTGATAGACTCTTCGGAGCATGTTGTAAAAGTAAATTATTAATTGAGAAATAAATGATTGGGAAAAGTCTAGAAAATAAAAAAAAAACAATATCTGCAATTCTTTATCCCTTTTTAAAATCACTTCTTTTGATAAAATTGTCTAGGTTTTTCCAAACAATATACCACTTCATTTGAATGTGGTATAATTACACTTCCTGATTTATGGCTGTTAACTAAACATTTAAATAATTTTTCTTGGTAATTTAAAAAAAGAACACTATTTTATGCTTTTTTTATTCTAACTACAATGCAAAACTTCAGTAAATACAACAGATTTTAGTAAATACAATAATTTGCAAAATGGAAATTCACTGATTATTCTTACCCATCATCAGCATCTTCCTCTTCAATCCCATCATAAATATCGTCATCTGGGGGAGGTGGGAACATCCCTTCATTTGGATTAAGAAGGAAAAAGCTTCTGTTAGTTTTGTAACTTTGTTATGTAATAGTCGCTCGAACTTTGATAATAAATATGCCTCATTTAACTATACAAAACATAGTAGCTATTTAAGTAAATAGCTACTTAAATAAAAGTAGTAGCTATTTAAATGAAAAATAATTTTACTCTTTCACTCTCACATAGATAGTAGGTACATTGTTCTATGTAGACAGAATTTTTAGAGGTGAAATACAATACAAATATGAGGGATAATAAAAGGTACTATGCACTAGAGAGAAATGTATAGAATAAATATTAGAAAAAGAAATATTAATTAAAGAATAGAGTTAAATATTGTTGAAAAAGAGAGGGGAGAAGATGATAAGAAAAATTTAATAGTGAGAGGACATTTAAAAAAAGCTACTGATCAAGGTATAAGTAAAGAAAAGCAAAAGGAATGAAATGTGAATTTGTAAATATTGATGGTAGCTGAAACAAACCTTTCATTTCTTTTATTTCACTGCATCAATGTAATATTTTAAAAGTTAAAATATCTTGTTTAAGTTGTTATCCCACAACCCCCAGGAACCTCGGTATTTGACAAACATTTATTTAACAAATGTTTATTGAGTAGTTTCTCTGTGCAAAAATATGCACAATGTAGGAGAACATATTTGCCAATGATACTTCTGATGAGGGGTTAAAATCCAAAATTTATAAAGCACTTATAAAACTCAACACCAAAAGCAAACAATCCAATTAAAAAATGGGCAAAAGACTTGAATAGACACTTTTCCAAAGAGGACATACAGATGTCCAATAGACACATGAAAAGATGCTCAACATCACTAATCATCAGAGAAATGCAAATTATAACCTCACACCTGTCAGAATGGCTATCATCAATAAGTCAACAAACAACAAGTGTTGGTGAGGATGTGGAGAAAAGGGGACCCTCGTGCACTGTTGATAGGAATGCAGATTGGTACAACCACTATGGAAAACAATATGGAGTTTCCTCAAAAAATTAAAGATGGAACTGCCTTGTGACCCAGTGATTCCACTTCTGGGAATATATCTGAAGAAGCCAGAAACACTAATTTGAAAGAATATATGCACCCTATGTTCATTGCAGCATTATTTACAATAGCCAAGTGCCCATCAGTAGATGAATGGATAAAATAGCTGTGGTATATTTCAACAATGGAATACTACTTGGTTATAAAAAAGAAGGAAACCCTACCCTTGGCAACAGCATGGATGGACCTGGAGAGTATTGTGCTAAGTGAAATAAGCCAGTCAGAGAAAGGCAAATATCATATAATTTAACTCATATGTGGAATCTAATGAACAAAACAAACTAACAAACAAAATAGAAATAGACTCATAGATAGTGAACAGATTGATGGCCGTCAGAGGGGAGGGTCCAGGGCTGGGTGAAAAAGGTGAAGGGATTAAGCACACACAAAAAAGCCTCATAGACACAGAGAATAGTATGGTGATTACCAGAGGGAAAGGCGAGTATGGGGAGGTAGAAGAGAATAAAGAGGGGTTAGATATATGGTGATGGAAGAGACTTGTCTTGGAGTGGTGTACACACAGTACAATATACAGATGATGTATTATAGAATTATACACCTGAAACCGATATAATTTTATTAATCAATGTCATGCCAATAAATTCAATAAAATTTTTAGAAAACGTACAATGAATTTGAAATTTGACTTTTAGGATGAAAATGCTAGCACTGCAAAGTTTTAGTAAAACTCCCTTATTTTGTTAATGAAAAGTCAAGGGATCTTTAAGAGTCACAGCTAAGGTGACCATAGAAGTTATACAATCAAGGATACTTCTGAACATGAAGGAGGATGCTCTAGTAATGATGCCTGTATAGCTGGCACAATCAGCGCTGCCCTGGGCACACTGAAAGTGGAGCCAACTTCTGACCCATAACAAGCATGGGAGAAAGAAGTGAATTGCTCAGGGACACTCGGTGACCAGGGCTGAAATCCAGGCCATTGGTTTCAGTCCAGTGTTCATTCTACCGCTTTAATATGCTCCTCGTGAGGTGCAGACAAAGGAATTGCATCATTAATGTACACAAAAATGTTGAAGACTTGGAGAAACTTCTGCTAAAAGTGTGTGGCTTACCTCCACTTCCACTCTGACTGTGGCTAGAAAAGAAACAGAGACAGATTAAATTCGCATGTGAGTTTCGTAGTTATCAGGAAAAGAAGTACTTGTATTGAGCAGTTATAAGAGAAATAAGACTCCAGTTAAAAGTTCTTAGGATATGTGAAGAAGAAGAAAAATTGTTCTGTTTCATAAGAGATGAATAGCAACAAGGCCTATAGTAACAAAACAAAATACAAAACAAAACAAACCTAATCAGAATCAAGTGAGTTTTGATACTACATAAAGTATTCAAAACAATGATACTGTTTGCTCCTAACATTTTCCCATAAGGCAGTTTTTGGGTTATACATTATTACATCATTCCATAGATGGATTTATTTAAAAAAAGAGTATTATTCCATGAGGCATATAGAACTATTATTGCATCAAATCAATTCTCTTTCAACATCTTATAACCACAGCATTTTACTCTTAGTACATAACATTACATCTTATTTTATACAGGATAAGTTTTAAAAATTGAAGTCTTACTCATGGGCCTTTATAGAGTGTAGTCCTTGATTTTCTAAATCCAGATTGCTTGTATTTCTTATTTACTTATATATCCCTATATTTATTTATTTTTTTGTTAATCCTTACTCAAAGATATTTTTTCCACTGATTTTTAGAGAGATTAGAAGGGAGGGGAAGAGACAGAGAGAGAGAAACATCGATGTGAGAGGGATCAAGCCTGCAACTGAGATATGTGCCCTTGACTGGAATTGAACCCATGACCTTTCAGTTCCCTGGCCAATGCTCTAACCACTGAGCCCCAGCTAGGGTACTATATCCCTATTTTATAATCATCTGTTTCCTTGCCTGTGTTTGCCACTAAAATGTGAATTCTGTGACAGCAAAGGAAGTGTAAATTGTGAGACCTGGAACATCTCAGAATTCATCTGCTTTAATTCCCTCAATCTGTTGAAAAGAAACGGAAGCTCTGAGAAATTCAATGACTTGACCAAACCTTTTCAATAAACTGAAGAGCTGAGACCAGAACCTCAGCATCCTGCCTTCCTGGAGAACGTTGTTTTGGCTGCACTCCCTGGACCGCCATGTTTACCCTTTGGCTAATCTACCCACAACAGCTATCAGTCTGATATTATAACCAGACAGTATAATTATACTAATATCTGATTCCTCAACCTTAAAGGCAGGTAAGAGAAATTTGTCTGATGCAAATCTATGGTTAATATAGAAATAAAAGTCTCTTGCTAATGGAACTTTATAGAAAAACACTCTATAAATGTTTTACTATGTAAGCAAGAAATTAACTTTTGATGACGTTTAAGTATCCACTTTACTTACAACTATTTTCACACTCATATTCTCTGACACTTGCTTTTGAGCATAAAGCAGAGAGTTAGCATTATGTGAAGAGTTACAATCTGGTTGGCTGACACTCTTGGCAAATATATCCCATCTTGGAAATTCTGATACTCAATTTTCAAAAAACCAGGTTATCAGAATCAGGAGCAAAGCTGCCACACATTATTTAATTCCTAGAGCAATTCTGTTTTTATTAATTTTAGAGAGAGAGGAAGGGAGAGATAGAATCATCAATGAGAAACATCTATCTACTGTACCTCGCCCCCCCCCTCCCCCACACACACTGGAGATCAAGCCTGCAAGCCCGGCATGTGCCTTGATGGGGAATTTACCTGGCAACCTCCCTGTGCATGGGTCCATGCTCAACCAACTGAGCCACACCGGCCACATGCCTAGAGCAATTCTTTAGCTTTCTCAAACCACTGTTCAGAATACAAAACATTTAACAGATGAAGGAGAGGTAAGGAGAGGGAGAGTGTGAGAAAAGAGAAGGAAAGAGAAAAAGAATAAACGGAAGGAAAAAGATAGGGAAACATATATAGAAAAATTTTGCTGTGTGATGGAGGATTGGAATTTGCATTTGTAATTTCCTTTCTTTCCATCTTCATATTTACTCCAGAAATTGTCTTAAATGAGAAGAGAAAGAGAAGGACAGCTGTCGGGACCTGTGCCTTTGAGCCTGTGTCTGCTCAGAGAGTTTGTAGTGCACAGTCAGCTCTCCTTCCCCGGGGGGGATCAGGAAAGAGTAAGGACTGCAAGGGACCAGGAGGCACTGGAGGAGGGAGGGGAGGAGGGGGCTGGCTGTCTCTTATTCTTGTCAGGGCAAGCTGCCGGCTAGGCTATCGTCAGCATCTTTTCTTGTTCTAGGGACAAAGCATGTTCTGTTATGAGATCCCTGCTAGCAGCAGCTGTAGTTTCAAAAACAAAACTTGTGTAGAAATTACGTCTCTTCTTCCATTTTCTTGTTAAGTATGCGTGAGAGGAATAGAGGCTAGTAAATATTGTAGCTTTATACTTGTTTAAATTTTGGAGCATTAAAACCATACCTCCAGTTCCATTTTATTACATAGAAGATTCTCTGCTACATGTCTACTAACTGGAGCATGTCTTTTAGAGTTGTGGGATGTAGGGACTTGATGAGATGGAGAAGGTAGTAATGTTTGGGAAATATTCACCTAGTATGGTTAAAGAATGCTCAATTAAAAAAATATTCTTCTTTTTTGTGGATTTTTTTTCTTGAGTATGTGCATCACTGTACACATGTATTTATTAATACGATGTGGTTCTTCAGCCCCCAAACAAGAGAAATGTGATTTTGAAAAAATAATTAAAAGATAAACATACTATAACATGGTAATATAGGTAGAAGATGTATGTCCAAAAAATTCTGTAAATCTCAGACTGTGACCATGTAGAACTTCAACTGACCTTGAAACTGACATTTACTGACTCCCAAACTAGGTTAATGGGTTTTTGATGACTAAAGCCAATTCATGATCTGTAAACACCAGTGCACATGTTGCATGTTTTGATGTATATTGCATAAGTTATGGGCAAACATGGTAAGAAGGCATTGCAGGCTATAATTCATTTTAGACCAAACTGCCAGAAAGAAACACAACAAATTTCATTAACACCAAGAGGGGAAGACCACAAGAGGGAAATTTAATTCTTCATGTGTCTTAAAAGTATGTTACTATTTTTGATAGTTTTACTTTCTTTTTAATGGTTGGTAATTAAAACATTTTTTTTCTTTGAAATCTGAGTGATGAAGAAGGCACACATTTTTACCAGAGAGAAGATCTAGCACAGATCACGTGCTTGGGGACCACAGTGGTGGATTCCCGATGCCACAATGTGGGCCGAGGAAAACTAGGGTTGGTTGCTGGGGTGGACATTGTCCTTCTTTTCCTTCAACTTGAGGAGATTATGATTTTACCAGGAAGGGGAGACATTGGAGGAAAGAAGGAATGAAAGGAGAAGGGGAATGGAAGAGCAAGAAGGAGAAGAATGGATGAGGAAGATCGGAGCTAGGGAAAAGAGACATAGGAGGAGGAAAGGAAAAAGGAAACGGAAGCCTGAGGTGGGAAAGAAGAGAAGAAAAGGGACATGGGAAGAGCTGCCTCCTCTCTCCTCTTGGCTCCTCCATGTCTAGTTCGGTTCCTCGGCTGTGGGAAGGTGTTCCCAGGATTTGTGTGGGGGAACTTCATCCTAACCTGGTGGAATGAATGGGCAATGGAAAGTTGGCCCCTTATTTGATACACAGGGGTCATAGGGAATTGAGTTTTTACTTTTAAATATATTTTTAATGATTTCAGAGAGGAAGGGAGAGAGAGAAATGGAAACATCAATGATGAGAAAGAATCATTGACTGGCTTCTACATGCCCCCTACTGGGGACTGAACCCGCAACCCCGGCACATACCCTGACCTGGAATTGAACCATGACCTCCTAGTTCATAGGCCATGGCTCAACCACTGAGCCACACCAACCGGGCTACTTTTGTACTTTTAAAGAGTGAAGTAGAGTTATAGTAAAAAGCATTCACTTACTTTATGTTATATGTTCAAATAAGAACAACAAATATATTTAGGCTCAAAGATGTCAGAACAAAAGTTTCATATTTGTTAGACCTAAGTGTTATATTTCATGCCTCATATTTTACAAAATCATATTTATTTTAGGCATCATATCCCTAAGGTCAAATGAATATTATAGAACAGCATTTTGGAACGATGACCTATTTGTCAAGATCGGGCAAATGGCTCATTATTTTTCAAGGAGTATTTGATACATGTAAACAAAGAGTAAAACAAAAACAATCTGGAGTTTCAAATGGCCTTGCACCCATATTGAACTTACTGTACACGGTCATTCAGTTTAGTGGTAGAGAGCAGTAGGAAATATGGAAGGTAAAATATAGAAGGGCCTTAAAATCCATAATCCCTGAGCTGTGTTGCTTTGCACCTACCTGCTAGCCTCATCTTGCTCTGCCACATCATCATACACTTCTTGGTCATCTTCAACGGGTTTCGATGAAAGAGGACCCAGAGAGTTTTTCTTCCGTTGCAAGGAATCATAGTCAATCTGCACAGCAGTGGTTTTAATATAGCCATCTACCGAAAGGGGAATGATTTATGTTCAGGTGACTGCAGCTTAAATAGTTGAAAGCTAGGAATAGAATATCAATTGCACATTTGCTCTTTAAAGTGGCCCCTGATTTCTTTGCTTGCAATTCTGATTCATAGACTTCCCATGTAGACACACGTTTTACTGTAACTTGTCCAAGTTTTATGCTGCTGTGGTTTGGAGTAAGCCTAGAATCTGTTTTCAACATTCCAAAGTGATTCACATGACTCTCTCTCTCTCTCTCTTAGCCACTCCCCCCCCCCCCCGCCCCCCACCCCCCCGCCCAACACCACTGAGGAGCCTAATGCCTAATGCTCTCTTTCCTCCCTGGAGTAATATAAACATTTACATTGTTCCCCACTAAAAGATAACACAGACCAAGTGAAGATGAAACTACTAGTACACCTGTCATTTTAAACCTTCCTATCCTTGTCCACCCAGAACAAAGCTCCTAACTCAATGGTTATGAGCAGTTCTAGAAACATTTGCGCATTTCTCATTTTTGGCTCCAAAAGAGGACAATCTGAAGTCATCGGAAAATGTGCACTCACATGACCCCCGGGTGGTTCTGCCCAACCACTTCCCCTCCGGGTTGTCCGTGATGCGAATTATTTCAATAGGCTCGCCTTGCTTGAAGCTCAACTCATTCTTTCCCCCTTTGACATCACAGCAAGCTCTGGCTTGATGGATGACTTCAATGGGGCCGGTGAGCTGCAAAGAGGAAAAGAAAACAATCACACAGGCTTCTTGGCTATTCAGAGAATCTTTGAGGAATGCAGCTTGAAAGCCAGTATGTCCACAACTTGCCAACCTGCCTGCTTCCAAGCGCTACAGGTTTAAACTAGAAATGGAGGGGGCATGTCATTCCTGGGAATGCTCTTATGGGAGCAGTGAGGGGAAACTCCCAGGGGTCAGGCAGGGCCAGCGAAGAACAGGTGCATGTGCTTGGGTCCCGGAGAGAGTGGAGGTCTGTGGACCGTAGCAACTCTGCGAAGGGCTTGCGAAAGAAGCCACTGATAACCAAATACCACATATGTACGATAATCCGCTCAGGGTGCTCTGTGTTTTTACGGGATATTTGGGTGGTCTGCCTGGTACGGGAAGGTTTCTTCTCACACCGCATTGTGAAGTTATTCCGATGGTTCTAGAAGGCCTAGAACAGCTAAGGGAGGGGCAGGTGATGGTGGGGGGGCAGTGTACTCGTGGGAAAAGCAATTTCATTCATTCCTTTTCTTCCCTAAGTTTGTGGTATTGTCTGTGTATGAGCATGGAGTAGACATTACCTGCCATAAACAAAATAACATTTTAGAAATAGCTTTGTAAATAAAAAAAAAAAATCAACCCAGCAAACAAATGTGGTGAGGTTTTGAAAATTAATATCCTGAATAGTATAGTGGTTTCTTGACATCAGGGGAATCATCTAGTTTAGAACACAAATCCTAAAGATCTAATTTTCTAATCTTAAATTGCTATCTTCTAAAACAGAATTTCTTGGATCTTTTGATATGCAAATATGCATTGTGACTTTTGCCTTATTTTTTTGAACTTATGATGCTATGAATTGTGAGACAAATCATTATGTACCCCTGAGAAAGAGATAAAACAGCTTAACTTAAATTATGATGTGCCACTGTTAAGATGCATCCTAATTTCAGAATTTTAAAATGCAAAATATTTTATGTCTTAGAATTAAGGAAGTATGGTATTATAGAGCAGTTCTTACAGTTATTTATTTATTTTTGACATCTATTAATATTTTTGGGAGGAATATAGCTTGTTAAGTCCTAATCTTGAGAAACATTTGTGTTCATATTTAGTGGTATGATTGTCCCACACTACAATTTTCTTACTAAAAATGTTATTTGGATGAATGAGTGAAGCAATGCAAAATTGATTTCTCCAAAAGAAAGACAGGAAAAACTTCACATAATTCCTTCAAAACTATAAACTCTCTCTTTATAAAATGTGTGTTGCGAAGACATTCATTTAAGAAATTAATTTTTCATATATTCCACTTGAAAAATATAAATGTTGGAGCCATGCATTCTGGAAGAGTAAGATGTTTGCTATTCACATTGCAATCTTAATTTTACTTACATATAGTAAGATTTTTAAAAATTTAATGAGAACTTATAATAGATACAGTGCTTTATGTGCATTAATTTATTTAATTCCAAAACAAACATGTATAGCTGGAATTTGAATCCACATCTACTCAACTGACTAAGCTTTACATTTTCCCTGCACCATGTTGTTGAAGTTTGGTTTTGCTATAATAAATATACTGAGAAGTTATATATAAATAAAATGTTTACAATTCAAACTATATAGTAACTATTTTGGGGGAATTCAATGTTTAAAGAAAACTATATGAATCCTTTATAAAGTAAAGGATAATTTTGTAACTCACTCTAAAATATAGCTGACATACCAGACCCACCCCAGATGGGCCATGTCATCCAAGATGGTGAAGCCAAGAGAAGAGAGCAGGCAATATAGTGTCAGTGGTAGTAATAGGTGTCACACAATCAGAATCAGAGATTAGAGGAGACAGAGGTCAGACATCCAGGTGGATGCAGAGGGCTGGGAAACAGCAGGTATCAGAAGTCAATGTGTACATACGCTTAAAATCAAGGCAGGTCTAGACCTTGGCAGCTAGAGTAGCTCAGAGAAACTTTATTCTAAGACAAGTGTCTCCAGATGACTTCATCCAGAGACACTTGTGTCCCTTGCACTACTATAATACATGCCCCAGAGATGTGCGTGGTCCAAAGCTCACAGCATAAGTAGGTTCATATGGAGTGTGTAAGGAGGAGAGCCACAATGGACTTGAGTGACTGAGTATTCATTCGCTCAGTCAACAGATTTCCTGGGTGCCCACTAAGTATAAGCCACCATATTTTATTTGAATTTTATCGTATTACATGGGATAAGGGAGCATATTGGACAAAAACAAGTCTGTTGTGAGGATAGTTACTCCTTCGAAAACAACAACTAATTCTCCAGCCATGTAAGGTTTCAAGAAAGGTGCCCCTTTTGTGTGACAATTATAAAAAGAGGTTACTCTTTTCCACCTGTCAGCAAGCAAGCTCTTACTTTAAATTTCTTCTTTATCTCTTGTTCTTTCTTTTCCCTCTCCTTCTGTTCCTTTTTCTCCTGCTCTAATCTCTTCTTTTCCTCCTTTTCCCTTTTCTTCTCTCGTTCTTTGGATGCTTCTCTGTGGATAAACATTATTAGGTTGTTTCAACAGCTGCAGGCATTGATGTAATAAGGCTCACTATCCAGAGGGGTTTTTATCCACAACGGAAGATAGTATCTGAAGTCACATGAAGGTAAAAAGCCAGGGGTGGGGTGGTCAACATTCCTGGATGTGTGATTGTTCTTAAAGCCCACAGGAGGCACACAGAGAGGATTCCTTCCAAAGGCTCTGCTTTCCCTACAGCTTGTGCAACAAGTGAAGAGACTGTTTATAAAGGCTCTCTCTCTCTCTCTCTCTCTCTCTCTCTCTCTCTCTCTCTCTCTCTCTCTCTCTCTCTCTCTCTCATCCATGCACTCACAGGTACAAGAGCACACACATGGGGTCTATCTAGAGGCAAGATTCTGGTCTCTCTCGCCACCTATGTGGCTCAGTGGTTGAGCATCAACCTATGAACCAGGAGGTCACAGCTTGATTCCTGGTCAGGGGACATGCCTGGGTTGCAGGCTTGATCCCCAATAGGGGGCGTGCAGGAAGCAGCAGATAAATGATTCTCTCTCATCATTGATGTTTCTCTCTCTCCCTATCCCTCTCTTCACCAATAAAATTATATTAAAAAATATGCTGGTCTCGCATGCAACAGCGTTTTAACAGAGTTCTCTGTGAAATCTTCAGACAATAAAAGACTCTTTAGTCCTTTGTATTAAAATAAAGGGTACCATTGTATCTCAGTCATTTGAACAAAAAAGCTTTCCCTGCCTCGTGCTGAATATCCATCCATTCTCCCACCTACAAGTCATTCTATTCATCTTAGAAGAAAAATATCATGGAAAAAATGCAACTCATACATGTCTTCATATGTTTCTCCATCACTTTCTTCCTGTCAAGAAAACATGAATAAGAATTAAGTTTAGTTATTTAAAAAAGGGAGCATACACATATTTTCATAGATCAAGTACTTCGTAGAACAAACACAAATTTAAGTGTATGTACATTTGGCTTATTTAAAATAATTTTTTTCCTTTTTAGAGATAGACCATGAAAGTAAACCCCAGAAGATTTCATTTTATCTCCTGCTATATAATTCAGATGTGTAGCCAGACTTAAGTTTATGCTCAGTGCCACAGAATTCCTATGAGTCAGAGTAGCAATTGGTATTTAATGTCTCAAGCATTTTAGATGAACTAAGATCATAAATGGAAAAATATATTGTAAGAATTTTCATTTGTTAGTTTATACTAATAAAAATGAATCAAAATGATTATTAAATAATCTAGTACCAGCAATATAATATGAGAAAGAAAAAAACTGACCTCATCTAGATTTCCAGCACCTAAACGGGTTAAAAAAAAAGAATCACACTTAACATACTGTAATTAAGAAGCACTTTGATACAGAGTTATTAGATGTAATATAATATTCCAGACAGTTCATAATCTAACAAAACGTATGTTTTATCAAAGACCTGGAAGTACAAAATAGAATATGTGGTTTAGATCCTTATTATGGCTTTTTGATACTTGTCATTTAATTATAAAATCATTTCATTGGCTTTCATAAGATAATGAAGACACCCTGTGTTTTCTTTATGAAAGGCATGCACATTTGCTACGGGGCTTCTCTGGAATAAAGGTATTATCAGAAAATCACAACTAGTTTTCCCTTTTTGACTTACTTGGTCCCAGCGATTTGCTTTCATGTGTCAAATAAATCAAGTTAATTAGATTTTTTAAAATAAGATAACTTTTTCCCTAGAGATAGGACTTCTCCAATAAAACTTATAAAGCTTAAATTATAAGGTAAAAATTAATAATTTTTACTGTATTAACATTTAATATGTTCAGTGAAGGACAGCCTGGGCTAAGTTAATAGACAACAAACAGAATGAGAGAAGGTATTTGCAATCTCTGCAACTCACATGGGATTAATATCTGGAATACAAGAAACTCCTCCTACTTGTCAACCAGAAAAGGACAACAACCCCAAGAAAAAAATGGCCCAAGGATATAAACCGGCAACTTCCAGAAGAGGAAACATGAAGGCTCATAAACAAGTGAAGTACTCAGACTCAACAGTAAGCAGAGGTATGAAAACGAGGTATCATTTTATACACGTTAAGACTGGAAGCAATCGGAAAGCTGAATAACACCAGGTGCTGGTGAAAGGTAGGCATCTGGGAACCTTCCTGCCCTGCTGATGGGCGTGGACACAGGTGCAGAGCTTCTGGAGAGCCCTCGGCTCCCACTCCGTCAAAACGAACACGCCACAGGGTAGGAGCAGCCATGCCACTGCCTGGTAAATCTATCTCCATAAGGAGTCTCTCAGGGGCCCAAATGGGGGCAAGAAGGTGCACGGAATTGTTATTTGTTGTTCTAGTGAGTTGGAGTGAAATGTGAAATGTGAATGCATAGGATGTATACCATAGAGTACTTAACATGCATACCATGGAGTACATACATGGAGCATGTATGCAGTAGTTAACACCAACAAATTAAATATAGTACATATAGCAGCATGAATGAGTCTTCCAAAACACATGATGTTGAGTGAATAAAAAAGAGATCAAAGTGAGCTCTAACATAGTATTCATGTAAATTGAAATGTATACACACAACAGTATGCAAAGAATATATACAGACACATACACATTAAATACATTAGACTATTTGTCTCTGGTAAGGGGAAGAGAGGAAAGAGAGCGGGTCATGGTGATAAAATGAATAAATAAATAAAACCAGAGAAGGGACTTGCATGGATCCATGATGATGATGATGCCCCATTAATAACCCTATGAGAATGATTAAACTTCTATAATATGAGGTAACAGAAGGATAAATAAAACACCTTTTTGCCCCTTACCATCAAAGTGCACGGCACCGTCCTGATTGTCTTCATTGACGGGGCTTCTGGAAACAAGAAAGAAGAAAAAGTGAAAACAGAACAAGTCGATGCTCACCTCACAATAAAAAATAAGAAAAAATAAAAATGACTCTTTTTTGATTCTTTTCTCTTTAATATCTGCTCTGATGAAAAACTTCAGAAGTCATTAGAATAGGCTCAGCCCTATATCTATGCTGCAACTGCTGCCAAGACATGGAGCATCGGGAGGCTGAGCACAGAACTGTCCATTCACAGTGAGCACATACAGTGGGGCCATTGCTTCAGGGCAGCAATAGGCTTTTTTTGTGTTGTTAAAATAGCAGCACATCAATAATTCAATTCTGGGATTCTGAAGGCATTTGCTTGGTTTATGGTATAGAAACCCAAGAGATTTAATTCTAATCTTTGACTCCTTTCTCTTTCCCAAACTTACTCCCATCATGTGTGGCTTGGACCCCCAAGGTGCTTCATTTCAAACCACTTCACTCCAACGGCTCTACACAGTTATTAATGCCTGGGCTTGGCAAATCCCTAATTATTTATGGGACATCTACATTTTCTATTTTTATTCTACAGTTGATTAGCATAGCTGGAGAAAATCGCCACTTTATTGATTCTGGTTATTACAAATAATTGACATTCAATCTCGACTGTACCCTCTACACTGTTCTATAATCTAATTACACTTTCTTTCTGGTCAACCCTCTCTTGCATCTATCTCAATGGCTATTTACCACTTTCCTCTCCTCTCCCCTATAATCAGGTGATCTTGTTTCTTACTTCACTGATAAAATAGCAACTATTGGGTAAGAACTCTCCTAAGAAAATACATTCTGTAACCCCCTTCCCCCCAAAACAAAACAAAACAAAACAAAACAAAACAAAACACCCCTCTTGCTGTGGAAGCCACTGCGCTGCAGATGAAGTCAGGTGAGCCAATGGCAGTGCACACTAATGCGGCAAGTCTCGATCGGGAAGAATTGAAAGCATTTGTAATGAACAGAAAGGTTATAATAGTAAATTCTTACTTTTCCTTCCATTTTAGAGCCCCCCCCCCCCCCGACCAAAGAAACCCAAACCAAATCTTACATCGACTATGATGACCTTAGGAAAAGAACTGTTTAACCTTTCCTTTTCCAACCTCGGTCACTTCCCGTTATTTATTATTTCTTCTTACCTCACTTTTCCTGTCTCACTACTATTAATAACCATGTAATTTGCTTTGTGTACTAAAATATTCAACCGCAGGTTCTGTTTTCATATGAACAATTCGTCATACTGCTAAAAACTATAATTGAAAATTTATAATAGCACAAAAAGCGTGTTAAACTGATGTTGAACACTAATCATGAGAAAGATGCTCTTTGATGCACTTCAGTTCCTCTCGGCTGTCTGAGGAAAACAGCAGGAAATATAGCTAGCTGATTTCTGACCACTAGGTGGGGAGACAATACAATTTAAAATACGATATAGCTTTGGCCTCCACGACTTTATTTTTAAAGCTGTTTATTCTTTCTAATGTTCACCTGCCTCCAAACTTTTCCACTCTTGTGGCACCCTGACCTGAGTGAAATAATTACAAGTGACTTCTGGGGAGCAGGCAGGTGATAAAGACCACCCTGTCTCCTGAAACCCTTCCTGGATCCCAGGGAGAGAGCTGTCTTCTTGCCTTGGGCAATGCAGACCCCACCCCTGTAAGCCTCACTAGTCCATTATTTCCTTGGAAAGCCAGGCCCACACCTGAGCACCAGTCCCACTTGCTCTAGTCCCTGGTCCCAGGAATGGTTCCCTTTCGTTGCCACTATTATTTCCCCTCTTCATGGGATCTTCATTAGTATACAAACACTGTTCTTTCTTTTGTTTTGGTTAATCCTCACCTGATGATATTTTTTCCAGTGATTTTTAGACGGAATGGAAGGGAGGGAAGGGAAAGAGAGAGAGGAGAGAGAAACATCAATGTGAGAGAGACACATTGATTGGTTGCCTCCCATAGTGCTATGACCTACAAGGACCATGGATCAAACCTGCAACCCATGTATGTGCCCTTGATCAGAATCGAACCTGCAACCCTTCGGTGGGCGGGACGACGCTCTAACCATGTAGCCACACCAGCCAGGGCTTTTATTTCTTCCATCTTAAAAAAACCCCCACAAATCTTGATTCCGTTTTCTCACTAATTACTGCCCCGTTTCTTTGCTTCCCTCTTCTTTTTTTAATGCGCTGTCTGAACTTGAGTTTTCCAGTTGCTTTCCTTTCTTGTTCTTTTAAAGCCATTTTTCTTTCTTTATTGATTAAGGTATTACATTGCCATTTTGATTAGGCCTGTGTCCCCACTGCTCCTGAGACTTCCACCCACACTGACCTGCCTAGCGCTCGCTTACTGGCCCTCGCAGCCTCGGACACAGTCAGTCACTGCTTCCTCCTGGGGAACACTACCTTGTTTCTTGTGTTTTTTTTTCTGCTTTATTGGTTGTTCCTTTCTATTCTCCTTTCCTGATTTTTTCTTCTCCCAGGACCCAGGGCTTGTTCCTTCTCTCTAGTTATCCTCATTTCCTTAGGGATCTTAACAGTCTTGTGACTTTAAGTGTGGAATATGTGCCTCTGACTCTCAAATGTATATTTTTAAACCATAACTCTCTCTCAAACTCATCACTCTTAAACCCAATTGCCTCCTCCACGTCTCCACTCGGATGTTTAAGAGACACCTCAAGCTTCACATAGCCACGCCCTCCTGACCTTCTGCACCCCAAACTTGCTCCCCTGCGGCCTCTCCCATTTCAGTTGATGGAAACATCATCCTCAGAGTTGCTCAGGCCAAAAACCTGGGAGCCATCTTCCATCCTCATTTCCTTTCACATTCCGAATCCAAATTGTTTCAAAATATATTCAGAATCTGCACACCACCCTCGTTAGACGCCCCTCTATGTCTTGCCTGCGTTTCTGCAGTATCTGCCTAAGTGCTCTCCCTGCTTCCACATTCATCTACTGTCTCATTTCCCTTGCTCTACTCCAGTCCATTACCTCCTTCCTAGTCTTTGAACATTCCAGGCCTTTGTTCTGTTTTCTCCACTTAGAACTGTTCTTCTACAGGTGTCTGCATGTCTAACTCCCTCACCTTGCTAACTTTAAAGTGTACCTTCCAAAAAGGGAGCCACCTTCACATCTGTTGAAAGTTGCAACACACTGTCCCCACTCCCACCCTTGCACACCACCACCCAACCCTGCGCTATTTTTCCCCACAGCATTCAATGTTTCCTAACATACTACAGTATATCCTTTACCTGTTTGTTATTTTTACTCCTTTGCTCCCTTGCCCCTGTTTCATGTAGGCAGGGGTCTTTGTTTTATTCACTACTTCCTGAACTCTTATTACAAAGGCACAAAGTAGTGGCTTAAACAGTAATTGTTGAGTGAATGTAAAATAATCTATTAGCTCTTGACTCTGAGGGTGGCCATTGATTGGAGATGGGAGGAATGGCATTCACAGGCCAGCAGAGGGGGCACCAGGGAGACACCAGGTGTGTGTTTTGAAGGGTGGTGGTGTGGAGAAAAGTACAGAAACACCCATATTTTAAAATTATACTTAAAGAGTTTTCCATAAATTTCCCTCTCACATTAAATGTAAAATTTTGAGCCAGACTATCAAGACCCATTTTGCTTTCATTTCCTCTCTGTGTCTTATCTAGCTTCCTCTACTTGGGGGAAAGTTTCTAACCCAGATATTTCTTCATTTTGGAATTTACTTGAGCTCTCTGATGACAGCTTAGAAGTTCTCACTATATAAAAATATTATGTTATGGATGTCCTTTAGCATTCATTTCCTCTATCCTCTCCATCTGACAATCAACTTTCAGGTGTCCCAAAAAATGGATACACACACTTTGAAAAATTATAAAGGTAGTATTTATTAACATATATTTCATTTTCAAAATTGAGCTATTTGGGGGGATCACCCTGTAGTTGACCTAGGCAATATAACGTCTAAGACTCTTATTCCTCTCCATCTTTCTTCTGAGAGTAAGTATTTTGTGGAATTGGCAACTCTTAGATGAATCAGACTTTCTAATTAGAAGTCCTTAATAAGATGGAAACAAGGGTAAAGCAAAGTTGATTACAATTGGTGGCTTTTGCTATCATTTTCATCAAATAAGAACTAGAGCCTGGCTGATCAGCAGGTCCTTTTCAACTTTGCAAGAATTCCCTGCAAAGCTGGGAAACTGACCAGCATCTTTAAGAAATAGCTGTACAGGTTACCAGGCTGTTTATAAAGTCCTTTCTTCCTTCTACAACATTTTACTCCCCACCCCATCATTATGGATTCCAGGGAGTAGGTTAGCACAGCAGGCCCACAACTGCTATTTTTAGAAGAATCTGCTACCAACGTTGGCCCTTGGCTTGTATCTGGAAACACAGCTTCTAAAGAATTCCCTCCACTGATAAGAAAAGCTGCCTAGTGGTAAGAGTGCTTTGATGAACACTGTGATTAGGATGAACGGCTGCTTCTTTTCTAGAAGTCTGGCATTTTGGTCGTTGCTAGGTAGCAGGTGCCTATGTGACCAGCTTTCAATCAAAACCTGTCTCTACTAGGCTTTCTGGGGAAGCAGCATCACACGTGCATTGCATTTTCATAGCTGAAGGACCTTCTCAATGTGTCTGTTCTCGGCCCTAGAACAGAGGCTTGCTATGATAAACCCGAGCCATCATCACTATCTATGGTGAGCCCTGTGAGTCCTTTCGGTAAATCATCCAACATATGGGGGGACTTGGGGACCTCCAAACAGCAGGAATAGTGCCAAATACTCTTTCTTTTCACATTTCTTTGATCGAGCTATTATGTACCAGTCTTCATGTCTTGTAAATGTTCAGGAATTCCTGCTCAAGCTATTTCATACAACCTCTCACTGGAATTACATAGGACCCAGAAGCCAGGCTGAAGCCAGAAGCTGGGATAGGGTCACATCATAAAATTCAAAAGTACTACTAGTAAGTTCAGATCAAGTGGGTTAATTTATCAAAGTAGAAAAGAAATTAAGAAAAGGACACAGGATGAATAGATATGAAAGGAAAGTAATTACACGGAAATCAGGTGTATCGAAGAACACATATTAATTAGTTATTTTAATTAAGCTATATTTATTTAGCATTTATATGTTAGTAGGCAGATGGCTTGCATTCTTATTTGGTAGCTGGATATCATGGGGTTTTAGAGACTTAAATTAGAATTTATAAACTTAACTGTTTGGAAGGGTATTCAGTTCATCTGAACGCACATCATTGGCCATAGAGAAGGTAATAGTCATTTATCTGCTCTAACACCTTCTGGTGACTGACTTTGAATCTTCCCAAAGCATAATAAAGTGAAACATATTGGAGGCTACCCATGACTAGCATGTTTCCAACCCCCGCTCTAAATTGTAATATCAACATTTAAAGAAAGCTGTCAATCAGATATTATTACTTACAGGCTCTATTATACGGATTATGGAGATTAAGACTTTAACATCAATCTGGTAGGGGATTGAAGTGAAGGAAAAGCAAACTGCAGCTCAATATTACTTACTTGTGGAAAAGGAGAATCATTGAAAGCAATTCTCTAGAAGAATGAGAAGATCTAGCCTCACTTGCCATAAAGACCCATGCTTGCCACAGTCTGAATACTTCAAATAAAAAAACCCCACAACATTTCATTCTACTCCAATCTTCCACTTGATTTTTCCTCAACCAGCTATTCTGGTAAATCACAGACAAAGCATCCATGCATAGCCACCCATGTAGTTCTGACATTTCTAAAATGTACCCTCTAAGAAAATTTAAGCTTGAATAAAAGTTTCCTAGGTTTTTAAGACAGCCCAAAAACTGAATGATGAGAGAAAACTTGTTTTACTTTGGACTCAGACTGACATTGGCTCAAGTTTCTGCTCTATTCTTGTGTGACCTTGGAGAAGCTATTTAGCTTCTGTAGCGTTCGGTTTCCTCATCTGTGAAATGATGATAACACGAGTAATTCATTACAATTATAAGGATTATATATGTAAAATGTGTAGCACATCATAGGCTGTCAGTAAAATTTGGTAGTAGTGGTGGTGCTGATGGTGATAATGGTGGTGGTGTTGGTGATGATGGGGAAAGAGATGGTGGTGGTGCTGACCTGAAAAATGCTTCAGAACTTTAAAAAAGGCAGTAGAAATTTTCTTCTGATGAATGCTTAAGAGAAAAAACCACCGTAAAAGCAGGTAAACAAGAGTTGCTCAAGGGTCTGGAGGTATGAGAGCAGCTGCTTAGACATTCTTTTTCCCTGTTAGCTGTCCACCTTTGTGTCCCCAGCATTTTACCACAGAAGCCTCAGCATTCAGCCAAGCACAGTTTGGAAATCTATGGCAAGAGACTGACAAAGAAATGACAAGATAACCTTTTACTTACTTTAGATCTAAAGGAGGTTTAATGTTTCTGGGAGGTAGACTTGGGACTGGTGGTTGTGTTGGGTGAGAAGCTGGCAATGGCGGTTGGCTGGCCGGATGGGGTGGTGGAGGTGGTGGTAGGGAAGCTGTTGAGTAAGGCGTTTGGCCTTTGCTGGTACCTAAGAGGTAAAACAAACAATACTATGAATTAAGACAAGTCTTCAAGATACAAGAACTGGTTATTCCAAGTATGCAGAATTGAGAGTTTTAAACATAAAAATGTAAGAAATGCATCCTAAGTTGAATTAATGCTTCAAAGAGTCTAATATTCCAAGTATTATGGGACATGGCATTTTTAATGTCCCATTTCTTTTATTTTTTCAGCCTTAATGATGTATAATTGACAAGTAAAATTGTAAGATGTTTAAGTGTACAACATGATAACTTTGTACACCTATATATTGTTTAAGAACCCCCCACCCCCATGGAGTTAATGAACACATGTAGATGAAACTTAAAAGTGTGTTGCTTCTGTAGATATTACATTGTGAACGGGATAAAACATTGAGGAAACATTTTCCCAGGATTTGAAAACTGTTACACAACTCAGCAAAGTAGTCACTCAATCACTGGAAAGTGAGTGAAGGTCTGACATATATCTTTGTTTGACATTTGTCTTGTTAACATAAGTAAAAATATTAATCAACATTCAAGTTAGAGCTACACTCCTTCATTAACTGCAACCATAGGTTGGTTACAGATGTAAAAATTAACAATGGGCTATATGGAATTTTCAACAAAAAGTACTGTATATTTTATTATCAGTATTTTGTGTGTTATATATCCTTTATATCAATACAATTTATTACATGTATGTATGTAGACATAACACACATACACATGGTTTTTTCCTGGATAATTGTTCCACATTTGCCAGCATACCATTGCTTATTTCTAAAAACTGTCTAGGTTCCATTGGCTAAATAATGAATCGAATCACTTGTCTCTGTATCTCCAGCCTTGGCTTCGACCCTCGTCCCCTTTGCCAGTCCCCGATTCACTTTCTGATTTCATACCTTATGCTTAGGAATTATGCACGTTGCCTGGTTTTCCTAAATGCAGAGTTTGTATTTCGTGTCCTTTTTGCTTTGGGGCAATTTTTTGAAAGGCAAAGGGGGTGGCCTCTTGAAAAACATTTTGTTTTAGTTTCACATGTCTGAGCATTAGTGAGGTCACTTTTTTCATCTTTATAACCATTTTTCATTTTAATGGCATTATCTATTCAAATCCTTTGCCTATTTTAAAAATAGTATTTGCTTTTCTTTATTGGTTCATAAAACCTCTTTATTAAGGACCTTAATTGTTTTGCTTCTTACATGCACAAACTAGAGAGAATAATGTGGCTGCTTGGCCCCTGCCTCTGCCTGTCCATAACAAACAAACAAACAAACACAAAATAAAAAATAAAAAAAAAACAACCCAAACCTTGCCACAAACAATCAAATCTTCAAAGTCTTCAAAACCTTTAAAGAAAATGTAGTCCTTAACTGTAAATTTCCTTAATGGTCAATGGCAGGCTTTTCAATGACATATCATACAAAAAGCGTCCTAATTCCTTTTAGATATTCCCACCTCTTTCCAAAGTTTCTCACTTGTGGTAATTGTTAAGAACATCGCCCTCTCTCCTCACTATCCCAGTCCTCTTCTTGGAGCTCTAAGCTTGCTCAGGCCCCGCGCTCCTGACTGGGGACACCCCTGCCGGCGCAATCCTCCCAGCAGGAGCTCATCTCTTTGGCAGCTGTTTCGGGGGAGTTGAGGTAGGGAAAATTAGTTCCCTTATAAATCAGGTATATAAACATTCCTAACTGATGATAATTTTATTAGAAATAGTATATCAATTTCATTTTTGTCGTAAGTTCAATATTTTGATATGTAGGACTTACTGTCTTTTCTCTACATCTAAATCAATAAATAAATTCTTTTACATATAATTTCTATCACTTAGAATTACATTTAGAGAGATCTTTCCCACGCTGAGAACATATAATTATTCACCTTCTTTTTTCTTTGACTTCTCTAGTATGTATGTATGCATTTACATTTAACTTTTTAAAACTATTAGTAATTTATTTTGGAGTCAGGCCCGAGATCAGGATCTATTTTTATGGTTTTTCTTGTTATTGTTGTTCTTAAATCATTTATCAAATGTCCCTGCCCCATTTATCTAATAAGCGATTACTTGCTGATTTGAAATGCCTCTTTTTATTATGGAATAAACATTTATCATCCTATTGGACATGGCAGATGAAAATGGTATCTTGTTATTTTAATTTGTAAATTATGCGGTTTGATAGCTTCATAAGTGATTTAAAAGCTGTACACAAAGAGAATAAGCGACTGTGAGTGGATGCTATGAACCATTGTGCACATATGCCACTTGTGACATCTTTTCATGGGAAAACACTTGACAAGCAGGAGGTGTTACCAGATGAGAGTTATCTAAGGGCTGGAGGCGAGGAATTACAGACATGGTTTGGGGAATTGGAAACTCTACAAACTGACTTACCCCCAAACCCACATGCTTGCTCATCTTGACAGACTCATGAGACTTTCGAGTGGGCCTCTGAGGTGGGCCCGCTGCTCTGCTTGCCTCTATTCTCCCTTCCCTCATTGTCATAACTGGGGCTACCTGGAAAGAGCATGCCTGCCTTGCCCCCAGGACTGGGAACTCCAGGGGTGCCCCTGGAGCTGTGGGCCGCCACCTGGCCACAGGCAGGGGAGAGCTTGCCTGAGAGTACAACGGAGCCAGAGGAAAGCAGGGCGGAGCGATGGAGGGGGACTGGTTGGCTTAATGAGGCTCTAAGCCAGTGGTTCTCAACCTTTCTAATGCCGTGACCCTTTAATACAGTTCCTCATGTTGTGGTGACCCCCAACCATAAAATTATTTTTGTTGCTACTTCATAACTGTAATTTTGCTACTGTTAATGAATCGTAATGTAAATATCTGTGCTTTCTGATGGTCTTAGGTGACCCTGCTAGTGGTTCTCAACCTGTGTGTCATGACCCACAGGTTGAGAACCGCTGCTGTAGAGCCTAAGACCATCGGAAAACACAGATATTTACATTACGATTCATAACAGTAGCAAAATTACAGTTATGAAGTAGCAACGAAAATAATTTTATGGTTGGGGGTCACCACAACATGAGGAACTGTATTAAAGGGTCGTGGCATTAGAAAGGTTGAGAACCACTGCTAAGCCAATTGTGTACGTGCCCTGTTCCTCATGAAGCCTGGGGGACATGTGCTAAAGTCTTCTGAGGCTCCGCCAGCATTGAGCAGCGAAACATTTGATTTTCAAAATCTGTGGTCACTTTCAAATACTACAAGGAATATATTTGCATGCACACAAAATAATTCTAAGGACAAGCACCTTAGTTTTTCAGGGGAACAAAAGCAAGTAGACATCCATGACTGTAAAGTGATTGGCTCTAAAATCTCAATCTGGCCATTTTTTTAAAAGTATACCAACATATAAGTAGTAATATTGGAATTCTCAAAAGGAAACATCTAACCTGTTGTGATGGAAAGAGTGGGTGGGTTATAACAAAATAAGTAAAAAAGAAACAAACTTTAAATCTATAGGAAATTTCTGAGATCAATGATAATAACATAAAGTGATCACTTTTTTTTGGGGGGGGGGCCAGGTACCATTCTAGGCATTTCATATTTGCATTCTTGGGTATATGTTGTTAGTTTGTTTCCATTTGATAGTTAAGAAAACTATCCAAGTTCATGGAGTTTGTAAATGATAGAAGTTGGGATCAAACTCAACTGGAATTTGAACCCTAGGCAATCTATATATATAAAAGCCTAAGTGACCGAACGACTGGTCGAGGGGTCGCTATGATGACCACCAGGGGGCAGATGCTCAATGCAGGAGCTGCCCCCTGGTGGTTAGTGTGCTCCCACAGCCAACCTCCCATGGTCCCTCCCCCTGCAGCCAACCTCCTGCAGCCCCATTGCCCTAATCGCCCGCCACCCCACCTGTGCACTGGGCCTCTAGTTTCTTATAATGTCTTTGGCCTCTCTGCCATGTTCTACTGCTCCTCAAAGTAAAGAAATGGAAATTATTGGTAAGTTCAAATGAACACGTTACTATGCTTTGCTAGGATCTGAGTGTAAGCCCAGCTTTTCCAGTGGGTACCTTTCCTCTCAGTGGAATTTCCTAAGACTTTTCAGTTTCAGGCAGGGCAGAACTGGCTTTGGAGAAGGCAAAGTAATTCTGAGGCACATATTCACACATGTGGGTGTTTTGAATGTCGAATTTATAATATATATCATAATTTGACTTTGGAAACCAGATAGCAGGAATGTAGACATTTAGGAGCTAGTAGAACATGGGTCCCCAAAGATGAATGACTGATGTGAGCTGGCAGGAAAGAAAAGTCTCAAGGAATGGAATTGAGGAATTTGAAATAAAGTCATTAAAAAACTTAGAAGATATAAAATAAATAAAATAATGGAAATAACAACAAGTTTAGAGTTTAGTTGGCATCAAGAATTAGAGATATAAAATTGAGAGATAATACCCCAAATGGATCTATTTATGGATCTTATCCTCCAAGGCTTAGGGTTTATTGCCTGTGGCTTTAAAATATTGGACCTTTGCCCTAGCCGGTTTGGCTCAGTGGATAGAGCATCGGCCTGCAGACCGAAGGGTCCGGGATTTGATTCCGGTCAAGGGCATGTACCTTGGTTGCAGGCTCCTCCCGGCCCTGGTCGGGGCTCGTGCAGGAGGCAACCAAATCAATGTGTTTCTCTCACATCAATATTTCTCTCTGTCTTTCCCTCTCTCTTCCACTCTTTCTAAAAATCAATGGAAAAATATTCTCGGGTGAGGATTACAAAAATTATAAAAATAAAGTATAATACTGCATTTGAAAAGACCACTTGGTACTCCTTCCTCAAAAATGACAGAATTGTGTAGGGATATGGGGCCCACAGCAGTGGGCAGAACTTGACTCCTGGACAGTGCAGGATGACTTTGTGACAGTGAGCTAATCAGGTAAATTTGCCACCTAATTTACAGATTGGAATTGTAAAGAAATGGAAATTATTGGTAAGTTCACTCTCATCCCAAGTCAGATCCAGGAACTGTATTCGTGGGCATTTTAACAGAGCTTGAGCGTTCGAGAAGGATGTGAAGGAGGAAGAAGCTCTCCTCTACCATTCAAAGTACTTTTAGCTGGTCTAATAGAATCTGCACAAAACAGATTAACAAGAGAAGGTCACCAAGTCTCATTACATACGTATGTATGGAACTCCACATACACAAGAGGCTCTGAAACGGAAGGGTAACTGAGGTCTATGTGACATTCCGAGCTAAGGATGAGGTGAGGCACCTTGGGGCTTCTGAGGGGAGGAAAGTCATTTACAGGATGATAAGAAGAGCAGATGTTCAATAATTAGACGTTTGCCCTGCCTTATGGATAGGTCATACAAAGTCATTTCTGACTATAACTTACTGTGAGCGAGGCTCCTAGTTTATATTCTTTAAAGGAGAGATCAAAGTTTCTTGTGCACCTGCAGGGTCTCAATTGCCTTCAGCTCCAAATGATTCACAGGCCAAAGTGGCACATGTTGGGGAGGCCTGTTCTGAACCCCTGCGGGGAGAAACTGGGTGTTTTGCTAAAAAAGTCAAGTGGGAGCTTGACTTAACGTTTTGCTGTAACATTGGAACTTCCACAACAGATGCAATAATTTTAATAATAAAATTCTTAACGATAATAAAAATGAGACTAATGGCAAAAACCAAAAGAGAACTGACTGTACTTGCATTAGGGAACAGTTCATACTGGTTACAGAAAAACAAAAATGAGGTGGGCTGGGAACGGAGGGGAGAGAAATTGCAAAATCTTACAGACACGAAAACAGCTCTCAAGAATCTGGGAAGTTAACAGTCTCTGGTTCAAACTTTTCATCTTCTGTAATTTTGGAAGCTCAGAAGAGGCTTTGCACAAAGCCATATGCCTCGGCTCAGGCACACCCGGATGGGTGGAACTCCAAGGTCATTTTATGAGGAGGAAACGGCTAGGAGGGGCCCTCTATGAGTCAGCGGTACCAGGAGTTATCTGGCCCTGCCCTGAGGGTGACTCCAGATTCACTCAAACACAGACTCCCCAAAGTGATGGCATTCTGTCAGCATCTAAAACTCCATAAACAGAAAAATAGAATCGAGGAAAAAGAAGGAATGGGGAGAAGGGGGAGGGATGATTAATGAAGACACAATAAAGGTGCTAGTATACTCACAGAAGAAGGAGATAGCATTATTTCACAAGCTTTGCGCTTTAGATTTTTCTGCAAACCACATGCTGGTTTTAAATATTGTTACATAACGCTTATAACACAAAAGTCTATGAGGATTCAGGAAAGGTACCCCATAGATTCTGACATTTATGACTTTTGACTAAGAAGGTACCTGTAGTCTTCACGTCCCAGAACTCTAAGGAGCATTTAGAATTGTGGTTTTCCATTTCCTTTTTAGTCTGATTCCTTCACAAACCCAAAGACATTGCATCAAATTGCCCTCGATTACAATAAATCCCTGACCCTAGGCCAGGCATTCCTGATTCTGGTTTTGCTAGGATGCTTTAGAATTAGGCCAGGCCATTAGAAAACTTGGACTTTACCACCAGCTCTATCACCAAAGAGCTTTTTCTGTCTTTGGCAAATCAGTTAACATCCACATGATTTAGTTTTTCCATCTGTCCAATGGCAGTAATACGATTACAGCCACTTCCCCGGGGTCTAAGGATCAGAAGAGCTGATATACACATACACGAAAGCATCCCGAGAAGTCTGAAGCATTGTATAAACATGAAGCATGATCACACAAAGGAGAGGAGTGCTGCGGATAAAATTATTACCAAGTTATCCTGACTTCAAATATTTTGAAGGCATTTATATGTTTATTTATTCTTTGGGAATTACTATGTGCCTTCCCTAGGATTTAGACATTGAACTGGCAACTCGGAATTGTGGACGAAAGGGGCCACATGCTAACCTGACAAGCTCAGGGGAGGCCTGCATAGCAGTCTTGCAAACTCAGAGACCTAAAATAACCACAAAAGATGGTCTGAAAATTAAATATTTAACTACAAACAGGTTATGGTGGGTAGTCATGTCCTAGGCCAGTATTTTCCCTGACAACGATCAACTTAGATCTTGACTGAGCCCATTTGTCTTTTTGCCTCTAAGATAACACATCTGCGAAATGTCTGGGTAACTTGTAACTTCCTTTTTACCCGGACCCCTCAGGGCACAACAAATGGCACCAGGACATTCCCTCATTGTTATTGTTATCAAGTTAATTATGTAAAACTATCCTGTATCCATCTCTGTAAAAGAAGCATATGTCCATCATTTCACTTTTTACCCAATCCCAGAGGTTTCCCCCCCACTTTGCTTTATCCCACCTCCTTCATCTATCACCAATGGATTTCTTGTAACCCACCTTCATCCCTTTCCTTTGATTGCAATGTATAAATACAGATGTAACCCTCCATTCTCCAGAGCATTATCTCAATTCGTTGAGGTTCTGCTTCCCAGACAACTTGGCTCAAATAAACTCACAAAAATTCTTCACAGGTTTCAATGGTTTTTTACATTTACAGAATATAGACTTTTCATTTCGCCGGGCCTGGATAGGCACATAGCTATTGCCCATCCAAATGGGGAAAAAAGTTCTAGCCACCATATGGCATTTCTGGAGTCTAATTGGTGAATTGCACGTTAGATGATTTGTAAATCAACCTAGGTGCACACATCACGGAACCCCTAGCACACACACACACTCACACCTCAGGACCAAGTCTCGGGAAGATCTTACCACATGTGCTGGTGTCATTCGGACCTGGTTTGACTCCTAATCTCATTAAGGACTGGCTGTAGGACACGGGATATTTATTTCCCTTCCCTGGGTTTTGTATGCCCTGCCTGTTAAGATGGGACTACTGATTCCTAGCTTATAGGAGGATTATGAGAATTATAAACAATATGTGCACTTGCCCAGCATATAATAGGTGTTCTAGTTATGAATTATCCCAGAACCTAGAACTGTGTTCTCCATTGAACAGGGCCTTGATAAGCCTCTGAGAGGACATTTACTCCATCTGTGTAGAGGGACTGAAATACTCAGACTTTTAATAACTTAAACTTTTTTATTCTAAACTGCCACTTGTGCCTGACACAACATGCTAATTCCGTGCATCTGCCCACTGTGTGGACAGCAGGCTTCTGAAGAGCCCGGGCCCTTTAAGTGTAGTGTGGCTGGCTGGCCGTCTCCTTCATGGTAACACCCGGCAGCCTAACGCTGTCCAGAGCGCTTTTCTTCATTTGTGCGCGGGGCACTCCCATGTGCTTTCTTATACAAATTTTCTTTTCTTTAAAATTCCCATAAATTACTCATTTATTTATTCATCTTCTCCCTGGTTAAAGAGTGACCATCTGAAAGCAGCTCTATTCTGTCAGCACCCGGGCATGGCCACAGCGCTGGGCATCTACATTCACAGCAGGGCATTTCCTTCTTTATTGACTAGTGGCCTGGTGCACGAAATTCGTGCATGGGGGGGGTTGTCCTTCAGCCTGCACCCTCTCCAATCTCAGACTCTCGGGGGATGTTCAACTGCCAGCAGTCGGACATCCCTCTTGCAATCCGGGACCACTGGAACCTAACTGCTCACCTGCCTGCCTGCCTGCCTGATAACCCCTAACTGCCTCTGCCTTGGCCCCACCACCATGGCTTTTCCAGGAGGATGTCCGGAAGGTCTCCTGGTCTCATTAGCATATTAATCTTTTATTAGTATAGATTTGGACTTTTTTTTCCCTTAGGAAAAAAAAGCTTAAAATATTTTGTTACCAAATAAATATGTACAGTAAAGTATTCAATAAAAAGAGGGAATATTGAAAAGAAAACCTCACATCTAGATCCTAAATCCCAGGCCCCATCCTCAGAGACAACTGTTACCAAACTCTTATGTGTCTTGATAGAAGTATTCCATTCGTTTTTTATTTTTACACAAATGTAAAATCAAATACGTTATTCTGGACTTTGCTTCCTTAACTTAATTTTAAAAAGAGATTGTTTTACATTCTCACAAATAGGATGATCAGTTTATATTTTTATTATTATTTTTTTCCCATAGCTGTGGAGTTCATTATTGCATGGATTTACCATAGTTTTTATTTGGCAGGTGTCATCACTGATAGACATTTAGATTATGTTTTAATAACTTTATCAGGATGTAATTTACTGGTTTAAAGCATACAATTCCTTGGCAGTGTATTTACAATCGTTTATCCATCCTCATCCTCATAATCCAATCTTAGAACATATGAATCACCATAAAACTAAGCCCTGTACCTAGTAACAGTCACTCCCACTCTCTGTCCCTTCTCCCCTCCTCAGTCAACCACTAAGCTATTTTTGATCTCTATAGGTTTGTCTGTTGTGGACATTTCATATTAATAGAATCCTATCTAATAAAAGAGAAATATGCAAATTGACCATCACTCCAACAAACAAGATGGCTGCCCCCATGTGGTCAAAGATGGCTGCCCCCATGTGGACACAAGATGGCCACCACAAGATGGCCAGCAGGGGAGGGCAGTTGGGAGGGACCAGGCTGGCAGAGGAGGGAAGTTGGGGGCGACTGGGCCTGCAGGGAAGGGCAGTTGGGGGGGATCCAGGCCTGCAGGGGAGAGCAGTTGGGGGGGACCAGGCTTGCAGGGGAGGGCAGTTAGGGGTGACCAGGCTGGCAGGGGAGCAGTTAGGCATAAATAAGGCTGGCAGGGGAGTGGTTAGGGAGTGATCAGGCTGGCAGGCAGAAGCTGTTAGGGACAATCAGGCAGGCAGGCAGGTGAGCAGTTGGGAGCCAGCAGTCCTGGATTGTGAGAGGGATGTCTGATTGCTCATTTAGGCCCAATCCTACTGGGCCCGGGCCTAAATGGGTAGTCGGACATCCCTCGAGGGGTCCCAGATTGGAGAGGGTGCAGGCTGGGCTGAGAGACACCTCCCCCCGTGCATGAATTTCGTGCACCGGGCCTCTAGTCATATAATATGTGGCCTTTTGTGACTGGTTTCTTTCACTTACTTGTTTTGCAGTTTATGTTGTAGCAGATTTCAGTACTTTTTTTGGCTGAATTATAGCCCATTGTATGGTTATCACATCTATTTATCCATTCATCAACTGGTGAACATTGAGTTGTTTCCACTTTTTAGCTATCATAAATAATGCTGGTATGAACATTCACGTTCCAGTCTTTGTGTGGACATGTTTTCATTTTTCTTGGGTATATGCCCAGAGTAGAACTGCTAGGTAACTCCATGCTTAACCTTTTGAGGAACTGTAGGTTGTTTCTTATATGTTTATGATTTTGGATTATTAGACAATCACAATTATAAAATTATTCTTGTACTTATTCCTTTGACCATAGTGTAAATGTATCTGTAGGATAAATTCAGGAAAGTGAAACTGATAGTTCAAAAGAAACAAACAGGAAACATTTTGGTAAATAATGCCAGTTAGTGAGTTTGTAGGTCTTTTAGCCCAAAGAATACCTGTGTTGCCATAACCCCACCAACATTGTGTGTTATCATATTTTTTTAGTTTTAACAATTCTGATGCATAAAAAAAAAAAAAAGATATGACATTTCAACTTGCATTTCTATGTTTAAAAGTGAGGCTAAGGACATATTTATAAGACATTCTATTTGTGTGTGTGTGTGTGTGTGTGTGTGTGTGTGTGTGTGTGTGTTAGTTAAGTAGCTGAAAAAACGAACATTGTCTCTTTTATAATTGGGATTTGATCTTATATAGAATATTATTGACAATATAGGCATATATTTAGGTCAAAGTATCTTTAAAATTTCCAGAAGATCCTCAGCAGCCTTCAAAGGTAAGAACTTGAAACCTCTGGGTCACTGGTTTAGAAAATCTAGTTTTACAGAATTTTTCCTTGCCCTAATTCAGAGTCATCTGTCTTTAGCTTCAAAGGATTTGTAAGCTCATTGTGGATGGGAAATTTTGAAAACTAATTTAGTAGAAAACAAAGCACTGCAACGATATTAGTAAGAAACCCTTTGCTTTGAAAGCAAGTTGCCAAGAAAATGTTGGTTAGCTTAGAAGTGTCCATCAAAATGGAAAAAGAAGTAATATTGAAACGTCAGTTTTTGCATATAGATAATCAAAGCAGAAGTTAGGATGAAGGCGAAGAAGTAGAGATCAAAACATACATGATCAATTAGAGGAAACTAAGTAAAGAAAGGCTTTGATCACTATCTTAAACTTCTCCATCTCAAACTGAACTTTAGCTTTCAATGTCTCTGAATATTTAAAAACTTAATAACTTTGCTGGCTATCATATAATTATTTGCATAATTATATGTAGTCATGAAATATAAGTTGTTTTTATGAATGATTTTATTTATTTTCAATTCATAAAATAACATGAAACTGAATTAGGCAGTAATTTGACAATTTCTAACTTGTGAATCTTTTATTTTAAAAAAATGTTAAGTATTATTTTAAGAAGAAAAACGTGAGGATATAAGAGATGTGTTTTTTGGGTCAGATGCTCAGAGCTTACAGAGTGCCTTTTTCTGGATCCATGATAGTGCATAATTGGGCAGGAGATAATCATTGAATTTCTTTTCTTCAAATGCTAACGTTGTTTAAAAGTACACTAATAACTTGTATGGGAGGAAAGAAAGCACCAGAACTCGTTTTAGAAACATCCTCAGATGAACTGATCCTTGTGTTGGAGAAATAGTGAATGCTTTGGGCGAATGAATACTTTTCAAATAAAATCACTATAACCCAGAAATAAAGCATCAATGAGCAGAGAAGGAGTAAACATAGATGCTACAGAGATAATATCACAGCTCAGAAGATGGGCAAGTAAAAATAGATGCCCCAAACTCAAGTATCCATGGAAGCCAGGCAGAAACCTACATTTTTATCCTGAGCTGAGAGTTTGACTGGTGAGCAGATTAATGCCCTGCCTCAGTGGGGAGATAGGGAGTGGGGGGTGGGGTGGAGGGAGGTTACTACAGGGTTCCTGCCATTGTAAACATGTGAAGAACAAATCTAGATTTTTCTTTAAAAATCTTCCCATTTTTGCCTGGATGTCATGGCTCAGTGGTTGAGCGTCAAACTATAAACCAGGAGGTCAATTCCTGGTCCGGGCACATGCCTGGGTTGTGGACTCCATCCCCAGTGTGGGGCATGCAGGAGGCAGCTGATCAATGATTCTTATCATTGATGTCTCTCTCTCTCTCTCTCTCTCTCTCTCTCTCTCTCTCTCTCTCTCTTCCTCTCTGAAATCAACAAAATATATTTTAAAAAAACTTCCCATTTTTGAATGTTGAAAACTAAGACAACAAAATAAAAAAAACAAAAAAAAAGACTCTGCATACCAAACAAGGCACATTTTTGGGCTACATTAATCTGAGTGACGCCTTTTTTTAAGTAAAGGAAGAGGAAATTGCCATAAAGAAACAGTTTATTAAGAGAAATTGCCTAATCATAGGTTCATCCGGAAAGCCAGTATTTCCCCCCTGTTAAAATGATGAGATTTTAAGGGGCACATTAGACCATCACAGGCACAGGGTCACGAGGAGTTGAGAAAAGAGAACCAGAACTGCCAACAAGAAGTCAGAGCTTCCTGCAGCGCTTGCGCAGAGGAAGAATCACTGGGCAGGCCAAGTGACCACAACCCTGTGTTGCTGTAAGAAGCACAGGTGTGTGGACAATCGAGTAGAAGAGAAGGTATTCGGTTCAGTTGATGTTTGCACTTCCATGACAATGACTGTTACTGTTGTTGCTATTTTTGCAAGATCACCTACGCAGAAGAAAGGAGGGGCCCCGAGTCAAGAGATAGCACAAAAGCGTTAAATGGTAAATGGAGACCCTGAGAAGAGAAAGACAGAAGACGGGAAGCGCCAGAAGAGAAAATATAAAAAACAAAGAGAAGCTCCTACTAGAGTTGTGATCTCAGGTTTCTCCCTCTTCCTTCTTTTCTTGAAAAAAAAAAAAAAAAAGAAAGAAAAGTATTTTTAATTACACAAATACTATGCTAATCATTTCTGGAAGAAGTTTTACAATACAGATAAGTAAAATGTCACATGGCTTCTCACTCCCTATTTCCCTCTCCTTCCCAGAGTCAGCCTCTGTTTATCTTTACTGAACTTTTTCTACAAAGTTACTCACCTCTGTTCGCATGCATAGAAATATCTGATTAAAAAACTAAATATTTCTATCCGCTGAACATTGTATTTACATATACGGAGACCACCTGATTCTCGGGAACTGTGGCCAAGTGCTTTGGTGTGCTCCTTGGTTTGTCTCCCCGCCTTGACTTCTAACAATACGGCCATGAGCATCCCCTAACATGCTCCTCTGTGTACATGTGGTAGGAGATTCCTAGGAGAGATTCCTGCCAGTAGGGTTGCTGAGATGAAGGGCGTGCACACTTTCTGCTCACAGAGTGCCTGTGAGATTGTCCTCCAGTGGGGCTTTAGCCGTGTGGACTTGCCAAAGGCTTCCCTCCCCCTATCTTCCTCAGGACTGGACATTTAAAAATTCCTTTTCCACTTTTACCAACACAATCACCTAATCTTGCTGAGCCTTTTTTAACCTGTAAAATGATAAAAATTCTACGTCACAATAATGTTATGATATTTATGTCAGTTGACAAGAGTGCTGATTGCAAGGACCTAGCCCACAGTAGATACCCCATAAACATTCATTCCCTTCCCTTATTACAGATTCCTTAGTGAGGGAAAGCATAGTCGAATTGGGTGTATTTGTATAATTTTCTTATGGTGCTGATAAAACCTTGCAATTAGTAGCATGTGTTTAACCATTGAATAAATTCACCTTTTAGTCCATATTCATATTCCATTTTTAATTACAGTTTTCTAATTAGGAATATTTCTTTATCGTTCAGCATTACTATGTTACTATGTTCCATGTTGTAACTCCATTTCCCATTACATTTCTTTTCTTAATCAACGGTATACAGCAATCATAGAAAAACTTTTAAGGTACCTTTACCCATAGATAAAAGATTAATAAATTTTATAACATAGTTATTCAAAAGATAAAATATTTTTATATGTTAGACACCCCAACTGAAATAGGACTTTGAGTTCCTGAAATGAATCATATTTCAGACTCATATTAAGTTGTCAGAATTCACCTCTTCATACACTGTTATGAGGCTGATTCTCACACTGAGGTTTACGGCAGTAGTTTGCACAGTTAGAATGCTTGAGAATCACTTGGGTTTATTTAATAAACAGGTTCTAGAAACCACCCTTAGAGATTCGGATTCAGATGCTTTTGGGTGGGACACAGAAGTCTGCCTTCTTGATTAGAATCTCAGGGAGTTCTGATGCTGATTTCTTTTTCTTCTCTTTTATTTATTTTTGTTAATCTTCACCCGAGGATATTTTCCCATTAATTTTTTAGAGAGAGTGGAAGGGAGGGGGAGAGACAGAGAGAGAAAAACATCAATGTGAGAGAGACATATCGATTGGATGCCTCTCGCAGGGCCCCGACCAGGGCCAGGTATCAAGCTTGCAACCAACCTTGACCGGAATCGAACATGGGACCCCTCAGTCTGCTCTATCACTGAGCCAAACCAGCTAGAGCTCTTCTCCTTTGAATGAAATAGTACAACTCCAATCAGCTAATGCTGGTATTACTGATCTAGTAAAAGGTTTAGCTTAAGGTATAAGATGTTTTTAAGGTAAATGCTTAAAGAGAATTAAAAAATAACCTGGAGGTAGCATTTATTCACATTTGTCTATTATCCTACAAGATAGTAGTTATTGAAGCATAAACCCAGCACCAGCAGCAGCATCTCGTGAGAGCTTAGAAATTCACATTCTCAGGCCCCCGTCCCAGATTGACTGAATGAGAAACTCTGGGTCCACCAATCCTGTTTTAGTAAGCCTTCTTGGTGATGCTGCTGCACATGAAAGTTTGAGAATCACTGGTGTAGAATAAATGGTGGACACCTCGTCTCATCTGAAGGCCAACATAAAAACGTAGAAGGCTTTGAAGAGACTGGTAACTTGAAGTAGTCATCAAACTACTAAGCTGTGCAACTTCTTGCCTGAAATGTACAGGGTGGGGCAAAAGTGGGCTTACAGTTGTTCATATGGAAAATAATACAAAAATTAATAAATAATAATATAAGAATGAATGCTGTGTTTTGTGTACTCACAACTGTAAGTGTACTTTGGCCCCACCCTGTATTATTATGACAACCTCTCCATGTTTAGTCTTAAAGCACAACTTGCTTATTTTTTAATTTTAATTTTTTAAATATTTTTAATTGGTTTTTAGAGACAGAGGAATGGAGAGGGAGAGAGAGAGAGAGAGAAACATCCATGTGAGAGCGAAACATCAATTGGCTGCCTGCTGCACGTCCCCTACTTGGGATCAAGCCCGAAACCCGGGTAACTTTTTGGTGCACTGGGTGACGCCTAACTAACTGAGCCACACTGGCCAGGGCAACACATCTTGCTTATTTTTCACCCTCAATTATATTGTACCATGTACTAGCTGACACTTTCAATTAGTACTTCATTCTTTGAACGTCCCTTGCCGTTTCTACAAGAACCAGACCTTACATGATCCAACCATAGTCGTAGTGAGAGAACCTGGTGGTTAGGAACAGGAAAAGCCTCATTAAAAGGCCACAGCACTGCCCATTTCGCAACTGGATGGACGGGGAAGTGACAAGTAGGAGTGGAGGGTGATGAAAGGCAATGGGGAAAATCAGAAGATGACTTGAGGGGAGGGCAGAATGAAAAGACTATAAAAAAGCAAAGTGACCAGGAGTGATCTTTAACGTACCATTTATAGAATGCTGGCAACCAGTTCTCTGTCCAGAAAGGGAACAGACCCGGGCAAAGTGAGTTCATCAAAGGGAGTAGAATCCCTTTTAACTACGTCTGGAGCAAATTACCAAGGAATTAGAATCCCTGTTCCTAAAGACAGAACCACAAAACCATGGCCCAAGGTGACCTTTAAGAACGACATGGGGATCCTGACCAGTGTTGCTCAGTGGTTGAGCGCCGACTCATGAACCAAGAGGTCACGGTTCCATTCCTGGTCAGGGCACATGCTTGGGTTGCGGGCTCAATCCCCAACAAAAGCATGTCTGTCCTTTCACATAACTAAACGTGTAAAAACTCGCAATTTGAGATGATCAGGTGATTAGTCTTCCTTTGGCCCCGGTTAAGAGTGGCTTCACTTTACAAGTGCCAATCCTTGCAAAGGTGAACGCTGCTGTTCTCTCCAGGAAGTCATAAACAGCGGGAAGAGAAACAAAGATGGAAACATTAGAGGTTTTTAGAAATGGGGTTTTCTGTTAAAGTGAAAAGCAACATAAGAATAGCAACACGGCCTCCTGATTTTCTGATTCAATCATCCCGTGTGCCCGTGGTTTGGTTTGGCTTCCCAAGCCCAGGGTGATGGAGAGGGTGTAGGCAGTGAAAGCACAGCGAAGTTTCCCCTGAGCTGCAGGGGTGAAGACAGGAAGGGCAGAGGCTAGCCTGGCTTCCTGAGCATGGGGTGTCCATTTTTACTAGGCATCGCCCACCTCTGGGAAGAGGGCGCTTTCCCTCATCCTCATACAGAATGCATTTCAGACCTTGGAAAACGTGGACTATCTCAGGCACGTTGGCCCTGGGAACACGGAATGCAACTTTTTGTCAGCTGTCATTGTTTCCAGGCATCTGTGGCCCACACTTGCTATTTCAGTACCACCCTGAACTTAGTAACATTATACAGCGGCCCTGCGGGCTAGAGCCTGGACACCCGGACTGGTTTCCTAAGGGCTGTGGCTAGCCCCCAGTTTGTTGTCTTTGCTGCTGCCTTCCTACTACAATGCCTTTGCTATTCAGAGAGGCTTCTATTTATTTATTTATTTTTTAAAATATATTTTATTGATTTTTTACAGAGAGGAAGGGAAAGGGATAGAGAGTTAGAAACATCGATGAGAGAGAAACATCGATCAGCTGCCTTCTGCACACTCCCCACTGGGGATGTGCCTGCAACCAAGGTACATGCCCTTGACCGGAATCGAACCTGGGACCCCTCAGTCCGCAGGCCGACGCTCTATCCACTGAGCCAAACCGGATAGGGAGGGAGGCTTCTATTTATTAACAACCAGAAGAGGTCTGTAACTTCCTTAGAATCTCAGGGAGTTTGCACAGGTCCCTGAAACTGGAAGGCGCCTGGGGTGATCTAATTCACCTCTTTCGTTTTGCTAATGAGAAGGTGGTCAGAGAAATTACTTGTCCTGGATCACCCACGGTTGACAGAGTTGAGCCCCGATGCAGTCTCTTGACTTTACACCCAGCTACACCGTCCAATTTAAGAACTGCGGGCCGACTGGCTTCACTAGGACCTATGGTGCTCACACGGATGGCTGTGATAGAACTAGGGAATCGTTAGAATGCGAAACTAGTTTTTCCCCAGTAAGTTTTTCAGACTTTGCAATTGCTTTAATGCAAACTTTTAAACCTTAAAATTTATATGTACAAGGGGCTGCTGTACACGCTTCCCCGTCTCTCTCATGTCCTGAGGCTGCGTGTGCATGTGTGTATGCTTCTGAGAGACGGTGCCTGCAGCTCTGGCTCTGAACTACAAAGTTGCTGAAGATGTTAGAAGCTGCAAGAATACCCACTTCCTACTTTACTGGTGACATATTTTTGCAAAGCTGTTCTCACTCAGCTTCCCCATCTCAAGCAAGTTGAGATGTAGAACAATGCCTTCAGGTTCCTTTTTATGCTGCTTCTGCTTTGCACAGTAAAACAACTTTCCTGGCAAACATGAAAGATTTTTCGCCAGTGAATTTGAATTGTAAGTATTATCTGCTACTCTGCATTTATCTCATGTAGCATTTCCTCCAAAGTTAGTTCCTGGGAACATTGGCCTACGCTCTTTTGCGAGAGAGAGAGAGAGAGAGAGAGAGAGAGAGAGAGAGAGAGAGAGAGAGAACAGAATAGAGCTCTGTGGTCAAATATGATTTGAAAAATTGCTGCAAACTATATTCTCCCTTTGATATTTATAATACATAGTAGTATATTAAAGACCATAAAAATGAATTTAACTTTGCTAAACCCAGGATTTCCCAAATATGCTAAAATTACCTTTCCCCCATCACATTTGCCGCAGAACTCTCAGTACATGGGCAATGCTGAGATAAGCACCAACCTGTACTGAGTGCCTCCTGTATGTCTCATGGGGTCCCCAGCACTTTATGGAATAAACATTTTCAGGGCTCAAATAGTCAATACAAATTCAGACTCTGTAGTCAGAGACTCAGGGTTCAATTTTGGTTACACCTCTTACTACTTTAAAAAAATGTATTTTGTTGATTTTTTACAGAGAGGAAGGGGAAGGGATAGAGAGTTAGAAACATCGATGAGAGAGAAACATCGATCAGCTGCCTCCTGCACACCTCCTACTGGAGATGTGCTTGCAACCAAGGTACATGCCCTTGACCGGAATCGAACCTGGGACCCTTCAGTCCATAGGCTGACACTCTATCCACTGAGCCAAACCGGTTAGGGCCACCTCTTACTACTTGAATAACTTTGGGTAAATTACAACAATCTCTGAGCCTCAGTTTTCTTCATTGCAAAATGGGGAGAATAGGAATAGATTGTGATATAATGTGTGGAGAAAAGGAAAAAAATGCTGGTAGAATATCCAAATAAACTAAAAGAACACGAGCAATGCTTAAGTTTTTTAACTCCACCAAGATTCAAAAAAATACAGAAACCCTGTCATTATGTTTTTAATAACAACGGAGGCTAATTTTTTAATCTCTAAAGAAATATCACCTGATATTTGTCATTGGGTATAATAAGACAGCGTTCCCCCTCCATATCTTTTAAAATCCTGCAATAGTTTTCTGATGGGTACCTGATAATTTTCTCATAAGCTTAGGAAATCTCTCATTTTGGGAAATGTATCTTGTGGAACACACAGAAATGTGCAAAGTTTTAAAATCTTTCTAGCCCTGATTCCCCGTGGGTTTGTAAGCGGTTCCCCATGGGGATGTAAGCTTGTTTTCACATTAGCTAACAAGAGCCTAAGCCCACGGCCACCGCAGGCAGCCTTTGCAGAGTGTTTTCTCCGTCCCAGACGCCGTTCTGAAAGCTCTGCGTACGGAAACACTCATGTAATTCCTCAGAAACCTTAGAAGGTGGGTAGCATTATTGTCCTCATAGGTGTCAAATCCGCAACTTATTAATTTACCCAAAGTCTGACAGCTGCCAAAACCGGTTTGGCTCAGTGGATAGAGCGTTGGCCTGCGGACTGAAAGGTCCCAGGTTCGATTCCGGTCAAGGGCATGTACCTTGGTTGCGGGCACATCCCCAGTAGGGAGTGTGCAGGAGGCGGCTGATCGATGTTTCTCTCTCATCGATGTTTCTAACTCTCTATTCCTCTCTCTTCCTCTCTGTAAAAAATCAATAATAATAAAAAAAAAGTCTGACAGCTATTGAGGGGCAGCGCTGGGAATTGAACCCAGACAGCCTGGCTCCGGAGCTGGCCCACTGACCACGGCACCGCTGCCCCTGGTGGAGCTGGACAGCAGTGTTGGGTGGAATTCCTGGGGGGGCAGGGGTAGGGGATGGGGAACGATATGCAGGGTTTATCTTTTCAGTAACATTACTTCCCACTTTACAGGTGGATACTCTAAGTTACAGAGAAGCCCACTCGGCTACACCGCCAAGCTCTCACCTGTCTCCACCCTCAGCACATGCTCCTCCATTCCCCCCCCCCCCCCCCCCGCCCCCCGCAGCCCTCTCTCTGCGGCCCTCACTGGCCTGACTGACACCTGCTCTCTTATGGGCTCAGCTTAGGCGTAAGTTCCAACAGGAAGCTTTTCCTCTGACCCCCCGGGGGAGCAGAAGAGCCCATTGACTTGCTGTAGCTCCTACTACAAGGCAAGGTGCTCCTTCTTCCTAGGACACAAACAGGAAAATGTGTCAGACCCCATCATGCCGCTGGAAGACAGGAGTGTGCTTCTTTCTACCCGGGCCTTGCCTCTCGTCTTTTATGTTCACGGGCCTCATCGTTCCTCCTAAGCTCTCCACCAACACTGCATTCCTACTCCAATCCTTCTAGCCTTGTGTGAGCAGGGGATCTCTAGTAACAACCCGGTGATGAGCAGGTTGGGTGTTGACTGTGACTCTCAGGAAGTCCCTGCTGTGACACTGGCCAGTTCCAGGAAGACTATGTGGGCAGGAGTCTCACCACCACTATGGTTAGCAGGCCAGCTATCCAGCTCCTTCGGGGCCAGAACACATGATCAATGGAAGCAGAGATTCTCTGGCAACCAATGCCAGTGCTGCTGCTGTCTCCATGGAGTGGTAAGTGGGGTGGGCGTTACCCACAGAACGCTGGTCTCGTTAACACCGACTACATGCGTACTTCTACCTCTCCTGCCTCTACGCTGAGAATGTTACCAATGTGTGTGATAAACCCTCTCACTGAAGCTGTCTTCTAAACCAGGCTGTAATACTTTACGTTTTTAATTTTTAGTAGCAATTTCACCAGAATAAATCTAAGAAATTACTTAAGTGATTATTTTTCTGTATGTTTTTGAAACAGAATTCTAGATATTGACTTGCTCAGCTATGCATTCGCTCAACCAGTGCTTGCCAAGCATGCAACACAAAGACATGTTGCTGAGTGGGAGGGACGTGCGGGTGCATGGGGCCTGGCCCTCCCTTTCATGGGACTCACAGTACACAGGGCTTCAGGTCCAGAACTAACACACACCATGTGGGGTGTAATGTGCATGCTATCGCAGGAAACGGTCCTTCAGCTTTGGAGATGAAGCTGAGCTACCAGCGGGTCATCAGATCAGCGCTGCTCAGTAGAATGTTCTGGGATGTCAGATATGTACAATACCTGTGCTGTCTTATACTACAGCCACCAGCCACAGGTTAAAATGTGGCTATAGGAACTGAATTTTAAATTTTATTTAATTAATTTAAATTTAAGTAGCCCCCTGTGGCCAGCAGCTTCTATATTGGAAGTTAGAGATCTAGATAACAGTCTATCAGACAGACAGCAATGTAAAAACACAGCAAAGCATTGGGTCCCAAGAGGCAGGCTGAAGGGTCAACAGTGTAAAGAGAAAACTGAAGCTCCTATGATCCTCAGACCCTCGTAACTACCTGCCTATTTCACTTCTCACAACCCATCATTTTCTAATCGAAGGATCTGTCAGATCCACCCTCTTCCCATCTCCACTGCCACCTCCTCATCCAAGCTCCTGCCTGTATCACTTCTTTAACTGCTTCTAGAACCATCCTTCACAAACATCAAATATGACCAGGTCACCCTCTTATTTAGGCAAAAGCTCCAAGTCCTTAACATGGCCTGTAAGGTCCTTTGCCTACCACCCTAGTCTCATCTTTTATTGCTTTTATTCCTTTCTCCCATTGCAACCTCATTTACTTTATCATCTTTTTATTGTTCATTAAAACCTCATTTACTTTATCATCTTTTTATTGTTCATTAAATAATCCTGGAGTGAATGGAGGACAAGGGGGCAGGTACAGCCAGTGGTGTGTGAGTGTGTGTGTGTGTGTGTGTGTGGTCAAATATTAAAGACCACTGCCATTTCGTTTCACCAAAACTTTTGTTTTGTTTTGTTAATCCTTACCTGAGGATATTTTTTCCATTGATTTTAAGAGAGAGTGAAAAGGAGGGGGAGAAACTGAGAGAGAGAGAGAGACATCAATTGCTTGTCTTCCACATGGACCCTGACCTGGGCCAGGGATTGAGCCTACAACCAAGGTACATGCCCTTGACCGGAATTGAACCCGAGAGCCTTCTGTCCGTAGGGCGACGCTCTAACCACTGAGTCAAACCGGCTAGGGCCGGTTTCACCAAAATTTGAGGAAGCTCCTAGAGACACTGTGCAGATACCTCTAAGCCAGTGGTTCTCAACCTTTCTAATGCCGTGACCCTTTAATACAGTTCCTCATGTTGTGGTGACCCCCAACCATAAAATTATTTTCGTTGCTACTTCATAACTGTAATTTTGCTACTGTTAATGAATCGTAATGTAAATATCTGTGTTTTCCGATGATCTTAGGCTCTACAGCAATGGTTCTCAACCTGTGGGTCGTGACCCACAGGTTGAGAACCACTAGCAGGGTCACCTAAGACCATCAGAAAACAAATTATTTTCGTTGCTACTTCATAACTGTAATTTTGCTACTGTTAATGAATCGTAATGTAAATATCTGTGTTTTCGGATCGTCTTAGGTGACCCTGCTAGTGGTTCTCAACCTGTGGGTCGCGACCCACAGGTTGAGAACCATTGCTGTAGAGCCTAAGATCATCGGAAAACACAGATATTTACATTACGATCCATTAACAGTAGCAAAATTACAGTTATGAAGTAGCAACGAAAATAATTTTATGGTTGGGGGTCACCACAACATGAGGAACTGTATTAAAGGGTCGCGGCATTAGAAAGGTGGAGAACCACTGCTCTAAGCAATAAAAGTAAATGCTTTCCTTTAGGCCCGAGGTCTCTCTTGGTTTAATATAAGTTTTAATTCAGTGGAAGGCTTTCCCAGAGATGCAGGCCACGTACATCATTTTAAGTGGGTTGGTGTGACCTATGCAGGTGCAACGCGGGAAAACTGAGCTCATGTTAGCACATCTCACCCCTTGCATGACAGCTCCAAATCAGGTGAAAACAAGGAGCCATAGTCACGCGCTTTGAAGGTCAGAGCACTTGGCATGTGGGTGACGTCAAGTCAAACACTTGGTAAAAGCAAGTGCCCGGCACGAAGAGAGGCCTGTCTTCCCGCTACTGCTCTCCCAGGACAGTTGGCACCTCTGCCCCACACACTTTTGTGCTACTGTTCCCTTCTCTGCCTGCTGTTGGTATTAATTTTCTAGGTGTTTCAGGATATTTCCATTATCCTCAAAGTTGTTCAGGGCAGAATTGTCTCCAAAAGAAAGGAAACGAGGTGCAGGCAGGCCTGGCTCCAAGCAAAACCCAGTCGACAAAGTTTGTCTTCAAAGGCCCCTATGTCTCCTGCTGGTATTTGTTTCTCCCTGTTAGGTTTTCTCACTTTGGTCCAGGAAGGGAAGTGGTTGTATCCAAGGTGCCTTTAGTGACAAGTGCAAACAAGCGCACTATATGCATTGAACTGCTAGGACCTAACCTAAGAGTCCTGGCCCCTGACAGGAGGCCTGGCTGGAATTCCTGGCTTGTTGGGGATGGATGTTGCCCAGCAGCGCTCTCTCACTTCACACAGGTCAACGGCCAAGGCCAGCTCCAGTGGCCCCTCAGGCCAGCCCGAGTCTACAGCTGGGTGGGCTAGAATGGTTCACACCAACTGCTTAGCACTAGCTGGTTGGCTCAGCGGATGGAGCGTCAGCCTGCAGACTGAAGGGTCCTAGGGCACATGCCGGGGTTATTATATTTTTATATTTAAAAAATAAATAAATAAAAGAAGAGGTTATTTGAGTGACTTTTTTTAAGTTAAAAAATATTTTTTTATTGATTTCAGAGAGGAAGGGAGAGAGAGAGGGAGAGATAGAAACATCAATGATGAGAGAGAATTATCGATTGGCTGCCTCCTGCACGCCCCCTACTGGGGATCGAGCCCCCAACCCAGGCATGTGCTCTGACCAGGAATCAAAGCTTGATCTCCTGGTTCACACATCGATGCTCAACTACTGAGTCACACTGGCCGGGGGCTGTGACATTTTTAAAATTGTTAATGTGCATAACTTTCTCCTGAGCAGGTTATTAAAAGTGGAGATGCCCAGGCCCCATTTATACCTGAATTAGAAGTTCTGATTCAGGAAGGGGGCTGGTAGAATTGGCTGGTAATGGTAGAACTGGGGTCGGGGGGCAATCTTAAGGTTTTAAAAATCTTATTCCTATGCGGATAGTCTACAGGCCACACTGGGAAAAACACTGCCTGGAGAAATGATGGGTAAAAAGGAAATTTTATAATCGGTGTCAGGAGAGATATTTTGACATGATGAAAACTTATTTCATCTAATGGCAAACCCAGTCCTATTTGACGACTTAGAAGAAAATTCAATTTTCAATTTTTAGGAAGAACACAGTAATGTATTAAAAACTGATTTTCCAGATGAATTTTGTGACCATATCAGAAAATGTGATCATGTTAGCCACAGTTCCATTTAATCCTCACAATAACCCTACGACAGAATCTACTTACGATAACAAATGAGGAAAGTGAGGCTTTGGGAGGCTAAGAACCTTCCGGGGGCCCAGAGGGAGGGGCAGAGTTTGTGTGGGACCCCAGGCGCTCTAGCACAAAGCATCTGCTCTGAACTCTCCCTGGTGCAAGACAATGTGTCATCGCCTGCGTCTTCCAAGACCATGAAGAGCGCTCCTGTGTGTGTAGGGCATCGCGCTTCTCCTAGATCAGTGCTGGTAGTGCGGGCAGCAAGCTCTTATCAACCTCACGGAGAGATTAACAAAAGTTTCCAGTTTACAAAAATACAGCGACCAGCCTGAACCAATGTCTGTTTTTATCAGTGCCACATCCACCCTCCCCTTTCATCACGGGGCTCACAGACGCAGGGATCTGTCTGCAGCATCAAAACTTGAGCGTGCTCTCCTGCAAACCGTGTGCCTTTGAAGATCAACTGCAAAGCGTTACACAAAATAAAGGCACCCTTAGGACAACTGCCTACCTGTCTTTCACATTGACTTAATTTCTTTTATGTGCTACACGAACATAGGCCTGTTTTGAAGATTAGCTACACTAACCTTGTTGAAGAAAAAAGATGACGTGTTACCAAGTGATGAGTTATCTGGTTAGTGGGGTAACTAGGCCAGTACAGTTGCACTCGGGTGCTGATCAGATTCACAGCACAGAAACACCCAGGGGATTTAACTCTGCTCATCCCTCAGCCCTCCTGCCCAGGTTCAGAGGCAGGGCGGGGCTATCACCAACCATGGAGGCCTCACAAGGGAACAAGTGTGGTCACATGGGCAGGAGTGTGGGCTCCTTTGTCATTCTGGCCTCTGTCACACAGCAGCAGTTCTTACAGCGATACATACTTACTCATGTTTTCAAAGTCTGTTTATCTTAGCACTTCGATTTTTTTTCTTCGCCTTGAGGACTGCCTTAGTTGGTTTTTAATTTAAGGACTAGCAATTATATGTGCCACGTGAAAAAGTCTGTGCTGAGCTAACCTGAAGGCCACTGCAAGGCAGAAACTGAGAGAAGGAATAAAAATAAAAGGGAATAGAGAAGTGAAAAAGGGTAGAAAGGAAAGAGTGGGAGAGAGTGGCAGGAGTCCTTGATTCCAGAGTTCTATGGGGGGTGGGGGGAACTCTTCTGGTTCAGCGATTTTCAACTTTTCATCTCATGACGCACATAAACTACTAATTACTACTGTTCTGCAGCACACCAAAATATGTTTTGCTGATCTGAGAAAAAAATAGGCATACTTTTGATTCATTTACACCAGACAGCTATTGTTGTGTTGGCTATTGTTATTTTTTTTTTATTTGACAATCTAAGGGAAAAGAGGTCAGTGCCCCTGACTAAATAATCAGGGATTGCATGTTTTAAAAATTCTTGGGGCACACTGGTTGAAAATCCTTGTTCTAGGCTGGTGGTCAGGATGTGTACAATTTAACCACTAACTGGCAAAATACTAAACTAGCTACATCCCTCTAAGCTTTAGAGTCTAAGGGCTCCAGACATTCCTTAGAGATTCCTGGACCTCTTTATGCTCCAGCAACTAAATGGTTAAACCTGACATAGCCAAGGACTTTCAGGACTCTGGTGCCAGCCATACAGATGTTAGATATTTGAATAGCACCTTGGCACCAACCCTAACTAAGCAAATTTTAAAGATCAACCATAGGATCCTGTTTGCTTAAACAGGTCACTCACTCATTTCCATATTTTGATATAATCACTAACTCCTAGTATCTTATCTCATGGTATTTTTCTTTTGTTTTCAGAAAAATTCCTAGGGCTTAGAAACCCTACCTCTTTCCATCATCCCCTTTACGCCTGGACCAAGTGTAGTCATTCTCTTAGACTGCAGTATTTCTCATTGTGGCCCAATAATGACCTACCTTCCAGCCACCTGGTGATGATGATAGCGAGTCCAATCCCTGGGTTCCTGGGAACTATGGGGGCATTCTTATGCAATTTAAAGTTTGATAACCTTTGAAATTAAGGCCCAATTTTGATGTTCTCTTGTCCTTCTGAGAATACGACATACATATTGGTGGTCAGAATGTCTATCCATTTTGGCTTTCTCCTTAGAGACCCATTTAGTGTTACAATGACCAGGAAGACACGTAAGGGACATTGGTTTGCATGGGAATCCTTGTAATATTTTAATCCAGAAAGAACATGACAACTTTCAAATTCTAGGTCTGGTAAAAGAAAGCTGCTCTCCAGCACACTGATCTTCTAAGAGGAGAAAACAACCTGATTATCACACCCATTTGGAAGAATTCAGATCCTGTACTTCTATCGGGATTGACCAAACTCTCCTGGATGCATTCTACTCATCAGTAGCTTGCTCCTAGTAATGTAATGGATATCATAGCAATACAAAATGAAACCACTTCCCCCCACCTGGCTACCCCTTTCAACTCTCTCCTTCCACTCCCAGAAGAGGTGGTGAAGAGACCTTTGAGTAAGAAACATCTGCTTATACGCCAAGGAAGAGCGCAGCTGAGTTTAAGGCTTTGGGTTACAGACAGTTGGACTATTCTGAACAAAAAAATGAAGAAAATGTCCTTATTTTTCTTAGCCATTGAGAAGGGGGAGTCAAGCAAGGAGGAGAAGAAGGAAAACGGTGAGCAAGGGGAGAGGGGACAGGAACCTGAGTTGCAAATACTTAACTGCTTTAAAAAAAAAAAAAGGTTTGTGGTGTCCTAGCCAGTTTGGCTCAATGGATAGAGCGTCGGCCTGCGGACTGAAGGTCCCAGTTTTGATTCCAGTCAAGGGCACATGCCCGGGTTGCAGGTTCCATCCTCAGTGGGAGATGTGCAGGAGGCAGCCAATTAATGATTCTCTCTCATCATTGATGTTTCTCTCTCTCTCTCTTTCTCCCTCTTCTTTCCTCTCTGAAATCAATAAAAATACATTTAAAAATAAATTAATTAATTAAAAAAAAAGGTTTGTGGCCCACATGCCATCTCAAGTTTCTAGCTTCTATGCAATGTAAACTCCTGCCTCCTCACCCCTTCAGTGAACTGTTGTGCACACAAAAAATGCCTTCAATGATTGGTCTGCAGTGAGAACTAAGGAAAAGCACCACGTCTGGTTGGGGTGACTGCGGTATGGCACAGGGTCAGTCAGGCAATTCCTAAACCCATCCAAGGCAGAAGGAGCAGGAACTGAAAGTCAGAAGTGAGCCTGAGAATTCAAACCACTTGGTCCTTCATTGATCTGTGGAGACCACTGGATTTTTCCATTAGACATGGCGGGTGTTTGAAATTAACTTTATCCAGATTTTTCAAGACCACGCTAATTGCTTTTTTATTTCCTACCTTAGCTTTTCCATTTCAAAGGCATGTTGGCACATGGAATTTGCCATGTTTTCTTAGTTCAGAATTCAGCAGCCTCTTTGGTCCACATGCCTCCATAACCCTCAGCATTTTTCTGTGGGTTTTACTAGCAGGTTTCACTGACTCAGAAGAAAGGAAATTTGTGGTGATGGTATGGAGGAATGGAAAAGAATAAGATTTTTTAAAAAATCTTAGCTTACGAGATGAGAATGAAGAAGAAAGCAAGAAAATAAAAGGGAGACAGATGGTCGGGGCAATGTCATTTCCTAGGCCTGGTGGCACAGGATGTCTGCCATAAGACTGAAGGTTTGTGCGCCCCAAATTCACATCTTGAAACCTAACCCTCAATGTGATGGTGCTAAGAGGTGGGGCCTTTAGGAGGTGATTAAGTCATGAGGGTGGAGGCCTTTTAAAAGAGACTCCAGAGAGTTCCCTTGTCCCTTCTGCCATGTGAGGACACCGTGCGAAGACAGTCATTTTGAACCGGAAGGTAGACTCTCACCAGACACTGAATCTGTCAGTGCCTTGACCTTGAACTTCTCAACTTCCAGAACTGTGAGAAATAAGTTTCCCTTATTTCTAAGCTGCCCAATCTATGGTAGTTTTGTAATAGCAGCCTGAACTGATTAAGATATTACCTCTCCTTGTAATGGTCCACCCACACAGTCGGTCCATTAGATAATTACTCAGACTTTGTGGGGAAAGTAGAAGTTCCCAACTGGGAGGTAGAGATCTGGCAGAAGGTCTAGAAACCTCAATTGGTTGCAGGCCACTCAGCCAGAGGATGATTAATTCCTCCCCATGAGGATTAAGAACTCAGAGTGTCAGAGAAATCAAAGACAGCCTCTTCCTACAAAATAGGGAGGTTGCTTGCTAGGGTTTAGAAAATTGTCTTTAATTTAGAGTAACATGGATGACTGAAATGTATTTAACGTATTTTACAGACTTGCCTTATTTCTCTTCTACATCAAACTGCTTTTGAAAAAAATGGCTGAGGAGCAAGTCACGGTTGTGTGTGTGTGTGTGTGTGTGTGTGTGTGTGTGTAGCTTTCTTACCCAATCTAGTCGAACCAGGACTAAGGGAGAAACAGGGTCGTGGAGAGGCTGAAGTCTAGATCCTCAGGAACTGAGAGTACGTGAATGGGGTACCCCAACTTCTTCAAGGTGACAATTGGGAAGAGAAACAGGAAATACTGTAGGGTTTGAAAACAAACCACTTACTGAGGGGGGCTTTTTAAATCTAGGATTCTTTCACCACCTAATAATAGTTAAGCATCTTTTATTCCAGCAAAAAAGGGACTCACTTTGGCTATCTGTGCTATACATCTGCCTCGCCATTTATTTTTTTTTTTAGACAGATTTTTAGTTGCTTGGCTTCACTGATCCTATCACCACACAATTACTTTGGGAAATACAGTGAGCTACCTTATTCAGAGGATTGTAAGAAAATCAAGACGAGAGAGCAGTGTTACATGGAGAGAAGCTTTCTCCTTGCCCCTCTTTGTCTCAACACACCTGTGGGCAGCCCTGGGAGGCACGGGCTGGTGGCCGGGAGCACAGGCCCAGAGGCCGGGAGCATGCCAGTGGCAGAACCAGCCACCGCACTGTGCAGCCAGCAGCTGTACAGATGCAGACTGTTGAATAAACACAAACAGCTGATTCGCCGTGCAGATTCTGACTTTGGGGAAAGAAAAACCTCACATGGTTGTGTGTTTTTTTCAGGTTTTTTTTCCTGTAACCAGATGTCTCATCTTCGGTTACTTTTGTCTGATAGTATCTCTAGCTATTGGGTGTTCTAGTTGTTTTTTCTACCTTTGCTATGTCAGACAGAACAAAGCCTAATGTTTTTTTTTCTTTAGTAGTAATTGAAATAGAAGAGCATATGTTTCTTGTCTATTTACTAGTGTTGACATAGCAGTTAAATTCTCCAACTTTTGGGCTACTTTTCTCTGTCTTCTTTCTCATATGTTGGAAAAGCAACTACTTTAGTGCTCTAGATGGCTCCCTGCGCCTTAGAGCCAGGCCATACCATATCATTGTGCTTTCTCTAAAAGGATATGTATTTGTGTGTTCTTGTAAATTTCCAGATAGCTTCGTAAAAACAGGTAGCTGGATTTCTACTCCTGAGGCATACTTTTGCTCTTCCAATAATTGGAGTTATTCTTGTATAAAAGTTAATTTCATTTTCTTAAATAAAAGCCATATTCACAAAGAGGTGCTTTTAGACTAAGAACCCACATTCAGAAATAGTTTCCAACAAGACAAAGAAGGACCGTTTGTGACAACTGCACATCATGGGCAGCTCATGGTATTTCCCAGTCCTTTAACACAGGGTTTTGTTTGACTGGGCTTAGAAGTTACGTTAGCAGGTTCTACGAAGCAAGGCATCCCTGCCCAGCGAGAAGACATTCATTTCACTCTTCTTATCTAGTTGTTTTTTTAATTTTATGTGTGTATGCACAATTGAAGTAAATTAGAAAGAGATTTTATGTATTTGATTCTGAGACCTGACTTTCCTTTTAATCTCCTCCTTCCTTTCTCAAGTAATTGAAATTCCATTTTAATGTTTTTACCTTCATGAGTTGCATGATTAGTTTAAGAATGAACTAATTTTGATCCAATTTGGCATACATTATAGCATCTCATGCCTTTCATACTTCAGCCACTGTAAAAGAAAATATTTGTTTATGTACAAATCTTCTTGGATCTAGCACAAATGCTACTAATGTTGAAATAATGCCAGTTGATTGGCAATCTATATGTATAAAAGCCTAATATGCTAAGTGTCTGACTGTTCAACCATTCGACCAGTTGCTATACACACACTGACCACCAGGGGGCAGACGCTCCAACTGGTAGGTTAGCTTGCTGCTGGGTCCAGCGATTGCGACTGGGTGAGATGGGCCAGACACACACTGGAGCCCCCCCGCAGTCCCTCCCCAGACAGCCAACCTCCCACAGACACACCCAGGCCTAGGGACCCCGTCGGTGCACAAATCTGTGCACTAGGCCTCTGGGATTTCTATATTTTCCTTTGTGAGTGGCTTAACAACATACCAACTCCTGCCTCTTGATCACAGGAAGTTGCTACCATGGGGTAAATCATGGCATGTTGCTGCAAACGAGCTTTACAGAAATTTCTCTTCCATAATGAAGAAAAATGACTGTCCCTCTTATAAGCAGGGTGAATATCTCTGTAAGGAAATGTTTCCCTATAAATCAAATGGGGTGTGCGTTATTGTTGTGCTCACATCAATTTTAAAAGACTATCTGGCATCTGAGCGGTTAAGGAAAAAAAAAAAATCAAAGACCAAATGGATCACTGAGCAGGGAACTGAGAACCTAACCCTGCTGAGGGCCTTCTCAATGGCAGGATGACTTAGGCCGGAGGAGAAGTAAGGTGCCTTCCCCATATATCAACCCCAGTGGCCCTCTCCTTCTCTCGGCTCATTTTCCCATCCAGTATTCCCTTCCTCTCCTACTCTCAGTATACACTGACTGGCTGGTAAAGGCTTACAATAGGACTGCTGTCTGGAAATTTGCAGGTGAGCGGAGGTCAGGTGCTATCCACAGCCCAGATGTGAAGCTCCCTCAGACCCCTGGGTCTCTCCCTTGCCCCACCGTGATTGTGTCCAGAATATTCTTCAGAGTAGGAGACTTGGGGAGGGGTTAGGAGTGGTCCTCCAAGTCCTTGACCAATAAACATAGACCAGAGGATGTAAAACCAGGCTGGCTGTGGGCACTCAATTCATGTGAGTTTCCTCTGTTCCAATTGTGGAGGGGCCAATGGATGGTCCTTTCAGAAATATTGCTCACCCTGGATTATAATGGAAATATGAGCTGGTATTAAATAATAAGGGAGGGAACTTCTGGCATGTTCTTCCTCCAATTCCCAAATAAAATAGTGAAAACAAAATAAGGCGAGATAAGCATTATCTCAAATTCACTAGTGGTCACCACACAAGCAAAGGAAAATAACCTCATTGGATACATTTCAAAACGTGGTGGCTAAGGGAGGAAGCAGAAGGTTCTGGTGCAAGTGGAGCTTCCCATGTGCTCCCAGGCTCAGGCGCAGTACTGCAGAGACTGATCCTAGAAAAACCTCTGCATTCCCCCTAATGTGCTCCAGCCTGGAGACATGAACTCGGGGGTGACTGAGCAGCTTGGTCAAGGGGAAAGTTATAGCCCTAGCTGGCTTGGTTCAGTGGATAGGGCGTCAGCCTGCCGACTCAAGGGTCTCAGGTTCGATTCCAGCCAAGGGCACATGCCTGGGTTGTGGGCTCGATCCCCACTGGGCTCAATCCCCAGTGGGGATCGTGCAGGAGGCAGCCAATCAATGATTCTCTTTCATCATTGATGTTTCTCTCTCTCTCTCCCTCTCCCTTTCCTTTCTGAAATCAATAAAGAAATATATATTTTTAAAAAGGGCCGGGGTGGGGGGGGAGTTATAGCAAGAAAGCCCCAAGTGCCACGACAGGGTCACAGCAGAGGCAGAGGGGGCTGAGCTGTCAGAGTCGCCTGGCTGTGGTATCAGGCACTGGATGGGGGAGGTCTCAGATGAAGGAACAGAGTCCAGATCTCTAGCAAGAACTGCCCTCAAGACCAGCACAGCTATCCTTCCCTCCACAGAAGAGTGGGTTAAAAGCAGTATCAGGACTCAAATCTTGACTCTCAAGGGAAGACAAGTGTATCACCCTGGATCAGAGCAAGTAGATGCATTTATCATCCATCGGTCACAAAAATGGTGTGACCCCTCTGCATGTGGAACCGAAAACCCCCGAGCTCAGAGGAGCATCATCTCTCAGAAAATACCGATGACAGAATGATTGACACAAGTTTAGAATGATGACAGAATGATTGACATTGAGGATAGAATGACTGACACAGACACATGTTGGCTAAGTTTTTAAACCTTAGGAACAGAGATTTCTTTGGGAATCTAGGTAGAAAAGTAAATCGTTTTCAAAGATAGACATTCAGGATGGTCTCAGACTTCTCCTCAGTAAAATGAAATGCCAGAAAATAAAGATCATGTAGATTGCTTACGAATATGACAAAAACATTGGATAATAAAAGCCCAAAGGATGCTGTTGGCATATGATGCAGCGGGGGGCAGGTTGTTCAATGGGGCAGACTGCGGAGCTGGTTTATCTTAGAAGAGCAGAAGAGAGAGTTTTAGAAGACAGAGAGCAGGCAGCTCTTAAGATCTGACCTTGGACCTGTGCGATTAAGAAGGGCGGGCTCTCCCCAAGGCTTTTCTTTCTTTCTTTTTTTAAAAAAAAATATATTTTATTGATTTTCCACAGAGAGGAAGGGAGAGGGTTAGAGAGCTAGAAACATCGATGAGAGAGAAACATCGATCAGCTGCCTCCTGCACACTCCCCACTGGGTATGTGCCCACAACCACAGTACATGCCCTTGACCGGAATCGAACCTGGGACTCTTGAGTCCGCAGGCCGACGCTCTATCCACTGAGCCAAACCGGTTAGGGCCCAAGGCTTTTCTATTACAGAGTTAAACCCAGGTAAGCTGCCAGATTGACAGTGAGTGCTTCCTCAGAAGTTTCAACCAGGGATAGAGGGAAGACTGACAGGTCTCACAGAACACGGCTTTCCCAGGGATCCAGGAAGGTGAGTGAAATAGCCGCGCTCGGGCTGGAGCTAAAGGTAAGGGTGGACGCCAGCCACAGAGCGTGCACCAGGCTCCTGGAGAATGACAGCAAACGGCATGTGGAGTGTCTGTGGCCACCGAAGCTGAGCCATGCTTTAGGTGACTCCCACTCCAGGCTGCGCCCCACAGAGCTTTGCCCCCCGCTCCCCAGTACTCTGAAAGAGCCCCGTCTGTGAGATGCTTCCGAAAAGGTATCTGCTTGTTTGGTACCTTGCTCTTAGACTCCAGCGCGCACTCAGGTGTCAATGCTTGTAGAAACCCTGCTGTAAGAATGCACCTGTCCCCGAGTCTCTTAAATGTGGTTGAGCAGTGAATCCCTTCGCCCTGTCCTGGCTGGGAGCAACACGCCGCTATAAAGCGCGGTCTGTAAGTACCTAATAGGCCATTTTCAGAGAGTACACGTGAAAGGAGACTGCAGAGAAGAAGAAAGGCGAGAGCTTCGGGGTCTATGAAGGAAAACCTTGACCCCTCCTAGAAACAAGTCACTTGTCGGTGAAAACAGGCCAGAGGCCTTTTGGTTCCAAACCGCTGTCCATGGATGAGAGTGACACACGAGTAGCTGAGGAGGGGTCAGTCACACCGTTAGCCCATTGCTAAGCCACCTGGGACCTTGACCTTGCCCCTTCGATTGTCAAGATGCTTCACTGGTCATTCTTAAAGTCAACACAGGAAGATGAGTCTTACTTTCTCCCCAGTGTTAAGAACAAGACTAGGAAAAAAAACAAACAAAACAAAACTGGATGTACCATTTCCCAGCAGGGCTTGCTAGCTCCTACACACAAACCACAGGTGGGTCAGGGCTTCCTCCCAACCCGGGCTGTGCGGGCCAGGCATGCGCGGGATGCTGGGGAGGAGGTCCTTCCACCACCGGCCTGGGAGCCGTCAAGAGCCAGGAGAAATGTTAGTTCAAAGAACATTCTGATATTTTGGATTTTTAAAAAATGTTGGGCCTTTTGTAACCTGTAATGGGAAGGGTATTAGCTCCATATTCAGAAAAGCACCATGTAATATTCAAGCTTCTGGTTTAAAAGAAAATCAGCTGAAACTCTACATAAGGACTCTGTGCATAATATTCATTTTGCATAGAAACTCAATTCAATTGAGCGCCAGGCTATTGGCAAGGGTTATCTAGTTGTTGAAAAAGGAACTGCTAAGCTATAGAGAGCATTAATCTTAAATTCTGATAAAGAGATTCTGGTTGGAAGACAAACCTTAGTAACTAACAGGAATATTTTATTTCTAGGCTCCAAATAAATAATGTTAAGCAGACTGGTCTGTCTTCATGAAGCTTAAAGTGGTATTTCTAGTAAAAAAAAAAAAAAAAAAGACTTGTTTCAACCAAAAGACGAAGAGAGGGAGAAGAATGAGGATTCTTTGGGTTTCATTTATGCTTAATTTATTATCTCATTCTATCCCTATCCTATGTTTCAAGAGCGGGAGCCCAGCAGGGAGGGTGGCGATGGGGACCTGGGCTCCGAGAGGGAGGACAGGGTCTGTTGCTGCTCAGTCACAGTGCAGCCTGGGGCAGGTAACCTGACCTCACAGAATTCCCGTTTCATTGGCTTTAACAGGATAATGAGTATCAGATACATAACGTGTCCTCAATAAGGAATAAATATTTTTAATGGTTAATATATTGGACAAAGATGATAAAGATGGAGGGTAGATCTGAAGATGAGGTTTAAGGAATTGGACATGAATCTTGAAGGGAAAGAATCAGGTAGAAAGGCTGAGAAAATAGTTTTAGAGTTTTGAAAGCCTACAAAATGATTAGATGAAGCTTTAGTTAATTTGGACACTATATGCTTTCTAATTCTGGTATTTTTTTAACCATCCTAAATGGAATGCTAAATTGCTTAGTATGATTAAGGAAAAATAGTCAGCAGACCTGACTTTTTTTTAAAAATATATTTTTATTGATTTCAGAGAAGAAAGGAGAGGGAGAGAGAGAAAAAAAGCATCAATGATGAGAGAGAATCATTGATTGGTTGCCTCTTGCACCCCCCTACTGGGGATCAAGCCCTTGACCAGGCATGTGCCCTTGACCAGAATTGAACCTGGGACCCTTCAGTCCACAGGTCAACGTTCTATCCACTGAGCCAAACTAGCCAGGGTAGCAGACCTGCCTATGAAGAAATTCTGTGTTCAGAACATAAATGCTTATTTTATGATACATAGACAAGATTATTGACCGCAAAAGTTTGGAAACAATACAAACTGTTAAATCAATTAGGTGAGTCATCCACTTACCACAATACTGTGCAGCTTAAAGAATAATCAGTTACCTCTCGTTAAAATGTGGAAAGACATACAGGATTTATCAGTGTTTTTAAGAAACAAGGATCAGAGCATTGCATATAATATTCTACTTGTTGAGTAAAAATCAGGGGGTGGCTAGTATCTGTATTTCTATTTGTTGTGTAAACATAAACAAACTTTGGATGGAGGGGGAAATTAGAAGAGTGGTTGTTCCTGTGGGGCCGAGGCTGGGAAGACCCAGCAAAAGGCAGGAAAGGACTAAAGACAACTTTTCACGATGTTCCATTTTACACCTTTTTACACTTGCTGTGTTTCTGAGTTAGATATGATTTCTATTTAAAAACAAATTGAAGCCGAAACCGGTTTGGCTCAGTGGATAGAGCGTCGGCCTGCGGACTCAAGGGTCCCAGGTTCGATTCCGGTCAAGGGCATGTACCTTGGTTGTGGGCACATCCCCAGTAGGGGCTGTGCAAGAGGCAGCTGATCGATGTTTCTAACTCTCTATCCCTCTCTCTTCCTCTCTGTAAAAAATCAATAAAATATATTTAAAAAAAATTGAAAAAAGCGAATGCTTGAAAGGGATGTTATTCAGAGTTTAAATTTATGAAACAGATTGCTTTATCCTGATGCCAACTGGAGTTCAGTTTAGATTAAGGATTGAGTTCTGATTTGTGGAAAAGGTGGGTGAAGAGGGAATGGGGTCCATTTTGGAACATAATATACACCCAGGGCCCAGAGGTTGGAAGTGGGGTACACTGATGAGAGGTGTTAGAATCCAAACGGTGTGGTGGGGCACCTGCACAGTGGGGAGGCATGTGAGGATGGGGGCTGGGGGGGGGGGGGAGGAAAGGGTTGTAAAGGGAAAGAGAAGGGCAAGAATCAACTCGAATACTGAGCAATTGTGCTGGGTCCCTGAGAGCTACATTGCACTGAAAATCAGCTCAGTGCTGACCTTGACAGGACTGCAGAGCCAGCAAGAGGACTTCATTAGCATCTGTGAGAACTCATTCAATAGCGTGACACCAGATAACGGGGTCCCACCACCCAACCCTGGTAGGAAACAACAAGGGAGGACAGGGAGGAAGCTCCCAAGGATTTCTGCTGGACCTCAGCACAGTTTCCTTAGCGTGAAGTGGAGCCATAAAATGGAGCAAATGACAGCACCTCTTAAAACCTGAGATACAGAGAAACAAGGAAAGAGAAGTAAGAAGGGTCCTTGTAGAAGGTCTCACCAAACTAACGTTTCTGAATTAGGGACCAGTATTGAAACGAGAAGGTGACAGATGAGGAGGACACAAGTGTAACAAGCCTGAGTCTTTCTAGAAGGTGATGATCCTGGGGTCACTGCACACCTGCTTTCTGCATGCTAGATTAATGGGAGGTTTGATCGCTAAGCTGTTGATCAACACTGAAAATGCTGAGCTCAGGAAGATCACATATTGACTGCAAGATACTTCTATGAAGCCCAAACAGAAAAACAACCTTATTCCTGAAGCAGCTTTAATCCGTCCATGCTTTTGTAAGAAAAAAAAGTATGTCTAATAGTGGTGTGGTTACTTGTCAACACCCCCCTCCCCCAATAAACAGCAGTTACACATCATTTGCCTAAAATACTCATCATTTCAGGCGTAAGTGAGTTTCTCTCATTGCTATGCAGAGTGACACCTCTTTGCCAAGTCCCTCAGGATCAAATGATGGCATGTGCCATAGTACTGTGATAACCTCTCTGGTAGAAAATGAGCTGTCCCCCCTGAAGAAGAATGTACCCCTTTGTCTGGCTTGTTACCTGAACTATGTTTTACTTTATAAATCAGAGAAGTTCGGAAAACTTTACAGTGAGAAATAGGAAGCAGCTGGACATAAAACAGAAAGTGCCATTTCGCAAGAGCCCTGATGCCCTCTTATTTGAATGTTGGGGTTAGGAAACATGATGGAGTCGTGGGCATTACAGTCCCTGGGAGGAGGTCTCTGAACCCTGCACTGCTGGCGTTTGGGGCCGGATAACTGTCGTGGGGAGCCGCCCTGTGCATTGTAGGGTGTGCGGCTGCGTCCCTGGCCTCTGCTCCGTAGATGCCAGTAGCACCCTCCCGCTGTGACAATGAAAAGTGCCCCCAGACATTTGCCAAATGTCCCCGGGGTGTCAAAATCGCCCCCACGTGAGCATCGCCGCCTTAGGGTTTGGCTCATCTGTCCGTCTAACTCCTTAGTGGTAGCACAAGTGACACACCACAGTCCCATTCGACAGAAATGAAACCAAACGAAGGAAGTCAATGAAATGATGATCTTTAAGCGAAACCGCGCATCAAATCAAATGGATGTGTTTGCCTCCACCCCCCCGAGCCAGCCCTACCTTCTCAGAGCTCCCACACCAAAGCCCAACCATCCCAAAGAGCTTGTCGCCCCCACGGCAGCCGGGGATGGGATCCCTCCTCATCACCAGCTTTCCCCCGAGCGAAGATGCCCGCGGCTGGGGAAGCAAGCGCGTGAAGCAGAAACGAGAGAAGCACTTACTGTTCGCAGGAGCGGCTTTGCGGAATTTGGCCAGGTCCACGTGGGGGGGCCGGCTGGGCTTCGGTGGAGGAGGGCCCAGGACAGCCAAGGGGGGCAGGGGCTTCTGCTTAGGGGTGGCGGGACCCTTGTCTCCCCTTTCCTTTTCCTGACCTTGGCCCCAGGGCCCGGCCATCGTCACCTTAGAAGGTGTCTTAGGGAGCAAGGCAGGCGGAGCCCCCAAGGCCGGCTCCTCCTGGCTCATCTTGCCCAGGAACACGTTCTTAGCAGCATCCAGCTTCCTGTCTTCTCTCCGGTCCTCGGCCTTTCTGGAGAGGCCCGGGGCTCCCCGGCTGGCGGCAGGCTTCAGGACCACTCCAGGGAAAGGTGAACTGGACGCCTCGCCTCCATGGCCTTTCGCGTCTGGGTCTTCCCTCGCTGGCCTTAAAGAGCCGCTTTTGGACTTGACTCCTGGGGGGCCCGAGGGTCCTCTGAGTGGAGACGCGTTCTTAGTGGGGCTCTCGCCTTCGTGGGGGTCATCGAGACTGGGGGATGGCTTCGGGCCCAAGGCGGGTTTGGGGAAGAGGGGCTTGGGCTCCTGGTCTTGTGAGGCTGGCACAAACTTGCCTTGCACCCCAGGAAACTTAGGGAACACTGGCTTGGGGTCGCTTTCCTGGGCTGGAGGGTGAAGCCTGGGCTTCAGGCCTGGCGGCTTTAGGTCGTGGTCTTGGTTGACAGCGTGGAGCGAAGGCTTGTTCCCAGGAGGCCGGGGAAACACGGGCTTGGCATCTTCTCTGGGCGGGTTGGGCTTGGGGCCTACGGGTCTCAGAAAGGCCGCTTTCCCCTCGGGGTCTCTGGGGGCCGGGGGTCCAAACCTTTGGCCCACTCCCCCGGGCTTCAGAAACGGGGGCTTGGGCTCCAGTTCCGGCTTTTCCTCAGGAGAAGGTTTCACCCCCACAGGGGGCTTTGGGCCCCCAAACTTCGGCCCGCTGCTGGGTCCCGTCGGAGGGCTGGCATTTCCTTGGTTGTTGAAGAAGTTCTTCTTGGCCTGGAGTCCTGAAGGGGAATTCTGCCCGGTGACCTTGAAGGGTCGGCTGCTGACCGAGACCTCCTCTGTGGGGTCACCCGCTGCGCTGAACTTCGCCATGAGAGACTTCACATCTGCTTTTCCATCCTACAAGCATGGGGAACAAAAACCAGTGAGAACGGCTCGCCCTTCACAGTTGAAAATGCTGCACTCTACAGGGTTTCCTGGTTTGAGGCCCGCGGTGCTGCTGATTGGGTAGCGAGATATTGTAACACGGGCCTTCCTCTATGGCAACATAAGTTGTGAGAGCTTGTGGAAGGGGGAGGGCTCGTGTGCATGCACTTTTTGGGGTTGTCTGAGACTGACATGCTTATTTTTGTTTGTCACCCTCATTGTTTCCCTTTCCTGCCGCTGTTTCTCTCGCTAGCTTGTTGATTTTACCTTTCCCTTCGTATTTGTCTTATTTTATTTCACTCGAAAAAATATGGGAGTCTCTAACAAACGGCCTCTTCCATATTTCACGGATGAGCCTCTCAAATAGAAACTGCACTTAAAAAATGAAAGTAAGCCCTTGGGTTGCATATTTTACGTGCATGGCCTTGTTTAGCATCTCTGTGGTTCGCACGAGTTCTCCTGACCCACCCACATGTCAGGTCTGTCTGCTCACAGGGAGACGTGGCAGAAACACCCACTCACTTTATGTGTAAGTAATGAAAAGCGTTTTCCTACTGATTTTTCTATTTAATGCTAATGATTTAACTGGAAGCAGTCTGGTGGGCAGCGCGTGTTCCGTCCCAGGACTGGTCCTGTCTAGGGGACACAGTCTGGGGCCCTCAGGGGAGGTGACAAGGGTGCAGAGACTGGCTGGGAAGTCTCGTGTCCAGACTTCGGGTTTCTCCAGTCTTGCCTCTTCTATAAGGACACCTGTCACTCCTTCTCAGAGGTCCTGCCACACGGTGTCTGTCCTCCTTTCTGTTGCTTAGTAAAGACAGCAGGCACTTACCCTTCCCTGTGGGTATAGCCCCACGTAATCTGGTAGAATTTATGGTGTGTCTGGTCTGTCTCTCAAAAGCAAGTTCTAGAATATTCTAGTTCTTTCAGAATATTTGAAAATCTGAAGCTTTAAAAAAACACAACACATTGGAGATACACGTGTGGCCATCGCCATTTCTATTTTCGTGCCTTCAAATTCACCTAGAAAACGTTTTCTTCCTTCCCTCCCCCACCACTCATTGCCACACACCCAAGCACTTTTCATCTCTCCAGGGCCCACTCGAATACCACAAAACCAGACCCTGTCCGGTTGGGGAGATTTGCTCTGTCCTCTTAACTGCTGTATCACTTCAGACATTTGTACATGCCGGAGAATGACTTCCTTTCATAATAGTAGGAACCATCGTTCAGTGTGTAAATATGTGTGCCTGATTCTGAACCATGCTTGTACCTGTGTGGCTATTCTCCTACTTTGGGGGGATGGCAATACCTAACTCCATTGCCCAGGAAAGAAAAGTGAGGCTAAAACTGCAAGAGGACATAGTGGAAAGATCACGAGACCTTGGTGGGAATCCTAGTTTTATTAGTTGGGCCTCTGTGGCATCATCTATAGAATGGCACAGACCTGCCAGAATTGTCATGCACATTAGAGATGGAATTTGTCAAGTGCCTGCCTGGCCCACAGCAGGGGCTCATGGGATGGGAACTCTTATTATGAGGAATGTTAAGTAGCACATTCACGGACTCACAGCCAGGAACCGTGGGCAGAGGGGTGCAGACTCAGGTCCCTCTGAGGCTCCAGGATCCAGAAACTGTCTCATTCCTCTTTGTATCCTACAACACCTGGGCCGAGGCCAAGCTTTTGATACATATTTGGGGAATGCAGGTTGGCACTGAGCTGAATCCTGCGAATAGTGATTTTCAAAGCAATGATGCCCTCAACAGGAGTTTGTCTCCTGCCAAAATGCAGCCCGTGTGTATTTGCGGGTTGGGGGAAAGGAACCTGGGCAGGCGATGAAAACAAGATGAGAGAAAGAGTTTCCAGCTTGAATTTTGCTCCTTTAATTTACTACCCTAGAGCCGAGTCTCTGAAAACATCTTGTTTTCTACCTTGCCTCGCTTGAGCCCCATCATTTCCTCAAGTCCTCAGTCTTTCTAGTCAATCCCTGAAGGCCTAGACCAGGGAGAGTTTGGGTATTGGGGGTGGCCTGGGCAGGGGGGGGGGTAGGAGGAGGGGAAGAAGGAGAAGAAGACAAGTACCACCCTGTGCCTCCAGGGAGATGGAAGCTGCAGAGAACTCCAAACCTGAGCACGAGCAGCATAAAGAATTTGCTCAACCTGGAATTTGCCTGCTCTCCTTACTGGAAGAAAGTCTGTTTCTGGGGAAGCATGCTTTTACTCTGGACTTACTCTAGGGCTATAACTTATTCTAATTTTATAACAAGAGGCTGCAAGGCACAGTGGTTAATAACACAGGCTCGGGAGCCAGACCGGCTGGGTTTGAATCTTCCTAACTGTTTAATCGAGGGCAAGGAACAGAAATTCTCTGGGCCTTCATCTGCTCACCTCTGTCGTGGGAATAAGGCCCTGTCATAGGGTGGCTGTTAGGAAGAATGAATAAAGCGATATTCATAAAGTACATGAAAGAGTGCCTGGTACATAGGAGGGTTTGCTCTTTTTATGAAGCGGGTCAAGCTGTAGAAATCACCTATCCACCTCCTCCTCCGGGTCGGTAAGGAACAGAAACCAAGGAATTTAAGTGAGTTCCTACTCAGTGATAGCAACTTCACATCTTGAATTTCATGGGGGAAACCCCAGGAAACACACTAACCCATTATCAAACGCCATGTCCTGGTTTTAATTTAGAAAATATGGAAGTGGTTGATTTGCAGTTGGAACTTGTCTCAGATGTCAAGCCAGATCTAGGAGGCAGGTCAGCATCTTGGTTAATGGCACAGGCTCTGGGATCATCGACTTGTCTTAAAACCTTGACTTTCCCACTTACTAACCATGTGATTTACCTACTAAGTTGTCTTCACCTATAAGATGCAAATAATAACCGTATCTATTTCTCACAGGGTTTGTTTTTCAAAAGAGGATTAAGTGGGTTATTGTGTGTAATGTTATGTGATCAAGAATTGCTTGTCTGCCTTCATTGTATTTCTAATTCACCAGTCACATAACATCACTTCCTTCAGGTGACTGCCTTGTGAAGTTACAGTTGTTACTGTTTTGTCCTAATTTTAATGATAACTGAAGCAAATACTGCTCTATAACATAATAGAGTTAGCATGTTTGAGTTTAGTTTATGCACACTCTGAAACTTTTCACTGGGTGTTGAAGGATAGGATAAGAAAGAGCACGTTCTTATGTTGTTACTGAAGAAATGGTAACAACACCTGAGCCTACTAATAGGCCTGGCAAATCAAGTAGACTGGACTTACAACTATTTAATCACTTATACTGACTGCTTAGCTTTAGAGGTTATTTTGTAATTATCACTGTTAATAAGTTTATTAGATAAACTTTTAACACCCACCCAGATTAGCCCTTAATCTGAACAATAATAGCCAGATTTCTTCCTTAATGATAATGATAGAAAGTCAAACAAGATTTAACATTTTTTTTACATTCTCCTATCTTGACTTCATTGTAGGTTGAACATCCATTCCATTTTCTAGGGCTCTTTTTACTTAAAAAATAGGGTGGGAACAATGTATAATTGTATAACAGTGATATGAAGACACCTTATCAGAATGTCTGCTTTTTAAAAATAATGTATTTTTATCTTTTCAATTCCAGTTGACATATAATATAATATTAGTTTCAGGTACACAACATAGTGACTAGCCATTCTATAACTTACAAAATGATCACTCTAATAAGTCTAGTACCCACCTAACACCTTATACAGTTATTACAAAATTATTGACTATATTCTCTGTGCTGTACTTTATGTCCATGTGACTATTTTTATAATTGCCAATTTGTATAAAAAGTCTGCTTTTCGTTTTTTTATAATAGAGTATACTCTAAAACCTATAAATAAAAACTAAATAATACGACAAAGGCTACAACAAGGGATTGTTTTTAAAGTTTCTTATCTTTAAAAGTCTCATTTCTGTAAAGAGTAATTTTGTAAAGCACACAGGAAATAAAAATACCCATGGGTCATGGCTACTGAATGGATATAAAATAACTGTGAAGCCTGAGTCCACTCCTTAAGTTGTGTTTGTGTCCCTTTTGTCATTAAAGCAAGAGGAGAACGGGCCATGCTCTGTGTGCTGTAATGTTTCCTGAGGAAAGAGTGAGTACATAAACTGGAGTCCCTTTACCCAAGCCACTGAATTATTCCCACTATGAGGGTTGAGGCATTGGGGGCAGATTGTATTCTTGTTCTAACTAGCCTGGAACTTAAACTTTTATTTACCTTTTCCAGTGCTGTGACATGGTCTGCCTACACAGCTGGACATTTATCAAACATCCAGATAACCTGACTACCCCTTGAAGGACTCACCTAACCAGGCCATCTTCCATCCATTGTCCAGGCCACGGGTCATGACCAGAGCTCCTGGTACCCATCCTCTAGACCAGCAGTCGCCAACCGGTGGTCTGCGGACCACTGGTGGTTCGTGAGGTCCGAAAGGTTGGCAACTGCTGCTCTAGACCACCGGGCATCCCTCATCCAGACTGACTGACATTACAAAAAGACTGGGAAGAGACAAGGTTCTTTGTGAAGCCAGATGACTTACCAGCCCTGAGGTAGGAAAGAAGTTGGTGAGAATGTGTAATAGACTCAAGCATCTGTCTGAGCTGCCATAATATTCAGCCTCACTGGTTTATGTTGTCTAGGTCAAATAAAGTAACAGCTATGTTCCTCATGATCATGTCCTCTGAATACACACACACATACGCGCAGAGTGGTAACTTGTCTTTTTTCTCTAAAGAGACTTGATTTGCTATACCTAGTAAACTTGGAAAAGGGAACTGTCATATATATATATAAAAGGCTAAGTGACCAACCATCCGTCTGTCCGATTGACCGACCGGCCAGTACATATGATGTGCACTGGCAATCCTATATAATAAAAGGGTAATATGCAAATAGACCAAATGGCAGAGCAACCGAACAACCAATCAAAGCGTAATATGCTAATGATATGCTAAGGCTGCTCAACCGCTTGCTATGACGTGCACTGACCACCAGGGGGCAGACAGTTGACCAGCCGCTATGATGTGTACTGACCACAGGGCAGATGCTCTGGCCGGTAGGCTAGCTTGCTGCTGGGGTCCGGCCAATCGGGACTGAGCTAGATGGGCCAGACACACCCTGGAGTACTCCTGCAGTCCCTCCCCAGCCCAATCGTGCACCAGTGGGGTCCCTCAGACTGGCCTGCTCCCTCTCGCAATCTGGGACCCCTCGGGGGATGTCAGAGAGCCGGTTTCAGCCCGATCCCGCAGGTCACTCCCTTTGGGAGGGCGCCAGGCACAGGGCTCATGGCTGGTGAGCACTACTCTGGCAGTGCGAGCCTCTCCTGATTGGGACTGATTGGGCTGGAGCCCACGGCAGACACAGTGGGGCCGGGATGAGCGGGCGTGGCAGGTAGGAGCTGCAGGCAGTGTTGGACTGCGGGTTTTGGCCTGATCCCTGCAGGCCACCCAGAGGGACCCCACCCATGCACAAATTTATGTACCGGGCCTCTAGTTTAAAAATAAATGTTGACACTCGCATGTATGATATATATAAAGCTCTCGCTGGTGCCAATCACACGTGTGTGTTTCAATCTGTCATTGTTGACCATGAATTTGGTTGACACTTCCATTATAGAGAAAGGGTGAGTAGTGATATTAAAATATTTCTTCTAATTAAGTTCTTTTCAATGTGCACGAATCCATGCACCGGGCCACTAGTTTTAATATGAAAATCAACTTTTTAAGAACTCTTTATTCTTAGCAATTACATAACAAAAGTACTCAAATTGTTTTTAGCTGTGAAAATCGAGTTAATGGAAGTTGGCTGAAAGGCAGTACTTGATGGTAGATGGTAAGTTCCACCATCTATATATATAAAAGCCTAAGCAACCATTCGACAGGTTGACCCGTCGACTGGTAGCTATGATGCACACTGACCAACCAGTGTGAAGACGCTCAACACAGCTGCCACTCAGCTGACCAACGGGCGCCAGATGCTAGGCTCATGGCTGGCAAGTGCAGCTGTGGCAGCGTGAGCCTCTCCCGCGGACACTCCCCCTGCATACTCCTCCCCCATCCAGACTGGGACCAAGATCGGGACCGGCATCGAGACTGACTGCGCACGAGCCTGCAGCCACTTCTTGGTCATGGGCGTGCTGGTATCGCCCTAGGACGGGTGCACAGAGACTGCAGCGGAATGGCAGTGAGCCTACCAAGCGGTGGCAGTGGCAGGCACAGTGGGGCCAGGATGAGCGGGAGTGGCGTGGCACCTGGCCTGGGCTTGGGCTCCTCCCAGGCCACCTGCCACTTTGTGCACTACTACATCCATCCCTCAGGGGATGTAGGACTGCTGGTGTGGGCCAATCCCTGAAGGCCAAGCCGAGGGACCTCACCAGTGCACGATTCCATGCACCAGGCCTCTAGTAGATAATAAAACTGCACTAAACTTTTTCATCCTTATCAACACGGTCTAAAGATTTATATGCTTAAATGTGTGTACTCTGTTTCCCCAATGAGATGTAAAAGCAGGGACCTGTTTTATTTCTTTTCTTCAAGAAAGCACCCCTCTGCCACCACCCACCCAAACAAGCACTCCCCTGATACCTGGCACATTTCTTTCCATAATACTGGGTGAGGGCAAATTAGGTTTACAGCTGTTCATATGGAAAATAATAAAATAATAATGAATAAGCAATAATACATGAATAAACTCTGTGGGTCACGTATTCATACAGAGTGGTTGATGGGCTGACTAGACTTGAATTTCACCATGCTTGAGCCCAGAGATCACTGTTGGAGAAATGACTTCCTAAGCTTCTTAAAGAGTGTTGAACCCCAGTCATGGATCTATGTTTAAGAACTCTCTGCCTAACAGTCTCTACTCCTTGGCGAATGCTCTGTGAAGGATTCCAGTTGGCTGAGCCTCTGAGGCTGGAGAGAGCACCAGGCCCCTCTTCAAGAGGATGTGGGAACGTGCCTCTCACCACAAATTGTGTTGTTGGGGTAGGAGCAGGCTGCTGCCAACTGGGCCAGGGCACAGGCAGGAGGGGCGAGTGGTGGAGACATCAGGGTTAGCCTTGGTTGTGACAACCCCTGACCTGTGAGCATGGAGATGGAACGGCAGGCAACCCCAGTGGCCAGCTCTGTGCTCTCAGGTGTAACGCAGGAAGGAGAAAACACATGGCAGAGCACAGAGGGCGGTCTCTCTGGGAGCCATGTGCGCGGGGTTCCCTCAGGAAATGGCCTGAGAAAACCTCTGCAGATGTCCCTGTGTTACCATCATGCCCTGCGTGTTCGCTCAGGCACCTGCTCCTCTGACCCTTTCCCGGCTCCTTCTGGGTTCTCTCTTCTGGGGTAAATTGAAATGAGAAAGCAAGATGGTTCAGCAAGTGGTAAAGCTCAGATGGTGATGGCCCACCTTGCACAGACTGTCACCTTGAACTCTCACGTGTACTGATCAGTTAGGCTTTTGTGTACACTCTGTCTTTAAAGACCAAGAGCTTGAAAGTCACCATCATGATACAAATTGTCGCCTTTTCTTCCTGGTTATTCTACCAAATCGCTTTTGCACAAATACAGTGTTGACTTTGATGGCGTATGCATAAATGGATGAGGAAGTTGATGTGACTTTGCATGTGTTTCTGGCATTTGCTTTGCTATAAGTTTTTGACTTCTTGATGCTGATGGAATGGTGACAGGATGTAGAGAGTACAGAACACCAAAAACAGTCCTGAAACTACTTATTTTTGTTATTCTGTTTTTATATAATTTTCCAGCAAATTTAGTTTATATTTGCTTAGGATATAATTTACTTACCCTGAATTAATTAAATATACCAAATTGGAGGAGAGTCACTTACATTTTGACTAGTGAAGATGGAGATAACTGAAAGTTGTCTTCATCGATATCTTACTAATGACTTATTTGGATGTGAGGGTAATATTCAACGTACACACACCATAATGTAATTCCTGTCATTTTCCCTGTACCTCCAACTTTGTCAACTCAAAGAGATCTTAATTTCATCTACTACTTCTTACACTTATTCCATTTTCATAATATGAAGCAGCAAAAGAAAACCCACTTTGCTAAACACATGATATTTAAAATAAAAATTTTTGATGGCAGAGAGATACTGTTTGACATGGGAAAAACAAAATAGAAATATTATGTTCCCTTTTTTTTCAGCACCCAAATCCCTCTGAACCCACATCAACACACACACACACACACACACACACACACACACACACACACACACCCCAGTCTGGGCAGCAAGTTCCTTCTGTCCTTGATGAGAAGTTAGAAACTGAAAGTGTATGGTCTACATGGAGCGGGGTGGGGGCAGGGGTATGAGGCTCTGTGGGGATTTCTAGAGACTTCCTTCCCAGCATGTGAAAAGTCCTGTGTGAGGAGGATTAGAAGAGGAAGACTCAATAAATGAATCAAGATAGGTGGCAGCTGCTTGTCAACGTGGGATCCACAGTTGGATGTGAGGAAAGTAAAAACTGGATAGTAGAAATGGAGGATTATGGAAGATTCCACAAAGAGAGACGGATACTATTTTGAAACCTCACTCCACAGAATATGATGATGTGGAACCCTCTCTCTAACTTCCTCCATTCCCACTCTACCTCTTCTCCTTTTACTCTTTGAAGATATTGCATTCAGTATTGAGTAATCAGGATGAAAAATATGGTCACCTCACACCTCTTACCTCACTGTTTCTCCCATATAAGTCATAGCAACAAGACTCCACCATGAGACAAGCAAGTTCGCTCATCTCTCTCATCATGGCTCTTTACTGTAGGTTGCACCTTTTCTCGTTAAAGTTGTGATGTTCAAAATTTCAAGCCTTTCATGGTGTATATCCTGTTCTCAGCACCTAGCCACCCCTTTCCCACGCCCCCTCACCTTTCCCAGGTGCGTGATGGCTTCAGCTACTCTGGATCTTCACTATCCATTCATTTCTTCTGAGCGTGCTGTGACTCCTAGCTCCAGTGTATGGCACTTTGCCATTATCTAGTGCAAAGTCTGTGTTTTATTAAGATCACTTATTCCAGGGTACAATGATCTCAACAGTCTGCCCCCCAAACATGTACACTTGTATAGTTAGCAAAAAATTCTGGAGTTGGTTATTATACACTTACTAGGGGCCCAGTGCATGAACTTGTGAACCTTGAAAGAAACTGTGGGCCGCAAGGCTGCAGTGGGCACAGGGGCGGGGGCCCGGACCCTCCCGCCGCGGCCCCCAGTCCCCTCTCTGCTGGCAGCCCCGCTCCTGCAACTGCTGCTCCCATGCGCTGATGGTGCTGGCCCCACTCGCACCCACTGAAGGCACAGAGCGATTGGGGCCCGCACCAGCAGTGGGTGAGAGTGGGGCCGGCGCCCTCAGCAGGTGTGAGTGGCTGCTGCTGCCCTGATCACCCCTCAGGAGCAGGGGGAGGTGGAAAAGCCCTCAGGGGTGATCAGGGCCAGCAGTTGCTGCTTGTACCTGCTGATGGCGCTGAGCGATCAGGACCAGTGCCGGGCGCTGGCAGTGGGTGTGAGCAGTGGCTCCAGTGCCAGCAGTGGGTGCGTGCAGGGATGGCCTCAGCAGCAGGTGCGAGTGCTGGGCGGGACCGCTGGGTGGGACAGCAGCATGCAGGAGCAAAGAATTTTCAGTAACCACCAGAGGCTCACCCTGATGACAGCGACCGGTGCCTCGCCTTGGTCTGGCGCCCCTGCTCACCTGCTCCACCATCCCACTGTGGCTGACGCCCAACATGTTCTGTGCTCTGCCACCTGCTGCCGATGCCCGCCATGTTTTGCGAGCGCCCCCTGGTGGTCAGCGCATGTCATAGCGATCGGTTGCTTGGTTGTTTAGTTGTTCCACTGTTCAGTCTATTGGCATATTAGCCTTTTATTACATAGGATTGCTAATTTTATTATTAGAACTATTAATTACTTTTTTTAATCCTCCGCCCAGGATATTTTTTCTATTAATTTTTAGAGATAGTGGAAGAGAGAGGGAAAGACAGAGAAATATCAATGTGAGAGAAATACACCAACTGGTTGCCTCCTGCATGTGCCCTGACCAGGGCCCGGGTTCGGGAGAAGCCTGCAACCAACGTATGTGCCTTTGACCGGAATTGAACCCAGGACCCTTCGGTCTGCAGGCCAATGCTCTATCCACTGAGCCAAACTGACTAGGGCTATTAATCACATTTTAAAACAAACTTTTACATACAGCATCTCATTGGGCTGTCCTGGTTATTTCTTATTTTGATAGAAGGCTAAACTAAGTGCAAGCATGTGGTAGGAAGGAGTATTGAACCTAGGTCTTCTCACTCTAAATTCTGTGTCAATAAACCATAGAAATCATGCCTTTCTTTTTTTCTTGTATAGTTACTATTTTGAATTTAAATTCTTTTAATAGTTTCCTTCTGATCCCAAACATCTTCTGTTAACCCTAGTAATTGACCTTCTGTCCAAGAATCCCTAATCATTATAGGTGCCTGTTAACATTTTTGTTTTGTGCATGGAGGTGATCATAGCAGATCTGAGATAAGCAAGTAAACAGAGCAAGAGTAGGGGACAGAGTAGGGCTCTAAGCCAAAACATCTGATTGACTTTGAAACATCACAGGCATTCTGGAAAGGGGAAACAAGTAAGAGGAGACAAACAATTCTGCTTGCTTTTTTGATGATTGGTCTATGCATGTGTTGCTGCAGGGGTGGGATATTTAAGCAGACAACTCTATTAAGTTTCTTTTCCCCCAAACTATCCACTGAGGCAGACATGAGTCATCCAACCAGCATTTCAGAGGCCTAGTGCCCCATTCTGGTTCAGCCATTGTCACCCTGGGATGGTATTTATGGTTCACCTGGCTTTAGTTTGGAACTCATTACCAGAGGGAGGCTGAGGGTGTGAACCAATATGACTAGGGAATGAGGCTATGATTTGGGAAGGCCCATGGCGAAAATGAGATAGATGGCAATGCATTCATATAAAATAGACTTTTCTGTCCAGATGATAGATAAGAAAAAAAAAGTTTGCATCTATGGTTAATTCAAAGAATAGAATAAAAAATGAAACAAACCAAAATCTCTTCCTGTTCTGTAATTTTCTAAATACTAAATGGTTTTCTAAGAATAAAAATACCACAGGGATTTACTTATTGTTTTAAAATGTTTTTCCTTTTAATTAAACAGGCAAATTTTATGTTTCAGATATTTTACCACAATACAAACATTTAGAAAAAAAATAGTTTACTATTTTTTGAGAATTATTAAATTAAATGGAAATGCTGTAAATAATAAAATTGCTTCAATATTTTCCCATGGTGACATGTTTTCTTTCTTTTTGTCTGAGTTATAGTGATTGGTAAATACAATGGAAGTGATTCAAAAAGGAGGAGAAAATAGCATTTCAATAAGATCATGCTTATATATGAACATTTTATTGTCCAGCAATATGTTCATTTCATTCAAATGTTTTTTAAAACTTCTATAACATTTTAAATGACTTAAGTGTGGCAAAAAGACAACAATGGGTCAATGCCAAATTTCTAATATGAATAAAAACAATAAAAAACTACACCACACTGACCCAACCCCCTCTTGCTGTGCTCTTCAAAGGGTTTCTTTATGGAGAATCACCAGCCCAGCCAGCCATAGCTACTACTGGGAGGGCGTGGCATCCCATGGTGTATACAGGTAACAAAAATGATTAAAAACCTGGATCCTCTAGGATCCTGGATCTGTCTTGCTCTGATCCTCATATTTTTATTTGATTTGCCTCTTGCTCCAACAGTATTTGGGTGGAACAGACCCAGGGACACCTGACCACCCTCCAGCGTCTTTCCCGTCATCACCTTCAGAACCACCTCAGCTTCTGAAACCAGACAATACTTCTCTCTCTCTCTCTCTCTCTCTCTCTCTCTCTCTCTCTCTCCCTCTTCCTTCCTTCCTTCCTTCCTTTCTTTCTTTCTTTCTTTCTTTCTTTCTTTCTTTCTTTCTTTCTTTCTTTCTTTCTTCTTTCTTTCTTTTCTTTCTTTCTTCCTACATTAACTTCTTATTGCCAAACAACATGAGCTCCCAGATTTGTCAGAATTATTCCACAGAGGTGGAGGCTGCATCAACCACCTTTCCAACCTGCACCTGTGGGCCTCCCACACCCACTTCCCTCTGGGCTTCTATTTCCGCAGTGACAATGTGGCTTTGGAGGGCGTGGGCCGCTTCTTCTGTGAGTTGGCAGAGAAGAAGGGAAAGGGCGCTGAGTATCTCTTAACTATGCAAAACCTGCCCTGGTGGGTAGGAATAACAGGGTAAACAAATGTATTTTGAATAGTCTATTTTGCGGGGAAGATAGGGAAAGCAGAGGGTATGGTAGAGTTATCCCCAGGGGAAATTTTCCATGCTCTCTGACCCAACCCATCTTGGGCTCAGTGGATAGAGTGTCAGCCTGCCCGCTGAAGGGTGGTGGGTTTGATTCCAGTGAAGGGCATGTACCTCGTTTGCAGGCTCAGCCCCCACCAGGGAGCGTGCAGAGGGAAACCAATCGATGTGTCTCTCTCACAGTGATGCTTCTCTCTCTGTTTCTCTTCCCCCTCCCATCCTCTCTCTAAAAATCAATGGAAAAAAAATATCCTCGGGTGAGGATTAACAACGACAACAAAAAAGATGCAAAACCAGCTCGGTGTCTGCATCCTCTTCCCGGACGTGGACGTGCTGAAGTCTCCCCAAGATGAGTGGGTGACACTCAGGACGCCAGGGAAGCTGCCACGGCCTTGGAGAGGAACCCGAGCCAGTTCCTTCTGGAGCTGCAGGCCCTGGGCTCTGCCCGCGCAGACCCTCAGCTCTGTGATTTCCTGGAGAACCACTTCAGTCTTTCATAAGAAGATGGGCGACACCTGACTCACCTCCGCAGGCTGCCCCCCCAGGCTCGGCTGGGCCAGTATCTCTTAGAAAGGCTCACCCTAGCATGACCAGGAGCCTTTGGAGCCCAGAGGCCTTTGAGGGGACCCTCTGCATTCCCCTGGTGTCTGACTTTTACCCGAGCCACTCCCCAAAAGCACTAGCCACTATTTTAACCTCCCTGGAGCCATCTCGTATGCATCGGACCAAATGGAACCAGTAAAGCTCTTTGCAGGAAAAAGAAGAAGAAAAAGAAGAAGAAGAAGAAGGAGGAGGAGGAGGAGGAGGAGGAGGAGGAGAAAAGAAAAGAAAAGAAAAGAAGATAATAAACATTACCTTAGAATCATAGTGTTTGAGAAAGAAAAATTTCCTAAACATCAGCTAACTCAAGCTCTGCATTTTACAGAAAAGGAAACAGGGTAAGTGACCTTTGCGAAGTCACAAGACTGGACTCTGGGTCTCCTTGTGCAGCCACTGGGCTTCCCACTGCCCTGAGCTGCGTGACCTGTGGGGTCGCAGCTTCTACTGCAGCTGTTTCCCAGGCACAGCCCCACCAACAGCAGGGGGCTCCTGGGCTGCCTTCTGGGCGCGGAGCCCACAGCAAACCGTGAAGAGGTTACTGTTATCCCCACTTTACAGATACGGGAACCAAAGTGTGGGGGCGGCGTGGTAATTCACCCAAGACTCACAGCAGGTGAGTGACAGAGCCCCCGTTCAAACTCAGATCTTGAGTCTGGAGCCACAGTCTCAACCACAACCCCTGGGACCGCAGCCTAAACCAGGCCAGTGCGCCACCGTCCTCCCCCACGTTCTTGTTCTTAGAATGTCCACCGAGGCAGCTTCTGCTAACACACCAAACAAATGGAATATTCTGCCTACTTCCCCTGACCTCTCTTGCTAACATGCATACAAAGGGAGGGAAAACCTGATTCTATGGGCACCTTAGGACTAGAAAAAGCTTCAAAGCAATCGCCTGCACTTAGCACCCAGACCACTAGGTGGCAGTGTGGCTGCCCCCTGAGGTGGCCATAACTTTCAAGGCTGTAGGATTTCCCCAGAAACCAGCCTTTCTGAGCTCGGAATCCAGGGAAGGGGCCTCTGGATGTGGGCAGGAGCCGGGGAGCATTTGAAGCCCACAGTAGTTAAACACACGGATGCAAAGGGCAAGTGGGCAGCGTGGATCTGAGCCTTTCAAATAAGTTCCCAAGAGGCAGGAAATCCTTCGCAGGCTTTTCTCTGTGAAAGAGAAGGCTGACCTCTCCAGGGGGTCCCTTGAACACAGCTCAGTTCCTTGGATACTCATGATCACCTTTCACAGAGCATTTTTAAGATGTGGTTTTATTGAAAAGAAACCCCCCCCCCACCCTTCCCCTATCATTCATCATTAATTTCTTGGGGCGTTAGACTATTTGAAGTTTGTGCCTCGCCTTGTAGATTAATCTCAGTAAAACCTCTCTGACAGCCTCAGCACGGGGCAGGAAAGCTCAGTCATGACTTTGCCTGTGTTCACAGACCCACGTATTTTCCTACACAGAGTAATCTCTCTGATGCCAAAATATCAAAAATGGCAAATACTCTAGTATTATATGTTATCACACAATAAATGTATGTAATTTTTATACTTACAACGGCTCTCTGAGGTTAGTGCTATTATTATTATTTATATTTTATTGATTTTTTACAGAGAGGAAGAGAGAGGGATAGAGAGTTAGAAACATCGATGAGAGAGAGACATTGATCAGCTGCCTCTTGTACACCCCCTACTGGGAATGTGCCCGCAACCAAGGTACATGCCCTTGACCGGAATCGAACCTGGGACCCTTGAGTCCGAAGGCCGACGCTCTATCCACTGAGCCAAAACGGTCTTGGTGGTTAGTGCTATTATTATCCTCATTATGTCAGAGGAGGACACTGAGGCACAGAGAGGTTAAGTGACTCCCCCAAAGTCACACAGCCGGTAGAGGGCAGAATCAGAGGCCCCTCCTCTCCTTTTAATTACTGCACTATGAGTTTACTTAAAGGAGGGGGGGCGGAACAAGACCTTGTGAATTCTTTAGAAGAGGCAGCAATTCATACAAGAGAGCCAAAGGTCCTAACCAAATGTGGGAGTTACTGCTGCTCTGAAATGCTTCCCGAGAGGATTTGCAGCCCTCTGCCATCCATTTCCTGGGATTCCCGCGAGAAGGCAGGGTTGGTTGATGGCAGCAGCAGACCCCCTCTTCTCATCTGTGTAGAAATTTCGCATGAATCCCCACCCCCGGCCAGATCTTAAGGTTCAGGGGAAAAGAAACTTGTTCCTTCTCATCACAAAAGACGGATGAGCACGCGCTGTCAGGAGCAGGATGAAGCAAGCTGTCTGTGCCCAATGGGATTCCGTGTCTGGTTTGGGGCAAGCCTTCATCTCATCCCAGCGGCACCAGCGGTTGGAAGAGGAACACGTGAGAGGCCCTATCCAGTTACAAAGCGGCCGATGACACACTTTTATCTGCCGATCACCCTTCTGCTACAATGAGGCTGGGTTTTCCTGCCTGACTTCCGCCTCTCCAGCTGCCTTCCAACCCAACGTGCCTCTCTTTCAGCCTTCCCAGCCAGCAGCACAGTCTGTGCCGCCCGAATCTGGAGGGGGCACCTTTTCCTGCTGTAAAGAAAATGGCACACTTATTTGAGAGAAGAAACCTGGGCACAGCTGTTACCTGACTCCGGCAGAAGGAGGTGGGAGCGGGGCCTCCTGCAGTGGGTTTTCCTGGGCCAGGGCGGGCACCCTCTCACTTTTGGCTGTTGTGTCTGCTCGGCACGGGGAATCCAAGGACTGTGGCCCCTTCTGGGGCCTGGCCTCGGGGATGTCCAGGGGAATGGCTGAGTGATCCTCCTCGCCCTCCCCCCACCAGGCTGACTTAGACAAGAAAAGTGCTATTATGTCCTCAGGATATTGAGCAAGAAGGAGGAGAGAGAGGGGAAGTGGAAAGTGCCTATTCAGCCTGGACACTTCTGCTGACATTCCCACCAAGCACGTGATATTTTAAAGAGCAAAACCAAAACCTGCCTGCCACCAGGGCATGTGGGGAGAAGCCAGAAGGCTTTGGCTCTGCGATCTGTTTGCATAGCAGTGCTGTCTCCTGCCGTGGAGGTCAGTTAGGGAAGTCCACCCCCATACGAGGAATATTCAAATAAAAATCCATGCTAAGAGACCACCATTGGAACCGGGTGGGATGTTAACAAATTGTTTTTGGTAAATTAACCTCCTTTACCATTCATTCATTCATTCATTCATTCATGGACTCATCAGTCATGAACATTAAGCGCCTACTGCATGGGCCAAGCACGAAGCTGAGATGAGACAGGTGAACAGTCAAGGCTGTTCCTCTGAGTGGTTTGTAATCTTGTACGGCTCATGCCGGAGATGGCCACACTCCTCCCCAAACACTCATCCTCTGTCTATAGGGGGGATTGGAAAACGACGGCAACCTGGCTTACGGCTTGTTTTGCAGTCTCTCAAGCGAAGAATGGTTTTTGTATTTTTAAAGAGTTGCAAAAAAACAAAAACAAAACAAAACACAAAAGAAGAACAACAATACATAACCAAGACTCTACGTAGCCGAAAATACTCTCTGGCCCTTTGCAAAAAAAGTTTGCCAACGTCTGTTCTATAGTAAGGGAATTCTTGCTTTTGAGCCAGGAGTACAACGAAACTGAATAGAACATTGTCGAGCCCTTCTGGCCACTAGATGACTAAGTTTTGGCTAATGGGATCAAAGCCGAAGAGATTTCTGTAGCTACTGGGTGGAACTTCCCCTCCCTGCAGGCAGGACAGCTCTGTGGGCCTGAGCCATCCGGTTCATTGATGACGTAGGGCACTGCTCCAGGGATGGCAGAGCCAGAAGTCAGGAGGAGCCTGGGCCCTGCCCCAGGGAGCGCTCTACCATCTCTGAATTTTGCTGGATGGTTATGAGGGCAGTAAAGAAAGGGAGAAAGAGAAGAAATGTTCACTTTTAAAAGTCAGTCTAACTCCCCTGTGAGGCTGAAATAAAACAAAACCCCTCCCCCAAATCCAGAATTTGCCTTGCCCCCATGGAATGCACCTCCTCTCTTTTTCCCCCACCTGGTTAACTCGTATTCATGCCCCAAAACTCAGTGTAGGAATCACCTCCTTCTAACTCAGCCCCTCAAGATCAGGTCAGGCACCCTCGCTCTCTGGCTCCTGTAGTGTTTTTAGTTATTGGAGACAGCTATGCTTCTCGCACTAGACCTTGAGCTGTTTAAAGGTGGAGACTATATCTTATTTGTCTTTAAAAAATATATTTTTATTTATTTCAGAGAGGAAGAGAGAGGGAAAGAGAAACAGCAATGATGAGAGAGAATCATTGATCAGCTGCCTCCTGCACGCCCCCTACTGGGGATTGAGCCTGCAACCCAGGCATGTGCCCTTGACTGGAATCGAACCTGGGACCCTTCAGTCTGCAGGTTGACGCTCTATCCCCTGAGCCAACCCAGCTTAAGGCTCTTATTTCTCTTTGATTCCTAGCTCCCAGGACAATGCCTGGCCCACTGCAGGTGCTTTATAAACACTGTTGAGTGAATTATTTTATTAGAGGCTGAGAGTGGCTTCCTGGTGTGTTGAGCAGATGCTTTTTTTTTTTTTTTAATGCATTTATCCCAGGAAAAGGTAAGTCTAACAATTTATACCTCTGAGAGGAAGAGGTACATTTTGCTTTCCAAAATGAGGGAGAAGAAATGTACATATTTGCAAAGATTGTATTTTTAAAATTTGAATGTTTTATTTGAATTGGATGGTAGTATTGTTTGCTGACAGTGTCTGAAAGGTTTGAAGATTTAATAAAAAGCCATGAGGAGAGTTTAGTAACATAGTTATACATTCCTGAAGTAAAAGGAAGTATAGCTACTCTCTCAAATCTACCTTATTATGTAAAAATAACCCTTCCTTTTGTTCTATTTTTATATAAGTGTTTCTCACAAAGGAAAATTGTGCAATAATCTATTTTTTTATAACAATAATATGATAATGATAAAAATTTCATTTGGTTTTCCCCATGCCCCTTTATGTTACGTGGTTTATAATCAATACATGCAAAAGCCTATTTTACTGTATACTCTGGATATATGCAACCAATTTTCTGAACCAGCAAATTAATGTAAGACTTTTAAGCAGTAGTACTTTTTCCCTTCACAGGGATGGGGAACTGTTTTTCTGCCAAGGGCCATTTGGATAGGATATTTATAACATTATCTGCAGGCCATACAAAATTATCAACTCAGCCCTAGCTGGTTTGGCTCAGTGGATAGAGCATTGGCCTACAGACTGAAGGGTTCTGGGTTTGATCCCAGTCAAGGACACACACTTCGGTTTCAGACTCCATCCCCAGCCCCAGTTGGGGTGCCTGCATGAGGCAACCAATCAATATGTCTTTCTCACATCAATGTTTCTCTCTCTGTGTCTCTTCCTTTCCCTCCTCTTTCTAAAAATCAATTGAAAAATATCCTTGGGTGAGAATTAACAACAACAACAAAATTATCAACTGAAAAATTAGCTTGCTATATTTGGTCAAACACTTAATTAACTCGTCCTTAATGCCTTGGCAAGGCCAGACCAAATGATTTCGAGGGCCTTATACAACCCGCAGGACAGATGTTACCCACCCCTGATTTAGAGGAAAGAATACAAAGTATGAGGGGCATATTGTCTTCACAGATAATCCCTCTTGAGATGGTGTTAACCAAAGGTGGAGCAGGAAAAAATTACTTGCATGATGTAATACTGGGTTATTATTCGAATATCTATTTTTCATTAAATTGTAGTTATTTATTAAAGCTTTTCATAAATTACAAGGAAAGCAGAGCAATAAAATAAAAGAATGATTCAAAGGTTTCTTAAATCAAGTGTTATATCTTACATGTGCTGAAGAATGATAGCTAACACCTCAGTGCTTCTGGATACTTTATTAAATGCTCAATGCTCTCCCCCTCACTCAGCAAAATAAATTCTAAGCAAATGACGGTCTCAATGAATAGCTCATTCTGTGTGGGTTTGAATACTATGCCTTTTCTCCCCCATCCTGTGCAACTCTATTGCACAACACAAGGAAATAAAATACTATAGGAGGGAAATTAGTGAGTTACATAGTGTGGGTGGAGGAAGTCAGCTTACTCAACTCATCACTGCCAGTATCAGCATCTGTTTAGTATGTCAGAATTTTTGTTTTTATCATTCAGGCAAATTCTTTTACTCTTCCTATCTCATCTCATCCTCCCCTCTACCCCAGATTGAGAAATCTTATCCTAGTTCTATCTGGTCAATCTAATTACTACCTGAAGCATTGGCCTGTTCATAGACATGCTTGCTTGTTTGCTCTCTAAATTAGAATGTTGTACTTACGATTGTTCTTATACTTCAGCAATGATAACCCTTATTTCCCCTCAATTAAAAAATGATACCATTAATATTCTAGTTCTTAAAGGAGTAAGAGACATGAAGTCTTCGGCCAATCTAGCCACCTCTGAGGAGAGAGAGGTGACCTGAGTCTGCGGCTACGCCAGGTCTGCTGCATCGTTAAAGCCTCCAGGGACTTGCTCAGAAAGCAAAGCATGGACGTGTTTGGGCGTGAAAATGACCTGGCCTTGTGTCAGGCTTTATCACAGACTGATGGCTTCCTTCCCTTCAAGGATCTGGGTGTAGTGCAATGACAGAGGGGGTGGGCTTCAGTCTTCCGCTTGCTCAGCACAGGAGTGCAACTGGCAGGAGAGGCCCCAGGCTAAGGAGCAGCAGGTAAAGCACAGATGAACCCATACCCTCTGAAAGTATGCCTGGTGGTCAGGAGCTTTGTCTTTAAGCCAATCACGCCCCGATCCCACGTCATCCAAGGTGTGTATTCCTAGAGTGAGTTGGCTGTCTGCTGTCAGAAACCCACACCCGGACATACTGACAGTCAGGGCGGGAGTGGATCGCCATGAAGGAGAGAAGCCAAGAAACAGGTTCTGCTTATTTTCTGACTTTGACAACGGCTTCCCCTTCCTCCCCTCAGAGTGCTAGAAGGGCTCCCGGTTCAGACGTGAAAAAAAGGGTGTCTTTTTTCTACTTTCCTCTACCCTACCTCCCTCTGACCCCCTCCTCCTTCCCCTAACCAGCTCTTCCTTTTTGCTCCTCAGGAAAGCAGAAAACTAGCTGATCGGCAGCAAAGATTTTTCTAACTCTCAGCTTCTAAGATTCTAAAAAATGCATTCAAAATAGGAGAAGGTATGTTGACGTAAGAAACATCAGAACTTGCAGAGGATTTATATGCGTTTATTAAAGCAAAAACTGACGACAACTGCCCGGAAGCAAAATCTCAGCAAACGGAAGAAATACTCCAGCGAACAGCAGTTTTGCAGCTGACTTTACCATTGGAATCAAAGGAGGAAATGTTAGGAGGGTTACATGAAATCTATTGATGGTCGACTGAGGGGATGGAAGAAAGCAGAGCAGGGAAATCTCTAGGATTGAATAAAAAACGAAACAGTGGTACAGGGTAGTTAATAACTAACATTTACAGCACATAGCGATGGTCTGCGGGGAATGAGAGAACAATGAGGGGTTCTGTGGGCTCATGCACTGGTGCTGAGAGGTCTAGAAAAGATTACCCTGATGTTTCAAAGGCATGTTATCTTAACTTCTTAAAAATTTTTTTAAAAATTGATTTCAGAGAGGAAGGGAGAGGGAGAGAGAGATAGAAACATCAGTGATGAGAGAGAATCCTTGATGGCCTGCTTCGTGCACTTCCCACATTGGGTTGGAGCCTGCAAACCAGGCATGTGCCCTGACCTGGAATAGCACTATGATCTCCTGCTTCCTAGGCTGATGCTCAACCACGAGACATGTTATCTTAGATGAAAAAAGACAATAGATAGGTTCAGATAAGATAAAGACTGACGTTTGTAAAGGTTGCTAGAGACCTTGACTCCAGGTAGGACGTGACTACCCAGAATGACCTGCTTTTCGTTAGGAATTTTTATGTTCAGATCATCCCATGTGGATACTTCTGGTCTCTGAATTTGTAGGGCCCACCACACAGGCCTCTCTTGAGCTGGTCAGGTTTAGTATGTGGCCCCTTTTTGGTCCACAGGTAAAAGCGACTACAACTCTCAGGGGTTCTTGCTTTGTGGGGTTCTATGAGGGGCAAAACCTTTTGAAAGATGCCAGCAACCTTTGGGAAGTGGGTGTGCATGAGTCCTGCCTACCTTCTCTCTCTTCTTAAGTCTCTCCTATGTTTTGGTCATGCAAAAGAGTGGTCACTCAAGATTTTTCAATGTGTATGGGTAGCAATCCTATCTAATAAAAGAGAAATATGCAAATTAACCACCACTCAGCTACACCCACAAGCCATGCCCACAGGCCACGCCCACAAAGCCAATCAGGAGAAAGTATGCAAATTAACCCAACCAAGATGGCTGTGGCCACAGAAAGAGCAGGAGGGAGGCTTGGGTTTCCCCAGCGATGGAGGAAGCCAAGCTTTCTGCACACCCTGGCCAGTCCAGGCCTCTGCTTAAGGCTACAAAGTTTCAATTACTGCCACCATGGAGCAAGCAGAAGGTTTGGCTCCGCTCCAGGCTACAAAGTTTCAATTGTAGAAGATAAATAAATCCCAGATACCAGGACCTCTGCTTGGGTTGCCGGGGGGCATGGCCAGCCTGCAAACCACCACAGACCCCTCGCCCAGGCCGCCCCACACCCCAAGGGAACCCCCACCCTGATCTGGGACACCCTTCAGGGCAAACCAGCTGGCTCCCACCCATGCACCAGGCCTCTATCCTATCTAATAAAAGAGTAATATGCAGATTGACCATCACTCCAACACACAAAGATGGTTGCCCCCATGTGGTCAAAGATCCTGCCCCCATGTGGACACAAGATGGCCACCACAAGATGGCCAGCAGGGGAGGGCAGTTTGGAAGGACCAGGCCTGCAAGGGAGAGCAGTTGGGGGCGATCAAGCCTGCAGGGGAGGGTAGTTAGGGGTGACCAGGCCAGCAGAGGAGGGAAGGTGGGGGCAAACAGGCTGGCAGGGGAGCAAATAGACATCAATCAGGCTGGCAGGGGAGTGGTTAGGGGGTGATCAGGCTGGCAGGCAGAAGTGGTTAGGGGCAATCAGGAAGGCAGGCAGGCGAGCAGTTGGGAGCCAGCAGTCCTGCATTGTGAGAGGGATGTCCGACTGGGATTGGGCCTAAAAGGGCAGTCGGACATGAGGGTGCAGGCTGGGCTGAGGGACAACCCCCCCCCCCCATGCACGAATTTCGTGTACTGGGCCTCTAGTACAATATATTTGACCATATACTAGTATACATAATATGTGGATATTTACTAGTAAATTCTGTTGATATATAATTTTGTGAATATACTTTATCCACTATAAAATATAAACAAAATATGGAAAAGATGATATTCTTAAAATGTAATATTTCTAACAATTTCTCTTCATGCTCAACAAACTGTCATGAACCCTCCTTCTGGTGTATTCCCTCCACTTTGGAGACCACTGGAAAAGAGTGGGGAGAGAAAAATCATAGCCCTAGAAGTAGGCAAAGAGCATAGAGATGGCAATGAAACTAGTGTTCCCTACGGTTGGCTCCACCCATTCAAGGGGGTATACAAAGTCTGCTCTTCTGCAGGCAAGTGCATCCACACCCTCTGTCTGATTCAAAGCCTGCCTCCTCACACCATTCTGCCCCGGCTGCATCGCCTCTCCACGGTCCTTGTGCTCCATTCTAAGTTTCTCACTGTTACTCTCTTGACCATTTAACCAGCTGAGGGGCATTTTCACCTGATTGTCCAATGGACCTGAGACTGAAATATGAGCTGAGAATCAGCGTTAGATGCCCCTCTCTGACTCGCACGTTCACATCTCACCAGCATGCCCTGTTTCTTCTATCTCACAACTATCTTTCAAGTCCTGTGTGCCCTCCTTCCCCAGTGACTTCTTGCCTCTTGAACTGCAGTGGCTTTTTATGGACATGTTCTGCCTCTCACCCTTTCTGCTCAGGGCTGCCAAGCATGATCTTCCTATGATTAATTGGATCACGTTTGCTTAAGGCTCTTCGTGACTCTCCAAACCTTCAGAAAAAAAGAAAATTAAAGTTAAAACTCCTTAACCTGGCATGTGAGGCTCTCCTTCATCCATCCCTAACACATCTCCAGTTGTATGAGGCGCAGCTTCTACATCTCTCTTTTCAATACCTCCTTCAAACTCCACTCAGACCCCATCCCCTCAATTCTCCCAAAGCCTCTCTGACCCTCCCTCTGAGCTGCTTGGTGTATTCAATGAATCATGGGATGATGTTCCACATCTTGGTTTCACTAGAACTTGCCAGGGGGAGGGTCAATGGTTAATTTATGTGTATCTTTAGAATAGTGGTCCTCCAACTTCAGTGTTCAGAAGAATAGCTGGAGGTGCTTTAAAAACTGCAATTTCTGATTGAGGAGGTAAGGCTGGAGAGGTCTTCAAAGTTATGTTTGTGTGATGGTCCAAATCTACTTTCTTACATCTATCCAGTGGCTCTCAACCCTGGCTTCACATTTCAGTAATTTGGGTTACTCTTGGCAAATACTGATGACCAAGCACATGTGGTCCAATTAAAATACCGTATTTGGGGCCTGGCCAGATGGCTCAGTTGGTTGGAGCATTGTCCTATACACCAAATGGTTGGGGGTTCTATTTCAGGTTTGGGCATGCAAGGGAGGCAACTGATCAATATTTCTCTCTCTCTCTCCCCCACTTTCCCTTTCTCTGAAACCAATAAAAACATATCCTAGGGTGAGGATTAAAAACAAAACCCAAAAACACAGTACTTGAGTGAGGTGCTTGAGCATCTGTTTTCTTTAAAACTTCCATAAGATTCTAATGGTCCATCAGAATCCAGAATCTGAATTACCTTGTACTGCTTCCAATAATAGTCCCCCAAAGATGTGTACCTCCTAATCCCTGAAACTGTAATCCATGGCAAAGAGGAATTTTCCAGAAAGAGATTGCGTCAAGGGTCTTAAGATGGGGAGCTATCTAGGATTATACAGGTGGGCTCAATGTACTACAAGGGTCTTATACAAGGAAGAGGGAGGCAGGCACATCAATGTCAATGCAGCCTGAGCTTTGAAGATAAATGGTCATGAGCCAAGGAATGTGGGCAGCCTCTGGAGGCTGGAAGAGGCAAGACAATGACTTCTCAAGTCTCCAGAAGGAACCCAGCCCTGCCTGCATCTTGATTTTAACGCAGTATGACCCATTTTAGACTTCTGACCTACTAAACTGTAAGATGATAAATCTGTGTTGTTTCAAGGCATTAAATCTGGCCTTTTGCTTATACCATAAGTAAGTGGTATTGTTATGTAACAGAAAATTTTACATATGTATGATAGCTATCTATCCAATCATCCATTCACCTGCCTGCCCATCCATCCACCCATCCGTTCAGAAAACATTTACTGAAAATTGACTAAAGGTGTGAAGCAGGGGCTGTCATCTCCATTTCAGCGATGGGCAAAGAGACACAGAGAAATTAACCATGAGGAGGAGTTGGACCCCACCCCCCCTCAACCAGTCTTTGGATCCCTAAGTGCACTGTTTGTTTTCTGCAGCATGTTACCTCTGGAATTTCTAACTATTTAAATCCCAGGTCTTTTGGGTAGGGATTCAGACATTCCCGTAGCGGACCAACAGAGGGAATATTTAGGTGCCTGTAGAATTCTGTAGCATTTTTCAAGTCATAAAGTCGGTGAAGTGAGTTTGCCCTCCAGGGCTGGCTGGCTGGCTCTGGGGAAGTCCTGCCCAGACCAGTGTTTGGAGTCTTCTCTGGCTCTGCAGCCTGAGATATTCAGCAATGATTACGCCATATTTTGACCACTTTGCTAAGAGCGGTGCCTGTAGCAGCATAGCACCCAAGGTCTGAGATTGGTATATAGCAGATTTCAAACATTTCTAAAGCTATACAAGGCTTTTTTCTAAATGAAATCTGTGTTAAAAATAGATATGTTAAAAATCATCCTAGCAGAGGCAGGGGTAGGTATGTCCTCTACTCTTATATCCTCTACCATAACCCTCTAATACATCTCCCTTGAGTTCCCAGGACTCCTCAGAACATTTTGAAATTACCGGACTACAGTATTAATAGAGAGAGTGGAATGACCCCAGGTTGGCCATAATAAGTCATGGAGCATAATCTTGTACAAATCTATTTGTATTTTAAAAGGAAAGTATACTCATTTTACATCATGATATTGATTGATATTAACTAGGAAAAGGAGGAAGAAAAAGATGGTGAGGAATAAGAGCTATTGATCAAGAAGGACTTATTGGGGAGGCACTACGATGAAATAGAAAAATGTGCTTAACTCAGAGCCAAACTCCTTCAGCCACCAGCTCCAACTGTTGTTGCTCTCAGATTGCTGTTACGCTGGACAAGTTCCTTCATCATTTTGAGCCTCATATTCAAGGATTAAATTAAATAATGTATGCACAAAGTATGCTTGGCACATGGAGTGAACAAAATAAATGCTGGGTAAATCTTTCACATCTGAATATGAGTACTCTTCAAGCTACAAGGCATTCTGTCAGGTGCTATGGTCAATGACAAATAAGACAAAAATCTATGCTCTCAAAACACCTTAAGACTATTTAGAAAAATGAATATTTCTGGAAAGTTCATTGTACAGTGACAATTACAGGGGAGTATAAGTTAGGTGCCAAATAAGCAGTGCATACATGACACATTATTATGCATTGAAGCGATCCTGAAATGCTACTTGGGGCCTGGGTAGGATTTGGTGGATGGGAAACTAGGAGAACAGTGTTAACAATGTGAGAAAGAGGGTTTATAAAGAGGAGCACAGAGGCTACATTATTCTCGAAGTTCTTCCTACATGGCTGGGAGGTGAATAGAAGAAGCACAGCTAAGTATTTCTCTTTTATAGAGTAGGGAACTGAGACAGGGAAGGCCAAGTTCTCAGAGAGTCAGCAGTTCCCAGCTGGCCCCTCTCCAGCTGTGTTTTGGTCATTAGACCACATTGCCATCACCTTCAGTGGGATGCCTTTGACAGGGAGGCGAGGTAAGGATGGGTCACCCAAGTAATAACACATTTTTATAAAGGGGATGGGACTTGAAAAGTGCAGGATGTAAGACAGAAGAGAGGCTGCAGGGATGCAGAGAATTATATCATCAAACTGTTTGGTTTAGCACCGAGCTCTCAGGAAATGGATCATCCTATATAATAAAGAGGTAATATGCAAATGGTCATTACACCGTGACTCGTACCAACCAATCACCAGGAGGGCAGGGCAGCGAGCTACAGTGGCGGTGGGCGGGGCAGCCAGCTGAGGCAAGCGGCAGTGAGCTACTCACTCAGGGCCACTAGTATAGAATAATTAGGAGTGGCGACCTTTCTCTGAGCCCAAGATAAGAGTGGTTGAAAGAAGGAGACTGAACCATATCTATGTGAGAACACACACACACACACACACACACACACACACACACACACGCCAATGCCCTTCCACAGTCACTTTTTATTATAATGGACATTGCATTATTATACAGAAGAGATCAACATAAAATTTCCTGGTATTATTAGCCTGTATTACCTAAACTGTGGCACATGAAGCTAAACAATAAGCCACTGGGAAGATAAGACAGGGCTGATTTGGGACCAGTCTAACTCTGCAAAAACTCACAGATGATGTGCATCAGGTCTCAGAAATGGTATCTGTGTGCTGTGACCACACAGCCAACCTCAGCCAAGGCTGCCAACAGACACAACCATCTTCTCAAATTAAAACCGAATTCTCATCTGAAACCACTGTAAGTGCAACTCTTTAGAGTAAATATTGTATGAAACCAGGCAATTTGTATGCAACTGACGAGAGCTAGCAAATATTTGGCTGGGCAAATGAATGGTTTGGTTTAGGAGGAAAGAGTAAAGGAAGACTTAGAAGTAGCCTCTGAAAAGCTGTCTGTAATTAGCTGATGGGATGGAGAGCCGGGGTCAGCATCTGCAGCAGTCTTCAGGTCAGCTCAGAAACAGGCTTCTACTTGCTGTCCCTTCTCCAGTTCATCATTGTCTGGGAGCCCATTTACCTCTTGGCACTCACCACATTCTAGAGCCGTGGTTCTCAGCCTCTGGTTTCAAGACCACTTTGCATGCTTAACAATTATTGGAGGGCCACAGAGGGCTTTTGCTAACGTGGATAATAACTGAGAAAATGTTCACTTATTTATGCATTTAAAACAACAGTAATAAATTATTATATATTAACATGAACAACACTTTTATAAAAAATATATTTTCTAAGACAAAAAATGGAGGGAGAGACATAGTGCTGTTTTACATTTTTGCAAATGTCTTTAATGTACGGTGTAACAGAAAGCAGCTGTATTCTCATGTCTGCTCTGCATTCAATCTGTTGTGGCATGTTTTGGTTGAAGTATAGGAAGATATGGCCTCAAAGGGAAGACTACCTTAATAGCCTTTTCATATAATTATGTGGTCTCTGAAAAATTCCACTGAAGATTCAAGAGAGGATGAACAAGACAAATACCATCTTAGTATTGTCATGGAGATAGTTTTGACCTTGTGGATTCCTTAAAAGGCACTTGGTGATTCCCAGGGGTCTTGGACCACACTTTGAGAGTCCCTGCTCAGGCCTTTCTCTATCGTATATGGGCCAGATGTGTTTTCAGGGGAAATGATGTTTCCTGTTATCTATGGATGATTCTTTACGGAAACTAAGTGTGGGCTCCAAATGTTTGATTGTCAATCTTATTTCTAGATCTTCTAAAAATATCTCTACCTCGTTCCAAAATCATTGCCCATTTCCACAGCACACACGTCAGATAGTCTGATTTTGTGTGGAACGCTGAGCAATCTGTGAAAAGGTCACTCATTAAGATTGTTTTGTTTTTAATTGTATTTGTGTCTTTCTTAAAATATTATTGGTGCGTAAAAGCCTTAACTCCAGGCAAGGAGACACATTTGTTAATCTTCTATAATTTATATATGTAAAAGTATTTACTGGTGATCTCCCATGGGGCCAAGTCTTAGGTAATGGGATTACATTTGAACCTTGAACAACTTGGGGGTTAGGGGCGCAGAACCTCTGCTTAGTAGAAAATCCATATAATTTTTGACTCCCCCCAAACTTAACTACTAAAAGCCTACTGCTAACCAGAAGCCTACTAACAACATAAACAGTTGATTAACACATATTTTGTACATTATGTATATTAAATACTGTATTCTTAACATTAAAGTAAACTAGAAAATAAAAAAGAAAATATTATTATGAAAATCAGAAGAAAGAGAAAATACAGTTATAGCATTGTACTGTATTTATCAATACCGTAAGTTTGTGTTGTCTGCTTGCAAGATGATTACTAACACTACACACCAAAAATGAAAAGATGTGAAAAAGCAAACCAAAGTTATTTACAGGTAAAACGATTCATGCCTTGATAATGAAGAAGCAAAAATACAGCCTAGGGTAGTCGATATGATTGCTACATGATAGTAAGGAAAGCGCCAAAAAATTTTCCAAAATATTTATTGAAAAAAGTCTGTGTACAAACGGACCCATATAGTTCAAACCCGTGTTGTTCAAGGCTCAACCATATAAGACTGAATCACACAGTCCTATTGGGCCAAGAAGCTCACAGTCCTTGAAATATGAAGAGGTCATGACAAAAATCACACATCTCCTAAGCACAAACTCAACGATCAATTTAAATTCTCTGGAAGAAAAGAGGCTAATGTGGGTGCTTGGCATGGGGTTGCTGTCCTGTTCATATTGTAAGCAGGAATGAAGGCAAGAAGTGATGACTGTCAGAAAGCCTGAAACGAAGCGGGAATTATGATAACACCCCAAGGAACAGCCTTTCCTTTCAGAGTCAGTGCAGGATCTGAAAAATATTTTTCTTGAGAAATGAACAAAGGTGACATTTTTACCCCTTGGGCTTAGAAGTGGGTCAGCGCACATTTTGAAAATAAATAACTCCTGGCTGATTTGGTGCAGATGTAATCCACAGCTGTCCAAGCAGGGGCAGAGCGGGTGTCAACCATTTGCCATACATTCACATGTAAGCATGTTGTCAGAATTCATGAAATGTGGACTACTTGTGCATAAAATAGTTTGTTTCTCTTTCTGCTATTTAAATCTTTACTTTTTAAAAAATATTATGATGCCATAACTGAGCATATAGAAGCATCCATTATTATTTAACAAACACTTGTTAGACATTTTTGAGTGTTTAGTGGGCACTTGGTGTTACAATGGGTGAACAAATGATGGCCAAAAGCCCATGATAGCTACTTATTTGCAGGGGCTTTTAGTTAATATTCCATCAGCTGCTATGAATTACATCATGCATATATATTTCTTAATAAAACTGTAGATAAGCTTCCAGAGTAGTGCTTCCCAATAGGATTATTTGTAATGTAGACATGTCCTATATCTGTACTGTCCAATATAGTAGCCATTAACCATACCCTGCCATTGAGCACTTAAAATGTGGCTAATATACCTGAGGAACTGAATTGTATTACATTAAATTTAATTTTAATTAAAACTTAAATAGCCACATATGAATAGTGAGTACAATATTGAACACCAGTTCTAGAGGACCAGAACGACATAGTATAACTTCGTTTTCTAAACTCAGCCACATGAATTCTAGGCATATAAGAGGATTTTAAAAGATACTTTTCTGTTAAAGTATATTAATCATGTTATTATGAAGGCTGGTTTGAGAATAATGATAGTAATGATAGAAGATTTATGTGACTAGATCTCTAATTTAAAGTGGTCAATGCATCTTGGAAAATCTTCTGGACATTATGGACTATCATAGACTAAAGAAGGTATTGGGGCTTTTTGAGATTATAAAAATCTATGAATTAAAAAATTAGGCTATTAAATAACTGGGGAAGTGGAATAGCAAATGCAGAAAGTAAAGACCACATATGGCAGATAAAAATTGGGAGGCCTATCTCCCCTACAGAGGTCCCAGTCCCACACCAGTCCCCTGAGTCCAGGGTTTCAGTGCCAGGAAGAGATGTCTCCATAAATTCTGGCTGTAAAAACCAGCAGGGATTGGAGTCCCAGGAGTTCCTCTTAAAGGGCCCACACATGGACTTACTTGGACTTATTTGCTCTAAGTTCCAGGGGGACACACAGGGGGACACACAGGGAGGAACTGAGTAGTCTGGCATCAGGTGAGAGTTGGAGGGGCAACTTTCTCCCAGACAGAAGTCTTGGCAGATTGTTCCCTTTCTGAGCCCTTCCCCCAAATAGCTATCAGGTAGGCACCATACCTGAGTCTCCATCAACCTGGCTAATACTGTAACCTTGCCCTAGTGATTCCCTGAGACCCTGCCTCACACAACTTGTAGGCCCACTCAAGTAGTTTCCAGTGGCTTTTCCACACAAATGGTCTGTCTTGGCCCATGATTCAGACTTTTCTAAAATTGCTCTAACAAGCAGCATCTGCCTAGGTGTGCCCTGCACATCTTACTAAGTGGCCTCAGGCCCAGCACTAGCCACAGCCATTCTTGGCTCACAGCTTGGCCTCTCTGGGCACCTTCAAGCCCATTACAAGTAGTAGCCATCTGCATATCACTTTGTAGCTCATGCTGGGTGGCCCCAGGTAGGGTACGGATGGCAGCTGATCTTGGCCTGAACCTCCTGGGAGGTCCCAGAACCAGCACACTCAGTGGGGAGCTTCAGGCCACATCAAAGCACCATCCAACCACCTCCACAAGTGACAAACTCAAGGGGCAAACTCAGTGGGTACCAGAGCCTTGCTGAAGTAAGTCATGCTCTGTGGGGTGAGCCCCAGAATAGCTGATCCTTCATGGTGGTCACAACCAGTCCTCACAGCTGATGATCCTGGGGGTAAATCACTCCCATTGAGGCACCAACATCAATCAAGGCTCAATGGGAGGATGTACACAGTCCACCTGGAGTGCTCAGTTCGGGTGAACAGGAGGCTGTGCCACTGGATGCTACAGGACACCTACATAAGGCTGCTGTGCCAAGCCCAGAGACATAGCTGCTCTACCTGATACATAGAAACAAACACAGGGAGGCTGCCAAAATGAGGGACAAAGAAACATGTCCTAAATCAAAGAACAGAATAAAACTTCAGAAAAAGAACTAAGCAAAATGGAGATAAGCAATCCAACAGATGCAGAGTTCAAAACACTGGGTATAAGGATGCTCAGTGAATTTAGGAGAAGAGTAGATGAAATTAATGAGAACGTCAACAGAGAGATAGGAAACAAAACTGTAGATAGAAAACATAAGAAAGAACCAGTCAGAAATGAAGAATACATGAACTGAAATAAAGAATACGTTACAGAGAATCAACTATAGAGTAGATGAAGCAGAGGATCGAATCAGAGATTTGAAAGATAAGGAAGCACAAAACACCCAATAAGGACAGCAAAAAAGAAAAAATAATCCCCCCCAAATGAGAATAGTTTAAGAAGCATCTGAATCAACTTAAAGCATACCAACCTAAGCATTATGGGGAGTGCCAGAAGGAGAAGAGAGAGAACAAGGAATTGCAAACCTATGTGAAAAAATAATGACAGAATACTTTCCCAACCTGGTGAAGGAAACAGACATAAAAATTCAGGAAGTGCAGATAGTCCCAAACAAGGTGAACCCAAAGAGACCCACATGAAGGCACATCATAGGTAATGGGAAACTACTGTAGATTCATACCAAAAATAGTGGATAAATAGATTAGTCAACGGCACCACCAAAGATAAACTTGGGAAAAGGCAATGTAAGAAAGCAGTTAGGAGTATATTACAATAATCTGAGTATGAGATAATGACCTGACAAAGATGGTAGCTGCGGAAATGGAAATAAAAGGGCACATATAAGAGACATTTTGAAGAAAGAATGAGTTGAATTTGAATTTCCCAGCCTGTGTGCCCAGATGTTACAGGGGAGTTGAGATACCCTTGAAGGCCTCGGGGGTGGTGGGGAACACCCTGCTCCCCAAGCAATTGCTTTCAGATACAAGCCTCCTTTTTATTCAATCAATTTAATATCATCATTTCCTACGTGGGACATGACCTGAAATATTCTGATAATCACTGAATTAAAGTGCTTAGTGACAGTGACACTTAAAAAGCAAAGAAGGAGAGAAAGAGTTAAGATGACTACAACATATTTATTCTTCAAGACAGGATGGGTGGTGCTGATGGAAGTGGCAAAAGTGGGGAAGGGAACAGGTTTGCAGCATTTTGTTTTGGACATTTCAGTTGCTGTGAATATGAAAAATTTCTGTGAACTGGTCGTTGCAATAACAGGATTGAAACCAACATGAAAGGTTTCTTAGAGCTGGAGGTTGATGGCACCAATAATGGAACACAGACAATTACATTTGGCCAAAACACCCTCAGAGGTGGTGAATTAGTGGATTGACATCAGCTTGCCCGTCTCCTTTGTCTCATCTGCTCGATTAATTATTTTCATCTTCATGTGAGACAAAGATGTAAAAGTATTCTGATATTTACAAATCATACAAATATTGAAGGACTAGCTAAGATGTTGGCTGATATAATCAAGATTCAGAATAATTTGTTGACCCTAAACTAAGATGATAAAAATAAACAAGTGCACCCAACAATGCAAATATACTTGATGCCACTGAACTGCTCTATCTATCATCTATCTATCTATCTATCTATCTATCTATCTATCTATCTATCATCTATCTATCTATCTATCTAATCTCTCTATCTATCTTTCTATCTATCTAAATTACTATGGGAGTTTGAGAAGGTAAAAGAGAATGCTTTACCCTTTGTTAGGTGAATTTTTATTTTCTTCCTTTGGGCCACTCCTAAAGATTCAATTGTAACTTGACAACGATCAAGATATTTAATTAAGCCAAGATAAATTTGTTTGCAATACTTTTGTGGGCCAAGCCGCCTGCCTACTGAGGGGCAATAAAGGGCAGTTACTGTGTGTGGAGAAAGCTGGATGAGGACTATGAAGTCTCTGTAGCTGACCACGAAAGAAGCTATTTATTACTGGGTACAGGAAGAGAAAAAAGGAGCCCTCAAGCCCTCTAAGTATTTGTATGTTATTTTTACAACAGCCCCCATCAAATCAGTAGAAAGAATGTCTAGCAGCATATCCAGAATAACTAAACAAACAAAAATTAAGAAATAGTTCTTAGAAAGGTTTATTTAGCCCCTGGGAGAGCCGAGGGGCTCTCAGGGTGGGGCTTTATGCTTTGTTTACCTCTTGCCTCCAACAGCTAAGTTTTCAAACCACTTCCCCTTCTAACACATGAAAAACTCTTTGTTGTGCATGAGAACCTGCTGAAGGTTTCTGCACATGCCAGTGGGCCTGGTTTGGTCAGCTCGGGTTGCTTAGAGCTTTGGGTGTAAGTGGGTCATCATCCCAGGGTCTCCTAGACTTGATTTTGGGAGACGAACAAGGTAGAAGGGGACCTGAGCTTCACTTCCACTCCCTGACTTTGGAGCTACGTATCCTCAGGTCAGCTTATTCTCTCACCTTTCCTTTATTCCCTCTTATTCTTTCCCACTTCCCTCTTTCACTTGTTCCTCAAAACCTAGAGTGGCGGAGAGAAATGAGATCGAGATTGGGAATGGGGGTGGGATTTATTTATTTATTTATTTATTTATTTATTTATTTTTGTTTTTTATTTTTCTCATTTCTCTAGGTGGCTCCAGGTAGGCAAAGGAACAGGTATGTTGAGTTGATGGTGCCCTGCACAGCCCTGGGGAACGTCATTCCCAATGTGACCTATGATACAGAGCACTTCCCAGTGAGAAATCTGCCTTATTTGAAAAGCAGGTGCATTGGAAAAGGGCCTTGTGGTTTTGGCTCCTTTGAATTCTTCCTGCTACATTTTAAGCTTTTCTTTTTGCTGGAGGGCACCTATCTGCAATAATCTCTTCAGGGAATTTGTTATTTAAAGTGCCAGTCTCTTTTGAACGTGCATTAAAGCCCAAAGGAAGTTTCGTCAGGCCAAGGGTTTTGCATCATGTTCCTTTTTGATTGTATTTCCTCCAAATTTGTCAGTGACCCTGAGGATATGTTTCTGAAAACCTTCAGAACTCTTTACATGTGTCATGTTCCAGAAACTGTTAAATCACCTCATTGCGTTTTTTCCCCTCCAAAAATAATCTGAACACTCTTAGTTTGACTCAAAGTTTTTCTTTTCAACCACAATCTACAATTTTCTTAAAGTTGTCAAATGGTAGAATCCAGAATTCATTTTTAAAGGTATGTGTCTGTTCTACAATTTAAAAAGAAGTGTATGTGAATGAGGTGTGTGTGTAGGGGGTGTTTCTCCTCATCTGCACGGTGATATTTTCCCAACTCAAAATGAAATATTGAATCATAATCCCATAAATCTCTGTGCTATTCACATCATTAGTAAATATTTGCTTGTGTTGGTGCGGATATGTACATCTTAGGGAGATTGAGGTAGAGGGGATGGAGAGCATAACTTTACCAGGCTTTTCTCAGAGAAAAGCAAGAATAAGATGATGGTTGGTTGGATGGGGTTTACTTGTGACTTTTTGCATGGGTGCTAGCTGAGAATTCACCATTGTCCCCACGACCCCAATAGTCCCTTAGAAGTGAGAGGACAGAGAAGGGAGCTGCACCGAGGGACACCTGAGAGAGGAGGCTTTGTGGATCGGGGTGTCCAGGTGAGAAGAGGAGGAACAGGCTTTCACAGAGCTTGGCAAGCAGAGTTACTAGCGACTATAGAGTCCATCTTCATGGAAGACTACATCAGAAGACCCTGGAGCGGGTGTTTGTTTAGTTCCACTTAAAAAAAAAAAAAGAAATTTCACAGCAATGCTCTTATGCCAAGGGAAGAAAGAAAAATAATTTTTCTTCTGTTTTGTTTATGCTTAATCTAAAGGGGAAAAAATGCAAAATGGTATAGCTCCTTTTGCGGTGGACAGATGACCCAGAGGATAAAAACGAGAAAACTCTAAAACAGGGGTGAAGCTGAGTGACCAATGGGCTGTCTCTCTTTTTTCCCCATTGACGCCCTTCACCCCACATAGCTCCTGCCCCCTAACCCCCCTAGGCCTTCACCCCACATAGCTCCTGCCCCCTAACCCCACTAGGCCTTCACCACACTATTGTCTGTGTCCTTGGGTCATGCATATATGCATACAAATTCTTTGGTTAATCTTTCCCCCCACCCTTGAAGCATCGTAAATAACAAATAAGATAGCAGACATTCCCTGAGCTCTTTCCTTATTCTCTGCTAGGCACAGTACCAACAACTTCCAGCAATGATGGCTCATTTGATTCCTGTGAGGCAGACTATCATTGCCCCCACTTTACAGAGGGGAAAACTGGCCACTAGAGTGAAGCAGCTTGCCCAAGGGGCAGAGCAGGAAGCAAGAGGATAAGTTGGAATTGTATGTGGATTATCTGGCTCTGGAGACTGTTCACAACCATTGTGCAAATGCATTAGACAGATGATCCATAGGAGTGTGTGTGGGCAACACAGACTACCTGGTAGGAAGATGAGGGAGACGTGATCTGACAAATCAAGGCCTCATCTTTATGTTATTCTTCTTTCGCTACATTCTCTGATCCTACAGGGATATGATGTTAGAATATAAATAGGATACTAGAGTTTTAAAAACCACTTGAGATGGGTTATAATCATCTGATTTGAAACCTCAACCATTTAGCAGTTTTGAGAAAATGTAAAGCATTGATCTTAAATTTATCTTAAAGAGCTCTTAATTCCCCATAGGCAAAACAAAACAAAACAAAACAAAACACAAAACACACAAAAAAGGGACTGAAAATTGTCAATATTTAAGTTGGAACTCCAAAAAAGAGGTGTACCAGAGTTTTGCTTTGCTATTTGGAACCCTGTGAGCAAGTGTAGTTTGGGACTCTTGGCTGACTTTGAAGTCCACTTATTGGGTCAGAATCGCCAACATTCTCGGAACTGACATGGACATTTCTGGGCTCCTCCTTTTGAGGACTGTGGATTGTTGTTGGTGCCATAAGCACAATTCAGCAAACTGGGTTCACGCCTGTGGAAAACTCAAACTGCAGATTTCCTGCTGTCCTGAGGGTAGATAATATTAAAAGTTGCTACGACTAACTGCAAAAACAGGTTGGCTGCAGTAGCTAAGGGTTCATACAAGCCACAAGTAAACGGTGTGCTCTCAAAAAAAGGCAGAAGGAACAAATTTTGTAGAGGTCAAACAAGTAGGTTGGCAGAACAGTTATGGATTTCTCATTACTACTTTTAGAGGAATGTGGCATTTTGGACTCCAATTCTCAAAGATGCTATTATGGCCCTAACCAGTTTGGCTCAGTGGATGGAGCATCGGCCTGCGGACTGAAGGGTCACAGGTTCGATTCTGGTCAAGGGCATGTACCTTGGTTTCAGGCACATTCCCAGAAGGGGGTGTGCAGGAGGCAGCTGATCGATGTTTCTCTCTCATCGATGTTCCTAACTCTCTATCCCTCTCCCTTCCTCTCTGTAAAAAATCAATAGAAAATATATTTTTAAAAAGATGGTATTATGAAAGTGAACTTCAAGCTGTGTGGACAGAATCAGGTTGCCAAGGGGATTATAATCAGTTATTTTTCCCAAAGAGAAGTCAACATATAATGGGGAAGAGGAGGAGTTACTAGGATATTTTAGCTCTTGTGAGAACAGCTATTCTTCATTTGTCAAAGAACTATAAATGAAAGAAAAGGAGTTACATAGTGAAAAAAGTTTGAATGGGATATTAATTAATCCATTTGACCAATATTAATAAACCTTCTGGCACAAACTCGACAATGGATTGGGGCTTTTTAGGTGGAGGCAATTTGGACAAGGGTCACATTCAGGGACTGTGATTCTGGTTGGGGACAGAGCAGAATAACAAAAGTCTTCCGGGTAGCCCCATTGGCGGGACTCAGTGGTTGAGTGTTCACCTATGAACCAGAAGGTCATAGTTTGATTCCTGGTTCAAGGCACATGCCCAGACTTGATACCTGGCGGGGACGTGCAGGAGGCAGCTGATCAATGATTCTCTCTAATCATTGATGTTTCTATCTCTCTCTTCCTCTCTGAAATCAATAAAAATATACTTAAAACAAATGTTTTCCTGGTAGTGTGATGGCACGGTGAGGACACAAAAGGAAGATACCCAGTTCTTTGGGGGATACCAGGCTTGGGAGTTAGAAAATGTGACCCTGAAATATGAGTGTCCCAGATAGAGTATTCTAAATATTATAAACATTCCCTTTGAATGAACAAAGATACTGTTGGTCATACGGTCTAGCACCACACTGTCCAATGTGATAGCCACTTGTCACGTGTGGCTATTTAAGTTTAACTTTGTGTCAATTAAAATGAAATAAAATTAAAAATTCAGTGGCACCAGCCATATTTTAAGCACACAGGAGCCACATGTGACCAGCGGTTACTGCATCAGACAGTGCGGACATGCAACATCTCCGGCACCACGGAAATTCCCATTGGGCAAGCACTGCTAGAGGATAGCTGTAAGGTGTGGCCAGAGCCATGCCTGCAGACAGAGGCTATAGCTAGAGGCCTTACATGTCATAGCATGGAGTTCAGATTTTATCCACTAGGCCAGTCATCAGCTAACTTCTTCTGTAAAGGGCCAGATTGTCAATAGTTTTGGCTCTTGGGACCACACGGTCTTTGCCAAAACAACACAGCTCTGATGTTGATGTTGAGATCAACCATAGACAATACATACACAAACGAGCATGGCTGTGTTTCAATAACACTCTATTTGTAAGAACTGGCAAAGGGGTGGATTTGGCCCTCAGACCGTGGTAGCTTGCTGACCCTGCTCTAGCCCATTAAGAGCCACCTGAAGGCTTTGAAGCCAGAAAGTTGCATAACTAGGTGTGTGCTTTAGAAAGACCCATCTCGTAGTAGAGTGAGGACAGATTTAAGAAGTGTGGGATGTAAGACTATGATAGTCCAGTCAAAGAGGACAGGGCCCTGTATTCTGGATGTTACCCAATGAATATGGTTGGAGAAAAGGGAATGTGTTTGTGCTTTTAAGTTGGGTAGCAGGGCACTGGGGACAGTGGAGAAACATGAAATGACCTAGAGCAGTGGTTATCAACATTTTTAATACCGCGACCCTTTAATACAGTTCCTCATGTTGTGGTGATGCCCAACCATAAAATTATTTTCGTTGCTACTTCATAACTGTAATTTTGCTACTGTTAATGAATCATAATGTAAACACCTGTGTTTTCCGATGGTCTTAGGTGACCCTGCTAGTGGCTCTCGACCTGTGGGTCGGGACCCACAGGTTGAGAGCCGCTGCTGTAGAGCCTAAGACCATCGGAAAACACAGGTATTTACATTACGATTCATTAACAGTAGCAAAATTACAGTTATGAAGTAGCAACGAAAATAATTTTATGGTTGGGGGTCACCACAACATGAGGAGCTGTATTAAAGGGTCGCGGTATTAAAAAGGTTGAGAACCACTGACATAGAAGGATAAAGCTTGGGTGATTGGGTAGATGGTGACTGAGTTAGAGAATATAGGAGTAGGAAGAGATTTGGGGAAGGACGATGACTTCTGACTTCGGTTTGGGTCCAGTAGCATTTGAGGTGCCATACATGTGAGTCATCAGCAGAGGATTAGTAGCTAAAGCCTTGAATCATAGAAAATACCCAGGGGGAGAGTCAGAGTGAGGGATGCAAATGATAGTGCCTTGAGTGTCACCAAAGTGGAAGGCTCAAGGGAACTGAGAAGGAATTGTTACCCGCATCGGGATGAGAACCAGGGAAGAATGGTGTTGCAGGGAACAGGAGAAGACTTTCAGAATACTAATGAGAAGACTAAAAAGATTCCATTAAGTTTGGTAACTAAAAAGCAGTATTGGAATGTTACCCAGATTTGATAAAACAAAATAAAACCAAGGAAATCACCACCAAATTGTCTAGAATCTCTTTCACTTTCTTTAAAAAAAAAAAAAGTATGTTAAAAGGGTTGATACACTTTTTATGTTCTTGGTTTTTCTTTTAGCACTAAGTAGTAGAAGTAGTTAAATGATCAGGGTCATTTGAATCTCACTTTGCAAATGGTACGGTCTAGCAATCACTCTACTCAGGGGTGGAAAGGCAAGTAAGATCTTGTCTGATCACCCCGAGGTGATCCCTGCAAATTCCTTGGGTAAGCTTCATGCTGTGAGTATTGGAAAGTGGATAGATAACCTCTTAAAATGATATGGAGTTCTGATTTTAGGGTGTGTGAAAACAAAAACGGTGGAATTCCTGAGACAAGGGACCCTGGAGTTTGATGTAATAACCACACTTGATACATATAAAGGTTCTATCCTGAAGCCACCTTAATAAAGAAACTAAGTAGAAGCAGCTTTAAGATAAAATCATGTGATTTGGGAGTGTTCCATTTCACAACAATGGTCAAAGGATTAGTCATCCCTCAATGGAGGAGTTTCAAATGATTGATAGCCACCTTTGAAGAGCCACCATTTTCTATAAGAAAATGTTTTACATGCTGGTGGATGACTGTCTCACTCAAACTCTGGGTGATTGGTTGTTTAAAATTTTGTCTGAAAACATGAAGAAACTGGCAAAAACAAGCACGTGGTTTCCAAGAGTATTTCTTGAGAGAGTTGGAATTTGTTTCTTAAGGAATTGCTTAACTGGCGCATGAAAAGCTGAGTAACACACGTTTCTGAATAGTTTCTATTAATTTTGCCTCTAGAAACCACATCAAGGGAAAGTGAAACTGACAATAACATAAGACTAACAACAGAAATGAAAAAGGAGTCCTTTCCTCTGCAGTGACCAATTGGTTCACTAAGTTAGACCAGAATACAGTTTGCACTGGCCCTGCAGTTTTCCCGTGAAGTGACTTGACTCTCTGATGGTCTGTTTGCTCTCCTGGGCCTGACTCTGCCCAGACCTGCAGAGTCATCCTGAGAGTGCCTCTGGGCTGCTTGAGTAGGTGGCAAACCTCTAGAGCGCAAAGTGTGAAAAGTAAATTGAACTCCCTACAGAGCAATACTAAAACGGAAAGCTGCTTGCAATATATCAGCCCATGTTCTTGATACTAAGAGTATCACAATTGAATCCACAACTAGAGAATATTTTGAAAAAAACTTTAATGAAATAATAAACTTTACCTAGAAAAATACATGAGTAAGGACTTAAATGAATATTGCGAAAAGAGGAGCAACGATGGAAGGGATGAGGGAGATCCCTTTAGATATTAGAATGTATTAAAAAATAATAATTATAAGGCATGATAATGACACAAAAATAAAATGGCTCAAAAGAGAGCCATAATATATGGTAATCTAAAAGTAACAAAAATGGGAAAAGAGGATATCTAAATAGATATTATTTTAATTTCACATTTAGTTCTTTCCAGGAGTCAGAATAAATTCCAAATAGATTAGAGAGTCAAAAAGGAAAATTAGCAGAGAATGGACTACAGTATTTGTCCAAAAAGGTGTTGATTTTTAACGAAATTACAACAGAGAAGAAGACTCATGTATGAGAGATACAGGTCAACACAGTACTAAGTTCATGCCCTCCCTCTAGACTACTTTAGGGCCATTTCTTTGTACCCAGGTAGTCAGCGAGCGCAGTGCTTTAGGCACAGGTCTGGAGCCAATCAGGATTTGGATCTCATTCTACCACTTACTTACTTGCTAATTACTTAACCTTCAGTTTCCAGATTCATAAAATGGAGTAAATGGAGTATACCTCCCAGGATTGTGATAGAATGTAATGAATTTATATTTAAAAACGCAGTGTCTGGCATATGGAAAGCACTAAGTTAAATGTTAGCTATTGTTATTATAGTCTTTATTTCCTCAAACATAAAGTTTGAAAAGTGGTTTGAACTTCAATATAGCTGAGCACAGTGCTATACAAAAGGAGAATGATAGAAACAACCCATTTTTTCTATTTCTAAAGAAAAGTACACTTGTATTGCCTAGATTATCTAGTCTATTAAACTATTCTTTGAGATTCCTTGAAAGGAGACTGTAATGGAAATAAGTTATTTCTATAAGTTCAGGAAGCCCTTTATAAAAGTTACATGCAAGAAAATGACTCATGGAAACTCCTTGAAGTAGATGTATAAAGATATGTCTCAAATATGAATAAGAATGCTTCTTTTCACTTTTTAAAGAACCAAAATCTGGTTCTAGTTCCATGAAATAACAATGCCCATAAATACTGCCAGTACCCATTTGGGAGCCCAGAACATTCCCTGCCCCTCGGAGACCAAGCCAATCCCCCGTGAGGAACCCTTGGGAAACGCCAATGACAAACCCAAGGGAAAATTGCATGAGCTGAGGTTGGTTTATATTTCGTGAAATAAGAAGTCTGAGTGTTACTATTACAATCTCTGTGTTTCCCACAATTTAACAGAAATAGATGGGCATAGATATTCTCATTTTTATCTAGAGTGAAAATTTTTTTAAACCCTGCAGTTACAATATTAAGTTAGGAGGATGGTTTTGCCTTAATCAGACTGGGCTCTTATAAAATCCTGAGTCCATAACAAATACACATTGACTGCTTGGGGTACAGAAGATGGCATGGCAAATGCAAAATAATTGGGAAGAAAATTCACTTGAATATTACAGATGCTTGATGAGAATTTCAGGGCACTGATAAGAGTAGCTGAAGGCAGGACATGCCAAACAAGGGGGAGAGGGGGTAAAGTGAGTGTGGAAAGTAGAAGTTTTCTCCAAGGGAGAAAGGCGGAGCCATGTATTCAAGTGTCGGGGCTGGTTTGGCTGAGCTGAACGTGGAGAAGCTGCACAAATACAGCTACAAACAGCCCATAGGGAAGGCCTCATCTTCCGTCTAGTGATACGTCCAAAAAAATATTTACAAACTTCCAGTTAGAAAGTAAGTCACAGCCCTGACCAGTTTAGCTCAGTAGGTAGAGCGTCAGCCTACGGACCAAAGGATCTCAGGTTCAATTCAAGTCAAGGGCAAGTACCTTGGTTGTAGGCTCCTCCCTTGCCTGGACCCTGGTCAGGGCTTGTGCAGGAGGCAACCAATTGATGCGTTTCTTTCACATGGATATTTCTCTCTGTCTTTCCCTCTCTCTTCTACTCGCTCTAAAAATGAATGGGAAAATATCCTAGGGTGAGAAAAAGAAAGAAAGAAAGAAAGAAAGAAAGAAAGAAAGAAAGAAAGAAAGAAAGAAAGAAAGAAAGAAAGAAATTAAGTCATGGGATATAACGACAGCATAAGGAACAGGGTCAATAATATCGCAATAACTATGTAAGGTGACATATAGTTATTAGACACAGTGTGGTGATCACTTTGCAAGGTATATAAATGTTGAGTCACTATGTTGTACACTTGAAACTAATAAAATTGTAGGTGCTTTATAATTTTTAAAAATGTTAATTGAGATTTTGTTCAGATGGCAGGGTTTTTACTTTCTCTATATATTCCTTTATTTATTTAAAAGTTCTATCACCCTCATGCACCTCAGTTTTACAAGAGGAAAAACAACAACAATAAAACTATTTTCATTTAGAGGTGGAACTTCTTTTGTAGATATCACATTAGTGGATAAACAGAGGCTGTATAAGTAAACCCACTGGTTAAGATTATAGAACACGGGGTATTATACTAAAACTAGAGGCCTGGTGCACAAAATTCATGCACTGGGTGGGGGGTTGGTCCCTCAGCCTGGCCTGTGCCCTCTTGCAGTCCGGGGGATGTCTGTCTGCTGGCTTAGGCCCAATCCCCCCAGGACATCCCTCTCACAGTCCAGGACCCCTTGCTTCTTACCGCCCGCCTGCTCACTGTTCCTTAGCGCTGCTGCGGAGGTGCGAGAGGCTCCTGCCACCACTGCTGCGCTTGCCAGCCATGAGCCCAGCTTCTGGCTGAGTGGTGCTCCCACTGTGGGAGCGCACTTACCACCAGGGGGCAGCTCCTGCATTGAGCATGTACCCCCTGGTGGTCAGTGCACATCATATCAAATAGTTGTTCTGGTCATTCTGCCATAAAGGTCGCTTAGGCTTTTATTATATAGATTTTAAGCTCCATTTGCCCAGGATATATTACATTTAAACTCTCCCCCCCCCCATTTTTATTATGAAAAATTGCAAATATAGCATCAAAAGTTGAGACTGAAGTTGAAAGTGAACACCAAAATACTCCCATGTAGATTCAAAAGTTGTTTGCATTTTGCTCTTCTTGCATTTGCTTGATCACATCTACTGATTAACACATTCACCTTTGTTCTTGGATGCATTTCAAAGTGAGTTGCAGACATCAATACCCTATTTGATACTAAATTTTAACCATCCCCCAATACCCTCTCACACACACTGGAGACCAACCCTGGAACCCCAAGCAGGCTGAAATCTGATCTTTTTCCCAAACCTAGACATTGTTTCCAATCTAAACAGGTCCCAAATCAGCCACCTTCCCAAAAGGCAAAGTTTATCAAACCTTTCCCTGACTTTCTACATATCCAGAACTGTGCAATTGATCCAACTCATAGAATATTAAGGCCAGAAAGGGAAACTATTTGATCTGGAGTCATCAACTCTGAAGTTTCCAGGAAGCAAGTGGGTAATAGAAAAAGTGGGTATTGTGTGTAAGATAACCAAGTAGATCTTATAATGGAGACTGACCAGGCCTCAGTGTGGGGAAGGAACAAGGAGAAGTTGAGAAAATAGAATTTACAGTCAGGACGCAGCTTCCAGTCTCAGCCTACTGGTTCCAAGGGCCCTGTATTATAACCAACGTCTCTCCTTTTGTCTCCCCTGTGGGTCTAGGACACTGAAAGGTACACATCTACACTAATAAATAAAAGAGAAAGATGCAAATTGACCATACCTCTGCAACCCCACTAGCCAATCAGGAGTGAGTATGCAAATTAACCCAACAAATGGCAGTTAATTTGCATACGCAGGCACTGAGCGAAGACTGAAGGCTCCGCCCGAGTGAAGACTGAAGACTGAAGACTGAAGGCTCCGCTGTGGCTGGAGCCAAGCCTGAAGGCTGAAGGCTTGTCTCTGCTGTGGCCCGGGTTCTGGGTGGGTGCCGGAGGAAAACCGGTGCAGCAGCCAGGGGAAGAAAGGCCTATTGCATGAATCTTTGTGCAACTGGCCTCTAGTTTATTAGAATAGCTTAAAGAGTACACTGTTAAATAGAATCATTTTTTAAAAAGTATTTATGGATGTAAATGTGTGGAATGGTTCTAGTTTTTGCAGGTTACTTGCTCAAGAAGATATATTCCCCCTTTTTCCTGCTTCCCTCTGGAATGAATGAAGTCAAAGAAGAGAGAAACCAGTTTTCTTACTGATCAAAGAGTAGGTGTAGCATCATTTCTCAGGAATGTGCTGGTAGACTTCTGTGTGTGTGTGTGTGTGTGTGTGTGTGTGTGTGTGTGTGTGTGTGTGTGTTTGAGAGAGAGAGAGAGAGAGAGAGAGAGAGAGAGAGAGAGAGAGAGAGAGAAATTAAATGGAAGGATTTACCACGCGGAAGGGAAGAAAAATAAGAAGAGTTAAGATGTATAGAAACTATATCTGGGTTTTCTTGCTTAATTAGCCATAAAGACATGGTTATTCTGGATACTTCCTGGAACTTCCTCCCACTCTCCTTGTCCTGCTTATCAAATTCAATCAATGCTTGCTCAGGTTGTCTAACTTTTATAGCTACTGAAAATTGAAACCATCTATGCTATGCATGTTCAGTAACTATAGGTGGATCTTTCTTAGAAATCAGAAATTACAACAATTCCACCCTTTGTTTGGTAATTAACATCAGAAAGTTTGGAAATTCCCTGCCTCTCACCCCATCAGATGACTAGTTTAAACACTGTATATCTCTGCCCTATTGTGTTAGGGTAGCTATGTTCTGCTATTACACACACACACACACACACACACACACACACACACACACAAGAAACAACAATAACAACAAAACTCCACCCAGCCCTGAAATGCTGTCTCATGTACTTGTGGGTGCATGTGATAAAAGTAGTTTCTTTAGGATGAATGTCCGCTTGTGATAAAGTAAACTCAACTACTTTTCTTTCAAAGTTGTAATAAACAACTTTGCAAGTCACTTTTTTGGACAATGTCCATATACTGACAAATTAAAATGTATTCATGTAAGTTAAACCTCCCAAATGCCTATCTATTTAAGTGTTTTTCCTAGACTTCACATCAATTCTTTCAACTAAATGTCTGTCAAAGATCGAATTCAGCAGATGTTTACTTCAACTCCACTTCTTTTAATCTCTGCCAGAATTTTCATAAGGGTTGAATTTATAGTTGGCTTATCAGTTTTTGTAGCTAAAATGTGACTATAGAACCGTGATTCTGAGCTCTGGTTTTATAATTCCACTAGCTCTTTTTAAAAGGCATATAGTAAAATTCTGAAATTTTTCATGAAAAAAGGTAATTTTTAACCAATATTTTTAAAGACCATATAGCATTCTGAGAGAAGTAGGTTTTATAAAACAAAAGGTCCCAATATGTAAAAAAGAGAAATATTTTTTAAACATTTTTTTAAAAATTTCCATTCTCAAAATACTTATTTTGATTTAATTTGTTTTGCAGGTTCTTTGCATGTGTACTTACAAAATAGTTTAGAAAAGTTTTGTACACCATATCTGTGTGACAGGTATTTTCTGAGGACCTTTGTGTATAAAGCTATGCAACCCTTATAACATCCTTATAAGTAGATATAGTTATTCATTCATTTTTACACATGGAGAAACTGAGGTATAGAGAAGGTAAATTGTTCAAAGTCATATGGCTGGTAATGGGCAGCGCTGAGATTCAAACCCAGGAAGTCCAGATTCATTTTAAACTCTGCTCATTAAAAGTTCACCAGTTTGCACTTAGAATTCCAGAAACACCAGGTAAGAGTTGGCATAAGTGATTGTCAGAATGGGCTAAGCAGTAAATGAATACTCAATCGAACTTTGACTGAATGATTGAATCATTTGGGGAACTTAAAAGAAAAAAGTACCTAAGCCCCACCCAGGCCTGCTGACCCAGAAACTCTGGGGGTGGCAGGTGATTCCAGTGTGCAGCCAGGTTGAGAACCATTGATCCAAACCTCGTTAGCTAAGTCTTCGCACAGGGACTCTCAAACTGTAACCTACATCAGAACCACTCAGAGGGCTTGTTAATAAACCCAAGTGGCTGGGTCCCACTCCCAGGACAGCTTTTTCAGTCTTGACTGGAGCCCAAATAGTTCTATTAAGTTCCCAGATGGTGTTCATGCTGCTGGTTGAGGGAGTACACTTTGAGAACCATTGTCCTAACAGGTTGGGAAAAGGAGAAAGGGGGTGATGGAGACCTGGAAGAAACTGGACTAATTATCTCAGTATCTCATCAACCCTGCTGCTTACACATGTCCTCCACTTTATTGTTTTACCCAAGGCTGCTGAGCAAGGATAAGGAGAAAAAAGAAAACGGAAAGATATGAAGCTAAAGGGAAGTGAGGGAAAAGAGAGAAGAGGAATCAACTGGTCAGTAAATTAAAGTTTTCTAGCTCTCTCACTGACCTAACCACATGTCAAGAGTAGAAAATAAAAATATTTAAAGATGGCCATATTAAAAAAGAAGAGAAACCATTCCAGATCAGAAAGAAAATAGAAACGCTAGGAAGTGAGTGACACTGGAGGGTTGGAGGATGGGCGAGGTGGGCTGTTGGTTCAGGATATGGAAGCATTTGTTTGTTCAGCTCCTATAGGGTCATCTGAAAACCTGAGCTAGGGTGGCTCTTTGAAACCAAGGGCAGGGACAGATACACTTTCCCATCCTTAGCACCATGAAAGGGGGCCAAATGATTGGCCACTAAAAAGTTGCCTTAGAAGAGACAAACATTTCTCAACACGGGATGATTTTGATAAAGCATGGGTGGGGGTGGGGAATGCATTTTGTAATATCTGGAGATGCTTTGTGTTGTCACAATGAGGAGGGGTAGGGTGGGGGTGCTACTGACATCTAGTGGGTGGGAACCAGAGATGCTGCTAAACATCCTACAATGAATAAAAACGATGAGGTTGAGAAACTCTGAGTTAGAAACAGCCCCAGAGCAAGAACCTGGGCCAAAATACCAGTTGACTATGTAATGAATATGCTAAGTGCAACATTACTGTGGGCCTGGGTCATGCAGCTGTCAACATAAACCTGGTTCTAGGCTGGAGTCTTCAGGAAGAAGTAGTAGAGACCAGCACAACACTAGAGAAGATGGAGAGAAGGCAGGTAGGAAGGGCAAATCCACCCACCCACCCACCCACCCACCCACCAACCAACCAACCAACTAACAGAACCTTCTCAAAATGGGTCTGCAGCTCAAAATTCCAAAACATAAGAAGAAACTATTAATAAGAAAAAAAAAAACACTAACAAAATAATTATAAAATAAATAGGTTTACCTAAATTAAATTAAGAGAACAATCTGAAAATGACTTCAGAACTTCAGGACTCAACAAGAAACAAATAAGTGAATAATATCTACAGGAGAATATAAGAATATTTGAAACAAACATGGGTATTTTATGGATATAGACATACAAATGAAAATATAAAAATGTGACCGTGAAGGCGAGATGCCGGGATTCTCTACTGTTGGAGCGGGGAGCATGGCACTGGGAAAGGCAAAGAGAAGGCTCACCACTGTCTTTTGTTATGGTTTGACACGATGGCAAGAGGCAACATTATGGCAAAATAGTAACATGTGTGAGATTTGGGTGGTGAGAATGTGAGCATTTGTTGTTGTTTGTTTTATAACATACCATAATATTTTATTGTATTTTTATCCTCTAATATTTTTAAAAGAGAAGGACATGAGAAGAAATAAAGGGCAGATGGGATGCACCTCGAAGTATTAGGGAAGTGATATTAACATGACCAAATCGAGAGCTGGAGCCCCACACCCATTGACTTCAAGAACAGGGGTGCCACACACTTAGTGTATGCTAAAATCTACTCTAAGACGTGGCTCTCATTTCCTTCTTCATGCATCAATGTGTAGATGACAGAGGAAAAAAAAAAAGTAACACATTGGGCTAGCTCTTGCTGCAAAAGGTAGATGGCCTCTTCTGCAGAAGAAGAGAGGAAGAGAGATAAGAGTAAGTCAGGGAGTGGGGGTGGGGTTGGGGCAGCATGTGGAGGTAAATGGATTTCTATTTGGGAATATTAACATATTATTCAAGATTATGATTGATCCCCCCACCCCCAACTTACAAGATACGGACAAGAATCACAACTCTACTTGAAAGAAGTGGGTTGGAACCACAGCTCCCAAAGGGATCCTTCTAGATGGGATGTTAAATATTCTGATTTCCCTAAGACACCAGCATTCAACTGGGTTTCCATTACAGCCTTCATTGATTCTCTAACTTAGCTGTGTGCAAATTTGAGGCCACAATTTTGAAGGAGGAGGGAGAATATTCAACATTAAAGTCCCAAGCCATGATCAAGGCTGTCTGCTGAGGACACATGTCACTCCAGAGGAAGCCCTACTCTCAAAATGTAGATTGTGCAATGGTGCTCTCTCCTTGGCTAGGAGCTTCATGACTGCTGGGGTGCACAAAATAAGGTAGAATTCCATATCATGGCATTCGAGACAACTCAGTTAAGTGGCCATTGCTTGTTTCTTGAAAGCACCTCTTGCCACTCTCCTCTCCTTTTGCTCATCCTCCAGACATCCTGGTCCCCCTGCAGATCCAGTCTTTCCTCTGCCTCCCTTGTTCCACAGCTGCCATTTCCTCTGCGAGATGTGTTTTCCCCGCCACTTCCCCGTGCCCAGCTCATTCTCACTCCTGTGCAGCAATTCTCAGCCCTCGCTGGGCCCACCTCCCTTGTCAAGCTTTTGATTTAACTGGTTACATGGGGGCCTTGAGAATGGGGGTGACAGATAAGCTGCTGGAGTGATTCTAATGTGTAACCAGAGTTGAAAGCCACTGCTTTAGTCTAAACGTCACCTCACCAGAGACCAGACCTCTTCCTAAGAAGACATCTCTTCTATATGCTCTATTAGCTCCTTAGTCATCTCCTCCAAGGTTACTAAAGGTCTTTATTTATTTATATGTTTGCTTTGACTAACTTCTGATCTATCCACGACCTCAGAACGGTGGTCTCCAAGTGCCTGACCAGTGGCATCAGCATCATCTGGGAATCGATTAGTGCATCCCTGAGCCTCCAGGGGACCCAGGTGCCCACTGCAGGAAGTGTGTACCCAGGAAGCCAGCACCACCACCTCCTTCCCCCCCCTCCGCCCCCCGCCGGTGGTTCACCCTGCATCCTCACCTAGCAGAGCCCCCGCATGGAGTCAGGCTCCATACCTTGGTGGAATGAATGAGTGGGTGAGTGATACACTTTTCGTTTGTCAGTAGCTCACCTGTGAGTCAGACACTGAATGAAAGGAGCAAAACAATCAAACAGAAACCCCAAACACACTTTTCACTTCATTCCTTAAAACCTTCTGAGATGTACTTATAAAATATTTTTCTCCTCACTAGCCACAAACATACAAAAATTTGTGCATTATTTGATATCTGTTCCTCTCTGCCCTTCCCCCGGAAATGTTACAAATTGAAATGTACCTAAAAACACTTGTCTTATGAAAAGGTATGATTTTCTGTTATTCCCATTTTGGGGCTATGGAGGGAGCTGATTTGTGTAAGGTTGCAGATGAAGTCAGTTTCCACAGGGGCAGATGTTTGAGAGGCAGAATCCTGTTGCCCGTGGCCTTTCACGTCTACAATGTGGAGTCATATTATAAAGAACACGGGGGAACACCTAGGCCAGTGGTCGGCAAACTCATTAGTCAACAGAGCCAAATATCAACAGGACAACGATGGAAATTTCTTTTGAGAGCCCAATTTTTTAAACTTAAACTATATAGGTAGGTACATTGTTATTAACTTAATTAGGGTACGTGGTATTTTGTGGAAGAGCCACACTCAAGGGGCCAAAGAGCCGCATGTGGCTCGCGAGCCGCAGTTTGCCGACCATGGACCTAGGCCAACTCTGTACCTTCACTGAGCAGCTGGAGGGACTGGGTCAAGATGGCGCAGGTGTGATGAGAGGCTGGGCCTGGAACCCGCACTCTTTGGCACTGTGTGGCTAACACCCATCAATCTTAGTAACCCATGTGCTTGTCCTTGCAAAACCCCACGTACTTTTGGGCTTCATGCCCACAGGTTTCCACAGTTCCTCTACCAATAGTTATAACGTGCAGGCAATAAAAGGTGAATTTCCCGATGACCACCTGGGCAATGACAGGGCCCCACTTTCTGGCATCTTTTTCCCTGCATGGAGCCTGGAGGAGGCCAGGTTAGTCACACCTGTGACACAGTAGGTGCACTTGGGAGGGGGAGGTGGGAGGAGGCATGTGATCATTTAACTCCCCTTCTTGAACTGTGGGGTGGAGAACGACAAAGCCAGGAACCCTTCCAGCCTTCTATCCCAGTGGCTTCTGCAAGGTTTTGATAAAGTGACTTTTCTGGAATTTGGACAATTCACACTGACCATAGCAGCGGCTGCTCCGCCAGCTGATTCCCAGCTCTAACTGGAGGGCCACCTGCCTGGGGAAAGGCCCCTGGCACTCTAGAAGCCAGTCCCCGGCTTTTCTAGGACCGCCCTGTGTCTTCTCAGGATCTAGTTTTTCTCAGACCCTGAGAGCAGACAGCATTGGGCACACACTCCAGTCCCAGTATGTGATAGCTGTGTGGCTGTGAGCAAGTGACTGACCCTTCCCATGACTCAGTGTGCTCAGCTGGACAATAGAAATAACAGCAGTGCCTGTCGCTATGTTTGTTAAGGGGATTTAATGAGATATTATATGCCAGGGCTCACACATTTAACTGCTGTCACCATACTCCTCCTGTGCTCGCTGGGAGTCTCTAGGCCTCTTTAGGAAATTTTTTATTTGGGACTAAAAGGAAGGAAACTCATATTCATCTAGTGTCTGGCTGGTGCCTGCACTGGAATAGGCGCTCTATAACTGTGATCTTATTTATTCTCCAAAAAAACACTGTGGGATAGTTGTTATCATCATCATCATCATCATCATCATCATCATCATCTCACCACTGTTGGATAAGGAGACAAACTTAGAACTTAAATGACATGTGAAGAAACATACAACTAGTAAGCAAAACATAAAAAGCTACAAATATAGCCCTCTGACTATGCTATGATGCTTTCAAGGAGAAAAAGTAGGGTTTGTTTTCCTTCCTTTAATATGCTACCTGCCTTTCTGCAGCTATGTTGGGGGAGAGAGGAATTAACAGAAATATACTTCCTCTTCAGTGACATGCTACACAGATTGGCGGATATATACCATAATTGCAACTTGGAAATTTATTTACTGCCCCACTATAGAGTAAGTAAGCTTAAATTAGAAATGATACCTAACTCATATATTATCCAAAACATTTCTAATAAAAATCAGATAAGGAAATGGTTTATAAAGTATGATTGCACTTATAGAAAATTATATTTATAAAATATATTTTTAAATGATAAAATTTTAGAAGGATTAGTACTGACTTAACAATGATCGTTCCCTAGATGATAGACTATAGAAACTATATATTGTTTCATTTATGCATATCTATATATCAAAGAAATTGTCTTTAATAACAGGTGCTGCTTTTATAAGAAGATAATCTCATAAGAAAACATTGCTTACATATTACACCAAACACACACTATGCAGTTAAACTTTCTTTTTTTCTGCTATTCTCCTCTCGTTTCTCCCATGAAAATCTAAATAACTCTTTGTGAACCACAATGTCCTCATTTATTTTTTTCTTACGAATCTGTAACTTATATTTTAAAAATTACTCAGAAACATGTGTACACTCCAGTGAGACATTGGTACCATATTAAATTTTACATTTTGATCACCTGTTGGAGAAATGCCCTGGCTTATTTTGGAGGAGGAGATCAGTAATTAAGGTCAAGCTGTTTTCTAAGAATCCTGGAACTAGAGACCCAGTTTGGAAACACTAAAGGGATGTACAAGTCCCACCTTGATAGGTGACTGCCTTCCTCCTACAGGTGCTGCTGCTGGGGGGTCATGTGCTACTATTTTTGTCACCACTGCACATTCCTCCCCCTACCACTGCAACTCTGACCCCATCTCTCCTCCTCTCTCCTCCAGGGCATGGTTACCCTCTCACCACCACACTTCCCCCTTCTGGCTCAAGAGCTTGGAGACTACAAACACATCCCATGAATTCGTTTCCCCTCCATTCCAATGCCTGCAGTGCTCTCCCTCCCCCACTGAGAGCCTGTGAGAGCCCTGGTCTCCTTCCCTGTCTTCTCACAGGGAGTGGTAAAGGAAGTCCTCTCTGTGTTGAGAGGAGGGATAACCAGTCTCCTTTCTGGGGCTGGGGAGGGGTGTGTGTGGGATAGAGGGCTGGCTCTCTTCTAGACTCTGGAGCGTAAGAACACCACATGTATAAGCCAAGTTTTACAGAGCAATAATCAGAAATTGTAGCAGGAGGTGAACGCTGTAGTTCAGCTACATTATAACTTAAGCTAGTTTTTATGGTACAACTGGGAACCTGGTCACAATTTTAAGTGCGCTCTAATTAATGACTTTCAGTTAACAGTGGGAACACAACGTGTCCCTAAGTTTTGGACTATTTGGGCTTTGTTTACTTCTCTTAATTAAAATAATAAAAAATACATTTAAAAACAAACAAACAAACAAAAGAGCTCCTTTTGCAAAACCCACTGTGTTGTCAAAATGGCCCTCCCCATCAGCAATATTACCCAACACATATCACTGGAGTTCTCTTCTGGGTCCAAAGTGCTCTTAATGGAACCACGGACATTGCTCGTTCTGGAGCTCAGCTAGTTTAAGAGGCCAAGACCAAAAATACAACTGTTCTTTCTCTAAGGCATAGCTCTTCCTCTATTCTGAAGGCTGGAGTCAGAAAAGGGAACTCCTGCAGCCACAGTCTCTCCAGCGGCATAATAAACACTCAGCAGCTTTCATAGCAAATGGAACAACTTGGGACAAACAAAACTTCCCAAGGCCTGGAGGACCTGGCAAAAGCACCCGCCCCTCTCTGCTCCATGGAGAGAAGGTTAGGTGTTGCCAGGAGACCAAGGAGAGCCGTAAAATGGGTTACTTACCATTTTTCTTGAAAAGAGTTGATGTGCCTGGCACCCAGTGACCCCAAAGATGCCGTAAGTCGGACAGTGAATGTGCAAGTTAGCTTTGCAGAATGTACTTCCTTTTTTAAACTGTGTGGTCTGTCCAGCTTTCACACATTGATATGCAAGGTTGATTTGCATATCAACCTTAGCCCTCAGAACATTTGTATAACTGGCCAGGTTTATCCAGTTATGACCTTAAATAATATGAGAACAGCTATAGGTGAGGTTCTGAAGTCAGAAAATTGACTCAAAAATTGTATAAAAGTGCCTATATATTAAATTCTGTGTACATTATTAACCTAATTTATGTAAAGTCTGTATTTGTGGAATCTATCTATCTATCTATCTATCTATCATCTATGAATGAAGGATCCACTCTAAAATGTTAACAGTGGTTGACTTGGGTGGAGGTATTATCATACATAATTCTTATTTTGTACTTTGCTAATATTTTAACTTTTCTGTTTTGCGTAGATAGTGCTTGTTGAAAACAACTACTATAAGCTTAAAATGATCAAAAGGATCACAGTAATTTTAATCATAATTTCAACATTTAAATGGTGGAAATATGGTACTCATAAGCTTATCATAGAATAATATTCATTTCACTCAAAATATAAAGCACATTTCAATCTAGGTTCATGTGTTAATTTTTCAATAATTTTTGTTAGCATCAAATGCCCCAATCCCTCTCACACAGGTGAACTACATATTCTTGCATTAAGGGCATGGTATTTGATCCCAAGTAGTTAGATTCCCCACCAATCAACTGTAGCACCTATGTAAACATATTCTGGTACACAGAATTATTTCTTTTATTTGAATATATAGCCTGATCCTAAAGTAATTCCAAAGATAGAAGACCATCTTGTTTCCTATTGGAAAGGAAAGCCGACTGAGTCCTTAATTTGGGGTTGCAAACGTTTAGATCTTCTTGTCAGTACTACCGCATTTACCTAGTAGAGGGGCACCAAATTTCTTCATTGATGACGATCAAATACTAATTATACCCTGACAATACAAAACCCTTTATTAAAAAAGATGTTCCTTATTTATTCCTTAAAATGAAAATGCTTTTCAAAATCAAGATGTGATAAGAAATATGGATAGAATCATTGCCAGGGCAAGGTGGGAAGGCAGGGCAGGCGCAAGTTTTGGGGGGTAGAAAGGAGCCTGATATAGGTATTTTAAAGAAGGGTGGGGCTTGAGGAGGAGTCCCAAGCTAGGTTGGTAGTCAGGAATCTCAAATTGCATAGTCTCTGGCACGTAATAAATGTGTAGCGAATGAATGAAGGAGAAAAATCAAGGCAGCACAGGTGTGGGAACCAGGCATGCCACTGATGTAAAAATCGCCAAATGAAGACCTTTCAATGGCAGCTTCTTTAGCGTAACCAGAAACCTCTTGTTTCACTCTCTGCCGAAACAGATTATCCCAGTGCAGGGGCACCTTAGGGTCTAAAGCAGTGGGTCTCAACCAGCTGTGCATTAAAATCACCTGACAGTCTTCCTTCCTTCCTTCCTTCCTTCCTTCCTTCCTTCCTTCCTTCCTTCCTTCCTTCCTTCCTTCCTTCCTTCCTTCCTTCCTTCCTTCCCTCCCTCCCTCCCTCCCTCCATTTCTTTCTTTCTCTCTCTCTCTCTCTCTCTCTCTCTCTCTCTCTCTCTCGCTCTCTCTCTTTCTTTCTTCCTCACCTGAGGATATTTTCACATTGATTTTTAGAGAGAGTGGAAGAGAGAGGGAAAGACAGAGATAGACATTGATGTGAGAGAAACACATCAATTGGTTGCCTCGTGCACGCATCCGACCCAAGACTGCGAGGTATGTGCCCTTGACCGGAATCGAACCTGAGACCCTTCGGTCCGCAGGCCGGCGCTCTATCCACTGAGCCAAACTGGCTAGGGCTCACCTGGAAGTTTTTCAAAAAGTCTAGTTCCCAGGCTTTACACCAGACCACTCAAATAAAAACCTGTAGTTTTGAGACCGTGGCTTCAGTATTTTCTAAAGCTCCCCAGAGGAATCCAAGGTGCAGGCCTCAAAAAGGAGGAGCACACAGGTAACTCGTGCTAGCGAGATGGCGGACAGGCCACCAGGCAAGCCCTGCAGGTTAGAAAGAATTCTACACTCTGACACTGTTTACTACTAAGCCTAGCAATACGTTTTCACCGTGCACTACATAATAATTACTTACACATAGTCTTTCTATGACTTTCTCTCTGTACCAGTAAGTGGAACAAAAGTTATGTGCTAAACAGAAATCGAGCCATTTCCAAGAACAATGTAGCTGATTGGACAAGTCTTGGGTTAAGACGACTTGGAATTTCAATTCTTTCACTTGAATTCCCTTTCAATTTCTGCTTACTTCTAAATGCAGATTAAGGTAATTTTTTAGTTGTTACTGACATAACTTCACCAGTCTCTGAAAAATGTACACTTAAAAGAAGTATTTTGGCTAAGAGAAAACCAGGTAAGGGCTGAAGCTCTTAACCATAACTTATAATCCACCAATAAGTTTGTATTTTTAGTGTTTGGAGCATAATCACTTTACTTAAAACAATTATTTCCATTGTGACACATGTGAGTATATTTTCTGTCATATCAACCAAGTACACAAGTCCCTGAGCAGAAAGATGAAACAGGAAATGCAGTAAAGATGACAGACAATGCAGCGATACCATCTAAAGAAGATAAAGTTATATTTTCCTGGTATGGGCCCTGCCTTTGGAAGGAGAAGTAGCTCAGAGAGTGCAAACCTGGTTAGAATCCTTCAAGTACTTGGACATGCATTCTCTGTGCATACCTTTGCATTCTGGAAAACTTTTTGTTCAGGCAGTGGTAAAATCTGTCTGTCCCTTCGCTATCCGCTGAAGGGGACAGCTAGGTGGAAACTGCGCGGCCCAGAAACAGGGCGAGGCTGTTCATTTTTTAAAAGCCAATTAACAGGAAAATGGAGGAAGATAGCACAAATTAAAATTTAAGTCACACGACTGATCACTATTAACAGTATTGTCAAGGCTGTACCTCACAGGCTTTAAAGAGTGATGATTAAATTGTTAGAAATACTCTTACACAACTTCCGCTTTATCACCTGAATGGCTAACATTTTAGGGAAGAAACACTAGATTATCTACTTTAAGTATACAACATGAGCACACCTGGAAAAACCCCTGAGATAAAATAGGGGGATATTGAGTCTCACCTCTTCCAGGAAGTCTTCCATGATTCTTGCTCACTCATCTCCTGGTTTTTCTGAACTCCTGCAGACTACACCATGAAATGAAGCTCTTTGATATGTTTGCCTTTTATGGTTCTCCCACTGAATTGGCTGCATTAGGTTTGGCTCCCTAACTAGATTTGAAACTCCTCCAATTTTTGTACTTCCTTCTGTCACCCTCAGATCCTAGAGCAGCTTTTGTTTTTCAAACCTTTTCATTTTGGCGCATGGGTTCCTTTCAGAATCTGATAAAAGCGGTAGACTCTTTGCACACGAATTCTGCATGTGCACAGCCTCCCTCAACGCCCATCATTTCTGGGAAGCTGGCGGAGAACGCTTGGCTAAAATACTGTCAAACGCTAGGAGATGATCACTGCATTGTTGCTTTTTGATGATGAAAGCACAGAAATGTTAAGTGACCCCTCAAGTTTCCAGACTGAGTCTGGTGAGTCAAAACTCCATTATTTTTTTATGCTTGACACTTTTCATCAACATGCTTTTTGCATTCTGCCAGCAGAGAACAACTCAAACTCACAAAATAGATTCATAGAAATTCAAGGAAATTCTAGTCTCCCTGCTTGGTTAGATATGGAATAGCCAGATGGAAAGTGGCAGGGAGGAAGCAGGATATGGCCAGGCCTGCTTAAAAAGGTTGTGCAGGAGGAAATGGGCAGTACCTTGATTTGGCTTATTTTTCTTTCATTTTTTGTTTTGAAAACAAAATGGATTTTTTTTCACTCTTGTACTTTCTATTTTTGATGAAAAGAGGCCTTAACCCTTTCAGAACATCAGTGCTCTAGAAAAAAAATAACTTATTTATCAACTTCAGTACAAAATGAACTCATCTTCCAATAGGAAGAGCGTTCCCACTGTATTATACCCTAGATGAGGAAATTTTATTTAAACTCAAGAAGGGCAGGAAACAGCTGTCATTACAATTTAAACCCAACCCCAGGCAAATGTTTACTAAACTCTAAAAGAACTGCTGAAGTAAGAAAATGGAAAAATAGCCTAAACTTTACTTAAGAAGTCTTTTATCAAAACAACTGGCAGAGCAAAGAGAAAAAAGAACAAAGCTCACAGAAGAATTCTGTTATATGTTAATGCACTTTTTACTTTCTTCTGCTACTTTGGCTCTGATTTGTATCTGACCCTCTTCTTGGGTTTGGGGGAACTCGAATATTCAGTGGCGTCTGTTAGTTTTATAGTGTCCTCTCGTGATTCTTTATCTCTTCATTTCTTTAAATTCTCCTCCAAGGCTAAGTCCAAGTTGTAATTCTCTTATCTCACTGGGCTTTCAAGATTTAACTAACATCATCAAAATATGCACCCTCATTGGATTGGTCATTGTGCTAAACAATTTGTTAAGGGTAATGTGCATTTTAATGAATGAAAGAAAGAAAAGGTCCTATATGGAAAAATGGATCTATTTTTCTTTCCTTCCTCCCTCCCTCCTTCTCTCCCTCCTTCTCTCCCTCCTTCTCTCCCTCCTTCTCTCCCTCCCTCCCTCCCTCCCTCCCTCCCTCCCTTCCTTCCTTCCTTCCTTCCTTCCTTCCTTCCTTCCTTCCTTCCTTCCTTCCTTCCTTCCTTCTCATTTTCCTTCTCAACAGGAAGATTAGACCAGAAAGTTTGGGAAAAAGCAGATGAGCCTTGGGTTTTAGACTCAGGGAAGATGGCAGGAGAAAGCAGATCACTCCATCATTCCCTGAGTTCTTTCCCTCTCCCATTGTCAGTTAATTGCAGGTTTACATATACTCATTTTCCTCATTTATTGTCTGCTTAATTTTAAAATAGGATTTTTTTTTCAGTTTAGGATAAATATTGGTGAGGTCTTACTTCTTTTTTGCACTTATAGAATATAATTTCAAGTTTGTTTAAAATAGTAAATTTGAAAACATTTCCAGATTTTAATCTTTTTCCTTGGTTTTTCTTTTCTTTCTTTTTTTTTTTTACACTTTAGAATTACCCTATTCTCTCCACTTGAAAAGTTACTCAAACTTAGTCTTTTTTTATACTCTATTGCTCAAATTTGAATTAGACAGGCAGGAAGCTGACCTAAATAGATAATTATTTATGTCCTAATACAAATTAGCCATACCTGAGTGAAACCGAATGGCATTTTTTCTTTTGGTCAGTAGAATAGGAATATTTCTATTTTCAATTCTATAGGACTTTTTGGAACTTCATATTATTATTAATGCTATAAGGAGGACTTAGGAATATTTACAATGTAGTTATGAAAACATTTATTATAACACAATTTGTGGAGTGATTCATTGTCATCCTGACCCTCTTTTCTCTTGTTGCTTCCAGGCTGATTGACTTTAGTAGGCTAGCACATAGTGAAAAAAATCACTGACCAACAAATGATACTGATCAACAAACTGGATATCTACATGCAGAAGAATAAAGTTGAAGACTTACCTTATACCATATGCAAAAGTCAACTCTACATGGATTAAAAACTAAACACAAGAGCTAATAAAACTAGAAGACTCTTAGAAGAAAACATAGGGGGAAAGCTTTATGACATTAACTTCAGATCCAATTATTTTTTAGTATGAAATAAAAAACATAAGCAAAAAAAAAAGAAAAAGTAGGCAAATTAATTTTTTTCAACATTAAAAACTTTTTATATATCAAAGGACGCTATCAGAGTAAAAAGGTACCCTCTAGAATGGGAGTAATATTTGCAAATCATCTATCTGATATGGGATTGACATCCAGAATTCTATATGAGAATTCTTACAACTGAAAAACAAAACAATCTGATTACAAATTAGGCAAACAACTTGATAGACATTTTACCATGATCAAGTGGGTTTTAATCTAGGGATGCAAGGCTGGTATAATATTTGCTTATCAATTAATGTGATACATCACATAAACAAAATGAAAGATAAAAAACCACATGATCATATCATAGATGCAGAAAAAGCATTCGACAAAATCCAGCACCTTTTTAAAATAAAAACTCTCAGCAAAGTGGGAATAGAGGGATCATACTGCAACATAATAAAGGCCATATATGGCAAATCTACAGCCAACGTCATGCTCAATGGGCAAAAACTAAAAGCATTTTCCTTAAGAACAGGAACAAGACAAAGATGTTTGCTTTCACCACTCTTATTCAACATAGTACTGGAAATCCTAGCCACAACAATCAGACAAGAAGAAGAGATAAAGGGCATCAAAATTGGAAAGGAGGAAATAAAATTGTCATTATTCACAGACAACATGATATTGTACATAGAAAATCCTAAAGATTCCACCAGGAAACTACTAGATTTAATAAATGAATTTGGCAAGGTAGCACGATACAAAAGCAACATCCAGAAATAGATGGCATTTTTATACACCAATAATGAACTCTTAGAAAAAGAAACTAAAAATACCAATCCCATTTACCATTGTAACAACAACAAAAATAAAATACCTAGGAATAAACTTAACCAAGGAGGCAAAAGACCTATACTTGGAAAACTATAGGACAGTGAAAAAATAGAAGAAGATACAAACAAATGGAAGAGTACACCATGCTCAGAGACTAGAAGAGTTAACATAATTAAAATGTCCCTACTACCCAAAGCAATGTACAGATTCACTGCAATCCCTATTGAAATTCCAATGGCACTCTTCACAGATCTAGGACAAATACTTCAAAAATTTAATGGAACCATAAAAGACCCTGATAGCTGCAGCAATCCTGAGAAAGAAGAACAAAGTTGGAGGTATCATAATAACAGATATCAAACTATACTACAAAGCCATTATAATCAAAGCAGCCTGGTACTGGCACAAGAACAGGCATATAGACCAATGGAAGAGAACAGAGACCCCAGAAATTGACCCACACCATTTTTATCAATTAATGTTTGACAAAGGAGGCAAGAACATACAATGGTGTAAAGACAGTCTCTTCAACAAAAGAGACTGGATAGATACATGCAAAAAGATGAAAGTAGACCATCAACTTACACCATACACAAGAATAAACTCAAAATGGATAAAAGACTTAAATATAAGCCATGAAACCATAAAAATCCTAGAAGAAAACACAGGCAGTAAAATGTCAGACATCTCACGGAGCAGAATTTTTGCCAATACATCTAGGGCAAGAGAAACAAAGGAAAAACAAACAAATGGGATTACATAAAAATAAAAAGCTTCTGCACAGAAAAAGCAATAAAAAACACACAACACCACCATCAAATGAGAAGGGAACCCACTGTATGGGAGAACATACTTGCCAATGATATATCTGCTAAGGGGTTAAATTTCCAAAATATATAAAGTTCTCATACAATTCAACAAAAGGAAGACAAACAATCCAATTTAAAAATGGGCAGACCTGGATCTTTTTCTCACTTCAACAGTGTTTAGATGGAACAGACTCAGGGACACCCCTTCTTCCAGCCTCTGACCACTCTCCAGCATCTTATCCAGTCACCACCATCTTAACCATCTCAGCCATCCTCAGCCTCTGAAACCAACCAACACCGTGTTTTGTTGTTGTTATTGTTTTTTTCTTTTTACCTTAACTCCTTATTGCCGACAACCATGAGCTCCCAGACTCATCAGAAGTAACCCACCGAGGTGGAGGCTGCTATCAACCGCCTGGCCAGCCTGCCTCTGCGGGCCTCCCACACCCACCTCTCTCTGGGCTTCCATTTCTACCTGGACGGTGTGGCTCTGGAGGGCGGGGGCCACTTCTTTCCCCTGGAGAAGAAGCCCGAGGGTGCTGAGCAGCTCTTAAAGAAGCAAAATAAGCGAGGTGGCTGCATTCTCTTCCAGGACTTGCAGGAGCCTTCCCAAGATGAGTGGGCAAAACTCAGGACGCCAGGGAAGCCGCCATAGCCTTGGAGAAAAGGACCCTGTGGAGCTGCAGGCCCTGGTTCTATCTGCGCAGACCCTCAGCTCTGTGACTTCCTGGAGAACCACTTCCGGGGTGAGGAGGTGAAACTCATAAAAAAATATGGGCGACACCTGACTAACCTCCACAGGCTGGCCAGCCCCGAGGCTGGGCTGGGTCATTATCTTTTGGAAATGCTCACCCTCAAGCACGACCAGGAGCCTTTGGAGCCCAGAGGCCTTTGAGGCCCCCTCTGCATTCCCCTGGTGTCGGCTTTTGCCTGAGCCACTCCCCAAAACCGCTAGCCATTCTTTTAACCACCCTGGAGCCCTCTTCCATGCATTAGACCAAATGGAAACAATAAAGCTTTTAGCAGCAAAATGAATGAATGAATGAATAAATAAATAAATAAATAAATAAATAAATAAATAAATAAATAAAATAAAATAAAATAAAAGGGTTGGGGTGGGGAGCCGAGGACCTCAATAGACACTTCTCCAAAGCAGACATACAGAAGGCCAATGAAAAAATGGTCAAAGTAACTGATCATCAGAGAGATGCAAATTAAAATGACAATGAGATACCACACCACACCTGTCAGAATGGCTACCATCAACAAATGACAAGTGGATGTGGAGAAAAGGGAACCCTAGTTCACTGCTGGTGGGAATGCAGATTGGTGTAGCCACTATGGAAAACAGAGGAGTTTCCTCAAAAAAAAAAAAAATTCAAATAAAACTGCCATTTGACCCCACTTCTGGGAATATATCCTAAAAACCCCAGAGCACCAATCAGAAAAAATATATTCACCCCTATGTTCATGGCAGTGTAATTTACAATAGCTAAGATTTGGAAACAGCCCACGGGCCTATTAGTAGATGAGTGGATAAAAATGTTGTGGCACATTTACACCAGGGAATACTATGCATCTGTAAAAAAGAGAGATCTCCTACCCTTTGGGACAGCATGGAGACTATTATGCTAAGTGAAATAAGCCAATCTGAGAAAGACAAATATCACATGATCTCACTTACTTGTGGAATCTAATGAACAACATGAATTGGCCAACAAAATAAGACCCGAAGCATGGAGGCATGGAACAGACTGACATATGTCCATGTGGGGGTGGGGGACGAGGAGAGATCAACCAAAGAACTTGTATACTTATAAGCATAGCCCATGGACACGGACTATAGGGTGGTGAAGTCCTGGGGCGGGGGAGGGGTGGCTGGTAGGGTCTGGGTGGAGAGGGGTAAAAGGGCCCTCTCCCATGGGAAGGGGAGACATTTGTAAATCTCTCAACAATTTAAAAAAAAAGTAATGAAATTCTGATATGTGCTCGAAGACATTACACTCAGTACAATTAAAGGACAAATGTTTCATGATTCCATTTATATGAGGTACGCCAAATAGTCAAATTCATAGAGACAGAAAGTAGAATAGTGGTTACCAGGGCTGGGGAAGTAAGGAGTGGCAAATTATTGTTTAATTGCTATTGAGTTTTAGGTTGGGATGATGACAATTCTGGAGATGAGTGGTGGGGATGGTTGCACAACAATGAGGAAGTATTTAATGCCACTGAACTCTACACTTAAAAATGGTTAAAATGGTAAATTTTATATTATGTATATTTTGTTATTATTTCAAAAATATACTTTTATTAATTTCAGAAGGGAAGGAAGAGGGAGAGAGAGATAGAAACATCAATGATGAGAGAGAATCATTGATTGGCTGCCTCCAGCACACCTCACACTGGGGATCAAGCCCTCAACCAGGGCTTATGGCCTGACCAGGAATGGAACCATGACCTTCTGGTTCATAGGTCGACACTCAACCACTGAGCCACAGTGGCTGGCCATATTACGGTATGTATATTTTAAAAAGATCACTAAACCCACTAACTATTACAGAGAGTACTAAACCACTATGCCATATGCCATTCTCTTCAATTTTCAGATTTAATCTCCTTGGCTTCTCGTATCACAAATGTTAGTCACATTTGGAAGGATTTTTACCAATAGCCTTGCATGACAACAATAGTAACAGTTAACCATTCATTGCTTGTCTGTTAGGTGACAAAGTGATTGTGTGCATTGTCTTAATGACACAACATAATTCTGTGAAGGAGATATTATTATCCTGTGGCTTAGTGGTTTAATAACTTGTCTGTTGTTAAATAGTTCATCATTCTCTTGTCTTGAACCATTTCACAGCTGTCAGCATGGTGGTGAGTAATAAACCACCATGGAGTTGAAGGGTGGAGGGGCAGAAAGATGGATATTTCTCATGAGAAATATTTGTGTGTGTGTGTGTGTGTGTGTGTGTGTGTGTGTGTGTGTGTGAGAGAGAGAGAGAGAGAGAGAGAAATGTTTTATTTTCTTTTCAAATAAACTAAGCTGACATAGTCTTTTATCCAACATTTGGTATTGTTTTCATAAATTACCATAGGGAAACTAACTCAGGAGCTGCTGTTATATGGGCTGTTGTATAATGTCCCACTGCACACACACACACACACACACACACACACACAAAGGGTGTTGAGACAGTAGTGAGAAGCCAGTGTGAGGATGGAGACCCATACCTCAAACAATTATTAGCTTTCTTCATATCATGTGATTAGTAGAATAAATAAACAATATAAGTGTTAAGTACAAAAGGGAAACATGTAGCAATGCCCTACAGGTCCTTTTCCCATGAGGCCCAAGGGAACACGATGCCCAGCTTCTCCAGGTTCTTTTGCTGACAGATGGGGTTCAGTGTAATGTTCTGAATATATGGCCAGAACTTCAGAGGACTCTTCCTCACGTGTCCCTTGCCTTGAATTTGTGGTGTGCCATGGCTGAGAGCATGTGAAGGGCTGGACTTCCCTTCTCAGGAGTCTGCTTCTCCCAACCACAGTCCAGGATGAGCCATGTAAGGCTCAGCAGCCAGAAGGTCATCTGCCCCAATTTCTGGTGACACTTCCTCAGTTTAGGTCCAGAGAATCAGCTGCTTCCTGTTGTATTTTTTGGTGTCTCAATGGTGCACCCTGCTGGAAATGATCACCAGAGATGCCAGCTTTGAGGGAGGTTAAAGGATCTTGCTGCCAATAGTGAATCTACACTTTTGACCTCTTTTCAGTAGAAGAAACTCACATAAATCATTAAGCGGATCCCTGGGAATCCAGTTGAGGCTCAGCTCTTTTGTTGTTTGACAACTGACAGAGGTTCAAGGGACTCTCAGTAGTTACTATGACAACAACCCTTGATCCAGACACTCTACGTCAAAAACTCTCTCCACAGTGACTTGTCTAAGACCAGATTCAGTGTTTGTATTCATTCAGCACCTTCATTCTTCCTGATTCACTTAGGTTTTGGAGGGCAGGGAATTCTTGTGAGCTTCCAAAGCTATTTTATACTCTAAAGGGCAGAGTGCCTTTATTTTTAGAGTACCATTTCTATATCAGACCCAATATACTAAAATGCACCCCATAGGAGATCCAAGATGGAGGTGTGTAGATGAAAGCTATGCTCACCTCTTCCCAGGATTGAACTCAAATTACAAATAAATTTTAGATTAATCATCCTGAATAATCAACTGAAGACTAGCTGAAGAGAAGTCTTATAACCAAAGATTTATAGAAGAAGTCACATCAAGACTGGTAGGGTCCAGTCAGTGTGGTTCAGTTGTTGAGCATCAACCTATGAACCAGGAGGCCAGGGTTCGATTCCGGTCAGGGCACATGCCCGGATTGCTGGCTCAATCCCCAGTAAGGGACATGCAGGAGGCAGCTGATCAATGATTCTCTCTCATCACTGATGTTTCTATCTCTCTCTCCCTCTCCCTTCCCCTCTGAAATCAATAGAATATATTAAAAGAAAACAAACGAAAAAACTGGTAGGAAGGGTGGAGTTTCGAAAAAGGCTGGTCTCGCTCCTAAAGGTGGCAGCGGAGGTTCTGGATGGATATATCAGCTTCAGGGTGTTCCCCCTTAGAAGTGTGGGGTCTAAATCTGAAGCTGGCTCCCCTGCCCTGAGCACCAGAGCTGGGAAGAGGCACCCACATAACCTCTGGGTGTGAATAGCAGCGGGGTTTCTCTTTGCCAGGGAGAGGCAGGAGTCCACTGGAGACACAGGCACCCTCTTAAAGGGCCAACATACAAAATTTCAATTGCATCCACTCACCCTGGGCTCTGGAAGAGGGAGGGCGAAGTGGCCTAGAACCACATGGGGAGAGTCTGGGGTTTGTGGCTCTGGAAAGGCAGCTGAAGGGACAGGATCCCTGTGCTGTCATTCTACCACAGGGCAGATGCCCTCTTTTTGGGTGGAGCACTCCCCACAGTGCGGCATCAGCCTGGGGGAAAGCAATAGCTCCACCCTCTGTCCTCCCTCTGGCCCCACCCTGTGGAGGATAGCCAGAGGCTCTTTTCTGTGACTGAACCTAACAGGCAGCCACACAAAACAGCCACACAGTACAGATAATGTGCTGTAGAATTGTGCACCTGAAACCTGCATAATTTTGTTAAGCAGGGTCACCCCAATAAATTCAATAAAAAATAAAATAATGAATTAAAAAAATAAAATGCATTCCATCTTTGTTGTTAAAAAACTTGAATATTTTTTAAAATTTTGCTTTTTAATTTATTTGCCAAGAAGTAGTTTATTTACTGTGACTTCTCAGCAATCATGTGCATCCTTGAGAATTTCCACAAACTGAGAAAAACTAACTTTTTTTTTTTTTTTTTTTTTTTTTTTGCCATCTGAAGAATTCTTTAACATTTGAATATCTGGTGAGTACAGAAGAAGGCTATGCCTTGATTTTCCATTTGTGGGAAAGTCATACTTTAAGTCAAAAATTTCTGTTCTGCAAACCATCATAGATCACCAGAGACTGTAGAATTTATATTGTGGTATCTTCTCAAAAGAAAGAGAAAAAAACCAGTTCTTCATAGGAGTTTTTTCTTTATCTTAAATGTCAATGATTACAAAAAGTTCTGGCTTCTCTTCAGGATAGACCTGCATGGCTGAATATGTTATTGCCTTGACTCTAGTTCCCTGAGGATGCTTGGACAATGAGAATTCTCCTCACCCAATTGACCGTAATTTGAAATTTACTTGATCAAGACTAAGTACTTTCACTTCCCGGGTATGAAGAATTCATCAGCACTGAACTAATAAAGCAACTTGTCCAAAAAGTGAGACAGAAGAGACTGTAACTCATCTCCCTGTGTTTCTACTTCTATTGCTTGGAGGGGCTCCACCGTGTTCATATCTGTCATGTAGCAAAACATGGCCATTGCACATTGCTCGAAAGCTTCCTCCGGAGTATCTCCCCAGGCAAGTAACTGGACAGCCGCTGTATGATCCAAATACTCGTACTTCCCATTGACTGGAGGATACTTGGCCTTGGTTGCCTTCTGCTTCTCATTCAAATTGTAGTGCAGAATATATTCCTCTTCCTGCACCATGACTGCAGCCTTGGACATTCTACTTCCGCCCTTCCCTAACTTAAATTTATTTATAAATGCATGAAATGTTGATTAATAAGAATGATAATTAATGGAGTTGATATGATACATGTTGTTGATGTTTAATTAAACATTTATTAACTTTGATTTTGAATTTTTTCTATTTGTACTTTGAGCCTTTCTTCTCTTTCTTTCCTTCCCCCGCCCTTCCTCTCTCTCTCTCTCTCTCTCTCACTCACTCTCTCTCTTTCTTTCTTGAGTTTTCAGATCTTTTCAAAGATCTCAGGCCTTAACTACCATGCTAGCTAATGGATAAGATGGTATAGCCGGCTCCCTTAATCAGTTTCTTATGCATAGCCTTACCTTATACAACTCATAAAGGTAGCTATTAAGTTGGATCATATGAATTGCTGTTTTTATTTCTCTCACTCTCTCTTTTTTTTATGGTAAAATATGATCCAATAGAGACAATTTCACATAATTGCATCTAGTAGCTTTTTGTTACAAATACAATAGGCTTTTCCCTGTGGACATGTTTAACACTGGAGAGCTAAGACTGACCAGTAGAGTGCTGTGCCTGTGCTAGGTGCTCAGTAAGGATTTGCTGAATTATTGAATGCACGAACATATCAACGAATAACCAAAAAAGACCAACAGGGATGAAACTGCATGGTACAGACTTGTGGTAGCGGAAGTAGCAGAATATATTAGTTATACGAAGCACTTTGGCAATTACTTTAGTCTTTCTAACCAATATTCTCTTTTTAATTTAATTTTTATTTGTTAGGAAGATATTGGTATTGCCTGAAGGAGAAAGCAGTCCTGGCCTATTTCACTGCTGACTCTCCTCATTAAGGGGGGGAAAAAAAGAAAAAAGAAACATCCTAGGAGTTTAAGGAGGAAAAGAAGCATCATGGACCCAAGAGAGGCGACTTGGGAGGTTGGTAGAATTCTCATGAAGAGTGTTGCTTTTCATTTGGCATCAAGGACTAACTCCATGGGCAGCATCATCAATGGTAAGTCCTAGTGTTCCTGGTGTTTTCCCTTCCATGTGATCCCAAGGAAGCCGACAACTTTATTTCTTTTCCAGTTTCAATTCTAGAGAAAACAAAGAAATATCAAATCTTAATGATTACTAGGACTTCAACTTTGGGTTCACTCACCCATCTATGTATTCATCCCCTCAACACATTATACCACGATGTGCCAGATTCTGTCTAGGTGCTGGGATCAGAATGAAGTTGAAGATACAAGACACATTTCCATCCTAGAGGGGATGTTCACCTTCTGTAGGAAGAGTCAGGGTGACTAGTGATGGAAGAGACAAGTAGGTAGAAAATAGAGGTCCTTCGTCCCAATAGCATGGAATTTGGGAGAATGCAAATGCTTTTTGGATTACAAAGCATCAGGTTGACACTTAAGATAGGTGAGAGACAGGATTTTCAAGTTAAATAACCCCCAAATACATATTCATGTTCCTAATGATATTAAATAATTTGTTCTCACCTGGAGGAGTTATTTGTTTACTGACTTCACAGGCAATTCCCTCGGCTGTGATTGGGCAGGAACACACACATTTTCCGTCCAGCAGAAGCACAGTGCCCCCATTCTGGCATGTGTGGCATTTGCGTGTGCTGTATTCATTGACATAATCATCAATGGCTCTTTCCAGATTTTCTTTCTTTAGGTGTGCATGTCTCATTTTCAGTGGAATCAGGTTATGTATAGGAGACAGCTGCAAGGAAGCAGAACATTTAATTTTAGGTATTTTTCTACTGATGGAGCTTGTAACATTCTTCACTGGAGTATTAATTAACTAATTAATTAGTAAAAAAGGATTTTTTAAAGGGTTATTATTGCCAGATATGATGTTAGCCTTTAGGAGGATATAAGTGACTAAAATGAGTCATGATCTCTCTGTTCATGAAAATGACATTTTGGAAGTAAGGGGACTGATATTAAAATAATCATCCAGGTAGATTTAAATGAAAACTTTGATATGTGCTATAAAGGATGGACATCAATATAAAATGTTCTAGGATAAGAAAATATTCACAGAGAAATTTTTTAAAAAGTGACCTTCTAACTTATACCACACACAAAGAACAACTCTGGATTTGTTATAGATGGAAATATTAAAGCAAAACAATAAAGCTTCTGGAAGGTAATATATGGGAGGCCATCTTTAAGACCTTGAGGTAGAGAACAAATTTAAATAGGACACAAAAGCACTATCTGTAATGAAAAGAAATACGCATTTAACTATATAAAAAAAAGGAAAATCATAATTCCTGATACGATGCACTGAGGACACAATATCATGTTTTAAAAAATTTATATTTATCGTTGAAAGTATTAGAAATGTTCCCCTTCCTTTCCCCCCAGTGACTCCCTCCATCTTGCACTCCCCCAGGCCTTCACCACACTATTGTCTGTGTCCATGGGCTATGCATATATGCATACAACTACCTTGGTTAATCCCCCCACTAATGCCCCATAATATCACTCTTGTGGTATTCTTGCCCAAAATGCACAATCTCAATCTACTTTAAGCCTAAATTGAGAGACATTTGACACAAGTGACCAATACTCATCACAAGTGTCAAGGTCGTAAAAGACAAGAAAAATCTGAGGACTTGTCACAGATTGGAGGAGTCTAAGGGGACATGACCACTAAATGAAACCTGGGAACCTAATTGGAACCTTGACCAGAAAAAAGGACCTTAGGGGAAAACTAGTGAAATCTACATAAGGCCTGTGATGTAGTCAATGCGACTTTTCTGATTTTGATAATGGTACTGTGGTTAGCTAAATTGTTAATAGCAGGGGTTCTGGGCTTAGGGTCTATGTGAACTCTGTGCTATCTTTGCAATTTTACTGGCTGTATTATTTGTGCATGTTTATAGTAAGTCTAAAATCATTTCAAAATAAAAAGTCAAAAAGAGGAAATTGGTTATCGAAAATACCATTAAAGAGTGAAAGTCCTCAAGTGAAAGAAGACATTTAGAACACTTTTAAGTGAATAGTCTCATATCCAGAACATACTAAGAGCTTCTACAAAATCAACACGACTGTCTGCCAGCACACCATTCACGATTAGTGCGTACGATATGGATTTCAACTATGTCATGTATATTTGGAAGAAAAGAAACCACTTCCTAACCTGGCTACATTGGCACCAACAGCCTAAGCATGTGGTGGAGTTATTTTGATTCTTAAGAAATGAAATTCACCTTGTTTTACCCTTCAAAGGAAAGTCGAGGCCAGATAATCTAAGATACAGGATGTGAGCGCCATGGAGAAAATACAATTTGGATGAAATGCATATACAGTGTTCAAAGAGATAAAGAAGAAGGACATGTAATGACAGCAGTTTCAGAGGAACCTCAAATCCTGGAGTCAAAAATCCCACAAGAAGACAAAAAACAATTAAAATGTACTTTTTGAAGTTTTCCTGAAGAGCCACACCTTTTTCTGATGAACACTGGCCTTCTGTTAAGTAAGGGAACAGTTCTAACTTTTCTCCTATCCTAGCTAACTCTATCTTTCTGTCATTTGCAGATAGATGTATTTTCAGTGGATGTAATCTATCATAAAATTTGCTAAAATGCAAAAAAAAAAATGACAATATAGTTTAACAGTAAGTATTTAGGTTATTATAACATAAAGTATTATATTATTACTAGAAGCCCGGTGCACGAAATTCGTGCACGGCGGGGGGTTGTCCCTCAGCCCAGCCTGTACCCTCTCCAATCTGGGACTCCTGGAGGGATGTCTGACTGCCCGTTTAGGCCCGATCCCACCAGGATCAGGCCTAAACGGGCAGTCAGACATCCCTCTCACAATCCATGACTGCTGGCTCCTAACTGCTTGCCTGCCTGCCTTCCTGATTGCCCCTAACCACTTCTGCCTGCCAGCCTGATCACCCCCTAACCACTCTGCTGCCAGCCTGGTTGATGCTTAACTGCTCCCCTGCCAGCCTGTTTGCCCCCAACTTCCCTCCTCTGCCAGCCTGGTCACCCCTAACTGCCCTCCCCTGCAGGGTTTATCGCCTCCAACTGTCCTCCCTTGCAAGCCTGGTCCCTCTCAACTGCCCTCCCTTGCAGGCCGGGTGCCTCCCAACTGCTCTCTCCTGCTGGCCATCTTGTGGTGGCCATCTTGTGTCCACATGGGGGCAGGATCTTTGACCACATGGGGGCAGCTATATTGTGTGTTGCAGTGATGATCAATCTGTATATTACTCTTTTATTAGATAGGATAGAGGCATGGTACAGGGGTGGGGGCCAGCTGGTTTGCCCTGAAGGGTGTCCCGGATCAGGGTGGGGTTCCCTTGGGGCATGGGGCAGCCTGAGCGAGGGGCCTGTGGTGGTTTGCAGGCCGGCCACGCCCCCTGGCAACCCAAGTGGAGGCCCTGGTATCTGGAATTTATTTTCCTTCTACAATTGAAACTTTGTAGCCTGGAGCGGAGCCAAGCCTGGGGCTCCCTCCAAGGCCGGCAGCCATTTGTGTGGCAGTTAATTCACCTTCTGCAATTGAAACTTTGTAGCCTTAAGCGGGTAAGCCCGGCCAGGGTGTGCGGAAAGCTTTGCTTCCCCTGTTGCCGCCGGCAACCCTAGCCTGCTCTCTCAAGCTCCATTCTGCCGCCATTTGTTTGAATTTGTTTACCTTCTATAATTGAAACTTTGTAGCTTGAGTGGAGGCTTAGGCCTGCAATGGCTATGGAAAGCTTGGCTTGCTCTGTTACCTGGGAAACCTTGCTCTCTTTGGATGTAGCCATCTTGGATGGGGTTAATTTGCATACTCGCCTTGATTGGCTGGTGGGCGTGGCTTGGCTGGTGGGCGTGGCTTATGTAGCGGAGTGATGGTTAATTTGCATATTACCATTTTATTAGAGAGGATATTAATATTAGAGGCCCAGTGCATGAAAATTCATGCACTGGAGGGGGAGGTCCCTCAGCTCAGCCTGCCCCCTCTCACAGTGCGGGAGCCCTCAGGGGTGGGAGGCGACTCAGAGATCAGGGGAAGGCGATGCCCCATCACACCTCTGCTGCTGCCACTGTCAGCAGCGCAAGCCTCGGCCAGCCCTGGTTACCTGAGCCTCGGGCGGTCCTGGGCAGCTGAGCAGCTGCCATCCAAGGCTTGCCTGTGCCTCGGGCCAGCCCTGGGTGGCTGGGCAGCCGTCATCTGAGGCTTGCCTGTGCCTCGGGCCAGCCCTGGGCGGTTGGGGGGTTGAGGGGATTGAGGGACTACTTGCCACACACCTGCCGCCCAAGCGGGGCTGAGGGGACTGGGCGCCACCAACTTGTGGCTATGGGCACGGCCATCTTTGAGGGCAGGGCAGTCAATTAGCATATTCCCTCCTTATTGGCTGTGGGCACTGCCATCGTGTGAGGGTCAATTAGCATATTCCCTCTTTATTAGATAGGATTATAATATTAAGTATTTAGATTTATAGGCTTCCAAACTAATTAAATTATATGTGCTAAATGTAGTTTGTTGATAGAATGAGTGTTATCTTTGTCGCTATACGAGAGAGTCAGGAATGATTTTCACTATGTTGTTAGGACTGTAAGGACTAGAACACAGAGCACTGCTACTACAGCTCTTTAAAACACTGATGTTCCTTGACAATTGGTGCATCGCTGCTAGTAAGTCACACAATCTAACAAAAATCGTAGGCTAAGTGGTTCATGATTACCTATCTTCTCCCAGAAACAGCTTAATATAGCTTGACATGTGGGGGGATAAGAGTGATTGAGGGGAAATGAAAAAAGGGGAACTGAGAACAGAAAAGGCAAGATGAAGGTAAAAGCAACACAAAAGCACAAAATTCAGGAGAATCCACCCATTTGCACGAGGCGGGTCCCCAATTTGGTACTATTTCCCAGCGCATTCAGTAAGACAGCTGAATGTAATGGTCACGTGCATTCAGGAAAACTTACCTGATTCCTCAGAGAAACAAAATGACCCTTGAAATAGAGATTACAGAGTACTATCTCCCGAGTTCTCATAAAGGGGACCTTATACACTTCCCTTTCACCAAGGCCCTGAATGAACAGGGAGTGGCGGTGTGATGCCTCCCACAGGCAAGGACAACCAGGGGCAGATGGAAGGGCACTAATGGTTCCCGAGCACCTCTTCTGTGCCAGTCTATGCTGTAGGCTGTACCTGCAGTCTTATTGAATCCTTAAAATAACCCTGGAGCCCTGGAGAATTTCGTGTTGCAGAAGTCAGAAAAGAGTACCCATCTCCTGAGGAACAGAGACCAAAACTCAGCCTGGGTTGGTCTCATGCCACCCTCTGTGCCTTTCTTCCACGCCATGCTTCTTCCCTGGGACGAGATGGGAGTGCATTTGAATGCTCACATCTCTTTCAGATTAAATTAACTGGTCATCTGAACCAGCAGTGACCGCTAATAGGAGGATGACAAAATCCTCTATCTGAAAAGACACCTTCCTCACCTTTTCGTTGGTGAGCACTGGAGCATCACTTAAGGAAGACGCCCAGTTCACAAAGTCCGTCACATCCACCGTTTTGGCTCCTCTGAGAAGCTTCTCTTTCAGTTGAGCTGCGTATTTTTTGGTTCCTCCTCTTATGAGTGAAATAACATCATCTATGATGCCATCCCTGGTGACGTTTACTGAGGAGAGAAAGCGGATGTAAGTCAAGCATTTTTAACTCTGTGATAATTGATAAACATTTACTGAACCCCTTTTGTATAGTCTAATATATTCATTGAATTTTACCTATAAATATTATTAACTTTTCCACACCAAATATCCAGGGGCAATTTTTATTAGTAGCTAATTGTAGAGGTCAATCATCTTTTTTAAAAAAAATGATAGCATGATTGAGATATGTTGGTAATTCAAGCACAAGCGGGAATTAAACACAACTTGAAATGTACTATATTTTTTTTGTTGCAGGCTTACCTTTATAATCATCTGTCATGTTGGTTTTCTTTGAACGATTTTAATATTATAAAAGAAATCAAAGGGTTCAAAAAAGAATAAAGCGAAAAGCAAAATTTCTTTCTATTCCAAATTCCTACCCACATGGTTTCTCTTACCAGGCTAAACCTCTTTTTACAAACTTTTGTGAATCTTTTAGATTTGTGGATTTTTTGAACCAGAAAAAAATGTTAAGATGATTTTTATCCTTCCACATTTTTATGGATGAGAAAACTGAGACTCAGGGAGTTGGAGTGACTAGTCCCAAATTTTGTACTTAGCTTAAGGGCCAAATATGAAAATGGTGACATTTGGTGTCAAGTTCAGCTTTCTTTTTAGTTCATCAGTGGCTTCCAATCATGGCCACATGTTAGTGGTTGCTATGCTTTAACAGATATCAGGCTTTCCTCTTTTCTGCTTCTCTATCATCATTAAGGGTGAGTCCCAAGCTTTGTATTTCTGATTAGAGTAAAAATTGAGAATTTCAGCACTGCCTCATGCTTGAAAATCTGTTAAAGATTAACAATAGAAGTAGTTTTTATGCTAAAGATATTTATATATTTAAAATGGTTATGCAATGATTTATGTTAAGGATAGATCAGGGATTTCTCTTCTCAGCTTTATTGAGATATAATTGACATAAATTACCATAATAAATTTAACTCATATCATGTCATATAGTTATAAAAATATTTTTTTCTTATGATGAGAACTTTTAGGATCTACTCTCTTAGTAACTTTCAAATATACCATACAGCAATGTTAACTGTATATGGTCACTGGGTTGTGCATTATCCTTCCCCCCAACCCCGCCCGCCCAGTACTATCTTATAACTGTAAGTTTCTACCCCTTGACCAATTGAGTGAAGGTGAATTAGGGATTTCAAATCGGATGGAAAGTTGACTTAGAGAGAGTTTGGTCTTTTCCTTTCTTAATGGACACATACAGTACTATCAATAGTCCATTCAGAAACTTTCTGAAAAGTAGAGGAAGAAAAGAAAATTTTTTCTCAAGATATTCTTCTGCCATTGCCATCGTAAACACACAAATCTGTAATGACTACAGTGTGAATGGCGCCCCCTAGAGCTGCGCACTGCACAGCCTGCACAATGGTGACACCAATGAGTACACCTCCGTGGGTTGCTTGTGTTTATAACAGTTTTGAAAATACTGTAAAGATAAAATAGTTTTTAAGCACTTCTAGGTGTGGTGTTTTTTTTTTTTTTTTTTTTTTTGTGTGTATAAGAAGGGTAGATAATAAGAGGGCTCCTAGTGACTGGGCAGTGCTCACTGACATGACCCTCTGCCCCCCGCCCCCCCCGCCTTTTTTTGACCTAATAAGTTAGACCATACTTACCTCCTTTACCACCAACCCTCTTTACACAATCATCTTTATTAAGACTTCCTTTGAATTCAACTCCAAAATTCGCAGATAAGTCCAAATTAAACCCGAGGCATTTCTTCACATCCTTTAGTTCAACACCTGTGTAATGTATTGAGTTGAAAATTATTAGATACTATCTTTCAATATCATATATAAATTCCAATTTTGCTCTTTTATAAAAAACATGCTTGGATTCCTAGACACTATTACTGAATGCAAACGCAAGGTCTTATCTGTCCTGCTTCATCCTCGTATTTGCATCTAATGGGCTCCTTTTGACTTTGCTTATCAAATTAATGGCAAAAAATACATATACATTCACCCCTCATTTAAAAAGGATATAGGTCATACTAGGGTGGTTATAGTTCTAAGATTAGAGTTCAGCCCTTGGAGTTTTTTTCACCCCAAAACTCTTAGCCACAAGGGTTCCTTGTGTTTTGATCACTGCTGCTGAGCCTTTCTCTTTTGATTTTCAATTTACTCAAAATGCAGTCCTCTTGTGCTCATCTCCCAGTGATATCAAGTATAGCTCATCTCCCAAGTATAGCTTACCAGGCAGGGCTCAGAGACTATCTTGCAGGCGTCAGCATCTGTGAGGCAGTATCAGCAAAGCCATCTCCTATTCTACTGCCCCAGGTAGGCTTCTTCTACCTGCCCAAACTAGACTGAGGCACTAGGAGCAACTGGTTCTGGCCGGGTCATGTTTATTTCACTCACAGCGTGTTTACCAACGGTGTGGACACTATCACAGATAGCCAGGCTTTACTATCATAGGTGCATCCCATTCTTCACCTGACACTGCCACAGGCTACAGGGAAGGAGCCACGGAAGTGATTTTTGGTAATACTTCCCTTCCTCAGAGACACTCCCCCCAATTTTTAGGGCAGAGAGAGGAAATATGCAGGCATCTATCACCTCTTCAAGAAATATTATAACTTGCCATAATTATAAAATTAATTATTAAAGCTTATTAACATAGTCCCTTTGCATCTATTTTATTCTTAAAAGATTTATATAAAAGCCTTTAGGCTAGGCTGGCAATTATGTAGCACAGAGGCCTAACCTGTACACATGGCAAACACTGATGGTCAATCATGGCCTTCTTTCTATGATTTCAAGTGTGATCAGAAACCTACTCAACATGGACTCAATTCAACTACCACCAAATGATTACAATTATTATCATACAGGCAGAACTAATTTTCCACCTTTGCTTTAAGATGTTAGACTTATGTGATGTTAACATTGCTTCCTCCCTTTTCCCTAAGAGAAAATTTAGATCCATATTTCCCTTACAATGCGGAAGAATACTTTGACTATAATTATCATACATATAATTAACCAGGCTACTGAATAAGAAATAGGTTGTGTAAATTATGTCTCTTGTACTTTCTTTCACCTTTCATATAGATCTTCACTTAAAGCAGCATTACCAATAACATTAAATTGCAATGCAATTTCTTCTGCTGACTAGTGCATGATCAAGGCATCTTGTTTGAAGTCAGTTTGCTGTTTGACAGGGTCTTAGGTGTCGAAGGGCAGGGAGAGTGTCCTCTCAAGGAAGCAGGTTACATAACTCTATTCTAAAGCCTATAACCACTGACAGAGGTCAGCAATAGGAAGAAAACATTATTGGAAGTTAGAGCTCTATTTCTAGGTATACCGTATTTTTCCATGGAAGCTTTATCCAAAACATATATTAGTTCATAAAATCCTCCTAGAGACCCAGAATGACTGTAGTGAGTTCCATAGGTTTCCAAAAAGGCAAAATATTCCCCCTTTTCATAGGTAGTTGGCAGATTTTTTAAATCATCCAAGAAAGTTGATGTCAGCACGATGTCCCGGTTTCTCATCACAAATCTTCCCAGGGCAACTTCTCCTTTCACATGCATAAACATTTTTCCCTTTTTTGTGGAGCAGAAGACAATAAATGTGAGTTTTGCCACCATTATTTCAAATTTAGAAGTCACAAAATTTGAAACTTCCCCAGGCAATACATTTTTTTAATCAGTGACTATAAGATATCACTTTAACCCAGTAGAATGGCAACCTTAAAATATGATTAATACCAAGTGTTGGTGAAGATGTGTAGCAGCTAGCACCCTCTCATACATTGGTGGTAGGAGTGGAAAATGGTGTAACCACTTTGGAGAACTGTTCGATAGTTTCTTATAAAAGTAAACACACAGCAACCCTATGGCTAGTAATCCCACTTTTACATCTTTATCTAAGACCAATGAAAAAGTCATCCACAGAAAGACCTGTATAAGACTTTTAGAATAGCTTAAAATTGGAAATGATTAAAATGTCCACAAACAGGGTAATTGTAAACAAATTGTAGTATGTTCACATGAAGGAAAACTAGTTAGCAAAAAGAAGAAATGAATTATGGATACATGTAACAGCATATTACACTGTAAAAAAATATTACACTGAGTGAATTAAGTCAGACACAAAAGAATATATTCCATATTGTTCCATTTATATGAAGCTCTGGAACAGGTGGGACTAAGCTATGATCAGAGAAATCTGGTCATTGGTTGCCTCTCAGGTGGTAAGAAATTGACCGCAAAGGGCATGAGGAAATTTTCTTGAGGTCATGGAAATGTGCTATATTTTGTTTGAGGGGTTCGTGGCATAGGTGGATACAATAGTCAAAACTCATGGAACTATACGCTTAAAATTTTTTGCATTTGATTGTGTGCAAATTATACCTCATTAAGTTGATTTAAAAATGGAAGGAAATGTAAATAGTATATATGAAACCCAATCTTTTTATTTTACAGGTGAAGAAACTGTGATCCAAAGTTATCGAGTTATTTGCCCCACATGACACAAATAGTCCATGCCAATGATTGGTACTAAAAACCTACGTCTCAGGTCTCTCTCTTTCTTCCACTATGTCCTCTTGAGCTTTGATAATACAGATGGAATAGACACTATTGTAAGACAAGGATCTCAAGCCAAGCTAACACAGCTCAACAGTTAAATGTTCCTTGGAATGATGGCTTGAATGTCTAAGAGAAAACTAGGGTGGTGAGGAACTATGTGATTCAATACTGTAGACCGTCCCAATCAAAACTAAATTACAGTTGGCACCCATGATTTTTTAGATAATTGTTTTGAGATTGTCCTTCTGTAGCTGTGGTTGGCACATATTGGTTGCATAGGAGTTAAAAACATTATATTACTTTTTAAGGTACATCTCAGTATATACCAACATCACACCAAACTTTCTGCGTTCTAGAAGCATAATTGTTCACACTGCATGACCGAACTGCAGGTGATAGTGGCTGACTCAGTCTCTGGAAAAAAAAATCGTAAAATAATTTACTGTATCTATAATAAGTCATATGGTTCTCCATCTGATGACTTGCATAAAAACTCTCAATGGAATCTCAAAGATGCATAAAACATAAGTGGATTCCTTTGCATTGTTGCTAAAATTAGGAGGTATATCTTGTCAGAAATATGTTACGTCCTTTGGCTCAAATTATTTTAGAAGTAAGCCTTAGGCCATTCCTATTCAAATAGACTGTTGTGTCTTCTATCTTATAGGAGTTTAAAAACAAAGTCTTGACTTCACTTGTCCAAACATTGCTACCTATATCTTTGTTTTCATTAGAAGCAAAATTCCCTTAAAGAGTTTTCTATATTGGCTGTTTCCAATTCTTCTCTTCCCAATTTCTCTGAAATCTAATCTAGTCATGCTACTGCCCTTATAACCCCAACAAAACCTCCCTAGTTGAGGTCACCAATGACCTTCCAAATGTTCAAGCCACTGGTTGCTTGTTAGTCCTCATCTTCTTTGACATATTAGTATATTTGACACAGTTTATCACTCTTTTCTCCTTGATAGTGTTTCTTTTCTTATTTTCTAGGGAAGTTCTCAAACTGTAAAGTACGAACGAGTCACCTAGAGAATCTTGTTAAAGTGCAGTTCTGATTCAGTGGGTCTGGGTTAGAGTCTGAAATTCTAGTTTCCCAGTGATGTAGATGCTGCTGGGTCCATGGACCGACCACACTTTTAGTAGCAAGGTTCTAGAGCATTACACTGGCCGCATCTTACTTTCCTTTGCTGGTTCCTCCTCTTCCCCCAGAGTTTCTATTGAAGTTCCTTGGATTTAGTCTTTGACCTTCTTCTCTTTTCTATCTACATTAACTCTGTTCATGATCTCAGAGTTATGGCTTTAAGCACCATCTATATAACAACTCCCAAATGTATAGCTCATGCCCATACCTATTTCCTAAACTCCAGAATCATAACACCAACTTCCTATGTGATATCTCCAAGTAGATGTCTAAAGACATCTCATCCTTAATCTAACTAAAAGGTAACCACTGGTGTTCTCCTCCAAACTTGCTCTACCTCCATCTCATTTGATAGTAACTTCATCCTTCCAGTCACTCAGGTCCCAAACCTTAGAGTCATGTTTGACTCTACAACTGTCCTGTTTGAACTGCCATCATCTCTCACCTGGATTCCTGCAATAGCTTTTTAACAAACCTTGCTTTTGCTCTTAACTCTCATAATCTCTTCTTAATAGTGTACCAAGAGTAATCATTTAAAACATATTAAGGTCTATCAGTCTTCTATGAAAAATATTCCAATGACCTCTTCTGTCACTCAGAGGGGAAAAAAACCATTCTTAGATCAGTCTGAGATCCTTCATGGTATGGTTCAATGCAACCTCTCCAACCTTTTCTCCTTCTGGTTCACTTTGGCCCAATGGGGAGGTATGTTCCCATTTTAGAGATTTATCTCTAAAACTTCCTTCTGCCAGATATACCATCCCAAATATAACTATTTGGCTATATCCTCTCTTCAAATTTTTGCTCAGATCTTATCTCCTCAATGAAGCTTCCTTTTTAATACCGTCATCTGTCTCACACTACTGATTTCCCTTATGTTACTCTATTTTTCATTTCATTCTATAGAATTTATAATTTTCTAAATACCATTTAGCTTGCTTTTTTTGCTCTCATGTTTATTCTTTTTGTCTACCCCTGCTGATTTCTCCCCCACTGCTGATTTTTGTCCTGTCCACAAGGTCAGGACTAGGACTCTTTGTTAGTTTGGTTCACAAATGGATTTTAAGCACCTGGAGAGTGTGTGGCTACATAGTAAATGTAGAAATAGATATTTGTTGAATGATTTAAAGGGTTTTCAAACTTTACATTTTAGGTGGGTATTCTTGTGAATATATAAGCAATATACAGAACCATATAAAACTATTATATCATTAGGCATGAGTACTAAGAGTGGGAGAAGGGTATCTAAATAGATGATTGTGATATACATAAAGGAATAATGAGCATTTTGCAAGTATCATACTGATTATAGAAAGTATATTCCAAAGATAATGATACAAACTTTGAAAACTGGCTTAAATATTAAAGACAAACACATTTTCAAAATCTAAAATTAAAGGTTCGATTACAAATTAAACAGACTAATTTGGTATGCAATGTGTACAATTTTGTGGCATTTATTACTTTAGAGACACATTTTATAGCAAGTACATGGTCAGTATCCTAAGGCATTGCAATGAATTACCAAGGTATGCAGTAATTTGTTTCTAAGTTACTCTGTCTCTGGTATGTAGTTACAGGAGCCTAAAGATAGTATAAATTGAACAGTCTATTACTATAATCTCAGTCAAAAAGTATGCTCTGAGTTCTTAATACATTTGTTCTCTGTCTACTACCACCAAACATCTCTTACTATTGCTAAAGATCCTATATGGCATTTTTCTCCACTTACCATTCTTCTTCTTGACATTTTTTTAACTTAATGGAGGATTTGTTGAATATTAACCCTTTGCACTTGCTTGCTTTTTTCATCGAGCTGCTACCGATGCTAACCGTGTCGAGTCACACTCGACATCCGAGTGCAAAAGGTTAATTCTTTCTCTCTCTTATGGGCTCTAAACACGTAAACTTAAAAGAGGGGATTTGGTTAGTTTGAAAAATATTCCATTATATTCTCTATATGAAGTGTTCAGTCTTACCTTCTTAGAAGAATGGGACAACAACCGTCGGTAAGTCTCATTTTTGGAATACCTAAATCGGAATGAACCACCAGCACTTGCTTGAAAAACACCAGGCACTAGGGAGTCTTCTCCTGTAGAAGGATTGTCCTGTCCACTTTGCGATGGCGCTCCCTCAGGAAGATTTTTATGCTTCCCAAGTTTTTCAGTTTGGGTGAATTTTAGAGATAAATCTGCATTGAAGTTTGATGTTGTCTCTTGAATGACTGATTTGATTGCTTTAAACTGTTCTTCATAATGTTCAGTTCTGAAGTTCTTATCAACTCTGGTCTAAATGAGAATAACAAAGTATTGTTATAAACAGCATACAAAACCCATCCAAAATAAACCAGACCCCCTCCCCCATAATTATTTGAAAGGCAGTAGAGCCTTTAAAGGTGGTAAAAGTAAAGGCCCTGAGATGAGATTGCTGGGGTTCAAATACAAGCCCCATGTCTTGGAGGACATTACAATAACCTCTGTCTGCCTAGTCTGATTCCTAGTCTGTGAAACAGGGACAGACTAGGAATCAGACTAGTTAACTCACCACAGCTAGCCCAAAGGTGGTTGTGAGGATTCAATTAGATAATGCAAATGGAAAATTTAGAACAAAGCAAGCTTTTAAAAGTTAACATATTAATAATTATAAAGCAAGTTACATAACAGATACACAATATGCTTCCACTTGTATATAAAAAAAGAAAGTAAAAAATGATAAAAGCTAGCACTTCTGGGTGGGTTATGGGCCAGGAATTATTTTGTGTATTTTACCATGTTAATTAATTTAAGGACTTGAGATTTGAACTGCCTTGTCACCTTTACACTCTACTGCCTGTAAAAATAATAAAAATAGATACAGACATGGGAGAAACCAAGATGGTGGCAAAGGTAAACAACTAAACTGCCGCCTCGCATAACAATTTCAAAACTACAGCTAAAAGACAAAACGTCTATCACCGAGAACCACGGGAAAGCTGGCTGAGTGGATGTTTTACAACTAGAAGGAAAGAGAAAGGAGCACAAACGCTGAAAAGCTGAGGTACGGAGGCACGCGAATCGGGCTGGTGGTGGGCGACTGGGTGCGCTGCTTTTTTTCAACCCAAAGGGAGACAAGCTCCCGATCACTCTGAAATCCAGTTTCTGGGGACACGCGGGGGACCCAGACGCCTATGGGGAGAAGCTGGACTGTCGGCCATCGGGTCAGAAAGTGAGGGTGACTTTTTTGCAGAGGTGCGCCCAGCAATCATTGTTAACTGCGCTGGAGCACGGGACATGGGGACTTGGAAACGCGGAAAGACAGAGAAGGCAGACTAGCAGCCATCGCTGTTTGCCATGCCCTAGCCTAGTGACGCCCTGAGACCCCACCCTGCACATTCTACAAACCCGCCCAGGCTCCACACAGTGGCTTTTGCATATAAATGGCCTACCCTGTGGCAGCTTAACCAAATAAATTGCAGCTCCAGTCAGACTGCTCCAAAACCGCCAAATCCCAAGCAAAGAGGAGAAAACTGTAATTCTTGCTGTAGCTCCTGCTGGGTGGCCTCAGACAGTAGCTGACCTGCACCCCATTGGAGATCCAGAAACTAGTGTATCTAGTGGGACAACACCAGATTTCAACTACTCTCATAAGGAATACATTCAAGAGGCAGACTCAGTGAGCACCAAAGCCCTACTGGAACAAGTCCTGCCACATAAACGTGTCTCCAGCACAGCAATTCTTCCGTTATAGACACAGCGGGTCGTCATAGCCAATTGGCCTGGAGGTCAATTCCCCCCAGTGACACCAACAATAATCAAGTCTTAACTACAACAAGGCTGTACACATAGTCCACAAAGGGGTGCACCAAGAGTGTCCACCTCAGGTAACTGGGAGGCTGGCCCATTGAACCATATAGGACACCTAGCACACAAAGCTACCCTACCAACTCAGGGAAGCAGTGAAAATGAGGAGACAAGGAAACAGATCACAAACGAAAGAAATGGAGGAGAACAAACGACTGGACATAGAGTTCAAAACCATGGTTATAAGGTTTTTCAAGAATTTCCTAGAAAAAGCCGATAAATTTAATGAGACCCTTGAGGATATGAAAAAGGACCAACTAGAAATTAAAAATACACTGACTGAAATAGAAAATATTATACAGAGACCCAACAGCAGACTAGAGGAACGCAAGAATCAAGTCAAAGATTTGGAATACAAAGAGGCAAAGGACACTCCTCCGGAGGAGCAAGAAGAGAAGAGAATCCAGAAAGTTGAAGATAGTGTAAGAAGCCTCTGGGACAACTTCAAGCGTACCAACATCAGAATTATGGGGGTGCCAGAAGAAGAGAGAGAGCAAGACACTGAAAACCTATTTGAAGAAATAATGACTGAAAACTTCCCCCACCTAGGTGAAAGAAATAGACTTACAAGTCCAAGAAGCGCACAGAACCCCAAACAAAAGGAATCCAAAGAGGACCACACCAAGACACATCATAGTTAAAATGCCAAGGGCAAAAGACAAAGAGAGAATCTTATAAGCAGCAAGAGAAAAACAGTTAGTTACCTACAAGGGAGCACCCATACGATTATCAGCTGATTTCTCAACAGAAACTATGCAGGCCAGATGGGAGTGGCAAGAAATATTCAAAGTGATGAATAGCAAGAACCTACAACCAAGATTACTCTACCCAGCAAAGTTATCATTCAGAATGGAAGGGTAGATAAAGAGCATCACAGATAAGAAAAAGCTAAAGGAGTTCATCACCACCAAACCAGTATTATATGAAATGCTGAAAGGTATTCTTTAAAAAGAAGAAAAAAGTAAAGATAAAAATTATGAACAACAAATACATATTATGAACAACAAATACATATCTATCAACAAGTGAATCTAAAACTCAAGTGAATTAAAAATCTGAGGAACAGAATAAACTGGTGAATATAATAGAATCAGGGGCATAGAAAGGGAGTGGATTGATAATTCTCAGGGGGAAAGAGGTGTCTGTGTAGGGGGTATGGGAAGAGACTGGACAAAAATCATACACCTATGGATGAGGACAGCGGGGGGGGGTGGAGGTAAGGGCAGAGGGTGGGGTGGGAACCTGGTGGAGAGGAGCTATGGGGGGAAAAAAGGAGAAACAATTGTAATAATCTGAACAATAAAGATTTATTAAATTTAAAAAAATAGATACATACATATACACATAGAAAATTATTGGAAATATAGGCAAACCATAGAGAGTTTGCCCTTGAGAAGAACAACTGTGAATGGGAATGTGGAGAAGGAGCATTTCCCCTTGCATAATCTATTGCCGCCCCCCCCCCCCCCCGCCCCGCCCCGCTTCATTTTTGCATGGAAAAAAATCCTGAACTAAACAACCTAGTTAAAAATTAAAACTTTCAATCAAAACATTCTTTGCCAAGTTGTCTATGCTCAAGTATCAATGGGAAGATTGTTAATCTCAATGGCTACGCTCTTCCCAGAGGTCCTCTGAAAGCGGTTGTAACACTCGTCTGGGAAGGAGACACCCATCTCTTGTCAGTGGCATAGATTAGATTCAGTAGCATGCATTGGGCGACTGTTCTGCACAGGGTTTGAATGTTCAACCCTCACTCCACCCATATGTTAAAATCATAATGCCCAATGTAATGGTATTAGGAGGTGGGGCCTTAGAGAGGTGCCTTCATGAGTGGGATTAGTGCTCTTATAAAAGTAGCCCCACAGAGCTCCCTCCCCTTCCATCATGTGCAAACACAGCAAGAGATCTGTGACTCAGAAGTGGGTCCTGACTTGAGGATGTTAGCACTTTTATCTCAAACTTCCAGTCTCCAGGACTGTGAGAAATACATTTCTGTTGTTTCTAAGTTACTCTATCTTTGGTATGTTGTTACAGGAGATGGAACAGACAAAGACAGGAAACCTAAAGTTACCATCTAGCAGAGAAAGACAAAAATGCATGTACTTTTCTTTAAAGCAAGGCATGCTGGGAAAATTATTCAGTGGAAGAGGGAAGAGTAACCTAACCAAGTCACTTCCCTGCTTAACATATTGCAGTCTTACCACTGCCTGGAAGATAAAGTCTGAACTAGACTTATTCCAAGTTAATCTCTCCTTACTGTTCTCAAGCTTTCTACAGCCTATGCGTCTTCCCACCACAGGGCTCTTTTATATTTTCTAGAATGTTCTCTAACACCACCTGCCCATCCTCCCATAACACAAACATTGCACACACCGATACACATTCTCTCACACACATGCACATTACACCCCTTGCCCTGCTTAGTTCTTACACCTATTTCAAATCTTAAACATCAGAGAGGCCTTTCCTGATCCCATAGATGAACAAATCCATTTTCTATAAGCTTTCAGGACACTTCTTTTAAAATAAAACAAAATGAAAACCCCTCCCCTTTTATAATTGCTTATTTAATAGGCCTTCAGATGGTAAACTCCAAGGAGTCAGGGACCATGTATGTATTATCCAAATGCTACTATAGAGTCACTAGTTAGTAAATTGACTGGCGCATAGTAGATGCTCATAAATATTTATTCAACTTAATAAGCAGATCCAACATAACTAATGATAACAACTAATATTTGTTGACTGCAAACAAGCTCAGCTATTTATTTTCTAAAACCATAAGAAATTAGAATAAGGGGGCACCAACAGTAGTAGCACCCTTGATTGGAGGACTTTAGTAAGCCTTAAAACAACTCCATCGGCACTCTTCCTCAGATGGCACCAAAAAAATATTCAGGTCTGCAATCCCTACCTGATTTTTATAACCTTGATGCCAAAACTCATTTGGATGAATTAATCTGATCTGAACTTATAAGTAGTTATTTATAGTCTTCATTTCTCCCACTTCGTGTGAACATGGGTTAGTTCTTCTGTGGAAAGATTGATATGCTTGATTATAGAATGTCTCTCCTAGCTCCATTGGGAGAGGGGGTGTAAGTAATATACATGGGAAGACCACATCTCCTTTGTGAAACTCAAAACATTCTGAATGAGGAAGCACATCTGTGTCCAGGGTTGTACATAAGAAAAAACAGGGGGCTTACTCTCCAAATGTAGATTTAAGATCTGTCCCGGGCAACTTTCCAGCCCTCACCAGTTACTACCTCTATAGGGAAGCTAAGAGTTTGGTTATAGTAACTAAGACAAGAAAAGTGTATGATGTATACTTGAGAACTAAAAAAATAAAATAGAATAAAACACAACAACAACCCTCTTCCATCAGCAATGACAAAGGTTACCTTATCTTTGGTATATTGTTTTTAAGAAAGTAGAATATATAATACTTTCTAAAAAGATTATCACTTTTCCCTCCAAAAAATGTGCTTTTAAAGAGTGTAAACCAGGCAAGATGGAGAAAGATCAATAATTCAAAATGTTCCCTGAGATTTGTGGGAAACTGATTCTCTTCTGAAATTATAGGAACAAAAAATATGACAATGTGGTCACATGTGAGAAAAATGCCAAATAGTCCAGACATTACAATTTTTAGCATTCATGGGAGAACATGATCTTTTAGGCTACAATGGGTAGGGATTGATTTCCAACATTGATAGAGATAAAAGGACTCTTAACTACACTTTTTAAAAAGTATATATGTTTCTCAAAGTGGTAGGAGAGACAACAATAAAAAAGGACTTTGTCACCAATGGGACTATTGAAACAGATTTTAGCTCCTGGTTTAGAATAAGCTAATTATATCCTTTACTAGAGGCCAGGTGCACGAAATTCGTGCATGGAGGGGGGTTGTCCCTCAGCCCAGCCTGTACCCTCTCCAATATGGGACCCCTCAAGGGATGTCCGACTGCCCATTTAGGCCCGATCCCGGTGGGCAGTCAGACATCCCTCTCACAATCCAGGACTGTTGGCTCCCAACTGCTTGCCTGCCTGCCTTCCTGATTGCCCCTAACTGCTTCTGCCTGCCAGCCTGATCACCCCCTAACCACTCTGCTACCAGCCTGTTTGCCCCCAACTTCCCTCCTCTGCCGGCCTGGTCACCACTAACTGCCCTCTCCTGCAGGGTTGATCATCTCCAACTGCTCTCCCTTGCAGGCTTGGTCCCTCTCAACTGCCCTCCCTTGCAGGCCGGGTGCCTCCCAACTGCCTTCTCCTGCTGTCCATCTTGTGGTGGCCATCTTGTGTCCACATGGGGGCAGGATCTTTGACCACATGGGGGCAGCTATATTGTGTGTTGCAGTGATGATCAATCTGCATATTACTCTTTTATTAGATAGGATAGAGGCCTGGTACAGGGGTGGGGGCCAGCTGGTTTGCCCTGAAGGGTGTCCCGGATCAGGTGGGGGTTCCCTTGGGGCATGGAGCGGCCTGAGCGAGGGGCCTGTGGTGGTTTGCAGGCCGGCAACGCCCCTGGCAACCCAAGTGGAGGCCCTGGTATCTGGAATTTATTTTCCTTCTACAATTGAAACTTTGTAGCCTGGAGCGGAGCCAAGCCTGGGGCTCCCTCCAAGGCCGGCAGCCATTTGTGTTGGGGTTATAATTGAAACTTTGTTGCCTTAAGCGGGTGGGCTCGGCCAGGGTGTTCAGAAAGCTTTGCTTCCCCTGTTGCCGGCGGCAACCCTGGCCTGCTCTCTCAAGCTCCATTCTGCTGCCATTTGTTTGAATTTGTTTACCTTCTATAATTGAAACTTTGTAGCTTGAGTGGAGGCTTAGGCCTGGCAAGGGCAGGCGGAAAGCTTGGCTTCCTCTGTTACCTAGGAAACCTTGCTCTCTGTGGCTGTAGCCATCTTGGTTTGGGTTAATTTGCATACTTGCTCTGATTGGATGCTGGGCGTGGCTTGTGGGTGTGTCAGAGGTATGGTCAATTTGCATATTTGTCTATTATTAGATAGGATTATATCTTACTTAGACCAAAGAAGGTACCACTAAAGGTGATATTAATCCTTTGAATGGGTCCAATTTGTAGATGTTTCAAAAGAATTCAGGAAGGTGGTGAGTTTGGAGTAGCATTTTGTAAAGTAAAAATCACTTTGAGAAATAGTTTCACAAGAGCCAGGGGGATTGGAGGTAAGTGAAAATAGCCACTCACATTAGTCAAGCAGGCTTTACAAAAGGGAATAGTGAAGGAAAATGAGTGAAAAGTTTTCATTAATAGGCTAGCAAAAACCAACCTTAAATAGCATGAAAGCAGTGTACTCAGCAGTTAAAGTAGCACTAATTAAGGTTTCAGTTTTATCAGAACCTTAGATGATTCTTTTTATGGAGTCTACTAGTAGGTATTTTCCAAAACTCTATCACGAGGCAGGTCCATGTTACTGAGGGTTGATTGTAGATTACTGTATATTTTCTAAAGAGATCCAAGATATACCTCCTCTTCTTTAAGCCAATCTTATATTTACATTAAATTCTTATTCTACTACATTTTTCACATTATTTAGTATTAGACTTATTTAAACAACTTTCAACTAAAAGGGGAACAATGTGTTTTCTTCTGGGGAGACTTACTTCATAGACCAGAGTAGCCACATTCCAGGGTTTACGGTAGTAGGTCAAGGTGTTTCCATCCCGAACGCGGTCACAATGTCCATTGTAGAACTCATTGTCAAAGGGTGTGGTTAGGGGAACCATCCCTAAGATGTTGATCCTGAGGATGAACACAGGAACATCAGGTAGGGAGATTCCAGAAGCTAGTGCAAGGCAGCCTTCTGCAGCGGGGGAAAGAGAGAGCTTCGGCTCATGTCCTCATCACCTAATATGTGTGGGATATACTCAGGAACAGAAGCAAGAGCCTGTTCACCTCTGCTCTATGTTTCTGGCAGACAACATACCTCATAGGCCTTGTAGACTGTTTTAGGCAACTAGGACACTGTGGAGAGCACAATGAAAGGAAGGCAATAGCTCGGCTGGCGTGGCTCAGTGGTTGAGCATCAACCTATGAACCAGGAGGTCATGGTTCTTTGATTCAAGGTCAGGGCACATTCCTGGATTGCAGACTTGATCCCCAGTAGGGGGTGTGCAGGAGGCAGCTGATCTATGCTTCTCTCTAATCATTGATGTTTCTATCTCTCTCTACCTCTCCCTTCCTCTCTGAAATCAATAAAAATATATTTAAAAAAAGAAATACAATAAATATGGAGCAAGGTACCATCTGGAGCCTAGAGTCTTAACTTTATCGCTGTAACTCTTAGCTAACTTCCCTTAGTGAACTAAGAGCCAATGCTGTAATTCACATATTTAAATTATTTGAGAACACAGCACCTCAGGGGGGCAGTATAACATATACATGTAATTTTTAACTTGTGAATCAATTTGGGGCTCTTCCACTCCACATTCTCTTTTAACCCAAGCCTTTTCTGCAGTTGTCTCACTGCCTATCAAGAACCTCATTCCCTCCAGGCTTATATTATTATTTCTGTGAGGAACTATAAGAAATATTATTTCTTATATTATTATTTCTCCTGGCAAAGTATTTTATTTGGCAAACTAGAATTCAGAAATAGGAATCCTGTTTAGCTTTTAAAAAGTTAAGTTTGATTTGTAGACCTAAAAGCAATGTATGAACAGGAAGCAGTTCATTCTTTGTGAAGTTCACCTTTGTCAATTGGAGGAACAGTCATTGCTGTCTAAGCTGTACCTGGAATAAATGGCCCCAGGCCAAGGAGGCCCAAATGGGTTTGAGCCTCACATCTATACTTAGCTTGGCACAAGAGCATACACTCTTTCATTTCTCTAGACCACATCCCCAGCTCCCATGAGCTGGCTTACAAGTTCGGAGTCCAACTGAGTGTTAATGTTTGGAGTTGTTTTTTCCAGCCCGTTGTGAAATGTGAAATGGGTGATGGGAGTTGGATGATTGTAAAAGGGGAGGTGAGCGAGGGGAATGGGCTTGACAACTGGAATGCCACTGAGTCATCAAGCTTATCGATTTTATGAAAAACATGTACATATGGAACTGAGAATTTACCAAGAGTTAGATTGATTAGATAAGTAACAGTTGAGGAAACTATTATCTTAAAATATACTAGTCTCCCTCCCCCTTGGAAAACCCTTTTGTACCCTACGGTACCCATATCCCAGTTTGAAGGTTATTGATTTACAGATCAGAAAGTTGACCAGTTGACTGGATTCATCTGGAAAGTTACAGTGAAGCTGCTCCATGGTCCAAAAGCACAGCTAAGGAAGAAATGTTTCAAAACTTTTGACTTGGTTCCACTACTACAGAGACAGCCAGTCTAGTCTAGAATAAGCCAATTTCTTTCTGCCAAGAAACATGAAAACCTCTCACGGATCGAATGTCATTGCCTGGGAAATAAAAAGACATGTGTTCTTTGGCAGCACTTAGAGATGCCTGTTTTCACACCTGCATCTAGAACCACAGGCAGCTCCAGTCTACCAGGTGATCTGAAGAGAAAGTCCTTCCACCAAAGTGGTGTTATTCTTAGATCACACAGAAAAAGTAATCCCTTGCAGGTTGTACATCATTTGCAGCTGGTTGGATTTATGTATTTTTCAATGAATGCAAGATGGGTTGGGGATTTCCCTAAACATTTCTGGAGAATCTCAGACGCCTATAAGACAAGAGGCTGAAACATTTGTGATACAAGTCAATTCTCCTGGCATAAGAATTTAAATGAGAGTCTAAATAAATACATAAATAAATAAATAAATAAGTCCTTCAAATGTAAAAAAAAAAAGTATAAATTAATTATTATGAGTACTTATAACTTTCATGTGTAAAGTAATCTGACTGGATATGACTGTTGATAAGACTTGTTGAAGTTTTCAAGACTGGACAGTATAGGAGCAGCTTATAAGCATGTTGCTATGGTTAGAATGTTTATGTCTATTACCTCTAGATCAATATAGTACCATAGCCTTGCATTAGAGTAATGGAGATGTATAGTAAATAAATATGTAATATTAGTCATATGGAAGAATATAATAAAGAATGTTATTTTGAAACCTCCTCTTAATATGAATTACTAATGTATACTACTCTTGTACATTCTTAATTCAAATATTTAGATAATAAATAATGTTTGAGTTTCATTGTCTAACGTTAGTTTTGTTTGAAGTTAGGGTGTCAACTTGTGGGCTTTGTAGTGATGTAGGAGAGGTGATATTGTGGGAATGGGCATGTGGGGAGAAGAAAAAGGTAAGTGGCATGGTGGAAAAATATAGCTTTATGTTCCCTGTCATCACGCCTGAGTGTGGTAAAGCATGCGGTATTTAAGGAGCCTAGACAACTCTCTGGGATGCCTCAATGTGAAACTCCTTGGCAAATGCGATATAACAAATTTTATTTTCCCCGAACAAAGGAAACCAAGGAATTATAAATAATTGTTTTTCAGCTAAATGGGCCAAGATTTCTGTAGCCTTTTCCTATAAGACATGGTGTAAATTTGCATGAAGTGAGAATGCATAACATATGTAATTCCCTGCTTCAAGCCCTTTTATTTAGATTAAGGAGAAATCTGTTTCTTGGATCCCAAGGAAAGCAAAATAAAGTAATATTAGGCTTTCACCACTCCCAATCTCTCCCTGAGGAAAGCAGCAGGAAGAGTCAGAACTCACTGGAGCATGCAGTGATCTGGTTATAAGGTTTTGGCTGACTCCCATACCATTTCCGCCAATTATTAAGAAGGCCTGCTGAGTTTGGAACCCTAGACCATGCATTAGATTCAGAATTCCTACCTTTAGGCTTAGGGCCAAAGGCTCTGTGAGTGATATTTGAATGCTGCTTGCTTGGCAAGTTTTTATAAAGTGAATAAAAGATATATGAAATGTTTCACCTGGTGCCTGACTTATTATTCTGGAATTTTTTCTCTTCTGTGATTGAAGATGTGGAAGTTTCCTCTGACTTAAGAGAGAAGACATCTCCATTTTTACAAAGTCTCAGGAACCATCAAGTTTCTTAGTGTAGGGTTTCTCAACCTCAGTACTACTGACATTTTGGGTCTGGCTGTCCTGTGCATTGTAGGGCCTCTACTGACTGGATATCACTCCTGAAAGCCCCATCCCAACATCCAACAGGTCTCTAGACACTGCCACATGTCACCTCTGGTTGAGAATCGCTACCTTAGTCCCTCTATTAACCTTGCTCTTACCATTACCCCCTTCTTCTTTCCTCTCCCCATATCCATTTCCAGGACTAGAGTCCTGGACCTGAATGTCTTGCTAGGGACTCAGTTTCTGTCTTTCCTGATGCCATTTGATAATATTTTAGAAAGCACTTATTTTCTTTTTTTAAAATTTTTTTATTGATTATGGTATTACATGTGTCCATATCCCCATTGCCCCCCCACCACAGCACTTATTTTCATTAGTTAATTTAGTCAGCTATGTATCCACCCAGCGGTATTTGTTAAGCACCTACTATATACCAGGCACTAGGATTATGAGACTGAAGAGACACATTGCTTTCAGGGGATGAAAGAGAGCCATGCCATCTCTGTCAATATACTACTGGATGGGGAGGAGCTACGTCTCTGTTGAGGATAATTTGCCAACAAAGCCACCCAAAGTATCTTTACTGCTCAGAACAATGCACGGAGACTGTGCTGTGGACATCTGTGGAATGTCCTCTGACTGCACCAAACAGAACTGAATAGCATCCCAGGCTGATATCATTTCCCCAACTCCCAGAACACAGATCTCTGCAAATGGTATCTATTCTGCATAACTCTGGGTCCTAAACTTCCCAAGACTTTTCATCAGAGCTTACCTAGTCAGAAAAGTGAGTGAAACTTCAGCTCTGTAATGAGAACCATAGTCTCAACACCATCATCAGTTGTCATTAGAATGGTTTTCTCTGTCCTATTCCTCCTGGGTCAACACCAGAATGCTGGAGCCTCCTGAGAATTTCTAACCAGGTTCAGATCCAGGAGAAGGCCCAATGGAAGATAATTTTCCTGGCAATTCAAACATTTGAATGGAATTCCCAGACCTACTACTGGCAATTCAATTTCAAATGCTAACATGTCATTTCAACATTGCCATGGTCTTCTAGAGGTTCATAGATGAGGTATTTTATCTTTTTCTGGACTCAGAAGTCATCATCAAATGTCGTGATAACCTAGTCCCTTCTACAGACACCTGCTGAGGTCAAGAAGTCTGTCCTTGACATACTTATTCAGCAGCTATCCTCTTTCAAGCTCAAACATAATTCAAGCAGAATACAGCCCCACAGGCTATTCTTTCTGCCAATGAAAGCCCTGTACCACTTTAACATGCAGGAGAGATGGAGGTTATTTTCACTCATCTTCTTCCAGAACATTCAAGTGGAGTACTGACCCGTAGCCAGCTGTTCGGCCCATCTCGGACTCTTCCACCTCTTTGTTACGGCAGGGTGTACGGGGATCACCTTCACAATCATCCTCATCTGAATAGTCTCCACAGTCATTATCCCCATTGCACAGAAGCCGCCTCTTTATGCACCTGCCTGCAATGAGAATCAGGAAAGACACTGTGCATCTAATGCCAACATTTCTCCCTCCGAAGGTGTCAGATGCAATTTCATGCTGGAGGGCAGGGCACGCATACATTTAAACACAAAATGT